>NW_027361960.1:10903333-12227500 GCF_039654945.1 Dendrobates tinctorius
GCTTTGACACAGCGGTCTCGTGCTCCGATGTCAGGATGCTGTTTCTGGTGAGCTGGATCATTTCATTGAATTTATTGCATTACAATGCAATAACGGGTGAAGAAATGATCGTATCTGTACCAAAATGGTATCATTAAAACTGTCAGCTCAGCGCGCAAAAAATAAGCCCTCACCTAACCCCAGATCACGAAAATTGGAGACGCTGGTCTCGGAAGATGGCGTTTTTAATTCCAAACAAACTTTGGAATTTTTTTTCGTCACTTAGATAAAAAAGAACCTAGGCATGTTTGGTGTCTATGAACTCGTAATGACCTGGAGAATGATAATGGCAGGTCAGTTTTAGCATTTAGTGAACCTAGCAAAAAAGCCAAACAAAAAACAAGTGTGGGATTGCACTTTTTTTGCAGTTTCACCGCACTTGAAATTTTTTTCCCGTTTTCTAGTACATGACATGGTAAAACCAATGGGGTCGTTCAAAAGTACAACTCGTTCTGCAAAAAACAAGCCCTCACATGGCCATATTGATGAAAAATAAAAAAGCTATGGCTCTGGGAAGAAAGGAAGGGAAAAACAAAAAAGCAAAAATGAAAATACCTCCAGGGGTTAAGGGGTTAAAAACTAGATTTTGAGACTAATGCAAGAAGCCCCAAGAGGCATGGGAAGACATAAAAAGAATAGGGGAGCTGTAAGAGGACATGCAAGAATGACCAGATGACGAAACCGAGACATAGCACTTGGTAAACTCTTCAGTAATTCAGCTCCATGCTGGGAAGCTGGGGGAGGAGACATGCCACAGCTGTGGAGAAAGAGGTGTGGCTGGCTGACCTGTGTGTAGTCAGTGGTTTGTCTTCTGGATCACTGCTGCCAGGGCAGAGAGTTCAGCACCTGTGATGTGTTTGTCTGTGAAGGCAGTGATTGAGATGAGAGCTCTCAGACAGAGCCCTGTCGTATCAAATGTTGCCCATGTACAGAGCAGCAACCAGATGCCAAACTCATCACAAATGTTCTGCACTGGTAGCAGCCATCAGCAGTACAAACACTTATTTAGCTCTGCTTATCAAGAGGCGAGCAGGTAAGGCGCTTCACTGCACCTAACAGCTTTCAGCTTCAGCCTTGCTATGTGTAGCACAAGCAACTGGAAAATCGCAGCTTCAAGTTTCCAGTCTTTTGCCCCATTCAGAATAAAACAAGCAAAAAAATATACCTATTTAGTATTGTTGCGTTCAGAAAAGCTGGATCAATTAACGGCGTAACGAGAAAAAAAATTAAAATTACACAATTGCTGTTTTTAGGGTGCTGTAATATTACAATAAAATGAAATAACACGTGATCAAAACATTGTATCTACCCCAATATGGTATATGCGCAAAAATTGAGCCCTCACCCAGCCCTAGATCCCGAAAAATGCAGACACAACAGGTCTCGGAAAATGACGCTTTTTTTTTTTTTTTTTTGTATACAAACTTTGGATTTTTTTCCACCACTTAAATAAAGAACGTCTACATGTTGGGTAGTTGTGAACTCGTAACGACCTGGAGACTCAGTTGCAAGTCATCTTTAGCATTTAGTGAATGTGGTTAAAAAAATTGTGGAATTGCACTTTGTTTACAATTTCATCGCAATTTTTCCTGTACATTACATGGTAAAATCAGTGGTGTCGTTCAAAAGTACAACTTGTCCTGCAAATCTTAAGCTCTCACATGGCCATATTGATGGAAAAATAAAGTTATGGCTCTAGGAAGAATGGGAGCAAAAAACAAAGAATAAAAAAAAAGAGAATAACTCGGGGTGAACCGGTTACGTACATTACAAAAGGGTTTCTTTCCATGATGTCTACAGCGTTACCTATATGTTATATGGTGGCACAACCCGTTTTAGGTTAAAACTGACTGTCAGTCATGGGTTAATCAGACAACTTGTGGCTAGCTTTTAGTCTGTCTCCAGTTTTGACATTTTTTTATACTATAGTTAAGGTATTCTTTGTGTTTGCTGAGAGTTTCAAAATTGTCATATCAGGTAAAGTTCTTATTGTACTGTAACAATAATTTTTTTTTTTTCTTGTGTTTTTAATCTGAAGTGGCAGCTAAAACACTACAGTTATATGCTCGTTAAAAGGCTGCAATGATTTCATACCGATGTTTCGTATGATCTGTTTTTTTTTCCTTTTATAAATCTTAATTTAGCTGAAAATATATTTTTTGTCCTTCATAGAATTCTGAGCAAAACTTTCCAAATGCATTTATAAAATGACGCCAAATTTAAGAGAGATAAAATATCCAAAAAAAAATTGCTTCAGAGTATCTTATATGATATATACACACACATTATAGTATTTGACTGTTTTCTGCACACTTTTTAGATCAAAATGACATTACTCTCATCTCTCATTTTGAGGGTCTGATTTAACTTAGATATGTCATGAATGAATGTTTATCTCCTTTTGCAAACTATATAGATGTGACCTTAAATTTAGTATTCTGTTATTTTGATGGGGTTCTTTTTTTTTTCAGAAATACACTATTAGCATGGATTTTCTGAGGAAGTTTGAAAGACAGTGTGGTTCACAAGCAAGTGTAAAGAGGCTACGTGCACATCCCTCCTACCACAGCTTTAATAATAGGTGGAATCTGCCTGTGTATTTTCAGATCAGGTAATCACGTGGCTTTTAATGCATAATGAGAGAATGCTTTCTAAATCTCTGGTGAAGATGTGTTCAGTGAGATATTGATATGTATGTATGCTGAGCTATATATATATATATATATATATATATATATATATATATATATATATATATATATATATATATATATATATATATATATATATTATATATATATATTATATATTAGTATGTGTATATATATATAAAAATTAGTATGTGTATATATAATATATATATAGTGCTCAGCATAAATGAGTACAACACCTTAGCAAAGTAAGATTTTAAACAGTATCTCGCTGAACGTAAGAACGATTTCCAAAGTTTTGACAAGACTGAGTTTCTTAACACATTTGTTGACCCATTACATGAAAGTAATGTTAATAAAATAACTTCCATTACAAAATCTTAAGTTGTACTCAGATTAGTTGACTGGGTGGGGAGTGAGGCTCAACTTGTCTCTTCAAAACTCCCCAGGTCCGCAGTTGGTGCAGTGACACCTGACCAGGTCCGCAGTTGGTGCAGTGACACCTGACCAGGTCCGCAGTTGGTGCAGTGACACCTGACCAGGTCCGCAGTGGGTGCAGTGACACCTGACCAGGTCCGCAGTGGGTGCAGTGACACCTGACCAGGTCCGCAGTGGGTGCAGTGACACCTGACCAGGTCCGCAGTGGGTGCAGTGGCACCTGACCAGGTCCGCAGTGGGTGCAGTGGCACCTGACCAGGTCCGCAGTGGGTGCAGTGGCACCTGACCAGGTCCGCAGTGGGTGCAGTGGCACCTGACCAGGTCCGCAGTGGGTGCAGTGGCACCTGACCAGGTCCGCAGTGGGTGCAGTGGCACCTGACCAGGTCCGCAGTGGGTGCAGTGGCACCTGACCAGGTCCGCAGTGGGTGCAGTGGCACCTGACCAGGTCCGCAGTGGGTGCAGTGGCACCTGACCAGGTCCGCAGTGGGTGCAGTGGCACCTGACCAGGTCCGCAGTGGGTGCAGTGGCACCTGACCAGGTCCGCAGTGGGTGCAGTGGCACCTGACCAGGTCCGCAGTGGGTGCAGTGGCACCTGACCAGGTCCGCAGTGGGTGCAGTGGCACCTGACCAGGTCCGCAGTGGGTGCAGTGGCACCTGACCAGGTCCGCAGTGGGTGCAGTGGCACCTGACCAGGTCCGCAGTGGGTGCAGTGGCACCTGACCAGGTCCGCAGTGGGTGCAGTGGCACCTGACCAGGTCCGCAGTGGGTGCAGTGGCACCTGACCAGGTCCGCAGTGGGTGCAGTGGCACCTGACCAGGTCCGCAGTGGGTGCAGTGGCACCTGACCAGGTCCGCAGTGGGTGCAGTGACACCTGACCAGGTCCGCAGTGGGTGCAGTGACACCTGACCAGGTCCGCAGTGGGTGCAGTGACACCTGACCAGGTCCGCAGTGGGTGCAGTGACACCTGACCAGGTCCGCAGTGGGTGCAGTGACACCTGACCAGGTCCGCAGTGGGTGCAGTGACACCTGACCAGGTCCGCAGTGGGTGCAGTGACACCTGACCAGGTCCGCAGTGGGTGCAGTGACACCTGACCAGGTCCGCAGTGGGTGCAGTGACACCTGACCAGGTCCGCAGTGGGTGCAGTGACACCTGACCAGGTCCGCAGTGGGTGCAGTGACACCTGACCAGGTCCGCAGTGGGTGCAGTGACACCTGACCAGGTCCGCAGTGGGTGCAGTGACACCTGACCAGGTCCGCAGTGGGTGCAGTGACACCTGACCAGGTCCGCAGTGGGTGCAGTGACACCTGACCAGGTCCGCAGTGGGTGCAGTGACACCTGACCAGGTCCGCAGTGGGTGCAGTGACACCTGACCAGGTCCGCAGTGGGTGCAGTGACACCTGACCAGGTCCGCAGTGGGTGCAGTGACACCTGACCAGGTCCGCAGTGGGTGCAGTGACACCTGACCAGGTCCGCAGTGGGTGCAGTGACACCTGACCAGGTCCGCAGTGGGTGCAGTGACACCTGACCAGGTCCGCAGTGGGTGCAGTGACACCTGACCAGGTCCGCAGTGGGTGCAGTGACACCTGACCAGGTCCGCAGTGGGTGCAGTGACACCTGACCAGGTCCGCAGTGGGTGCAGTGACACCTGACCAGGTCCGCAGTGGGTGCAGTGACACCTGACCAGGTCCGCAGTGGGTGCAGTGACACCTGACCAGGTCCGCAGTGGGTGCAGTGACACCTGACCAGGTCCGCAGTGGGTGCAGTGACACCTGACCAGGTCCGCAGTGGGTGCAGTGACACCTGACCAGGTCCGCAGTGGGTGCAGTGACACCTGACCAGGTCCGCAGTGGGTGCAGTGACACCTGACCAGGTCCGCAGTGGGTGCAGTGACACCTGACCAGGTCCGCAGTGGGTGCAGTGACACCTGACCAGGTCCGCAGTGGGTGCAGTGACACCTGACCAGGTCCGCAGTGGGTGCAGTGACACCTGACCAGGTCCGCAGTGGGTGCAGTGACACCTGACCAGGTCCGCAGTGGGTGCAGTGACACCTGACCAGGTCCGCAGTGGGTGCAGTGACACCTGACCAGGTCCGCAGTGGGTGCAGTGACACCTGACCAGGTCCGCAGTGGGTGCAGTGACACCTGACCAGGTCCGCAGTGGGTGCAGTGACACCTGACCAGGTCCGCAGTGGGTGCAGTGACACCTGACCAGGTCCGCAGTGGGTGCAGTGACACCTGACCAGGTCCGCAGTGGGTGCAGTGACACCTGACCAGGTCCGCAGTGGGTGCAGTGACACCTGACCAGGTCCGCAGTGGGTGCAGTGACACCTGACCAGGTCCGCAGTGGGTGCAGTGACACCTGACCAGGTCCGCAGTGGGTGCAGTGACACCTGACCAGGTCCGCAGTGGGCGCAGTGACACCTGACCAGGTCCGCAGTGGGCGCAGTGACACCTGACCAGGTCCGCAGTGGGCGCAGTGACACCTGACCAGGTCCGCAGTGGGCGCAGTGACACCTGACCAGGTCCGCAGTGGGCGCAGTGACACCTGACCAGGTCCGCAGTGGGCGCAGTGACACCTGACCAGGTCCGCAGTGGGCGCAGTGACACATTGCCAAGCTTAGTACACCAATAAAATGCAGTGTCAGGTCATCCTCAGATACAATTGTATCGCATTAACATACTAACAAAAGACTAACTGGCACTTCCAAATCAGAAAACTGGTGTGAACAGGTGCAAACTAATAGGAGCCATCTCTATGCATAACAAAAAAATATATTCCCAAGGGAGCTTGTCTCCAGGTTTTTCCCATATGAGCTAAGGCCTCATAGCATCCTAACATGCTGTATATATGCCCCCAATCTGGACTGCCAGATGAGAAAAAGACCTTTTATTATACCCTCCTACCGGACGGTCCGGCCCATAGGTGACTCTAGTCTTGCTTCGGCACCGCCTATCTTCATGCAATTGCCATCCTCCTGCTTCGTGTGGATGACGCATCCCGCTATTGTTACCGTATATTTATTTTGCGGGTCCTCTAAAATTGTCTGATCATCTCTTATTTAAAAAAATGATGGGCACTCTCTGAGCACTTTAGGCCTTTTTGACTCTTATTTCTGTACTCAAGTCATACTCTGAATAACAATTTTAGATTCTAAAACAGAAAGATTCATGGCACCTTACATATGACCACATTGAAATTGCACACAAAAAAGGGAAAGTAATGCAATTATGGAAATCACAGGCTTAATAGACAGATATGGAGTTGATTTAAAAATAGAAACAAAACTTTCAAAAGATGCCGATTTATTAAATATCAAGTCTGGGGCATCATTTTCAGAAATACATGCACTCGCACGCCTTGGCATGAGATCAATGAGGTTATTAATGGTCGACTACTATCGAGCACATCTCAGACATTGTTGTTTGACAACTACTGTACACAGGGAGCTGCTGGCAGCGGATCTTGATGATTTCTAAGATCGTTCCTCAGACAACCATTAATAAACTCACTCATGGCAACCAAGGTGTGAAAGTGAGTATATTGCTGCGCATGGCGCTGATGCTCAATACTGGATAAATTGAGATGTTTTGAAAATTTATTTTTCATTTGCATATCATTAACTTGTGTATCGATTCCGTGATTTACGTAGTTACATGACTTTTCATTCTTGGTTTGACAATTTGAGGATCGTATCGTAGAAATGGGGTTTACCTCAAGTTATAAAAAGGTGTAACAGGTCTCTCTTCTAATCATTTATAGCTATGAGTCACTGGTCATGTTATTGTAGAATTTAGTTGGAGACGGAGCCATAATGCAAAGCTGCTTCAAAGAGGGCCACTTGGTGGGCAGTCCTGCACTGTGAATGTACAGGAATGGTGTTTAAATTGTAAATTTACACAGCTTTTCCAGACCTCTAATATGGGTCTATTAACAGAGGAAAGGCATTTAAAGTATTGTGACTTAGACGTTCAAAACAGGGGGGTACATAAGAGTGAAATTCAGAGAAGAAAATGAGTTTACGTAGCTCATGCTTTTTTGAAGGTTTTTCCATTTGCAAGCAAAAGTTCTCACCACCATAATCTATTTCATTGCTGTGTATAGTTTGAAAATTGAGATGCCAGGTTGCACTGGAGTGCCGTCAGTTAAAGCGGTGATGTTAAAGCTGTGTCTTGTATTGAGTCGTTTACTTCTCCTGCCTTAAAAAATGTGGAAGTCTGTGCACATGTGCAAGATGGCCACTAAATTTGCATGCCAGCAGCAGAGTTGCTGGCCAGTTCCAGCTGGTGATCATCAGGAACTCTTAGCAGTAAGGATGCACAGCATCTTGGCCTCTCAAATCCCAGGATTTGAGGAGGGGTCAGGAGTACAGATGAGTGAATATGTTCGGCTCCCTCCATATTCGGCAAGCCATAGCGCTACCGAATAAGCTGCAGAGGTATGGTGTCCGGCGCCGCAACTGCATGTGCCGCGGCTATTTCACAGTCACAACACATGCATGAAGAGCCTGTTTGTTGGGCTATCCATGCATGTGTTGCGACAGTGAAACAGCAGCGACACATGCAGCGCCGGACAGCTAATCAGCAGGACTGATCCAGGTATCCAGATTCCCTCTGCAGCTTATTCAGTAAGCCGAACAGATTCGCTCATCTCTTAGTCAGGAGGAGTAGGAGTGTGGGTGAGCCACACTGCGAAACAGGCTCCACCGCCTTCGGGATGTGAGTTAACTGGGACTCCGCATAGCATAGTGTCACATTTTGCTATCGAAGGACCTTAGCATTCAGTGCTTTTCTCAGCAGAAGGTGAAGCAGAGGGCATGGTGTGTCCAGTAGTGTTGCAGAAGTCGTCCCTTCAATAAGCTGCAAGATGGCCATTGGGTGATGTGGGCTTCTGTGCAAAACTTTGCACTATGGCTTCAGGGTAGTTACATTTTTGGCACCCACATTAATGTGCTATGTCAGGAGTAAGTGCTTGTTATAGGGTTCACTCGTTTTGTATGGTAGTAATTTAGGTGAGATAATTGAGTGAGTCTAGCCTCAGATTTGTTCTGGTCAAAGGCGACCTGTCACCAGGTCAAAAGTGATTAGTTTTTGCTCTTATTTTAGTCCTGCAGCTACCCTCAGAATGTTTTTTTGTTTTGTTCTGGGGCCTTTAACTACCATAATGAGGTTTTAGCGTTATGGGCCTTTTTATTTACAACCCCAATATGCTAATTTTTATTATCTTTTCCTAGTGAGTATTGCTCACCAGATTCTCTGGGGACGTTGTTGGGCTGCTCTCCATAGTTACCCTGTGAGCAACACCTCCCTTGAGAATTACCAGAAAAATTAGCATATTGTGTAGGCTAAACGACCCATATCACTAGATCCGTATTGGGGATTAAAGACAAAAATGAAATAGTAGCAGCGAGAATAAAATTAAAGCAAGATCTGGCCACTTTTGATCTGGGACATGTCCTCTTTGACCCCTTCATGACTTTTAGGGTTTTCAGTTTTTGCGTTTTTGTTTTTTGCTCCTGGTCTTCCCAGATCCATAACTTTTTTTTTTTTTTTAATTTTTCTGTCAATATGGCCGTGTGAGGGCTTGTTTTTTTGCAGGACGAGTTGTAACTTTGAACAACACCATTGGGTTTACCATATTGTGTACTGAAAAACGGGGAAAAAACTCAGTGCGATGAAATAGCCAAAAAATTGCAATTCCACAATTTTGTTTGTTTTTGTTTTTTTTTTTACCATGTTCACTAAATGCTAAAAATGACCTGCCATTATGATTCTCCAGGTCATTATAAGTTCGTAGGTACCAAACACATTGGTTCCTTTTTTATTAAGCTCCTTAGTGAACGAGCCAATTTTTGCAATTCTGACCACTGTCACTTTGTAATAATACTCTGTAACGCTTCAGTGTATCCCACTGATTCTGAGATTTTTTTTTTTGACATATTGTACTTCATGACAATGGTAAAATTTCTTCGATATGACTTGCGTGTATTTGTGAAAAAAAGGAAATTTGGCAAAAATTGAAAATTTAGCAATTTTCAAACTTTTTTAATTTTTGTGCCCTTAAATCAGAGTCTTGTCAAACAAAATGATTCATAAATCACATTTCCCATATGTCTGCTTTACATAAGCACAATTTTGGAAATATAATATTTTTGGGTTGGGACAATATAAGAGTTAAAATTTGACCAGTGATTTCTCATTTTTGCAACAAAATTTACAAAACCATTTTTTTGTGAACCACATCACATTTGAAGTGACTTTGAAGGGTCTATATGACAGAGCATACCAAAAAGTGACACCATTCTAAAAACTGCACCCCTCAAGGTACTTAAAATCAAGAAGTTAATTAAACCTTCAGGTGCTTAACAGGAACTAAAGCAATGTGGAAGGAAAGCTTAACTTTTGGAAGGAAAAGCCCTGCTTTGTGTAGATAAAATTATCAACTGGTATGAGCGCGGCCACGGGGTGGCACTCATAGCAATTCAGCAACGACAACCACAGGGGTCTTTGGCAGAGCCCAGGTATACATGCCAACCCATCGGTGCCTCGCGGTCATGTGACACGGGCACCGATGGGCTATATTAGTGACTCTCTTCCAGCCCGGCCATGTTACATGCCGATGGAGATTGTTAACATGTTAAAAAAAGCTGCCAGTCATAGATGGGGATCGCAATTCCACCCGCGGCTGTTAAAGGCACATGTTAGCTGAGCTCGCATGGAGCTCAGGGACTCAACCTATATATACGTCATAGGTCATGAAGGGGGTTAAAAGGTGTGTGCACCGATTTCATGCTGCTTGACATCGTTAATATACATGCTGGATGCAGGCGAAATATCTACTGAAGGACTCTTTCCGGTTTCTCTCCATTTGTATTGTTTTTTTTGTTTTTTTTCTTAGATGTCTTTTTTTTCACGTACGAGAAAAACATATTTCATCAGTGTTTTTGAGAAGTTTTATCAGATTTTCTTGGATGATGAAAAAAAAGTTAAAATCTTTTCTTATCGAGCTGTCAGTTAAAAAATGAACCAAACTCGAATGGCATCAGAGTTTTCATGGACCCATTGACTTGCATTGCCAATTTTGATCCAACACTCAGATCAATATCAGGTACAGTTGTGGCCAAAAGTATTGACACCCCTGCAATTCTGTCAGATAATACTCAGTTTCTTCCTGAAAATGATTGCAAACACAAATTCTTTGGTATTATTATCTTCATTTAATTTGTCTTAAATGAAAAAACACAAAAAGAATTGTCCTAAAGCCAAATTGGATATAATTCCACACCAAACATAAAAAAGAGGGTGGACAAAAGTATTGGCACTGTTCGAAAAATCATGTGATGCTTCTCTAATTTGTGTAATTAACAGCACCTGTAACTTACCTGTGGCACCTAACAGGTGTTGGCAATAACTAAATCACACTTGCAGCCAGTTGACATGGATTAAAGTTGACTCAACCTCTGTCCTGTGTCCTTGTGTGTACCACATTGAGCATGGAGAAAAGAAAGAAGACCAAAGAACTGTCTGAGGACTTGAGAAACCAAATTGTGAGGAAGCATGAGCAATCTCAAGGCTACAAGTCCATCTCCAAAGACCTGAATGTTCCTGTGTCTACCGTGCGCAGTGTCATCAAGAAGTTTAAAGCCCATGGCACTGTAGCTAACCTCCCTAGATGTGGACGGAAAAGAAAAATTGGCAAGAGATTTCAAAGCAAGATTGTGCGGATGTTGGATAAAGAACCTCGACTAACATCCAAACAAGTTCAAGCTCCCCTGCAGTCCGAGGGTACAACAGTTTCAACCCGATGTTTTCAAAACATCTCAATTTATCCAGTATTGAGCATCAGCGCCATGCGCAGCAATATACTCACTTTCACGCCTTGGTTGCCATGAGTGAGTTTATTAATGGTTGTCTGAGGAATGATCTTAGAAATCATCAAGATCCGCTGCCAGCAGCTCCCTGTGTACAGTAGTTGTATAACAACAATGTCTGAGATGTGCTCGATAGTAGTCGACCATTAATAACCTCATTGATCTCATGCCAAGGCGTGCGAGTGCATGTATTTCTGAAAATGATGCCCCAGACTGGATATTTAATAAATCGGCATCTTTTGAAAGTTTTGTTTCTATTTTTAAATCAACTCCATATCTGTCTATTAAGCCTGTGATTTCCATAATTGCATTACTTTCCCTTTTTTGTGTGCAATTTCAATGTGGTCATATGTAAGGTGCCATGAATCTTTCTGTTTTAGAATCTAAAATTGTTATTCAGAGTATGACTTGAGTACAGAAATAAGAGTCAAAAAGGCCTAAAGTGCTCAAAGAGTGCCCATCATTTTTTTAAATAAGAGATGATCTGTCGGCGTCTGAATGAAAAGGGACTGTATGGTAGGAGACCCAGGAAGACCCCACTTCTTACCCCGAGACATACAAAAGCCAGGCTGGAGTTTGCCAAAACTTACCTGAAAAAGCCTAAAACGTTTTGGAAGAATGTTCTCTGGTCAGATGAGACAAAAGTAGAGCTTTTTGGGCAAAGGCATCAACGTAGAGTTTACAGGAAAAAAAAAAAAGAGGCATTCAAAGAAAAGAACACGGTCCCTACAGTCAAACATGGCGGAGGTTCCCTGATGTTTTGGGGTTGCTTTGCTGCCTCTGGCACTGGACTCCTTGACCGTGTGCATGGCATTATGAAGTCAGAAGTCTACCAACAAATTTTGCAGCATAATGTAGGGCCCAGTGTGAGAAAGACGGGTCTCCCTCAGAGGTCATGGGTCTTCCAGCAGGACAATGACCCAAAACACTTCAAAAAGCACTAGAAAATGGTTTGAGAGAAAGCACTGGAGACTTCTAAGGTGGCCAGCAATGAGTCCATACCTGAATCCCATAGAACACCTGTGGAGAGATCTAAAAATGGCAGTTTAGAGAAGGCACCCTTCTAATATCAGGGACCTGGAGCAGTTTGCCAAAGAAGAATGGTCTAAAATTCCAGCAGAGCATTGTAAGAAACTCATTGATGGTTACCGGAAGCAGTTGGTCGCAGTTATTTTGGCTAAAGGTTGTGCAACCAATTATTAGGCTGAGGGTGCCAATACTTTTGTCTGGCACATTTTTGGAGTTTTGTGTGAAATGATCAATGTTTTGCTTTTTGCTTCATTCTCTTTTGTGTTTTTTCATTTAAGACAAATTCAATGAAGATAATGGCAAAGAATTTGTGTTTGCAATCATTTTCAGGAAGAAACTGAGTATTATCTGACAGAATTGCAGGGGTGTCAATACTTTTCGCCAAAACTGTAGGTCTCCAAACTTTTGCATGAATCACTTGGTCCACAAAAATAATCGGACATGTGAACAGCACAATAGACTACACGAAGTACAATTTCTCTCTGTGAAAACCATGGATAGAATGCATAAGCAAAAAATGAACTTGTGAATCAGCCCCAACTCTTCTGCTTTCATCTCACAGGCAGCCAGTGCAGGGGAAAGGAAGTACAACTGAACTAAAAGCAGTATGAGGACAGCTACAGAGTGTTTGTAAGGAGATGAAGCTCAGCTTTGCTGTATTGGTTATGATGATACACAGCTCTGCAGTGAGATCAGGAGATCAGACTAACAATTATTACATGTATCACACGGATAATTCTCCTTTTCATATAAAATAATTACTGGAGGCGCATTATCAGGGAAATCCACTTCTGCCCATCGATTTTTAACAGCTCATTTAGAAATTAAGAAAAAACGTGGTGCAATTGTTTGTTTTTTTAACAAAGTTTGGCATTTTTTTCACCACTTACATAATAAAGAACCTAGACATGTTTGGTGTTTCTAAACTGGTAATGACCTGGAGAATCAGTTTTAGCATTTAGGGAACCTAGTAAAAAGCCAAACCTAAAACAACTGTGGCATTGCACTTTTTTTGCAATTTCACCACACTCCGAATTTTTTCCCGTTTTCTAGTACACTACATGGTAAAACCAGTGGTGTCGTTCAAAAGTATAACTCGTCCCACAAAAAACAACCCCTCACATGGCCATATTGATGGAAAAATAAAAATGTTATGGCTCTGAGAAGAAGGGGAGCAAAAAACGAAAATGCAAAGCCAAAAAAAAGCTATCTATACATCTATAGGAATTTCTGTGGTCCCTCCCACTGTGTATGAATTCAGGAAAATTCGTTCAAAATTGTCACTAGATGGTACAGTGCCTACAAGTAGTATTCAACCCCCTGCAGATTTAGCAGGTTTGATAAGATGCAAATAAGTTAGAGCCTTCAAACTTCACACAAGAGCAGGATTTATTAACAGATGGATAAATCTTACAAACCAAAAAGTTATGTTGCTCAGTTAAATTTTAATAAATTTTAAACATAAAAGTGTGGGTCAATTATTATTCAACCCCTAGGTTTAATATTTTGTGGAATAACCCTTGTTTGCAATTACAGCTAATAATCGTCTTTTATAAGACCTGATCAGGCCGGCACAGGTCTCTGGAGTTATCTTGGCCCACTCCTCCATGCAGATCTTCTCCAAGTTATCTAGGTTCTTTGGGTGTCTCATGTGGACTTTAATCTTGAGCTCCTTCCACAAGTTTTCAATTGGGTTAAGGTCAGGAGACTGACTAGGCCACTCCAACACCTTGATTTTTTCCCTCTTGAACCAGGCCTTGGTTTTCTTGGCTGTGTGCTTTGGGTCGTTGTCTTGTTGGAAGATGAAATGACGACCCATCTTAAGATCCTTGATGGAGGAGCAGAGGTTCTTGGCCAAAATCTCCAGGTAGGCCGTGCTATCCATCTTCCCATGGATGCGGACCAGATGGCCAGGCCCCTTGGCTGAGAAACAGCCCCACAGCATGATGCTGCCACCACCATGCTTGACTGTAGGGATGGTATTCTTGGGGTCGTATGCAGTGCCATCCAGTCTCCAAACGTCACGTGTGTGGTTGGCATCAAAGATCTCGATCTTGGTCTCATCAGACCAGAGAACCTTGAACCAGTCTGTCTCAGAGTCCTCCAAGTGATCATGAGCAAACTGTAGACGAGCCTTGACATGACGCTTTGAAAGTAAAGGTACCTTACGGGCTCGTCTGGAACGGAGACCATTGCGGTGGAGTACGTTACTTATGGTATTGACTGAAACCAATGTCCCCACTGCCATGAGATCTTCCCGGAGCTCCTTCCTTGTTGTCCTTGGGTTAGCCTTGACTCTTCGGACAAGCCTGGCCTCGGCACGGGAGGAAACTTTCAAAGGCTGTCCAGGCCGTGGAAGGCTAACAGTAGTTCCATAAGCCTTCCACTTCCGGATGATGCTCCCAACAGTGGAGACAGGTAGGCCCAACTCCTTGGAAAGGGTTTTGTACCCCTTGCCAGCCTTGTGACCCTCCACGATCTTGTCTCTGATGGCCTTGGAATGCTCCTTTTGTCTTTCCCATGTTGACCATGTATGAGTGCTGTTCACAAGTTTGGGGAGGGTCTTAAATAGTCAGAAAAGGCTGGAAAAAGAGCTAATTAATCCAAACATGTGAAGCTCATTGTTCTTTGTGCCTGAAATACTTCTTAATACTTTAGGGGAACCAAACAGAATTCTGGTGGTTTGAGGGGTTGAATAATAAATGACCCTCTGAATAAACTTTTCACAATTTAAAAAAAAATTAAACAAAGAAATAACATTCTTTTTTGCTGCAGTGCATTTCACACTTCCAGGCTGATCTACAGTCCAAATGTCACAATGCCAAGTTAATTCCGAATGTGTAAACCTGCTAAATCTGCAGGGGGGTTGAATACTACTTGTAGGCACTGTATATTATGCCCGAGCAGACTCAAATGGCGTCATTCTATGGCGGCAAACTGTTGGAGATGTGGAGAGATAGATGGCAGCTATATCCACATCTGGTGGTCCTGCCAGATTCTTCGGCCCTTTTGGGAAGAGGTATCCACAATCATAAATAAGGTGCTGGGCAAATGTGTCCTCTTGAAACCAGAAAATATTTTTTTAAACCTTCCACTATGGCAGAACGATAAAGATGCTTCTAAACTTGCACAATATATCCTAGCAGCTGGAAAATCCTTGATACCTATTAACTGGAATTCCTCAACACTACCCACTACTTAACAGCTCTATTCCTACCCTTGCTTCCCCCACCCCTCTCTCTTCTTCTTCCTCCCCTCTCTTTTTTTTTTTTCTGTTTCCCTTTCGTCTATTTTTCTCATTTTCTCTGACAAATGTTGAAAATTACCGTAACTCTCTTGTTAGCAGTGATTGAGTTTTGTACGCAAATGTGCCCTCGTAAATTGTACCTGAAGTACTTATAACTGTTCATACTAATGAGACGATTTCTTTCTCAACACTGTTTGTTACATTTAAATCTTTTCAATAAAAAGAACATTGAAAGAGAGCAGATAGAACTTTTCATGAGTTCATAGCTTCTGCAGGTTCATTTTTATCCTACCAAATGTTCTAAAGCTCTGTTAACACTATATAAATGTTTTTTTATTGTGGATGTTTCTTTTTGATGGACCTTCTTGCATATTAAGGGGAATTAATGTATAATCCAAAAGAAAACAACTTATTGTTTAACCCCTTTCCTACAATGGACATAATATTCCATCCATGAGACCTGGGACTTAAGTCCCATGGACGTAATATTACATCATAGCGATCAGCGGCGCCCACGTGTTGAGCGCCGCTGATCGCGGCCGGGTGTCAGCTGATTATTACAGCTGACACCCGGCACAATGTGTCAGGGGCGGTCACGGACCGCCCCGGACACGTTAACCCCTTGCACACCGCGATCAAACACGATCGCGGTGTCCTGGGGGTTAAAGGGAAGCATCGGCAGGGAGGGGGTTCCCTCCGTGATTCCCTGAGCCCCCACAGCAGCGCAATGTGCAGCGCTGCTGCGGGGGCTCCATCCCTGCAGGTCCACGAATCCAAGATGGTGACGGGGACCTTCGGGGGGCCTGCAGGGAGCTGCCTTCCTCAGTTCCTGCAAAGCGCAGGCATGAGGAAGTCTGCGTGTATGCCTGTGACTGATCACTAATCTGTCACAGTGATCTGTGATGTGACAGATCAGTGATCTGTCACAGGACAGTGATGTCCACCCTGGGAAAACCTAATAAAGTTTGATTTATTATAATGCTGCCAAACAAAAAGTGCAACAACGCACGATCAAAAAGACGCATATAAATATCCATGGTACCGCTGAAAATGTCATCTTGTCCCGCAAAAAACGAGCCGCCACACAGCATCATCAGCGAAAAAATAAAAAAGTTATAGCTCGCAGAATAAAGCGATGCAAAAATAATCAATTTTATATAAAAAATATTTTCATTGCATAAAAGCGCTAAAACATAAAAAAACTTACATAAATGAGGTATCGCTGTAACCATACTGACCCGAAGAATAAAACCGCTTTATCAATTTTACCGCAGGCGGAACGGTGTAAACGCACCCCCCCAAAAGAAATTCATGAAACGCTGGTTTTTGTTCATTCTGCGTCCCAAAAATCGGAATAAAAAGCGATCAAAAGATGCCACGTGCCCGAAAATGATACCAATAAAAACATCAACGTCAAAAAAATAAGACCTCACATGACTCGGTGGGTCAAAATATGGAAAAATTATAGTTCTCAATATGTGGTGATGCAAAAACTATTTTTACAATAAAAAGCGTCTTTTATCGTGTGACAGCTGCCAAATATTAAAACCGCCATAAATAGTAAATCAAACCCCCGTTATCACCCCCTTAGTTAGGGAAAAATAATAAAATTAAAAAAATGTATTTTTCATTTTCCCATTAGGGTTAGGGCTGAGATTAGGGTTAGGGGTGTGTTGGGGTTAGGGTTGGAGTTAGAATTGGGGGTTTTCCACTGTTTGGGCACATCAGGTGCTCTCCAAACGCAACATGGCGTCTGATCTCAATTCCAGCCAATTCTGCGTTGAAAAAGTCAAATGGTGCTCCTTCCCTTCCAAGCTCTGCTATGTGCCCAAACAGTGTTTTACCCCCACATATGCGGTATCAGCCTACTCAGGACAAATTGCAAAACAACTTTTGGGGTCCAATTTCTCCTGTTGCCCTTAGGAAAATAAAACATTCGGGGCAAAAATATCATTTTTGTGGAAAAAAATGATTTTTTTATTTTCACGCCCGGGCGTTATAAACTTCTGTGAAGTCCTTGGGGGTTCAAAGTGCTCACCACACATCTAGATAAGTTCCGTGGGGGGTCTAGTTTCCAAAATGGGGTCCCTTGTGGGGAGTTTGAATAGTTTAGGCACATCAGAGGCTCTCCAAACGCACATGACACCCGCAGACCATTCCATCAAAGTCTGCATTCCAAAACGTCACCCCTTCCCTTCCGAGCCCCGACGTGTGCCCATATAGTACTTTTCTCCCACATATGAGGCATCAGCGTACTCAGGACAAATTGGACAACAACTTTTGGGGTCCAATTTCTCCTGGTACCCTTGGGAAAATAACGAAATTGTGGACTAAATGATCATGTTTGTGGAAAAATACGAGTTTTTTATTTTCACGCCTGGGCATTATAAACTTCTGTGAAGCACTGGGGGGTTCAAAGTGCTCACCACACATCTACACATCTAGATAAGTTCCTTAGGGGGTCTAGTTTCCAAAATGGTGTCGTTTGTGGGGGGGGTTTCCGCTGTTTTGGTACATCAGGGGCTTTCCAAACGCGACATGGTGTCCGATCTCAATTCCAGCCAAAAACGTCAAATGGCGCTGCTTCCCTTCTGAGCTCTGCCATGCGCCCAAATAGTCGTTTACACCCACATATCGGGTATCAGCGTACTCAGGACAAATTGCACAATAACTTTTGGGGTCCTGTTACCCTTGGAAAAATAAGAATTGAGGGTGAAAAGATCATTTTTGTGGAAAAAATATTATTTTTTAATTGTACGGCTGTACGTTATAAACTTCTGTGAAGCTCTTGGGGGTTCAAAGTTCTCACCACACATCTAGATAAGTTCCTTGGGGGGTCTAGTTTCCAGAATGGCGTCACTTGTGTGGGATTTCCACTGTTTAGGTACATCAGGGGCTCTCCAAACGTGACATGGCGTCCGATCTGAATTCCAGCCAATTTTGCATTGAAAAAGTCAAACGGCGCTCCTTCCCTTCTGAGCTCTGCCATGCACCGAAACAGTGGTTCCCCCCACATATCAGGTATCAGCGTACTCAGGACAAATTGCACAATAACTTTTGCAGTCCAATTTCTCCTGTTACCCTTGGTAAAATAAAAAAAATTGAACCTGAATTATTTTTTTTGTGAAAAAAAGTTAGATGTTCATTTTTTTTTTTTTTTTTAAATATTCAAAAAATTCCTGTGAAGCACCTGAAGGGTTAATAAACTTCTTGAATGTGGTTTTGAGCACCTTAAGGAGTGCAGTTTTTAGAATGGTGTCACTTTTGAGTATTTTCTATCATATAGACCCCTCAAAGTGGCTTCAAATGTGATGTGGTCTGTAAAAATAAAATGGTGTTGCAAAAATGAGAAATCGCTGGTCAACTTTTAACCCTTTTAACTTCCTAACAAAAAAAAAATTTTGGTTCCAAAATTGTGCTGATGTAAATAAATGTGTGAAATGTTACTTATTAATTTTGTGTGTGCCGTATCTCTGATTTAAGAGCATAAAAATTCAAAGTTGGAAAATTGCGACATTTTCAAAATTTTCGCCAAATTTCTGTTTTTTTCACAAATAAACACAAATTGTTTGAATGAAATTTTACCACTAACATGAAGTACAATATGTCACGAGAAAACATTGTCAGAATCACCAAGATCCATGGAAGCGTTTCAGAGTTATTACCTCATAAAAGGACAGTGGTCAGAATTGTAAAAATTGGCCCGTGCGTTAACGTGCAAACCACCCTTGGTAGTGAAGGAGTTAAAGCACCACTCCAGGTTTTTTGTTTTTTTTTTATTTTGCAGCGCTGAAGTGGTGCAATTAATCTTAGTTCTATGCCCTTAGTAATATATTCACCAGACTTCAAAAAAAGATAATGCTGAAGTGGTGCTTTAAGTAAGGTTTTTGTGTCACACGTACTTAATTTTTTAAATTTGTTTTTTGTTTGTTTTAATCTGTTACGTGAAATTAGAAATCTTGCAATTTTCACGCTGGCAACTGGGACTATTTTATGCCCTGTCTGGAAGGGTTTTCAGCAGGGCTGTGGAGTCGGAGCTCATTTTGGTGGAGTCGGTATAAAATTTTCTGACTCCTAAAATATATAATAAATTGGGTACAGTAGTTCACTGCAGAATGTGCTGAATATTTTTTCATAGGAATTTGGGAAAGTTATGGAATGTCCTATAAATGGCTGTTCTATTCCTGACCTAAGGCTACATTCACACACAGCGTTTTTGCTGCGTTTTTTGAGGATACATTTTTCAGCTGCAAAAGCAGATCAGCTTTTTAAAAAACCGCATCACCTGAAAGGTTTTAGAGCTCATAGATAATGTTTTCAATAGAGCAGATTTCTAATCTGCTTTTGCTATCTATCCATTTACCCCTATCTGTCTATCCATATCTTATCTGTACCAAAAAGAATGAAAGCCGGGTAGCACACAGACTAAAGCCCCCGTTACACACTGCGATATCGCTAGCAATATCGCTGTAAAGTCACCGATTTTGTGACGTTACAGCGATATTGCTGCATGTGATACTTATCTCCGACCAGCTCCCCCGCTGGTTATCGCTGATCGCGCGAGAAGCTGCTGGATCATTCCTCGTCGGTCACTTCCTGCGGCGCTTCCTGCTGTGACGACGAGCGACTCGTGGAGCCGGGCGGGAGGACGCAGGATCGCCGCGTCTGACAGGTAAGTAGCGATCCCCGTCCCCAGCGATGTCGCTAGTGAGATCTGCTTGTGTGGCAGCTCACTAGCGATTCACCAGCGATCCTGACCGCGTCATATCGCTGGTCGGGATCGCTGGTGAGTCGCTAGGTGTAACAGTACCCTAACACTCCTTTTTTTTTTTTTTTTTTTTTAGCACCAGTCAGGTACACCTCATAGCTGCCCAAAAGGACGCCTAGGACAGGCATTGCTCGTCTTCAGTAACACATCAACATCAATTGATAGTTGGAATAAATAGACTGCATTCACCACATCTTAAGGTGCAGACTTTATTTTCAAGTGTAGGGGTGTGCAGTATAAGGTTCTGCAGCAGCTGAGGTATGCAGTATGAGATTCTGCGGAACAGTATGAGGTTCTGCCCCCCCCTAGTTTTGATCCTGGCTAAAACCGTTTCTTATAGATATGGCGAACCCTCAGGTAACCCTAATTGACGGTCAATGGACACAGGTGGCTGAATTGAAGGGATTGCTTAATCACCTATTTACTGTGACTAAAAAGTTTCAAGCTGAGGATTTAAAGGGAATCTGTCACCCTTTTTTTCGGCTTGCGGCTGCCGGCATAGACATCGGGGGCTTATCTACAGCAGTCTGTAATGCTGTAGATAAACCTCCGATGTAACCTGAAAGAGAAGAAAAATAAGTTATATTATACTCACCGGGGTGGGCGGTCCGGTCCGGTGGGCGTTGCGGTCCGGTCTGACGCCTCCCTTCTTCATGCGATGACGTCCTCTTCTCCCGTCCTGTAATGGCTGCTGCGCAAGCGCACTGCTCTGCCCTGTTGAGGGCAGAGCAGAGTCCTGCAGTGCGCAGGCGTCAGGAGTGGTCCGGCACCTGTGCACTGCAGAATTCTACTCTGTCCTCAACAGGGCAGAGCAGTGCGCTTGCGCCGCAGCCATTACAGGAAGGGAGAAGTGGACGTCATCGCATGAAGAAGGGAGGCATCGCACCTGACCGCAACGCCCACCGGACCGCCTACCCCGGTGAGTATAATATAACGTGTTTTTCTTCTCTTTCAGGTTACTTCGGAGGCTTATCTACAGCATTACAGAATGCTGTAGATAAGCCCCCGATGTCTATGCCGGCAGCTGCAAGCCGAAAAAAAAGCGTGACAGATTCCCTTTAACTCCTGGCATTTTCATAAGGGAGTGGAAGTACTTGCTATTTTGCCTGTCCCAAAGAGGAGATTTAATCGCAGATGGCATTTCTGCTTCAATGAAACGGAGAGAGACACAGCTATTGGAAAATAAAATTTTTCTGGCAGCTGTTTATGTGAACCCAAGTCATCGTATATTGCTTGATGATCAACAGCTTACTAAAGGAAAAGAAGCTCTGACTGAGGTAGCAGTTAGGATGGGTGGCCTACAGGAGGACTGCCAGGCGCAAGAGGACTTGGGTCCTGACAGTGCTACTGCTGCCATATCTTCATCCTCATCAAATGAGGAGTTTGACAAGTATTTGGATGATATGGAGCAGGCAAAGCATTGCTGCAAGGAAAAAGATTTCACTCCGTCTCCTATAGCAAGCAGATTGACCATATTTCAGCAAAATGTTTCACTTGCTCTCAAAGAAAAAGAAAAATTCAACCGTTCATCAAAACTGACTGTGCATGAGGCAATTCCTTTATACTTGGAAATTGTTAGAGATGTTCCCCATGTGGTTACGGCTTTGCCTCCAACCCAAGTTACTGTAGAGAGGTTGTTCTCTGGCCTTAAAATTATTAGGTCAGATTTTAGGTCCTCTATGAAGGAGGATCTGATGGAGGCAATTCTATTTCTTAGAACAAATTCATAGACTGCACAAATGTTATTTAGTATGTTTTTGTTGAAATCTGTTTTTTTGCCACTTACATAGTTTATTACATAGTGATAGATATATATATATATTTAATATTACATAGTGTATTACATATTTACAATTTATTACAGTTTTTTGTGTTCTAAAGTTGTATTCCAATAAATGTTATGTTCTATCTAAATGTCTTGATTATTGTATCATAAAAATGATTAAATGTCTGAGGTTCACATTGTACTACAATACATTTTTCACTTAAATATAAGCAATATATGTCGGAGTCGGTGGAAGGGAAATTGAGGAGTCGAAGTCGCAGGTTTGGCTTACCGACTCCACAGCCCTGGTTTTCAGACTGCTTATCTGATGAAGAATTAGAATAATGGGTAAAGGCCCCGTCACACTAAGCGACTTACCAGCGATCCCGACACCGATATCAAGGTGTCAGGATCGCTAGTAAGTCGCTATGTGATCGCTGGTGAGCTGTCACACAGACAGCTTCACCAGCGATCAGCACAGCGATGCCGAGCGCCCAGCATCGCTTGCCATCGCTGTAAAAAATAGAATCAAAATAAAAATATTGTTATTCTCACCTTCCGACGTCCCGTTCAGCCATCCTGCCTCTCTCCACGCTCCGGTCCCAGTGATCCTTTGCACGAATGACCGCGAGATGTCACGGTCTCGAGGGATAACAAAGTCTCGAGGGATAACAAAGTCTCGCGGTCATTCGTGCAAAGGATCACTGGGACCGGAGCGTGGAGAGAGGCAGGATGGCTGAACGGGACGTCGGAAGGTGAAAATAACTATATTTTTATTTTATTATTTTTTACACCTGATCGCTGGTCTCCCGCCTGTCACACGCAGCGATGCGTGCTGGCCAGCGGGAGACCAGCGACCAAAGAAATGTCCAGAGGTTTCTTTCAGCAATACCGGCAGGGGGGCCGCTCGCTGATCGCTGTCACATACAGTGATCTCACTGGTGAGATCGCTGTTACGTCACAAAAGTTGTGACTCAGCAGTGAGCTCGCTACCGAGATCGCTTAGTGAGTCGGGGCCTTAACACTACTGTACACAGTTGACGTTTATTTAGGTTTCCATTTATAAATATATTTTTAGAAGCTAGTAAGCCTTATATTAAAAAATGCATTTCGTAAATGTTTGATGTAATTTGGTTTTCCTCTAGGTTTAAAGAAATAGCAGGAAGCCTAGAATCTGCAATACTTTCTCATCGAGAGGAGGCTTCAGGTTTGTAACCTTGCATCACTTCTACTCATTGACTGTTACTCTAAAAGCAACCATACAGCAAAGAGTAGAATTAGGTCTACATGCTATAATCGAGCTAAATAAATTATTAGGTTTCAAAGTTGGTGAATATGTGATGGTATCAATAAGAAGTTTATCTACAGTAGGCGATGTTTGGTCTCTGAGTATGTACAGCTACAGATGTGCGCTTCAAAAAACCATGGAGGTATTAAAGGGAATCTGTCACCCCTTTTTTCGAATGAGCTGCCGGCACCAACATCAGGGGCTTATCTACAGCATTCTGTAATGCTGTAGATAAGCTCCCGATGTAACCTGAAAGATGATAAAAAAAGAGTTAGATTATACTCACCCCGGCATCCAGTCCGATGGGTGTCACCGTCCGGTCCGGCGGCTCCCATCTTCATACAATGCTGTCCACTTCTTTCCTTCCTGTCGTGACTCCTGCGCAGGCGGAGAGGTCTGGCGCCTGCGCACTGCAGTATTCTGCTCTGCCCTTAACAGGGCAGAGCAGTGCGCCTGCGCAGGAGCTACGACAGGAAGGGAAGAGGACGGCATCGTATGAAGATGGGAGGCGCCGGATCGGACGGCGACACCCATCAGACCAGACCGGATGCTGGGGTGAGTATAATCTAACTCTTTTTTTTCTTATCTTTCAGGTTACATCGGGGACTTAGCTACAGCATTACAGAATGCTGTAGATAAGCCCCTGATGTCTGTGCCGGCAGCTCATTGTCCAAAAAAAGGGTGACAGATTCCCCTTAACAATAATCCTCTTTTACATATAGCCATATGTAATTGGGTGCTAGCATCCTTTAGAAAAGTCGTTCACTGATACTTTAGTCATCTTGGGTAAACGCCTATCCACCCAATGAGCGAAGAAAACGCTTGTTCATCGGGTAATTGGATCGTTCATGACATCCTTAAACTCTGTTACCGGCAGCATAATTTTTCTGGGCTCATATAAATTTGGTCAGTCTGTCTAAACACGCCATTAAATGACCACCGATTTGCCTTGTGTGTGTGTGTGTGTGTGTATATATGTATATATATATATATATATATATATATATCCAATCGTCTGACATTTAACAGCCGCAAGCAGCATGTATAGATAATCCTTTAGGTGCTGGAGATGACCGCAAGGTGTGTGACAGCATTAAAGAAAAGATACTGTGAAACTAACTTGTAAAGGTCTAGTCTTCATTGAAGTATTATTATTACATTTTATAGAATAGGTTGGTAATGATATTTATGTTGGGTGTTATGTTTTTCAGCTGAAAGTGCGTATTGTCTCAGAGTTACAAATGTCTTGTGGACATGTCTAACTGCGTGTTGGTCTGATGAAATCTACCTACCACTACTTGCCCACCGTTTCTGGAAGCTAACCTTACAACTGCTGTCACGTTATTGTGTATTTATTAAAGAGGTGAGGAATGAAAATTGTGCTCCTCTATTTCTGTTTTTTGACTGTTGGTAGAACCTTTGGCTTTTGGAATAACTCAGTACTGTTATCCTTTACATCAGGGGTCTCAAACACACAGGCGCAAGCAGCCCCTGAAGCGACATTCTGTTTCCCTCAAGGCAGCAGAGCTCCCAAGACAGGGGCCTAATGATAACCAGGTCCATCGAGGAAAGGGGACCCCACAGACATCAGTGTCTTTTTCACCTGAGTATGTATCCTCGGACACATATTCAGCTAAAATGTATTGTCGCCGGTAGTCTCCAGCTTCTTGCACTCCAATAGCTATAAAAGCCACAGGCCTGTGACGTCGACGTGCTGTTGTGGGTGGTACATGACATCACTGCAATGTGCTACCCCACCTCACTGTGTCGGCTGTGGAGCAGGAAGAGCACACTGCTCATCATGGGATGGGAGATACTTGAGAAGAATTGTATATTTTGTTTTTCTTTAATGTGTGTATGATGCATACCAGGACATTACAGTATGAGGGACATTGTAAGAGGATGGGGGCTTTTCACAGAGGCCATCATTATACAATGGGGGCATGAATACAGGATGAGGTCCTGGACAGAGGATATGATAACAGGATAGGGTCCAAGATGGGGAACATTATTATAGGGAGGGGGGGGGCATCATTAACCCCTTCATGACCTTGGGATTTTCTGTTTTTGCTTTTTTGTTTTTTGCTCCCCTTTTCCCAGAGCCAGAACTACTTTATTTTTCCATTAATATGACTATGTGAGGGCTTGTTTTTTGCGAGTTGTACTTTTGAATGATAACATTTATTTTACCATATAGTATACTGGAAAACTGGGTAAATTGTGCAGTTCGCCAACTTTTTTTGTTTTGTTTTTGGCGGAGGGAGGAGGGTGGTGTTTACTAAATACTAAAACAGACCTGCTATTATGATTCTCCAGGTCATTACAAGTTTGCAGGTACCAAACATTTATGGGTTCTTTTTTATCTAAGTGGTGAAAAAAAATTCAAAGTTTGAAAGAAAAGCAAAACATCATTTTTCAAGACCCTTAGCGCCTACATTTTTGGGGATCTGGGGCTGGGTGAGGGCTTATTGTTTGTGTGCTGAGCTGACTTTTTTATTTTTACCATTTTGGGGTAGGTGCAATGTTTTGATCACCTATTATTGCGTTTTATTGCAATGTTTCAGCGACTAAAAAACGTAATTCTAGTTTTGTGCTTTGTTTTTTCTCGTTATGCCGTTTAGTGATCAGATGAATTCTTTTTATATTTTGATAGATCAGGCTTTTCTGAACGCAGCGATTCCAAATATGTTGCTTTATTTTGAATGAAGCAAAAGGATATTTTTTAAAAATATTTTTTAAAACCTTTTTTTTTGCTACACATAGCAGAAATAATCATCTGCTATGAATCCCGGCCACGGCGCAGACTCACGAATGTCATGCCAACCCATCGGCACCCCACGATCGTTTAACAGGCGCAATCGTGTTAAATGCTGTTGTCAGAGATTAACAGCGGCATTTAACATGTTAAAATGCTGTGGGTGGATCACGATTCCAGATCAGCTTTCATGTGCAGGAAAAGATGCCGGCTCAGTGCTGGAGCCCACATCAACTTCCAAGACATGACCTATATGTATCTACTAGCTGTTTCCAGACAGCTAACGCTCGGCACGCTCATTGCTATCTAACGCTGCTGGTGATTAAACTAAAGTAAATAATGACAACATTCAATAGTGCTTACGCAGGTGGTAAATTAAATTAAAATGAAGTTAATAACAATAATAATCATCAAAAATCTGAATAATACTAATAGTACATTTTATTCACAGTGTAAAATCGAAAACAAACTGGATTCAGTAAGATGTGCGTTTTGGGGGGGCGGGATTATGAGCGGTAATGTGGGGGGGTGGGATTATGAGCGGGAATGTGGGGGGGCGGGATTGTGTGTGGTGATTTGGTGGGGGGGCGGGATTGTGTGGTGAGGGGCGGGATTATGTGGTGATGTGGTGGGGGGCGGGATTATGTGTGGTGATGTGGTGGGGGGCAGTATTGTGTGGTAATGTGGTGGGGGGCGAGATTGTGTGGTAATGTGGTGGGGGCGGGATTATGTGTGGTGATGTGGTGGGGCGGGATTATGTGTGGTGATGTGGTGGGGCGGGATTGTGTGGTGATGTGGTGGGGGCGGTATTATGTGTGATAATGTGGGGGCGGGATTATGTGTGGTAATGTGGTGGGGGGCGGGATTTTGTGTGGTGATGTGGGAAAGGGTGTAGGATTATGTGTGGTGATGTGGGAAAGGGGCAGGATTATGTGTGGTGATGTGGGAAAGGGGCAGGATTATGTGTGGGAATGTGGTGGGGGGGCGGGATTTTGTGTGGTGATGTGGGAAAGGGGTGGGATTGTGTGGTGATGTGGTGGGGGCGGGATTGTGTGTGGTGATGTGGTGGGGGGCGGGATTGTGTGTGGTGATGTGGTGGGGGGCGGGATTGTGTGTGGTGATGTGGTGGGGGGCGGGATTGTGTGTGGTGATGTGGTGGGGGGCGGGATTGTGTGTGGTGATGTGGTGGGGGGCGGGATTGTGTGTGGTGATGTGGTGGGGGGCGGGATTGTGTGTGGTGATGTGGTGGGGGGCGGGATTGTGTGTGGTGATGTGGTGGGGGGCGGGATTGTGTGTGGTGATGTGGTGGGGGGCGGGATTGTGTGTGGTGATGTGGTGGGGGGCGGGATTGTGTGTGGTGATGTGGTGGGGGGCGGGATTGTGTGTGGTGATGTGGTGGGGGGCGGGATTGTGTGTGGTGATGTGGTGGGGGGCGGGATTGTGTGTGGTGATGTGGTGGGGGGCGGGATTGTGTGTGGTGATGTGGTGGGGGGCGGGATTGTGTGTGGTGATGTGGTGGGGGGCGGGATTGTGTGTGGTGATGTGGTGGGGGGCGGGATTGTGTGTGGTGATGTGGTGGGGGGCGGGATTATGTGTGGTGATGTGGTGGGGGCGGGATTGTGTGGTGGTGGGGGTGGGATTATGTGTGGTGATGTGGTGGGGGGTGGGATTATGTGTGATGATGTGGTGGGGGGCCGGGATTATGTGTGATGATGTGGTGGGGGGCCGGGATTATGTGTGATGATGTGGTGGGGGGCTGGGATTATGTGTGGTGATGTGGTGGGGGGCCGGGATTATGTGTGGTGGTGGGGGGCCGGGATTGTATGTGGTGGGGGGGCGGGATTGTGTGTGGTAATGTGGTGGGGGCGCGGGATTGTGTGGTAATGTGGTGGGGGCGCGGGATTGTGTGGTAATGTGGTGGGGCGTGGGATTGTGTGGTAATGTGGTGGGGGCGGGATTGTGTGTTGTAATGTGGGGGCGGAGCTACTGTGCAGGGGGCAGGATTAGCGAGTAATCACGATGCGCTATATATATATATATATATATATATATATATATATATATACACATGATGGGTTGTGAAGGGGTTAAAGGATGAGGGACATTATTTCAGAATTGCGAAGCGTAAAGTAGAGTGTAACAGGTGAAGTATTAGTGGCGAACAAATCTAATATTGTGCAGTACAAAAGTATTGTAGGATATTTGATCAGCCATCAGTCAAGTAAAAGTTAAAGTCCCATATAGCAACTAAGTAAAGAAGTTGAGGGGGAAAAAATTGTAAAAATTAGAGTATGAAAAAATAACGAAAACATATTTTGACACTAAAAATACTGTTTTATGTGCAAACTAAAGGAAAAGTACATTTAGTATCGCATTGTCTGAAACAACCCAAGCTATAAAACTGTCTCATAACCCATACAATGAACACTGTTAAAAAGCAAAATTAAAAATGCCCAAAATTTTGTGTTTTCATTATACTGACATACAAAAAAGAAAATAAAAAGTGATTAACAAGTTGTTTTAAAAAAAAAAAAAAAGTGTTATCACTGAAAACGTCATCTTGTCCTGCTAAGAATGTGGCCTGTAGACTGCAGCCCATTTACCCAGCTGACTTTGAGTCCCCTGCTTTAGATTTTCATATTCTCTCATAAACGTCACAGGATTAACACTTTGTAGCATCGTCTTTACAGGTCCAGATTACTATTTAAAATGTACAGCTTGTGCACCCTCCAAAAGATTTTAGGCTGAGACACCTGCAATTCTACATGCAACAGCCTAATAAAATTGGGAGAAGCCAAACCACACAATCTGATCAAAAAAAAAATTGTACTTTATTAGTTTAAAATATGACAAGTACAGCATTATACAGTGGGTACGGAAAGTGTTCGGACCCCTTTAAATTTTTCACTGTTTCATTGCAGCCATTCGGTAAATTCAAAAAAGTTAATTTTTTTCTCATTAATGTACACTCTGCACCCCATCTTGAATGAAAAAAACAGAAATGTAGAAATTGTTGCAAATTTATTAAAAAATAAAAACTGTAATATCACATGGTCATAAGTATTCAGACCCTTTGCTCAGTATTGAGTAGAAGCACCCTTTTGAGCTATTACAGCCATGAGTCTTCTTGGAAATGATCTCTCCAGAGATGATCAGTTGGGTTTAGGTCAGGGCTCTGGCTGGGCCAGTCAAGAATGGTCACAGAGTTGTTCTGAAGCCACTCCTTTGTTATTTTAGCTGTGTGCTTAGGGTCATTGTCTTGTCGGAAGGTGAACCTTCGGCCAAATCTGAGGTGCAGAGCATTCTGGAAGACGTTTTCATCCAGGATATCTCTGTACTTGGCTGTATACATGTTTCCTTCAATGGCAACCAGTCATCCTATCCCTGCAGTTGAAAAACCCCCTAATATCATGATGCTGCCACCACCATGTTTCACTGTTGGGATTGTATTGGGCAGGTGGTGAGCAGTGCCTGGTTTCCTTCACACATACCACTTAGAATTATCACCAAAAAGGTCTATCTTCGTCTCATCAGACCAGAGAATCTTATTTACCATAGTCTAGGAGTCCTTCATGTGTTTTTTTTTTTTTTTTTTTTATGCAAGCTCTATGCGGGCTTTCATATGTCTTGCACTGAGGAGAGGCTTCCGTCTGGCCACTCTGCCATAAAGGCCCGACTGGTGGAGGACTGTAGTGATAGTTGACTTTGTGGAAGTTTCTTCCATCTCCTTACTGCATCTGTGGAGCTCCACCACAGTGATCTGATCTTGGGGTTCTTCTTTACCTCTCTCACCAAGGCTCTTCTCCCACGATTGCTCAGTCTGGCTGGACAGCCAGGTCTAGGAAGACTTCTGGTGGTCCCAAACTTCTTCCATTTCAGGAATATGGAGGCCACTGTGCTCTTAGGAACCTTGAGTACTGCAGAAATTATTTTGTAACCTTGGCCAGATCTGTGCCTTGCCACAATTCTGTCTCTGAGCTCCTTAGCCAGTTCCTTTGACCTCATGATTCTAATTTGGTCTGACATGCACTGTGAGCTGTGAGGTCTTATATAGACAGGTGTGTGCCTTTCCAAATCAAGTCCTATCAGTTTAATTATACACAGCTGAACTCCAATGGAGGAGTAGAACCATCTCAAGGAGGATCACAAGGAAATGGACTGCATGTGTCTTAAATATGAGCATCTGAGCAAAGGGTCTGAATTCTTATGACTATGTAATATTTCGGTTTTTCTTTTTAATAAATTTGCAAAAATTTACACATTTGGTTTTTTTCCGTTAAGATGGGGTGCAGAGTTTACAAAAAATAATGAACTTTTTTGAATTTACAAAATGGCTGTAATTAAGCAAAAAGTGAAATATGTAAAGGGTTCTGAATACTCTTCGTACCCACTGTAGATCCAGTATTATAGAGGAAAGAGAAAGCAGGGGCTAACAGATCTAGATAGTCCATTACAGCGTGTATGCAAAAAATTCTGGACCCTTCCCATGGCGACAACACAGCAAGTGATTTATATGCTTAGCAATCGACTACTATCAAGTAGGGTGAGCATGCTAAGATATAGAAATTGGAACAGGCATCATTGTTATTTGGTTAGGGTGATATCTTATTATACACTTGTGAACCTCTTTCATGAAAATTAAATTACCTGCTCTGATTTCTGTTTCTGCGGGATGATGTTTGGTTGTTACATATATAAATTACTTTGATGTGTTGTCTCCTTGGGAAAGGTCCAGAATGTGTTGTGTGGTGTGCATGCTTAGATCTGTTAGCCTGTATATATGTGTCATAGTTTAAAATATAAATATTTTTATTCAGCTGTGTGGCTTGGCTTGTCCTTGCTTTTTTGGTTACTTTATAATATCTGACTAGATATGGGCAGGACCCCTAGATGTTCGGGTCCTACAGAACAGTTAAAAAAAAAAAAAAAAAAAAAAAAAGTTAGGGTTCGGTACCAGAACAGAATCCAGACTCCATTCACTTGAATGCCTGAACATCCAGTGTTTGCCACGCTGTCATGTTTATGACAGCGCCGCAAACGCGGCTTCTGATCGGCGGTAAAATTATTACCGCCAGTCAGACAGCCGCATTTCCCACCCTGTCAAATGAAAAAGTGAGCCCGCAGCTGTGATCAGAAGTAAAAAGATTTTCTCCGGGTCATTGGCGTCAGTTGATGGGACTACTGCTCCCATCAACTTCTGCCGCTAATAATTTCTTAAATAATTGAAAAAATGGCCTGGTGTCCCCTCCACCCACCACCATATTTGACAACCAGCCTTGCTAAAGCAAACGGCTGGGAGCTGGTAGTCTTAGGTTGGTAAGGGGCCATGTATATTGACCCCCCCCAGCATAAAAATAGCAGCCCTCTGCCGCCCAGAAAAGGCACATCTATACTTGCCCTGTACTGGTGGCAACTGGGGTAATATTTGTGGAGTTGATGTCACCTTTGTCTTGTTTGGTGACATCAAGCCCATGGATTAGTACCCATTACTAATCTTATCGCATCTTGGCACCGTCCAGCTTGAAAACTATCCACAGACATGGTTTACGGTGTGGGACAGGACGTCTGACAGGTGAGACCAAGGAATCAATGGAATGGGTGTTAGGTCAGTTTAACTGTTTGTTATTTTTGGATAAAAAAGGAAAAGTGTGTTGTGTTTTATTGCAGATAAGACTTTATTCTTGCTGTGTGTTTATTTACAATATAATTATAGGATTAGTAATGGAGAGGCGTCTTGTAGACGCTTCTCCTTTACTAATTCGTGGGCTTGATGTCGCCAGACAATACAAAGGTGATATCAACCCACAAATATGAACCCCACTTGCCACCGCTACTGGGCAAGTGGGAAGAGCCAGGCAAGGCACCAGAAGCGGCATATCTAATTGCTGTCAGTTTTGCCTGACTGGTTATCCAAAATACAGGGGAACCCACTGTTTTTTTTTTAATTTATATATTTAGATTGCAGGCTCCGGCTGGCGCAATTCTGGCGCTTTGCCGGGCTCTTCCCACTTGCTCTGTAGTGGTGCCAAGTGGGGTAATATTTGTGGAGTTGATGTCACCTTTGTATTGTCTGGTAACATCAAGCCCTATGGTTAGTAATAGAGATGTGTTTATAAAGACCCCCTATCCATTGCTAATCCTATAGTTGTATTGTAAATAAAGACGAGTGTAAAGTCTTTTATTTGAAATCAAAACAAAATGCACTTTCCCATTTTTATTTAAAACTAACAAACATTTAAACTCACCTAATGCCCATTCCATTGAAGCTAACATCTCCTGTAATAAAACAAAAATAAAAGAACAATTTCCCTCACCTGTCCATTGTTCTGTCCCACGCCGTAAGCTATGTCCTGGTGCCAAGATGCGACCGTCCAGGCTGAGAACTGAGGAATGAGCTGCTGTGAGTGCAGCAGCAGTGACCTCATCGAGGTTACCGCCGGTCACTGAGGCTGCGTTGTCAGCCTGGCTTAACTGCAGTGACCTCAGCATGATGAGAAAACCACCATGGTTACTTGCCGGTAGCCGGTTTTTCCGGAACCCATGACAGCACACCTGAGAGAGGGATCCGCCCTGCCAGGACAGGAACCTACTGAGATATAAGGGGTGGCACCTCTCCCCCGCTTCAGTTGGGTTACAGAGCATTGAGAGGACTTCCCAGTTAGTTACATGTTAATCCAACACCACATCATATAAAGCACCCTGCTAATTGTGCACACCCATACAGTGAAAAGGGGGGTGATATACGGGTGCTGTCATGGGTTCCGGAAAAACCGGCTACCGGTAAGTAACCATGGTTTTCCCTTCACCCATGACAGCACACCTGAGAGACATTTGGAGACTTTGAAACACCTTAGGGAGGGACCACCGCTTGCAGCACCCTTCTACCAAAGGTTAAGTCAGCAGAGGAGGATAGATTTAATCTATAGTGCTTAAAGAAGGTTGAAGGTGAGGCCCAGGTAGCAGCCTTACAAATCTGTTCAATCGATACCTCTGCCTTTTCAGCCCAGGAGGTTGCCGCGGCTCTGGTGGAATTAGCCTTGATGCCGTCAGGAATCGGGATACCACTAGCTGAGTAGGCTACACTAATGGCTTCCCTAATCCATCTAGCAATAGTCCCTTTTGAAACCCCATAGCCTTTCCTGGCACCCTGAAAAGCTACGAATAGGGACTGGGACCTCCTCCACTGGCTGGTGACAGATATGTATTCTAGCAGGGCTCTCTTAACGTCCAAACTATGGAACTTTTCTTCCCCTGGATTCGTTGGATTATCACAGAAGGATGGGAGAATAATCTCTTGACCTCGATGGAAATCTGACGCTACCTTCGGCAGATAAGCGGGGTCTGTCCTTAGCACCACCCTGTCTTGAAAAACTTGTGTATAGGGTGGATTTACTGAGAGCCTGCAGGTCGCTTACTCTACGGGCTGAAGTAAGGGCCACTAAAATGATTGTTTTTAGGGTCAGAAATTTTACAGGGAGCTGATGTAATGGTTCATATGGTTCTTTTGTAAGGGCATCTAGTACTAGGTTTAAATCCCAAGGCGCTATCCTGGGTATTGGAATAGGTTTAGCCCTATGACATGATTTGATGAATCTGGCTATCCATCTATTTGCTGCCAAGTTGCAGTTATTGAGTGCCCATAGTGCAGATACCTGAACCGTAAGTATATTTACCGCTAATCCTAGCTGTAAACCTGCTTGTAAAAACTCCAAGATGGCACTAATCGGGGGTTCTTGTTCTAACGGCTTACCTAGGAACTGTAGGAATTTATTCCTTGTTCTGCCGTAGATGTTGTCACCGGTTTCCTACTTTTAAGCAGGGTGGCCACCAACTCCGGGGTGAACCCTTTACCCCTTAAAAGCGACCTTTCAAATTCCACGCCGTCAGATGGAATCCCTTGACCTGTGCGTGGAGTATCGGGCCCTGGGCTAGAAGGTCCGGGATCTCTGGCAGAACCCATGGATCGGAGACGGACATTCTCCATAGTAGAGCAAACCATGGCCTTTTTGGCCAGAATGGGGCTATCGGAATTTCTCTGGCTTGATCGGTCCTGATCTTTTTGACCACTGTTGGGATCATAGCGACTGGGGGAAACGCATAGGCCAGCTTGAAGTCCCACTGAATGTGCAGAGAGTCCACTGCCCATGGATCTTCCCTTGGGTTTAGGGAGCAAAACCTTTGTGTTTGCCTGTTTGTTGGCAAAGAGGTCTATCACTGGTTCCCCCCAAAGCTGTGTTATCTTTTGAAAAATGGACCGATTTAGGACCCATTCTCCCTGCCTCAGAGTATTGCGGCTTAGAAAATCGGCCTCTGTTTTCTGCCCCTTTTATGTGTAAGGCTGTTAAAGAGTGTAAGTGTTGCTCTGCCTTGCCCAGGATGTCTTCTGCTGCTTTCATTAGGGAGTAGGACTTTGTCCCCCCCTGTTGGTTGATGTATGCCACCGTCACTTTGTTGTCTGACATGATGCGGACCTCGCGACCCCTGAGTAGGGGAAAGAAGTGGGTTAGGGCTGTTCACAGCCCAGAATTCTCTGAGATTGGAGGATGCCCTGCTTTCTTGAGGTGTCCAGGACCCCTGGCCTATGTGACCCCTTAGGTGGGCCCCCCACCCCAGGGAGCCTGCGTTCGTTAAAATCACATCTGTCGCCTGTTTGTCCCAAGGTATTCCTGCGGCCAAATTTGTAATGTCTAGCCACCAGTTGAGAGAGTCTCTGGTCTGTAATGAAAGCTCTAGACCTCTTTCTAAACGTCCTCCTAGCGCTCTTTGTGCTGCTAGTATCTCCCACTGGAGTTGACGGGTTTGAAATTGGGCCCACCTGACCGCAGGAATACAGGACGTCAGAGTGCCTAGTAGAGACATCGCTTTCCTCAACGTCATCTGAGTCTGAGGTTGGTCTCGGGCTGACAAAGCCATGTTCCGCACCTTCTCTTTTTTGGCCTCCGGAAGCAGACACACCTGTTGTTCTGAGTCCAGGATAAATCCCAGGAAGGTCTGTTGCTTTAGGGGTTGTAGTTTTGATTTTTTGAAATTTATTATCCACCCCAATTCTTGTAAGGTGTTGGTCACCTGACTTAACTGCGCTGTACATTGGTCCTCGGAGTTGCCCACTATGAGGAAATTGTCGTATGGTATTATGACTGTATCTTGAATCCGAAGGAAAGCTGTTACCTCCGCTATGACCTTGGTGAAAACTCTCGGGGCTGTGAATATACCAAACGGAAGAGCTGTGAACTGGAAGTGCTTCAGTATGCCTTGGATATAAAGTGCTACCCTCAAGTATTTTTGGTAATCTGGATGGATAGGTGTAACGTCCGTCCGCGGATCTGGACTGCAGTAGGGACAGCACCCCGAGAAACCCCGAGATCCTTAACCCCTATACAGGGATCTGGAATTGTAGCAAGGCCCAGGAGGAGGCTGTCTAGAAGCGGTGCGCCAGAGCAGGACGGTCGCCAATAGGGAAGAAGGCAGGGAGCCACAAGCGTAGTCAGAAACCAGGCGAGGAGTGGAGGTACAGAAAAGGCAGGCAGAGGGAGAGTCCAGAGTCCAGGCCAAGGTCACAAAACGGGAGGGCGGTAACGGTGCAAAAACAGCAGGCAGTAGCAGAGTCGAATATCCAGGCCAAGGTCACAAACCGGGAGAATAGCAGAGGTACAAAATCGTCAGGCAGTAGAGAGGTCAGAAATCCAGGCTGAGGTCAGATTCAAACAATAGTAATTCACACAGTAGCACTTAGGGGAACCAAGAATATATCCGGCGGCTTGCAAGACCAATCCCAAAGTATTTGAGGGATCAGGTCATCCCTCACAGGTTCCCGGACTGTTGATGTCATCAGGACCGCCCCCAGGACCAGGCCAGATGGCGATGCACCAACCCCTCCACGACCGACTGAGGAGCGGAGCCTGCGTCCATCAGATGCCTGCGCAGGAGCCCCTTCTCTGTCACTGCCATCACTCGGGGCCGAACCACGGCGCCTCCCAGTGGCCGAGGCAGGAACAGCAGGCCCCGAGACTGACGGCGATGTGACAGTCCGGCGCCTCCTGGTGGCCGAGGCCGGGACAACAGGCCCCGAGTCTGACGGTGACATGACAGTCCAGGGCCTCCTGGTGGCCGAGGCCGGAACAGCAGGCCCCGAGTCTGACGGCGACGTGACAATAGGGATATGATAATATGCGTCCTTCAGATCGACTACAGCCATAAAGCAGTCTTAATGTAGTAGCTTTATGGCCGTAGTCACTTACTCCATCTTGAAGGTCTGATTCCCTATCCACCGATTGAGTCCTCTGAGGTTTATAATTGTCCTGAATGATTGGTCCGGTTTCTTGATCAAAAAAAGTGGCGAATAGAACCCCCTTCCCTTTTGTTTGTCTGGGACTTCGTAAAGGACCTGTTTGTCTATTAGGTTCAGGATCTCTGCTTCCAAGGCCAATTGTTCTTCGGCCACTCTTCTGATAGGGGTAACTACAAACACGGGTTTCGGTTGGTGAACAAAGGGGATTTTCAGGCCTTCTTTTAAGATGCCTAAGATCCAGGTATTGGAGGAGATCCTTTCCCAGGCCAGGGAAAAGAGTGCCAATCTCCCCCCTACTGGAATACTGACGTCATTGTGGTGACTCTTTCGAGGTGGAGGTACCTCCACCAAACAAAGCCTGACTCTTTTTTTCCTTTTGTCCTCGTGCCGAGATCTCGGGGGACGAGATCTCATTGCCGAGATTTGAATCTCGCCCCCCGAGATCTCGGCACGAGATCTGAAGCTGCGCATGCGCCGTCCCCGGACCGGCGGCCATCTTGCCGGCGTCCATGCTCCCGGCGGCCACCGCAACATGGCGGCGCCCAGCAAGGGGTGTGCGGGGGCCTCCGGGCTGAGAAGAAACGCCGGCGGAGCCGCCGCCCCTGCATCGGAGCGCCGCCCGCTGCCACCACCGCAGAGCCCACCTGTCCCTGCCCACCTGCCCCTGCCCCTGCCACAGCTGCCCCTGCCACAGCTGCCCCTGCACAGCCCACCCGCCCCAGCCCCAGTGCAGCTGCCCCAGCACAGAGCCGCCGCCACCGCACGAGCCTGGACCACTGAATGACCCCTGTGACTACTTCTCCACCTGTGCCGGATCCCTTCCCAGGTAAGCTGAATTCGGACTGTAAGACAGACCCCCATTTGACACATTATTATTTTTTTTTCCCTATTTTCCTTCTGAAAATAGAGGTGCGTCTTATGGTCCGGTGCGTCTTATAGTCCGAAAAATACGGTAACTGTTTGTTATTAAATAAAAGTGGTAAAGTGTGATTTGATTTCAAATAAGACTTTATACTTGCCATTTATTTACAATAAAACTATAGGATTAGTAATGGATAGGTGTTTTTATAGACGCCTTTTTATTACTAAACTGTGGGCTCAATGTCACCAGACAATACGAAGGTGACATCAACCCCACAAATATTACCCCACTTGCCACTGCTACAGGGCAAGTGGGAAGATCATGGGGTGAAGAAATCCATCTTCTGGTTGTTGTGTAATCAGTGTTAGAAGTTTTCAGTTAAGGAGATGTCTGTGCTTCATGTCAGGACTGTAGGCAGAGTCTTATCTTCCTGCTCTAGGCAAGAGAAACCAAGGAAAGACCTGCCCAGAGGCTCTCCCCAAAGCTCAAAGTCTGTCTCTATGATGAGGAACATTTTTGTGCTTCGCGGTGGCCTATGGGCAGGTCTTTCCCTGCTTTCTCTGGCTTAGAGCAGGAAGATAAGACTCTGCCTACATTCCCGCCCCAAAGCACAAGAATCTCATTAACTGTAAACTTCTAACAATGATTACACAAGAACCAAAAAACGGATTTGTTCTCTGCAGGTATCATTTTAATCAGTTTAACTCTGCCAACCTGACAGTGTCTGTAGTTATGCTTAGCAAAATTCTTCTGACAGGTTCGCTTTAAAGCTTCTAGCTTGGTAGATAAATAGATTTTTCCTAAATGACTAATATTTTTTTTTTTCCAGTTGTCAGCCAGTGCCACTTTAGAAGGTAATACTACTGAGAGCAAAAGTTTGATGCCAACCAGTGGGAGAGATGTACCCCCTACTTTTAGTTCTGAAGACCAGCAAACTGTATCAGCACCAGATGCCCAGTCTTCTGTTTTGTCAACACGTCAGCTAATTCTTATTGTTGCAGATATAGATAAACTAATGGACCAGGTGAGAACGAACAAACAATTATGATCTATTACATCTTCTTTCTTCAAGCATATTGTTTTATTTATTAGTCTTATCTCTAATGTGCTTGTAATGAGCAAGTTCATAAATCGGATCAATGTTGTAACATGGTCTACCCTAATATATTTTAACCTTGAAAAAAGAAAAACATAAAATACATGTAAAATATATACTGTACGTGTAAACCTACTATATACTGTAGGTATTTAAATGTTATTTTGTTTGGTTTTTGTGCTAGACCTCATGTGGGTGAAGTGTGTCAGCAATTCCTACATGATAAAGTCATTGATGCTATGGACTGGCCTGCCTGTTCCCCAGACCTGAATTCAATTGAGCACATCTTGGACATCGTGTCTAATTGCACTACAGACTTTCCTGAAGTTGACTGATGCTTTAATCCAGGACTGGGAGGAGATACCTCAGGAAAACTTCCACTGCCTCATCGGGAGCATGCGAAGGGCAGTGTTCTAGCCTTGTTGCTAAGGGCAACGGTTTCCAAAAGAACATGTTGCAGTGCTGGCAACGCTGAGCCAGGAGGGCGGACGGTCTTGAAAACCGTGTGATATGCTGAGAAGAGAGTTATAGGACACTTCTGCGGTAGAGGGGTTCGAGAACCTGCGTGGCCGGCAGGTGACGGTTGTGAAAACTGTGTGGGATACTGACCGGGGTCAGAAAAAAGAGACTGTGGATAAACTGTGGGATACCTCTGAGGAGAAGAGGCGTCCGGGAACCTGTGTGGCCGATATCAACAGGTAACAGACAGGAGTCTGTGTTGTACTGACCGGGGTCAGTGAGAAAGACTGTATACCTGGAGGTTTCAGTGTGCAAGGTCCTGGAGGGTCAGTGTTGGAAGGTTCTGGGAGAAGAATCGGATCCCTGGAGCACGTGCTGTGACCTTGAACCTGGTGAGGCGTGAGTGTTGGATAGTCTCAGGCGGTGACGGATGTCCTGAATAGCACCCTTTGAGCCCCTGGACCTGGTGAGGCTGGTGTGTTGGGAAACCCTGGGAGGAGGGTTGGCTCCCTGAATAGCACCCGGTGCGCCCTGTGTGTTGGACGGTCTCAGGAAGAGACGGACATCCTGAATAGCGCACAGACAGGACACTTGTGTTTTGTGTTGTGTTTTTTTCTTTTCCCTTTAAAGTCAGCTTGGGTGGCTCAGTGGGGTCAAGAAGGTGACAAGCGGCTTGCTGTAACTCGGCAGGGTTACGAAGATGACAAGCGGCTTGCTGTAACTCAGCGGGGTTACGAAGGTGACACCAGCAGCTGTGTGTGAGCGGCAGCCGGAGGTGTTGGTGATTGGTGACAGCAGGAGCTGTGACTGTGCCAGCAAGAACTTGTGTGGTATCGTAAAAGACATACTGTTTTGGTGTGAACTGTGGTCTAAGAATACCTGTAGAAAGGTCATGGGGAAATCCCGAAAGGGGGCGGTGACCCAAATCGGGGTGGTAAACCAAATAGGGGTGGAGTCCCAGGGAATGGGGGCGGAGCATCCCTATGTAAAAGGGGTGGTACAGATGAACTGTTGCCAGGAGCAAATGTCCTGTCTGTCCAATCTGCCTGGTGAACTACCCAGCCGGCTCAATGCTACAGGGGTGTGGCCTCCAGGTAAATAGTGAAGAGATAGTTGGTATGGTGGACCTGGAGAGCCCGGTGACTCTACTGAGGGTTGCTCCGGAGATACCCGGCAGAAAGTTTGGGGTCACTTGTAACCACTGGGGCACTAAGGAGTGTCCAGTGGCCCGGGTAGTCTTTGAAACAGGCTGGGACATCGAGGGACAGGATGTTGCGGTAGTCCAGAATCTGTCCTGTCCAGTGGTTATAGGCCGGGATTCTAGACTGTTCTCTGGCTTGTGGTAGAGGGGAGTTCCTCTACAGCAAGGGGATGGAGACGTTTCTACTCTTAGGCTAGCAGACATTGAGACGGTGACGCTTGCTAAAGTGGACACATCAGTTGTAGAAGTGACCAGAAGAAGGAGTACATCTGCCCAACTTACGGACCTGACGTCTCATGACATGACGGATGGTGGGCTGGGAGATGAGACGACTGGACTAGACACACAGGTGGACGGTAACTTGAGGGGTCACTCGACTGATGGGGCTGACCTAGTGGTACCTGTTGAAAATATTATTAAAGAAGTAGTGGTGCGACACGTGATGGCCAAAAGGGAACAGGATCATGAGATACAGCTGATAAAAGAGACAGTGGAAGAACATGTCAAACGAGAAAGAGTCCTGAGACAAATGGCCGAGCACAGGGTCGAGGAGCTCGAGAAAGAAGTCTTGGAGCTCAAAGAAACTGTAAGAGGTCTTTTGCGGGAGAAGTTGGACGAAGACATACAGCGGCTGAGCGGGAGTGATAACACGGAACTGCCAGTACCCATCTTGGCAACGGGTCGCGAAGAGGCTGAATTTCATGAAGAGTTGGAGCCAAGGGCTGAAGAAGATATTCACCCGGTCGGGACAACCGTAGTGAGGGAAGTGTTCGCGGTAAACCCAGAGCCTTTTGTCCAGGAAGAGAGCAGGACCACAACCTTCAAGTCTGTGATTGACGTGCCCGAAGACATGCAAGAAGCCTGTACTGAGGAAGGTGTGCATGAGGCTTTTAAAAGAGCGGTCAAAGCGTGTAAGGTGCACTGGGCACCTGAGACTCGGCAGTTGGTGATATCAGCCAGGGAAGACACAGCAAACTGGGTAGCTGTCCTGAAAAATATGCATCTGCAATGTCTCCACGCTAAGCAGTTGTTTAGGAAGAGTAATATGAAAGCTGCTCGACGCATAGAGCTAGCAAAGGAAGCAAAGAAACGGCTGGGCTTGGGAGAAGATTATTTCCTGTACCCAAAGGTCTGATTGGGAGAATCATTGGAAGACTCAGGAAGGTAATGCAAGACCTTGTAAATATCTTTGGTGTGGCGAGGGTGAGGATCTCTCCAGATGATGAAGTCCAGGTATCAGGTGAAGAGGGCGTGATTCCCGTCAAGGTGGTTGGCTCCATGGAAAGCCTGAGAAACTTTCGGATGCTCTTGGAGTATCGAGTGGTGTACCTGCAAGAAATTGAGCAGTTGAGGCTGGACCTACTGCAGATAAAGAGGTGCGGAACATCAGGTGGCGGCCGCCTTCAACCCAAGATGTAAGGACCCGAAGGGTCCCTCCAAGTAGTGACATGGCAGGTGGCCGAAGAATGTCAACAAGGCCAGGATATCAAAAGTCTGCAATTTTCTGTTCGACGAGCAGTACGAGGCTGAGAGACCGTACTTCCTGTGAGATGCTGAATGAGTCAGACTCAGGCCAGACAGTAGGCTTGACTAAGACTTATGACCACACCAACCGGGAGAGCCGGTCGGGGAACGAAACAGACAGGAAAAGGATGGAGACTAAACAGTGTCTGATGACGCAGACAGACTGCGACTGGAAGGCCAAAGCTCAAGGCCGATATTCTGACCGCTGGGGGCGGGGGAGGCCTAACGTAGATATGAGGCCGTATGACAGACAAAACAGACGGAGACGGTTCTCTCGACCTGTGGGGCAAGGTGATATGGGTGCCCGGTCTCGAGATCCCGGGGTGATGTCGTGTGTTCAACCCCTCAAGCTTGATCAGAGGGGGGGAGGTATGTGGTGTAGTGACCACTGTGTCTGCTAGGGGGCACTGTGTGGGTGTCCCAGGACGGGTGTACAGGCATATCCAGTGTGGTAACAGGAGTACGGTGCTAAAGGACCGTTATGTATCCCAAGGTGGGTGGCCTTGGGATGAAGGCTTGATTATGTGCTGATCACCACAGCTACTGCTGATGTTCTGTTCCAGTGTGTCAGAGAGAAGCCTTCAGGTGGTTGGTGAGATGGGTGGGATCAGTCACCTACAAATCCACCCATGGGCGTGGGTCTAAAACGCCCATAGTGAATAGTATGTGTGTGAATGGTTGTAGGGCCTGCGATGAGGTCATAGCCATGTGATCCGGTGGGCGTGGCTACGGACCATATAAGGTGACCAGGGTAGGTCACATGAGTGAATGCTTGGACCCTGTTGGTCCGTATGGAAGGTCTAGTCTTGCTGACGTGCAGGAAGATGTGTCTGCCTTCCTGAGTGCACGTGGGGACGCTGTGTATCATGGCTACATGTGTCTGAGAGTTCCTAGGAGAGGGAATGAACGTCAGGACTGAGAAGCAGCTATGAGGTAACCCGGACAGGGGAAATAACTGTGAGGCTAGAGAGCCTGCGTACAGGACATAAATCCTGTGTGACCACAGGATTAACAGAGCGGAGCTCTGTCATGGACGTTATGCTGTTTGATATGATCTTTCTGTTGCTGTTTATGGTTTATGCTGAATAATAAACCGCATGGACTGTTGATGTTATATGAGAAACCCGTGCCGGACCTGGTTAATCGGCTGCCTAGCGAGTATCCCCTACCTGAATAACAAGCGCTACCTTACACCCTTGAATACACCTTTGACTGTCACATAACATGTTCCATGAATTTACAGTAAGTGTCCCGAGTCCCCCAACTTACAGTAATAATGTCCCGAGTCCCCCATGTACAGCTCCCATATACACAGTATGATGTCCTTACAGCTCCCACATACATAGTATAATGTCCCTCACAACTCTCCATATAAACAGTATAATGGGACCACATCTCCCCTATACACACAGTATGATGCCACCACAAGTACTATTAAAATGAAAAAAAAAAATCATATACTCACCTAACCCAGGGATTGTGGTGAGTCTTCCAGCAGACTGTGGCAAGGCCCCAGTGAACGTACACAGTGATGTTATCTGTCGTGCATTCTCTTTCTGGGCTCCCTCTGGTGGTTACTGAAGGTAGTGGAGCTGGTCAGATTGACAGAGGTGTTGCGAGTTCTCTTTCTGGGCTCACTCCGGTGGTTACTGGAGGTAGTGGAGCTGGTCAGATTGACAGAGGCTTGCCACCTGATAATGATGATGACGATTGGAGATCTGGGGTTTCTGACTGGAGTATTTAAGACAGCTGACTTCCTTCAATCCCTGCTTGTAATTTTCTTCCTGTGCTTTCTGAGGTCTGATGTCTCCTGCTCTGTTCCTGCATGGTTCAGCTAAGTGGTTCATTTGCTAATCTTTTTGCATTTGATCTGGTTTGGTCTATCTCTGCTTTGTGCGGGTCAGCTTGCTCCTGCTGGGACTGTGCTGGATCACCACCCATATGTTACTGCTTGGGTTCAAGTCTGTGATTGACGTGCCCGAAGACATGCAAGAAGCCTGTACTGAGGAAGGTGTGCATGAGGCTTTTAAAAGAGCGGTCAAAGCGTGTAAGGTGCACTGGGCACCTGAGACTCGGCAGTTGGTGATATCAGCCAGGGAAGACACAGCAAACTGGGTAGCTGTCCTGAAAAATATGCATCTGCAATGTCTCCATGCTAAGCAGTTGTTTAGGAAGAGTAATATGAAAGCTGCTCGACGCATAGAGCTAGCAAAGGAAGCAAAGAAACGGCTGGGCTTGGGAGAAGATTATTTCCTGTACCCAAAGGTCTGATTGGGAGAATCATTGGAAGACTCAGGAAGGTAATGCAAGACCTTGTAAATATCTTTGGTGTGGCGAGGGTGAGGATCCCTCCGGATGATGAAGTCCAGGTATCAGGTGAAGAGGGCGTGATTCCCGTCAAGGTGGTTGGCTCCATGGAAAGCCTGAGAAACTTTCGGATGCTCTTGGAGTATCGAGTGGTGTACCTGCAAGAAATTGAGCAGTTGAGGGTGGACCTACTGCAGATAAAGAGGTGCGGAACATCAGGTGGCGGCCGCCTTCAACCCAAGTAGTGACATGGCAGGTGGCCGAAGAATGTCAACAAGGCCAGGATATCAAAAGTCTGCAATTTTCTGTTCGACGAGCAGTACGAGGCTGAGAGACCGTACTTCCTGTGAGATGCTGAATGAGTCAGACTCAGGCCAGACAGTAGGCTTGACTAAGACTTATGACCACACCAACCGGGAGAGCCGGTCGGGGAACGAAACAGACAGGGAAAGGATGGAGACTAAACAGTGTCTGATGACGCAGACAGACTGCGACTGGAAGGCCAAAGCTCAAGGCCGATATTCTGACCGCTGGGGGCGGGGGAGGCCTAACGTAGATATGAGGCCGTATGACAGACAAAACAGACGGAGACGGTTCTCTCGACCTGTGGGGCAAGGTGATATGGGTGCCCGGTCTCGAGATCCCGGGGTGATGTCGTGTGTTCAACCCCTCAAGCTTGATCAGAGGGGGGGAGGTATGTGGTGTAGTGACCACTGTGTCTGCTAGGGGGCACTGTGTGGGTGTCCCAGGACGGGTGTACAGGCATATCCAGTGTGGTAACAGGAGTACGGTGCTAAAGGACCGTTATGTATCCCAAGGTGGGTGGCCTTGGGATGAAGGCTTGATTATGTGCTGATCACCACAGCTACTGCTGATGTTCTGTTCCAGTGTGTCAGAGAGAAGCCTTCAGGTGGTTGGTGAGATGGGTGGGATCAGTCACCTACAAATCCACCCAGGGGCGTGGGTCTAAAACGCCCATAGTGAATAGTATGTGTGTGAATGGTTGTAGGGCCTGCGATGAGGTCATAGCCATGTGATCCGGTGGGCGTGGCTACGGACCATATAAGGTGACCAGGGTAGGTCACATGAGTGAATGCTTGGACCCTGTTGGTCCGTATGGAAGGTCTAGTCTTGCTGATGTGCAGGAAGATGTGTCTGCCTTCCTGAGTGCACGTGGGGACGCTGTGTATCATGGCTACATGTGTCTGAGAGTTCCTAGGAGAGGGAATGAACGTCAGGACTGAGAAGCAGCTATGAGGTAACCCGGACAGGGGAAATAACTGTGAGGCTAGAGAGCCTGCGTACAGGACATAAATCCTGTGTGACCACAGGATTAACAGAGCGGAGCTCTGTCATGGACGTTATGCTGTTTGATATGATCTTTCTGTTGCTGTTTATGGTTTATGCTGAATAATAAACCGCATGGACTGTTGATGTTATATGAGAAACCCGTGCCGGACCTGGTTAATCGGCTGCCTAGCGAGTATCCCCTACCTGAATAACAAGCGCTACCTTACACCCTTGAATACACCTTTGACTGTCACATAACATGTTCCATGAATTTACAGTAAGTGTCCCGAGTCCCCCAACTTACAGTAATAATGTCCCGAGTCCCCCATGTACAGCTCCCATATACACAGTATGATGTCCTTACAGCTCCCACATACATAGTATAATGTCCCTCACAACTCTCCATATAAACAGTATAATGGGACCACATCTCCCCTATACACACAGTATGATGCCACCACAAGTACTATTAAAATGAAAAAAAAAAATCATATACTCACCTAACCCAGGGATTGTGGTGAGTCTTCCAGCAGACTGTGGCAAGGCCCCAGTGAACGTACACAGTGATGTTATCTGTCGTGCATTCTCTTTCTGGGCTCCCTCTGGTGGTTACTGAAGGTAGTGGAGCTGGTCAGATTGACAGAGGTGTTGCGAGTTCTCTTTCTGGGCTCACTCCGGTGGTTACTGGAGGTAGTGGAGCTGGTCAGATTGACAGAGGCTTGCCACCTGATAATGATGATGACGATTGGAGATCTGGGGTTTCTGACTGGAGTATTTAAGACAGCTGACTTCCTTCAATCCCTGCTTGTAATTTTCTTCCTGTGCTTTCTGAGGTCTGATGTCTCCTGCTCTGTTCCTGCATGGTTCAGCTAAGTGGTTCATTTGCTAATCTTTTTGCATTTGATCTGGTTTGGTCTATCTCTGCTTTGTGCGGGTCAGCTTGCTCCTGCTGGGACTGTGCTGGATCACCACCCATATGTTACTGCTTGTGTCAGTTTGTTTTGTCCCCTGTTATATTGGTCTCTTTGCTTTGCTTTCAGTATATACCAGAGTGCTGATATAGTGGGGGCGAAGTTGTGTGACTTCAGTGGTTTCTGTGCATCAGACGTGTTGGTTTTTTCAGGGTTTTTTGCGTGATTGCAGACAGTGTCTTTCCTTTCCTGTACTGTCTAGTCAGTTTGGGCCCCATCATTTGCTCACTCTATTTTTCTGCCTGCGTTTGTGTTTTCATCTTGTCTCTCCGACAATATATGTTTGGGGGCTATCTATTCCTTTGTGGTCTTCTCCGGGGCAGTTTAGATTTTACCTTTCTTGCTTTAGGCTGAGTTAGCTCTCCGGCTGTGCCGAGGCATCTAGGGCATCGTAGGTACACACCATGGCTACTGCTAGTTGTGTGGATAGGATCAGGGGTCTGCAATCCGCTTAGTTACCAACCTCTCTGGTTTTCTGGTGGCTTAGCCTGGTCCTGCTATCCTCCTCGGTGACCCATTCATAAGTTATCCTTTCGGGGCCACACTCCTTTGAGTCAGAGACCTGGCACAATGATGTTGTGATATCGCTCTGTCTAGGAATCATCCAGTGCATTACCCTGCTGTTACTACAAAACGGAGCAGTAGTGCATTAGGGCCCGGTCTCCCTGCTCTTTCTTAAAGGTTGACTGTATCGTCAATACAGTTAGGAATGGCAGTTGCCTACCTCTTTACCCCCATTCCCTGGGGGTGGCCTCCCTCTGTCCCCCAATTCCTTGGTGAGCCCTCCATCTTTTCCCCCTTCCCACCACATTAGCTACATTTTTGACTGTTAGAGGAGAACTGGCAGCTGTTTACTCCTTCATTGACAAATGTGCAGTGATGAGGATGAGATGTCTGAAGTGCATGGGCTTCTTCATTCAAAAACATTTGATTCTGAATCGTATTTTTTTTTTACTTTTACTGGGTAATATGGCGAACTACTTTTACTGAACAGAAAGGTTGAAAAAAACCAATTTGTTTTAATGTTGTATATTGTCCTATTTTCCTAGGTGACTATTTTTGCCAGATAAAACAAAATACTTTGCTTTCCTAAAATCACTTACTGTATATACTCGTGTATAAGCCGATCCCGCTAATTTTGCCACAAAAAATGGGGAAACTTATTGACTCGCGTATAAGCCTAGGGTGGGAAATGCAGCAGCTTCTGGTAAATTTCAAAAATAAAAATAGATACCAATAAAATGCTCCATAGATTATGCCCACATATGCTGCTCCATAGATTATGCCCCCATATGCTGCCCCATAGAATATGCCCCCATATGCTGCCCCATAGAATATGCCTCCATATGCTGCCCCATGGAATATGCCCCCATATGCTGCCCCATGGAATATGCCCCCATATGCTGCCCCATGGAATATGCCCCCATATGCTGCCCCATGGAATATGCCCCCATATGCTGCCCCATGGAATATGCCCCCATATGCTGCCCCATGGAATATGCCCCCATATGCTGCCCCATAGAATATGCCCCCATATGCTACCCCATAGAATATGCCCCCATATGCTGCCCCATAGAATATGCCCCCTTATTGCTGCTCTATAGAATATGCTCCCATATTGCTGCTCCATAGAATATGCCCCCCATATGCTGCCCCTATAAGATGCTCCATATATTATGCTCCCATATGCTGCTGCAAAAAAAATGCCATACTCTCCTCTCCTGCTCAGGACCCGGCACCTGAGATATTCACCTGTCCGGGGTCCATCACTACTCACCGCTGTCTGCCGCTTCCTGTGTCAGTGACTGTTAAGCCAGCAGAGGGCGCGGTGCGCACTAACCACGTCACAGCGCCCCCTGCTGCCTGATCGTCACTGACACAGGAAGCAGCAGACAGTGGTGAAGAGCGATGGACCTGGGACAGGTGAATATTGGATATACTTACCCCCTCCTCTCGCAGTCTCTGCAGCCCCTCTTCTCCCACGGTCTCCGGCAGCTCTTCCTTCAGCGGTCACGTGATACCGCTCATTAAACTCATGAATATGTTGCGTATTCATGAGTTTAATGAGCGGTACCACGTGACCGCTGAAGGGAGACCGTGGAGAAGCGGGGGAGTCAATATGATCTCGGACACCCCCGCTACCCTCCCTCGCCGACCCCCAGTAATATGACTCGTGTATAAGCCGAGACGTGGACTTTCAGCCCCCAAAAAATGGGCTGAAAATCTCGGCTTATACATGAGTAGATACGGTATTTATTTTTTCATCCTTTCGCTTGACTTTTTTTCTGCACATGCACAAATAAAATCTAAGCTCTATAATTTAAAAAAATAATCACTTCTACTTTTTCTGAAAGTAAGCACCTTGCATATTGTTAAAATTCCATCCAATCCTAATGAGCGTCTTCAGTGCAATTTGTCAGCTATGAGTAATATTTTGTAACAAAAAAATGCATGTTTACAGTTTATGCATGCCTATATCTTCAAGCTCCTCATTGCAAAATCTTGAAAACTGTATTACTCCCCCAACACATTCTGGATTATACCAGTTTCACAAGATTTTCTTTTTTTTTCTTTGTATGTGAAAATATTCTGTTTTATTCAGTGTGTGGGCCCATTTTTGGTCTGTCAGTTTTTACAATCCTCATTGCAACCGCTTCTCTTTCATTGAAAAAAAATTCTTAACGTCTCCTTCCCATTAATCCCTTACTACCATGGTCCGTTTTCGCTTTCCTGACAAGGACAAATATTTCCTTTTTCAAGAAATTTTATTAACATTTTGTAATAACCAGGATGGAGGGGAAGGAAAGGGGAAAACAGAAAGAAATAAGGAAAATCGATTTACATGCAACAATTCAAAACATATACTGTAGTTAAAATACTTAAACGAAAGATTTATGCAAATCAAATCAAATGTATAGCTAAAATACATAGCACAAGTGCAAACCTAAAGCAACAACACTTGCCCTTAAGGAAATCCAGCCAATGGTGCCATTTTCTAGCAAATTTGTTGAAGCAATTGTTTGTCAAAGCTAATTTGTTTTCATGCGGTTTGTGTAAAGAAACTTTATTAAATCCTGTGTAGAGGGGATTTGCAGAAAAGAGCTATATTAATTTTTGTTACTAGAAAGATATGGAGAATAAGTTGCCTCAAAGACGGTTCTATGTGCTCAACATTTAAAGAAAGTAGGGCAAACTGAGGAGTTAGGGTAAAATTTTTATTTTTCAAAATCTGATCAATCAGGGATGAAATTTCTGCCCATAGCGGTTTGATTTTTGGACATGACCAGTAAATATGCAGAAGGGTTCCAATCTGCCCGCACTCTCTCCAGCAAAATGGGGAATTGTCTGTATTGATTAAGGCCAGTCTAGGAGTATAATACCACCGAGATAACAGTTTGTAGAACGACTCTTGAAATACCATTGAAACAGTAGAGGATTATGTTGATGAAATAGCTCGTTCCCAGTCGTCTACATAAACTGAGATGTTAAGGTCCGCTTCCCATTTGAGCATATATGGTGATTTACAAAATTCTTGATCATTGTTGAACCATTTATAGGGGTATTGAATACTCTAAAATATACTATGACATAAATTACTTAGCATATGAGCTGGAGGTTCTGAAAGAGATGGTTTATATTGACGGAAAATCCCTACTTGGTTTTTCAAAAAAAAATATTGCAAAAAGGCAGGAGAGGGTACCCTAAATCTGGATTCAATTTGGACAAACGGGTAAAAAAAAAATTTACCATCATATATGTCCTGAATTCTGGTACTCTCCCTGTCAGCCGACATGGGATCTAGATTTAATTCAGTAATAATCCCAGTGAAAGTGAGAGAAAGTTGTTTGATGAGCTCTGAATTAGGGATGTTTCTCTTGAGTCTCAGAAGCTTTTTCCATGCCTCAATTATAGCCAGAAAAATAGTGTTCGTTCTAAATGGTCCTTTTTAATGAGGAGATTTAGGACGATTCTATTTAGTGGAATTCCTTTGTTAAAGGACCACTCCAAATCTAGCCAGGAGGGCTTGTACTCATTAGGCCACCAATATAGACTGTCTTATTAAATTGGCGTAATAATACGCAGTTACATTGGGAAACCCCATTCCACCATGCAGCTTATTTTTAAATAACTGATTAGTGGCTATTCTGGCCCTTTTGTTTCCCCAGACAAAAATTTTAATGTGAGACTGCATACTCGTTAAAAATGCAGTAGATATAATTAATGGAAGGGATCTAAAAACATGTAAAAGTTTGGGCAAAATAATAGATTTAATGATCAAATTTTCCCCCCACCATGACAACACATTATCTTCGTAAAAATAGAGATCTTTAGTAATGGATTTTATGAGAATATCCAAATTAGTAGGGATCAGAGAATGAATGTCTCTTTAAAATTTGAGCCCTAAATACGTTATATATTTTCCTGCCCAACTCCAAGGGGGGGATATACTTTTAATATCATGTATTTGAGTTTTGGTTAGGTTAACGTGGAGGATTTTTGATTTGCCGTAATCACATTTATTTTGAAATACGAGATAGATGAAAAATTATGAAGTAGCATCTGTATTTTACGTATGGAATTAGTTGGATCTGTCAGTAAAATGTCATCAGCATATAGACTTTATTTTGTATTCTCTAGAGTTAGTTCTAATACCTTTTATGTCATGGTCATCTCTGATTAACTGAGCAAGGGGTTCAACCGCCAAAGCAAACAATAATGGAGAAAGGGGGCAGGCCAAATATTTCCAATCTGACATGTTACTTTGCGGTGATCACTCTGTAATGCTTCAACATATCACAGTGATTCTGAGATTTTTTTTTTTACACATCGTACTTCATCCTAGCAAACATTTAGGTTGATATGATTTTGTTTAGGAAAATGTAAAAAAAAAAAAAAAATTGACAAATGTAGAAAAGTTTCCAGTTTTCAAACTATCACTGTATGACCCTAAAATAGTCATACCAAACAAAATAGTTAAACATGCAGTTTCAAGTTGTTTCTTGTGCAGGTCAGAGCCATGAAATTTTGTTACTCCCTAGTTTCTGAAAGATAGGGCACTGCTCCTTGAGTGACCTTCCTGGGGTGTAGCAGAGCTGTAGCATTAGTAGTACTATAAAGCTCTACACAAGTTGTGCTGCAACTCATTCAGCCATCAGGGGTTTGTTCTGAATTCTACACTGTATTTACACACATAGAGAAAAGTCCATTTGAACAAGCAATCTGTTCTGGACATCATAGTGAGCCCTGAATAGGAGAACTGTTCTGAAAGTAGCCAATGGTAGGTGCTGGTGAATTTAAAAGATTTATAAAGTCAGCTTTTCAGGATCTGAGAAGTAGGGGGGAGATGAGCATCTAATTGCTGTATAGAAATCAGTAGGATGGAGAGAGATGGCCGGTATGTTAAGGGTTAACCCCTCTCCTGGATTGTAGCTACTACACACTCTGGTCTGGGCCGGCACTAGTGGCCAAACTTCTTGGAAACCAACTGTATACTATGAAAGATAAAAGCGGTCATTGCTGTAAAATGACAGTAGATACAAAAAGCAAGTTAATTTGCTTTTTTCATGATGTATAATTAAAGCAGTTAACCTTTACGACATGTCTACTTTAAATTGGCATAAATTTTGAAAAGTCTTTTTTTAAGATGTTAGAATGATTAAAATTTCTCCTTCGTCTCATTGGGGGACACAGAGACTGTGGGTGTGTGCTTCTGCCGTCTGGAGGCTGACACTAAGTATACAAAAAAAGAGTTAGCTCCTCCTCCGCCGCATACACCCTCGCCCCCAGACCGGGCGTAATTCAGTTTTTGCTTAGTGTCTGATGGAGGCACACGCAGTCTGGAGCTCCAGACAAGTTTTTTTTTTTTTTTTTTTTTCCCTTCTTTGAAGATAAGACAGGGGCGACGGATCCTATAGAGAGGGTCCGATCTCCCCAAATCATCAACGGGCGACCACGTGTGAGTAGTCCTCCACGTGTTTTCTCTCCCGCACCGAGGGACACATCTGGGACTTTTCCCCAGACAACCATTTTTCTTTTTTATTTTGTAAAGAGGGGCAACGCATCCTGATGAGAGGATTCGATTTCCCCATGAACTACAACGGGCGAGCACGTGTGAGCGATGGGCGATCCCCAACGGACTCCACGTTTTGTTCCTCTCCTGCAACGCGGGATTTCAGGTTGGCCCCCTCCACCCCTAGGTAGTGACACCAGGGGTGCAGTTGGAGGCGCAGGTGAGCCAGGGGATCGAAGCATCCACCCCCAGTAGCCTCCCCCTCCCCGCCCAGGGATGGGGTTGAGAGCACCCCAAGAGAGCCCCCCGGCGGCCAGGCTCACCTTTTTGTTTGTAGGGTCACCCCCCGGAACGGGACCCTCCAGAATGCGCCGCGGGGCTGTCTGTTCCCCCGCCCGACGGGGTTACTTTTTCTCACGGGGCCCGACTCTCTCCCCGGTGGAACCCGGTGCGAGTAGTGCCACATGCGGAGTGCGGCCAGAAGTCCCGCCGGCGGCCGCGGTCCCCGCGGTATGGGGAGATCCGCAAAGCCCCGCGCGGCCTGCCCGCCCCTTCCGGTGGTAGCCGGAAGCCCCGCCCACGGACTTCCGGCAGCCCGGGGGGCGCGGCGGGCGCGCAGTGACTGGGGAGCGCGCGCCTCCTCCCCCTCCTCGCAGGTTCCCGCCGGAGTACGGCTGAAGCTCCGCCGGCGGCCGCGGTCCCCGCTGTATGGGGAGGGCCGCGAGTTCCGCGCGAGGCCCGCCCGCCGCTTCCGGCGGAAGCCCCGCCCACTGACTTCCGGCGGCCCGGGGAGCGCGGCGGGCGCGCACAGTGACCGGAGGCTCCCGCCCCCCTCCCCCTCCTCGCATTTCCTCGCCGGAGTGCGGTCGGAAGCCCCGCCGCCTCTCTCCAAAGTGCACCGCAGTGCCCCCGGCGAGTAACGGCACGTGAAGCAGCTCGTCCACGTCTCAGGGTTTTCGCTGCGTCCAGAGCAGGAGCCCCCCATTGCACCCCGTGGAAGAGGTGGGACGTTACCGGTGGGTGAGTGCAACCCCGTTTCGAGTGCCGCACTGGTTGTCAAGGAAGGGGTTACCCTCCTCCTCCTACCCTACCCTGCAATATGTCTGGCAAAGGGAAAGCTCACTCTTTCCTATACGCTGTTTGCGTTTCCTGTGGGGTCAGGCTGCCTAAGGCGCAGCCGGGTAAATTTTGCGAAGCCTGTGAGTCGGAGCGAGCCCAGGAGCCCCCCATTGTTGCAGAGCCCAGGGGTCAGGACCCCCCAGAATGGGCAGTGTCTTTATCGCATTCTATGATGTCCCTTACGAAGGCAATTGAGTCCCTTCGGGGCCCGGGCAGGGTCAAGGATGGTGGTCTGCCAGCGGAAGACAGCTCGTCCACGTCTCAGGACCCTTCGTCCGTTAGGGGCCGCTCCAGCACCAGACAAGCTCATGGTAAGAGAGCTCGTTCTCCGTCGGCCGGGCCCTCTGGGGAGTCGGCGGCGATTTTTAGGGCATCTCGTTCCCTGTCGCCAAGCTCAGAAAGCGATCAGGACGAGGGCGAGGAGGAGGAGGAAGCCTGGAATCCAGAAAGCCTGGGATACCAGGACTCGGTGGACAGCCTCATTGAGGCGGTCAACCAGACTTTAGAGATCGAGGATGATGTGTCCACGACCTCAGGTCACAAGGTCTCCTTCAAGAAAACCAGGCGTCCGCATAGAAGGTTTGCCACACATCCGGAGTTCGAGGAGCTAGTCCAGAAACATAGGGAACACCCGGATAAGCGCCTTGCAATGCAAAAGGCGCTGCAAGCAAAGTATCCGTTTCCTCCTGAACTCCATAAAGGGTGGGTGGAGTCGCCAGTAGTGGACCCACCGGTGTCACGTTTAGCATCAAGATCGCTGTTGTCGATACCCAGCGGTTCTTCTATTAAGGACCCAACTGATCGCCTCATAGAGGGGCTTGCCCGCTCAGTGTATGAGGCAGCAGGGTCGGCTCTGGCCCCCTCCTTTGCGGCTACCTGGGTGGCTAAGGCCATGGTTTCATGGGCAGACACTCTGCATAGGGCCCTCCAAGACAGGGATCTGCCCGCGGAAATCTTGGAGGTGACAAATCAGATATCAGGAGCGAGTGATTATCTCGTCGGCGCCGCTCTGGATGCGGCCGAGTGTTCTGCTGTGGCAGCAGCAAATGCGATCGCTGTAAGGCGAGCATTATGGCTGAGATTATGGAAAGCGGATTCTATCTCTAAAAAATCCTTGACCTCATTGCCTTTTCAAGGCAATCGGTTGTTCGGTGAAAAGCTTGATAAGCTTATCTCAGAAGCCACAGGGGGGAAGAGTAGTTTTCTACCGCAGCAGAAGAGTTGGCCGGCATTCAGGCAGACGCAGAGGCGTTTTCGGCCCTTTCGTAGCTCCTGGAGGTGGACTTCGGCCAGGGCATCCACCTCCGCAAATGATGGTCAGATTAGAGAAAGGCAAGTTTCTTACAGGGCCAATCCGCTGGGTAGAGGCCGAGGCCGTTTGCCCAGAGCGAGGGGGGCCAGATCACAAAAGCCTCCAGCAAAATGACTCGAGGCACTTCGTACCTACGGACGACAGAGTGGGCGGACGCCTACTAAGGTTCAGCCACGTTTGGGTCGCAGTGGCACGCGACGCTTGGGTGGCAGAACTGATATCGTCCGGGTACAAAATAGAGTTTGTCGGACTCCCGCCACGGCGTTTCTTCCGTTCCCGGCTCTCCGGAACAGAATCGCAGGCGGAAGGTCTGTTGCAGGCTATAATGACGCTACAGCGCAACGGGGTCATTGTCCCAGTGCCGAAAAGCGAAGAGACGCAAGGTTTTTACTCGAACCTGTTTTCAGTCCCCAAAAAGGACGGGACAGTAAGGCCAGTTCTAGATTTAAAGATCCTGAACAAGTTTATCAGGGTCAGGCGATTCCGGATGGAATCCCTCCGTTCGGTCATTTCAGCCATGGATCCAGGGGAATTCCTGGCCTCGATCGATGTGCAGGATGCATATCTACACATCCCGATTTTTCCTCCACACCAGAGGTTCCTGCGTTTTGCGATCGGAGGGCGACATTTCCAATTTGTTGCTCTGCCTTTCGGTCTGGCCACTGCCCCCAGAGTCTTTACAAAGATAATGGCGGTGGTTATGGCCATCCTGCATGCTCGGGGCATAACGGTACTACCCTACCTGGACGACCTTTTGGTAAAGGGGCCGTCGTTTCAGGCGTGCCAGGAGAATGTCGGTATCACTCTGGATACCCTGGCCCGCCTAGGTTGGCTGATCAATCGGAACAAGTCGTCCTTGGTTCCGGCTCAGAGAATCGTATTTCTAGGCATGGTTTTCGACACCTCCCAGGGGCTGGTGATCCTCCCTCAGGACAAGGCGCAAAGGATCAAACAGGGGGTACGGAACCTTCTTCAGCCGGGCTCCAGATCCATCCGGTACGGCATGAGTGTGTTGGGCAGAATGGTGGCGGCGATGGAGGCAATCCCGTTTGCCCAGTTCCATCTCCGTCCGCTTCAACATGCGCTCTTGTTAGCATGGGACCGAAGGCTGCTTTCCCTCAATCATCGGTGCAGTTTGTCTCCACCGGTCTGACGGTCACTCCAGTGGTGGACTCGCGACTCGTCTCTGGTTCAGGGGAAACCTTTTCCCCCGGAACAGTGGTTGGTGGTGACGACCGATGCAAGCCTGCAGGGTTGGGGAGCAGTTTTCCAGAGTCACACAGCCCAGGGGCGGTGGTCCTTTCGGGAGGTAATTCTCCCGATCAACATTCTGGAGATACGGGCAATACGATTGGCCCTGCAACATTTTCAGCGTTGGCTGACAAACCGGCCGGTGCGCGTTCAGTCGGACAATGCTACAGCGGTAGCGTATGTGAACCATCAGGGGGGCACGCGCAGCCAGGCAGCCATGCGCGAGGTCGGGCTGGTACTGCGTTGGGCCGAGAAAAACCACGTGGTAATTTCAGCGGTGCACATTCCGGGAATCGAAAACTGGGCGGCGGATTTTCTCAGCCGACAGGGGGTCGCGGCAGGGGAGTGGTCCCTGCACCCCGAGGTTTTTCAACAGATCTGCCAACGGTGGGGGACACCAGACGTGGACCTTATGGCATCCAGAGAGAACGCCAAGATTCAAAGGTTCGTCGCTCGATCCCTCGACCCGCAGGCAATCGCAGCAGACGCTCTGGTGCTTCCGTGGAGCCAGTTTCGGCTCCCGTACTTGTTCCCCCCGCTACCTCTGCTTCCAAGAGTCATCAGAAAGATAAGGAGAGAGAAGGTTCCAGCAATTCTGCTGGCCCCAGACTGGCCTCGGCGGGCCTGGTATGCAGATCTGGTTCAACTAGTGGTGGACGTACCCTGGCGTCTCCCAGATCGGCCGGACTTACTGTCCCAAGGGCCGATCTGCCATCCGAACTTAGGGGCCCTGTGTTTGACGGCGTGGCCATTGAATCTTGGCTGTTAACACAGGCAGGATTCAGGCGCGATGTGGTGGCCACGATGGTGAGTGCCCGAAAGCCTTCCTCGGCGAAGGTATATCATCGGACTTGGGAAGTGTTTTTCCGTTGGTGTAGGGATCGCGGAGTGGCTCCTCTGGTTTTTTCGATCCCCAACGTACTGGCTTTTCTGCAGGCAGGGCTGGACGCGGGATTGGCTCCGAGTTCGCTCAGAACGCAAGTCTCGGCCCTGTCGGTGCTTTTCCAACGAAAGGTCGCTTCGGTCTGGCAGGTTAGGACATTTATGCAAGGGGTCGCACATTTAGTACCCCCCTATAAGGCACCGATGGAATCATGGGACCTGAACTTAGTGCTCAGGGCCCTTCAGGAGCCTCCCTTCGAACCGTTACAAGAAGTCTCCTTACCTTACCTGTCCAGAAAGGTCGTTTTTCTGGTAGCGATAACATCTATTAGGCGGGTTTCGGAACTGGCGGCTTTATCTTGTAAACCGCCGTTCCTGACTTTTTATAAGGATAAAGTAGTTTTAAGGCCAGCTCCCCCCTTCTTGCCGAAGGTTGTCTCTGCATTCCATATCAACGAAGACATTGTCTTACCCTCGTTTTGCCCGGCACCGGTGCATAGGGTAGAAAAGGCATTGCACACCCTGGATCTGGTAAGAGCCCTTAGGAGGTATGTGACAAGGACAGCGCCATTCCGCCAGACAGACTCTCTATTCGTGATTCCAGAAGGGCGGCGGAAGGGACTCGCTGCGTCCAGAGCGACTTTGGCCAGATGGGTTCGTCTGACAGTCCAAGAATCATATCAAATCAGTGGCACGCCGGTTCCGGCAGGGATCAAGGCACACTCGGCTCGAGCAGTGGGTGCCTCATGGGCACTGCGACACCAGGCTTCAGCGGAACAGGTGTGCAAAGCAGCTACCTGGTCCAGTTTGCATACGTTTGTCAAACATTATAACGTACATACCCAGGCATCCTCGGATGCAAGCCTGGGAAGAAAGATTCTCCAGGCAGCAGTTGCGCACCTCTAATCAGGGGCGCAAAATAGCATGGATTGGGTGAGCTAAGATCCCGCCCAGGGACTGCTTTAGAACGTCCCACAGTCTCTGTGTCCCCCAATGAGACGAAGGAGAAACATGGATTTTTGTGAGTACTCACCGTAAAATCCTTTTCTCCGAGACGCTCATTGGGGGACACAGCACCCACCCTATTAGCCAGTTGGCATCTGTTTATTTTGAATTATACAAATCCTTATGTAAGGATCAGGGTGGTCCCTTTTTCAGACGTATAATTTCTTGCCTGAGTTTAAGGCGCGTTCTCCTACTGCTTATGCACTAAACTGAATTACGCCCGGTCTGGGGGCGAGGGTGTATGCGGCGGAGGAGGAGCTAACTCTTTTTTTGTATACTTAGTGTCAGCCTCCAGACGGCAGAAGCACACACCCACAGTCTCTGTGTCCCCCAATGAGCGTCTCGGAGAAAAGGATTTTACGGTGAGTACTCACAAAAATCCATGTTTTAGTAGCATTTTTCAATGAATCTTACAAAACCTATATTTTTAACTGACCACTTCACTACACTTTGGAGGTGACTTTGAGGGGCCTATACTGTATATCGGAAAGCAAAACGCAATTTTTAAATCCGCATTCCTCAAATTATTTAAAACTGCACTCAGAATGTAGGTTAACTCTTCAGGGGCTTCACAGGAATTAATGCAAACTGGAAGAAAATAAATGAAGAGAACATTTTTTTTTTTGTTAAATTGTTGGTTTAGCCAGAAATATTTTATTTCCACTACAGTAACAGGAGAAATGGACCTCACTGTTTGCTTAGCATTTTCTCCTTGCTACATGAATACGCCATATGTGGTGAGAAACTATTGCTAGGGCACACGGCAGGCCTCAGAAGGAAAGAAACATTATTTGTTCTTTTGGAGCGCAAATTTGGCTGGTTTTGATTGCATTTGACGCCATGTTGCATTTTAAGAGCTGAAGTACCAGCAACAACCCTCAATTGACCCCATTTTGGAAACTACACACCTCAAGGAATTCATGTACGGGTATGACCATCTTGAACTCACAGATGTTTCACATAATTCTATAACATTGGGTTGTGAAAATTAGATATTACTTTATTTCTTCATCAAATTGTAGCTTTAGCTACAAATTTCACATTTTCACAAGGATAACAAGAGATTGCACAGTAGATTGTAGGTTCCATTTCCATGTGGGTTCCATTTTGTCCCCAGTACGCCAATACCCCCACATGTGGTTGGAAACTACTACACTGTTCAAAAGAATAAAGGGATCACTTAAACAACAGAATATAACTCCAAGTAAATCAAACTTCTGTGAAATCAAACTGTCCACTTAGGAAGCAACACTGATTGACAATCAGTTTACATGCTGTTGTGCAAATGGAATAGACCACAGATGGAAATTATTGGCAATTATACCCTCAATAAAGGAGTAGTTCTGCAGGTGGTGACCACAGACCACATCTCTGTACCAATGCTTTCTGGCTGATGTTTTGGTCACTTTTGAATGTTGGTTGTGCTTTCACACTCGTGGTAGCATGAGACAGACTCTACAATCCACACAAGTGGCTCAGTTAGTGCAGCTGTGAGCTGTGAGCGCAACCCCCATCTGTGGACATCGGACCCTCAGACCATCCTCATGGAGTTGGTTTCTAACCGTTTGTGCAGACACATGCACATTTGTGGCCTGCTGGAGGTCATTTTGCAGGGCTCTGGCAGTGCTCCTCCTGTTCCTCCTTGCACAAAGGCAGAGGTAGCGGTCCTGCTGCTGGGTTGCTGCACTCCTATGGCCCCCTCCACATCTCCTGGTGTACTAGCCTGTCTCCTGGTAGCGCCTCCAACCTCTAGACACTACCCTGACAGACACAGCAAACTTTCTTGTCACAGCTCGCATTGATGTGCCATCCTGGATGAGCTGCACTACCTGAGCCACTTGTGTGGGTTGTAGAGTCCGTCTTATGCTACCACAAGTGTGAAAGCACAACCAACATTCAAAAATGACCAAAACATCAGCCCGAAAGCACTGGTACTGAGATGTGGTCCGTTGTGCCCACCTGCAGAACCACTCCTTTATTGTGGGTGTCTTGATAAATGCCAATAATTTCCATCTGTTGGCTATTCCATTTGCACAATAGCATGTGAAATTGATTGTCAATCAGTGTTGCTTCCTAAGTGGACAGTTTGATTTCACATAAGTTTGATTTACTTGGAGTTATATTCTGTTGTTTAAGTGTTCCCTTTATTTTTTTGAGCAGTGTATTTGGATTTATTAATCTCCTGAGGTGCCAAAAAATCTGGAACTCTCCACAAGTGACCTTATTTTGGAAATTGCATTGATCGAAAAAAGTATCCAAGGGTGTAATGAGCATTAGGAACTCGCTAATGATTTGCGGATTTTATTTATTTTTTAACATTGGGCTGTGAAAATTAAGTATTCTGCTTTAACCTCTTCACGACCGCCCACAGTAGATAAACGTTGGCGCTTGCTGGGCTTTGTGCAGCGCCGACGTTTATCTACTGTCGGCGGTTTTGTGCCCCCCGGGACCCCCACATACCTTACAACGCGGGGATCCCGGTGCGCAATGCATGCTGGGACCCCCCGACGTCATCGAGACCTGATTGGTTCAGGTCCCGATGACGTCAGCGTCACAGCAGCCAATGGGAGCGATCGCTGGGAAAGCTGCTTGTTTCCCGGCGATCTCCCTCATTGTAACGCGGCTTCTCCCTCTGATCTAACACTGACAGCTGATCAGAGGTGAAGCAGCGTTATTGTGTGACTAGATCACTGCCTGGCACAGCTGATCGCTGCCTGGCACAGCTGTGCCAGGCAGCGATCTTGTCACACAGTAACGCTGCTTCACCTCTGATCATCTGTCATTGTGAGATCAGAGGAGAAGTCGCGTTATTATGTGCCAGGCAGCGATCTTGTCACATAGTAACGCTGCTTCTCCTCTGATCTCACACTGACAGATGATCAGAGGTGAAGTGGCGTTACTATGAGTCAGATCGCAGGGCAGCGATCTTGTGACAAAAATAAAAAAAAGTAAAAAAAAAAAATGCAGGGGCTAGGGTTAGGGCTAGGGCTGGGATTAAGGTTATGGGTGTGTTGGTGTTAGGTTTGTGGTTAGGGTTATGGTTAGGGCTGAGATTAGGGTTAGGGGTGTGTTGGGGTTAGGGTTGGAATTAGAATTGGGGGTTTCCACTGTTTAGGTACATCAGGGGCTCTGTAAATGCAATATGACGCCCGCAGACCATTCCATCAAAGTCTGCATTTCAGAACGTCACTACTTCCCTTCCGAGCCCCACCGTGTGCCCAAACAGTAGTTTTCTCCCACATATGGGGTACCAGCGTACTCAGGACTCAGGACAAATTGGACAACAACTCTTAGGGTCCAATTTCTCCTGTTACCCTTGTGAAAATAAAAATTGGGGGCTAAAAGATCATTTTTGTGGAAAAAAAATGATTTTTTTATTTTCACGCCTCTACATTATAAACTTTACTGAAACACTTGGGGGTTCAAAGTGCTCACCACACATCTAGATAAGTTCCTTGGGGGGTCTAGTTTCTAAAATGGGGTCACTTGTGTGGGGTTTCCACTGTTTAGGTACATCAGGGGCTCTGTAAATGCAATATGACGCCCGCAGACCATTCCATCAAAGTCTGCATTTCAGAACGTCACTTCTTCCCTTCCGAGCCCCACCGTGTGCCCAAACAGTAGTTTTCTCCCACATATGGGGTACCAGCGTACTCAGGACTCAGGACAAATTGGACAACAACTCTTAGGGTCCAATTTCTCCTGTTACCCTTGTGAAAATAAAAATTGGGGGCTAAAAGATCATTTTTGTGGAAAAAAAATGATTTTTTAATTTTCACGCCTCTACATTATAAACTTTACTGAAACACTTGGGGGTTCAAAGTGCTCACCACACATCTAGATAAGTTCCTTGGGGGGTCTAGTTTCTAAAATGGGGTCACTTGTGTGGGGTTTCCACTGTTTAGGTACATCAGGGGCTCTGCAAACGCGACATGACACCCACAGACCATTCCATCAAAGTCTGCATTTCAGAACGTCACTACTTCCCTTCCGAGCCCCACCGTGTGCCCAAACAGTAGTTTTCTCTAACATATGGCGTACCAGCATACTCAGGACAAATTGGACAACAACTCTTAGGGTCCAATTTCTCCTGTTACCCTTGTGAAAATAAAAATTGGGGGCTAAAAGATAATTTTTGTGGAAAAAAAATGATTTTTTTATTTTCACGCCTCTACATTATAAACTTTACTGAAACACTTGGGGGTTCAAAGTGCTCACCACACATCTATATAAGTTCCTTGGGGGGTCTAGTTTCCAAAATGGGGTCACTTGTGGGGTGTTTCCACTGTTTAGGTACATCAGGGGCTCTGCAAACGCGACATGACACCCGCAGACCATTCCATCAAAGTCTGCATTTCAGAACGTCACTACTTCCCTTCCGAGCCCCACCGTGTGCCCAAACAGTAGTTTTCTCCAACATATGGCGTACCAGCGTACTCAGGACAAATTGGACAACAACTCTTGGGGTCCAATTTCTCCTGTTACCCTTGTGAAAATAAAAATTGTGGGCTAAAAGATAATTTTTGTGGAAAAAAAATGATTTTTTTTTATTTTCACGGCTCTGCATTATAAACTTTAGTGAAACACTTGGGGGTTCAAAGTGCTCACCACACATCTAGATAAGTCCCTTGGGGGGGGGTCTAATTTCCAAAATGGGGTCACTTGTGGGGGGTTTCCACTGTTTAGGTACATCAGGGGCTCTCCAAATGCGACATGGCATCCGATCTCAATTCCAGCCAATTCTGCATTGAAAAAGTCAAACGGCACTCCTTCCGTTCTGAGCTCTGCCATGTGCTCAAACAGTGGTTTAGCCCCACATACGGGGTATTGGCGTATTCGGGAGAAATTGCACAAAAAATTTAGTGGTTCATTTTCTCTTTTTACACTTGTGAAAATAAAAAAAAATGGTTTTGAAGTAAAATGTTTGTGAAAAAAAGTTAAATGTTTATTTTTTCCTTCCATATTCCATTCATTCATGTGAAGCACCTGAAGGGTTAATAAACTTCTTGAATGTGGTTTTGAGTACATTGAGAGTTGCAGTTTTTAGAATGGTGTCAATTTTGGGTATTTTCTGTCATATTGACCCCCCAAACTCACTTCAAATGTGAGGTGGTCCCTAAAAAAAATGGTGTTGCAAATTTTGTTGTAAAAATGAGAAATCGCTGGTCAACTTTTAACCCTTATAACTTCCTAAAAAAAAAAAATTATGTTTCCAAAATTGTGCAGATGTAAAGTAGACATGTGGGAAATGTTATTTATTAACTATTTTGTGCGATATCACTCTCTGATTTAAGGGCATAAAAATTAAAAGTTTGAAAATTGCACAATTTTCTAAATTTTTGCCAAATTTTGATTTTTTTTAACAAATAAGTGCAGATCATATCTAAAAATTTTTACCACCATCATGAAGTACAATATGTCATGAGAAAACAATGTCAGAATCAGCAGGATCCGTTGAAGCGTTCTAGAGTTATGACCTCATAAAGTGACACTGGTCAGAATTGAAAAAATTGGCCCGGTCACGAAGGCAAAAACAGGCTCGGGTGCGAAGGGGTTAAGAAACTACTGTTTGGGCAAACTGGAGTAAGAAACTCTATTTGAATTTTGGGGCGTAATTTTATAATAAATTGCGGATGCCATGTCACATTTGAAGAACATCTACAATGCCAAAATGGCACCGCCTGCCCCCTCCACTCCAAATAAGTGATCTCATTTTTAAAACTACTCCTCAAGGAATTTATCTAGGGGTGTAGTGAGAATTTTATACTCACAGGTGATTCACAGAATTGTATAACATTAGACTGTGAAACTGAAAAAAAAATTCCACTAAAATGTTTTGTGCACCACTGAAAGGACGAACATTGCCAGAACAGAGGCCAGAGTCCAAAGTGCCTCATTATAGGGAATCTTCCGCCTGGGATTCGTCTGAGTCACGTATTTCAGAGATTTACATGGAAACCCTGATGTAAGCACTCAGTGTAGAGTAGGATAATGTGAGATTAGCCTTTTTTTCATATTTTGAAGCAGAATGAGCAAATCCACAACAGGTGAAGAATTACTTTTATTTTTTACACCGTTCACCATGCAGTATAAGTGATAACTTAAGGTGGCTTTATTTTTTGGGTTGCTATTACAGCAATACCATATTTTATAATTTTTTTGTGTTTCATTACTATCACACACTTAAATTACTTTTTTCCCCAAAAAAATATTTTTGCATTGCCATATTTTCAGAGCGTTAATTTTTTATCTGCCGACAGTCATGTAAGAGCTTGTTTTTTGTGGGATGAACTAAAATTTTTATTTTACTATTTTGAGTCACAATATTTTTTGATCACTTTCTGTTCTGATTTTTGGTAGGCAAAGTGAAAAAAAAACAATTTAAGAATTGTTTTCATTTATTTATTTTTATTGCTTTTTGCAGAGTTTACAGTTTGGTAAAAGTGATAAGACAGAGGTTTATTCTTTGAGTAAGTACAGCGATTCCACATTTATGTAGGGTATTTAATATTTTGCTATTTTTTCACGGCAAAAGCAATTTTATAGAAGGAAAAAAATAGTTTTTGCATCTCCAGACTCTGAAATACGTAAAAAAATTTTGAGAGAGCTGATTGGGGGCTTTTTTACTGGACAAGATTACTTTTTTTGGGAAAACATGGATGTTTACATATGACTTTTTGATCGCGTTGTACTCCACCTTTGTTCGCTGGTATGATGAAAAAAGGGGTTCTGGTAGCAATAGCCAATTTCCTCACTTTGCTATTCAGAGTTCCAGCATGTCCCTCTTGCAGACTATATCTTATTGCCAGCTGCAACGTGTGCACAACACTGCATTTGATGAATAGGAAAGAGGTGTGAAGCAGCTTCAACAAGATCATCTAATTGTAAAGAAACTTTTTGCTGTTCTTCTCTAGTAATATCTGTTTGTTCCTCTGTTATGAGGACAGAACTGTGGCCTTTCATCTCCAACATACTGAATGTGAAATGTTCTTCTAGCTGCTGTTCACCTACATTATTCTCATTCATCAGTATAATTGTACTTATCATGTTTGAAGCATTATCAGTTACAATAGCAGGAACCTGTTCTTTTTTGAGTTCATAATCTTGCAGACCTTTTTCCAGTAAGGTCTGGAGAAACTGGCTGCTGTGATGCGCTTTAGTGCCTTTTACTGCCAGTGTCTTCGTAACAATTTTTTTTTTTTTTGTGACAAACATTGAACGTTAATAGCAAAATAGTTCACTTTGTGACATGTGTAGACATCCATTTTAAGAAACCCAAAGCGTCTCTTGAGTCTTTTTCAGATCTTCCTTTTGGTTAAGGGCTTCTTCAATCACTAATATTCTAATACTTTCTTTTTCCAGAGAAACACCAAGTTTGCGGGCCATTTCTCCATTAAGAGCTGGAAAACTGGTCGTGCAAATAATGATAATGGTACACTGTCCTTCCCAACAAGCTCAGTGAGCTGTCTTTTAAACATATCTGCTGTCATTGTTACAGTAACTTTGTCACTTACAAAAATATGTTGTAACTGATGTTTGAGATGCTCTTTCCTCCGTCTTTGCCTGGCGGGAAGTGCTGGTCTCTGGTTTATTGGTGCTGCTGTAGTCTTTTCCAATCACAGTTTTGTAAACTTCTGGGTGGCAGCATTGCAAATATCTTTTTAGATTGAAAGCTCTTGAAGGAGCATTTTTATCACTGCCTGAGTATGCACTGATTGCAGCATCACAGCACTTGTTTTCATCTGGGTCATTCATACAGTGATACACAATTTTTTTTTTTTCATCTTGAATCACTGTGAAATGCTCAAATACAGCTGACTTCATAAGATGCTTCGTAGACATTTTGTAAATTTGTTCTCAAAATAATTTTGTCTTGTAAAAAAAAAAGGTATATTGTAATTCTTGTAAGAATAGGGAATCATGTACTGTATAATTTAGGTTAGAAATAAAACAATCTTTGCATAAATCAATAAGACAGATAAGTATAAAGTTTGTAAAATATGTTGTTAGGTAGCTTTACTCTGAACTTTCAGTGTCAAGCTTGTCTCAGGGTACAAGCTCAGTAAATGCTTCATATCATATTTCTTCACAGTCTATGAAGAGGGGAGTAGAGAGAGGGAGCATGTTTGTGCTGAATCATATTCCAGAACACACACACACAAAAATATGTCTTCATCGATCCTGTTACTGTGTTTCCAAATTTGAGATGTTGGAAAACAGTTTTTTCCCCTTATATTCTATGTATAGTGTATAGAAGTCATCAGAGCAGCTAATTTCTCCAAACATGAGCTAAGAGGAGAAAAGAAATTAAAACCTCAATCATACAGAGAAACATATACTGGACTATTGATTTATGCACAGTTTATTGAAAGTTTAGATATGCTTTAAGAAGTACTTACCTTAATCCTGCTTTCCTGTTCACTCCAGAAGTTCTGAGATGAATGCAGGTTTTCCTTCCCTGTATGTTTATTTTTTCCCCTGATCTGAAGAGGAGGAGCTTCACTACTTATCATGAGCATATACTGCATCGCAGATTCATCTCAGCTAAAAGTCTAGACCTTAGATCAGGAATAGGACAGATATTAATAGGACATTTCATAACTTTCCCAAATTCTTATGAAAAAAATAGTCCCCACAAACTGCATTGAACTACTCTACCCAATTTATTATATATTTTAGGAGACGGTCCATTTTATACCGACTCCACCAAAATGGGATCCAACTCCACGACTCAGACTCCACAGCCCTGCATACTAGAACTGATGTGTGTTATTACACAGTTTTGCTACTTACTGCATCTCAAATGACAATCTGTTTATATAGAATTTTTTTTATCTTTTCTAGATACCAGAATTAATTGATATGATTCAAGTCAAACTTAGTTTAACTGGACTTAAGAATATGGAAATAATTAAAGGTAAGGCAGTCTTCCATCCATATGATGTATAAAGTTCAGTTGTTTAATTCTGGACATTCTGTATGCAGGTGCCCAGCTATCACTGAACATTTACAAATGGCAGGCTTCAGGGGCGTGGCCAAGACTATGTGGTGAGCAGCAGAAGTCGCTCGGGAGCTCTGAGGTGAAAACCTCTAAATCAACTTTGACATCTACCAGAAGTCTTTCTCCTCAACCACTATTATAATAGACTTGTTCAGAAAATCACCAGGAACATTTTGAGATCTTTCCTGAAAAAATCGGACTACCCAATCTGAAGTTATTTACCTCAGAAGAAGGCGGGTAAGGTGAACCGCAGGCCAGAGACTTTACCACCACACTCAGTTTAAAACCGTTGACAAGCCACCATCTTGCTAAACAACTTATCCCTGGTAACGTAATACACTAAACCTGAGGTAAATTATAAAACTGGAGCCTCAGCTAGACCTGCCCCACTACCATCTCTGCTTTCAAGCAATTGATTTAATTGAAGGCAGCATAACAGGAACCCAGGAAAGGCTTGACCGGGAACACAAGCGTTAAAGCCGCGAGCAGCGGCTGACAACCGCGGAAGCTCTTTACAATAGCTCACCGCTGGAAGATCTGACACAGCAAGATAAGGAGTCCTACAGCGATTAGGCCTCTTTCACACTTCAGTGTTTTAGAATCAGTCACAATCCTTCAAAGTGTTGAAAAAATGGATCCTGAGCAGATTGTAAAAACTGATGCACCGGATCCGTTTTTTTTGATGGATCAGTCGAAGCAGGAGTTATAGGAAATTTAAAGGAACAGAATTCTGGAGAGAGAGAGAGAATTTTTATGTGCCAGAAAGGCTATAGGGGTTAAAATGAAGGGAGAGAAATTGTTCCGGGCATGCTCAGTTTGAAAAACGGAATCCAGCGACGGATACCGTCTTTTGACGGACAGCGATGTATCCTGCGCCCATAGACTTCCATTATAGCCAACGATGGACGACGCTGGATCCGTCACTGTCCAACTTTTCGACATACACAAAAAAACGTTACTTTGTCCATTGTCTCCAGCTGACGGACAAAGAATTTGACGGATGTCAAATGACGGATGAAACGGATGGCCATCCGTCGCTAATACAAGTCTATGAGAAAAAACGGATCCAGCAGGCAAATTTGCTGGATCCGTTTTTTTCACAAAACGACGGATTATGACTAAAACAAAAAGACTGAAGTGTGAAAGAGGCCTTATCACTGCGCTGCTGTGCTGAGTGGCAGCTGTGGACCGGGACCCAGGAGTGATTCTGCCGAGGTCACCAGAGGGAAGCCGCGAGCAGTGACTGACAACTGCGAGAGCCTTTTGCAAAAGCTCATTGCAACAAGACCGGTTACAACACGTCAAGGATTTCTGCTGTGCCAGCCGCGTACCAGAGCATAAGGAGAGGAGAGGCGGAGGTCGTCTGGAAAGTGCTACACACCGAGACTGACGCCGCCAAGGATTCCATTCAACGCCGGACACCGGAGGACTCTCGCCTGGAATCGGTTTATCACTTAGGAACTATAAAGGTCCTATCAGAAGATTAAACATCACTTCATATTTATATAGATGATTGTGAGATATAGATATAGAAAATATATATGGGTGTGTATATATATATATATATATATATATATATATATATATATATATATATATATATATATATATATATAATCTCAGTAGAACTTTGGGGAATTTTTTTTGTCATTTTCATAGATTAAGTAAGCTTGGTCATTGTGCTTTACCGCGCCAAAGTTGACCTCTTATTCTAGTAGATATTCCATCCGTTATAAAGGGACATATGGTATTTACCATTGCAACAGAAGTTGAAGTAAAATTTTCAATACAGTAATTTATAAGTAATTCATATGGAGAATTTATATCAAAAGTATTATATTTTAATATTTGTTCTCCATTCAAAGTGAGACTGATTGGAGCATTGTGCAAGTTCCCTTGATATCTAGCCCCACAATAGCCGAACTGGGTGCCATTTATGAGATCTTGCTTACTCTGGAAAAGATAAAAATTTGCTTTAAAGTTACATCATTTTTCCATCTTGTAGATATCTATACCTACGGAGATATATATTCTCTATTTTGTCACTACATCTAATTGATATAAAACAATAGACACCAATCATTCACACTTTCTTTACATTATAAGTGTAGGTCTATAGTTATTGTCGCTGATCTTTTATTTAGAGCTAGTGCAAATTATATTAATAGGATTTAACCTTCCTGTTAAATTTTCCGAATTTTGAACAAAGCTTTACTTGGTATAACAAAACTAATTATTTTAACTGAATTAATCATATAATCTTTATTCAACAACTTTAATATTTTGCAATCTAGTAAGGTACTTTCCTACCGCTACCTTTTCACCAAAATTAACAAAAGTGGTTCAAAACCTAAATATAACAAACCATCCAGCTCTCATTACGAGAATATTTCACATCACTCCTATTACAATCCTAAAGAAGACTTACAAAACACTATTAGCCCATTTAAATCTAGATCTCCTCTAAAAAGAGTTAAAAAAACAGATCCTATTAAAACAAATATTACTCACACCTACAACAAAGTTGTTCAATCTCGGGGTCCTTTAAAACCCCAGACAGAACATTTCTCCTCAGACCCTCAAACAAAAAAAGCTGTAGACAAAGTCAAACAAAGATTTACTCAATTCCACTGGTAAAATCTTTAAACGAAGAAATGGACCTATCTATATCCTCAAAAAGGAAAGAACCAAGGGACTGGGGTCACAAATATTCCTACTCTCAGGAGTTCTCTGAGGAAGAAGATGAAATTGACGACTCATCCCCAAACTTAAGTCCAAATAAAACTCATCTCAAAAGAGGTGGTTCTTACTTCTAATATAGAAAATACAACTAATCCAGACAATCCCACAGAGGACCTCCCATTACCTGAGACTAGCAACACAGAATCATACATGATGGACCTTGCCAACAAAATTAACGAAAACATGAAATTAGGCTTTGAGAAACAGGCAAAACTTTTTCAATCTACTTTTGATCCTTTTAATAATAAGCTAGCAGATCCCGAAAAAAAGAATCATCACTGTCAAGGAGAAAACTGAAAAACTATCCAAAGACTTAAGTCTTGAAATAAGCCAACTTAAATCTAAATTAGCGGACTTAGAGGACCACAGCCGTAGAAACAACCTGAAAATCCTCTGAATTTCAGAAAAAATAGCTCCCAACAACCTTTCTGACTATGTAAAAACACTCTTCAAGAAATCAATTCCATCTTACAGATTTTTATTTGACCATTGACAGAATATATCGCCTTCCACGTCCAGCACACCTTCTGATAGACACTCCTAGAGATACCGTCTTAAGAATACATTTATTCAACACTAAAGAAAATATTCAAAATTTCATAAGAGAAGAAAAAACTTTCCCTGATACATACAGTCACCAAAAAATATTTACAGACTTATCTAAAACAATTGAAACCCGAAAGTCATTTGTTGAAACATCGGAATTCGCTATAGATGGGGCTTCCCTCTGAAACTACTTGTCTCCTGCAAAGGAGAAACTATTTTTCTTTTTTCACCTGAATCTTCTCACTAAGTGACGCCCCTTACACAAAGACTAATCCCCCTCTCAACAGTAAACGCTGAAATACTCACCAAAATTTCTTTCATAGGCCTAAATTACTTAGTCAATTTAAAATCTGCACAGTGCTGACAGCTGATATATTTATTGTACATTTCTTCGTGCATACACTTTCTTAACAATGTTTTATTAATTATTTTTTTCAATGTGTCTAGTATACCAATACTATATTTTAATATTACTTGATTTTGTTCTTAATTTACAAATACTTCAGTTCCCCATATTAGAGGTTACTACTTCAGGTCCTCTTTCCACAAACTTATTTTTCCCCCCAACAAAATATAGATAATCCACTAGTGGCACAGGATTCCTTCTAGAGGACTCTAGTTTATTGTTTTACTTAGCATTATTTTGTTTTATTATAGTCTGTTAACTTAGTAATGATTGAACCCTATTGTAGAATATACACTCTCGGTCTACGAAATATTGTGAGGAACATTTCTGGGACACTTGCTTAATTCAAAAACTAACCTTTCAATTCTTAACTATCAAAATGAGTATAAAACATGACATATAATGTAAGAGGCCTTAATAGCCCTCAAAAAAGATTTACTCTTTGGAGAGAAATTAAAAATCTACATGCTGATATAATATGAATTCAAGAAACAAAATTTATGAAGGATAATTCTATATTTTCTCATAAAAATTTCCCCAACATATTTGAATCTACAAACCCCAAGAAAAAGCTGGAGTTATAACTGTAATAAAAAATTTTGCAACTTTTGAGCTTATTGAAGAACACCAAGATGCCCAAATCAAAGATATCTACATTTTGTTGGGCAGAAGATAGCATTACATATTTAGGCTTAACCATCACAAAAAACCTTAACCCCCACCAACCTGAAATCCTTAATCGACACTATTACTAAAGACTGTGAGGGAGTCAGCTATCGCTGAGTCCCTATTCTAGAGTGGACCCTCTGGGTCGTGGCACCCACCCACCAAGGGCGAGCTGACCTTGTGAGGAACAACCCCCTATACAGGGAGTGTCAGGGGTAAGACCAAGGGGATGAGCCACCACGACTGCTGGAACCAGACGGCCGGCTCAAGGAATACACAAGTGTCTAATGACAAGGGACGTGCAGAAGACAAGACAAGGCGTGGTTTCAAGGTATCTTCATTAAAACGAACTCGGGGTAACATCAGGTGCAAGACGTGATAACAGAGAAAACACAGCAAGGTGCATGCGTGGGCACGCCAAGGTCCATGGCATGGTACAGGCAAGGGCTCGATGGCATCAGACTCCGGACTGCTGGCAACGATTGACAGGATCAGGGCATCAGGCTGCGGACATCAGCTCCGGACATCAGGCCACAGTCGTCAGGCTTATGATCTCTGGCAGTGATTGTCAGGTTCCGGGCATCCGGCAGGCAAACCAGGGTTCAGGCAAGGAGGCACAACAGAGCTCCAGACATGGTGCGTTAGGGAACATGCCAAGGTCCAAGGCAAAGTTCAAGGCAGAGGGTGCGTGCTAGGACCACACCAGGGTCCAGGGCAAGGTGTGTGCTAGGGACACGCCAGGGTCCAGGGCAAGGTGCAAGGCAGGGTTCAACACACTAGGCATGGTGTGTGTTTAGGGGACACGCCAGGGTTCAAGGTCCTGGGCGCGCTAGGGAAGCCACCAGGATCCAAGGTTCAAGGTCCTGCGCGTGCTAGAGGCACGCCAGGGGCACGGTACAAAGAATGGTCCTGGCCGTGCTAGGAGGCTCGCCAGGGTACATGGTTAACAACGGGTCCCACAAGTGCTAGGGAACACGTTGTGCTTTGAGGTTCAGGCTAAGGGCCTGCGGGTGCAGAGGGGCACGCTAGGGTTCAGGCTATGGCAAGGGCCTGCGCGTGCTAGGAGACACGCCAGGGTTCAGGCTAAGGCAAGGGACTGCGCGTGCTAGGAGGCATGACAGGGTACAGGCTAGGGTCTGTACGTGCAAGAGGGCACAACAGGGTACAGACTAGGGCCCGTGCGTGCTAGAGGGCACTACAGGGTACATGGCGAAACCTGCGCATGCTTTAGAGAAGCACGGGGAGGTATGCCAAGGAGCAGGCTAGGGCCTGCGCATTCTAAGAGAGCACGCAATGCACAGTGCGGGGGCAGCGTGGGTGCAAGGAAGCACAGAGCACGGTTGGGGCACTGGCTAGCTGGTCGGGCTGAGGCTCAGACTGGCGGGCAAGACTGAGGCGAACACGGCTGAAGCACAACAGGCGAACACAGTTAAGTCACTGGCCGACGAGCATGGCTGAGGCACAAGCAGGCGGGCACGGCTGAGGCACAGACAGGCAGGCGAGGAAAGGCCAGGCGCGTGCAAAGGGCACAAGAAGAAACAAGGTAAGGCAAGAGGCAAGGCTAGGCAAAGTACAGAACAAGGAGCGGAATGTAGGCAGAAGCACGGAGCCGGGTCAGAGAGAGTATAGGGCTAGCAGCGGAGTGTAGAACGAAGCCCAGAGCCTGGTCAAGGGAGAACCTTGAGACTAGCCATGAAATGTGCTAGAGAGCACCATAGGACAGAGTCTAGCAGCGGAGCGTAGGCCGAAGCCCAGAGCAGGGTCAAGGCAGAACCTTGAGACTAGACATGGAATGTGCAAGAGAGCACCAGAAGACAGAGTAAGGGAAACCAGGCAAAGACAGGGAACAAGAGAAGTACTACAAGGCTCAGAATAGCAAAGACCAGACATGGCGAAACAGGCAAAGGCAGAGAGCATAGGAAGTACTACAAGTCCAAGAATAGCAGAGACAAGACATGGCGAAACAGGCAAAGGAAGAGAACAGAGGAAGTACTACAAGTCAAAGAATAACAGAGACAAAACATGGCACAAAAGACAACACAAGACATGGCACGGGACAAGAGGCAGAATACAAGCACAGAGCGTGTGCAGAGATGCACAACAGGGCAGAGTGCAGGGGCACAGAATGCAGGGAGCGACCAAGCAGCCATGAAGGGAAGCAACACAATACTCAGGCCCCGACCATAGGAAGGGGCGGTCTGATATAGGGCATTAGCACCTGCACTTTCGGGTCAGAACCAGGAGAGGACTTCCGGTTCAGATCCTAAAGGATCATACAGAGGCTAGCTAGATCAGATTCTGCTGGACCATAGAGAGGGTCACATGATCAGGGCCTCCAGGACCATAGAGACGATAACAGCAGGCAGAGCAGGGACGGGTGCGCACACAGCAACGGCTTGCAGCCATGAGGTGAGGTGCGCATGCACACTGCTCCAGGAGTGGCGCAGCATAACAGTCATGAGGTGCACGTACACACTGCTCCAGGAATCATGCAGCACAACAGTCATGAGGTGCGCGTGCACACTGCTCCAGGGGTCATGCAGCACACAAGACATGACAAGCAAGACTGTTAAGGCCCTTTTACATTTAACGATGCGCCAGCGATCCGACCAGCGATCCGACCCGGTCAGGATCGCTGATGCATCGCTAAATGATCGCTAGTGAGCTTTCATACAGAAAGACCTCACAGCGATGCAGCAGCGACGCAGCGCACGATACTTACCATTCACACACAGCGATCCTGACGTCCTCCCGCCCGCCTCCACGCGTCGCTCGTCGTCACAGCAGGAAGTCTCAGCAGGAAGCGCCCGACGAGAAATGGAGCCGGACATTCTCGCGCAATCAGCGATGGACAGCGGGGGAGCCGGTCGTTGGTAAGTATCACACATAGCGATATCGCTAGCAATATCGCTATAACGTCATAAAACCAGTGACGTTTTTGCGATATTGCTAGCGATATCGCTTAGTGTAAAACCCCCTTTAGGTGAGCTTGCACCCTGCTCCAGGGGTCATGCGGCATATCAGACATGGCGGGCATGACAAAGACTTTTCCTTCTATGGCAATAAAGACTTATCATGTTGGGGTAAGGCTTTAACAGTTAAAACCTTTATTCTTTGTAAAATCCTATATGTCTTTAGAACTCTCCCTCTAAAAATCTCAACATCCTATCTAACAAGCCTTCAAACTTTGATTAATTCTTTTGTTTGCAATAACAAAAAAAGCAAGAATTTCTGCAAACATTTTATACAAAAATAAACTATTTGGTGGACTGGGACTTCCAAACATCACAGCATACTATTGTGCTAACCTTATAAAACAGAGTATACACTGGTTGTCTTCTGATGAATCTCCAGCCTGGTTAGAACTAGAAACTACATTGAACAATAATAAGCCTCCACGTGAATTATTACTTAAAAAATTACTAAATAAAAGCTCTAATGTTCATGACCACCCTTATCTTCATTGCCTCTATCTACACATGGAAAAAATTGGCTAAATCAAAAAGCGGGATAAACAAATTCAACTCTTTGCAAAATCTCCCTATATCGTTTATTTCCTCTTTATACAGTCACACATTCTCCCCTCCTTGGTCAGAGTTCGGTTTAAAAAAAATTAAAAGATATTTACGATGGAAAAAATTTCTCTCCTTTCAGTAATTTAAAAAACACTTTTGACTAGGTTCACATTTGCGTTCAGGAGGGCTGCGGATGGCCGCCTACTTCTGCATGCGTCCTGCGTTTCCCTGCGTACCTGTCTTTAACATTGGGTACGCAGGGACATGCGTTGTATGTGGATGCGTCAGCATGTGGCGATTTGACGTGTGCGGCGACCGCACAAAAACGTGAAATACTGAATTCTCTCATTTTTGTGTTTTTCTAGGCGCACTGGGAGACATATCCAGTTCTTTATCAGCTCCGCTGTCAGCTATAAATGGCAAAATCTCTGTGGACCTTGGAGAATCATGCCTGATATACTTTAAAAGTGCGGTAGAAGTCCCTAGGCTTTACAGAAGGACAAACAAAGTTAGTCACTTGACTTCCATTAAGTGAACTATTAAGTAATCTGTGTGTTTTGTTTGGGATATATCTAGATTTATTTGCATGTTGACTGAAGAGAACATGATGCAGTTGAAATCAATTTACGGTATCTTAGGTTAACAAGAAATGAAAAGTAATAGATGATTTGATATTTAGAGATTATTCCTAAGAAGTGCCTCCCCACAGATCATAACTGATGGCATATACTGGAGATATCGCTATATGAGATGGGAAAATCCCATTTACACAGGCACATTTCAGCCTCTAAACTGAAAACTGTGCTTTGATCTACTGCTATGGGCATAAGGGTAGTTTGTCTTTTAGACCGGTTTATAAATACGCCCCTTTATACCTAGAGCCGTACAGGTTCTGTGCATATTACTTCTCTGTGGGCCCTGGCAGTGCTTCTCCTTTGTTAACTCCTTTCTGAAAAAACGCATAACTGAGTTCACGTTTTTAATAACTTTACGCATCTCAGTGCCCAGTTATGTCACAGGGGTGAGGAGTTCCTGAGCATTGGATGTCAGCTGTAATGGCCAGGATCAGAAATAACGCCTGTGCTAGCCGTTCATCCCTTTGCCACAGATGCAGTAGTCAGCAAGCACACATTAAGGAGTTTCTATTACTCTACCAGCGCCCCTGAGATGTGATCATAGGTTTCTATGGCTTGTCAAGGCCCCCGTGTCTGGCATGTGTATTTTCATATTGAAATAGATCCACTCAAAAACAAACTGACTATACGACTGTGTTTAAAAACCATTACAAATCCGAGTGGTCTTTTTATGAACTAGTGCCCCATAGTCCCATGGCAGGCTCTGTAGCCTACCATGTTCAGAGATGTAATATGGTTTGTGTGATGGAGAATTTTTCTTGCCTCAAAATGTGAAAAGGGATTGACCACTTTATCTTTAGTTTAAAAAATGTTTGGAAAGTTTTGTGGCACTTCTAATATATAAGTATTAGTTGTCATCCTTTGTTAGACACCACTTGCCTGGTGGTGCAATCTTCCTTACAGATGGCACAGCTATCCTGTTCTCAAAATGACATATGATGGTAGCATCATGCGATCAGCTCTGTCCTGCACCCTCCCTCTATTAAATTACAGCTTTCCCATGACGTGTTTTACAATTGGAGGAAGCTGACTGATGTGGCCACAAGCGCCTTCATCTAGTGTTTGAAAACATGGAAGCTGGGATGCCTGAGGAATGCTCTGAACTACCACCAAGAGCAACTACTACAGCGGGGTGTCTGCTGTATAGTACTGCCGGCACATGGCATACTCCATACATCCACATCCATTATATAACTCGCAAGAATTTTGCACTGTGTAGGGGCCGGTACTCATATTTTTTGGTGGTTGATATAGCCAGCTTTGTAGCATAATTTTTGTAATAAACAGTCCAGTTTGAAAATAACCTATTATATAACATTTTCTGTTTGCAAAAATATTATCTGAGAATTACAAGTTTCAAAAATAAAGGTTAAAAATCACACAGCTGCAAAGTTTTCACCAAAACTTAATTTTATTGATCACATCTCCCCATGGACATAAAATATTTAGAGGGGGTTTTATTGCACCTTTTTTTTCTTCTTGTGATGTCATTTAAGTGAAAACAGTATCTTGTGAGAAATAAATGCACATTGTTTGCAGGAGGTGCCTACCAAAGCATCATCCTACGTGGACAATGCTCTCAAGCCACTGTTCCAACTTCAGCATGAGTATGGGAACAAAGTAAAAATGGCAACTAGGCAAGGATGGCTAAAAGGAACCCTCTCTGAATGTACACACAAGTGAGTGACCCTGCCTTACTAATATTTTGTATACAAGAATTTTTGCCTAAATGAATGTAAGCTAGTGTGCTTTGGGAGTTTACGGACCCCTGTAAAAGCTCTTATCACTCCTATTTCAAACATGCCTCTTCAGCCACACAGAAACATAGAATGTTAGAGTTGGAAGGAACCTCAAGGGTCATCGTGTCCAAGCCCCTGCTCAATGCAGGAGTCACTAAACCATCTCAGACAGATGTCAGTCCAACCTCTGTTTGAAAACTTCCATTGAAGGAGAACTCGCCACCTCTCATGGCAGCCTGTTCCACTCATTGTTCACCCTCACTGTCAAAAAGTTTTTTTTCTTATATCTAACCTGTACCTTAACCCTTTCAGTTTCATCCCATTGCTTCTCGTGTTTCCATGTGCAAATGAGAATAAGGGTGATCCCTCTACATTGTGATATCCCTTCAGATCTTTGTAGACAGCTATTAAGTCTCCTCTTGGCCTTCTTTTTTGCAAGCTAAACATTTCCAGATCCTTTAACTGTTCCTTGTAGGACATACTTTGCAGTCCGCTTACCATCCTGGTAGCTCTTCTCTGATCTTGCCCCGGTTTTTCAATGTCTTTTTTAAAATGTGGTTCCCAGAACTGGACACAGTATTCCAGATAAGGTCTGAACAAGGAGGAGTAGAGGAGGATAATTACTTCACATGATCTAGACTCTCTGCTTCTTTTATTACATCCTAGAACTATGTTTGCGTTTTTGGCTGCTGCATAACACTGGTGACTCATGCAGTCTGTGATCTATTAGTATAGCCAAGTCTTTTTCACACATGCTGTTGCTTAGTTCTATTCCTCCTGTTATATAGATGTCATTTTTGTTTTTCTTGCCCAGATGTAGAGCCTTGCATTTCTCCCAGTTAAATACCATTCCATTAGTCGCTGCCCATTATTCAAGCTTATCTAGATCGTATGAAACCTTTCTGTCTTTTCTAGTGTTAGATATCCCTCCTAGCTTTGCATCGTCTGCAAATTTAATTAGTTTACCTTCAGTTCGCTTATCTAGATCATTTACCTTCCAGTAGTATGAAATTCTGTGAGACATGTGGTGTCAACATTCTCGCTGCACCTGTACATAAATTCATTGAGAGGTGTAGTTTGTAAAATGAGGTCACTTATGGGGGGGATCTGCTGTTCTGGTACTGTACCTCAGGTGCTCTGCCATTGTGCATTACGATATGGCACTTCTTCTCTTCTGAACTTTGCATTGTACCTGAAAAGTAATTTTTAAGCACATATGGGATATCGGTGTACTCAGGAAATGCTAGCTACACCACTAATTGAATTCCTCGAGTTGTAGTTTCCACAATGTGGCCCTTGTGGGGGTTTAAACTGTTTTGGCATGTCAGCGGCTCTTCAAATGTGACATGGCATCTGCAGTTTGTTCAAGCCAAAATTGCTCTCCAGAATTCAATTGGCTCTCCTTCCTTCCGAGCCCTGCCGTTTGTCCAAACAGTAGTTTTCCACCACATATGATGTATCTGTGTACTCGGGAGAAATTGCACAAAGTATTGTGCAGTCCATTTTCTCCTGTTACTCCTGTGGACTTAATAAGATATCGGAAAGAGATTTAAAAGGGGAGACAAGGTTGCATAGTCAAAGTGTAGGTGTATATTCACCGCAAGAAGATATATATTGTTGCACGCACCCTTTGGATGTCTTGTATGTACACTCAGTTGATCCATATGATGGATCCACTCATTATAATCTTCCGGTATGCAGGAACTATGCCAGCCTTGATCCAAGGATTGCATGTGAATACAATGATAAAAAAAAATATATATCCTTGTGGACTTAAGCAACATTTCTGTGGGAAAAATTAAAATGTTCATTATTTTTCCTTCCACATTGCTTTAATTCCTGCAAAGCACTTAAAGGGTTAATAAACTTATTGAATGTGGTTTTGAGGGGTGCAGTTTTTAAAATGGTGTCACTTTTGAGTATTTTCTGTCACATAGGCCCTCAAAGTTGTTTTGACCGTGATGTGATCCTAAACTAATTAGCAAAGCCACTAAAGAAGACTCAATCTCCAAAAATTCAATTTAAACAGCAGACAAAAAGGCAGCAACACTTAGGCCTCTTTCACACATCAGGTTTTCGCCGTCAGGCGCGATCCGGCGCTGTTGACAAAAACCGGATCCGGCGAAATGCAATGCCGGATCCGGTTTCCCCCCCATTGACTTGCATTTGCGCCGGATCGCACCAGATGGCCATGCGTTTCATCCGGTTTTCGCCGGATCCGGCAATGTGTCGCGATCCGGCGTCTGGAAAAAACGGCTACTGTAACGTTTTTTGTCTCCGGCGAAAAAGTCGGACACGCCGGATCCGGCGTGTCCGGCTTTTTCAAACAATGAAAGCCTATGAGTGCCGCAATGCGCCGGATCCGGCGACATCCGGATCCGGTGGCCGGATCCGTTTTTTTGGTCTGAGCATGCTCAGTAGCTCTGCCCACAAGACACACATATAAAAGCATGACAGTGGGACCCTCAGCCACACCCAACATGCCACCCAAGACAGCAACCAGGCGCAGGAGAAGGCAGGAGACCACTGCAGCAGCACCATCAGCACCACCACCACCCCAAATGGAGCAGCATGCTGAACAACGGGAGGGGAGTCCAGCAGCAGATGAGAGACGGTAATTATCAAATCCCCCATTCCTCCAAACTAGGGCCATGGAATATCAAGATATTCATTGCCCCTTTGTTTCTCTTTATTCAACAGCCGCCCAAGAGATGCAGCAGCAGCAACAGTGGCAGCACTGGAAGCACTGGCAGCAGCAGTAACACCACCCACAGGCATGGAGTCTGGCCAGCAGGAAGACAGCACATCTTCTTCTGGGAGCCCTCCCTCGCATCATCAGCGTTTGACGGTAAGTTTTTATTTCCAAAATCCATCATCTCTGTAATATATGTCTATTCATTGCCTTTTATTTCAAAACAGGAATCACAAGATGAAGAGGAGCTCCCAGAAGAAGAAGGAAGGGGTGGACAGACACCTGGAGTGGGCTCACAATTGGTAAGTTTTTTGCATCAAACACAGAAACACAACATCACACTACACACAACACATAGAAAACAATGTTCTGCAGACCACACACAGCAAACAAATGCCTACATCCAAAGACATAACATTTTTTGTTTTCTTCTCTAGTCTTCCCAATCTGGTGCTCGGCCAAGAGGTCCTCGCAGTGCCTCCCAGGGTCGTCGGCGACAGCAACCCGGCGGTCACCAGCGTGTAAGTATAAATATTTTTGCTTTGTTTTTTTGCACTTTTTATTTCATTTCTTTTGTGGAGGCAAATTATGTTATTTTTGTCTTTTTCTTTAACAGCCTTCACAGTGTGCTCCCGACTCTGACGGTGAGGATGGAGGGATTGATGTGGACCACCTCATCGATCTCATCAGAGAAAGGGAGCCGCTATGGAATATGGCTGACCGCCGCCATGCTGACCTGATCGTTACCCGACGACTCTGGGAGGAAATCTGTTCGCTCCTTGTGGACCGCTGGGAGGACCTCGATGCTCGGGCCCAGATTAAAGAGCGTAAGTATATACAGTACCGGTTGCTTGATGTAAACCAGTGTTTCCCGAACTCCAGTCCTCGTGGTCCCCACGGATCATGTGTTCAGCATTTCCATTTACTATGGAAATCCTGAAAACATGACCCCTGGGGACCATGAGGACTGGAGTTTGGGAAACACTGATGTATACTAACCACTCCTTTCTCGTTTCAGGGGACAGAATTGTGAAGCGGTGGCGGTCTGTGAGGGATCGTTTCAAGAAGGAGTTCAATAAAGAGATGCGGGCCCCGAGTGGATCTGGAGGACGCAGGAGCAAGTACAAGTACGCACAAGCCCTGTCGTTCCTCCGGGAAACAATGGTCACCAGAAGGTAAATATTACACACCACATGTGAAAAAAAATGTTTAGATGTAACTTTTTTTTTTTCAGCCAGGGCCATACCATGTCACTATTTTAATTGTTTTTTTTTCTCTTTATTCCACAGCACGGTGAGCAGCACTCGGGAGCCTGCATGATTGGACCCTTCTGAGGCGATCCCTGAGGAGACCGGCACCGAGGGACACTTCGACCGCCCCGGTACATCTGCACCTTCCCAGCCTTCCCACACATTCGACCCATCTGTCCCATCCACCAGCACAGGAGCATCGTGGCCGCCTACATTACATGAAGCTGCTGGTGAGGAGATCGATTTCCCTTTACCCCACCCTTCTGCCCCTGCCACCTCTAGTACACCTGCGGGTACTGGGCGGCAGCGGCAGAGGGGTCAGGAAAAGACTTATGCGCCAGAGTTCTTGCATCTGAATGCGTCTTTCCAGAACTGTCTAAAAGTCTTGTCAGAGCAAATCTCCGCAGGCTTTCAGCAGATCAACTCCAGCATTCTGGAGGTGAAGACACTTCTGCAAACCATGCATTCAGAAGCAAGATCTTCGCCAAACCACACCTTTTTCAGGTCTGTTGTGGAGCGCATGGAAACGCTCTCTCCTACCCAGCAGATGCATGTAATGCATTCATGCCACGGTGCTCTCCAGCACATTACCTCCCAACCTCCTTCTCCCACCACAGTAGTTCCTCCACCTGCACCCCCTCCAGCCACTTTCCATCCTCCCCCTCCTATTACATACCATCCACCTCCCCAGCACCAGCCACCTCCCCAGCACCAGCCACCTCCCCAGCACCAGCCACCTCCCCAGCACCAGCCACCTCCCCAGCACCAGCCACCTCCCCAGTACCAGCCACCTCCCCCCGTACCAAACTCCTGCCCCCGTACCAAACTCCTGCCCCCGTACCAAACTCCTGCCCCCGTACCAAACTCCTGCCCCCGTACCAAACTCCTGCCCCCCTACCACTTGCCATCAACATCATCTGCTCCTACAGTCCCTGCCCAACCCTCCACTCCACCGCCCACCACCTCTTCTGCCTCCCACATGTCTACCCATTCTGTAGCTTTTTCCACACCTTCACCTCTAACTGTTCCTTCCCCACCACGATCCCAGTCCTTTCTCCACACTCCCAGTGTCGAAGTGTCCCGCAGCCCCTCCAGCAGTATTTCCATCCCACACTACACCGAGTTATAATGTTTTTTGTTGTAATAAAAATACCCATTTGGTTGGTTTCAAACATTTATTAAAAAAGTTTTTTAAACTTTAAAAACATTTTACAAAAAAAAAATAATTTAAATAAAAGTTAAATTATCGTTTTACAATGGTTGTCTGTCATTTCTTTCTGCGGCGAACTATGTTTAAAAAAAAGGTTAAATACAGGGTATTTCAAAGGTAAAAAGGTATTCAAAACCAGGTATATAACTGTGGGTAAATTTTACCTTTTTGCCACAGTTGTGTTCCTGGTTGTGTTTGAAGCAAAGTATTTCACCTAAAAAGTTGTGTTTATTGTTGGTGATTTCCTAACAATGTACACAACTTTTGTTACAAGGTGAAATACTTTGCATAAAACACAACCAGGTACACACCTGTGGCCTAAAGGTAAAAATAGTAAGACCATGACAAGATAGCCAACTTTGTTTGGCAAAGGTATATACTGTTGGTACAGAAGGTACACAAGTTTGGTTAAGGGCACAAATCTTTCACACTCTGTCATCCTGCCAGTGTACTCTGCCTTGAGGTGACATAAAGTATAGTGCAAAATTTTCCCTCATTACTGATACCGTCACAGAACTTCTAGTGGTAATGTCATGGTAATCTTGCAAGGTGGTTTCTTCAGAGGTGTCCTCAATGGAAATGGGTTCCTTGCAGCTAACAAAATTGTGGAGTACCACATGCTTTGATCACCTCGTCCACAGTTTCTGTCTTGAGGTTGATCGCAGTCAATAGGACCCGCCATTTGGCTGTCAGAATACCAAAGGTACATTCAACCATTCTTCTTGCTCTTGTAGGGCGGTAATTAAAAATGCGTTTTGTTCTTGTCAATTCTCTGCTAGAGTACGGTTTCAAAAGGTGTTCTGACAGCTGGAAGGCTTCATCCCCTACACAGACAAATGGCATAGGTGGACCAGATGTTTGCAGCAGCGGTCTAGGGGGTGGGAACTGGAAGGTGTTTCCATACAGTTTACGCCCCATGGCAGACAGTTTGAAAACTTGAGTCATTGGAGCGGCCATAGGCCCCAATATCAACAGCAATAAATTTGTATTCCGCGTCAGCGATGGCCATGAGGACAATTGAAAAATATTTCTTGTAATTGAAATATTCCGATCCCGATCCGGCTGGCTTTACAATGCGGATATGTTTCCCGTCCACAGCGCCCAAGCAGTTGGGAAACTGACATATCTGTTGAAACTTGTCAGCAATTTCAATCCACCTCTCTGTTGTGGGCTCTGGTAAAAACTCTTCAGCTAAGGAGTCCCACAGTGCACACGGCATGTGTACTTCACTATTCCAGATATGGTGGAAATACCAAGTCTGTACTGGAAATGCAGTGACGAAAGGGATTCTCCAGTTGCAAGAAATCTGTGGGGAATTAAAAAACAATCAATTAGTTTTAAATCACAGCATTACATACCAAAAGTCAGCTATAACACTTGGAGATACAAACTACCACCAACAAGATTGCAGTGAAAGTGTGCTCTGATGCGAGCACATCCAATAAATGTGGCTTACCTTAAAGTCACCATCAGACGCTCTGCGGGTGAAACAGAGAAGCGGCAATAGGTGTCCGCTTTTCTTATGAGGTGTGCAATGCGCTCCACCAAGTAATCAAAATTCTCCATTTTCATCCGAACATATCCAAAAAATTTATCCGGGTTTCGTCTAAGGTCCATGCAGAGTGTAGAATAGACCCCACGCGTCATTCTCTTGGCTGTGATGGGGTGGATCCACAAACGTCGTCTACGATGCCTGATGCGCTGCTGTCTCGCTCTCTCCTTCTCCAGAACAATCACCCTCAAACGATTCGCCTCCGCTATAAAATCCGCCAAATTCTTCAAAATATTTCCAATCACAACATCCATCTTCGCCAGTAACTTGCTCTTCTCTCCAACCTGCACTTTCTCCTCTACAACCTGTCAAAGAAGGGCTATAGGAACACGCTATATATAGTTTTTCAGTAGCCAATCCCGTTCGGAAGGCCACAAGGGTCAATATTAAAAACCGGATCCGGCGTAATCCGTCAAAAAACGGAACAAAAGCCGGATGAGACGGATCCGGTTTTGTCTGTCAAGAACAAGATGGATCCGGCAGAAAAACGGATCTGTCACATCCGGTTTTACGAAATATTTGCCGGATCCGGCGCAACGCCGGATCGCGCCTGACGCCGAAAACCTGATGTGTGAAAGTAGCCTTACCTGCCGAAATCATGGAACCAATGCAGGGTGCAGCCAGCCCATAAAGGGGTGACTGCCCAGTATACAATTGCATAATAAAGGCCCGCTTAGGGTGTTGTTCACACAAGGGAACTGCATAATGTCTGGTTCACAGCCTATTAGTCATGCCCCTACTTTTCGATTAGGCGGGCTGCCTAGAACACTGTCAATGCATCACAGTGAGAACACCCCTCATGAGAGACCAGATGTGTTTGGGCTTGGCTGCACTCCGAATAATATAGTGCAAAAAATACAAAAATAGTGAGGTATTGGTTGATATTTTGGCCAAAATACGTAAGCTCGTAACCCGCACCGAGGGTCCCCACGCTTTCGAGTCCCTACACTAAACTAATTAGCAAAGCCACTAAAGAAGACTCGGTCTCCAAAAATTCAATTTAAACAACAGACAAAAAGGCAGCAACACTTGCCTGCCCAGATCTTGGAACAAATTCGGTACAGGGTGCAGCCAGCCCATAAAGCAAAATGTTAGCAACACATGTGCAAAATACCAAATTAACAGCCACTCTCCACCTACTCATTCCTGGAGGGAATACAATTGCAATATACGGGCCTTTAGTGTGCAATTGCATACTGGGAAGTCACCCCCTCCAGGAATGGGTAGGTGGAGAGTGGCTGCACCCTGTAGTGCATTTGTTCCATGATCTGGGCAGGTAAGTGTTGCTGCCTTTTTGTCTGCTGTTAAGTGATGTGAAACTATCCTATTAAAACGGTTTTGTAAATTTTGTTGGAAAAATTTAGAAATTTATGATAAACATGTAACCCTTCTAACTTTTTAACAAAAAAAGTTTAAAAAATGATGCAAATGTAAAGTAGATATGTGGTAATTGTTGTTCATAAATTATTTTAAACAGCATGACTAACTGGTTTAGGATATATAAATTGAAACTTTGAAAATTGTGAAGTTTTCTGCAAAAGTTCTGATATTTTCACAAATAAATGCAACAAATTTCAACCTAAATTTACCACTGGCATTAACATAGTAACATAGTAACATAGTTATTAAGGTTGAAGGGAGACTTTGAGTCCATCTAGTTCAACCCATATCCTATCCTAACTTGCCCTAACATGTTGATCCAGAGGAAGGCAAAAAAAAACCATGTGGCAACAGTAAGCTTCACATTGGGGAAAAAAATTCCTTCCCGACTCCACATATGGCAATCAGACTAGCTCACTGCATCAACGCAATATTAAGGAAAATAGTGTATATAACCTGTAATATTATACTTTTCAAGAAAGGCATCCAGTCCCTTCTTAAATTTTAGTAGGGAATCACTCATTACAACGTCATATGGCAGAGAGTTCCATAGTCTCACTGCTCTTACAGTAAAGAATCCGCGTCTGTGATTATGCTTAAACCTTCTTTCCTCCAGACGTAGAGGATGCCCCCTTGTCCCCGTCACAGCTCTAAGAGTTAAAAGATCATTAGAAAGGTCTTTGTATTGTCCCCACATATATTTATACATTGTAATAAGATCACCCCTAAACCTTCGATTCTCCAAACTAAATAACCCCAAGTGTAATAACCTGTCTTGGTATTGCAGACCCCCTAGTTGCCTAATAACCTTGGCAATGTCACAAAAAAACTGAATCACTGGGCTATGTTCAAGCATTTCAGAGTTATTACCACATAAAGTGGTCAGAATTGTAACATTTGGGCTGGTCCTTTAAGTGAGAACAGGTTTTATGGGGAAGGAGTTAAAGGGAATCTGTCACCCTTTTTTGAGATATCATATAATGATATCATTCAATTGTGTGTCACATAAGGATTCTCTTAGTACTTTTGCTTCCCCGACAACGCACCTTTCATGCATAAATACCTTGTTTATATCGGTTCAGATGTATGTAAACTGCCGCTGTCCGGTCCGCTGGGCGGGGCTTATTCACCTGCTCCCCCCCCCCTCCCTGTCTTGCTCTATGCATTTCTTCTTGTGTAAAGCAAGATAGGGAGGGGGGGAGCAGTTGGATAAGCCCCGCCCATCGGACCGGACTGTGACAGTTTACATACATCTGAATCGATATAAAAAAAGGTATTTATGCATGAAAGGTGCGGGGTCAGGGGGAAGCAAAAGTACTAAGAGAATCCTTATGTGACACACAACTGAATGATATCATTATATGATATCTCAAAAAAGGGTTGACAGATTGCTTAAAAATGTAATAAACCTATAATGAGAATAGAAAGACAGGGCCCTCCATAGTGCAGAAATCCTGAATAAAGAGGAAATAGTGAGGGCTGATAGGGCATATGGTAGTATGCTTTCCTTGGAGGGGAATGTGCAAATATCAGGCACAGCCCTCTTTCAGACGTAGAGATGGAATAAATAAGATGCAGCTTGCCCATTTTAGTCAATTTAAACCCTGTCTGTTGTACTGCTAAAATGCTGACTGTTTAAATGCTTAGCCCTTATTCTTTTGGTAAATTCTTATGAAGATATTACTCAGCAGCACCTTTTTTATTTTATTTTTTATACTTAACATTTTATATTTATCTTAAAAATGTAACAAACTGTCTTGCAAATTAGAAGGGACTGTCTGTGTCAAGGGTTTACTGCGACAGAGAGGAGCCAGAAGACCGCCGTGTCTGATTTCTCCTACTCTTGCACTGATTAGAAGCACTTCACCGTCATATTAAACGGTATAGGTTTCTTTTAGCCGTGCAGGAGTTAATCTGCTCAGTTCAGAGCTCCTGGAAGCTTTCCTGCTTTAAGGATCAGCTGTTCACTGTTAGCCACACTCCTATCTCCTATATACTCTGTGCCCTGGCTAGCACTCACTGTCACAGCTAGCTTTTTCTGCATGGCTGGAGGTTGTTGGTGGTTATTTGAGAAGGTATTTGGTTGATCTGTGACTGTCATGTTTTGGGTATGTGATTCCTCTTGTTTTCCTACTTTGTTTTAACCCCATCCTCTAATCCCTGTGGCATTCCTCTGATACTTGTGTTATACTTGTGTGTGATATTTGTATGTATACTATTTTTTGTTATCCCTGTTCGTATTACCTTGTTAGTCTGGTTGGTGTATTACGGTACAGTACTACTCCCCTCTTCCCTGGATGGGGAAGGGTACAGATGGAGGGAGGTTTCTGGAGCTAAGGCAAGGTATGTGGCTTGGCTGTCAGAAGTATTCCAGGGACCAGGGCGAGCTAGAGCGCCCCTAGCGTTGGGGACAGGGAACGAGACCCTGGTCCCGGGACTACCAACAACAGCCATGACAATATGCTATAAATGTTAACATCTTTCTCCCATACTGAAAATTAGCTGATACTGAGAAGCTGAGGCCAAGAAACCTATTCAGATGGTTTTTCTCAGAGAGATCTGTATAAATTTCTAAAAATACGGGCATTCCCTGTTCCGCATTCCCCACACTCTACCAAGATGAAAAAAAATACCATCAAACAGTAGACGATTTTGAAACGACGCTTGATGAATTACTCACTTTCGCTAATTCATCCTCTGATGTGGAGAGCTGCCAGCATCATGTAAACCTGCTCTACAACTTCACAGACTAAAGGACAGCACAGGCGCAATAATGTGTGATTCTGTGATTCCCCATACTCTGTTGCTTTAGAAGACACCCTAAAAGGCAATTTAGGAGATAAACAATGAACTTCTGAGCTGCAGCTACTCAGATCCTCTGATTACTGAATGCACACACAGGGCACCTCCACCCAGCTCCAAAATTAGCCGTTCCTCTGAGACGTGATCTGCAAATTCATGAATTTTCAACAGAAAGATCATCATGAGTAGAGATGAGTGATTTTGATCGGATGTTTGTTTGTTGTGCTCTTCATGCATGTGTCGTGACTGTCACACACCCGCAACACATGCAGCTGCGGAGCTGAACCGCTGATCAGCTGGAGTGATCCAGGAAGCTTGGCTCCCTCTGCAGTTTATTCGGTAAGCACTATAGCTTGCCGAATAAGCCCTGACCCGATCAAATTCGCTCATCTCTAATCATGAGAAGAGCAGACCAGCACATAGTGTCCAATACAGCAATATATTTATAGGTCAGAACTATCAACATCTGCACCATATAATGGTGCAGGTGTTGATCGTTTTGACCTAGCAGGTCTCCTCGATATCTCAGTAATTACAAGAAACTCTTATCAAGGTTAACACATCTATCTACTTACATGATGATTCTGTGACTGTACTTCACCCTCTAATTCTTTAACCAGGGTCTGCCGTCAGGAGGGCTTCATGCCCTCACTCACCCTTAGTAAATTTTACTCGCCAATAGATGGCATGAAATGGTTTCTATAATACTATTTTTCTTACACAAATTTTATCCTTATAACAAGATTCTGAAGTATTCATTGGGCGTCCTGTCTACAATGTGCTGATGTGTATTCTCCACCACAGTTCATAGTACAGCAGGGGAATGTTGTCCCCCTTCTCCTCTTATAATTCACTTGAAATGTTACTGTTTGATATTGAATGTAGTAACCAGTAACGGAGACATATTAAAATATACCTGTACATTCCCAGCCTACACCATACATTGGCATGTAAAAGTTTGTGCACCCCTGGTCAAAATTACTGTTATTGTGAATAGTTGAGCAAGTTGGAGATGAAATGATCTCTAAAAGGGTTAAAGATGACACATTTCCTCTGTATTGCATGCAAAAATATACTTCTGGTTTTGGCACCAGCGTGGCTGCAGCGGGGTGAGGGAGCTCCGTGCATCGGCCCAACATAGAGCGACTCCATTAGACCACTGGTGTCCGCAGAACACTTTATGCGGTGCCCGCTAACACCGCTACGTCGACACGTAGGAAACGTGGATCGCTGACTTCGGAGCGGAGCCGCAGGAGCGCACAGAGCAGCTATGGAGATTAATAAGGTGACGGCGCAGAGCGGGAAAACAAAGAATGCCGGAGGCACAGCAAAAAACCACCAGGTCAGAGCGGGGAGACACGGGGGGACCCCGTACAAGCCCTAAAGGAGACCGCAGTCCAGACACTCCTGGTAGCGGAGGTCCTGCAGCAGAAGCATTTCCATATGGGGACCGCAAGGAGCTGGCAAGGGAGGTGGCCGGGTATCTCACAGGGGACATTAAGGCTGCAGTGAAAGAGGCAGTCAGGGATGCCCTGGAGAAAATCCATGAGACATCAGCTCAACATACCAGTAGGTTGGACTGCCTGGAGCAGAGAGTGTCTGATATGGAGGACAGGATGATTAAACTTGAGCAGGAGCTGGATACATCCCAAAAATAGGGCTCCTGGATTAGAGACAAACTTGAAGACGTAGAGAATAGGTCCCGAAGAAACAACCTCCGGATAGTGGGGCTGCCAAAATCTGTTACATACCAACAGCTTAATGACAATTTTGAGCAAGAACTACCTAAGGCCCTAGGATTACAAGACAAGTGCAAGGTAGAAAGAGCACACAGGGTGGGCTCACCCGGGGGGAGCTCGCTGAGAGGCCCACACTTGAATGGCGACAAACGCGACGACCAGCATGCCCAGAAGCCCCGTCAGGCTGTTGCAAAATATTTAGTTTTTAAGGATAAAGAAAAGATACTGCGCATTTTCAGAGGCAGACGACAGCCACTGATGCTTCAAGGTCACATAGTTGTAATTTTTGAAGATTTTTCACCAGAAGTTGCTAAAAAGCGCAGGGCTTTTTGTGAGATCTGTAGCCTCCTCTATAAGAAAGTCATCCAGTTCCAACTACTCTACCCCGCCATCCTCAAAACGAGACAAATGGACGGCTCCTTTAAAATTTGGAAGGACTCTAATGATGCTCTGAGAGCGTTCATGACACCCTCTGCAAGTCTCCCAATGGACACCGGGACGCAGTGAGAGAAAGCGAGGACAACAGCAGCCGCTCCACCCACCAGACGACTTGAGAGCTCCGCCAGGAACGATCTCCTACGATGACAACACCAAACGGGAGATTCCACTGACGCCGCCTGTTGATGTTGCATTCCGGCTGTCATGTACATGCACGGGGCTGGAGGTGACGTCGTGGACTTTCGAGACTTATCACAGTGGGCCCCTTCGAACATGTAGATATATATTGGTTGCATTTTTCTATGCTCTGAACTTTCATATCTTTACAGTAGCCGACAATACAGATGTCAGGTCGGGCTGGTGAAAGGGAAGTGGAAGGTCACACTGGAAAAAATGGGAGTACATGTAAAACGAGTGATGAAGGAGGGAGGGGGAGGGATAGTTGGGAAGGGAATGTGTAAGTTGTTTCCCATGTTGGGACAAATAATTTCTGGTTCAGTCTTTTATTGCTTACTATGTACCGCTCTAGGTGCTTTATCTAAATTCTGGTTCACTTCCTACAGTTCATTTCTTGACATCCACTGGTCATCCTGCCCAATACTCACTATACTACTTTACAGACAGACCATTTAACAATGAGACGCACCACCACCACGTATGGTTAAGATCATATCGTGGAATGTTAAAGGCGGTCTTTGGTACTCAGACACTTAAAAAGATTGTGGGGTGACATAGTTTTACTCCAGGAGACACACTTATCCCAACAAGACATGTTCCGAATGCATAGACTTTGGGTGGGAGGGCTGTATGGTTCGGGAGCTAAGGTAGACAGGCGGGGGTGATTACCTTGGTCAGCAAGGCACTTCCACACAAGCTGATTATGTACTAGCATGATGATCAAGGTCGACATGTCCGTGTGGTCCTAGAAACCCCCAGCGGAACATTTGACATTCATAATGTTTATGCCCCCCAACTCTGCTCAAGACTTATTTTTTCATACATTGAGCACTTCCGTACTGTCGACGGGCACACACAATCTGATAATTGGAGGAGACATGAATGGGGTCATGTTGGACTGAGGATAGATCAAGGTTTGGGGGGGAAGCAGCTCTGACCCGGGGAAGAAGGCCTCTTCACTGCGCGACTTTGCAACTAACCTAATGACCCAAGATGTATGGAGACCGCACCATCCGGTCGAACGGCAGTATACCCATTATTCCCATCCACATAATACATGGTCTCACATTGACCTATTTCTAGTTAGCGAGAGCCTGACTTCAAAGGCCAAGGAGGTAGAAATAGACAATTGTCATCTCTGATCATGCTCGTTACCCTCACACTACACGACCTGCATCCAAGAGGTTCGGACATAAAATGGAAGTTTCCTCATTTCTTAAAAAATTACAAAGACTTCACTGAACTGCTGAGGGAATGGTGGACGGAGTACTTACACCACAACCAACAGACTACAACGGCTCATACACTATGGGAAACGGCTAAAGCGGTACTCAGAGGCAGAATTATAGCACACACCTCAGTAATAAAGAAAAGAGTGACTGCTCAATATCTAAAGACGAGTAATATTGTCAGACAAGCTTACATCAGGTTCCAAGAACACCCTCTTGAGGACAATAAAAAAGCTTGGTTGGAAGAAAAGCTAGAATTTGACACGTGGGCTAGACAGAGGGAGTTGATTGGGAAATCATTAAGAGATGCCGAGCTTTATAAGTTTGGCGACAAGGTCAGACGCATGCTGGCCAACTTGGCCAAAGGATGCTGTACAGTGACCCAAATAGCAGCCCTCAAATGGCAGGACGACTCCATAACGACTAACCCACGAGAAATAAATAGCATTCTGGGGAAGTTTTATGCTTCCCTATACGAGCCCTGACGATCTGACCCGGCACTGAGACGAAGATGGCTGGAGGGTATTGAGCTCCCGACGATCTCTGAAATCGATCTATTAGCGTTAAACAGAGTAATAATGGAGGAAGAGATTTCGGGCGTAATTGGGGATCTATACGTTCATAAGGCTCCTGGCCCGGATGGGTTTGACGCCAGCCTATATAAAATTCTGAAGTAGCAGATTGTTCCGCACTTGAAAAACCTGTATAATGACTTCCTGAGAGGTCGAGCCATTCCTAACCACATGAACATAGCCGATATAAAACTCATCCCCAAGGGCGACAAACCGACAGACGAGCCAGCCAACTTCCGGCCTATCTCCCTGGTTAACCAGGACCTAAAGATTGGGGCAAAAATTATGGCAGATTTAGCAAAGATCATTCCTAAACTATTAGACCCAGAACAAGCAGGATTTGTGAGAGGGAAATCAGCAGTGGGGAACATAAGACGGTCTATGATGGTGCTGGAGGCGGTAAGGCTAGGGGGTCATCAGGGGGGAGCTCCGACCATGGTCATGTTAGATGCAGAAAAAGCATTTGATAGTGTGGGCTTGCCATGGCTGGAGCAGGTGTTGGACAAATTTGGTGTACAAGGAGAGTTTAGAAACTTTCTGACCTTAGAATACACTAATCCCAGGGCAAAAGTCCATACACCAGGGTTTCTGTCAGACATGATACAGCTGGGGAGAGGAACGAGACAGGGCTGCCCCCTTTCACCACTGCTGTTCAACCTTGCCATAGAACCACTTGCTAGATTTATCAATGTAGGCCCTAGTTATACCCCATATCTATTTATCTTTTTGCACTTTTTATCATTTTTGCAGGCTGCAGCTAGAGCCCTTCATGTTGGCTTGGTTTTTCTGTGTGATGCATCATGTATACAGTGCGGAGCAGCCTGCCTGCTAATACTATGGGTGTCATCAATAGGCTGCTCAGACACTTTTGCATCGCACCTATCAGTGTGACTTATGCCTTATGCAAGCCTTATCTGTGTGCGCATTTTTTTTCCACTAGGCAGCCAGACCATATTGGGTTACTGGCTGTCCTCATCAGTGCAATGCACCTGTGCTGCCCCAGCCTTTATCAATGGGGCTCTGCTGCATCCTGCCAGTGCATCAGTCAGGGTTTGGTGAGTTACCTTTCAAATGATGTATTTTTGGGATCTATTCGTTCATAAGGCTCCTGGCCCGGATGCGTTTGACGCCAGCCTATATAAAATTCTGAAGGAGCAGATTGTTCCGCACTTGAACAACTTTATAATGACTTCCTGAGAGGTCGAGCCATTCCTAACCACATGAACATAGCCTATATAAAACTCATCCCCAAGGGCGACAAACCGACAGACGAGCCAGCCAACTTCCGGTCTATCTCCCTGATTAACCTGGACTTAAAGATTGTGGCAAAAATTATGCCACTGCTGTTCAACCTTGCCATAGAACCACTTGCTAGATTTATCAATGTAGGCCCTAGTTTCCAAGGGATTAGAGTAGGTGAAAGAGAAATAAAGTCCATTTTTTTTGCGGGCGACATTGTTCTTTATATGGCAGACCCAATTAGAGATCTCCTGGGACTAATGAAAGAGCTGCACATCTTTGGAGAGCTGTCGGGGTTTAAATTGAATAAATCCAAATGTGAGTTCATGTTTCTCATCCATAGACCTATGGGACATGGACAGCAGGAGCAGAGACATGCTATTATACATGGCATACCGATAGCAAGTAAGGCGATAAAATACTTAGGGATCTTCTTGGGAAAAGACACAAGGGTTATTTATAGACTTAACTATGCTCCCATCATGAATAAAATAATGCAGGAACTAAAAAGATGGAAGTATTTGCCACTATCGCTCTTGGGGAGGAACTATTTAATCAAAATGATAAGCTTTTCATGCCTGCTGTATCCTCTACAAACCCTACCCTGTTATGAATGGGTCACCGAGGAGGAGAGCATGTCCAGGCTAAGCCACAGAAAACCAGAGAGGTTGGTACACAACTAGCAGTAGCCGTGGAGTGTACCTACGATGATCCTAGATGCCTCGGCACAGCCGGAGAGCTAACAGCCTAAAGCAAGAAAGGGGAAATCTAAACTGCCCCAGAGCAGACCCCAAAGGAATAGATAGCCCCCAAACATATATTGTCGGTGAGACAAGATGAAAACACAAACACAGGCAGGAAAATAGACTGAGCAAATGATGGGGCCCACACTGACTAGACAGGACAGGAAAGACACTGCAATCACGCAAAAAACCCTGCAAAAAGTCCAACACGTCTGATGCAAAAAACACTGAAGTCACACGACTTCGCCCCCCCCACTATATCAGCACTCTGGTTTATTCTGAAAGCAGAGCAAAAATAAACCAATCTAACAGGGGATAAAACAAACTGGCACAAGCAGTAACATATGGGCGGTGAATCAGCACAGCCCCAGCCGGAGCTGGCTGACCCGCACCAAGAACAGATAGACAAAACCAGATCAAATGCAAACAGAATAGCAAATAAACCACTTAGCTGAACATGCAGGCACAGAGCTGGAGAAATCAGACCTCAGGAGGAACAGGAAGCAAATCACCAGCAGGCATAAAGGGAGTCGGCTGTTTTAAATCCCAATCTGAAACCCCAGATCTCCAATCGTCATCATCATTATCAGGTGGCAAGCCTCTGTCAATCAGATCAGCTCCAGTAACCAGAGGGAGCCCAGAAAGAGAACTCGCAACCCCTCTGTCGATCTGACCAGCTCCACTACCTACCTTCAGTAATAACCAGAGGAAGGCCAGAAAGCGAATTCACAACAGTAACCCCCCCCCCCTTGAGGAGGGGTCACCGAACCCTCATCCACGCCACCAGGTCGATCCGGATGGGCCCGGTGAAAAGCACGAACCAATCTTTCAGCATGAATGTCAGAAGCAGAGACCCAAGAATTATCCTCCTGGCCATAACCCTTCCATTTGACCAAGTACTGGAGTCTCCGTCTAGCCAAACTAGAATCCAATATTTCTCTAACAACCTTCCACAACAGCATAGGAGGAGGATGTCTCCATGCCCTAATGGGGGACAGGAAGCACGAGAGGTTAAAAGGTCCCTCCCTCTCACCAGTGACTTTCCTGTCCCCTATGGGGCATGGAGAGGTCTGGTGTGCTGTGTGGCCGGCTGCTGCAGCATACCTGAGGATCCAAAAAAGCCGGGCAGTGGTGGTCGGTGGCACTGCCTCCCCTCCCCCGATCTGCTCCCGTCTCCTCCTGGATTCGGGACCGTTCCTGACCCTCCCACGCTCCCCTATGTGGAGTAAAGCGGGCCAGTGATCCCTGACCGGAGGCCTCCTGTAGCTCTCCGGTCTCTCCTCCTCCCCCTGCGTGCAGTTCGATACCCGGAAGTGACGTCACGCGCGGGTCACTTCCGGGGTATGTGGAGGACGCACTGTCATGGCGGCCCCATCCTGTTGCCGGCGCGTGGAGCTCGCCAGCGCTTGCTGTGCCTACTTCGGGACCCAGGGAGGAGGGGGAAAACGAGTTACTGCGCTGAGGGCGGGGTTAATCTGCTATTAACCCGCCGGAAGACACCGACAGGTAAGATGCAGAATCCCCTGTTAGCATGGACGGGTCTTCCTGCCCTGCGTCTGCAGAGCCCAGCGCTGCCCCAGTCACAGTAAGTGTCCGGGGGTGGGTCCTAGTGGTGCGGTCTCAGGGTATAGGTCCTCAAAATACTTCTCCCCCTTGTTTCATAGGGAGAAAAGTCTGCCCATAAGAGCACCAATATATCCAGCAAGTCGGCTAAATGTGCCATATGCAGCACAAAACTTCCCTCAAATTGGGAGAAAAAGCTATGTCAAGCTTGCACGGATAAGGTGGTTAGGGCTGAGCACCCGTCATTAATCGACGAAATCCGCAGCTTGGTTACCCATCAGGTTGAAACCTCTTTAGCTGCCCTGCCCCCCCCCCTCCACCACCTCCATTCCCTCTGATTGTGGGCTCACCACCCCCAAAAAAGCAGAAAATTCAAATATAGGATTCGGAGTCTGAATCAGAGGGATCATACAATTCGGGATCCGAGAGTTGGGAACAACCGGGAACCTCTGGGTCAGCCGACACTAGAAGGTACCTCTTTTCCACAGAATATGTGGAGGAGCTGGTCAGTGCAGTACGTGCCACTATGGGCCTAGAGGACGAACCCGTCACGCAGACAGCACAGGATCGCATGTTTGGTGGATACGAGGGGCCTAAACGAACAGGTTTTCCAGTCCACAGGAGTATAGCAGATATGATTTCCCAGGAATGGGAGTATCCAGAAAAACGCTACTCGGCCCCCTCATAAATCCGACATAGATTTCCCCTGTAGGGAGAGGAATTTAAATGGGACATCCCGAAAGTTGATGTCCAGGTGGCAAGAGTGGTAAAAAAGACGGTTCTGCTGTTTGATGATGCATCCCAGATTAGAGATCCGATGGACCGTAAAGCAGAAAGCCTCCTAAGGAAAGCCTGGGAAACCTCTGCCTTTACTTTAAAAGTCAGGAATCGCGTCCACTTGTGTCTCTAGGTCCCTCTTCCAATGGATTGAGGAGCAAGAGAGCCATATCTTGTGGTACCTCAAGGAGTGACCTCCTTAACTCCCTCCCTATCTTGCAGAGAGCTACGGGTTTCCTGGCAGATGCATCAATGGAGATGATCCGTGCCTCTGCCAGAGCTATGTTCCAGTCAAATTCCACTAGGCGGGCCCTCTGGCTTAAAACATGGAGCGGGGACATTACATCCAAGGTTAAACTCTGTTCTTTACCCTTCAAAGGCGAACAAGTCTTCGGCCCTGCCTTAGACGAAATTCTAGAAAAGGCCACAGATAAAAAGAAAGTGCTTCCAGAGCAGAGGACCACAAGAAAGCGTCTTTTTTGAGCCCCCCAGAATCAGTCATCCCAACCGCGAGGAAAGGGAAAGACTGGAAGATGGAGCTACGCTAAAGGGAGAGGCAGGAACATCCTGGTCCCCCAGCATCAGCAACCACAAGAAAAACAATGACTCGACCCCGGTCGGGGGAAGGCTTTCGAGGTTCTTTCTTGCCTGGCAGTTGATCTCCAACATCCCCTGGGTCCTCAGTGTGATCAGAGAGGGCCTACTGCTAGAGCTCGAATCCTCCCCTCCCCGCGGGTTATAAGAGTTACCTCCCTACCTCCTCAGGAGTCCCCAGCACTAAAATCCGGCATTCGGCTTCTTCTACACTCAAATGCCATCTCTCGGGTCCCTGTGGAGGAGCAGGGAAGGGGCCATTATTCCAGATTGTTCCTAGTAAAAGAGCCCACAGGGGAGGCATGGATAATAAATCTGAAGGGCTTCAACCGACACATTGCATACCGCAAAGTCAAGATGGAGTCAGTAAAGACCGCCATTCCTCTGATAGGGCCATCGTACTTCATGGCAACTATAGATCTGAAGGATGCTTATTTCCACATCCCCATACATCCTTCTACAGGAAGTATCTGAGGTTTGCGATTCGTCAGGGTCCAGAAGTCAAGCACTTTCAATACAATGTGCTTCCCTTCGGAATATCCTCTGCCCCTCGAGTGTTTTCCAAAATTATGACGGAGACCGTGTCCTACATCAGAATCTGGGGAATATGTATTGTACCTTACCTGGACGACCTACTGATAATAAGGTCCTCCTACCAGGCCCTGGAAGACCAGGCAGCCCAGACTCTAGACATTCTCCAATCATTGGGGTGGATCCCAAATATAAAGAAATCGCAAATTCAACCCTCTCAAAAGGTAAAATTTTTAGGAATCCTACTAGATTCAAAGAATCAAATGTCCTTCCTCCCGGAGGAACATCAGAGGTCCATAATGTAAAGAGTCTCAGATTTCAGAGGACAGAGATCCCCGACCCTCAGGGCAGCCATGTCCATACTAGGGTTAATGACCTCCTGCATCCAGTCGGTGCCCTGGGCGCAGGCCCACTCCAGAACACTCCAGTCTCATATCTTAAGAAACTGGAACAGGGATCACACCTGCCTGAACAAAAGGGTCCAGACCCTGGGAACAGTGAAAGCTTCACTAGCATGGTAAAACCTGTGCAGGGGAATCAACTGGTCCCAGATCCCCCTGGTTACGGTAACGACAGACGCCAGCAAAAAAGGCTGGGGAGCTGTAGCGTCTCGACAGCCATTCCAAGGGTTATGGAGCCAGAAAATGAGTGCAGGATCCTCAAACTTCAGGGAGCTGAAAGCAGTGGAGGAAGCTCTCCTGGCAGCAAGACACCTGGTCAAAGACCTACATATCAGAGTCTATTCGGACAACATAACAGTGGCACATCTCAGGCACCAGGGCGGCACAAGATCCAGCAACCTGGAGGGCCTCTCAGGCCGAATATTTTGCTGGTCCGAAAGACACCTTCGTTCCCTGACAGCGGTCCACCTGAGGGGTACGGACAATCTTCAGGCAGATTTCCTAAGCATAAAACGCATCCAGCCCGGCGAGTGGGCCCTGAATGGAAGAATCTTTCGAAAACTAGTCAGCAGGTGGGGCCTCCCGGAGGTGGACCTACTAGCCTCAGGAGAGAATGCTCAAGTGAGAAACTACTTCTCCCTAAACCCCAGGAACAGATCCCTGGGAGTGGATGCCTTCGCCCACAGGTGGAGGTTCCATCTGGCATATGCCTTCTTGCCAGTTCCAATCCTTGCTGCAACCCTGAGGAAAATCCGGGAGGATCAGACCCCAACAATTCTAGTAGCTCCGCTATGACCAAAGAGCAGCTGGTACACTCTAATAGCAGAACTACAGGTAGACGGGCCATTCATCCTACCCATAAAAGACGACCTTCTCTTACAGGGCCCTCTGCATCACCCAAACTTCAGGGGAATGAAGTTAGCGGCCTGGTTTTTGAAGCCTAGATCTTGAGGGCCAGGGGGCTATCAGAGGCGGTAATTAAAACCCTCCAGAAATCTCGGAAGCCGGTCACCATTGCCATATATAATAAATTATGGAAGAGATTCTCCTCATGGTGTCTGCCAGACCTGCCCGATCCAGACAACCCTAGCATTTCCCGTATCCTGGATTTCTTACAGAGGGGGCTGGAATTAGGTCTAAAACCTAGCACTCTAAAAGTACAAGTATCAGCATTAAGCTCTGTTTGACTGTGACTTGGCTAACCACAGGTGGATAAAAAGATTCATGACATCAGCCGCTAGGCTACATCCAAAAAAACTAGATTCTGTTCCACCATGGGACTTGAATGTGGTGCTTACGGGACTCACTCAATCACCCTTTGAGCCTCTGTCATCCTGTACTTCTCAGCTCCTCACCTACAAATTAGCCTTCCTTATAGCAATAACCTTAGCACGGCGAGTAGGAGAGCTCCAAGCTCTCTCAATCAAGGAACCCTACCCAACAGTTAGAGACGATTCCATAGTTCTCTCCCTTAATCCATCTTTTCTACCAAAGGTTGTGTCTGACTTTCATAGGTCTCAGAATATAATTCTTCCTTCATTCTGTCAAAACCCAGCAAACCCCAAAGAGGAGGTGTTTCACACGCTGGACGTAAGACGTATAATTCTCCACTACTTGGAGTACACCAAACCATATAGAATCGACCACAACCTATTTATCCATACCTCTGGTCAAAACAGAGGAAAGAAGGTGGCAAAGAACACCATTGCCAATTGGATTAAAAAGGCTAACTCTGAAGCATACCTGGCGCAAAACATCACTCCCCCTGCAGGGATCAAAGCGCATTCAACACGATCTACCTCTACTTAATGGGCTGAGAGGGCAGGTGCATCTTCAGAGCAGATTTGTAAGGCAGCAACCTGGTCCTCCTTACATACTTTTACGAAACACTATAGATTAGACCTTGTGTCCAACAAGGATTTAGTCTTTGGCCGAAAAGTTCTTCAGGCCGTTGTCCCCCCCTAGTGCAGTATAGGTTGTTATGCCTCCTATGCTGTCGTGGAAGGTTTCTAGAAACCTTCCATGACACCACTATTTCCCTCCCTGCATTCTTGGACAAATTCTGAGAATCTTAAGGTAACCGGTGCTATGGTAATCAGTTATAAGTCACTGGTGAGAGGGAGGTGGGAGGGACCTTTTAACCTCTCGTGCTTCCTGTCCCCCATTAGGGCGTGAAGACATCCTCCTCCTCATGCTGTCGTGGAAGGTTTCTAGAAACCAAATTACCGGTAAGTCTAATTCTATTTTTCTCTACCTCTTACTCCAAATTGCCTTTAACCAATACAGGGTCAGGAGGCGCCACCATAGGAACTACTGGCTCCACAAACCTCTTCAACAAAGATTTATGAAACACGTTATGGATCTTAAACGTAACTGGAAGAGCCAATCGGAAAGAAACGGGATTAAGGATCTCCAAAATCTTATAAGGTCCAATGAATCTTGGCTTGAATTTTGGAGACGCAACCTTCATAGGAATATTCTTTGAAGACAACCAAACCATATCACCCACTTTAAACCGGGGACCAATGGTGCTATCCCAGTTGGAAAACCGTTGGGCTTTTTCCTGAGAGTGGGACAACTTATCCACCACTTGGTCCTGACCAACTCCACTACCTTCAGTAATAACCAGAGGGAGGCCAGAAAGCAAATTCACAGCACTACCCCTTCTTCTAAAGGCCCCATTACATTTAACGATGCAACAGCGATCCCGACCACAATATGACCCGGTCAGGATCGCTGGTGCATCGCTAAATGGTCGCTAGTGAGCTGCCAAACAGGCAGATCTCACTAGCGATGCAGCGGCGGTCGTACTCACCTGTCAGACGCGGCGAGGGTGACCATCTTCCGCCTGCGTCCAAGGCTCGCTCATCGGCACCAGCAGGAAGCCGACGATGAGAAATGGACCAGGCCGATCTTGCGCGATAGCCAGCGGGGGAGCCAGTCGGTGGTATCACATGTAGCAATATCGCTAGTGATATCGCTGCTGCGTCACAAAATCGGTGATGCTTTAGCGATATCGCTATGTGTAAAGGGCCCTAAAGACACGTAGATGTAAACAAACTCAACAGGGCCTTTTCAGATTTTCTAAGGAGAGGACGAAGATGTAGAATAAGCAAACGCACAATGATGTTCCCAAGGGAGGAGGGGGGATAGCACTACCTAACATTAGAGGGTATAATTTGGCTTGTATCGCTAGACACATTCTTGACTGGTTAAGACATACAAACGCTCGGACTATGCATTGGAGGCCGAATGATGTAAGCCATGGGATCTCACAGTGATTTTGCACTCCTCAAGTGCGGCACTGGACTTGACGGTGAGAAACTCAGTGATTTTTCCCGACACTAGGGGCGCCTGGAAAGCCATAAGATGCAAATTGGGAATGTCATGTAAGATATCTAAATACTTGACACCTTGGGGACACCCTTACTTTCGACAGGGAAAGGACAATGCCTTGTTTAAGATCTGGAGCAAGAATGGAATTAGAACTATGGGGGATCTGATGCAGACCTAAGAACGTAGATGGATGACTGCATACAAGATTTTTGACAAATGAAGACTTGATTCATCCCATGTCCTGCAATATGCACAAATGCGACATCACATGTTTACTAAATTACATGACATACACAAAGAATGTCACTCTTCAGAATTAGACAACCTCCTAACCAGTCACACATCCGACGTAAACATCTCAACCATTTACCTGATCATGAGACGGACCCTACTACCATCAGGTCCACAAGAATTGTTCAAGAGCTGGGAGACTAGATTACAAGACGCAGAGGTGGGGGAGTCAATCTTGTCTGGGTGGAATGAGTTGTGCAAAGATGTGCATAATGAAAAATGGGCTTCAACCTACCAGTCACGCAAGCTCACCAAGACAGGCGGCAGGATTGCTCAAAATGCGATCCTCCCAAGACAGACATGTTTCATGGGCTTTGGGAGTGTAACCACATATACGCTCACTGGGATTAGATAAAGAACTGGGCAAATGGTCTGATGAACACTCATTTCCCACTGGACAAAATGCTAAGATGACTGATCTAGGATTGACTAAGTCGAACACTCAACTATTACACACAGTTGCAATCTTGTACATTTCATTTTAAGACAGTGTTTAGATAGGGGAGCCCCTTGTCTCCGACAGTTGTTGACAGAATTGAAGAGGGTAATGACATTAGAGAAAACAGAAGCAGAAAATGACAAAGACAATAGGACAACGAAATTCGTCACAAAGTGGAAAGACTATGTTATACAACAATTCTCTAGAGATGACATATATAGGCTGGTTTCACCTTTCCGCAATACAGCGTGGCATAATTTAGAAGACCTGCGAGGCACGCTGGGAGGCTTAAGGTTGAGGGATGAACCACACTAATGAGATGGTAGATGGGGAAGTGGATGGAGAGCAACATTGCGATATGTACTGATTATCGATTTGGAAAGCATCATTTGATTGAATTAGAGGGAAGGGGGGAGGGAGTTATGTTATTCTGGTCTATGACTAAAGTTACACGTGGTACCGTCATTTGTATACCAAGTTGACATGTGAGGACCTTTCCTGAGGTGTACCACTACTGTTGGATTTATGTGTTTCCTGCATGTTGGCGAAAACCCAATAAAAAGAATTTCTAAAAAAATATATATATTGAACACTATGACCCTTGAGGTCCCTTGCAACACTAACATTCTATGATTCTATGACATATTTTCATCTTTTACATTTTAAAAATTGCTGAAAGGAAAATGGGCTGATGCAAAAGTTTGGCTATCCTGCATGGTTAGTACCTAGTAGCACCCATTTTTCTAAATATCACAGCTTGTAAACGCTTTTTGTAGCCAGCCATGAGTCTTTCAATTCTTGTTGGATGGATTTTCATCCTTTCTTCCTTGGAAAATTCTTCCAATTCTGTGAGATTCCATATACAATCATACAAAACAGAACAAGTTGGCCGGTCAAGACCAGGCAAATCAGAAAGGCACACAGCCGGTTGGCATTTCTAAACACAATGTGTAGTGATTCCATAACAACTGATACACATCTAACAAGATCCTATTGAGGCTGATGGCTGGTTACCCCATAATTTATCAAAATAGTTACTTCTATCATTTTTTAGGTATACCCCTTTTTCCAAAGATATGAGGGACTCAGCTTAATAAATGCTCTGCCTGTCGGGGGAGTTGCAGAAGTTCAGTGTTTATCAATCCGTTTTCTAGCCATGTAAAGTAATCGAGCTATGGCAAGTTTCCCAGTCTCAACAGTACACCATTCATTTACATATCCCAGTATGCAGGTTAGAGGATTACTAGTCACCACACACCCATTGACTGATTCTATATGGCCCAAAACTGCTCCCCAATATGAGTACAGACTCGAGCATGACCATAACATGTTATATTCCTGCTTCCTCTTGGGCGTTCCTCGGGCATCCTGAATCATTTTTAAGACCTATTTTGAACATCATTTCAGGTGATCTGTATACTCTGTGAATGACATAATAACTTTTTATAAGGCGCCAACATATTACACAGCGCATTACAGTTTGAACACATTATCATTTCTGTCCCTGATGGGGCTCACAATCTAAATTCTCTATTAGTATGTCTTTGGAACATAGACTTAGATCTGCGAGAGTTGTTTGGACTCACTAAGCGAAAGATTGCGAATGTATTCCAGCACTGAAGCCCACTCATCTGTAATAACACCAATATCTGTCTCCCATTTCTGTTTAACCCACAGAGGGAATTTCTTAACCCCTTTACTCCTAAGGGTGGTGTGCATGTTAATGACCAGGCCAATTTTTACAATTCTGACCACTGTCACTTTATGAGGAAATAACTCTATAACACTTCCATGGATCCTGGTGATTGACATTCTTTTCTCGTGACATATTGTACTTCTTGTTTGTGGTAAAATTTCATTCAAATAAATTGCGTTTATTTGTGAAAAAAAATGGAAATTTGGCAAAAATTTTGCAATTTTCCAGCTTTGCATTTTTATCCCCTTAAATCACAGAGATATGGCACACAAAAAACTTGATAAGTAACATTTCCCACATGTTTACTTTACATCAGCACAATTTTGAACCAAAATTTTTTTTTTGTTAGCAAGTTATAAGGGTTAAAAGTTGACCAGCGATTTCTCATTTTTACAACACCATTTTTTTTTTTTTTTAGAGACCACATCACATTTGAAGTCACTTTGAGGGGTCTATATGATAGAAAATACAGTACAGTGACAGTACTCAAAACCACATTCAAGAAGTTTATTAATCCTTCAGGTGCTTCACAGGAATGTTTTGAATGTTTAAAAAGAAATGAACATTTAACTTTTTTTCGCAAAAAAATTACTTCAGGTCCAGGTTTTTTATTTTACCAAGGGTAACAGGGGAAATTGGACTCAAAAGGTTATTGTGCAATTTATCCTGAGTACGCTGATACCTGATATGTGGGTGGGAACCACTGTTTCGGCGCATGGCAGAGCTCAGAAGGGAAGGATCGCCGTTTGACTTTTTCAACACAAAATTGGCTGGAATTGAGCTTGGACGCCATGTCATGTATGGAGAGCCCCTGATGTGCCTAAACAGTAGAAACTCCCCACAAGTGACCCTATTTTGAAAACTAGACCCCCCCCAAGGAACTTATCTAGATATATGGTGAGAACTTTGAACCCCCAAGGGCTTCACAGAAGTTTATAACATACAGCCATACAATTAAAAAATCATATTTTTCCACAAAAATGATCTTTTCACCCCCAATTTTTATTTTCCCAAGGGAAACAGGACCCCAAAAGTTATTGTGCAATTTGTCCTGAGTACGTTATTGTGCAATTTGTCCTGAGTACGCTGATACCCCATATGTGGGGGTAAACCACTGGGCGCATGGCAGAGCTCGGACGGGAATGAGCGCCGTTTGACTTTTTCAACACAGAATTGGCTTGACGCCATATCGCATTTGGAGAGCCCCTGATGTGCCTAAACAGTGGAAACCCCACACAAATGACCCCATTTTGGAAACTAGACCCCCCCCCAAGAAACTTATTTAGATGTGTGGTGAGCATTTTATACCCCCAAGTGCTTCACAGAAATTTATAACGCCCAGGTGTGAAAATAAAAAAATCGTATTATTTTAAACACGATCTTTTAGTCCCCAATTTTTTTTTATTTTCCCAAGGGTGACAGGAGAAAAAAGTTGTCCAAATTGTCCTGAGTACGCTGATACCCCATATGTGGGAGAAAACTACTGTATGGGCACACGTCGGGGCTCGGAAGGGAAGTAGTGATGTTAATTACTTTGGCCCAGTGTGGGACATCACTATATAGTGTCAGATCGCTGATCTGGCACTTTGCAGTGCACTGTTAGGCTAGTTTCACACTAGCGTTTTTGAGCGCAGCGACAGCCTGCGCACGGCCGCCGCTAAGCCCCGCCCCCTGCCGCGCCTCCGCCGGTAGCTCCGCCTACCGGCGCATGATGCTGCATGCGCCCTGCATCCCCTATCTTTATCACTGGGGGCGCAGGCCGTGCGGCGGCGCATGCGCCTTTTTGACGGTGCGCCGGCGCAACCAAACTGCAGCAGGTTGCGTTTGGCGCAGGTCAGCGCACCGTCAAAAGGACGCATGCGCCGCCAAACGCATACTGCGCACGGCCTGCGCCCCCAGTGATAAAGATAGGGGACGCAGGGCGCATGCAGCGTCATGCGCCGGTAGGTGGAGCTACCGGAGGAGGCGCGGCAGGGGGCGGGGCTTAGCGGCGGCCGTGCACAGGCCGTCGCTGCGCTCAAAAACGCTAGTGTGAAACTAGCCTTAGATCAGCGATCTGACAGGCACTGCAGGAGGCTTTCTCAGCGCTTGCTTTCAGCAGGCACTGAGAAAGCCGCCTTCCTGCAGGACCCCGAAGGCCCCCCGTGGCCAAATTTGATCCGGGGGCCTGCAGGAAGGAGGCCCTCGGAACAACGCCAGCACATCGCGTTGTTCAGAGGGGCTCAGGGAAGCACGCAGGGAGCCCCCTCCCTCCGCGATTCTTCCCTATGCCCCCGGTACACCTTCGATCATGTTTGATTGCAGTGTGCCAGGGGCAGTCCGTGACCGCTCCTGGCACATAGTGCCGGATGTCAGCTGTGATAATCAGCTGACACCCGGCCACGAGCAGCTGCGCTCCCCCCGTGAGCGCAGCTGATTGCGTATGACGTACTATTCCGTCCATGGGACTTAAGTCCCAGGTCACATGGACGGAATAGTACGCCCAATGTAAGAAATTAAGGAAGACAAAGAGAAGGTCATTATAAACACTGGATATTACCCCCTTTGTGGCTCTCTCTGAGCAAATAGTGTCCAATACCACATCTCTGAGTTTTAACAGCTTTCACTGTACATTGGGCGCTATAGGCGTGTTTGAGTTGAAAGTATTGAAAGAAGCAACTATCGGGTAGATGGAACTCTTTTTTGTAGACAGTCCAAGGATTTCAGCGCCTCATTCTTGCAGTTCCCGAACTCAGTTAGTTTAGCAAATTCTGAGAGTCTTTACTCCAAATAGGTGTGTACATTAATAAGTGTTCGATCCCTTTTATTTGTTTGATTTTAAGCCAAACCTTGGAAACTAACTCCAATGTAGAGTATACTGAGAGACCCCCAAAATTGCCTGCCTCTAAACTTTCCACAAGGGGCCCCTGTCCCACAGTGTTTTGAATAACTTTACAGACCGAACTGCCTGTGTCACTTTCTTTCCATCCCTTCATATGTTGGCATTGAGCCGTCAGAAAATATAACCATGCATTGGGCAGTGCCAGGCCACCGTTGTATTTTGGTCTCTGTAAAGTTTCTAGTCTTATTCTGGACTGCTCTTTACGCCAGATCAAATCTCTGAAAAGTGTGTTTATCTTATGGAATCTAGATAGCGAGAGCCAAATGGGAGCATTATGTAGAATATATAAAATCTGAGCCATCAACACCATCTTAATAAGATTTAACCAGCCCAATGCAGAGAGTTGGAGTTTACACCATGCCGTTATTTTGCACTTAATTTTGTCTAGAAGAGGCAGTAGGTTCTGTTTTTCATAATCTCTAAGAGGGTACGATATTACCAACCCCAAGTATTTGAACTGGGAAACCACCTCTATTTGAGTATGCTGAATGTCTGAACGGTCTACCGGGCAATCTAAGGGGATTAGTACAGATTTATCCCAGTTATTAGTCAGACCTGACAACCGCCCAAACTGTTTGAGTATATCCATTAGACTATTCAGGGATCTACCATAGTCTTCCAGAAATAGCAGAAGGTCATCCGCATACAGTGCAATCATCTCTTCTATATTCCCATACTGAAATCCTCTAACTTCAAAAGAATTCCTCACTACTGCCGCTAAGGGTTCTGCAATGGCAAACAATAGGGACAGAGGACACCCCTGTCTTGTGCCTCTATATAATGTGAAACTTTGAGACAGCTCACTGTTTGCTTTGATTTTAGCTGTAGGGGAGGAGTATAGCCACTGCACCCATGATATAAATATGGGTTTGAACCCCATTTTCTTCACCACCTTCCAGAGAAAGTTCCACTCTACGCTATCGAAAGCCTTTACTGCATCCAACGACAGCACCACTCTATGCCCAATATTATCCGCTGGGAGCTGCACATTCAAAAAGAGGCGGCGTAAATTAATAGCTGTGGATTTGTTGGCCATAAAGCCAGTTTGTTCTGGATGTATCACTTTAAACATAATTCCTGACAGCCTATTAGCTAATATCTACGGTCAATAAAGAAATGGGTCTATATGACTCAGGGAGCTGAGGATCTTTCCCTTTTTAGGGATTATAGTAATGTTTGCCTCTCTCATGGATGGTGGAAAATGAACTTACTGCAAAAGAGTGGTTGTATAGCTTTAACAAATTTGGAGGTAATACCTTGTTAAAATGTTTATACAACACAAGGAGGCCATTTACGCCTGGAGCTTTACCACCCAGCATAGAAGGTAGAGCATTTTCTAGTTCCTTCAATGACAGGGATCTGTCCAGAACCCTCCTCTCATCTTCAGACAATGTGGGCAACCTGGCCATTTCTAAGAAATTAGAAATTTCTCCTTCCGGAGGCCTTACCTTTGAAGAGTATAGTATCTCATAAAATGAAAGCAGAACCTCCAGAATCTCTCCCTTTAGACTCTGCCCAATCTCCATTTTGAGAGCGAAGCTTATAAATATAGAACAAATCAATTTGTGCTGCAGTAACAAGAGATAGTAAGTGCCCTACTCTTTCACCTTCTTCAAAAAAAGTGATTCCCAGAAAGGCTCTATTCCTCTTCCACTTTTTGCAATTACGTCCATGTAGCCAGGGACTGGGCTGTTTTAAGCTAACTTTGAGCATCAGGTATAGGATCATCCATCACGTTAACTTCAGCCTGCCTGAGTTCTTAAATACTGCCTAATCTGCTTTTTTTAGTTTTCATTTTGCTCCTAGTTATTTCTCTAATAAATATCCCTTTCAAGTAGGCCTTCATAAGAGAAAACAAGGGCGGGGGCGCAGACATAGGGCTTCACCTGGTATAAATCAATTAAAATATAAAAGTACTCTGGAGTACTCACCCTTTATGGGTTGTGTTCAGACACAACCACTCTCAACGTTTTTTTGCAGTCATATAGCTGCTGCAGAGCTCGTGCAGGTGGACAGCGTCCACTAGGTATCATAAGTTGAGGATCCAAGAAAAGCACTTCTGAGCATCCGCGCTGCTTTAGTGATAAGAATTCTTCAGAAATCCATATAAATCTTTCAAGTTCTTTATTATATGTACTACAGAAACTACGCGTTTCGAGGTGACAAACCGCACCTCTTCAGGTTACAGTACAGAGTTGTCCTCTGTACTGTAACCTGAAGAAGAGGTGCGGTTTGTCACCTCGAAACGCGTAGTTTCTGTAGTACATATAATAAAGAACTTGAAAGATTTATATGGATTTCTGAAGAATTCTTATCACTAAAGCAGCGCGGATGCTCAGAAGTGCTTTTCTTGGATCCTCAACTTATGAAAGTAGGCCTTCATAGAATCCCAGAGCGTTGGAATAGATACTGTTCCATTAATAATTTGGGAAAACTGAGGTTAGCAGCCACTTTTTCTACATTTACGATTTGTAGTCAGAACTGACTTAATTTCCAGAGCCTAGGGGAGTTTGTGCCCACTTTGAGTGAAACCCGAACAGGACTGTGATCCGAGATAACGCTAGGCAGATATTGAATATTTCCCACCAGGCGATCCATAGTCATATTCCCCAGTGCCAAATCTGTACATAACAAGGAATTGTGTTGTTGAATAACACGAGTATAGATAGGTTTCAGGAAATCTATTTCTCCATAAATCTACCAGCGCAACCCAAAAGGTGTTATGTTCCCTAAGGTGTTATGTTCCCTTTTTTTCTAATGAGGTCAGGTTTCCTTTTACCCCAATGGGAGTCTATAATGTTGTTAACATCCCCAATAATCAAGAGCAGAGTTCCCTGATTAGACGCAGATAAAGCTAATATTTTTTGCATAACCTTACCAGAATATGGAGGCGGGATGTAGATGGAAACGATGGAGATTACTGTATCAATTATCTTACAGGTTAAATATACAATCTATATCTATTTTAATTAGGTTACATGGTAAAGAAGCGTGAACCATTTCCCAGAGGAGCATCGCGGCTTTGTCTCCTCATCTCAACATGCTTAGCATGTCATTCTCCACAAGGAGAAATGATACTTCTTGGATATCGGTTAGACGCCTCTCTCACAGCCAAACCAGATCTCACACTTTGCACTGACGAGGGGCAGTATCCCCAAATCACAGTGTCTGCAAATTGACTCTGGCTTGGCTTTTATCCTAAGTCATGTAACAAGGCTCGTTAAAGGGTCGACATTGACTTTTAGGATTGCTACTTCTAATAGGTGGCACTAGAGTTCTAGTCCTCTTCCTCTCTGAAGAGACAATTTGCATAATTACCATTATAGATACTCCCTTTGTATATGAAGAGAATATGGAGTGGTAACTCGCCTTCATCCATCTCTTCTTTATAGTATAAAGCCTCTCTTTTGGGAGGTGTGTTTCTTGCAAACATACTATAGAGGGATTTTGTGATTGAATATATTGAAGGATCGCTGCTCGTTTTGACCCATCTGAAAGACCCCTGACGTTCCAGCTTATAATCTCAATTGGTTTAGACATTATTGCTAGGATCATAAATTGTACTTAGGATCTTGTTGTAAATGCCATTGCATTATACCTTTACTATGCCAGTACTTCAAGGACTCATACTGTGATTGTCCCCCCAAATATAACAAGTAACCTTCCCTCTCCCCAAACAGTGGAGTATTGTTTTCCTCTCTTGCCCTGAGAGTACAGTAGGCGAGAGTACTCCTGGTGCAGTTAGCAGGACAGGAGACATTTACACAGTTGGAGCTGATGTAAACGTGCTACTATTACATCTATCTCTGCATATATTTCAGTATATGGTACCATGCCAACCTAAGTCAAGTAGTAAGGAGGGAAAAGAAAAACCATTATAATAACTTCAAGTCTGGTAGCTACCCCATCTGGAGTATCTACTATTTAAAACCACCACTCTCTTAACTATTCAGCAGCTTCATGTGGCATCATGACGTACCATATTTTTCGGGCTATAAGATGCACTTTTTTCTCAAAAAATTTTGGGGTGAATTGGAGGTCCGTCTTATAGTCGGAATACACTTAAAAAATACTGTGGTGGCGGTTCGACGCTGCAGGGCGATGCAGCCTCCCCCTTCCCAGGCTGGTGCAGTGGGACTCGGCTGTCATTTTGTGAAAGCCTGGAGGCCCTCACAGATCCATTGCTGTGATGCGATGGCCGCCTGGGGTGCCATTCAGATCTCGGCAACAAGAGCTCGGGAGATGAGCTCTTGCGACGAGATCTCATTGCCGAGATGTGAATCTGAGTATGCGCCACCCTCGGCGGCCATTTTCCTGGAGGCCACTGCATCGCAGCAATGGATCTGTGAGGGCCTTCGGACTTTCACCAAGTGCCGCCGGAGCCCTGCCGCTCCAAAGAGCACACGAACCTATCGCAAAATACTGGCGGAACCACCGGGAATCTCAGAGCACCAACCTGGGATGGGATTTACTGGAGGCCACCGCACCAGCCTGGACCACCGGAAAAAAACCCTGTCACCTTGCCCCCCCCTTCCCCCCCGGTAAGCTGAATCCGGACTGCAAGACGGACCCCCATGTGGCACCTTTTTTTCCCCCCCTATTTTCCTTCTGAAAATTTGGGGTGCATCTTATGGTCCGAGAAATACGGTTTTTGTCTTTCGTATTGATCTAGCCACTTCATGGCCTGTTCTGGACCTGGAAGAAAATGGGTGGTGTCTTTCAGAGCAACCAATTGCAGACGAGCTGGATACATCATGGAATATGACAATCCTAAGTTCCTCAGCCGTCTTTTAACCTCTGAGAATTTCATCCTTTGTTTTTGGACCTCAATGGAGTAATCTGGAAAGGTCAAGATCTTATGTCCATTAATAGAGATCTTTCGGCCAGCCAGGTTTCCGTACTGCCCACCGCATTGTATTCTTTGGCTGACATAAGTCTCCAGTTCATTCATTTTATTTGCAAGACTTCTTGCATTTGCCAGCAGACATTTAATATTAGCATATTTATTTCTCCTGCTCACTTTCCTATGTTCCTAGCATGTCCCATCCCCCTAAATCCTGATTTGACCTTTACTGTCTCGCTTTCTGTCTACTTCGATCTGTCCCCTTTTTGGCACATCTACCCTCCCTTCCCCCAGATCCTAGTTTAAAATCTCCATCTGTCTGACCATTTTTTCTCTAAGCACTGCAGCCCGTCCCTTTCATTGAGCCTGTAGCCGACAGAGAAGTCGGCCCAGTTCTCCATAAGAAAATCTACAATATTTTGGTTCTACTTGAAAGAAAACTTTTAGTTAACTCTGTCTACCAGCCCCCCAAAAAGTGTTGGCTTTATAGTATTTGCATATTTTTCACACACATTGGTTGGTTGTACATTCTGCCTTCTGTTTTGATATTATTGTATTACCTTAAAATGAATCACTTGTGCCCTACAGGTATTACGAGACTGTGTCTGATGTTCTCAGTTCTGTTAAGAAAATGGAGGAAAGTCTGAAAAGACTCAAACAAGCACGGAAAACAGCAATGTCCAGTAATACTACTAATGGTGGGATCAGCGATGACAACAAAATCCGGCTACAGTTAGTTCTTGACGTGGAATATTTTGCTAATCAGGTATGCAAATTATATTTTACATCAGTTCCTTAAAGTACATTGAATCAAATTTTCAAAAAACTAAATCTGGTCTCTTATATTTCTACATTTGTTTTTCTTAATGCCATGTGAAACGGCAGTGTAAAGGCACTACAGAGAGCTCTGCCATGTTCAGCGACAGTTTGCGAAGGGGACAAACATAGCTGCTCCCTCTATGGGGGACCTGGAACAGCCATACATTATATGGTAACCCGGTAATGGAGGTTTTCAGGCTTAAGATGCTAATCACTATATGCGAGAAAAAGGTCATCAGTATCAGGTTGGTGGAGGCCGGATGTGAATAGAGATAGAAGAGCGCCGCTTTGTTAACAGTGTACAGGCCATTCCTGAGTATTGCAGTTCAGATTCTATTCACTTCAGTAGGAGCTAAGCCTCACATCTGGAGAAGCGGGACCCTTTTGTGTTGCTGTCAATAGAGAGCTCGTCATTTATGTGCAGCTTTTTCCATTCACTTTTATGGGAATTGCAAAAGTAGCTTGTTTGATCCTTTTTGTTTGAGTGCTGCTCCCCCCATCATCTGTTTTCTCCTAGCCCCGATGTCAGTGGCTGCTGTGGTTATACTATACTTGGTAATGGCTGTGCCTTGTGTTTCAGTTCTGTTCCACTGAGATAGGAAAGCGCTGCAATACTAGGCACAGCTGCAAAAGTACAAAGCTGTGCCTGGAAAACCATAAGATGACACAAAAACAAAGAATAGTTGGGAATCGTATTCGTTTTTATCTCTGCAGTCTCATCTATTGATTTGGGCAGAAAAATGCTATTGTTTAAGCAGGTTCCAGAATATTGTTGTTAAAATAGGACCAGCCACGTCCTACATTTTGTGTGCGTGTGTTTATCTGCACAGTACACTGGTAATCGAGCTGTCTGCTGTAAAACATACCTCACCTCACTAATCTAACTATTCCCTTTTCGCTCTTCCATGCACACCAGTACAAGCGCTTTATATCCATGCTTGTACATATGCTGGCTGGTGACCGGTTCATGCAGCGTTATCTGGATGCCTTCTTTATTACACTGATGGCTGGACATTACATGACAAGCACTTCTTTATTTTTATCTTTTATGGTACCCTAGTTCCGCATAGATTGTAGACCTGTGAGCAGGGCCCGCACTCCTCTTAGTATGTTTGTATTATGTGTTACTCAGTAATGTCTTATCTGGTTTGTACAAGTAGCCTCTGAATTGTAAAGTGCTGCAGAATATGTTGACGCTAAAGAAAAACTTCTATGCTACAGGTTTTTTTTTCGCACAATAACTTTCAGTCAAAGTGGAAATTCACTTTTTGCTTTTTGTGCAACAATATATAAGCTATAAATTATTGTCCTTTTATATTAATAGGATATATCTGGTCTGTATTCTGTCTGCGAGTTCTGTTGCCAGCACAGATAGGACACAGACAAAAAATACACTTGCCTTGATCAAGCTCTAAGGCTGAGTTCACACGTGGCGTTTTTTTCACGTTTCCGCGGCGGTTTTAACCGCGCAATTTTGCCGCGAAAACGCGAAAAATAAGCATCCCATGCATTCCTATGGGATTCCGCAATGCTGTGCTAATGCTGCGGCTTTTACCGCGGCGGAGTCGCTTCGCGGTAAAAACCGCAGCATGCTCATTAATTTGCGGAATCGCGGCGATCCCGCACCCATAGGAATGCATTGTTCCGCTTACTTTCCGCATGTGGCTGTGCACACCATGCGGAAAGTAAGCAGAACATTTGCGGATGGTACCCACGGTCCGGAGGAGAGGAGACTGTCCTCCGGGCTTTGGGTACCATATCCCTGTAAAAAATAGAATTTAAAAATAAAAAATATTGTTATTCTCACCCTCCGTCGTCCCGCGCAGCCTTCCTGCTTCTCTTCACGCTCTCGTTCCCAGTAGTCCTTTGCGAAAATGCCCGCGATGGCGTCCGTTCTCGCGGGATCGCGAAGTCTCGCGGTCATTCGCACGACGTCATCGCGAATCACCGCGAGACGTCGCAATCCCGCGAGAACTGACGTCATCGCGGGCATTTTCGCAAAGGATTACTGGGAACGGATGCGCGGGACATCGGAGGGTAAGAATAACACTATTTTTTATTTTTTTTTTACATTCTATCTTTTACTATTGATGCTGCATAGGCGGCCTCAGTAGTAAAAAGTTGGTCACACTTGTCAAACACTATGTTTGACGAGTGTGACCAACCTGTCAATCAGTTCTCCAAGCGATGCTACAGATCGCTTGGAGAACGCTAGCATTTTGCAAGCTAAATACGCTTGCAAAATGCTAGTTTTTCCGCGGGAAAATCGCGGGAATTTAAAATGCGATTTTCCCGCGTACTGGAATTCCGGAATTCTCGCAGTAATTTCCGCGAGAGTTCCGGTACGTGTGCACTTAGCCTAAGAGCTCATTCATATGTCAGTCTTTGTCCATGGGTGCCATTATTGTTTTTCACTGATTGCACACTGACACATTATATTCTAGGGGCAGCACACGTCTGCTGATGGCATAAAGAAATTTGGTCTAACTTCTGAACAAAGTGAATGGGTAATAAAAAAAAAAAAAAAAAAAAGCAAACTGATGTCTTAATTGCATCTGTTTGCTGCCGTTTTTCACTGTTTGACTTAAAAGGATGTGACATTTCCATCATCTTTTTTTTCTTGCATCTGGAAAAAACTGATTAAAACTAACGGTAATAACTGCAGATGGGCTAAACACTGATGAAAATCTGATCTAGCTTACTGCTGAAAAGCTATCCCACTTTTTACAGTCAAGAAAAAAATTTGACGGGTGAATTTGGCCCAACTTTTAAACTATCAGCATTTTGCACCTAAGAACATAAACATTGACAAAAAGTCAAATGTCTACTACTTAAGCACAAACCATTATGGTATACGTTATTGCATTACTTTGTAACCTTTGCTCCAGTTAACTACAGTATTGTATTCTTTCCTTTTTAGATTCAGAATTTTGGACTGTCTACAGATGATTTTGAAAGCTTTGCTGCTCTTATCGAGTTAGTTCAAGTTGCTAGAGAGCAAATCGTAGTGGAATAAAGTAATAATTTGAATGAACAATTAAAGGGATCTATTGTACATATTCTTGTTATCTGATGCTTGACAAGTTTTCTACTTTGTCTTGTGTTTCTGATTACAAAACTAATGTGATTAAAGTTTTCAAATTAATTAGAGGTTGCCCATTACTCAAACAACCCCTTCTCAATTACCATATTCTTCCTTGGTTTTGTAATAATAGCTATAACCGCCTATGGTGCAGACGCCGTTCCAGCGATTTTGGCGACTGTTCTCCCGGGTTCGTGTAACAATGTCAAGCAAGTCCTGCAGCCAGTCGGCGACCGCTTCACTTCCTTTGGACAAAACTGACATCCAGAGGAAATTGGAGCTGCTGCGAAGATTTCCCCTGGATGTCAATTCCTCCTGATGTCAAAGACGTGAGAGTGAAGACTGCAGTTGCTGATTGCCTGCAGGGCTTGTGTAACATAAGAACATCACGCAAGCCCTTGAAGAGCAGGTGCCCACACAGTCAGTATAACTGTTTTCATTGTACATAAAGAAAATATGGTGATTGAGAAGTGGTTGTCCAAAAAGTGGCCAGCCTCTTTAATTTAGAACTCCTTTTGTAGTCATGGCAAAAATGTACCAAATTATTAGACTTGTAAAGTACATGTTTTTTTCTGTACAGAAATGTTAGTTTTATTGCACTCATAAAAGAATATTTACTGAATGTAATGGATCAGGGATGATCTGTTCTGTATATGGAGTATAGTTTTCAGCAATAATAAAAGTATAGCTGTTGCATGAAAAGCTGTTTCCATAGTCTGAGACCTTGATTATATATAGTCAACTCTCTAAAGTAAAAATCAGTAGAGGGTATGTTGCTCACCAGAAAGTCCTTTGACCTGACTGATCCATGCAAATAAGGAACACAGCCACCTGTCGACTGGGTGCATAAATATATCCAAAGAGAAAAAAGGGAAATGCTGGATCCATGAATTAAAAATATCCTTGTTTTTATTTGAAGGCTCTTGCCGAAACGCATCAACCAATTACTGACTACCCTGATGTGATTTTTTTAAAATGATTTTCAAATAAAAACAAGGATATTTTTAATTCAAGGATCCAGTATTACCTTTTTTTTCTCTTTGGATATAGTCAACTCTCTGCCAGGAACCAGAGGGCTAGGGGTGCTTTTAATCTTGGGATTGTTATAAATTCCTGCAGTCAGACATTTATTACAGATGAACATGTAATATTGGTCTTGAAACCATTTTGGTTTTATTGCTTTGTGTATATATAAATATTAATCTGCATGTTAAAGGGGGATATCTATGACTTTAAAAAAAAAGACATGCAGTTGCTAACAGATGCAACTACGTGCCTGTTGTACCCAGTGCCGGTCATTGATGGCTCCTGCCAGAGATTCAGCTACTCCCTGTCAACAAAACAGCAGTTTTTCTTTGTCGACAGGGTGGGATTATTTGTGTCACGCTGATTGACAGTCGGCTTCCCCCAATTAAGCAGCGGAAGCCAACTGTTAATCAGCATGACACCAGTAGTCCTGCCCTGTCAACAGGAAGAACAACTGTTGCTCTGTTTACAGGGAGTAGATGAATCTCTGGCAGGAGCAGTCAGTGACCGATGCCGGGTGCCACATACAGGTAGTTGCATCTGTTGGCAACAACATGCCTTTTTTCCTAAACTTCCTGATATCCTCTTTAAAGCCCCCATACACATTAGACTAATGTTGGGGAACACACAACTGTCTATTGTGTATGAGACCCCTGTTTATATATTTTTTTCAGATAAATGAATTTAAACATTTGCTCCTGTTTTCTCAAGCCTTTAGTGACATGTAGAGACATATGGTGTGAATACATAAGAATAATGAGAAATATGGCCCTCAATTCTGTATATACTCACGTATAATCCGAGATTTTCAGCCCATTTTTTTGGGCTGAAAGTCCCCTTCTTGGCTTATATGTGAGTCATATACTGAGGGTTGGAGGGGGAGCGGGGGTGTCAGATCATATTGACCCCCCCGGCGCGTCTCTGCAGCCCCCCGCTTCTCCCACGGTCTCTCTTCAGCGGTCACGTTGTACCGCTCATTAAAGTCATGAATATGCGCATATTCATGACTTTAATTACCGATACCACGTGACCGCTGAAGGAAGGAAGGGAGACCGTGGGAGAAGCGGGGAGGCTACAGAGACCGCGCCAGGAGGGGGTAAGTATATGCAATATTCACCTGTCCCCGTTCCAACGCTGCTCGCAACTGTCTGCTGTGTCCTCTGTCAGTGACGTTCAGGCAGCAGAGGGTGCAATGACATGGTTAGTGTGCGCCGTCCCCTCTGCCTGAACAGTCACTGACAGAGGACCCGGCAGACAGCGGCAAGCAGCGATTGACAGGGGACAGGTGAATATCTCAAGTGCCGGGGTCCTGAGCCAGCGGTGACACTAGCACCTGGCCCCTAGGGATGAGAGGTATGTGTCTTTTTTTTTTTATTTGCAGCAGCATATGGGGGCATAATCTATGGAGCATCTTATGGGGCAGCATATGGGGCATAATCTATGGAACATCTTATGGGGCAGGCAGCATATGGGGGCATAATCTATGGAGCATCTTATGGGGGCATAATCTATGGAGAATTTTATGGGGCATAATCTATGGAGCATCTTATGGGGGCATAATCTATGGCACATTTTATGGGGCAGCATATGGGGCATAATCTATGGAACATCTTATGTGGCCATAACCTTTATGGAGCAGCATATGGGGCATATTATTCTATGGAACATCTTATGGGGCCATTATTAACCTTTGTGCAACATTATATGGGGTGTATTTTATATGAAGCATCTTATGTGGCCATCATGAACTGTATGGAGGATTATATGGGGCTCCTGATTCAGTATGGATATTCAAAAACATTTAACCTACTGATGTCTCAATTAATTTTAGTTTTATTGGTATCTCTTTTTACTTTTGAAATTTACCAGTAGCTGCTGCTTTTTCCACCCTAGGCTTATACTCATGTCAATAAGCTTTCCCAGTTTTTTGTGGCAAAATTAGGGGGGTCGGCTTATACACGAGTATATACGGTATTTTCATATTTATTTATTTTTTTTCAGGTTGCTCTAAAATAGTTTTATTTTATTTATTTTACTCATTTATATAGCACCATTAATTCCACAGCGCTTTACAGCCATTATTGGCACTGTCCCCGATGGGGCTCACAATCTAGATTCCCGATCAGTATGTCTTTGGAATGTGGGAAGAAACCGGAGTACTCGGAGGAAACCCGCGCAAACATACAAACTCCTTGCAGATGATGTCCTTGGCGAGATTTGAACCCAGGACCCCAGCGCTGCAAGGCTGCAGTGCTAACCACTGAGCCACCGTGCTGCCTGTTATTTATTACTATATGCCTCTGAATTTAGTGGAATTTGTGCCATGTGTGTTCATTTCTAAAATTGTAGAGAAAAGTTAGCTCTGTTTGCCACTTGGCCAGGTTTTTTTTTTTTTTTTTACATTCAGGCCTCATTCAGACGTCCATAAATCAAATATGTGATTTTGTTTCTCACAGCTGCAACACATAACCATTCTATTCTATGGAGCTATTCACATATTTGTTTCTTGCGAACCCACGGTCCACAAAAATACACAGAGACCTGTCTACTTTTGATGTGAGCCATGAATTAAAATTACACATACAAGTCTACAAAGTTGGGGGAAAATCACTGACCGTGCACATTGCCACCCATGTGCTGTCTGTACATAGAACACATGTTTATGATAGTGGGTTTGAGATGGCAGTTGATATTGTTACGATCCCGCTGTTGACACCGGTATGTCACGGACGGAGGGATGCGACGTACTGCCAACACACGGCTATCACAGGCACAGGGGGGTTTATCTTGGTTATCCCACCGCTGGCACCATGTGATAAAAAAAAAACAGCAAGCTAGTCTTGTCCGAACAATTTACCGCAGGGGAGTTTATTTTGGTTGTCCCACCACTGCCCACAATACTTCACGAAGCTTTTCAGTTCCACTTTGGAACTCGCAGCTCTCCGGCGCCCTCCTTACCCTCAGGTCAGTCAGGGAACTACAACTGGGATAATTGGTCGCCGGCCGGATGCTTCAATGAGGACTGGCCACCCGGCACGCTGCAGGGAGGGAATTATAAAATGCTCTGGCCGCAGCCACCCAATAAGCTTATAAAATCCCTTTCCGTCACAGCCAGCAGTACCCGGGACCAAGACCACACTTCGCCGCCAGATTTTCTTTTATTAATTTATAAACTTAATACAGGGGTTCGAAGCCAACCCGATTCAGTAGCGTAATTATCTTAAAGGCACGTAAATTCATTTTTAGAGCATGGAGTCAGAGCTAATAAGTTTTATAGTTTATTCCCAAAGACGGTCAGTGTTGCAAAGATAAAAAGGGCATTTGTTATGAGTGAGTCACCGTAGGAGGCAAAAACAGAAATACTAGCTAAGTCCAGAAAACCAGAGAAGTTGGCAGCTATCGGATTACAGACCCCTGAACCTATCAACAACAACTAGCAGTAGCCGTGGGGGGTTCCTACGGTGCCCTAGACCCCTCGATCACAGCCGGAGAACTACATAGCCTAAAGACAGAAAGGGAAATCTAAACTGCCCCAGAGCAGACCCCAAAGCAATAGGCAGCCCCCAACATATAATGACGGTGAAGCAAGATGAAAAAACACTCACGCAGATAGAAAGATAGTCTGAGCAAATGATGGGGCCCAAGCTAACTACATAGGACAGGATAGAAAAGCTGTCGTCTGTAATCCGCCAAAACCCTATCAAAACAAGAGCCAACAGCTGATAGGGAAAAAAGCCCTAAAGACGCTAGGCTTCAAAAAGACTATATCAGTACTCAGGTATTTTCTGAAGACAGAGCAAAAAGGAATTCAGCACACCCCAGCAGGGAATGGCAGAAATCCGGAAAAACAAAACCAAAACACAAATGCAAAAAACAGAGCAGAAAACTTAGCTTTTGAGGCGCAGGAATCAGACTGGTCTCCTAGAATCCCTCAGAGAGATCACCAGCAAGGCAGAAGGGCGTCGGCTGCCTTATATCCAGTCAGCAATTCCCGTCACCCAGTCATCATCATCCTGCCCAGATGCTTGGTAATCAGCCTCACTACCTTCCTTCACCAGAAGAGGGCGTTCATCAGACTTCAATGGTGAAGGGGAAAATGAACTCACAACAGGTTTTACAAAGTTGAGACATTAGATATGTACAATGCAAATATAAAATAAACGGGTTTAAAATAGAGATTAACACTTACGTTTGCTTAGATAGACTTAGGCTAACCATGTGGGGAGGCAGGGCCAGATGTCTCCCTGCATCTGGGATCCTAGCAGCACGAAATCTCCAGCAAGAAAGACCTCCCAACTGAGTGAGTGTACTCTATAGTCCTGGGTCCTGACATCATAAAAGGGGCGGTCAAGTGATGGTCCTCCCCCTGCTCTTGGAGTTAAAATCTGACTACTAAACTTATTATAACTATATCTCACAGAGGGTACCTCGTATAAACACGCACATGGTATCATTTTCCATAGCCTGTCGAAGGGCATAATTCAAAACCAAACATGCAGTAATTCTGTCACACCGTTTAGGAGAAATCCATTTCTCGGATTCCGTTGGGGCTAGACCTTAGCAAGAACCACCGTAGTGAAGCCGGATTGGAGTATGTGGCAGAAATGTCTGTTTCGTTTTTCTGTCGTGAACGGGGTCCGAGCTATGGTAGAGAACAAAGGACATTCTTTCCACTTAGCTAATTAACATTCCTTAGCTGGGGAGAGGGGAATGTTGGCACAGGAAGTGTCTGGTGTCCTGTTACAGATGCAGGCACAGAGCTGCAGTGTGTGTGAGCTGTGGGTGAGGAAGGGGGAGGTCGCAGCTGTGTGACAGGCATGAGTCTCATCTGTAGTGTAATGCTCAGGGAACCTTATGTCATATCGTACAGTATCATTACAGTTATATAATAAACAGAGGAATCTTCACCAGTTGTCAGCCCTGTGGGTCCAGCACAGAACACCGGCTCCAGAAGCTGCCCAAATGTCACAGTACTGATGAGGCCCAGAATTGTCTGAAACTGTCAAGTGACTAGAACTATCATGAGAAACATCTGATGCAGTTTTCCAGCCAACTGGCCACTGGAGCAGCCTCTGCTGGATCCACAGAGTGAGAGCAGGTGAAGCTCTGCGTTAATTTTTTAATAATTCTTACCTAAGAACATTTCAAGAGACTCCAGTATAGCCAACAGTTTCTCAGATGAGAAACATCTTTTGCGTGTTGAATTAATAGATTCAGAAAGACACAAAGGAATGAAAAACTATTCTTAAAATGGAAAAAACATCGTTGCCCTATGGTGAAGCCATTTAGAGTCATGGCACACTAGGTATTCATACAGTTATCTTTTTTCTCTATCGCCTTATTGGGGGATACAGGAACCATGGGTGTATGCTGCTGCCACTAGGAGGCTGACATGCACAAAGATAGCTCCTCCTCTGCAGTGTACACCCCACCGCCTGGCACTAGACTACTCAGTCTTAGCTTAGTGTCAGTAGGAGGTGGACATAGGTATTTCATTAGACCCTTATCTACCTCAGTGTGCGTCGTTCCTTTTCAGGTACCCAGAGGGATACAGTGTGAACGGTCACTACTCTACTCCCACAAAGAGACTGAGTATGGTGTGTACTCCCACCCCATATCCTCACATGTCTGACCTGCAGGACCAAGAGCCCCTAACACAGAAGCGTGTTTAGGCGATCCAGTCCTGACCCCCATCTCCTTACCCACTCGCCCACCAGAGCCTGTCGGTATTTGGAGGCAAAGATGTCCCACGTGGCAACAAACTCGGACGTTTTACATCTGCGGATGCAAAGGTACTCTTCTCTCCCCCCAGGTTCAAAAGAAGAAAGGAAAGAAAAATAGAAAAAAAAAAAATAAAGAGGGCATATTGTAAGAAGTCTTTTCTCCTTTAATGCAGTCTTTTTGGAGTGCTGTGGCATTTTGTTGTTAAGGGCTTTTATCCCTTAATATCTGGCAGATAGGGTGCTGGCTTACCTGTTTGGGCGCTCCTTGGAACCTCTGCGCCGCTCCCTCCTGCTCCGGTGATAAGAACAATAAATTTAGGCCCGTCTTGTCTCTTCCGGCCTGACATTTAGCTCCGCCCACTCCCTCAGCCTCTGTGGTAGCACTGACCACTGCCATCTTACTACCTCCGGATATGGCGGCTGGCTCCACCTCTTCCCCTGGGCCCCTGAGATCGAGCATATCCGGAGAAAGCACGCTCTTCCCTCCTACTGTGCGTGCTTTCTTCACTGCACCTCTGTCTATCGCCTGCCTCCCGGACGCCCCACAGATTGCCTGGTACCGGCAGGGACCTGGGTGCCTCCTGGACACCCCGCAGACTTACGCGTACCTACAGGAACTTGCCTGCCCCCTGGATGCCCTGGATACCTGCTGGGGCTTAGATGGACCTGCTCTGCCATCAGCCTGCATGGTCCGTGAGTAGCTGCTCTGCAGCCTGACACTGCGCCTTACTGTCCCCTAACCTTCTGGCACCTGTTAGTGGGTCTTTCTCATCATGCCTAAAGGAGAGCGTTCTCTCGCCCTCTTACCTCTTCCTCCTCTTCTGCTCTGGTCAGTCATTTTGTGTGCTCTTCGTGTAAGTGCAAGCTTCCTTCGGGTCAGTCCCCCCCTCTGTCAGAGCTGCAGCAACCCCACTGTACCCACCGCCCAGGAGCCCCTCTCTGTTCCTACCGACAGCGAAGCCCTTAGTCCAGGATGGGCTGCCTCTCTTTCGCAGTCGTGGTGGACCTCACCAAGGTATCACAGACCCTGGTGTTCCGTACTGACAGGTTGCCCCCTCCTACGCCCGCAGCTGCTACTGGGTCACAGGAGTCACTGTCCAGGCTTTCTAACACAGGCCGCAAGAGATCCAGACAGGAGCGCATTTCTAGGTTCTCTTCCCACTCCATCTCACCCCCCGGGTCTTCCCAGCGGTCTGCCTCTCCCGATCCTCCTCCCCCGAGTCAGGCGAGATATTCTTGGACGCGACATTAGAGGATGAATCGGATCTGGATTCGGACCAAACCTCGTAACATGAGAGATTTGGTCCAGAGCCTTATTGTGGCGGTTAACGAGACCTTTAACATCAAGGACACCTCTACGGAACCCGCAGATCAGGAGGATTCATTTAGATGGTCAAAACCATCTTCCAAGGTCTTCGCCCCTCATGGAGAATTTGAAATACTCAACAGGGAAAGGGAGAACCCGACCAGACGCTTTCAGAGAGGAATATCCCATTTCTCCTGAACTCACCGCTAACTGGACAGCTTCTACCGTGGACCCGGCAGTGTCCAGACTGTCCACCAGCACGGTGCTCCCTCTTGCTAATGGAGCATCCTTCAAGGATTTCAATGACAGAATCATAGAATCCTTTGCAAAATCAGCTTTCGAAGCGGCCGCTTCCACATTATGCCCGGCTTTTGCTTCCACCTTGGTCTCAATGGCCATTGCCAAGTGGGCCAAACAACTCCGTCGTGGCATTCGCGCTGAAGCTTGTCCGGATGACTTGGAGGATCTCGCCGTCCAAATTTTGCATGCAGGAAAATACCTGGGTGCGGCAGCAGCTCAGGTGTCTAGCAATATTGTAACCACCGAACTGTCTGGCTTAAGGCCTGGCAGGCGGACTTATCTTCAAAAAAGTCACTTACCAGTTTGCCTTTTCAGGGATTTTGTTTATTCATCTCCCTGCTGGACCAGATTATCAAGGATGCCACTGGGGGTCACAAGTTCTTCCCTTCCCCAGTCCAAGCCCCATCGGCCACCTCTGAAGCGGCAGTTTCGGTCCTTTCATCGTTTCGTGACCACAGACTTTTTCCCACCAGCAGAGGCTGCAGGCTCGGCAGGATAGGAAGCCATCCTTTAAAGCCATCTCTTCCTGGCGTTCCCGTAGCACCCAGGGTAGACCCACCAGGTCTAAGCCTGGCAGATCTTCCTCGACCTGACTCAAGTCAAGGTCCCGGCGTATCTCCCAAGTTTGGCGGTCGTCTTCTCTTTTTCAAGAATATTTGGCTAGCTTCGGTGGAGGACGCATGGGTCAGAGATCGTATCCTCGGGATACAAAATATATTTCGCTTTGCAGCCCCGAAAACGTTTCTTCGAATCTCGTCCTCCAAGGGATCCTGCTCTGGTCTCTGGTTTCTTTGCAACCATCACCTCCCTTCTCGGTTCAGGGGTGATCGTGCCCATCCCGGAGTGGGAACGCTTCACAGGTTTCTATTCAAACCTGTTTGTGGTGCCGGAGAAGGATGGCACAGTGTGGCCCATCCTGGATTTCAAGTTGCTGTGCTGAACAGGTGAGTCCACTGAAGCATTTCAGGATGGAGTCCTTTCGTTCTGTAACTGCTTTCATGTAGGCGCAGGAATTCCTGTGCACCATAGACATTCAGGATGCCTATCTTCATGTTCCTATTTTCCCAGTGCATCAGAGGTTCCTGCGTTTTGCAGTACATCAGCATCATTTCAAGTTTGTCGCCCTGCCAATCGGTCTTGCAACCGCCCCAAGAGTTTTCACCAAAATCATGGCAGCCTTGATGGCCATGTTGAGAATCAGAGGTCTTGTTCTCATTCCATACCTCATCAAGGCTCCGTCCTTTTCTCAGGCCCAAGACAGCCTCGCCATCATTCTCGACACCCTTTCCCGTTTCGGGTGGCTTGTCAACAGGAAAAAGTCCATGCCTTGTTCCGGCTCAGTGCCTGATCTTTCTAGGCGTGCTGTTTGACACCCGTCGAACAAGGCTCTTTCTCCCCAAAGAGAAGAGAGTAATCCTCCAGCAGGGAGTTCGCTCTCTACAAAGCGCACGGCTTCCTTCCTGCCGTTCAGTCATGAAAGTTCTAGGGAGGATGGTGGCAACATCGGAGGCGGTCCCGTTTTCACCAATTCCACTCAAGACCTCTTCAGTGTGCCATCCTTTCACAGTGGAACAAGTCTGTTCTCTCCCTGGATCGTCCATTTCGGCTTTCTTACCAATTCAAACGATCTCTCAGATGGTGGCTGGACTCCCCTCTCATCCTCCATGGTAGATCCTTCCTTCCTGTCCACTGGCAAGTGGTGATGACAGATGCAAACTTTCTTGGCTGGGAACCAGTATTCCGTCATCTGACTGTCCCAAGTACGTTGGTCGGTAAAGGAATCCTCTCTGCCAAGCAACATCCTAGAGCTGAGAGCTATTCTTCTGTCCCTCCACTGGGAAACACTTCTCAAGGGTCTGCCAATCCGAGTTCAGACAGACAATGCTACAGCGGTGGCTTATGTCAATCACCAGGGAGGGACCCGGAGTTCTGCGACAATGGCCGAGGTAACCAAAATTCTTCTCTGGACAGTCGACGGTTCCTGCGATATCTGCAGTTCATATTCCCGGTGTCGACAACTGGGCCACCAGTTTTCTCAGTCGCGAGGCTTTTGCGGCAGGAGAATGGTCCCTGCATCAGGAGATCTGCAATCAGATCTGCATACGATGGGGGACTCCGGACGTGGACCTTACGGCATCCCGACTGAACAGGAAGGTCTCACATTTTGTCTCTAGGTCCCGCGACCCACTCTTGGTGGGCGCCGACGCTCTGGCCATTCCCTGGTCCAAGTTTGCGCTTGCCTATCTGCTTCATCCCCCTTCCCAGGCTGTTGAAGATCAAGGTGGAGGGGGTTCCGGTCATTCTCTTCGTGCCGGACTGGCCCAGAAGGTCTTGGTTCGCAGACATCATCAGCCTTCTCACGGACGCCCCCTGGAGGCTCCCAGACAGACCGGATCTTCTATCCCAAGGTCTGATCTGCCACCAGAGTTCTTGGTAACTCAATTTAATGGCGTGGCTGTTGAAACCGCTGTGTTAAGAGCGTCTGGTTTTTCAGATTGGGTGATTCTCACTATGATCCAGGCTAGGAAGCGTCATCTTTCAGGGTCTATTATCGCACCTGGAAAGCCTGTTTCCACTGGTGTCAGTCTCAACACATTCCGCCTATGTCCTTTTCTCTGCCTTCCGTCTTGGCCTTTCTCCAGAAGGGATTGGACGCTGGTCTGGCCCTGAGTTCCTTAAAGGGTCAGGTGTCAGCACTTTTCATCCTTTTCCAGAAGAATCTATCCTCCCGTTCTCAGGTCAAAACCTTTCTTCAGGGGGTTGCGCATGCGAACCTCAATCTAGTTCTGGAGGCTCTGAGGAGTCCTCCCTTTGAACCGCTCTGAGAGGTTCTTTATATCACAGATGCCTATAAATCACAGGCTGCACTTAATTCTCATAACAGTTTTACCACCTTTTTTTTCTCATTAACTGAGAAACAAAAAATAATTTTGAAGTGACACAAAAAAGATTAATAAAATAAGTTTATTATTTCATTAGAACAACTTTTTTCTAAAGATTTTTTTGCAGGAAAAGGTACTGAAAAATAAAAGTTTTTTAGGAGTTCTCAGATGAATATTTGAATAACATTTTTTTGATAGGTGTAATGTAAACATTTTGCTGTTAATTTATGTAAAGTTTCAAAGTTTTCTAACTATTAGACACACCTTAGTTTTAAACACACCCCCAGGTTTACTTAGTAAAAATATAGGAAAAACACTTTTGCAACTAATTAATATTTCCCGCAGGTATAAATTTGTAGGGGACTTGATAACACTAACTTTACTGCTGTTGGGTAGAATAAAGTGGATAGCGATCTAATGTTAGTATTTCTCTGCAGCATGTATATTATACATGTGTACCTTTGCAGCAAGCAGTTTATATCCATTCTCTGGAGCACATACGTAATCACATCACTATTCCTATTCTGCCTCTGCTGATTTTATTGAATTTAAAAGTAAACTATACAGTAAATTAAATAATTTTGAAGATTTAATAAAGAAAAAGGCAACTAAATTCATAAGGGACAGGAAAACCTATCTCACTAATATTGAAACTGTCCTTATGGAAATTGGTGTGCCAATTTAACCACTAGATAATTTTGGTTCTTCAGCAAATGTGAAACCATCTGTCATCAGAGATTTGAATAATTTTTCACTCCAAGTAATAAACAGCAGAAATTATATTACAAACAACATAAAGACAAACTAAAGGGCAGCATTAATAACAGTTTAGTTGGTTCAGCTATACCCACCCAAACGGAAGAGGCGAATACTCCTTCATGTTTAAACCCTGGTTCAGTCCATTCTGGATCCACTTCAGAGATTTTGTCTTTGGAGAACACTAATATTGATTTATTGTTGGAGGGTACATCTGGTAATGCAATTATGGCTGCTCCTGGTGTGCGGGACGATTTCGATGGTTTGTCTAAATTTACTGTCCACAATTAATACCCCTCTTTCCAATCTTTCATCTAACCTACACTTCGAGCATCTTCTTCTACCACATTGAATGCTTCCACTTCATTACCAGTGGTTGATACCATTGAGCCCACTGGCCTGTTGAGAAATAGTTTAGTGGACTCATCCCTTATAGACACTTTTTTTCTTTATCCTCCCCCTTCGAATAATGGTTCTCAAAATACAAAAATTACTCATTTTTTTCAGCCAACTCCAGAGTGTGGTGTACAGCGTCCCAGCTATCCTGGTATGTGCCTGTGGAGGAACACACACGCGGACCCGTTCCTCCCACGTCACCACCGTGACGTAACTACACAGGCACAGCTCTCCGGCGCCCCCCTTTGTCTCTCAGGTCAGTAAGGGAACTGCACCTAGAGCAAATGGTCGCCGGGGAGGAGGTCCTGTTACCCGCTGGGGGTTCTAAGATTCGTGATCAGAGTAAAAGCATCAGCCCAAGATTAAGTTTATAGTTTAATTGCCTTAAGGGCGCACTAGATAATTACAGAAATATACAGTAAATTTGCAGTCAGAGAAAAGATATAACAATAGGGTACAAGGCTTAGAGATATTAAGCTGGAGGTCAATTTACCAGATTGTATTGTAGGGTGCATGCGGTTGCCGGGGAGCTCTGCAGTCTACAGGTACAAGAATCTTAGTTGCTGGACAGACCCCCAAAGCATGGGCCGCTGCTCCCCTCGGCAGGTCTGTCCCCAGGTCCTTCTTAGATCATCATCGTCTGGATCTTCTTTGTGGATGACTGAATGCCAGGGGCTGCCAGCCCTTAAACACGCTGGGTTCCTCCCCCTGTGTCAGAGGGTGGGCTAATAATCTCCACCCTTTAGCTCTTTGCAGAACTTAATTCCAATATCTAAGAAAGGGGATAACTTTCTACAGCATGATCGAATCAGAACATGAGAGGTACCAGTGAATGCGGTTTGCTTTGCCGGTCGTGTGGAGTGCAAACATGGCCCTATTGGGTCACTGTAGAGGGCCAATCTCTATATCTCAGGAATCAGTGCTCTCATCGACTCGGGAGTCACACTGCCAGATGCACGATTCCCTCAGGGTCACTCGGATATTTTCATGTGTCCATAACTCGAAAGATAGTTCATAATTCGTGTTCATAGGATGGAGCCACAGTGTCTGGGACACACAAAGGATGCATATTCCTGCGTCTGCTAAGCACGCACATTCTAATTGAAGCCCTCAGGCTTTATCTGGCCCCCTGCTGGCACGGCTCAGTACCTGGGCTTTGAAGCTCTGTTTTGGGCCTATCCTCATTATCACACCAATGCCCTGGCTATTTAGCATTGGAACACTAAATCCTGCTTGTATTCACTAAGTACACAGCGCCTGGGGGTATAGAAGCCTTTAGCTGCCTGTAATTTCTGAACTTAGACCAAAATGGATGCCAAGCTCAGATATGTGGCCCCACATCTAAGATGGCGGCCGCTCCTTCATCACAGTGCCTAATTTGGTTATGTGTTCTATATGGCTCTTAAACTTGTATACTAACATTCCTGTTGATCAGCCTTGGATTTTTCCTTACATTTGTTTACTTGCTGGCCATCTACTTATACTCAACCCTTTGTGGTTGTTTTTGTGGCCATATGAATGTTACTTCAAATTATTCGCATTACCGGGTTATATTATATTTTTGACGTCACTTTTTTAGGGGATACTGTGGACTATTTCTCTGCTGTCTTTCCATGTGTCACTGTTTTTAAGCCACATTTGCTTGCTACCTGGTTTTTCAATAAAGATTTGTGATTTTTTAACCACAATATACTTTGGACTTGCATTGTTTTTTCATTTGGTTTATATTTATATTTTTGCAGTGCATCCTGCATTGTCCTACAATGAGCTGGAGCATTTATTTATTAGTATCTTTAATATGTTACCTCTATCCAGCTTTTTGTGCTGTCTTTTCTGCTTACTAGCCACAAAATTTTGCACAGTCACACGTCTGGACCCCGAGAGCGTCATAGGCTATGTTGTGAGGCGAAATTTTAACCCCATGCGTTCCAGTTCACCAAACAATTTTGCCCCTATCTACATAATGGGGAAAAAGTGAAAGGAAAAGTGTTGGAGGCAAATTGACAGCTGCCAGATGTGAACAAGGGGGACTTAAAGAATGAGAGCGATGGCGCCAAACAGTATATACCATACAGTTGCTAAGGTGTGGCCCTGACATGGGATACTCACCACACACATGAACACACACATACAAAATGCGCAACACTCTACCACATGCTTCAACACATATACCACCCTCAGCACACATTTCACCACACATACATCAACCTCGCCACATAAAAGTCAAAGCACAAAAGTCGCCACTCAAAAACTCACCACGCTGTCCCAGAGCTGTTTAAAAGATGAAAAATGAGCTGTGATTGGTTGCTATCAGCAACAGTTTTCTTTGTAGACAGTTTTGGTAACTGAGGCCTATTAGTCTTATCATTTCTATGGTGTTATCGTCCTTCTGTAAAGCTGGAAATAACACAATTTATTACCGTGCCAACACAGACCACCCTCTGACACAGACTGCAGAGGGAGCCCAGTATCACACAGGATAGGATTAGATACACGGCTCAACAGTCAGTATCACACAGGATAGGATTAGATACACAGCTCAGCAGTCAGTATCACACAGGATAGGATTAGATACACAGCTCAGCAGTCAGTATCACACAGGAGAGGATTAGATACACGGCTCAGCAGTCAGTATCACACAGGATAGGATTAGATACACAGCTCAGCAGTCAGTATCACACAGGAGAGGATTAGATACACAGCTCAGCAGTCAGTATCACACAGGAGAGGATTAGAGACACAGCTCAGCAGTCAGTATCACACAGGATAGGATTAGATACACAGCTCAGCAGTCAGTATCACACAGGATAGGATTAGATACACAGCTCAGCAGTTAGTATCACACAGGATTGGAATAGATACACGGCTCAGCAGACAGTATCACACAGGATAGGATTAGATACGCAGCTCAGCACACAGTATCACACAGAATAGGATTGATACTGTCTGCTGAGTTGTGTATCACACAGGAGAGGATTAGATACGCAGCTCAGCACACAGTATCACACAGAATAGTATTAGATACACGGCTCAGCAGACAGTATCACACAATAGGATTAGATACACGGCTCAGCAGTCAGTATCACACAGGATAGGATTAGATACGCAGCTCAGCACACAGTATCACACAGAATAGGATTGATACTGTCTGCTGAGTTGTGTATCACACAGGAGAGGATTAGATACGCAGCTCAGCACACAGTATCACACAGAATAGTATTAGATACACGGCTCAGCAGACAGTATCACACAATAGGATTAGATACACGGCTCAGCAGTCAGTATCACACAGGATATGATTAGATGCACGTTTTTTATGTGCAATATAATCATTATAATTTGTTATAACTAACCACAGTTGGTTACTATGCCCAGGCAACGCCGGGCTCTTCAGCTAGTTCTGAATAAAAAGGAATTCAAATTTCTTATTTCTCGATTCAAAATCCCTTTCTTCTATTTTTTACCAAAAATTCATAAAAATCCATCTAACCCCCCAGGTCATCCCATTATTTCCAGTATCTACTCCATCACCAGTAATCTATCACATTATGTGGATCTTTTTCTTCAAAAGTATGTCATGAATCTGAACTCCTACCTCAAGGACTCCTCCCACCTCATTGATTCCCTCCAAACTTTCTCTTATATCCCCAACTGTCTTTTGACAATGGATGTCCAAGCCCTCTACACGAACATTTCCCATGATCGTGGTATAGAGGCAGTGGATCAATTCCTCTCAGCAGATGTACAATTGCCCTCAATCCAAAAGGATTTCTTAAAAAGTGCTATTAGTTTAGTTCTTAATAATGTGTTCTCCTTTGAACATTTTTTCTACCGCCAGGTCAACGGCTGCGTGATGGGGACGAGATTTGCCCCTAGTTATGCAAATCTGTTTATGGGGGCATTTGAATCTGTCTTCATCGCACAGTCCGACCTGGTGAGTGGCAAGATAGCCTTTTACCTCATCCAGTATGGCACATCAATGCGAGCTGTGGCAAGAAGGTTTGCTATGTCTGTCAGCGTAGTGTCCAGAGGCTGGAGGCGCTACCAGCAGACAGGCCAGTACACCAGGAGACGTGGAGGGGGCCGCAGGAGGGCAACAACTCAGCAGCAGGACCAATACCTCAGTCTTTGTGCAAGGAGAAACAGGAGGAGCACTGCTAGAGCCCTGCAAAATGACCTCCAGCAGGCCACAAATGTGCATGTGTCTGCAGATCTGCAGAAACGGTTAGAAACTGACTCCAGTGCCCGACATTCACAGATGGGGGTTGTGCTCACAGCCCAACACCGTGCATCCCTCCAAAGAAATGCCACCCCACACCATTAATGACCCACTGCCAAACTGGTCATGCTGAAGGATGTTGCAGGCAGCAGACCGCTCTCCACGGAGTCTCCAGACTGTCACGTCTGTCACGTGCTCAGTGTGAACCTGCTTTCATCTGTGAAGAGCACAAAGCGCCAGTGGCGAATTTGCCAATCCTGGTGTTCTGTGGCAAATGCCAAGCGTCCTGCAAGGTGTTGGGCTGTGAGCACAAACCCCATCTGTGGACGTCGGGCACTCAGACCATCCTCATGGAGTCTGTTTCTAACCGTTTGTGCAGATACATGCACATTTGTGGCCTGCTGGAGGTCATTTTACAGGGCTCTGGCAGTGCTCTTCCTGTTCCTCCTTGCACAAAGGCTGAGGTAAGGGTCCTGCTGCTGGGTTGTTGCCCTCCTACGGCCCCCTCCACATCTTCTGGTGTACTTGTCTGTCTCCTAGTAGCGCCTCTGGACACTACGCTGACAGGCACAGAAAACCTTGCCACAGCTTGCATTGATGTGCCATCCTGGATGAGCTGCAATACCTGAGCCACTTGTGTGGGTTGTAGAGTCCGTCTCATGCTACCACGAGTGTGAAAGCACAACCAACATTCAAAAGTGACCAAAACATCAGCCAGAAAGTATTAGTACTGAGATGTGGTCTGTGGTCCCCACCTGCAGAACCACTCCTTTATTGAGTGTGTCTTGATAATTGCCAATAATTTCCATCTGTTTTCTATTCCATTTGCACAACAGCATGTGAAATTGAATGTCAATCAGTGTTGCTTCCTAAGTGGACAGTTTGATTTCACAGAAGTTTGATTTACTTGGAGTTATATTCTGTTATTTAAGTGTTCCCTTAATTTTTTTGAATGTGGTTGCGGCTTGCAATACGTATGTCGCACTATACAAACTATGCACGCACGGTTGAATAAGCACCGTCAGAATATTCAGAACGGCTTTTTATTGCATAGTTTATCCAAACACTTTTTAACCTTACATCAGAAAAGTTTAAAATCTCTAAAACTAACAATTATTGATCATATACCAGATAATGTTTCTGACCGCTATAGCAGCTTAGTCAATAGAGAAAGCTTCTGGATATTTAAGCTAGGCACACTGGCCCCTGAGAGATTAAATCAGACTATTGAAAAAGTGACCAGATAATTTCATTCACATTTTAATTTGTTTATTATTGCTGCATTTTTAAATATAATATTTTTACATATTTTTTATATTTTTTTTATATATAGTAAATAGTAACATAGCTATTAAGGTTGAATGGAGACTTTAAGTCCATCTAGTTCAACCCATATCCTATCCTAACCTGCCTTAACATTGATCCAGAGGAAGACAAAAAAAAACCATGTGGCAAACAGTAAGCTTCACATTGGGGAAAAAATTCCTTCCCGACTCCACATACGACAATCAGACTAGCTTCCTGGATCAACACAATATTAAGGAAACTAGTGTATATACCCTGTAATATTATACTTTTCAAGAAAGGCATCCAGTCCCCTCTTAAATTTTAGTAGGGAATCACTCATTACAACATCATATGGCAGAGAGTTCCATAGTCTCACTGCTCTTACAGTAAAGAATCCGCGTCTGTGAGTATGCTTAAACCTTCTTTCCTCCAGACGTAGAGGATGCCCCCTTGTCCCCGTCACAGGTCTAAGATTAAAAAGATCATTAGAAAGGTCTTTGTACTGTCCCCGCATATATTTATACATTGTAATAAGATCACCCCTAAGCCTTCGATTCTCCAAACTAAATAACCCCAAGTGTAATAACCTGTCTTGGTATTGCAGACCCCCTAGTTCCCTATTAACCTTGGTTGCTCTTCTCTGCACCCGCTCCAGTTCAGCTATGTCTTTCTTATACACCAGAGACCAGAACTGTACACAGTATTCTAAGTGTGGTCGCACTAGTGACTTTTATATAGAGGTTAAATTATGTGCTCCTCATGAGCATCTATGCCTCTTTTAATGCATCCCATTATTTTATTTGCCTTTGCAGCAGCTGCCTGACACTGGCCACTAAATGTGAGTTTGTCGTCCACCCATACACTCAGGTCTTTTTCAGTGACAGTTTTGCCCAGTGTTTTACAATTAAGCACATAATTATACATCTTATTCGGTCTACCCAAGTGCATGACCTTACATTTATCCCCATTAAAGCTCATTTGCCATTTATCAGCCCAAGTTTCTAGTTTACATAAATCCTCCAGCAATATAAAATTGTCCTCCTCTGTATTGATTGCCCTGCAGAGTTTAGGGTCATATGCAAATATTGAAATTCTACTCTCTATGCCCCCTACAAGGTCATTAATAAATATGTTAAAAAGAAGCGGGCCCAAAACTGACCCCTGTGGTACCCCACTGCTAACTGTGACCCAGTCCGAGTGTGCTCCATTAATAACCACCCTTTGTTTCCTATCCCTGAGCCAGCTCTTAACCTACCTACACATATTTTCCCCTATCCCCATTGTTCTCATTTTATGTATCAACCTTTTGTGTGGCACCGTATCAAAAGCTTTTGAAAAGTCCATGTGCACCACGTCCACTGCATTCCCTTGGTCCAGTCCGGAACTTACCTCTTCATAAAAGCTTATCAGATTAGTCTGACAGGAACGGTCCCTTGTAAAACCATGTTGATATTGGGTCATGAGGTTATTCTTCTCCAGATACTCCTGTATAGTATCTTTTAGAAAACCCTCCAGGATTTTACCCACAGTTGAGGTTAAACTTACTGGCCTATAATTTCCGAGTTCAGTTTTTGTCCCCTATTTGAATATTGGCACCACATTTGCTATACGCCAGTCCTGTGGTACAGACCCTGTTATTATGGAATCTTTAAAGATTAAAAATAATGGTCTATCTATGACTGTGCTTAATTCCTGCAGTACTCTGGGGTGTATCCCATCCGGGCCCGGGGATTTGTCAATTTTAGTGATTTTTAGACGCCGCCGTACTTCCTGCTGGGTTAAGCAGGTGACATTTAATGGAGAATTTTTATCCCTGATCATGTTATCCGCCATGGGATTTTCTTGTGTAAATACTGTCGAAAAAAAGTCATTAATCATATTGGCTTTTTCCTCATCCACCATTTCACCCAGACTATTTTTAAGGGGACCAACACTATCATTTTTTAGTTATTTACTATTTATGTAGTTAAAGAATATTTTGGGATTATTTTTACTTTCTCTGGCGATGAGTCTCTCTGTCTCAATCTTTGCTGTCTTGATTTGCTTTTTACAGAATTTATTTAATCTTCTGTATTTAGTTAATGCCTCATCACTACCTACTTGCTTTAACTCTCTAAATGCTTTATTTTTATCTCTTATTGCACCCCTTACAGCTCTATTTAGCCATAGTGGTTTCCTCCTATTTCTAGCATGTTTATTCCCATACGGTATATATTGTGCACAGGTCCTATTCAGAATGCTAATAAACGTCTCCCATTTTCTTTGTGTATTTTTATGTCTCAGGATATCGTCCCAGTTAATTGCGCCAAGATCATGTCTCATCCATTGGAAATTTGCTTTCCTGAAGTTTAGTGTCCTTGTAACCCCTCTACTACACATCTTATTAAAGGATACATGAAAACTTATTAATTTGTGATCACTATTACCCAAGTGACCCCCAACCCTTACATTTGATATGCGTTCTGGCCTGTTGGTTAATATTAGATCTAGCAGTGCCACCCCTCTTGTTGGGTCCTGAACCAGTTGTGAAAGGTAATTGTCTCTCATCGTTGTCAGAAACCTATTACCTTTGCTGGAACTGCAGGTTTCGGTTCCCTAATGTATTTCAGGGTAGTTGAAGTCCCCCATAATAATGACTTCTACTTGAGTCGCTGCTTCATCTATTTGCTTTATGAGGATATTCTCTGTTGCTTCCATTATTTTTGGAGACTTATAACAAACCCCTATCAGTAATTTATTATTTTTCCCCCCCTCCCCTTATCTCTACCCACAGGGACTCTACATTTTCATTAGATTCATATATATTATCACGAAGGATGGGTTTTAAGGATGATTTTACATATAAACACACTCCTCCCCTACAGACTATAGCCCTGTAAATTTACCGCCCAGTCATGGCTCTCGTCCAGCCATGTCTCAGATATCCCCACCATGTCATAATTATGTTCCAACAACATTATCTCCAATTCCTCCATTTTGTTGGCGAGGCTTCTGGCATTAGTATACATGCACTTTATGTAGCTCTCTGTACCTCTATTCTTTCTTAAATTATTAACTGTTCTAACCCCACACCCCATGCCACCCCCACCCCCAATTTCATTATTTGCGCCCAGGTCTCTATCTGCACTGTCTTCCCCTCCTATAAAAGGAATACCCTCCCCCCATCCCTAGTTTAAACACTCCTCCAACCTTCTAGCCATTTTCTCCCCCAGCACAGCTGCACCCTCCCCATTGAGGTGCAGCCCGTCCCTAGCGTAGAACCTGTAGCCAACTGAGAAGTCGGCCCAGTTCTGCAGGAACCCAAACCCCTCCTTCCTACACCAATTCCTGAGCCACTTATTAACCTCCCTAATCTCCCGTTGCTTCTCTCGCTTGGCACGTGGTACAGGAAGTATTTCCGAAAATACCACCTTGGAGGTCCTTGCTTTAAGCTTACAGCCTAATTCCCTGAAATCATCTTTAAGGACCTTCCACCTACCTCTAACTTTGTCATTTGTGCCAATGTGCACCATGACTGCTGGATCCTCACCAGCCCCTCCCAGTAATCTGTCAACCCGATCAGCGATGTGTCGGACTCGAGCGCCAGGTAGGCAGCACACCGTTCGACGATCCCTGTCTTTGTGACAGATTGCCCTATCTGTTCCCCTAATAATTGAGTCTCCCACTACCAGAACCTGTCTGGCCTGCCCTGCTCTCCTATTTCCCCCCCTTACTGGAGCAGACACTCCTCCGGCTTTCAGAGGACATGCCTTGCTGCAGCAGTGCTACTCCTGCACTAACACTCCCCTCATCTGCCAACTTAGCAAACTTATTGGGGTGTGCCAGATCAGGACTAGCCTCCCTGGTGCTCTTCTCTCTACCCCGCCTTCTAACTGTCACCCAGCTAGCTGCTTCATTGTCCTGCAGCTCCAACCTAGCATCCCCCCCTCATCTATCCCATTGAGCATCTGCTCAGTGAGCAGAAGACTCCTTTCCATATTGTCTATGGATCTCAGTGTTGCCAGCTGCACATTTAGATCCAGTATCTGGGCTTCCAAATGCACAACGTGCTCACATCTTGCACAGCAGTATGCACCCTCGACCGGCTGTTCAAGGATTTCATACATGCGGCAAGACGTGCACTGGATGGCATTGGCAATAGTGGAGCGCATCCTAATGGGGATTGCACCAGACAATAATATAAGCAAAAATAAATAAAAAGTATTAATATACCGTAATATAACAGCAATTCAGTAATACCTCCCTTGGAAACTCCCTGAATCCAAAGTCACTGAATCTCAAGAAACACAATTACCACAGTCCGCACTTACACTCAGGTCGTTCACACTCGCTCAGGCAGAAGATTTAAAAGATTTTTTTTTTCCCTTTTACCAGCACACCACCCTGCTGCTCAATGCACTTCCAAAAGGAGTTGAACCCCAACCAGCTGCCCCTTATAAACCCTTAACTCCCACCCTTAATTAACCCCTTGTGAATATAGTTACACCTCAAGATTTAAATGCAATATAGCTAACCCTTAAAAACACAGATATTAAAATAAGAGATTAACCCTGTAGAGAGAAAAAATAGGTTAAACAAGCCCCCCAAAAATTGAACAGGTAGAAAGCACTCAGCAACCTACAATTCAGCAACTCACACAGGTATTTGTTATAGGTTTTCCAAACACCTCTTCACTGAATCGCAAAAGTATATATTGTTTATATATATTTTTTTTATATTTTATTATGGTTTATTTTAATGAGGTTCATATTATATGTTTTAACTCCTGTTTTTTATTATGCCTGCACCGTTTCCTTGTAACTTCATTTTACCATGTGATTCGTCAATTGCAATTATCCTCTGATTGGTTGTTTTATGTTTAAATACCCCTTAAGGGCCCATTACACATAGCGATATCGCTAGCAATATCGCTGTAACGTCACTGGTTTTGTGACGTAGCAGCGATATTGCTAGCGATATTGCTACATGTGATACTTACCTCTGACCAGCTCCCCCGCTGGTTATCGCTGACTGCGCGAGAATGTCCTGGGCGGTTTCTCGTCGGGCGCTTCCTGTGGCTCCGACGAGCGACGCGTGGTCGCGGGCGGGAGGACGTCAGGATCTCCGCGTCTGACAGTTAAGTAGCGACCCCCGACCGCTGCTATGTCGCTGGTGAGATCTGCATGTGTGGCAGCTCACTAGCGACCACTTAGCGATGCACCAGCGATCCATATCGTTGTCGGGATCGCTGGTGCATCGCTTAGGCCTGTTTCACACTTCCGTTTTTTCAAATCCGTCAAAATCCGTTGTTTTCCGTAAAAAAACGGATCCGCCATTTTTGCAGGATCCGTTTTTTTTGTCCCATAGACTTCCATTACGGTTACCGCGGATCCGTCAAAAAACGGATCCGTTTTTTTAAAAACGGATCCGTTGGCATCCGTTTCCGTCAAAAAAACGGAAACGGATCTGTTTGGCGGACACAAAAACGGAAGTGTGAAACAGGCCTTAGTGTAACGGTACCCTTACTCTCTGTCATTAATAAACTGGTACCTGATGAAGACGGTGCAACCATCGAAACGCGTTGTGGACTAGAACAAAATATCTTTGTCTTGGAGTTCCTAGCACTCCTCTGACCGTGTGTTTTATCTTTACATTGCTCATGTCCTTCTTTGGAGGTGTACGGCTGGAGCTGCGGTGGATCTCCTCTTAACACTGAGCCCTATGAGACCGACCGACCTAGCGCTCCCCAGTGACCGCAACTTCTTTGTCTCAGAGATGGATAGATATATATATAGGAACATGGCAGAACAGGGCAAACACAGCACAACATATTAAAACCACATGACATAAGCAGTGCAATACATATATATATAACAGGGTAATGCACAGTAGTACATAGTAGAGTAACATATAAAACGTGCAAACAAGGCCGCATGTTCTCATGGGGGAGGGGCAAACAAGGTTCTACGCCACTTCCTTACAAGTGCAAGACATATGAAAACCTGCGTAGTTTGCTAAAAAAACACTTGATTGACTCCCAGACTATGAGAAATAAGATTCTTTGGTCTGATGCGACGAAGATAGAACTTTTTGGTGATAATTCAAAGTGGTATGTGTGGAAAAAACCAAGCCAAGTACAGAGATATCCTGGATGAAAACCTCTTCCAGAGTGCTCTGGACCTCAGACTTGGCCGAATGTTCACCTTCAATCAAGACAATGACCCTAATCACACAGCTAAATTAACAAAGGAGCGGCTTCAGAACAACTCTTTGACTAATCTTGGATGGCCAGCCAGAGCCCTGACCTAAACCCAATTGAGCATCTCTGGAGAGACCTGAAAATGGCTGTCCACCAACATTCACCGTCCACCCTGACGGAACAGGAGAGGATCTGCAAGGAAGAATTGTAGTCTGGAATCTGATTTTCTTAAGGAATCTAAAATCCTTAGACAGAGGTTTAAGAATAAAGGGTACCCTAAGAAGCTTTTGGAGAATGCCTTTAATAGGGTTAAAAAGGAAACCCAGGAGTCCTGCCTGGAAAAAATGGATGCCAATAAATCTGGAAGGATTGCCAACAGCAGCAGAGCTGAATCTGATTACAACTTATAACTAGTGTTGAGCATTCCGATACCGCAAGTATCGGGTATCGGCCGATATTAGCGGTATCGGAATTCCGATACTGACTTCCGATACTTTTGTCATATCGGATACCGGAATCGGAAGTTCCCATCATGCTATGAGCCTGCTTGCTTTGATTAAGCCAATGGGAATCCTCCGAAGTGTGGGCACATCCTGTTAGGCATGTAGGCATGTTAACTATTGGCATGGCTGTGATTGGCTGCCGAAATGATGTCATGATGCACTATAAAAGCCACCGCAGCTGCCATTTCTGGTTCACTCTGCTGTGAATTCAGTTAGGGACAGGCTGCTGTAGAAGACTGTGAGGGACAGTTAGAAATAGCGATTCCACCAAACATCTAGTGCTTTACCCAGGCTACATAAACCACCACTGTAGCCTTCTTTGCCCTAGCAGCAGTGTTCACAGCTGTCTGCAAGGGCTGTGTGAGTGCAGCTCACGCTGTGGAGTGGGTCCTGCAGCCACGTCAGGCTGTAGGCCACCCAGTGTGATCACTGCTGCCTCATACATCTTTTAATTTTTGAGCTGCATTTTTTACATAATTTCAATCTAGTGTGCTTCCATCCGTATCCATATACGTTGGTTGCAAACACTAGTAGTAGACAGCGGAGCCTTTCTGCAGCCTTTCAGTGCTAGTGTCCACTTTGCTGCACTGTTCACGGCTGTCTGAGAGGTCTCTGACTGTGTGTGAGTGCAGCTCACGCTGAGTAGTGTGTCCTGCAGCTACGTCTGGTTGTAGGACGCTCAGCGTGCGTCAGTGCCTCACACATTTTTATTTGAGTGCAGCTCATTTTTTCTTCTATTAGTGTGCATCCATCCGTCTCCATCTACGGTGGTTGCAAACACTATATAGGAGTACACAGCGGAGCCTTTCTGCAGCCTGTCAGTGCCAGTGCCCACTTAGCTGCACTGTTCACGGCTGTCTGAGAGGTCTCTGACTGTGTGTGAGTGCAGCTCACGCTGAGTAGAGTGTCCTGCAGCTACATCTGGTTGTAGGACGCTCAACGTGCGTCACTGCCACACACATATTTGTCTTTGACTGCAGCTCATTTTTTCTTCTCCTATTAGTGTGCATCCATCCGTATCCATCAACATTGGTTGGTTGCAAACACTATATAGGAGTAGATAGAGGAGCCTTTTTTTCTGGCTTGTGCCCTGCTGGCGCAGCCAGATTAGTATTACCCAATTTTTTTGGAGCCTCATCTTTTGCATTGTAGGTTACCTGCCTGCATTGTAATAGCTCCATAAAGTTGGTGATACTATCAGTTTCAATTCTTTGTTCACATACTTTGAGTTTGTTTCCAACAAAGAAACCACAAAAAAAGTTCACCAAACACTACATTTGGAACTTGTGTAGGCCACATCAGCTCCTATTAAAGTGTAGTCCACACACACACACACTTCATAAAATTAGTGTTTCTTGTACCTGTAGCCAGCTGTTCAGGAATAAGCACACTAAGGCCCCCCTTTGTACTTTTCTGTCTATCTTAAGCAGTCTGGCAAGATGAAGAAGGCAGGGAGTAAGGCGCGTGGGTGTGGGCGTGGAGTTTCAGCAGGGAGAGGACGTGGGGATTCTGCAGGTAGAGGACGTGGGGATTCTGGGCCTGCTGCGGGCACCAGTGGATCAGCATCCCCCAGTTTTAGCAGGCAACAGTCCTTTATGCGCAGCTTTGTAGGACCTCAACGTACCCCACTGCTGCGGGAGGAACAAATTGAAGCCGTTGTCGGATGGATGGCAGCTAACGCATCGACTTCAATTACTTCCACAGCCTCTCAGGACCAGAGCACCGAAGAGCAACCATCTGTCTCTTCACCACCTGCCAACGTGCCCAGGCAGTCAGAGAGACATGGACAGGAGCCATCACAGTCTCTACTTCTGTTCTCGGAATCTGTTGGCTTGGAAAGAGGGGGCCAGCCAAGCAGCATTCCTGAATGTGAAGAAGAGGGAGTATGCAGTGATGCGCAACTTCTTTGTCCCTCTGAATCTGAAGAGGCGAGTGGGCCAGTGCCTATGGTCAGCACACCTCAGTACGCATCAGATGATGACGAGACTCAGTTGCCACTTTCTGGTGCGTACGGTGCTGGCGAGACAACCCCGGAGAAGCAGCTGTTTGAAGAGGGGAGGGAAGATGATGAGGTCCTTGACCCATCATGGCGTGAGGAACAGGAAGGTGGTGGGAGCAGCTCGGAGGAAGAGATTCCCCTACCGGCCAATACAGGAGGCAGAGGGAGGGGGAAGACTTGGTTGCCTGTACCCTCCACTTCGGCACCCGTTAGCAGCATTCCTCATTCCAAAGGCAAAACGGGCACTCCCAAGACTTGCAGTGCGTGGTCCTTTTTTGACACAGTTGCAGATGACATTTACTTTGTCAAATGCAAGCTGTGTCATCAGAAAGTCAAAAGAGGGAGAAATGTCAGCAACCTCAATACCACAAATATGTGGAAACATGTGCGCACCAAGCACGAGTTGGAGTTGCAGAGACACCCTGAAGACGTAGGCCAATGTACAGCACCACCTACCACCTCTTCAGTTCGTGTTGGGGCCTCTTCCTCCAGCTCACACACTGCTGGTTCGGCTTCCTCACAGGATCGCCAAGGAAGAACCTCTGCCACTGTTGTCCGGAGACCCTGTCAGATTCCACCCATAGCAGCACGTTCCCATCCATCACAGCCATCGGTAGCACAGGCATGGGATAAAAGGCGCCCTTACTCGGCAAACCATCCCCGAGCACAGTCTCTGAATGCTGGCATTGCCAAACTTCTGGCAGTTGAAATGCTGTCATTCAGGCTGGTGGACACTCACACCTTCCGGGACTTAATGGCATTGGCAGTCCCCCAATACAACGTGCCCAGCCGCTTTTATTTCAGCAGGCGAGCCGTCCCTGCCCTGCAGAAACATGTTGAGGGCAAAATAAAACATGCGCTACTAAACGCCGTTAGTAGCAAGGTCCACCTGACCACCGATGCGTGGACCAGTAACCATGGACAGGGACGATACCTTTCCCTCACTGCCCACTGGGCCAATGTTGTGGAGCCGGGTACAGATCTGGAGAGTGGCGCTGTACGTGTTCTTCCAATGCCACGGATTGCAGGACTCCATTCTGTACGCATAGACTCCTCCTCCTACTCAAGTTCCTCAGAAACAGCAGAGCAGGAGCCTGTTACGACCGATATGAGCACAGCCGTGGCCAAACGTCAACAGGCTGTACTCAAATTAATTTCTTTGGGGAATCGAAGCCACACAGCGCAGCAGCTCTGGAATGCTATCAAGCAGGAGAGCGATGTGTGGTTTGGGCCAGCGAATCTCCAGCCGGGCTTGGTAGTGTGTGACAATGGCCGAAATCTGGTGGCAGCTCTTGGCCTAGGCAACCTCACACACATCCCATGTCTGGCACATGTGCTTAACTTGGTCGTGCAGAGCTTTCTGAGGGACTGTCCGGATCTTGATGCACTGTTGCACAAGGTCCGCATAGAGTGCGCTCACTTGCGGCGTTCCAGCACGGCAAGATCGCGCCTCGCTGCTCTGCAGCGACGATTTGGCCTTCCGGAACATCGCATCATATGTGACCTACCCACCCGATGGAATTCAACGTTACATATGTTGGAGCGGTTGTGTGAGCAGCAGGCAGCAGTCATGGAGTACCAGCTGCATCAGGCGCAAACAAGTCGCACTGTGCGCCGTTCACACTTCAGCACCATTGAGTGGGCCTCTATGAAGGATGATGCACTAGTCAGCATGACTGTCCCCCTTATCTGCCTGCTTCAACAAACACTGCAAGCACTAAGGGATGAGGTTTCGGAAGAGGTGGAGGATGAGGAGTCCCAAATGCCATCTGCTTCTGGACAGTCTGCGCTAGGTGTTTCCTCACAAAGGCCTAGGCATGGGACACTTTGTGAGGAGGATGAGGAGGAGTCGATGGAGGAGGAAGACATCTCTCCAGAGGAGGGAGGTACACAAACCTCTACTCAGTATGTACAGCGAGGGTGGGGTGATGCAAAGCAGGCGGAGGTCACGCCTCAAACAGGGGACAGCGGTTCTTTGGCAGTTGGGAGTCTGCAGCACATGGTTGATTTCATGCTGCAGTGCCTGAGAAACGACCGCCGCATCGCCCACATTCTCGTCTCGGCTGATTATTGGGTGTACACCCTCCTAGATCCTCGCTACCGGGACAGCGTACAAAGGCTCATACCAACGTTGAACCGGGAGCGTAAACTGCGGGAGTACGAAGAGTCACTGGTGCAGTCCATAATGTTTTCCATTCCACCCGACAGCATTGTTGCTAGTGCTTTACAAAGCAGCTCTGTGCGTCGAGGCAGTGGAGGAAACTCTGCACAAAGAGGGAGCAGAGGCAGCGCCGCAGCGCAAGGCAAGACCACTATGGCCCAAATGTGGCAAAGTTTTGTGTGTCCACCACCATTGTCTACACCATCAGCGACGCCTCGAGTCAGCAGGAGGCAACGCTTCCGTCAGATGGTGTCAGACTACATGTCTTGCCCTGTCGCTGTACTCCCAGATGGCTCTTCCCCCTTCAAGTTTTGGGTCTCTAAGCTGGATACATGGCCAGAGCTTAGCCAGTATGCATTGGAGGTGCTGGCTTGCCCTGTTGCCAGTGTATTATCGGAACGCGTCTTTAGTGCCGCAGGTGGTGTACTAACAGACCGTCGCACGCGACTATCTTCCGATAATGTTGACCGGCTGACTTTTCTGAAAATGAACAAGGCCTGGATCTCCAAAGACTTTGCCATTCCTCTTACAGACTAAATTAGTGGTTGGCAACTGTATCCAGGTCTGCTGGTGTGTTCATTTTTCTACCACCTGAACTATAATCACTGTGCTTCAACACAGCCAGTTGTCGCTCAGATGTGTCGTCTGCACAGAGAAACACACTAGCTCCTGTGTTAGTGGGGTTCAGTAACGCCAGCTGATCCCCTGCTGTGTGGATGGCAAAGTCACCAGCTCCATCAACATTCAAACCACTACTGATTTTTAACCGTGCCCAACTTAGGTCTCTGGCTCCACTGTCTCTACTATTTCCCCTGGCCTCCAACCCCGCCATCTACATCTCTGAAGTGGCGTCAGCACAATCTACACTTGTTCCTGTGTTCCTGTGGCTCAGTTCCATCAGTTTATCCCCTGATGTGTGTCCGGCAAGGTCTCCTGCTCTGTCCACATTCCCATAACCAGTAGTGGGAATGAGGACAGAGCTGGCGAACTTGCCGGACAAACATCAGGGGATCAACTGACGGGACTGAGCACCAGTAACACAGGAACAAGTGTAGATTGTGCTGACGCCACTTCAGAGATGTAGCTGGCGGGGTTGGAGGCCAGGGTAAATAGTAGAGACAGTGGAGCCAGAGGCCTAAGTGGAGCATGGTTAGAATCAGTAGTAGTCAACAACCTCCATAAAAACCGCTGCCCATTGGCCTCTGCATGCGGCATGCGTAATCCTGGGCTCCAACAGCGTCAGTTGGTGTTCAGAAGTGTCGTCTCCACAGAGCCAAACACATTCGTTCAAGTGTTAGTGGGGTTCAGCACTGCCAGCTGTTCCCCTGCTGTGGAGATGGCAAGTCTCCTGCTGCCTTCACCTGCCAAAAGCAACAGGCCCCAGCCTGCTCCTCGTCTAATCCTGGGCTCCAACAGCGTCAGTTGGTGTTCAGAAGTGTCGTCTCCACAGAGCCAAACACATTCGTTCAGGTGTTAGTGGGGTTCAGCACTGCCAGCTGCTCCCCTGCTGTGGAGATGGCAAGTCTCCTGCTGCCTTCACCTGCCAAAAGCAACAGGCCCCAGCCTGCTCCTCGTCTAATCCTGGGCTCCAACAGCGTCAGTTGGTGTTCAGAAGTGTCGTCTCCACAGAGCCAAACACATTCGTTCAAGTGTTAGTGGGGTTCAGCACTGCCAGCTGTTCCCCTGCTGTGGAGATGGCAAGTCTCCTGCTGCCTTCACCTGCCAAAAGCAACAGGCCCCAGCCTGCTCCTCGCCTAATCCTGGGCTCCAACAGCGTCAGTTGGTGTTCAGAAGTGTCGTCTCCACAGAGCCAAACACATTCGTTCAGGTGTTAGTGGGGTTCAGCACTGCCAGCTGCTCCCCTGCTGTGGAGATGGCAAGTCTCCTGCTGCCTTCACCTGCCAAAAGCAACAGGCCCCAGCCTGCTCCTCGTCTAATCCTGGGCTCCAACAGCGTCAGTTGGTGTTCAGAAGTGTCGTCTCCACAGAGCCAAACACATTCGTTCAAGTGTTAGTGGGGTTCAGCACTGCCAGCTGTTCCCCTGCTGTGGAGATGGCAAGTCTCCTGCTGCCTTCACCTGCCAAAAGCAACAGGCCCCAGCCTGCTCCTCGCCTAATCCTGGGCTCCAACAGCGTCAGTTGGTGTTCAGAAGTGTCGTCTCCACAGAGCCAAACACATTCGTTCAAGTGTTAGTGGGGTTCAGCACTGCCAGCTGTTCCCCTGCTGTGGAGATGGCAAGTCTCCTGCTGCCTTCACCTACCAAAAGCAACAGGCCCCAGCCTGCTCCTCGCCTAATCCTGGGCTCCAACAGCGTCAGTTGGTGTTCAGAAGTGTCGTGTCCACAGAGCCAAACACATTCGTTCAAGTGTTAGTGGGATTCAGCACTGCCAGCTGTTCCCCTGCTGTGGAGATGGCAAGTCTCCTGCTGCCTACACAGTCCTACTACTGATTTTTAACCGTGCTCCACTTAGGCCTGTGGCTTCACTGACTTTCGTATTTCCCCTGTCCTCCAACCCCGCCAGTTACAGCTCCGAAGTGGCGTCTGCACAATCCACACTTGTTCCTGTGTTACAGGTGTTCAGTCCGGTCAGTTAATCCCCTGATGTGTGTCCGGCAATGTCGCCTGCTCTGTCCACATTCCCATAACTAGTTATGGGAATGTGGACAGAGCAGGCGACATTGCCGGACACACAAAAGGGGATTAACTGACCGGACTGAACACCTGTAACACAGGAACAAGTGTGGATTGTGCAGACGCCACTTCGGAGCTGTAACTGGCGGGGTTGGAGGACAGGGGAAATACGAAAGTCAGTGAAGCCACAGGCCTAAGTGGAGCACGGTTAAAATTAGTAGAAGTCTACAACCGATCTTAAAATTTCTTCAATGCAGCCTCAGCCTGCTCCGTGCTTGTCCCTGGGCTTCAACACAGCCAGTTGTAGCTCGGAAGTGCCGTCCACACGGAAAGAGACACTTGCTGCCGTGTCTCAGTGGGGTTCAGTAACGCTAGCTGATCCCCTGCTGTGTGGATGGCAGTCTCTCCTGCTGTCTCCGCATTCCAAAGACAGTAGGCCTCTGCCTACACCCTCCTATTTCCTGGGCTTCAACACAGCCAGTTGTAGCTCGGAAGTGCCGTCCACACGGAAAGAGACACTTGCTCCCGTGTCTCAGTGGGGTTCAGTAACGCCAGCTGATCCCCTGCTGTGTGGATGGCAGTCTCTCCTGCTGTCTCCGCAGTCCAAAGACAGTAGGCCTCTGCCTACACCCTCCTATTTCCTGGGCTTCAACACAGCCAGTTGTAGCTCGGAAGTGCCGTCCACACGGAAAGAGACACTTGCTCCCGTGTCTCAGTGGGGTTCAGTAACGCCAGCTGATCCCCTGCTGTGTGGATGGCAGTCTCTCCTGCTGTCTCCACAGTCCAAAGACAGTAGGCCTCTGCCTACACCCTCCTATTTCCTGGGCTTCAACACAGCCAGTTGTAGCTCGGAAGTGCCGTCCACACGGAAAGAGACACTTGCTCCCGTGTCTCAGTGGGGTTCAGTAACGCCAGCTGTTCCCCTGCTGTGTGGATGGCAGTCTCTCCTGCTGTCTCCGAATTCCATAGACAGTAGGCCTCTGCCTACACCCTCCTATTTCCTGGGCTTCAACACAGCCAGTTGTAGCTCGGAAGTGCCGTCCACACGGAAAGAGACACTTGCTGCCGTGTCTCAGTGGGGTTCAGTAACGCTAGCTGATCCCCTGCTGTGTGGATGGCAGTCTCTCCTGCTGTCTCTGCATTCCAAAGACAGTAGGCCTCTGCCTACACCCTCCTATTTCCTGGGCTTCAACACAGCCAGTTGTAGCTCGGAAGTGCCGTCCACACGGAAAGAGACACTTGCTCCCGTGTCTCAGTGGGGTTCAGTAACGCCAGCTGATCCCCTGCTGTGTGGATGGCAGTCTCTCCTGCTGTCTCCGCATTCCAAAGACAGTAGGCCTCTGCCTACACCCTCCTATTTCCTGGGCTTCAACACAGCCAGTTGTAGCTCGGAAGTGCCGTTCACACGGAAAGAGACACTTGCTCCCGTGTCTCAGTGGGGTTCAGTAACGCCAGCTGTTCCCCTGCTGTGTGGATGGCAGTCTCTCCTGCTGTCTCCGCATTCCAAAGACAGTAGGCCTCTGCCTACACCCTCCTATTTCCTGGGCTTCAACACAGCCAGTTGTAGCTCGGAAGTGCCGTCCACACGGAAAGAGACACTTGCTGCCGTGTCTCAGTGGGGTTCAGTAACGCCAGCTGTTCCCCTGCTGTGTGGATGGCAGTCTCTCCTGCTGTCTCCGAATTCCATAGACAGTAGGCCTCTGCCTACACCCTCCTATTTCCTGGGCTTCAACACAGCCAGTTGTAGCTCGGAAGTGCCGTCCACACGGAAAGAGAAACTTGCTGCCGTGTCTCAGTGGGGTTCAGTAACGCCAGCTGTTCCCCTGCTGTGTGGATGGCAGTCTCTCCTGCTGTCTCCGAATTCCATAGACAGTAGGCCTCTGCCTACACCCTCCTATTTCCTGGGCTTCAACACAGCCAGTTGTAGCTCGGAAGTGCCGTCCACACGGAAAGAGAAACTTGCTGCCGTGTCTCAGTGGGGTTCAGTAACGCCAGCTGTTCCCCTGCTGTGTGGATGGCAGTCTCTCCTGCTGTCTCCGAATTCCATAGACAGTAGGCCTCTGCCTACACCCTCCTATTTCCTGGGCTTCAACACAGCCAGTTGTAGCTCGGAAGTGCCGTCCACACGGAAAGAGACACTTGCTCCCGTGTCTCAGTGGGGTTTAGTAACACCAGCTGTTCCCCTGCTGTGTGGATGGCAGTCTCTCCTGCTGTCTCCGCATTCCAAAGACAGTAGGCCTCTGCCTACACCCTCCTATTTCCTGGGCTTCAACACAGCCAGTTGTAGCTCGGAAGTGCCGTCCACACGGAAAGAGACACTTGCTGCCGTGTCTCAATGGGGTTCAGTAACGCTAGCTGATACCCTGCTGTGTGGATGGCAGTCTCTCCTGCTGTCTCCGCATTCCAAAGACAGTAGGCCTCTGCCTACACCCTCCTATTTCCTGGGCTTCAACACAGCCAGTTGTAGCTCGGAAGTGCCATCCACACGGAAAGAGACACTTGCTCCCGTGTCTCAGTGGGGTTCAGTAACGCCAGCTGATCCCCTGCTGTGTGGATGGCAAAGTCTCCTGCTGCCTACACAGTCCTACTACTACTGATTTTTAACCGTGCTCCAATTAGGCCTGTGGCTCCACTGTCTCTCGTATTTCCCCTGTCCTCCAACCCTGCCAGTTACAGCTCCGAAGTGGCGTCTGCACAATCCACACTTGTTCCTGTGTTACAGGTGTTCAGTCCGGTCAGTTAATCCCCTGATGTGTGTCCGGCAATGTCGCCTGCTCTGTCCACATTCCCATAACTAGTTATGGGAATGTGGACAGAGCAGGCGACATTGCCGGACACACATCAGAGGATTAACTGACCGGACTGAACACCTGTAACACAGGAACAAGTGTGGATTGTGCAGACGCCACTTCGGAGCTGTAACTGGCGGGGTTGGAGGACAGGGGAAATACGAAAATCAGTGAAGCCACAGGCCTAAGTGGAGCTTGGTTAAAATTAGTAGAAGTCTACAACCGATCTTAAAATTTATTCAATGCAGCCTCAGCCTGCTCCGTGCTTGTCCCTGGGCTTCAACACAGCCAGTTGTTGCTCGGAAGTGCCGTCTTCACAGAGTAAAACACTAGCTCCTGTGTTTGTATGGTTCAGTAACGTCAGCTGTTCCCCTGCTGTTTTGATGGCAATCTGTCCTGCTGCCTCCCAATTGACAGCACATCAGGCCTCAGCCTGCTAAGTGCTTGTCCCTGGGCTCCAACATCGCCAGTTGCTGCTCATAACTGACTTTGGCACGGGTACTCCCTCCTGCCCAGCTTGGTTCCAGCCCTGCCTGCTGTTTCCGGGAAGTGTCAATGTCATTTTGCCACCCCAAGTTGCCATGTCGTGTTGCGGTTGGGTTAGCCGAGGCTAGGGTGCCAGCAGTTTAGGTGCTTCCTATGTGGACTGCGGGTTCTGGTAAGAAAGGCTTGTTCCGTAGTGCCAGTAGGACAAGCACCCCCTGTAGGACTGTGTGATTCGGTAACTGCGGCCAGCTTGCGGCATGCCAACTTTGCTTTTCAGGGGTAACTTCAGCTGCCCCTCCGGGTTCCAGCACCGTCAGCTGGTTCTCGGCAGAGCCTTTGGCCTAGGTGCCTCCATCTCGGTATCCGAGTTCCGGCAAAGTCTGCTGGTCCTTGGTAGTGCTTTGTAGCACAGGTACCTCCTGCTTAGTAACCGGGTTCCAGCACCGTCAGCTGGTCCTCGGTTGTGCCATTGGCTCTTATTCCTTCTGCTGCCCCTCCGGGTGCCAGCACTGTCAGCTGGTCCTCGCTATTTCCATTTGCTCTTGCAGCTTATGCTACCCATCCGGGTTCCAGCACCGTCAGCTGGTTCTCGGCAAAGCCTTTGGCCTAGGTGCCTCCATCTCGGTATCCGAGTTCCGGCAACGTCTGCTGGTCCTTGGTAGTGCTTTGTAGCACAGGTACCTCCTGCTTAGTAACCGGGTTCCAGCACCGTCAGCTGGTCCTCGGTAGTGCCATTGGCTCTTGTTCCTTCTGCTGCCCCTCCGGGTGCCAGTACCGTCAGCTGGTTCAAGAGGACAAAGAACAGGAAGACAACCACCAAGATGCAGAACAACAAGAGAGAGAAGACAAAGAAGCATAAAAAAACAAAGCAGAAGAACATTAAGCATAAGACTAATACTCTGAGCAAATGATATTATCTTATTTATAAGCAGAAGAAGACTAAGCAGTGTATGGGGGTGAGTCCGTTCCTCCTCGTGGTGCCCCTGGAAAAGGCCTGCTGCTGCAGGCCAAACTGAACGCGGACAAATCCTGTTGTAAATCTTTTGTGACAGGCAGAACGGAAGGTGTAAACTTCTAACTTTTCTAGATAACAACTACAGGAATGCCTGACACAAATAAGAATGTGATGAAGAAGAATAGGAAGAAGATGAAGAAGTTGAATATGTAGAATAATAATTGTTGAATAAGAAGAATATGAAGAATGTAAGAAAAGGAATAAGAAGAAGAATGTAAAAAAAAGGAATAAGAAGAGAATGTAGAAGAATGTAAAAAAAGGAAGAAGAAGAAGAATGTAAAAAAAGGAATAAGAAGAAGAAGAAGAATGTAAAAAAAGGAATAAGAAGAAGAAGAAGAATGTAAAAAAAGGAATAAGAAGAAGAAGGTAAAAAAAGGAAGAAGAATAAGAAATAAGAAGAAAGAAGAAGAAGACATACATGTCTGGCAAAATATAAATTAGGCTAACATAGTCAATATGTTTGTAACTCCTAACGTCTTTAAAAAAAAAGTTTAATTCCTGCTATTCCATTTGATTGGGCTAAACCTCTATGGCTTTAATGTCTCCTCCACCTTCCACAATACATTCTACATTATTCTTAGTTGTTTTTCTTCATGTAGAATTAACCTACAAGGAAAGAAAGGGTTTTTTTTAATTCCGATATTTTGGCCCCATTGACTTGCATTGGTTCCCGGTATCGGAATCGGCGATACCGATACTTTTTTTAAAGATCGGCCGATCCATTCCGATCCGATATTTTCAAGTATCGGCTGGTATCGCTCAACTCTACTTATAACCAATCAACCAGAACACTAACAAAACTGTTGAATAAATATTGGTTCATCCTTAAAAATAATTCAATCCTAGCAAAACACCTCCCAGGGAAACCAAACATTATCTGTAGAAAAAAATCTCTCCCTTAAAAACTTGGTTGCACCTAGCCTAACTTCCCTACAAACCAGACAAAGCACATCTATAGGCATAAGTACTATTGGGTGCTTCAAATGTGGAGCACCAAGGTGCCTATGTTGCGGTGCACTAGTCCAAGGGGCTACAACTTTTTCCTCTAGGACAACAGGAGAAACATTCCAGATGAAATTCAGGCTGAGTTGTCAATCCTCTTACGTTGTTTATGTTTTGGAATGCACATGCGGCCTGCAATATGTTGGCCCGCACGATACAGGCCATGCATTCACTCCTCAGTAAACACAGGCAAAATATCAAAAATGGGTTTACACAACACAGCGTTTCAAAACATTTTTTAACTGAACACCAGAAAGATCATAAACAGCTAAACGTGACAATCATTGACCACATATCTGACACTGTAAATGACAGGTACAGACAACTCATCAATGGGGAGAATTATTGGATTTTCAAGTTGGGGTGTTTGCACCCTGAGGGTCTCAACCTTAATCTTGAAAATGTGATTTTCTGAAATTTTATTTTTCCATTGCTCCACGCTTTATATTCTATGCGTAAGGGAAAAGAGAATTTTTTCATTTAGGTTCCCTGAGATCTCTGGGTGAAAAAAAATAATAAAAAAATATGAAAAATAAATAACTCTTAGCTTTTTAATATGTAATTTTAATCTCCCTGTTTTTTGCTGCTACATCAGCAGAAATGTTTTTAAAAATATTTTTATAAAGGGAAAAAAAACCTTAAAATTTGTTTTTTTTTCTTTTATAATTCTTAACGTTCATTTGCCTTTTATTTGGATTATTTTTTATTGTGTCTTAGATGTAATAAGTACACTTTTACCCATTTAATACCCCATTATCCTGAATTGAAACATTCTCTTTTCTCAGCCAGCTATTGTATGCAGTTATCAGCCCATTTGATTTCAAGCTGGGAAGGGGCTAAATGTCCAAATTAGATCATTGATTAGCTCCCTTTAAATACCTCTTGTTTGTCACACTGGTCATACCTGATGAAGGCGGATTCACCGCCGAAAAGCTTTGTGAGAACTAGTGTTGAGCTTTCCGATACCGCAAGTATCGGGTATCGGACGATATTTGCCGTATCGGAATTCCGATACCGAGTACCGATACTTTTTTCGTATCGGATACCGGAATCGGAAGTCCAAAATGCCACTTCTGTGGCTCTGATTGGCTGCCGAAATGACGTCATCATGATGCGCTGTCTGTGCGCATCATGATGCGCCGTCAGTTCGGGCCTTCGGGGGGGCTGTGCCGACTGTCCGGGGGTCTGTGCCGGCCTGCCGGTGGTCTGTGCAGGCCTGCCGGTGGTCTGTGCAGGCTCCAGGGGTCTGTGCCGGCCTGCCGGGGGAGCTGTGCCGGCCTGCCGGTGGGCTGTGCAGGCTCCGGGGGTCTGTGCCGGCCTGCCGGGGGAGCTGTGCCGGCCTGCCGGTGGGCTGTGCAGGCTCCGGGGGTCTGTGCCGGCCTGCTGGGGGAGCTGTGCCGGCCTGCCGGTGGGCTGTGCAGGCTCCGGGGGTCTGTGCCGGCCTGCCGGGGAGCTGTGCCGGCCTGCCGGTGGGCTGTGCAGGCTCCGGGGGTCTGTGCAGGCATCGTCTGATGGGACTACAGCAGTAGTCCCATCATCCGGCTAATGTGTTGAATGTAAAAAAAAAATTATAAAATTTACATGCTACATACATGCTACATACATACTACATACATACTACATGTAACATACATACTACATGCATACTACATACATGCTACATACTACATGCATGCTACATACTACATGCATGCTACATACTACATACATACTACATATATACTACATGTAACATACATACTACATGCAACATGCATACTACATACATGCTACATACTACATGCATGCTACATACATGCTACATACTACATACATGCTACATACTACATACATGCTACATACATACTACATATATACTACATGTAACATACATACTACATGCAACATGCATACTACATACATGCTACATACTACATGCATGCTACATACATGCTACATGCTACATACATGCTACATACATGCTACATACATACTACATATACTACATGTAACATACATACTACATGCAACATGCATACTACATACATGCTACATACTACATGCATGCTACATACATGCTACATACTACATACATGCTACATACATACTACATATATACTACATGCATGCAACATACATACAACATATATACTACATGCATGCAACATGCATACTACATATATACTATATATACTACATGTAACATACATACTACATATATACTACATGCTACATACATGCTACATACTACATACATAATACATATATACTACATGCATGCAACATACATACAACATATATACTACATGCATGCAACATGCATACTACATATATACTATATATACTACATGTAACATACATACTACATGCTACATACATGCAACATACACACTACATGCTACATACAGTGGGGCAAAAAAGTATTTAGTCAGTCAGCAATAGTGCAAGTTCCACCACTTAAAAAGATGAGAGGCGTCTGTAATTTACATCATAGGTAGACCTCAACTATGGGAGACAAACTGAGAAAAAAAAATCCAGAAAATCACATTGTCTGTTTTTTTTTTCATTTTATTTGCATATTATGATGGAAAATAAGTATTTGGTCAGAAACAAAATTTCATCTCAATACTTTGTGATATATCCTTTGTTGGCAATGACAGAGGTCAAACGTTTTCTGTAAGTCTTCACAAGGTTGCCACACACTGTTGTTGGTATGTTGGCCCATTCCTCCATGCAGATCTCCTCTAGAGCAGTGATGTTTTTGGCTTTTCGCTTGGCAACACGGACTTTCAACTCCCTCCAAAGGTTTTCTATAGGGTTGAGATCTGGAGACTGGCTAGGCCACTCCAGGACCTTGAAATGCTTCTTACGAAGCCACTCCTTTGTTGCCCTGGCGGTGTGCTTTGGATCATTGTCATGTTGAAAGACCCAGCCACGTTTCATATTCAATGCCCTTGCTGATGGAAGGAGGTTTGCACTCAAAATCTCACGATACATGACCCCATTCATTCTTTCATGTACCCGGATCAGTCGTCCTGGCCCCTTTGCAGAGAAACAGCCCCAAAGCATGATGTTTCCACCACCATGCTTTACAGTAGGTATGGTGTTTGATGGATGCAACTCAGTATTCTTTTTCCTCCAAACACGACAAGTTGTGTTTCTACCAAACAGTTCCAGTTTGGTTTCATCAGACCATAGGACATTCTCCCAAAACTCCTCTGGATCATCCAAATGCTCTCTAGCAAACTTCAGATGGGCCCGGACATGTACAGGCTTAAGCAGTGGGACACGTCTGGCACTGCAGGATCTGAGTCCATGGTGGCGTAGTGTGTTACTTATGGTAGGCCTTGTTACATTGGTCCCAGCTCTCTGCAGTTCATTCACTAGGTCCCCCCGCGTGGTTCTGGGATTTTTGCTCACCGTTCTTGTGATCATTCTGACCCCATGGGGTGGGATTTTGCGTGGAGCACCAGATCGAGGGAGATTATCAGTGGTCTTGTATGTCTTCCATTTTCTAATTATTGCTACCACAGTTGATTTCTTCACTCCAAGATGGTTGGCTATTGCAGATTCAGTCTTCCCAGCCTGGTGCAGGGCTACAATTTTGTTTCTGGTGTCCTTTGACAGCTCTTTGGTCTTCACCATAGTAGAGTTTGGAGTCAGACTGTTTGAGGGTGTGCACAGGTGTCTTTTTATACTGATAACAAGTTTAAACAGGTGCCATTACTACAGGTAATGAGTGGAGGAAAGAGGAGACTCTTAAAGAAGAAGTTACAGGTCTGTGAGAGCCAGAAATCTTGATTGCTTGTTTCTGACCAAATACTTATTTTCCACCATAATATGCAAATAAAATGAAAAAAAACAGACAATGTGATTTTCTGGATTTTTTTTTTCTCAGTTTGTCTCCCATAGTTGAGGTCTACCTATGATGTAAATTACAGACGCCTCTCATCTTTTTAAGTGGTGGAACTTGCACTATTGCTGACTGACTAAATACTTTTTTGCCCCACTGTATATATACACATACCTATATAAGTGAATAGAAGAAGGAAGACAGGCAAAGACAATGGATGGAAATAAATTACAAAAAAACTGATTAAATAAATAATGAATAGACAATAGAGAGTAAAGGGGGGAAATACAATGGGAAATAAGAAATAACAGATAATAATGAAAACAACTACTGGAAATATTAGGTAATAGGATGAGCAGAATAATGGATAAAATAGATCACAAAAAATGCATGACAGGATAAATAAGAGGGAGAGAAAACAAATAGCAACAAATGAATCAAGAAGATAAAAGGTATGAAAGTCATGGCAGAGGAGGCAGTGCCTGTGAATGTGAGTCTGCATATGCGGGCAGTGCGGATCTAGTCGCGCCTTGGCAGGGCTTCCAGGTCAGAGAGTGGCACCTTATATGGTATGGGAGGTGGGTATACTGTATTCCTCCACCACTGTAAAAAAAAAGTCCCTAGTCTCACTTTATGCCATTGCTGCATGGGAAATTCCCACGCAGCAATGGCATAAAGTGAGACTAGGGACTTTTTTTTTTTTTTAAAGTGGTGGAGGAATACAGTGCGGAAGGATACCTACCTTCCGTCATTGTATTCCTGGAGCTGGTAGAGAACGGTAGCATCAGCTGATGCTGCTGTTCTCCACGCAAGATGGACGTGGGACCCTCGTGGACTTCTGCGGATCGGGGTAAGTATATTGGTGTTTTTTTATTTTGATATTTATTCCTCAAGGGGACAATGGCTTCGGGGATCAAAGTGACAAGTGACGGTGAGTATGTACTCTATGTTATATGTACTGTATGTCTATATGTATGTATTGTATGTAGTATATATGTATGTTGCATGCATGTAGTATATATGCAGTATATATGTAGTATGCATGTTGCATGCATGTGGTATGTAGCATGTATGTAGTATGTAGCATGTATGTATGTTGCATGTATGTAGCATGTAGTGTGTATGTATGTAGCATGTATGTAGTGTGTATGTTGCATGTACAGTGGGGCAAAAAAGTATTTAGTCAGTCAGTAATAGTGCAAGTTCCACCACTTAAAAAGATGAGAGGCGTCTGTAATTTACATCATAGGTAGACCTCAACTATGGGAGACAAACTGAGAAAAAAAAATCCAGAAAATCACATTGTCTGTTTTTTTTCATTTTATTTGCATATTATGGTGGAAAATAAGTATTTGGTCAGAAACAAGCAATCAAGATTTCTGGCTCTCACAGACCTGTAACTTCTTCTTTAAGAGTCTCCTCTTTCCTCCACTCATTACCTGTAGTAATGGCACCTGTTTAAACTTGTTATCAGTATAAAAAGACACCTGTGCACACCCTCAAACAGTCTGACTCCAAACTCCACTATGGTGAAGACCAAAGAGCTGTCAAAGGACACCAGAAACAAAATTGTAGCCCTGCACCAGGCTGGGAAGACTGAATCTGCAATAGCCAACCAGCTTGGAGTGAAGAAATCAACTGTGGGAGCAATAATTAGAAAATGGAAGACATACAAGACCACTGATAATCTCCCTCGATCTGGTGCTCCACGCAAAATCCCACCCCGTGGGGTCAGAATGATCACAAGAACGGTGAGCAAAAATCCCAGAACCACGCGGGGGGACCTAGTGAATGAACTGCAGAGAGCTGGGACCAATGTAACAAGGCCTACCATAAGTAACACACTACGCCACCATGGACTCAGATCCTGCAGTGCCAGACGTGTCCCACTGCTTAAGCCTGTACATGTCCGGGCCCGTCTGAAGTTTGCTAGAGAGCATTTGGATGATCCAGAGGAGTTTTGGGAGAAAGTCCTATGGTCTGATGAAACCAAACTGGAACTGTTTGGTAGAAACACAACTTGTCGTGTTTGGAGGAAAAAGAATACTGAGTTGCATCCATCAAACACCATACCTACTGTAAAGCATGGTGGTGGAAACATCATGCTTTGGGGCTGTTTCTCTGCAAAGGGGCCAGGACGACTGATCCGGGTACATGAAAGAATGAATGGGGTCATGTATCGTGAGATTTTGAGTGCAAACCTCCTTCCATCAGCAAGGGCATTGAATATGAAACGTGGCTGGGTCTTTCAACATGACAATGATCCAAAGCACACCGCCAGGGCAACGAAGGAGTGGCTTCGTAAGAAGCATTTCAAGGTCCTGGAGTGGCCTAGCCAGTCTCCAGATCTCAACCCTATAGAAAACCTTTGGAGGGAGTTGAAAGTCCGTGTTGCCAAGCGAAAAGCCAAAAACATCACTGCTCTAGAGGAGATCTGCATGGAGGAATGGGCCAACATACCAACAACAGTGTGTGGCAACCTTGTGAAGACTTACAGAAAACGTTTGACCTCTGTCATTGCCAACAAAGGATATATCACAAAGTATTGAGATGAAATTTTGTTTCTGACCAAATACTTATTTTCCACCATAATATGCAAATAAAATGAAAAAAAAAACAGACAATGTGATTTTCTGGATTTTTTTTTCTCAGTTTGTCTCCCATAGTTGAGGTCTACCTATGATGTACATTACAGACGCCTCTCATCTTTTTAAGTGGTGGAACTTGCACTATTGCTGACTGACTAAATACTTTTTTGCCCCACTGTATATGTATATATATATATATATATATACATACATGCATACATACAGCTCTGGTAAAAATTAAGACACCTCCACATCAAAACCCTGTCATGGGCACCTCATTCTCCAGATCTGATAAAAAATAGTGAATAGTGGTGGCGCATTAATACCCCCTAGAGACCGTAGCAAAAATAAGGGTCTGAACCAACAAGACCGAACTAAAAATTTTAAACACCGTGTTCTCCAAATTCGTCTGGAGAAACAAACAACCGCGCATAAGTCTCAAAAAGCTGATGACTCCAAAGATAGATGGGGGCCTAAATCTACCTAGTGTTAGAAATTACAATATAGCATGCCTTGCGAGGTACCTTCTGAATTGGATTCACGAGGAGAGCAAATACTCTGCCTACAAATTGGAGAAAGACTACGCTCAACCGTGGGATCTTAGATCCTTAATACATGCAAGAATAAAGATGTTACCGCCCACAATAAAAAACTCACTGATATTTAGAGACACCATAGCCACCTGGAAGACGGTGAGAAAAAAATATAAATTATCGTTTAGAATATCAAAATATCTTCCAATATGGAACAACCCAGAATTTCTACCGGGAGTAGAAAATAAATTGTATAAGGAATGGAGAGATAGGGGCATAAAAGACATCACACACCTGATACATCCCACAGAAAACAGATGGCTATGTAAAAAAGAAATAATAGAAAAATTCAATCTAAAAGAACAAATTAAATACCATGTCATGGCCTAACTAGTAGATACGCAGACTGAGTTCACACGTAATGCGTTTGACATAATGGTTAATTCAGCGAAAAACTCAGCGTCTATATCAAAGCTATATAGCGAGATGAGGGAGGTCCTCTTGGATAGCCACCCAGACACATTCTATAAGAAATGGGAAACGCAACTAGAGGATAAAGATTTGGGAGACAAAATAAGGAAAGGTTGGATAAAAGTCCGCCAGTTCCTTGGTAACGAAGGCTGGAGAGAAACTCAATACAAAATAATCCATAGGGCGATTTATGCCTTCCAGTTTCCAAAGAGCTCTGCAGCATCAGAAAGAATCACCCACTGTCCCAAATGCAACACACCATATACTGATCTACTTCACGGTTTGCTGACTTGCAAACTAGTAACAGACCTATGGTGGGCAGTGAGAAAATTTATGGAAAAAATCTGGGACTGGGGGGACGAAATCCCGGTGAACTTGGTTCTCTTCCATTATTGGGAGGAACAATCTAGAATACGATTGGGAAGCGGAAGCCCTCCACAGGTTGTACACATAATTATTATGCTCACAAAGAAATTACTATTAAAATATTGGCTGAAGCCAGAAATACCAACCATTAAAGAACTCGCAGAACATCTAAAACATATAATGATTCTCGATAAATTGGAAGCAGAGAAGAGAAAGTCCAAAGATACAGCTAAATTTTTCACAAAATGGAAAAAGTTTATTAGGGAACATTGCAATGGGGAAGAAATAAAGCATATAGTTGGTCCATTTGTGGACACAACGTGGTATCACACAGAATCTCTGAGAGGAACATTGGGCATGCTAAAACTGAATTAAACGATCTGAAGAAGTGATGACCGTCGGCCGGAGAGCGTCCTGGTTGATCCCAGAATGGAGAGATTTGTTCTAACTGTAGTCTGATAAAGTTTCAGGGTAAGAGGAGGGGGTTTGTATTAAAAAGTTATATGGGGAGGGTGGGAGAGGGAGAGGGGGAGGGGGGAGGGAGATATTACCAGCTCAAATGGAAGTCTAAAGAGAAGAAAAGTTATTACTATTAATGTCTGACAGCCTGTGATGTAATAATTTGCATAGCATTATGTCTCTCTTAAAATGTACAAGCCTGTTTTGCTTTGTAAAAACCAATAAAAAGAGTTTAAAAAAAAAACAAAAACAAGACCGAACTATAAGAAATCAGAGATAAAATAAGAATTTCTGCGCAGGTTTCTAGTAAAATAAATTGCAATTATCACATAGGCTGGTTAATGTGACCGTAACAATTATAGCTGTGTATTAAATCTTAAAATCCGGTTAATATAGCTGCAATAAAACTGCAACCAATAAAATTGTGATGTTTTTTGGAGAACAAACCAATATTCAAGCATAAATCTACCGACATTTACCTTGAAATGGAGTAGTAGTGCTGGTGTGCTAATTTTAGGCTAATAATTCCAATAATCTCGTCACAATTCCAGAGCAGATGTAAGACACTAATAAAATAAAATTAATTCTGAGCAAAAATAAGATAAAAAAATTAAATATTTTAGGTAGCAATCTACTTATACAATTTAAGCAGCCATTAACCAGCATATGTGATAATTGCAAATTATTTTACTAGAAACCTGCGCAGAAATTCTTATTTTATCTCTCATTCTCCAGACCTGAACACCATTGAGAACCTCTGAAATGTAATCAAGAGGATGATGGATAGTCGCAAGCCATCAAACAAAGAAGAACTGCTTAAATTTTTGTACCAGAAGCAGTGTGAAAGGCTGGTGGAAAGCATGACAAGATGCATGATAGCTGTTTTTAAAAATCATGGTTATTCCACAAAATATTGATTTCAGAACTCTTCCTGAGTTAAAACATTAGTATTGTTGTTTCTAAATTATTATAAACTTGTTTTCTTTGCATTATTTGAGGTCTAAAAGTAGTGGGTTTTTTAAAAAATTTTGACCATTTTTCTTTGTCAGAAAAAAAATACAAAATTTATTGCTTGAAAATTCGGTGACATGTCATCGGAAGTTTATAGCCAAAAAGAACAATTTACATTTTTCTCAAAAATATACCTATAAAGAGAAAGCTCAGACAAACGGAACATTTGAAAGTGGTCTCTTAATTTTTGCCAGAGCTGTATATACACATACAATGTGTGTGTGTATCTATAATAATAAATGCCCTAAGCAGCTTCCGGTTGTAACAACTTCCGTCCAGTTGTAACCGGTGACGTCACCGCACACCTCTTTCCATGTTAACCCTCAACACACACACTCCTCTCACCTTTCTCCATCTCCACTCACTCTTTCACTCCACATACGACCCTTTCTCTCACTCCGTCTCTCATACTCACGCCGTCATCGCCACTGATCCACGATCCCCGACATCTTCCGCCGGCGCCATTCTGGATCCAGACGTCCTCCACGCCGGCGACATGTTCTTGCGGCGACGCCATTTTGGATCGGCGAAATCCCGCCATAGTCAAGATGGCGTCGCCGCAAGAACATGTCGCCGGCGTGGAGGACGTCGGGATCCAAAATGGCGTCGGCGAACACCATTTTGGATCCCGACGGCATCCACGCCGGCAACATGTTCCTGCGGCGACGCTATTTTGGATCGGCAAAATCCCGCGATACTCAAGATGGCGTCGCCGCAAGAACATGTTGCCGGCGAGGACAACGTCGGGATCCAAAATGGCGTCGGCGAAAACTCGCGAGATTTCGCCGACGCCATTTTGGATCCCGACGTCGTCCACGCCGGCGACATGTTCTTCCGGCGACGCCATCTTGAGTATCGCGGGATTTCACGATACTCAAGATGGCGTCGCTGCAAGAACATGTCGCCGGCGTGGACAACGTCTGGATCCAGGATGGCGCCGGCGGAAGAAGATGTCGGGGATCGTGGAGCAGCGGCGATGACGGCGTGAGTATGAGAGACGGAGTGAGAGAAGGGGTCGTATGTGGAGTGAAAGAGTGAGTGGAGATGGTGAAAGGTGAGAGGAGTGTGTGTGTTGAGGGTTAACATGGCAAGAGGTGTGATGCTATCGCATCCTCCCGATGCGATAGCATCGGGCCATAATCTAATATATATATATATACACACATACAGTCATGGCCAAAAGTATTGACACCCCTGCAATTCTGTCAGATAATATTCAGTTTCTTCCTGAAAATGATTGCAAACACAAATTCTTTGGTATTATTATCTTCATTTAATTTGTCTTAAATGAAAAAACACAAAAGAGAATGAAGCAAAAAGCAAAACATTGATCATTTCACACAAAACTCCAAAAATTGGCCGGACAAAAGTATTGGCACCCTCAGCCTAATACTTGGTTGCACAACCTTTAGCCAAAATAACTGCGACCAACCGCTTCCGGTAACCATCAATGAGTTTCTTACAATGCTCTGCTGGAATTTTAGACCATTCTTCTTTGGCAAACTACTCCAGGTCCCTGATATTTGAAGGGTGCCTTCTCCAAACTGCCATTTTTAGATCTCTCCACAGGTGTTCTATGGGATTCAGGTCTGGACTCATTGCTGGCCACCTTAGAAGTCTCCAGTGCTTTCTCTCAAACCATTTTCTAGTGCTTTTCGAAGTGTGTTTTGGGTTATTGTCCTGCTGGAAGACCCATGACCTCTGAGGTAGACCCAGCTTTCTCACACTGGGCCCTAAATTATGCTGCAAAATTTGTTGGTAGTCTTCTGACTTCATAATGCCATGCACACGGTCAAGCAGTCCAGTGCCAGAGGCAGCAAAGCAACCCCAAAACATCAGGGAACCTCCGCCATGTTTGACTGTAGGGACCGTGTACTTTTCTTTGAATGCCTCTTTTTTCTCCTGTAAACTCTATGTTGATGCTTTTGCCCAAAAAGCTCTACTTTTGTCTCATCTGACCAAAGAACATTCTTCCAAAATGTTTTAGGCTTTTTCAGGTAAGTTTTGGCAAACTCCAGCCTGGCTTTTTTATGTCTTGGAGTAAGAAGTGGAGTCTTCCTGGGTCTCCTACCATACAGTCCCTTTTCATTCAGATGCCGACGGATAGTACGGGTTGACACCGTTGTACCCTCGGACTGCTGGGCAGCTTGAACTTGTTTGGATGTTAGTGGAGGTTCTTTATCCAACATCCGCACAATCTTTCGTTGAAATCTCTTGTCAATTTTTCTTTTCTGGCCACATCTAGGGAGGTTAGCCACAGTGCCATGGGCTTTAAACTTCTTGATGACACTGCGCACGGTAGACACAGGAACATTCAGGTCTTTGGAGATGGACTTGTAGCCTTGAGATTGCTCATGCTTCCTCACAATTTGGTTTCTCAAGTCCTCAGACAGTTCTTTGGTCTTCTTTCTTTTCTTCATGCTCAATGTGGTACACACAAGGACACAGGACAGAGGTTGAGTCAACTTTAATCCATGTCAACTGGCTGCAAGTGTGATTTAGTTATTGCCAACACCTGTTAGGTGCCACAGGTAAGTTACAGGTGCTGTTAATTACACAAATTAGAGAAGCATCACATGATTTTTCGCACAGTGCCAATACTTTTGTCCACCCTCTTTTTTATGTTTGGTGTGGAATTATATCCAATTTGGCTTTAGGACAATTCTTTTTGTGTTTTTTCATTTAAGACAAATTAAATGAAGATAATAATACCAAAGAATTTGTGTTTGCAATCATTTTCAGGAAGAAACTGAGTATTATCTGACAGAATTGCAGGGGTGTCAATACTTTTGGCCATGACTGTATATATACACACACACACACATACATATATTTACCGTATCCCAGATATTCTTCCCACATATACTTAGAAAAGGTGTATCACACTTGGCCCGCTGCAGGGAGGTAAATAGACTGGTGGGAATAGTGATGCCGGAGAAGCCCATTGAGAATATTGAGAAACCAATATAGCGACAAAGACGGTAACTCTAATCACATCATCACTTTAAAAAAATGGCTGCCAAAACAAAGCAGAAAATAACACACCCAATATGTGGGTGTAAAGAACCTTTTTTTTTTTTTTTTTTTTTTTAAACTAAGAACACACCACTTTCGGAGGGTAATAAATTGTGTATATTGTTATTAATAATGTTATAATTCAAAGTGAACATCTTATTCAAACATTCTTTGCTTTATTTTCTGACATTTACTACTGAAAAGTTAGAATTGCATCATATTTGTACCAATAATATAAGCACCTATAAAACTAGACGTAAGTTAACAATACATTTGCCCAAATGTGGATGTTAAATGCCGTTTGTTGGGTGTACCACTCTTCCAAGCAGAAGTAACGACTTGCTGGTGCCTTCACACAGGGCTACAATGAAAGGTTTGTTAAGCTTTACTTCCTTTGGCTTGTCTTTGGCCTCTGTGACATTGCTTTCTCCACTTGATTCTGCATCACTTTCTTCCAGTTCAAAATCAACAATGTTAGTTACCTATGAAACAACGGAGCATCAGGATGAGGTAGTTTATGTTGCAGATTTTTTGCACCAATTATGTAAATTAGGTTATTTAATTTTTTCATTGCGATTTTTTTAGTCTCATTTTACATTCTTTTTTGCATGTTTTGATGCTACAATTTTAGCCTCTCTTTTTTATACTTTCTGATATTTGGCTTTTACAAAACATTATTGATTCAATCATGTGTTGATTACATGCGATTTTAATGAATTTCCCCAGCGCATCTGTTTTTTTTTCAACCTGCATCTACCACATCTAATGCAATTCTATGGGGGAAATCTGCCCATAAAAGTCACCATATCCACAAGAGAAATTGACATGTTGTGGATTGAAAACACACACCACAGGTTAGTTTGTGCAATGTAAAAAAAAAACAGTGGGCATGAGAGGTCTATAAATCCCATCCATTTTGCTGGAACTGTAAGGGAATGTTTCCACAAGTCGTATTACATCCGGATTTGCTGCGTATAGCTGCAGCGTTTAATCTGCAGCGTCCAGATATTATAGCATAGTGGAGGGCATTTTATGAAATCCTGAGCCACTATGCATCCTAATATGCGGATGACACCCACGAAACCGGACATGCGGCGCGTCTTTTTAGAAAGCAGCATGTCTGTTTACCTTGCAGAGATGCAAATAACCCAGTTTATGTATGCGATGCGGTGATACCGCATGTGCTCAATGAACACATCCGGAATCACCGCGCATACAGAAGGGGGTGGGGCTTTCCTCTCTGTCCAAAGTGCAAGGAATCCACTATGTGGAAACTCACCCTAAGATGTTGTGTTTTTGACACTGCAAAAATACGCAGCATCAAAAATTTATAGTGAGAATACAGCCTTGAAGGAAGCCAACATCAGAAAATGACCTAGTGTCTAAATCAAGTTTTTGTGTTGTTTTTTTTCATATCATGATAGATATGTTGTTTCAGGAAGAGTTTACAGGAGTTTTCTTATCAGAAAAGACATGATTATATCGACAGATGACATAGGCTCCACCAATCACAATAGACAATGTCACACCTGACCCAGTGGCTAATGGGACAATTGCAAGAATTGTATTTTTTATTTTTAATACAGATTGTGCTGTTAAAAAAATTGCCAAAAAATAAATAAATGTTTACTACAAAACCCCAAGTTATCGTATTTTTTGGACTATAAGACGCACTTTTTCACCAAAAAATTTGGGAGGAAAAAGGGGGGGGGAGTGTCTTCGGAGAAGCTTACCGGGGGTTGCGGCAGTGGTGTGGCGATGCTGTGGAGATGTTGAGGTTCGGTGTCGGAGTGGGTGTTGCGGCGTGCACCTGAGCAGGGTCCCTTCCTCAGGATGCCGGCGGCAGAAATCTGGCGATGCCGCGGACCGGTGTGCATGGCGAGCAGAGCCGAGTGGATCGCCGGTTTCCCTGCGATCATCTTCCTGAAGCCGTGGGCCGCCAGAGGTGGCGCGTGTGTAGATTGAGATCTTTGCGGCCCTTGGCTTCAGGAAAAGGGCCACAGGAGGCCATTTTCCTGAAGCTGAGAGACGCCAGGATCTCAATCTGCGCATGCATGGCTTCAGGAAGATGACTGCTGAGAAATCGGTGATGCACTTGGCTCTTATCACTATGGACACTGGGCTGTGGCATCGCCACATTTCTGCTGCTGGCCCCCTGAGGAAGGGACCCTGCTCCATGCTCTGCCTCATCGATGACACCGGACCCATAGCATCACACCCCGGAACTGCAGCATTGCCCCACTTCTGCCACCGGCATCCTGAGGAAGGGATCCTGCTTCATGCTCTGCCTCACCGCTGACACCGGACCCGCAGCATCGCACCCTGGGATTGCAGCATTGCCCCACTTCTGTCACCACCGGTTTCCTGAGGAAGGAACCATGCCTCCTGTGACCCCGCACTACCACCGCCGGCCCCAAGGTGAGATACCTTAAATTCAGTCAATAAGATGGACCCCATCATATAAAAATGTTTTTTCTGCTATTTTCCACCCCAAAATTTGGGGTGCGTCTTATGGTCCGATGCGTCTTATAGTCCGAAAAATATGGTAATTTTCAGAAGATAACTTTCTTTTAACACTATTTAAAATTAGTGATGATGTTGCTACTGCTAATGATTGTTAGTGCTTAAGCTACGACTGAAAAGAAATGCATTGTAAATGATTATGAAATCTTCTACAGCTTTCAATAAAATAAATTAATCAAGTAAAAATCAATTAGTAGCTCTAAAAAAACGTGTATATGTAGCCCTAGTCTAAGACCGGCTTCACGTTGGTTGCCTTATCTAGGCCCCAGCGTTATCAGAGTGCGCCCTCTGTCCTAGTTTTCAAAACAAACCAGTGACCAGAAGAAACTATTAAATGCCATTGTATTTTGTGTTTCAGTGATTTATGCAAAAAGTAAAAGAAAACACCACAAATGTGAAAAAGATTACATTAAAACCCAAACATGTCATCTTTTAAATATACAAATCCTTTACAATGCACACTGCTTTCACTTTTGGTCTGAGGGTGCGACCGGGTCCGTGCGATTTGGGTGGGGACAAGCACATATTTCAGCTGGATGTGCATCCAAAGTCAAACATTCAGCTGAAATGCATTGCATTGCAGGGACCCACTGGGTCTCTACGCCGCAATAGGTGTCATCAGCCAATCAGAGGCCGTGGCTGACTTCGGCATGCAACTTACTGGTGGAGCATGACAGTGATGTCATGTGCTGCCCTTTGCGTGCACGCTGATGTCAGATGCCGGCTACAGAAGAGGTTTCCGGGGTCATAGGAGTGGGAGAAGCGAGTGGAATCTGGGATTTTTTATGCATAAGAAAACAACAGCAGGATGGGGAACAGCCATGTTTTCCAGTACATGGGGGCCCCAGATATTGGACCAGTTAAGATGGTATGTAGAAGTAATGTTCGGCACCTCTAGTCTCACAACAGATGAGACATCACGAAACAATCACTGACCTCAGGGAGACCAGTCAAAGAAAATACTGCGGCAGCTGGCAAAGGCGCTCAATCAGTGAAATCCTAGGTGCATTGCTCCCTGGGAAATACGAATATGCAAATAAAGTCCGTGGAGCCTCATTTAAGAGTCTCAAACACGGAATCCTACTCCACACTGATGAGGGGCAACACCCTGAAACAGCTGTCTGTGGATGGATACCTGGCCTTGGTATTTCCCTTGTCATATCTGTAAACTCATAAAGAACTGGATATTGACTTAAAGGGCCACTTAAAATGGTGGTAATGGTGGTTTCCGAAAGGAGCCACCCCTTGGCTGGGTTCTTCCCTGGAGGAAGATCTGGCTAGTCCCGTGTTTGAGACTCTTAAATGAGGCTCCACGGACTTTATTTGCATAACAGATGAGATAGGGAGAAATAGATTGTTATTAACCAAGAATATTACCTTTCCCATGTTTATGTCTGTTTTGCTCATTTTACTGAAGTCGGCATTTTTCCCCAGCAGTCCTAACACATTGATACTGGAAAGAATATCTTGAATACTGTATGAAAGTTCTATTTTTACTTTTGGTAAAAATAAGTTGATGTATCTGTAAAAATAATACATATATGTATTCAGTAAATGAATGACTCCATATTCTCTATCATTATACGAATAGTCGTTTAAAGTTGTGTCTTACCTTTTTTGTGATTTATATAAAGTGTCTATCCAATTCAAATACGTTTCCCACCGCATGGAAGATTCGATGTTCTCAAGGTTGTTTCCATTTATTGGCTGGGCCAGTAGCAGGAAATCATTATCACATAGGGGAATCTTTATCAATAACTGATTCTTGGTAATATCTTCAATAAAGGGAAACATTCCTGAAACTGAAATCATAGGAACCGAAACTATGCTGTTTGGCCCAATCCAGAAGGGTTGATGGTTTGGAATTAAGGAAGAATTAGCCACTTTACCTGAATTAAAACACAAGTACGTGTTAGCCAGCCTACTGTAATGTTTCAATATCAGCACTAATCCATCAGCCTTCCATAATTACACTCCATGGACCATTATTACAACTTATAGAGAATCTGCCACTGTGACAAATGTGGCCAGTTTTTGCTCTCATTTTATTCCTCCTGCTGCCCTGTAATGCCTTTATTTTTAAATCCGCTATAAGTTCCAGAAAAATGGGCCCATTAATTTAGTGCTAATATTTATACCAACTTGCCACAGGGTTCTCTGGGGGCATGTCAATAGGTTGCAATGCAAAATTTCCACATGACACATGTCCCCTTGATAAAAACATAAAATATTGCATCCAAAAAATAGCCCAATATTTCTAGAAAAGTATGGCGGATTTTAAAAATAAAGTATGCACAGGGGAGCATTGGGAGTAAAATAATAGCAAAAACTGGCCACTTTTGAACTGGTGACATGACTACTTTAAAGTTACTCTCTCTCCACCATGGGCCTGAAAATAACTATACATTACTCATGTATGGTCAGTCTACCAGGTGCCCAATAGCATCTTGTTCCTCCTGCTTCTAAGATGGATAGCACAGTGGCATAAGGAGTGCAGTGGAAAGTAGAAATGACAAATTCCCTGCCTTTTCTTGCTGTGTGATAGGAGTGTAGTGATTTAGATATACCAGTGCACTCCCCACACCATTGCAGGGGCCAATTTTGAGGCAGGAAGGAAGGATGGATGTTGCAGGCAGCAGATCGCTCTCCACAGCATCTCCAGACTCTGTCACATGTGCTGAGTGTGAACCTGCTGCCTGCAACATCCTTCAGCATGACCGGTTTGGCAGTGGGTCAGTAGTGATGTGGGGTGGCATTTCTTTGGAGGGCCGCACAGCCCTCTATGTGCTCGCCAGAGGTAGCCTGACAGCCATTAGGTACCGTGATGATATCCTCAGACCCCCTTGTGAGACCATATGCTGGCGCGCAGGGGCGGACCTACCGCCTGTGCAGCCGGTTCATTGCATGGGGACCCCGGGGGAGAGGGGGCCCCTCCAGCACCGCATGGCTAATTATTCATGCAAATTAGCCATGTGGACTTGTGGAGCGCGAGCGCCGCAGAGCCAGCAAGGAGGAGAGGAGAGCAGCCCCCCTGCAGGAGGCAACAGGAGGGGTCTGACTCCTCCTGAGGCTGCGTGCCAGCGTGGCCCAGCGCAGAGGAGCCAGCCCTGAGGGCTGAGGTGAGAGATCATCAGAGATCAGCCAGCAGCGTCAGTGCCGTGGGGGAGGAGAGGAGGGTAGACAGACTGTCTGACTGTCACTCACACTGCCTGCCCTGTGGCGCCGGCCAGACGGTGGTTGCAGTTCAGCTGCAGGTCAGTGTGTGACATCACGTGTCTGTGTGGCCGTGCCCCTGCCCATAGCAGCAGCTCAGTCAGGAGGAATGTGCGGAGTGCAAACACTGTGACTGGAGAGTGGAGTGGACACAGTGTTGAATGGATCCTCTTGGTCTGGACTCTGGCCTGCCCTGCCTGCCTGCACAAGGTAAGAGTACCGGAGCTGAACAGGACTGAGGGACTGGGACTGAGGAGGCAGGCATGATTTGGGGGGGCTCCTTGGGTGGGGGAGAAAACTGAAGCATGGCAGGCATGATTTTGGGGGACTTCGTCCTGGGGGAGAACTGAAGCATGATGGCCTGGCTGATCATGAATGGGGGGCCCCTGGCCTTGGGAGAAGCACGGCCTGGCTGTTCATGAATGGGGAGGGCCCTGGCCTGGGGAGAAGCATGGCCTTGACTGCTCATGAATGGGGGGGCCCCTGGGGAGAAGCATGGCTGCTCATGAATGGGCGGGGCCTGGCCTGGGGAGAAGCATGGCCTTGGCTGCTCATGAATAGGAGTCCCCTGGGGAGAAGCATGGCTGCTCATGAATGGGGGGGTGCCTGGCCTGGGGAGAAGCATGGCCTGGCTGCTCATGAATGGGGGGCCCTGGGGGAGATGCTTGGCTGCTCATGAATGGGGGGGCCCCTGGCCTGGGGAGAAGCATGGCCTGACTGCTCATGAATGGGGGGCCCCTGGCTTGGGGAGAAGCATGGCCTTGGCTGCTCATGAATGGGGGGCCCTGGGGGAGATGCTTGGCTGCTCATGAATGTTGGGCCCCTGGGAGAGATGCTTGGCTGCTCATGAATGGGGCGGCTCATGGGGGGAGAAGAAACCTGAATCAGGCGGCCCACATCGGGGGAGAAGCAGCATAAACTGGGGGGGCCACATGGGGAGAAGCAGCATAAACTGGGGGTGCCACATAGGGCGAGAAGCGCTATGCCAAAAGTAGACTGCATTTGGGGGAGAGCATTATGAAACAAAGGGAAATGGGGATGCCTATATATATTACCTGGAGACTGTCTTGGGCTATGTATATGATATAGAGGCTATGCTGGGCTGTATATATTACCTGAAGGCTATGCTGGACTGTATCTATTACCTTAAAGCTATGTTGAACTGTATATATTACCTGGAGTGAAGGCTATGCTGGCCTGTATATATCACCTGGAGGCTGTGGTGGGCTGTATATATTACCTGAAGGCTATGCTGGACTGTATCTATTACCTTAAAGCTATGCTAAACTGTGTATTTTAACTGGAGGCTTTGCTGGGCTGTATTACAGTCATATGTAAAAGTTTGGGCACCCCTATTAATGTTAACGTTTTTTCTTTATAACAATTTTGGTTTTTGCAACAGCTATTTCAGTTTCATATATCTAATAACTGATGGACTCAGTTATATTTCTGGATTCAAATGAGGTTTATTGTACTAACAGAAAATGTGCAATCTGCATTTAAACAAAATTTGACCGGTGCAAAAGTATGGGCACCCTTATCATTTTCTTGATTTGAACACTCCTAACTACTTTTTACTGACTTCCTGAAGCACTAAATTGGTTTTGTAACCTCATTGAGCTTTGAACTTCATAGCCAGGTGTATCAAATCATGAGAAAAGGTATTTAAGGTGGCCACTTGCAAGTAGTTCTCCTATTTGATTCTCCTATGAAGAGTGGCATCATGGGCTCCTCAAAACAATTCTCAAATGATCTGAAAACAAATATTATTCAACATAGCTTCTCAGGGGAAGGATACAAAAAGTTGTCTCAGAGATTTAACCTGTCAGTTTCCACTGTGAGGAACATAGTAAGGAAATGGAAGAACACAGGTACAGTTCTTGTTAAGCCCAGAAGAGGCAGTCCAAGAAAAATATCAGAAAGGCAGAGAAGAAGAATGGTGAGAACAGTCAAGGACAATCCACAGACCACCTCCAAAGACCTGCAGCATCATCTTGCTGCAGATGGTGTCACTGTGCATCGGTCAACAATACAGCGCACTTTGCACAAGGAGAAGCTGTATGGGAGAGTGATGCGAAAGAAGCCGTTTCTGCAAGCACGCCACAAACAGAGTCGCCTGAGGTATGCAAAAGCACATTTGGACAAGCCAGTTACATTTTGGAAGAAGGTCCTGTGGACTGATAAAACAAAGATTGAATTGTTTGGTCATACAAAAAGGCGTTATGCATGGAGGCTAAAAAACACAGCATTCCAAGAAAAACACTTGCTACCCACAGTAAAATTTGGTGGAGGTTCCATCATGCTTTGGGGCTGTATGGCCAATGCCGGCATCGGGAATCTTGTTAAAGTTGAGGGTCGCATGGATTCAACTCTGTATCAGCAGATTCTTGACAATAATGTGCAAGAATCAGTGACGAAGTTGAAGTTACACAGGGGATGGATATTTCAGCAAGACAATGATCCAAAACACCGCTCCAAATCTACTCAGGCATTCATGCAGAGGAACAATTACAATGTTCTGGAATGGCCATCCCAGTCCCCAGACCTGAATATCATTGAACATCTGTGGGATGATTTGAAGCGGGCTGTCTATGCTCGGCGACCATCAAACTTAACTGAACTGGAATTTTTTTGTAAACAGGAATGGTCACAAATACCTTCATCCAGGATCCAGGAACTCATTAATAGCTACAGGAAGCGACTAGAGGCTGTTATTTTTGAAAAAGGAGGATCTACGAAATATTAATGTCACTTTTATGTTGAGGTGCCCATACTTTTGCACCGGTCAAATTTTGTTAAAATGCAGATTTCACGTTTTCTGTTAGTACAATAAACCTCATTTGAATCCAGAAATATAACTAAGTCCATCATTTATTAGATATATGAAACTGAAATAGCTGTCGCAAACACCAAAATTGTTATAAAGAAAAAAGGTTAACATTAATAGGGGTGCCCAAACTTTAACATATGACTGTATATATTTCCTGGAGTCTGTGCTGGGCGCTGTATATATTAACTGAAGGCTATGCTCGGCTGTATACCATATTTTATTTGGAGGCTGTGCTGGGCTGTATATATTAACAACTAGAGGCAATGCTGGGCTAGTGGGCTATATATGTTATTTGGAGGCTACAACTGGCAAATAATAAATACAGCCCAGCAGCACCCTACAGATATTATATCCTGCCCTGCATAGCCTCAATATTAGATATACAGTACATTTACGGTGGGAAAATCAGCAGCAAAAATTGACATTGTGTAGATTTTCCCGCTCTAAAAAAAGCAGCATATCCGCTGTATATTTTAGTGGCACCATGTAACGCGCATCTAGCACAACTGCACTTGCCGCGGCCGGCCACAAGCCCGATAGAGAATGAATGGGGCTTGCCGGATCGGTGCCACAAGTCGCCCGTTAGGCGGCAGAGGTGCGGAAGTCTGCAGGATCTGCTGCTAGTAGGGTGTGGAGCCCAAAAAATTTCTTGCACAGGGGCCCACTACAGTCTGTGTCCGCCCCTGCTGGTGCGGTTGGCCCTGGGTTCCTCCTAATGCAGGACAATGCCAGACCTCATGTGGCTAGAGTGTGTCAGCAGTTCCTGCAAGATGAAGGCATTGAAGCTATGGACTGGCCTGCCCATTCCCCAGACCTGAATCCGCTTGCAGGGGGCCAATTTTGAGGCAGAAGGAACAATACGTCCACATAAGCAGATTAGGTAAACTGTAGACATGAGGTAGGGTAATTCAGGGTGGAGGAAAGCTTTAATAAATTCTATTTGGTTTACTGATGTCATAAAATCAGGATGCTACATTTATAAGATCCACAAGCATAACAAAATAATTTACATTCACAAGCTACCAACACGTGTCACAGCCCTAGCTTCTTAATATTGTCATTGAATTGTACTATGGCTTTAATCTAGGAAGTTGTGCATGCAATTTGTAATCTACAACACTTTTATGGGGTTTATCCCAACTAACATTTTTAAAAGGAACCCATCAGCAGGTTTTTGGCCCCGAAAGTATCATCGTCACAGTAAAGTATCTATATGTCCAGCCGGGGTTGGCGCAAGTACAGTAACGTCCCGATGATGGTGTGAGAACCGGACTAGCCATCTGCGAAAGGCCTAAGACTTTTTATTCGATCATTAATTTTTTTTTTTATGATCAAACAAATTTTCCTGTATCACTGAAGTGTGGTCAATTTGAAAGAGGGAAGATAATCAAAGGGTGGAGTTGCCATCCAGACTAAAGCCCCCGTCTCACATAGCGAGATCGCTAGCGAGATCACTGATGCGTCACCGATTTTGTGACGCAACAGCAATCTCGCCAGCGATCTCGCTACATGTGACACGCAGTGGCGACCGGCCCCCTCGCTGGATATTGCTGATCGTGCTCGAATGTCCTGGGCCATTTTTTCATCGTTGGCGTCCTGCTGGCCAGCGCGCATCACTGTGTTTGACCCAACGAGCGACCTCGTTGGTGACGCAGAACTCAGGGACGCAGGTGGGAATCGTCAGAAAAGCTGCTGTGTGACAAGGTACCAACGACCACTGAGGATCGCTGGATGGTTGCTGCATCGCTGAAGAGATCTGCCTGTTTGGCAGCTTACTAGCGACCATTTAGCGACGCGCCAACGGTCCTTACCAGGTCGTATTGTTGTCATGATCGCTTGTGCGTCACTAAGTGAAATGGGACCGTAAGGAAGAGGAAAGGTGGAACAAGATATCTGGTCTCACCAAGCAGGAAAGTGGATCCTCTTTCTCTGCTGCGGAGTGAAATTACATCGTACCTTTTGTGATACATATGCTTAGAAGTAGTATCGACTGGCGCTCCTATTCTGTAGCTGGGATTGTAGTGTGTACAGGGACAGAGAAGATCATACACAATGCAGTCTGCCCAGACCCTATAAAATTATACAGGCTTTATTAAAGCCCAAACTAGAGGTATATGATCTGTGAAGGGGAGAAGATATCCCTCTGGCAATGACTTGCTGGTAACCTTCAGACATTTAGAGACTACCTCACACAGCTATTCACTTCAATCTGCAAATTCATGTTGGGGTATGACTTTAATGGCTGCTCATAGCACCTGCTATGTAAACACTATATTAACCTCTTGTAGATTTCAGTACAAAAGTGCATTGGAGTATTAAAGTGTACTGCCCAAACTACAAATAAAGTTCATAGCATTAACCTACCTTTAAAATAAACGTGACTACTGTACATGAAGTTGGTGGTTCCATCAATGGCATTTAATCCAGTTTTAGTATTGGCCGGCAGTTTAGATTCCAGAAATTCATTGATTGATTTCACAGCCTTAGCAGAATCTTTGAAGTCCACAGCCCTTACGTACAAGCTGTCAACATTTACTTTTAATCCATGAACAAAGTTCTCTGACAACGGGATATTTGGAGAAACAAATATGAACGCAGTTCTTCTATGTGTAGTGATTATCGAATCTTTAGAACAGAAAGACTGGTCAATACTTTTGAGCTTTGAGAATACGTTTATACCACTCGCTTTAGAAGTGCAGTTTGTAAACCCTAATGGGTGATTTAATCCCAAAAATGCTTGTAAGCTTCTAGAAGTGTTCCCAGAAGCTCCATGGTAAAATGACATAATTGTTCGGAAAAAATCAGTGTTGGGTATTAGGATAGTTTCTGTTTTATGTAGTTTCCACCATCCGTCTACAGCCCGAAAGCTAAGGGCACCAATCAGTGGTACCAGATAGCGCTCTGCAGGTCCAAAATCTTCTGCTTCCACTTGGATTTTTTTTTCCGCTGCATTATTTTTTGATTCGATAGCTATAGGGAAAAACATCTTCTCATCGCTGTGATCCTGCAACTCCATCTTATCACATTCACTCTTGTTGTAAGCCAGGAGATTGAATGGATGGACATATACGCGGTTGCATGTAGATAAGCCAATGAATGCCGTCAAGCACAACATATGTTGGAGGTACATGGTTAAAAGCAAAGCTGTAAAACAAAGCCAGAAGTATTATGAATACTGTATATAGTATATTTGCTTATACTTTTCAATACTTAAGGGCTGATTCAGCAAAGTTTTTATGCACAAAACTGTCAAACGCTTTGAAAAGTTGCAATTTTTTAGTACAACAATTATGGAAAACGATGCGACTTTTTCCGTTTTACACCAGTTTGACTCCGCTCTGCCGAAATAGATAGAGCTAGGGCAGAGTCTGTGCTGGACGAGGGCATGGCCACCCCGTCCTTCAAATTCATTACAAATGTCGGCACTTTGTACAACAGAAATATTACTCTAGTCCCTAATTGGATTAGCATCTCTGGCACAACACGCAGAGGCGCACAGCACTTAGAAGGGGCACCAAATTCATTAAGCAGTGTGTGCCTCTTAATGAATTTGGCACTTTCTATTCCTTCAGAATACATGGCCGTAAAAGAGCTGCATGCAATAAGTATCCTGGTTGTGTAATTTGTTTCATCCCAACACTGCTGCAGCTGCTCATATACAACCCCTTCGTAATGGACAGTTGTGCCATGTGACCACAATCTGACTACCATTTTGTGGGGCTTTTTGCTTAACACACCCAACACCCTATGTGTATGGAGCGAGTTTAGCTCCTGGACCTGCTCTATATACTCCCACATGACATGACTATACATCAATGTTGGTAATGGGTGAAAATATCCAAAGCTGAACTATATAGGCAACACAAAATTCCATTTATCAGTAATAGGCTGGGATCACACATGCGAGGAATACGGCCGGGTTTCGCATGTTAATATCCGGCACTCGGATTGGAGCGTGCGGCCGCATAGCAATACATGGAGCCGTGCGCTCCACTCCTGAGTGCCGGCGGCAGTGCCGGGTATTAACATGCGAGACTCAGCCGTATTCCTCGCATGTGTGATCCCGGCCTTATTTTGCACATATCAAGCAATTAGAGCTCAGATTTCATTACTTAAAGAATAATCACACTTTTTTTTATTTTTATATATATAAATCAATAGCACACATGACAATAAGAAACATTTGTAATATATTTTATCAGGAAAATCGGCTTCTCTCTCCTTCGGGAATATATCATTCATTCTCAAAATTCTCAATTTATGGGTAAAATCTGTCTTCATTGAAGACAGATTTTCCCATTACTGGTACAGGAGATGGCAGTTGGTGCTCATAAACTTCTATAGAGAACTGTAACTGTCACTTTATGACAACTTGCTGCAGAATGTCTGTCTGCCTTTATCTTCTCCCTCCGCTTCCCCTCCCCTCTCCATGGAAATTTAAAAGTACCAACTGCCATCTCCTATCTCAGTAATGGGAGGACTTGTCTCCAATGATATCAGATTTTATCCCAGTATTGAAAGTGAAAGATCAGACCCATAGGAGAAAGAAGCAAAAAATATATAAAGATGTGCAATCAGGGGCATACATAGAAATCATGGGGCCCCGTTGAAGAAGTTATAATTGATAACTTCTAATACGTTCTTATGAATATCCTGAATATCTCACAACTTTGCAGTTTTTACAAAATAATTTTCCTCCTATGTGCTAAATTCCCTTTTCATTTCTCCGATAAAGTATTATGCCAATAAAAGTGCCCCACCAACGCTATATGATGTACACACAGTGAATTACTCCATACACACAGTATGATAACCCTATTGTACCCCACCCCTCAACTCCCCAAATGAAGTATGGTGACCCCAACACAGTATGATCCCCTAACTGTGACCCTCACACATCCCTCCATGCAGTATTAAGGGCCTACATACAGTATAATGACCCCCACTAGTCCTCCAAACAGCATAATGAACCTTCACACTGTAGAATTGCTTGCATACAGTATAATGGCGCCAACATAGCCTTCCATAAAGTATAAAGGCTCCCACATAACACTCCAAATATTATAATGTACCCTACATAGTACTCCAAATATTATAGTACCCTCCAGATAGACCTCCATATATTATAATAGCCACCACATAGCCCAATGAGCCTCATAGTTCTCCATATAGTATAAGGCACTACATAATTCAACATATAGTATAATGCACTCTCCATAGTCCTCTATTTAGTATAATACATCACCCATAGTCCTCCATATAATACAATGCACTCCCCATAGTCCATACAGTATAATGCACACCCCATAGTCCATACAGTATAATGCACACCTCTTAGTCCTTACATGCAGTATTATGGTCACCACAATGCATTTACTGCTTACCCCTTTATGACCTTGGATTTATTGGAACATCAAAGGTCGCCTCCCCCTGTTTGTTGCAGGCTCTGGCAATAAGCCCCCAACTTTCCAGCACAAATTACCTTAACAGCGGCAGGAGGAATCGCGATCCACGCGCAGCTGCTAACATGTTAAATTTCGCTGTCAATCACAAACCCAGCCCATGTCACATGACCGTGGGCCGCCAATAGGTTGTCATGATGACCCCGGGTCTGTAGGAGAACCCTTTGGTTTTAATTTTTTGGATATGGCTATGAGCAACACCCAGTGTCTGGCGCTTATAGCAAGTGAACATTTCTGCTACATAGAGCAGGGCTTAAAGCCCTGCTGTGTGTAACACAAGAGGTCAGAATATCACAGCGTCTTTTCTCCCATGGAGACTATTAAAGTTAGAAAAAAAAAGGTTTTAAAAATATTCAATAAGAATTGAAATCACCCTCCATTCGCCCCATTCAAAAAAAAAAAAAGAATAAAAATATTTGGCATTGTTGCATTCAGAAACATCCGATATATCAATATGTAAAAAGAATTAATCTTGCTAAATGGTGTAACAGGAAAAAATCAAAGCGGTAGAATTAAAAATTAAAATGCAATAACGGGCAATCAAAAGATTTTATCTACAACAAAATGGTATCAATAATAAAAGTCTTCTCGGCACACAAAAAATAAGCCCTCACACAGTCCCAGATCACGAAAAATGGAGACGCTATGGGTCTCGGAAAATAGCCCTTTTCTTTTTTTTACAAACTTTGGATTTTTTTTTCACCACTTAAATAAAAAAGAACCTAGACATATAACCAAAAAACAAGAACAATCATGGGTGTCTATAAGTATGTAAGTATAAATGTCATATAAGAAACCCAGAAAAAAGAAAAAAAATAGGATTTATGAAGAAAAATATCAAAATTTATTAACAATAATATAATAAACACAATAGAAAAATGAATGAGGAAGCAAATTGGTAAGAAAGACCGCTAAATGAACGGAATAAGGGGGTAAAGGATGGAAACAATTGTAGCCCCCTTATAAAGACTCGTATCGCTCCATACACTTTGTGTCCTGGCAGCATAAACCGCACACTGTCAGTAGCAGTAAATTAGGTTGTGAGGTAAGTGTTGCATATGATTTACCTAATTATCAAAAAATTTACGGATTTATTAAATGACCTGTATATGTTTGGCATCTACAAACTCATAATGACCTGGAGAATCATAATGGCAGGTCAGTTTTAGCATTTAGTGAACATGATAAAAAAAAAGGACAATTGTGGAATTACCCTTTTTTTCAATTTCACTGCGCTTTATTTTTTTTCCAGTACACTGCAGTTGTGGCCAAAAGTATTGACACCCCTGCAATTCTGTCAGATAATACTCAGTTTCTTCCTGAAAATGATTGCAAACACAAATTCTTTGGTATTATTATCTTCATTTAATTTGCCTTAAATGAAAAAACAAAAAAGAATTGTCCTAAAGCCAAATTGTATATAATTCCACACCAAACATAAAAAAAAGGGTGGACAAAAGTATTGGCACTGTTCGAAAAATCATCTGATGCTTCTCTAATTTGTGTAATTAACAGCACCTGTAACTTACCTGTGGCACCTAACAGGTGTTGGCAATAACTAAATCACACTTGCAGCAAGTTGACATGGATTAAAGTTGACTCAACCTCTGTCCTGTGTCCTTGTGTGTACCACATTGAGCATGGAGAAAAGAAAGAAGACCAAAGAACTGTCTGAGGACTTGAGATACCAAATTGTGAGGAAGCATGAGCAATCTCAAGGCTACAAGTCCATCTCCAAAGACCTGAATGTTCCTGTGTCTACCGTGCGCAGTGTCATCAAGAAGTTTAAAGCCCATGGCACTGTGGCTAACCTCCCTAGATGTGGACGGAAAAGAAAAATTGACAAGAGATTTCAATGCAAAATTGTGCGGATGTTGGATAAAGAACCTCGACTAACATCCAAACAAGTTCAAGCTCCCCTGCAGTCCGAGGGTACAACAGTTTCAACCCGTACTATCTGTCGGCGTCTGAATGAAAAGGGACTGTATGGTAGGAGACCCAGGAAGACCCCACGTCTTACCCCGAGACATAAAAAAGCCAGGCTGGAGTTTGCCAAAACTTACCTGAAAAAGCCTAAAACGTTTATGAAGAATGTTCGCTGGTCAGATGAGACAAAAGTAGAGCTTTTTGGGCAAAGACATCAACATAGAGTTTACAGGAGAAAAAAAGAGGCATTCAAAGAAAAGAACACGGTCCCTACAGTCAAACATGGCAGAGGTTCCCTGATGTTTTGGGGTTGCTTTGCTGCCTCTGGCACTGGACTGCTTGACCGTGTGCATGGCTTATGAAGTCTGAAGACTACCAACAAATTTTGCAGCATAATGTAGGGCCCAGTGTGAGAAAGCTGGGTCTCCCTCAGAGGTCATGGGTCTTCCAGCAGGACAATGACCCAAAACACATTTCAAAAAGCACTAGAAAATGGTTTAAGAGAAAGCACTGGAGACTTCTAAGGTGGCCAGCAATGAGTCCAGACTTGAATCCCATAGAACACCTGTGGAGAGATCTAAAAATGGCAGTTTGGAGAAGGCACCCTTCAAATATCAGGGACCTGGAGCAGTTTTGGCCACAACTGTACATGGTAAAATCAATAGAGTTGTTCAAAAGTACAACTCATCCCACAAAAAATAAGCCCTCACACGGCCATATTGACCATAAAATAAGAAAGTTATGACTCTGGAAAGAAGGGGAGAAAAAACCGGAAGCCCAAAAACGGAAAAATCCAAGGTAATGAACGGGTTAAAAAAAAAAATAAAATACAATAATCACCTCTCCTCCTCATTCCTTCAGTGCTCCGGTCTCTGCAGTTGAGCGCACATCTCAGGGCAGCAGGCACCATGTAGTGATATCATCGCGCCCATGGCTCTGAGACATCAGACACACAATAAGCATTATGGGGGTGGGAGCATCAGCTGGCGCTTCCTCTTTCATTATTGCTTTCAACTGTATCAGCATCCAGGATGTCGATAGAGTGGAACTTGCAATGATAGGCGGAGGGGGTGCTGGTGTAAGGGTTGGCCAGGACTATAGTCGTGGCCAGAGACACTAAAGCATCCGTGTCCAGGCCTTCCCTCACAGAGAAATACAACTCACTGTTCGACGTACCTGCGTCTCCAGGTTCGGGTCCCCCTGGACACTTCCCAAGCGGCAATGGCCCCTCTCCAAGGCAACTCCCAGTAATTGAGACTCAGTCCATGGTAACTTGAACAGTTTCTTTACTGACAACTTCACACAATATATCCACAATTGGCACATCATAGATAACACAACTGTCTTTCCTTGCTTCCTCAGCTTACCCTACTTTGCTAACTCTTCTATATGGCACGTACCCGGACTGGACCATCTTAGACTGCTTCCCAGCTTCTTCCTGGCCTAACCTTGCCATGAGGACAATTCCTTCTGCCTGTTTCTCCCCAGACTTGAAATCATCTGCCACCTGGTTTAGTTGCCTCTGGAAAAGCATCCGACCCATCTGCGCTGTTCCCTGTGAAGCTACAGCATCCTTCTGTTCCTCACTCTATCTGACTCCCACCCTAAGAGCGTCCACCCAGACTATGAGTCACCACATCTTCTCTCTACTGTTTTGGCCCACTGTATTGATGTCCAATGGCCGTGGATAACTTGGACTGTTGCTGCTTAACATTGCGTGGCTGCTGAGCTGTCCTGGGCCTATAGCCCATGTAGACACTTCGGGCAACCTGGCCCCGTCTGAACTAACTTCCTTCTAAGCTAGCCTTAACTCCCGGCAGCCCCTCCTACACTTAACTCTATCCTACTAAGAACTCTATATACTAGAGCGCCCCCCTCTAGTGTCCTAAAGGGTGCACTACACAATGAACACAACATATTTACAGCAAATGGTAACACATAACAATTTGGCAATAACATTAATTCTGGGTGATAACACATGGTGACATGTAGCAGTACCACCAGATCATTATAAAAGCATTAAGAACATTAAGGGTATGTGCACAAGTTGCGGATTCTACTGCGGATCTGCCACGGACTTGGCCCTGCGGTTCCGCAGCAGAATATGCTGCATTGTACAGTACCATGCTATCCTATGTAAATTGAAAACACTGTGCACATGCTGTGGAAAAATCTGCGCAGATACGCTGTGGGCTCATTTCTGCAGCATGTCAATTCTTTGTGCAGATCTGCAGCGTTTCTACACCCATTGACTTGTATTGAGTCGGGCACTTCCGCAGCAAAACCGCAGGTCTAAAAAAGATCTGCGGTTTTCCTGCGGGTGAAATGCTGCATATCGGGAGGGGGAAGCGTGTGGGCGGAGTGTGAGCGGCGACTGTGTGCGTGTATGGTGTGTGGACGGTGACTATGTGCATGTATGGTGTGTGGGCGGTGACTGTGTGTGTATGGGCCTGTGTGTGTGTGCGCAGGGGGTCATCAGGCTTGTGTGGGGGGTGATCGGGCCTGTGCGGGGGGTGATCGGGCCTGTGCGGGGGATGATCGGGCCTGTGCGGGGGTCATCGGGCTGTGCGGTGGGCTCTGCGGTGGTGTATGTGGGGCTCCCGCAATGAAATGACAGGCAGAGGTATCCCTCCACCAGGAAAGAGGTCCCCTAATCCTAGCCCTAACCCTAATGCTCACGCAGCATTGCTGTAAAGTGAGAGCCTGAGCTCAGGTAACCTCAGTGATGCACTGCAGGAGGACTATCTCCTGTCAGTTCATCACTGGGAGGCCTATAGAGCAGTGACATCACCTAATGTCACTGTTCTATAGGGGAGATCATCTTGGGACACTCTTTATTAATTGGACTGCATCAGACAGGGAGTATACAGCTTGTTTATTTTTTTACTTTTTATTACAGGAGACCGTGGGCGTCGCTTGGATCTGGGCGTACAATAAAAATATGAAAACCGTGTTGTGTGCCATTTCATTAAAATACTTTATTCTTATGTGTGTGTTTTTTTAACCATTTTTTACTATAAGATTAATAATGGATAAGTGTCTTATTGACGCTTCTCCATTATTAACCGGGCTTAATGTCACCTTACAATAGCAAGGTGACATTAACCCCTTATTACCCCATATCCCAACACTACACAGGAGTGGGAAGAGAGGGGCCAGGTGCCAGAATTGGCGCATCTTAGAGATGCGCCATTTCTGGGGCGGCTGCGGGCTGGTATTTGTAGCCGGGGGGGCCATGGCCCCTTCCTAGGCTATGAATATTAGCCCGCGGCTGTCTGCGTAGCCTTTCTGGCTATAAAATACAGGGGGACCCCACGTCATACAAATATTGGCCCCCGGCCGTTGGCTTTCCCCCTCTAGCCCAGAAAATTGCACGGGAGCCCACGCAATTTTTTTTAAATTTATATGGCTATATTTCTATAGCTATATCTATGGCTAAATCTATAGATTTATCTATGGATATATCTATAGATAGATCTATGGATAGATCTATCTATCTTTCTATCTATCTATCCATCTAGCTATCCTATCTATCCATCTATCCTATTTATCCATCTATCCATCCATCCATCTATCCTTCTATATCTATCTATCCATCTATCTATCCTTCTATCTATCCATCTATCTATCCTTCTACCTATCTAACTTTCTATCCATCTACCTATCTATCTATCATCTATCTATCTATCTATCTATCCTTCTATCTATCTAACTTTCTATCTATCTGTCTGTCTGTCTGTGTAATGGAGTGTGGGTTGGACCAATGTAAATGAGGAGGTAGGACATAAATTACATCACAAATCTTTTCTTTTTGTTAAATAACATATTTTTATTTCGCTTACAAAAACGGATACAAATCCGCAGGCAAAACCACATCAATTCCAAGGCAAAAACGCATTAAAATGCACATGCGCTTTCTGCCATTAACTGCGGATTTTGTGCGGAAAAATCCGTAGCAGAATCCACACTGTGTGCACATACCCTAAGGCTATGTGCACACCTTGCGGAATTGCCGCAGAAATTTCCGCGGGAATTCCGTAATTCCATTCCGCAGGAAATATGCGAGAAAACCGCATTTTAATTCCCGCCTATTTCCTGCGGAAAATCTAGCGATTTGCAAGCGTAATTAGCTTGCAGAATGCTAGCGTTTTCCAAGCGATCTGTAGCATCGCTTGGAAAACTGATTGACAGGTTGGTCACACTCATCAAACATAGTGTTTGACAAGTGTGACCAACTTTTTACTATTGAGGCTGCCTATGCAGCTTCAGTAGTAAAAAGATCTAATGTTAAAAATAATTTAAAAAAATTAAAAATCGTGATATTCTCACCTTCCAATGTCCCGAGCAGCGTTCCCGATCATCGCGATGCTCCCGGCAGGTTCCGTTCCCAGTGATGCTTTGCGACAATGACCTTTGATGACATCGCGGTCTCACAAGACTGCTACGGTGTCGCAAGACCGCGACGTCATCAAAGGTCATTGTCGCAATGCATCACTGGAAACGGGACCTGCTGGGAGCATCGCTGAGGCCTGCTGACGCTGCAAGGGACATCGGAAGGTGAGAATATGACGATTTTTTTATTTTAATTCTATTTTTTTACAGGGATGTGGTACCCAGAGCCTGGAGGAGAATCTCCTCTCCTCCACACCGTGGGTACCATCCGCAAATGTTCTGCTTACTTTTCGTATGGTGGGCACAGCCACATGCGGATTTTCCCGCGATTCCGCACAAAGAATGAGCATGCTGCGTATTTTTCTGCGATGTAATTCCGCCACGGAAAAATCCGCAGCATTAGCACAGCATGTGCGGAATCACAGAGGAATGCATGGGATGCTTTTTTTGTGTGTCTTCGCATCAAAATCGCGCATTTAAAATCGCCGCAAAAAAAGCTACATGTGAACACAGCCTAAGAGTTTTCCCCTCAAGCTTTAAACATGCCTCCATCACACCTATCCTCAAAAAGCCCACTCTTGACCCATCCTCTGTATCTAGCTATCGCCCTATATCACTTCTCCCCTATGCCTCCAAGCTACTGGAACAACACGTCTACCTTGAACTGTCCTCCCATCTCTCTTCTTGCTCCCTCTTCGACCGCTTACAATCTGGCTTCTGGTCACACCACTCCACTGAAACTGCCCTTACTAAGGTCACCAATGACCTCTTAACCGCCAAGAGCAAGCGACACTACTCTGTCCTCCTCCTCCTGGACCTGTCGGCTGCCTTTGACACAGTCAACCATTCCCTATTATTACAGACCCTCTCATCCCTTGGCATCACAGACTTGGCCCTATCCTGGATCTCATCATACCTAACAGACCGGACATTCAGCGTCTCCCACTCACACACCACCTCCTCACCTCGCCCCCTATCTGTCGGAGTCCCACAAGGTTCAGTCCTAGGACCCCTGCTCTTCTCCATTTACACCTTTGGCCTGGGACAGCTCATAGAATCTCATGGCTTTCAGTATCATCTCTATGCTGATGACACACAGATCTACATCTCTGGACCAGATATCACCTCCCTACTAACCAGAATCCCTCAATGTCTGTCCACTATTTCATCCTTCTTCTCCGCTAGATTTGTGAAACTTAACATGGACAAAACAGAATTCATCATCTTTCCCCCATCTCACGTGACCCCCCCAACGAACCTATCCATTACAGTAAATGGCTGCCCACTCTCCCCAGTCCCACAAGCTCGCTGCCTCGGGGTAATCCTTGACGCTGATCTCTCCTTCAAACCACATATCCAAGCCCTTTCCACTTCCTGCTGACTTCAACTCAAAAATATTTCATGGATCCATTCATTCCTCAACCAAAAATCTGCAAAAACCCTAGTCCATGCCCTCATCATCTCTCGCCTTGACTACTGCAACCTCCTGCTCTGTGGCCTCCCCTCGAACACTCTCGCACCCCTTCAATCTATTCTAAACTCTGCTGCCCGACTAATCCACCTGTCCCCCCGCTATTCCCCAGCTTCTCCCCTCTGTCAATCCCTTCTCTGGCTCCCCATTGCCCAGAGACTCCAGGACAAAACCCTAACCATGACATACAAAGCCATCCACAACCTGTCTCCTCCATACATCTGTGACCTCGTCTCCCGGTACTTTCCTGCACGCAATCTCTGATCCTCACAAGATCTCCTTCTCTACTCCCCTCTTATCTCCTCTTCCCACAATCGCATACAAGATTTCTCTCGCGCATCACCCCTACTCTGGAACTCTCTACCACAACATATCAGACTCTCACCTACCATCGAAACCTTCAAAAAGAGCCTGAAGACCCACCTCTTCCGACAAGCCTATAACCTGCAGTAACCACCGATCGGCCAAACCGCTGCATGACCAGCTCTACCCTCGCCTACTGTATTCTCACCCATCCCTTGTAGATTGTGAGCCTTGGTGCGGCAGGGTCCTCTCTCCTCCTGTACCAGTTATGACTTGTATTGTTTAACATTATTGTACTTGTTTTTACTATGTATACCCCTCCTTACATGTAAAGCACCATGGAATAAATGGCGCTATAACAATAAATAATAATAATAATAGAAGAGAGAGAAAAAGGAATAATATCATTCCACCCCCTTACACTCCTGCTTTCCTTAAATTTAGTTGTCCCCGACCAATCATTTCCTAACTTTATTATTTACAACGCATACTCCGCACAGGGAAGTCAAATGAGGTAGTCACATTCGGTACACACCAAAGTTTGTGCCCTACGTGTGGTACAACAGTCCTAGGGGGGTAAGCTCTCCCTTTCCTTGAAGGAAGTATGGTCTTTCTTCTGCTAGTCTCCAGCCAAGAAGGCAGTCTCTGTTTTTCCAGCAGAATGGGTGCAAAAGGCACAACAAAAATAATAAGAGTCCACAGGCTCCAGATATAATACCTAGCTTGCAGTCCTCCAGGCCGAACAAATACTGTAGATGTATAAAGACCAAAAGAACTGTCCTCATGACCAGTTTTGGCCACATAACTCCCCCATCCTTTGATGGGAAAAGATCAGGGCTTTTCCTTTACCCTGAAGGATGCAGAACAGTCCTTCCACAAATTCTATAGATGGAGCAACGTGCACAACACTTTTTTAACAAATGGACAACTTTTTCAATGGCGCGCTTTCTGTGCCTTTTACGTCGGTTTCCATGCCCTGGTATGGGATGAAGAGAACCCTGCAGCCACAGAGTCCAGGGACTGGCCAGGAGTAATAGTCTCAGTGCAAAATTGTGATGTGGACGGGAGCGGGTTCGCTGCCGCTTGGGCATAACAAGAAACATCCAGCTCAGCAATATTACTGGCCACCAGTCTGGTCCCCCGTACCCGGTGGCTATATGACAGGTCCAGAGGACCACTTTCTGATTCTTTTAACGGGAGAACGGGCCGACCCCTCCGGGAAAGGAGCCGAGGTGCACATACCACCTCTCAATACAGCAACCAGCACGCACCAGTCCCGCGACAATTTTCTTCTTCCGTGCCTGCAGCTGCATGGTCTGGCTCCCAAAGATGTAACACCATTTCCAGCCTAGCTTCCGGCACGGGTCCCTCCGGGGCGGTCACCACTTCTGTTCCTCCAAATTCCAACTCCCAGCAACTTGGCTCCGGCTCCTGGCGAGAAGTCTCCATGCACCTCTGCGACGGTGCTGAACACAGAAAATGTCTAGACTCCGCCGGGGAAGGCTCTGCTTGCCACTGACACTCCATTTCCCGACGAAGGCATTCCAGTTCATGCTTCTCCAGTTCACCGGCCTTCTGAGGTAAGTGATGTTGTTCGCAACTGTACTCCGATCTCTCTTCTGGACTCCACCCGTTTCTCGGTGGGTCCATCTCTGACAACTCCACCTATTTGTTGTTAGTCAGCGGAATAGGGTGGGGTTTTCTCCTCTTCACCGGCACCCACCAGGGGCAGACTGGGACATACTCATAGGCAGGTTTTGGAACCAGGGGAAGGTTGCAACGCCCACGAAGGACGCGGCTCTTGTTATTGTCTCCTTCTTCATCGCCATCCCCGCCAATTCCACAGCCGCCATCTTGGTCACAGTAATGGTGTCAGACTTTCTCATCAAATAAGCCAAGTCCAACTTGGTAGTCAAGTCCGGTGTTTTGTCCATGTTCACTAAATCTTCTACTTTCTCTTCTCTAGATACAGCAAACACTTGCTCCTTTTTCTCATCATTTTCCAGGAGCACAGCAGTCACACACTATATCATCAGCTCTTTTCTTCACGGGTTTTCCGCATCGCGAGGGAGTCGAATCCTGCCGACTACGCCAAATGTAATGGTCGGCCAGGACTATAGTCGTGGCCAGAGACACTAAAGCATCCGTGTCCAGGAATTCCCTCACAGAGAAATACAACTCACTGTTCGGCGTACCTGCGTCTCCAGGTTCGGGTCTCCCTGGGCACTTCTCAAGCGGCGATGGCCTCCAGTAATTGAGACTCAGTCCATGGTAACTTGAACTGTTTCTTTACTGACAACTTCACACAATATATCCACAATTGGCACATCATAGATAACACATTTGTCTTTACTTGCTTACTCAGCTTTCCCTACTTTGCTGAAGCTTCTATACGACATGTACCTGGACCATCTTAGACTGCTTCCCAACTTCTTCCTGGCCTAACCTTGCTATGATGACAATTCCTTCTGCCTATTTTGCCCCAGACTTGAAATCATCTTCCACCTGGTTTAGTTGCTACTGGAAAAGCATCTGACCCGTTTGTGCTGTTCCATGTGAAGCTACAGCATCCTTCTGTTCCTCACTCCGTCCGACTCCCGCTCTAAGAGTGTCCGCCCAGGCTATGAGTCGCCACATCTCCTCTTTCCTGTTTTGGCATACTGTATTGATGTCCAATGGCTGTGGATAATTTAGACTGTCACTGCTTAACGTTGCGTGGCTGCCAAGGTGTCCTGGGCCTATAGCCCATGTGAACACTTCAGGCACCCTGGCCCCATCTGAACTAACTTCCTTCTAACCTAGCCATAGCTCCTGGCAGCCCCTCCTACACTTAACTCTATTCTACTAAGAGCTCTATATACTAGAGTGCCCCCCTCTAGTGTCCCAAAGAGTGCACTACACTTTACCTATCTAAAACATAGCATTACACAATGAACACAACATATTTACAGCAAATGGTAACACATATAACAGAGTGGCAATACCATTAATTCTGGGTGATAATCGATGGCGACATGTAGCAGTACCACCAAATCATTATGAAAGCATTAAGAACATTAAGAGAGAGAAAAAGGGAATATCATTCCACCCCCTTCACTGGCACTGGGCCCCCCAGGCTCATGGGCGCAATAGCAGTAGTGTGACCTGCCGCCATTGGTGATGTTTTATGGACAGCAATGCCAGCTTTTTATTTTTTGGTAAATGAGTCTATGTTTACCTGTATGCTTTGCCTACAATGCATGCTTAGAAAAGTGTGTTGTATTTTCTGCAGCTTTGTGCAATTAATTGCTTTCTATGGGTAAAAAGACACTGAAAGAATTGATATGCTACAGATGCTAAAAATGCTGCAGTTGTTAAATTCAGTAAGAAAAAAAAAATTGTCCTGTGCCAGAGATTTCTGAACTTTCATAGCTAGTGATGAGCAGACCCCTGGAAGTTTTTGAACCCAAACCCCATGGAAATCAATGAGGACCTGAACTTTGAAGCTGGAAAATCTCTCTCTTGTCCATGTCTGGAGTTCAGCATGAGTCACTCAGTGTCCGGTATGAACCCTAAACTTTAAACTTCGGGTTCGCTCATCTCTACTAATAGCTGTTGCTGGTACTGTAATAATAATAATAATCTTATTTTTATATAGCGCTAACATATTCCGCAGCGCTTTACAGTTTGTACACATTATCATCACTGTCACCGATGGAGCTCACAATCTAAATTCCCTATCAGTATGTCTTTGGAAAATATCTACTGTAAAATGCAGCTTCTTATATGCATAAAAATCGTTGCAAAAATGACGCATGTGAACATAGCATTAACATATCTTGTGGTGCACCTATGGCGCATTTAGACACATTGATCTACGGCCATTAACGTGTGCCAGCTGGTTCTCATTTACTGACCTGTAATATACTGCTCAAAAAAATAAAGGGAACACTATTCCATTTGCAACAGGTTGTTTTGTTTGTGTTCCCTTTATTTTTTTGAGCAGTATATAATTGTTCATCCCCCATAAAGCATCATGCTACTGACCTCACATCCCCTCTGCCAGCATAAAAGAGCCAAGGCTTATCTGGCCGGTGATCGACGGCATATTTACATGGGCCAATAGTAAGGAGCGTTCTCAAGTTACTGTCCCGGCTAAATGCATGTTTATTACTTCATTTCAAGCACAAATATTTTCAGGTGGTCTCACCCTCCATATTCTAGAGGGGGCAGATGCCACCAAAATGGTTGTTTTTCCAAAGATTTTGTATCTATTTCAGTATTTACCTATATCCATGGGACACAATGGAATTATTCAGGACTGAACAAATCTTCCAACTGTACCCCACATCAAACCTTGGGAACCCCCATTACTAATTCTTAGCTCTTTGTCTATTACATGGATGCTACACAGATAGATGAAGAAAACACACACTTCTTTGTCTGCCTTTGCACTTTGGGAAGGATTATAAATCCTTGAGCGAATTATGACATAAGTTGCTTGAGCTGGATCAGTAGTAAAGTAAATAATTGTCTTGCTGAATCCAGTTTAGGGAAGTTTTGTGTGTTTTAGATAGAGAATGACCTCTGGCGTGCAGACCATTAAAGATGCAATGCCTCATCAGTGAAGGAGATATAAGCGCTCTACACAGGCACCTTATTTCAGGGGAAAGTACCGTCATATTCATAGTAGAAATGGTAAAATGGAATTAGTGTTTATATACAACTGCAGTCAACATTACTCAAGACCCATTACAAATTAGGTTTATTAGCAAAATTATTGATCTTTGCAATAAACCAAACAAGAAAAATGGAAATACCTAAGCATAACTAATACTACAAGTTGTTTCTACAAAATTCAACACAAAATTCGTCTATTATTGATTACTGCATTCTCAGAATTATTTATCCCGTTCACGCAAGCATCTTTAGCACTCAGGCTGTTGTGACCTGCTGCAAAACGATGCATATCCAGACATCATCTTATGGCAATGTTCTTGAGAAATCTTAGTTCATTCCTCATGTACAGTGGACTTCAGGACACATATATTCTTTGGATTATGTGCTGCAACTACTTCTTCAAGTTCACCATAGGTTTTCGTGGAGGTTCAATTCTGGGGACTGTGATGACTGCTCCAGAATCTTCCAGGACTTCTGAAACCAAGCTTGGTGATGAGGTATGCTTGGGACCATTTTCCTTTTGAAATTCCAATGATGTCCGTACATGAGCTATCTCATAGATGGCATCATCTCTGCAAAGGAATACGTGGATTTCGTCCGCGCTGCCCAAATGATGAAATTCCAGAAGGTTGATAAAGTTTGACAGTGGTTTATTCTACGCATTTCAAGGCTTTTTGCAACCTCTTCTTCAGGAAATACCCTGAACGGACGAAATCCACGTATTCCTTTGCAGAGCTCTGTTTCAGATAGTCGGTGACTGACTTGTGGATCTGCAGCAGCCCTTATCTATATATGCTTTTAATACCTACTACCAGGTGAGCAGTTTTTTGTCAAACTGCTTACTTTATTTGTGGGATAAGACCCTATATTGCGCTTGAGTCTCCCTCTTTCCTCACAATAATAGATGGCATCATGGTACTCCTAGGATTTCCTCACACTGGATTATATCCAGATTGACCCCCAAATGCTGCAGGTGTTCAAATGCCAGATGAAGTAAAGCAACCCCAGAGCATCACCGAGCCACCATCATGCTTTATTGCAGGCAAGGTGTTTCAGTGTATTCATAATTTTTACTCCAGATATACCGCTAATCCATATTCACAAAAAGTTCCAGTTTTGTTTTACTGCTCCATATAACAGAATCCCAAAACCTCTGTGGTTATTTTATATGGTTTGGTCCATGTTTGAGATTTTTAGTGCTTTCGGATCAGTAGATGTGTAGGTCTTGGATTTTAGGAATGTAGATCGTCAGCGTGCAAACTAAATCCTCAGTGCTTCTGTCAGCAAATCGTTCTGCAAGTCGTTTGCAGTCACTTTAGGGTTTTTGATTATCTATTTCCTCAATAATCTGGTGGCAGCCGGTGATGGCGTCCTCTGTCTGCCACATCCAGGTAGTGTATCCAGTGTTCCTTTAATTATGACCTTGCGATCTTTGTTAAGAACATTCAATGTCTCTGCTAACTTTTTATACCCTTTTCCTTGTTTGGGCAAGGCAATAATCTATTATATTAAATTGGACCACTTTCTTGACAACCCAAGAATATTCATGAACTGAAGGCCATTGCCCATGTGGAATGGGTGAAGATTCCTCAGTAACATTAACAGAAACTGGTATATGGTTATGCATCATGCTTGCAGCAGGTCTTAATAACCAAAGGGAGCACTGCTAGAAACTAAACCCATATGTCATGAAAGGGTTAAATAATTTTGTGACTGCAGTAGTTACTGAGTGGCATTTTGAGTTGAATTTGGAGAAATCACTTGTTTTATTTGTCACGGTCAGTTATTTGCCTCATTGGTTTAATGGGGGTGTTGTTACAGTCACCACTCTCTATACACTGAGCGGCGGCCGTAACTGTGCCCCCCAGCACTGAATGAGACCCGACACTAATGATGAGCCAGCTGTCAGTCAGTGCCTGGGTGCTGTTACAGCAGTCACTCTCTATACACTCTGCGGCGGCTGTAACTGTACCCCCCACACTGACAGCCGACCCTAATGATGAGCCAACTGTCAGTCAGTGCCTGGGTGATGTTACAGCAGTCATTCTCTATACACTCTGCGGTGGCTGTAACCGTGGCCCCCAGCACTGACTGACAGCCGACCCTAATGATGAGCCAGCTGTAAGTCAGTGTTGGGGGTGTTGATACAGCCGCCACTTTCCATACATAGAGCTGTGACTGAACCTGCGCTGGTACCTCCCCCGTGGCCGAAATGGTGAGCCTTCATTTTGTCCTGGTAGCCGGGCTCTCAGTGCGGACGCTTGGCAGCTTCAGAATGCTATTAACTGGCAGACTAAACCCCATATCTGCAGGTTAATAGTGTTTTTCACGTGACAGATTCCCTTTTAAGTAAACGTGCCACCAAAAATCAATTTTCTTATAAAAAATGTGTTCTATGCACTATGCATAAGCCAGAAGTTCTGATGCTTCAATGTAAAAATCACTTCAGGGTCAGGCAGAGCTCAGCGTGATCCCAGCCAGTCTGCAGAGCGGTGACGTCACAGAGAAAAACGGCTCTGGACACTGGAGAAAGCAGCGGTAGGTGAGTATATTAATACATCACACTATATTACATACACACATTTAATGAATTTAAAAAAATTGTGTGTTTCTTTAAAGGGTTAACATTTACTTATAAAAGGCCTACCTGTAATAATAAGTATAGAAATACTAGCGATATGGGATTTCTTGGCTGTGTTGCTGGTGTGAAGGACAAGAGCATAGTTTTAGGTTGATATTGGATGTAATAAAACTAATTTCTGTGTCAGACTGAGCCCTTCGTCAGGTTGAATACATTTCTATTCAGTTGTATACCGACAAGATGGATCCGTCCTCTTCTGCATTTCGAGGCCATTTTACCTCAACACACTAACATTTTATCCCTTTTCAATCTACCCACTACATTATTACTCTATTAGTTTTCCCTTTCTATTGGAGTCTACAAACCTGCAATATGTGGCACTAGGTAGCCAGCATTCTTCGTCCGGATATTTTGCTTCCCTATAAGTCTATGTCATCTTGGCAGTCTCCACAAAAAAAATAGTACCCCATAAACTTTATTTTGTGACTATCACATTATAAATACACATGAAATACTGCAGTGTAGCTTTCAAGTTGGCCATTAGTGCAATCTTGATAGGCTGACAATGAAGCCCCCCTGCACATATTACATCTGAGCCGAATGATTGACCGACAGAAGGCCATCTGCCCAACCTTTCCGACTCTGGCTGATCTCCCTGAAAACAAAAGGATGGCGCCGATGTTTTTGCAGCTCCCATCAGTAGAGTTGAGGCAATATGTTCGGAATCGGTCGTCAAATCTGAATTTGCCATATTCGTGCCATATTGATACCCTATTCTTGCCGAATTTATGTTTTGACTATCGATTCCAAATATATTTCTACTCCCATTGACTCCAGTGACGTTTGGCAAATATTGCAAATACAATATTCGCCGCCAATTCTAACCCGAACTGAATTTTGAAAAATTTGCTCACCTCTACCCATCAGCTATGATTTGTTGACTGGGAAAAGTTTAGCAGAAGTCAAGATTTTAGTGAATGCTATTGTGCCCGTGTTAGTCCCATGAGGAAGGATGGCTGCTGTACACATGCAGAGGCAAGGCTCTGTATTCATCTGCCATTCCTTGGGCTCTAGAGGGAGAGCTGTACTCTAAGTGTTTGTGCACATGTTGCACATTTGGTGCGTTTTTGCCATGCAGATTTGCAAGCAAAACCTGAAGTGTCGTGCACAAGTTGTGTATTATTGACCTGCAGTTTTGGTGCAGAATCAATTTTCAGCATGTCAATTCTGTGTGTGTTTCTGCCCTGCGTTTTACACCATTGACCTCACTCAAATCAGTAAAAAAACGCAGGGAAAAGCCGCATCATTTTTGCAGTTGCATTTTACCTGCCAAGAGATGCAGAAATGGTGCAGAAATTTCTGCATCCATTTACCCAATGAGTCCACATAGCCTTACACCCGGGTATTACTAGTAGATGTCATTTCTTTTAAAGTTAACATTCAGGGAACATATTGCACACATATCTGGCTCTACTGTCTACGAATACAATGCAGGAAGGAAATATTTACGACCAGTGTGACCATCTATAAAAGCAACAATGAAATAGGTGCAAAATTTAAAAACAAGGTCATTATTTTTGTTCTGCAATGTATAGGCAATATCTCATGTATTCACTTAGGTTTAAAGGGATTGTCCAGCCTTATGGTACAAGTCTGCAGTCACTCCACTGTGAGGATTCTCCTTTGTCGGCAGCATGCGGTCACAAGACCACAAGTATGTGATTTGCATACTTCCAGCCTCATTCTGACTAGACGTGTCTGGCCTTGCTCAGCACACTTGCATTGAGCGAGGCTGCCCACATCTAGTCGGTACGTGACCGCAATGCAAATCACATACTTGCTGTCATGCACCCACAGATAGAGAATCCTCACAGTGCACATGTTGTGGGGATTCACAAGTCTGCAGTCACAAAGTGACTTCTACCCCAAGGCCAAACAACTCTTTTAACCCCTTTATGACCTATGACGTATAAGTACATCATATGTCGACTCCCCCTCTTTGATGTAGGCTCTGGTGCTGAGCCCGCATCTTTTCAGGCACATGTGTTGCGAACACTTTTGACCTGGCCTCTGAGTTTGGGCTCCCTCTGGTGGTTGCTGGTGGTAATGGAGCTGGTCTGGCTGATAGAAGTCAATCACATGAGGAGGATGATTGGAGGTCAGGTGTTACAGACTGGAGAAATTTAAGTGAGCAACCTTCCCTCAGTTGATGCCGGTGATTTGGTTTGCTTCCTGAGCATATTTTGAAGTCTGCTTGTCCCCTGTTCTGTCCTGCATCTTTCTGATAAGTTATTTGTCTTCTTGAATGTTTTTTGTATTGAATCCATTTTTTGCTTGTCTCTGATGTTTGCTTAGCTGGTGTGAGTTCAGCCTGGTTCCCTGCTGGGACCTGTGCTGGACTCTGTTCCATATGCCACAGTGTATGTTAGTCTTTTTAGTAACCAGTTCACACCAGAGTTCTGATTTAGTGGGGGAGAGGTCATGTGGCCTCAGTATTTTTGCATATCAGACGTGTTGGATATGCCCAATTTAAAGGAGCAGGTCTCCTAGACTTGTAATGACGTGGAGGAAGGCCTCATTAAAAAATATGCCCAATTTAAAGGAGCGGGTCTCCTAGACTTGTAACATATTTTTTTAAATTTGGTGACAGGCATCATAACACCCTTGACAAAAACTAGAGTGGCTTAAGCATGACGGAATATGTTCACCCTGGTGTTCTAGTGGTGGTGGATAGTGAGGATGAGGAGAAGGAGGAGGAGGACACCAAATAGCCAAAATCAGGAAGCGTATACCCATGTGTGGGTGCGAAGAGGTGCATGGGAATACGCATCCCAAAAAGAAACTAGATCGGAGGTTAAGTTTCGCTGTCATCATTTGGTGGTGTCGAGAGGTCTGGCCCAATCCAGCCCTTGATCATTTTTATAAGAGTCAGCCAGTCTGCATTTTCCGTTGACAGGCGAATGTGCTTATCTGTGATAATTCCTAAAAACCCGCTCTGACAAAACGCTAGCGGCAGGGCAGGCCAGGACCTCCAAGGCGTAGAGAGCCTGTTCATGCCATGTGTCCAGCTTGGATACCCAATAATTAAAAGGCACAGAGGAATCATGGAGGACGTTGGTACGGTCAGCAAGGTACTCCCTCAGCATTTTAGAAAACATTCCATTCCTTGCGACATTACCCCACACCTCAGGGCCAAGCCGATGGGAGGGTCTGAGAAAACTGTCCCAGAACTTTGCCAGTGTTGCCCTTCCATTGCTGGTTTGGAGATGTGCCTCTCTCGCCTGTACTCCTTGGTTGTCCAATGAACTGTTATGTCTGCCGCCAGTGTTTTGAGATGGAAATTTTTTTAATAATTCTGCAACAATGGCCCTCTGGTACTGCACCATTTTAGTACACCTGTCTGCCTCTGGAACAAGAGATTGAAAGTTCTCCTTGTAGCATGGGTCTAAAAGTGTCACTACCCAGTAATGACTGTCACCCAAAATTTTTACAATACGAGGGTCACAGGAAAGGCAGCGCAACATAAAATCAGCCATGCATGCCAGACTGGTAACAAGCAAGCCTTCCGTGTTATCACCAACAGAACGACTGACCAAGGTGTCCTCCTCCTCCTCTTCCTCCCTGTCCTCAGGCCATCCACGCTGAACAGATGGTATGACAGTTGTGCTTGTAGTACCGTCTATAGCGCATGAAAGTAGCTCCTGTTCTTCCTCCTCCTCCTCTTCCTTATTGTCAACCAATCCACGTTGGCATGACATGAGGCTGGGCTGTGTGTAATCACCCTGTATGATTTCTTGCTCCATGTCCTTGTGCTCTGCCTGCAATGCATCCTCTTTCATTGTGAGCAGAGAGCTTTTCAGAATGCAGAGAAGTGGGATGGTTACTCTAATTATGGCGTCATCGCTGCTCACCATCTTGGTGGACTCCTCAAAGTTTTGGAGGATGTTACAGATGTCTGACATCCATGTCCACTCCTGAGGTCTTATGTGTGGAGTCAAACCTGAATAACGACGGCCTTGTTGATGCTGGTATTTGTAATGTATAATAATTAGATCTGTCTCTTTAAGCAAGCCAGACTTATGGGACTTGGGGGGTGGAGACAAGAGGGATGAGAAGGGAAGTTTCAGTTTCACTTCTGTGTAGCATGGGCATGCAGCTGTTATGCTGTGTGCTGGAGGACGAAGAGTAAAACATATCTAAAGTTTAATACCTTGAATTCTTCATAACGTGTGGATATTACAACTGGCGACGAGGATGGGATATAATCACCTACTGCTGTGAGTACAGACTATATTTTACCGCTTCACACGCCAGCACCACTGAGAGACTCTATCATGGCTGACTACTTGCACACATTCCCACAATTTGATATGACTGATGTCATTAATCTCTCCCATAACTGGAGAAAATGGCTAAACAGATTTGAGAATTTCCTAGAAGCCATGGACATAAAGGAGGAGAAAAGAAAGAGAGCTTTGCTCCTGCATTGTGCAGGCACAGGAGTCTATGACATATACAGTACGTTACCTGCAGCAGAAACAGACACATACAGCAACTGCACTAAAGCTCTCACTGGCTACTTCAACCCCAAACAGAACATCAGATATGAAAGATATAAATTCAGGATTGCCAAGCAGCTTCCAGAAGAGTCCATAGACACTTATGTCACACGGCTAAAAGAGTTAGCACATGGATGTGCCTTTACAGATGTAGATGATGAAATCCTAACTCAAATAATTGTCACCTGCTCGTCTAATAACCTAAGGCGTAAGGCTCTGCAGCAGGATATCTCTCTACATGATTTGCTCAAAATGGCCCGTGCTATAGAAATAGCAGATCATCAGGCTACCGTAATGGAGAATGGGGATAAATTACATGTGCATAATCTCAAACAGAAAAATTTACCAGACAAACAAGCCCAGAAACAGAAGAAATGTTATAGATGTGGACAGGATTTCCCTCACCACCAGAACAAATGTCCAGCTATGGGACAAATCTGCAGTAAATGTGGAAAAGGGAATCATTTTGCAGCTGTTTGCAAATCAGCGCACTGCAAGCCTCCGCTGCCTATGACAAAATCTGCAGATGTAAAAGTGATAAATCAGGACACAGAAGAAATGTCTGCGACTGAGAACTATGTGTTCACTACCTCTGTCACTGGTTCAGTACAGTCTCCCTGTGTTACACTCTCAATCTGCAACACTGACATTACCTTTACAATAGATACAGGAGCTTCAGTGGATATCATAGATGGCACTACATATGAACAATTGAAAACAAGGCCAGTCTTACAACAAGTGCAGACTAAAATCTTTCCTTATGGATCTAAAACACCTCTAGCTATAATGGGACAATTTGATGCTGAAATTAGATATAAAGAAAACAGGCAGAAAACCACTTTCCACACATTACAAGGATCGGGAGGCTGTCTTCTCAGCTATCATACTGCCTTGGAGCTAGGGCTCATCCAGATTATTCATACCATAACTGACCCTGCGGATATGGATGTACAAACTATGGTGAACAGCTTTCCCTCCCTATTTAGTGGTTTGGGAAAACTAAAGGACTCTCAAGTACACCTTCATGTGGATGACAATGTTCGTCCAGTAGCCCAGTCTCACAGGCGTATTCCATTTCACCTGAGACAGAAGGTAGAAAAGGAACTCCAATTGCTCATGGATGAGGACGTTATTGAAACTGTTACTGGTCCCACTCCGTGGGTCTCTCCTCTTGTGGTAGTTCCAAAACCAAAGACTCCGGATCAAGTGAGACTGTGTGTTGACATGCGCCTGCCCAACACCGCTATCCAGAGGGAAAGACATATCTCACCTACGATTGATGACATCATTCATTTATTAAATGGAGCCACCGTCTTCTCAAAGCTCGACCTCAATAAGGGATATCATCAATTAGAACTGAGTCCAGAGTCCCGATACTTGACCACATTTTCCACCCATGTGGGCCTCAGAAGATACAAAAGATTGACTTTTGGAGTCTGCTCAGCAGCAGAAATTTTTCAGGATGCAATAAGGAGTGTCATTCAACACATCCCAAATGCCTTTAATTACAGTGATGACATATTGGTTTTTGGTAAAACTCAAGCTGAGCATAATCGTGCTCTATATGCTATCTTCGAATGTCTGCTTTCTGCTGGACTCACTTTAAACAAAGAGAAGTGCGAGTTTGACAAGGGTTCATTAGAATTCTATGGTCACATCTTCTCGGCAAAAGGAGTACAACCAGACCCCAAGAAAGTGGAAGCTATCAGAACAGCCTCAATTCCACAGGATGCCAGTGAAGTGCGTTCTTTCCTTGGAATGGCAAGTTACTGTGCTAGATATATTCCGAATTTTTCAACAATCAGCAATCCACTACGGGAACTTACAAAACAAAGTTGTATTTTTCAATGGTCCCAAGACTGTCAGGCTTCTTTTGAAACAATTAAAAATGAACTCTGCTCGACAACTACTATGGCTTATTTTGATCCAGCTCTTCGAACTGAACTGATTGTGGACGCCAGTCCCGTGGGACTGGGTGCTATTCTAGCGCAGTACAAGGATAACAATCAAAATCCTCACATCATTTCTTATGCAAGCAAGAGCTTAACAAACACTGAAAGAAAATATTCTCAACCTGAAAAAGAAAGCTTGGCAGTTGTCTGGGGATGTGAACACTTTCACTTATTTCTCTATGGAGCTCCCTTCACCATTGTCACAGATCATCAAGCACTTCTTACAATTTTTGGAAATCCCAGAGCTAAAATGCCTACACAAATTGAACAATGGGGCCTACGTCTACAGGACTACAACTATAACATTGTTCACAAACCTGGAAAATACAGCAATCCGGCTGATTATCTTTCAAGACATCCTACTAATGATGATATACCTGTGCATTCCTCCATTGAAGAATACCTACGTTTTGTTACAGATCATGCCGTGCCAAAAGCACTTTCTCTTGATCAATTTATAAATGAAACAACAAAAGACAAGACACTCTGTGCCCTAATACAAATCATCCAAAATCGAAGGTGGCATGAAATTCAAAAGGAAAAATTTCCTGATTCTGAGATTGATCTGAAAGAGTTAAAACTATTCTCAAACGTACGTGAGGAATTATCAGTCACTGAAGAACACCTCATTCTTCGAGGTACCAAACTAGTTGTACCTAAGACTTTGCGTAACTTAGTCATACAGATAGCACATGAAGGTCATTTAGGAATTGTTGGCACAAAGAAGTTACTCAGAGAAAAAGTGTGGTTCCCAAATATGGATCACTTGGTGGAAGAAAAGATTAGACGCTGTTCTACTTGTCAATTAATCACTCCATCATCAACCTTAGAGCCATTACAAATGTCTCCGTTACCCACTGCTGTCTGGGAGGAAGTGGCAGTCGATATATATGGACCATTGCCAAATGGCCAATACATTCTCGTAACAATTGATGAATATTCTCGATACCCTGTCATTTCATTTATCTCTTCAACATCTGCTAATAATGTTATACCAGAGCTGGACGACATTTTCTCGGCATATGGTATTCCAAGAGTGGTCAAAACAGACAATGGACCTCCATTCAATGGACATGTGTTTACACAATTTTCTGAATACTTGGGATTCCATTTACAGGAAAATTACAGCTTGCTGGCCGCAAGCCAATGGAATTGTGGAACGTTTTATGCGCACTCTGGGGAAACGTATCAAGGCAGCGAGTCTGGAGCACATCCCACTGAAACAGTCATTATACAAATTCATGCGTAATTACCGCAATACGCCACACTCCACTACTAATGCTGCTCCAGCTCATTTAATGTTCAGCAGAACCCTGCGTATACGTCTCCCTGATGTGACCAGCCATCCCCGACGGAGTGACTCCTCAGTGAGATCCACAGATTTCTCCAACAAACAAGCCATGAAACGTTATGCAGACAGAAGGCGAAGGACACAGTCAAGTGCCATCGAAAGAGGGGATGTCGTGGTGGTACGTCAAAGACCAACCAACAAGACCTCACCTGTATATGGTCCTGCAAAATATTATGTTACTAAAAGGAAAGGCAGCATGATCACAGCTGAACGAGATGGACACTCCATAACGCAAAATTCTTCATATTTTAAAGTCATACCGCAGAATGATGACAATGAACTCACTTTGGTGGAAGATTTGGTATCCGATGGTGGAGAGGACCAACAAGAGGTAGCTGGTCCATCAATAATGAACCCTCTCAATGAGCCCAGACGTTATCCTACACGAGAGAGAAAAGCTCCATCGAGGCTTATTGAAGAAGTGTAATTACAGTTTTGTTTTTTTTGTTTTTTTTTTTGTTTGTTTTCTCTGGTTTTGGAATTGAACAAATAAGACAAAACGGACATATGATTTCTTTGGACGTTTTCATGTTGTTGCATTTATCAGTAATATGGGTTATTTATATAGAAAAAAAAAAAAAAGGGGATGATGTAATGTATAATAATTAGATCTGTCTCTTTAAGCAAGCCAGACTTATGGGACTTGGGGGGTGGAGACAAGAGGGATGAGAAGGGAAGTTTCAGTTTCACTTCTGTGTAGCATGGGAATGCAACTGTTATGCTGTGTGCTGGAGGACGAAGAATAAAACATATCTAGAGTTTAATACCTTGAATTCTTCATAACGTGTGGATATTACAGTATTCAACAACTGCCCTCTTCTCCTCACAAATCCTTTCCAACATATGCAGTGTAGAGTTCCAATGCATGGGGACATCGCACACCAGTCAGTAAGCCAGAAGCTGCAATCGCTGCTGAAGCACGACAAGGGTGGCTGAAGCTGTAGCTGACTTTCTAAAATGGGCACACAGGCGGCGTACTTTCACAAGCAGATCCGGCAACTCTGGGTAACTTTTTAGAAAACGTTGAACAACGAGGTTAAGCACATGGGCCAGGCATGGCACGTGTGTCAGTTTGCCTCACCTCAGAGCTGCCACCAGGTTCCTGCCATTGTCACACACACCATGTCTGGCTGGAGGTTCAGCGGTGTCAGCCACAGATCTGCCTGCTCTTTCAGAGCTGTCAATAACTCTTCAGCATTGTGCGGTTTGTCATATTAGCTTCAGCACAGCCTGCTGCCGCTTGGCTTTGGCAGTGCTGCAGTGCTTCCAGCTTGTGACTGATGTGCTCATTTCGGAGATGGAGGCTGAAGAGGAGGAGGAGGTGCAGGTGCTGTACACTGTGAGGCAACCCTGATTGACGTAGGGCCTGCAATCCTTGGCGTTGGGAGGACATGTTACATCCCAAGGTCTGACTGGGTCCCGGCTTCCACTATGTTATCTCAGTGTGCCGTCAGCGAGATGTACCGTCCTTGGCCACAAGCAATTGTCCACATGTCCGTGGTTAGGTGTACTTTCCCAGTAACTGCATTGTTGAGGGCATGGGTAATGTTGTGGGACTTGTGCTTGTGTAATGCTGGGATGGCACAGCAGGAGAAATAGTGGCGGCTGGGGACCGAGTACCTTGAGATGGCCGCCGCCATCAGGTTGCGGAAAGCTTCCATCTCCACAAACATAAAAGGCAACATTTCAAATGCAAGCAGACGAGAAATGCGTGAATTTGTGGCCTGTGGTGTGTTGGCTGCGTATTTCCGCTTACGTTCCAATGCCTGGGATATGGATAATTGAAGGCTGCACTGGGACAAGGACATGGACGTGCTTGATGATGGTGCTATTTGAGTTTGGGCAACGTCAGGTGCAGGGCAGGAGGCATCTTCGCATGAACCGTGGACAAGGGATTGGCTTGCACGTACAACAGTGGAAGAAGCAGTGGTGTCACCCGTAGACACTGTTCCTGGAGCCTGGGGTTGGACCCACAAAGTCAGGTGCTTTGCTGCCATGTGCCTGATCATGCTGGTGGTAAGGCTGGTAGTTTTGCTACCCCTGCTGATGCTGGCATGACAGGTGTTGCAAATGGCCTGTTTGGGGTTATCAGCAGAGTCTTTAAAAAGTAGCTAGACTCAGGAAGACCTAACAGTTGGACTGGCAACTTCCGTCATGTTGATGTTACGGGGAACGGTTGCCCGCTTTCTGTCTGGAACCACCACACTGCTTTTTCCTGCCTGAAGGGGTGCTACGCCTCTCTCCCCCTGTGTGTTGCTGTCCTCGCTCTGCATGTCCTCTTGCCAGGTTGGGTCAGTTACTAGATCATCCACCTCCTCATCTTCCACTTCCGCACCCTGGTCCTCCTCCTGACTTTCTGGCAATTGTGCCTCATCATCGTCCACCTCTTGTGACCGTGGCTGCTCAAATATTTGGGCATCGCTACATGGAATCTCATCTTGCCCTGCTTCAAGCAGACCAGATGAGAGGCACAAATCTATAAATGGACAAGTGAACAGCTCTTCGCAGTGTCCGAGTGTGGGATCAGTTGTCTCAGGGCACTCCGCATGGTGGGAGGAAGGAGGATCAAGGTGAGGAATAAGCGGTCCAGATTCACGGTTACTCAGACTTAAGGTAGCAGCAGCAGACAGTAATGGAATGGACGCTCTTGATGTATGCAATGATATCTATACACACACACATACAGTGCCTGCAGGCCTTGCACTGTTATGTATAGATCGATGTACACTCCCCTGCCTACCTAACATTGCAAGCTATATACTCTGGAATTAGTCATTAGACTGTTGGTTTAGCTGGATTTGAGTAGTTTAAGATGGTAGACCCCACACTGATTAATAAATCCCCAAATCTGACCCTATCTCGGCAGCAGCTCTCCCTACACTATCTAAATCTGGAACTGAATGCGCCGAGCAGGGCAGCGTCCAGTCTCTTATACCCCTGATGATGCTGTGCGACCAGCCAATCATTGCAAGAGCACAGCAAAGATGACTGCGGCATTACAGTGCCTGGCAGATAATCCCTGCATGTTGATTTGGTCTCTAAAGACCACCAAAAATGCAGGGAGGAGACCCGAGGTCCCGCCAAGTAATCCCGGAAATGCTCGGTGCTCGCCGAGTGCACCAAGTACAGTTATACTTGGGCGAGTAACAAGTAGTGGTGAGCACATTCACTCATCAAAATATAAAAGGAAATAATGCAATCAGTAAATGGCAAAAAAAATCCAAGAGCCAGAATTACGTTTTTTTGGTCGCTGCAACATTGCAATAAAAGACAATGTTTTGATCGCCTGTTATTGTATCTATCCCTAAATGGTATAAGTAAAAATTTCAGCTCGACACACAAAAGATAATCCCTCACCCAGCCCCAAATAACGAAACATTGAGACTCTACGGGTCTCAGAAAATGGCGCTTTTATTTTCTTTTTTACAGACTTTGTTTTTTTTCACTACTTAAATAAAAAAGAACCTAAACATATTTGGTATCTATGAACTCGTATTGACCTGGAGATTCATAATGGCAGTTCAGTTTTAGCATTTGGTGAACATGGTAAGAGAAAAGAAAAAAAAAAGTGGAATTGCACTTTTTTTTTTTGCAATTTCACCGCACTTGGAATTTTTCTCATGTTTTTCAGTACACGATATGGAAAAATCAATGGTATCATTCAAAAGTACAACTTGTCCAGCAAGAAGCAAGCCCTCCCACGGTCATATTGACGGAAAAATAAAAGTTTATGGCTCTGGGAAAAAGGGGAACGAAAAATGAAAGCACAAGTAATTAAAGTCTTTGGGTTATGAAAGGTCTCATGCAGTGTTTACAACGATGGCCTAAGCTACATAAAATTAATAATAAAATCCCTAGTTATTGTGCAAAATAGATGTGCCAAAATGAGTGCTTTTTTTTTCCTGCCAGAAAACGGGAGCAAGTAGCCTAACAAATTTCCCCCAAAGTGTCTGAAGTTGCCTAGCAAAGTACAGCAGCCCCTATGTGCCTGGACCAGGGACGCCATCAGTCCCGCAAAGTGCCACTAACCACCTGGCAGAAATTAGAAATGTGACTTTTTTCCCATAAAGCATCATCTCTGCAGGGTTGGGCAAAGAATTCACATCTTTCTTTTCCACAGTTGGGCTGATAAATTTAACTGAGTACAAGTTAAAAATGTCAGAGGAACCAATTACAACCAAAGGCATAAAATACAGCGGTGGCCAAAAGCTTGGGTGGCTTCTCCGTTCATGTACAGTATGTTCTATGTAGTCATTTATATTGGCAGGAGTCATTGAACCGTGTGCAGCCAAACCTTTGTGATGTATATAGTATTATTAGCCTCGCTAGCAGCAGCTTAACCCTTCTAATGCTGAATGCAGATCTCAGCATCAGGACCCTAGAACTTGCTGCGGTCATTTGCATGAGACTTCTACAAATTGCTGGACTATCTACATCTATCCCCAAACCCCTCAGTGCTGATTTTAATCAAATTAGAACTACTCTCACTGTGGTTGTACATGTATAAATGATCTAAAGACTCCGAATACCATGTTGCAGTATACCTTATTTAAAATTAAATCGGTGCTTACCTTTTGGTAACGTGCTCCGGTTTTGACTTGTTCTTGAAATCTGGATCAAGCAGAGATGTTGCTTCAGATATTATATCAGCCGTTGCATAACCTCGGTTGCTCATTAACCCATCGGCATGGGCCCCTCTCTGTTCAGAATGTTCTGTGACCACTCGCTGTTCATTATTTACATTTTGTAGGGCCACCAACATGGCCCACCTGCACTCGGACTCCAGGCAGGAGAAAGGATTTCATCATAGGTTGCACTCTTTGCCTCATATTAAAGCAGAAAGACAAACCTAAACAAACAAGTGAGACTTCTTGTGTTTATTGGAAAAGCAGGAGGCTTCACATCTGTTTCCTAGGAAGTAGTAATGCAAGTTCAGTCTGTATTATCGCGCAGAAACCATTATTTGCAAACACAGACGTAAACTGTTTTTGTGCTTTAATTACAAAACTTTAAAAAGTCACATGAAGTTACTTCATGTCAGGAGTGGACAAAAATTACACATATTTATCCAGGCACTGGTAACCAAAACCTTAAAATTCAGGTTTAAAGGCAGTTCTCGCATCGAATCAACGTCCTCCACATGGGTTTCCAGCAAACGTAGATCAATAGGTTTCAAACATGCTTGAAGGTTTTTTCTGTGCATGTTGTGAGGTAGCGCTGTCATTTAAGTAGGGGATCACTCGCTCAGCAGCCACAAAATCAGATCTGGCACAGATTTTCCATAAACCAGTATAGTCCTTGCGGTTTATTAGGCATCATAAACCATGACCAGCAACATAAAGATCATATAAACGGCATAGAGTCCATGACAGAGCTTGACTCTGTTAGCAATGTCCAATCCGCAAGCATTTCAGCCTCACAGTTATATCTCACCCACGTCTGGGTTTCCTCATGGCTGCTTCTCCATACTGCAGACATTCAGTCCCTCCAGGGAACTCTCAGGCACTTGCAGCCATTACTCATAGCGTCCACACGTGCTGTCAGGCAGGAAGCCCCATCTCAGCGGGACCTTCCACACTGGACCAACCAGGTCCCAACATTCAGCACATGTGACCTAACCTGGCCACATTATATGGTTCATAGCCACGCCCACCGGGTCACATGACTCTGACCTCAACACAGGTCCTTCAAGCATTTACACATTCTTTCCAACAGTGCTTTAAACACACCCCCTGGGTGGGTTTGTAGGTAACCAGGCCCGCCCATCTCTCTAGTTACCTGGAGACTTCTCCCTTACACATTGAAACAACACCTCAGCAATATCATTGCTGAACAACACATAAGTCTCCATCCCAAAGCCACCCACTTTGGGATACATTACGGCCATTCCGTATTCTGCCATTCATCCTTTCTCCTGGGACATCCACACAGCGCCCCCTAGCGGACTCAGTGGTTACTACACCACAGTGTATTTTACGTGGAATCTGCCTATTAAGCTCCCCATATAAAAAACCCAATGCACTGCCATGTCAAAACGACATGTTCTGTCACATCTTTTAAAAGCTTCAGAATTCATAGAATCATAGACTGTTAGAGATGGGAGGGACCTCCAGGGTGATCTGTCCAACTCCCTGTTCAGTGCAGGAGTCACTAAACCAACTCACATGTCTGTCCAGCCTCTGTTTGAAGACTTCTATTAGATGAGAACTCACCACCTCTCATGGCAGCTTGTTCCACGCATTGATCACCCTAACTGTCAAAAAGTTTTTCTAATATCTAACCTGTATCATTTCCCTTTCAGTTTCATTCCATTACTTCTCTTGTTTCCATGTGCAAATGAGAATAATGATTCCTCTACACTCTGACATCCCTTCAGATATTTGTAGACAGCTATTAAGTCTCCTCTTTTATGCAAGCTAAACATTCCCAGATTCTGAAATCGTTCCTCATACGACATGCTTTGCCGTCCGTTAACTAGTGTTAGGGCTCATACTCACTGGCGCGAAATACGGACGAGTGCAATGCGATAAAAAATCGGATTGCACTCGGACCAATGTTATTCAATAGGTGACATCTCATTTGCGAGTTTTTTCTCAGCCAAAATCGGACTGAGAAAAAAATCACAGCATGCTGCGTATTGCTGTGATTCTTGGACGAGACCCGCCAATGCAAATCAATGGGTGCGTGAAAGAAATCGCACAGAACTCGCACCATGTGAGTGCTGTCTGATTTATACACAGCCATGTCCTTTGAAAAGCCGGCAATTCATATGCAGCTACTGTAAAATCGCACTGACAGCTCACAAAACATTACATATATACACATTTATATATGTAAAATATACACTCACTGGCCACTTTATTAGGTACACCATGCTAGTAACGGGTTGGACCCCCTTTTGCCTTCAGAACTGCCTCAATTCTTCGTGGCAGAGATTCAACAAGGTGCTGGAAGCATTCCTCAGAGATTTTGGACCATATTGACATGATGGCATCACACAGTTGGCGCAGATTTGTCGGCTGCACATCCCTGATGCGAATCTCCCGTTCCACCACATCCCAAAGATGCTCTATTGGATTGAGATCTGGTGACTGAGGAGGCCATTTGAGTACAGTGAACTCATTGTCATGTTCAAGAAACCAATCTGAGATGATTCGAGCTTTATGACATGGCGCATTATCCTGCTGAAAGTAGCCATCAGATGCCTGTTCTTAGCTGAGAGGAGTGGTACCCAGTGTGGTCTTCTGCTGCTGTAGCCCATCTGCCTCAAAGTTCGACGCACTGTGCGTTCAGAGATGCTCTTCTGCCTACCTTGGTTGTAACGGGTGGCAATTTGAGTCACTGTTGCCTTTCTATCAGCTCGAACCAGTATGCCCATTCTCCTCTGACCTCTGGCATCAACAAGGCATTTCCGGCCACAGAACTGCCGCTCACTGGATTTTTTTTCTTTTTCGGACCATTCTCTGTAAACCCTAGAGATGGTTGTGCGTGAAAATCCCAGTAGATCAGCAGTTTCTGAAATACTCAGACCAGCCCTTCTGGCACCAACAATCATGCCACGTTCAAAGGCACTCAAATCACCTTTCTTCCCCATACTGATGCTCGGTTTGAACTGCAGGAGATTGTCTTGACCATGTCTACATGCCTAAATGCACTGAGTTGCCGCCATGTGATTGGCTGATTAGAAATTAAGTCTTAACACACAGTTGGACAGGTGTACCTAATAAAGTGGCCAGTGAGTGTATATATATGTAATATATATTATATGTATAAATACATATAATATATAATATATATATATAAATATACATTATTATTATTATTTATTTATATAGCACCAATGATTCCATGGTGCTGTACATAAGAAGGGATTACATACAAATTACAGATATCACTTGTAGTAAACAAACTTACCATGACAGACTGATACAGAGGGGAGAGGACCCTGCCCTTTCGACTAACATGCTACAGGATGGTGGGGAAGGAGATAGTAGGTTGGGGAGTTGCAGCAGTTCTGGTGCTGGTTGAGGTGATATCTCCAGTAGTGGTGAGGAGGTAGTGGGGTCATTGCAGGCTGTAGGCTTTCTTGAAGAGGTGGGTTTTCAGGCTCTGGCTGAAGGATCCAAATGTGGTTGCTAGTCGGACATGTTGGGGCAAAGAATTACAGAGGATGGGGGCTATTCGGGAGAAGTCTTGGAGGCGGTTGGGTGAGAAGCGAATAAGTGTGGAGGAGAGTAGGAGGTCTTGGGAGGATCAGAGATTACGCAAGGGAAGGTATCGGGAGATTAGTTCAGAGACATGTGGGGGAGACAGGTCATAGATGGCCCTGTAGATCAGTATTAGTAATTTGAACTGGATACTCTGAGGAAATGGAAGCCAGTGAAGAGATTTGCAGAGGGGAGAAGTGGAGGAGCAGCGAGCAGAGAGATGAACCAGTCGGGCAGCAGAGCCAAGGACGGACCGGAGAGGTGCGAGGGTGCTAGGAGGGAGACCACAGAAAAGGACGTTGCAGCAGTCGAGGCGGGAGATGATGAGGGCATGCACAAGCATCCTAGTAGATTGAGGGTTGAGGAAAGGACGGATTCTGGAAATATTTTTGAGCGGGAGGCAACAGGAGGTAGAAAGAGCCTGGATGCGCGGTCTGAAGGACAGGGCAGAGTCAAGGGTCACTCCGAGGCAACGGACTTCCGGTACTGGGGAAAGCGTGAGGTCATTAATTGTGATAGATAAGTCAGGTAAGGAAGATCTGTGAGATGGAGGACAGATGATGAGTTCGGATTTGTCCACATTGAGCTTGAGGAAGCGAGAGGAGAAGAAGGAGGATATGGCTGATAGACACTCCGGGATTCTGCACAGCAGAGAGGTGACATCTGGGCCATAGAGGTAGATCTGAGTGTCGTCAGCATAAAGGTGGTACTGGAATCCATGGGACTTTAGAGTTGACCCAGGCAAAGGGTATAAATTGAGAAGAGTAGGGGTCCTAGAACAGTGCCTTGGGGGACTCCAACAGAGAGAGGGTGGTATGAGGAGGTAGTGTGGGAGTGGGAGAGGCTGAATGTGCGGTTTGAGAGGTATGAGGAGATCCAGGATAGGGCGAGGTCTTTGATGCCTAAGGAGGAGAGGATCTGTAGTAGGAGGCAGTGGTCAACTGTGTCGAATGCAGAGGACAGGTCTAGAAGCAGGAGTATAGAGTATTGTCCGTTTGCTTTGGCTGTAAGTAGGTTGTTAGTAATTTTGGTCATGGCTGTCTCAATGGACTGATGGGGTGGAAACCAGATTGTAGATTGCAAGTTAGGCTATGTGCACACGTTGCAGATTCTGCTGTGGATCCGCAGCGTTTCAGGCTCTGCGGGTACGCAGCAGATTTAGCTGCGTTGTACAGTACCATTGTTTTCAATGGTAAACTGAAAAACGCTGTGCACATGCTGTGGATTTTTCCGCGCAGATTTGCTGCGGGTTCAAATCTGCAGCATGTCAATTCTTTGTGCGGAATCCGCAGCGGTTTCACACCTTCTCCATTGTAGAGGTGTGAAACTGCAGGGCTAAACCGCAGGCTAATCCGCAGGTAAACCGCAGGTTTCCGAATCCGCAGCACCTAAAACTACGTGTGCACATAGCCTTAGATGAGAGGAGGGAGGAAAGTTCTGCGTGGACGTGCAGCTCCAGGAGTTTGGAAGCGAATAGGAGCAGTGATATTGGGCGATAGCTGGACATAGCGGTTGGGTCGAGGGATGGCCTTTTAAGGATAGGCGTGATTGTGGCATGTTTAACAGCAGAAGGGAAGGTACCGGATTTTAGCGGTAGGTTGAAGAGGTGGGTTAGGGATGGGATAAGTGTGGTGGTGAGGTTGGGGAGGAGGTGGGTTGGGATGGGGTCAAGTGCACAGGTTGTGAGGTGCAATTTGGAGAAGAGGCGACCTATCCATTAAAGTAAATGGCTGCTCACTCTCCCCAGTACCACAAGCCGGCTGCCTCAGGGCAATCCCCGACTCCGATCTCTCCCCCAAACCACACATCCATGTCCCCTCCACCTCCTGCCGACTTCAGCCCAAAAATACCTCCCGGTTCCGTACATTCTTCATGCAAGAATCCGCAAAAACCCCAGTCCATGCCCTCCTCTCCCGCCTCGACCACTGCAACCATATGCCCCGTAGCCTCCCCCAGAACACCCTCGCTGCCCCCCCTCCAATCCATCCTAAACTCTGCTGCCCTACCAATCTACCCATCCCCCCGCCACTCCCCGGCCTCTCCCCCCTGTCAATCCCCTCACAATTACCCCAAAAGACTCCAGATCAAAACCTTAACATACAAAGCCATCCACAACCTGTGCCTGCTATATATGCGACCTTGTCTCCCTGTACTTACCTGCTCGCAACCTCCGATCTTCAAGAGATCTCCTTCTCAACTCCCCTCTTATCTCCTCTTCCCACAATTGCATACAAAATTTCTCTTGTGCATCCCCCCTACTCTGGAGCCCTCTACCACAATATATCAGACTCTCGCCCACCATGGAAACCTTCAAAAAGAACCTGAAGACATACCTCTTCAGACAAGCCGATCCACCAAACCACTGGACGACCAGCTCTACCCCTACCTATTTCTTTGTAGATTGTGAGCCCTCACAGGCAGTGACCTCTCTTTCTGTACCAGTCGTGACTTGTATTGTTTAGATTACTGTTCTTGTTTTTTTTATTATGTATACCCCTCCTCACATGTAAAGCACCATGGAATAAATAATGCTATAGTAAATAATCATAGTTTCTTTGAATGGCAATAGCACTCAAGTCTAACTTTTTTTTACACATTATTGTGCCATCAACATGCGCTGCTGATGCCACTATTCAAGATAACCTTTCAATAGCATCCAGAGTACAGTGGCAATGAAGCTGTCTAGGATTATCCACAAAGTGCACCCCAGCTATTCCAAATCAGCTTCAGTGCAGTGCTTAGAAGCTCTACTCAATGTAGAAACATGTTTAAAAGACAAAACGTTCTCTGTACTCTAGCACGTACATAAAAAACGTTTTAGGTAGAATGGTACTAGAAAAAAAAAAAGATACAAGAAGTTACATCTAGTACAAACCTTGCATAATACCAAAGTATTATTTGGTGTGTGTTTGATGACCAACAAATCACACCTTTCCTCATATTTTAAGACCCAGGGTGGGGGTCCGTCCAGCCAGCTTTTTGATCAAGGTAACTGAACTACCCATGTTTGCCAAAATGACTCCTCTCAAAAAGAAAAAAAAAAAATAGGAGGTATATGAAAGGCAAAATCTGGGTGAGATTAGGTGTGTCCAAACCTGACTGTTCCAGAGAAACGCTTGTCTTTCTGAGGGTCGTCGTTTTTAAGGCTGATCTGAAGCTCCACAGTCTGCAGAAACTTTCTTTTCTTCCATATAATATAAATATAATCTATATATATAAATGAATGTATGTGTGTATGTGTGTATCACCAACCAATCACGAAGCATCTTTCATTTCACCAGAGCTGTTTAAAAGAAGCTAAGCTGTGGTTGCTTGCCATGAGCAACAGTTTTCCTTCCATCCAATCACTAAGGATCTTTCATTTCACCAGATCTGTTTAAAAGAAGCCGAGCTGTGATTGGTTTTCCCACTCCACGACAACACCTCTGCAGACACTGACCGGGTGGGAGAAATCTAGCATCCCTAGGAACATAAGCTCCCAGCCATTGTCTGCCCCCCAGAAAAGAGCAGAGAGCACATGACAGAAATGAATCCCGCCCCTCCCGTGCCCATATACCCATCACACATTCTCCATCCCATAGGCACATCTTCCCTCTTAAAGGGATCTCCGTTATGGAAGTCAGGGCAAATCCCTCAGTGCTCTGATTCTGACCCCAGGCTTCTATTAAAGGGATCCCCAGTATGGAAGTTAGGGCAAGTCCCTCAGTGCTCTGATTCTGACCCCAGGCCTCTGTTAAAAGGATCCCCGGTATGGAATTTAGGACCGTTCCACTCAGCGCTCTGGTTCTTACCCCAGGGTCTCTTAAAGGGATCATTGGTATGGAAGTTAGGGCAATTCCACCCCAGGCCCCTCTTAAAGGGATCCCCAGTACTGAAGAGAGGGCAAACCCACTCTGCGCTTTGGTACTGACCCCAGGCCTCTCTTAAAGGGATCTCCGGTATGGAAGTTAGGGCAAATGCCTCAGCACTCTGATTCTGACCCCAGGCTTCTATTAAAAGGATCTCCGGTATGGAAGTTAGGGCAATTTCACTCAGCACTCTGGTTCTGATCCCAGGCTCTCTTAAAGGGATCCCTGCAATGGAAGTTAGAGCAATTCCACTCAGCGCTCTGGTTCTTACCCCAGGGTCTCTTAAAGGGATCATTGGTATGGAAGTTAGGGCAATTCCACCCCAGGCCCCTCTTAAAGGGATCCCCAGTACTGAAGAGAGGGCAAACCCACTCTGCGCTTTGGTACTGACCCCAGGCCTCTCTTAAAGGGATCTCCGGTATGGAAGTTAGGGCAAATGCCTCAGCACTCTGATTCTGACCCCAGGCTTCTATTAAAAGGATCTCCGGTATGGAAGTTAGGGCAATTTCACTCAGCACTCTGGTTCTGATCCCAGGCTCTCTTAAAGGGATCCCTGCAATGGAAGTTAGAGCAATTCCACTCAGCGCTCTGGTTCTGACCCCAGTCTCACTTAAAGGGATCATTGGTATGGAAGTTAGGACAATTCCACTCAGTGCTCTGGTTTTGACCCCAGGCCCCTCTTAAAGGGGTCCCCCGGTATGGAAGCGTGGTCAAATCCACTCTGTGCTCTGATTCTGACCCCAGGCCCCTCTTAAAGGGATCCCCGGCATGGAAGTGAGGGCAAATCCACTCTGCGCTTTGGTATTAACCCCAGGCCTCTCTTAAAGGGATCTCCGGTATGGAAGTTAGGGTAAATCACTCAGCGCTCTGATTCTCACCCCAGGCTTCTATAAAAGGGATCATTGGTGTGTTAGATAGAAAATAGATAGAAAATACCCAAAAGTGACACCATTCTAAAAACTGCACCCCTTAAGGTGCTCAAAACAACATTCAAGAAGTTTATTAACCCTTCAGGTGCGTAACAGAAATTTTTCTGAATATTTAAAAAAAATGAACATTTAACTTTTTTTCACAAAAAAAATACTTCAGGTTCAATTTTTTTTATTTTACCAAGGGTAAAAGGAGAAATTGGACTGGAAAAGTTATTGTTCAATTTGTCCTGAGTACGCTGATACCTGATATGTGGGGGGGAACCACTGTTTCGGCGCATGGCAGAGCTCAGAATGGAAGGAGCGCCGTTTGACTTTTTCCATGCAAAATTGGCTGGAATTCAGATCGGACGCCATGTCACGTTTGGAGAGCCCCTGATGTACCTAAACAGTGGAAACCCCCCACAAGTGACCCCATTTTGCAAACTAGACCCCCCAAGGAACTTATCTAGATATGTGGTGAGAACTTTTAACCCACAAGGGCTTCACAGAAGTTTATAACGTACAGCGGTACAATTAAAAAATCATATTTTTTCCACAAAAATGATCTCTTCACCCTCAATTTTGATTTTCCAAGGGTAACAGGACCCTAAAATTTATTGTGCAATTTGTCCTGAGTACGCTGATACCCTATATGTGGGTGTAAACGACTATTTGGGCGCATGGCAGAGCTCAGAAGGGAAGCATCGCTATTTGACTTTTTTGGCTGGAATTGAGATCGGACACCATGTTGCGATTGGAAAACCCCTGATGTACCAAAACAGTGGAAACCCCCAACAAATGACACCATTTTGGAAACTAGACCCCCCAAGGAACTTATCTAGATGTGTGGTGAGAACTTTGAACCCCCAAGGGCTTCACATAAGTTTATAACGTACAGCCGTACAATTAAAGAATCATATTTTTTCCACAAAAATGATTTTTTCACCCTCAATTTTTATTTTCCCAAGGGTAACAGGACCCTAAAAGTTATTGTGCAATTTGTCCTGAGTACGCTGATACCCCACATGTGGGGGTAAACCACTATTTGGGCGCATGGCAGAGCTCGGAAGGGAAGCAGCACCATTTGACGTTTTTGGCTGGAATTGAGATCGGACACCATGTCGCATTTGGAAAGCCCCTGATGTACCAAAACAGTGAAAACCCCCCACAAATCACACCATTTTGGAAACTAGACCCCCCAAGGAACTTATCTAGATGTGTGGTGAGCACTTTGAACCCCCCAGTGCTTCACAGAAGTTTATAACGCCCGGGCGTGAAAATAAAGAATCGTATTTTTTCCACAAACATGATCTTTTAGTCACCAATTTTTTTATTTTCTCAAGGGTACCAGGAGAAATTGGACCCCAAAAGTTGTTGTCCAATTTGTCCTGAGTACGCTGATACCCCATATGTGGGAGAAAACTACTGTATGGGAACATGGCAGGGCTCGGAAGGGAAGTAGTGACGTTTTGGAATGCAGACTTTGATGGAATGGTCTGCCGGTGTCATGTTGCCTTTGGAGAGCCCCTGATGTACCTAAACAGTGGAAACCCCCCACAAGTGACCCCATTTTGGAAACTAGACCCCCTAAGGAACTTATCTAGGTGTGTGGTGAGCACTTTGAACCCCCAAGGGCTTCACAGAAGTTTATAATGCCCGGGCATGAAAATAAAAAAATCATATTTTTTCCACAAACATGATCTTTTAGTCCCCATTTTTTTATTTTCCCAAGGGTGACAGGAGAAATTGGACCCCAATAGTTGTTTTGCAATTTGTCCTGAGTAGGCTGATACCCTATATGTGGGGGTAAAACACTGTTTAGGCGCATGGCAGAGCTTGGAAGGGAAGGAGCACCATTTGACTTTTTCAATGCAGAATTGGCTGGAATTGAGATCAGATGCCATGTTGCATTTGGAGAGCACCTGATGTCCCCAAACAGTGGAAACCCCCCAATTATAAGAGAAGACTGAGAGGAGACTTAATAGCTGTCTACAAATATCTAAAGGGCTGTCACATTGTAGAAGGATCAACTTTATTCTCATTTGCACAAGGAAAGACTAGAAGCAATGGGATGAAGCTGAATGGGAGGAGACACAGATTAGATATTAGAAAAAACTTTTTGACAGTTAGAGTGATCAATGAGTGGAACAGGCTGCCACGAGAAGTGGTGAGTTCTCCTTCAATGGAAGTCTTCAAACAGAGGCTGGACAGACATCTAACTGGGATGATTTAGCGAATCCTGCTTTGAGCAGGGGGTTGGACCAGATGGCCCAGGAGGTCCCTTCCAACTCTACGATTCTATGATTCTATGATTCTAACTCCAACCCTAACCCCAACACATCCCTAACCCTAATCTCAGCCCTAACTCTAGCCCAAACCCTAACCCTAGCCCTAAACCTAACCCTAAACCTAGCCCTAACCCTAATGGGAAAATGGAAATAAATACATTTTCTTTCAATTTTGTTATTTTTCCCTAACTAAGGGGGTGATAACGGGGGGGGGTTTGATTTACTATTTATGGCGGTTTTTATTTTTGGCAGCTGTCACACGCTAAATGAAGCTTTTTATTGTAAAAATAGTTTTTACATCACCACATATTGAGAGCTATAATTTTTCCATATTTTGACCCACCAAGTCATGTGAGGTCTTATTTTTTGTGGGACGAGTTGATGTTTTTATTGGTATCATTTTCGAGCACGTGACATCTTTTAATCGCTTTTTATTCTGATTTTTGGGACGCAGAATGAACAAAAAACAGCGTTTCATGAATTTATTTTGGGGGGTGCGTTTACACCGTTCTGCGTGCGGTAAAATTGATAAAGCGGTTTTATTCTTCGGGTCAGTACGGTTACAGCGATACCTCATTTAGGTAGTTTTTTTATGTTTTGGCGCTTTTATGCAATGAAAACAATTTTGTATAAAAAATAATTATTTTTGCATCGCTTTATTCTGCGAGCTATAACTTTTTTATTTTTTTGCTGATGATGCTGTATTGTGGTTCATTTTTTGCGGGACAAGATGACGTTTTCAGCGGTACCATGGATATTTATATGCGTCTTTTTGATCGCGCGTTATTTCACTTTTTGTTCGGCGGTATGATAATAAATCATTATTTTTTGCTTCGTTTTTTATTTTTATTTTTTAAGGGGTTCGCTAAAGGGGTTAACTAATAAGACAGTTTTATAGGGCGGGTCGTTATAGACGCGGCGATACCAAATATGTGTACTTTTATTGTTTTGTTTTTTTATTTCCAAAAAATTAATTTATTAGGGAATATTTTTTTTTTTTAATCTATTTAGCGATTTTTTTAAAATTATTTTTACACTTTTTTTTTTTTAACTTTATTACATTGTCCCAGGGGGGACATAACTGTCCTGTGACAGATCGCTGATCTGTCACATCACAGGTCACTGTGTCAGATCAGCGATCTGTCACAGGCATAGACGCAGACTTCCTCATGCCTGCGCTTTGCAGGCACTGAGGAAGTCAGCTCTCTACAGGCCCCCGAAGGTCCCCGTCGCCATCTTGGATCCGGGGACCTGTAGGGAAAGAGACCCCCGCAGCAACGCTGCACATTGCGCTGCGGTGGCGGGCTCAGGGTAGCACGGAGAGAGCCCCCTCCCTGCCGATGCTTCCCTTTAACCCCCGGTACACCGTGATCGTGTTTGATCGCGGTGTGTAAGGGGTTAACGTGTCGGGGGCGATCCGTGACCGCCCCTGACACATTTTGCCGGGTGTCAGCTGTGATAATCAGCTGACACCCGGCCGCGATCGGCGGCGCTCACCACGTGGGCGCCGCTGATCGCTATGATGTAATATTCCGTCCATGGTACTTAGGGCCCTGGTCACATGGACGGGATATTACGTCCAATGTAGGAAAGGGGTTAAATAGAACCTACCATTTAATCCTCTTTTTTGTACTGATAGGTGTTATGTCTCATCTAGCTCAGAAATCTGCTGTAATGAAGCACGGACAGATGACGGTGGCGCAGCAGGAAGGCTGAGCAGAAACAATGGAGAATGTAGTAGCACGATGGAAGCAGGAGGACCACAACTGGAGCCACAGGATATCATGAGCAGAATTGATTTAACGGCAATGGCGGTAAGAGATGCAGACTCCGATCAGGCACAGATCAGAGTTGCATCAGTTTTTCTCGGGCGTGGAGAGGGGGAAAAAAGGTTTCTCCACCTTCTGTATTATGTCAGTCTGTGAGAATCAGACACACTTAGATGTCATTCAAGTTGGGTCCATTTTTTTAATGGGCCCATAGACTTGCATTGCCGTTTTTGATCTGACACTGGGATCAAAATCAGACTTGTCACCGATTTTTTCCATGGAGCACTGGGTCCGAGCAAAGAATCTGACATTTGCACAGCCCCATAAAATATCATAGGTACGAGTGTTATCCGTCAACACCACAGATAGCAAACTCATTAATGGCGCTATGCAAACTAGTAAAATAAATAAACAATTATTTTACTCGTTTACATAGCGCCATTAATTCCACAATGCTATGTATACATACTATATATAGAAATAAATTAAATATTTATAAATAAATCTAAATATATTTATAGATATATAATTACACATACTGTATATATGCTCTTCGATTTTCACTCACTGACAAAATGGAGAAACTTTTCCCCCCTCTCCACCTCCAAGAGAAACTGATGCCACACTGATCGCATTCTGATCAAAGCCTGATCAGAGTCTGTAACTCTATTATGTATGTGTGTATGCGTGTGTGTGTATTGCATAGTATATTGTATGTCTATGCCTGTTGCAGAGTGTGGTCTATGCCTGTTGCAGAGTGTGGTCTATGCCTGTTGCAGAGTGTGGTCTATGCCTGTTGCAGAGTGTGGTCTATGCCTGTTGCAGAGTGTGGTCTATGCCTGTTGCAGAGTGTGGTCTATGCCTGTTGCAGAGTGTGGTCTATGCCTGTTGCAGAGTGTACGTCTAGGCCCGTTGCAGAGTGTACGTCTAAGCCTGTTGCAGAGTGTATGTCTAGGCCTGTTGCAGAGTGTACGTCTATGCCTGGTGCTGAGTGTAGGTCTTAGCCTGCTGCGGAGTGTATGTCTACACCTGTTGCGGAGTATACATCTCTGCCTTCCTCTGGATCTTGTGGTCCAGTGGCTCTCAGCCGGTCCTCAATGCCCACAGCTAGTTCTGTGGTCTGTATAGAGACTGACCTGAGAGTCATTGTGATCATGGTTTAATTTCTTAAATGGCCGGTAATATTTTTATTACAGTGTTGCTTATTGCTATTCCAATAAAAAAAAAAAAACAATAAGAAAGAAAATAAAAGTGTCATGGGAGCTTTTTTCTGTTCACTTTATTTTTACACAGTTACAATGATGGGAGTGATCATTACTACCCTCAGTACTCTACAAATTGAACCAGGAATTATAGGTGGTGCCATTTACAGAAGGCAGACCACAAAAATCTATACCCATTGTGGTATCGTAATGTCAACTCCTGTCCCAAGTTACATTAAAATTGTTATGGAGTGCCTTAAAATAGTATATGTCCTACACAAAAAACTACCCAATAAAAGACTGAAGACAGTGACACAGAGCTGCAGACACTAGCAGACACTAGCAGTGTCGGACTGGGGTGCCAAGGGCCCACTAGTAATCATCTCCAGGGTCCCACTTTTACAGGTACATGCAAATGTGACATTATCCTCAACCACAAATTTATATTAGCTGAAGCTCGGCGTTGCCTGGGCATAGTAACCAACTGTGGTTAGTTATAACAAATTATAATGATTAGATTGCACATAAAAACCGTGCATCTAATCATATCCTGTGTGATACTGACTGCTGAGCTGTGTATCTAATCCTATTCTGAGTGATACTGTCTGCTGAGCCGTGTATCTAATACTATTCTGTGTAATACTGTGTGCTGAGCTGCGTATCTAATCCTATCCTGTGTGATACTGTCTGCTGAGCCATGTATCTATTCCTATCCTGTGTGATACTGTCTGCTGAGCCATGTGTCTAATCCTCTCCTGTGTGATACTGACTGCTGAGCTGTGTATCCAATCCTATCCTGTGTGATACTGGGCTCCGCCTGCAGTCTGTGTCAGAGGGTGGTCTGTGTTGGCACGGTAATAAATTGTGTTATTTCCAGCTTTACAGAAGGATGATAACACCATAGAAATGATAAGACTAATAGGCCTCAGTTACCACAACTGTCTACAAAGAAAATTGTTGCTGATAGCAACCAATCACAGCTCATTTTTCATCTTTTAAACAGCTCTGGGACAGCGTGGTGAGTTTTTAGTGGCGACTTTTGTGTTTTGACTTTTATGTGGTGAGGTTGGTGTATGTGTAGTGAAATGTGTGCTGAGGGTGGTATATGTGCTGAAGTACGTGGTAGCATGTGGCGCATTTTGTGTGTGTGTTCATATCCCTGTATGTGGTGAGTATCCCATGTCAGGGCCCCACCTTAGCAACTGTACGGTATATACTCTTTGGCGCCATCGCTCTCATTCTTTAAGTCCCCCTTGTTCACATCAGGCAGCTGTCAATTTGCCTCCAACACTTTTCCTTTCACTTTTTCCCCATTCTGTAGATAGGGGCAAAATTGTTTGGTGAATTGGAACGCGCGGGATTAAAATTTCGCCTCAGAACATAGCCTATGACACTCTCGGGGTACAGACGTGTGACTGTGCCAAATTTTGTGGCTGTAGCTGCGACAGTGTGGATGCCAATCCCGGACATACATACATGCATACACACCCACATTGAGCTTTAAATATTAGATGAACTGGGAAGATTTTTACATGTATAATATCCTGGCTCTGTAAGTACATAGTGAATAAAGGATATTTTTCCAAGTATTGCTATATAAGAGGGTGACTCACCAGAGGATTCTCCTGTTCTCCCGTGGGCCATTCCAAGCCAATATGTATAACGCACTGCTCAAAAAAATAAATGGACCTCTAAGATACCACATCGTAGATATCACTGAATTAAATATCACAGTTGAATCTTTATTCATTACATAGTTGCATGCATTGAGAACAAGAAAACATAAAAATGATCAATGTAAATCAAAATGAATATCCCATGGAGGTCTGGATTTGGAAGGACGCTCAAAATCAAAGTGGAAAATCAAATTACAGGCTAATCCAACTTCAGTGGAAATGCCTCAAGACAAGGAAATGATGCTCAGTAGTGTGTGTGGCCTCCACATACCTTTTTGACCTCCTTACGACACCTGGCGTGCTCCTGATGAGTCAGCAGATGTTGTCATGAGGGATCTCCTCCCAGACCTGGACTAAAGCAGCCACCAACTCCTGGACAGTGTCAGGAACACCGCACTGCACTTGCTCACTGAGCCAGTGCACGTGTCCTGAGTACAAAAACAGTGCTCAAAGATACCTGTGGAGCGGGCAGCAGCGGTGACGATGCATGCTCCAGGACCTGAAGCATTTGACTGCTGGGGGCATGGCCTAAGCTACACAGAGCTAGGAGCTGCAGGGAAACTCCTAGAAAGGTAACTACAGGACAATGTTACCAAGGGGCATAGACAGAGACAGAAACCAAATCAAGCCAGGTCAAAGCACGAGATAGCAGGACAGTACCAAAGGGTTAGACAGAGCGAATAGTCAGGACGTAGCAATAGATTAGAAAACCAGAACGGGCAATGGACGGTACAATAGGGACAAACTGCAACAGAGTAAAAATAGCCAAGCCAGGAGGTCAGAACTGGAGAAGACAATAGTAACAAAACGAGAGATGTAGTACAGAGTGAGGGAACAGATTCCAATCCTTACTTTTGCCTTTGGCCGAGTGTGGTGACCTCTGTGTGCCTTCTGATTGTCTTCTAGCTTGCTTATATGGTTCTGACCCAGTTCTGTCCCCTGTTGTGAGTTTGTCTCTTGATTCTGTACTGTTTATCTGCTTCTCTGGTTTCTGACTCATTGCCTATGTCCTGACTAGTCTCTGATTTCCCCTCTTGTACTGTGCTGCTATCTCCGTGTATGAATCATTGCTTACGATCTGACTACTCTCTGCTTGTCCCTCTGGTACCGCGCTGCCCTCTCTGTGTATGACCCCCGTTTATCTGATTTGAGGATCCCTGTTGTAGAATCCTGCACTTATCTCCAGCAGCAGGGCGCTAAGCCCCGCCCCCTGCTGTCACATGATCGTAGGTCCTTCACTGCTTTCTACCTTCAGTGACATAGGTCCTGTGAGCCTGGAGCACGCATCGTCACCACTGCTGCCCCGCTCCACAGGTATCTTTGGGCACAGGTTTGTACTCAGGACATGCGCACTGGCTCAGTGAGCAAGAGCAGTGCGGTGTTCCTGACATTATAACTGACCGTGAACTTTTTTTTCTCTCATTTCTGCAGCATGGACCCAATGCATGCTTTATCTGAGCAGGTGAAATGCTTGACTCAGTCGCTGCGGAAGCTAAGTTTAGAACACCAAACTCTGACCCAGCGGCAGGTTGCGGACTGGGTTCAGGGGATGCTTTCCGCTGGGTTTCAGCAGTTGGGAACTAGAGATGTCATTTTAGTCTCACCCGAATCTCCAGGTTAAGTTACCAGATATGTTTGCTTGTAACAAAAATGAATTTAGAGTGTTTAAGGAGGGCTGTAAGCTCTTTTTCTCCTTGAGACCCCGCTCCTCTGGGGATGAGAAACAGAGGGTGGGGGTGATTATTTCCCTGCTTAGAGGGGCCCCGCAGGCCTGGCCATTTTCTCTTTCCTCTTCTGCCCCAGAGAGAATGACTGTGAATGCATTTTTTGAAGCCTTAGGGCTTATTTACGATGAGCCCGATAGAGTGCGTTTGGCTGAGGACAAGGTGATTAGTGTCTGTCAGGGGAAGCACTCGGCCGAGTGGTTCTGTTCTGAATTTAGATGTTGGGCAGCTGAGATTTCTTGGAGTGATGCCGCCCTTCGGGGGTTGTTCCGTAGAGACCTGTGTTAACGTCTGAAGGATGCCCTGGCACTTCATCCTCCACCTGACTCCCTGGAGGATGCCATGACCCAAGCGGTTCGTATGGATCGCAGACTGCAACTCGAAACCTCTTTATTCCCCAGTGGAGGTGAGACCCGAACTCCTCCTGAGGCTATGGAGGTGAGCGCTGTCACCTGTGAGGAGAAGGAAAGAAGACGCCGCCAGGAGAAGCAGTTGTGCTTTTATTGTGGGGAATCTGGACATTGGAAGAAGGACTGCCCCTCCTGTCCGTCATCCTCCAAGGTGGCGGGAAAATGAATAGGTCTGGGTAGTAATCGAGGAGGCTACCCAGACCTTCAGGTACCTTTTTCCTCACTTGCAAAAATTGTGCTTCTGGTGGAACTGGATCTTGCTGATGGTCCTGTTCAGACTACCGCCTTTGTTGACTGTGGCTCTGCTGTTAACCTGATTGATGCCCAGATTATAGCTCTTAATAAGATAGGGACAGTCAGGCTTCAGGACCCTGTTAAACTTGTGGCAATTAACTCGTCCTCTCTTACCCGGGACGGTATCTGTTTCAGGTCTGAACTTTTTTTCTCTGAAAGTGGATCCCACTCATGAGGAAAAATTAACTTGTCTTGTGTTAGATAACTTGCCTGCAGGACTGGTACTGGGGATGCCTTGGCTACAGCGCCATAATCCTACCATTGATTGGGTTACAGGGGAGATCACTCAATGGGGATGCAAAGATAAATGTTGTAACCTGGGGCCTCTTGTTAACTCTGATAAAACCGTTTCGGTGTCGTCTGTCTGTCTGGAAGGTATTCCGGAGTACCTGAAGGATTTTGAAGATGTATTTTCCGAAAACGAGGCTGAGGCGCTGCCACCACATAGACCCTACGATTGTGCCATTGATTTAGTACCCGGAGCCAAGTTACCTAAGGCTCGATTGTTCAATTTGTCTGGGCCTGAGCGCCAAGCCATGAAGGAGTACATAGCTGAGAGTCTCCGCAAAGGGCATATCAGGCCTTCTGTGTCACCCGTGGCAGCAGGATTCTTCTTTGTGAAGAAGAAAGATGGTGGTTTGCGGCCGTGCCTCGACTTTTGGGAACTTAACAAGATAACGGTTAGGAACACTTATCCACTTCCCCTCATCCCAGACTTAAGTAACCAGCTATCTGGGCCCCAATGGTTCTATAAATTAGATCTTCGGGGGGGTCTACAACCTGATAAGTGTTCGGGAAGGGGACGAGTGGAAAACTGCGTTCCTTACATCAGAGGGACTCTTTGAAGACCTGGTTATGCCGTTTGGGTTAACTAATGACCCCGCTATTTTCCAAAACTTTATCAATGCTGTGTTTTCTGACCTGATAGGCCGATTTGTTGTCATTTATTTGGATGACATTTTGGTGCATTCCCCGGACAGTCAGTCTCACTTGCAACATCTACAGACAGTTCTCCAGAGACTCAGGGAGAACCACTTGTTTGCTAAATTGGAAAAATGTTCATTTTTCGTACAGGAACTGTCTTTTTTGGGGCTGATTGTATCTTGTGAGGGGTTTTGTAAGGACCCTAAGAAGGTGCTGGCGATCGCAGACTGGGTTCAGACTCAGGATGTCAAGGGGCTCCAGCGCTTCTTGGGATTTGCAAACTATTACTGGAGATTCATTAAAGGTTTCTCTCAAGTGGTTAAACCACTCACGGATCTTACCCAGAAGGGGGCTGATGTAAAAAATTGGTCAGAACTCGCTAAGGAGTCCTTCTCAGCTCTTAAGAAATGTTTAATGTCCGCCCCGGTGTTGGTTCAGCCAGACACGTCCAAACCATTTATTGTGGAGGTGGATGCTTCTGAAGTAGGGGTGGGGGCAGTGTTGTCTCAAGGTCCGGCCACCCTTACTAATCTCAAACCCTGTGCCTTCTCCAAGAAGTTCTCATCCGCCGAGAGAAACTATGATGTAGGCAATAGAGAACTTCTTGCGGTCAAGCTGGCATTCGAAGAATGGAGGCACTTTTTGGAAGGGGCGGCTCACCCGATCACGATTATCACTGATCACAAAAATTTGGCATACCTTGAATCTGCTAAGAGGCTTACTCCTAGACAAGCCCGTTGGTCACCTTTTTTCACACTTTCAATGCTCAATTACTTTTCGACCAGGGTCCAAAAATGTTAAAGCGGATGCGCTGTCCAGAAGTTTTGACCCGGTGTCTCCCCCCGAGCCGCCGTCCTCCATTCTTCGCCCGGGGGTGGTAGTGGCGGGGGTCTCGTCAGAATTGGAACAAGAAATTATGAGGGCCCAGTCTCTAGCTCCGGTGGTCAGGCCAGGAGATAAATTGTTTGTTCCAGATATATTGCGGCCTAGACTTCTGCAGGAGTTTCATGAGTCTAGGCAGAGTGCTCATCCCGGTATCACGGCCACTAGAGAGGCAATAGCCAGGGTTTTTTGGTGGCCTTCACTTGGGTCCGATGTCAAGAAATTCATTTCTGCTTGTGAAGTTTGTGCCCATTCCAAAAGCTTGCATAACCGGCCGGCAGGGGAACTCATACCATTACCGGTTCCTGATAGGCCATGGACTCATCTCTCCATGGACTTTATTACCGGTTTTCCACCATCCAGAGGCAATACCGTGATCTGGGTGGTGGTGGACAGGTTTTCAAAACAAGCCCATTTCATTCCCTTGGCAGCATTACTCTCAGCAGCAACATTGTCAAGGTTGTTTGTGCTGCATGTGGTCCGATTGCATGGGAAACCCCTGAATGTTGTGTCTGACAGAGGTGTGCAGTTTGTTGCCAAATTTTGGAGGACATTTTGTAAGAAATTGGGCATCTCACTCTCCTTCTCCTCGGCATATCACCCGGAGAGTAATGGTCAGACGGAACGCACCAATCAATCCCTGGAACAGATTCTCAGGTGTCTGACCTCCACCAGACAGGAGGATTGGTGTGATGCATTACCGTTGGCGGAGTTTGCTTTTAACAACCGGGTGAATCAATCCACCAACATGTCCCCATTCCTGGTCAATTATGGGCTTAATCCTCATTTTGGGGAGTTTTCACGGGTGGATTCCGATTGTCCAGGGGCGGAGGAATCTTTTCAATGGTTAAAAAACCTCTGGGCTGAAGTTCGGTGTAATATCTCTCAGGCCCAGGGGAGGTATAAATATTTTGCTGACAAAAAGAGAGCCCCGGGACACATATTTCAGATAGGGGAGAAGGTTTGGCTTTCCACACGTAACATCAACTTGAAGGTACCATCAGCTAAATTGGGACCAAAGTTCATTGGTCCGTATGAGATTGTGGAAATAGTTAACCCAGTGGCATATAGGCTGCGTCTACCCGCCTCCTTAAAAATATCCAATGTGTTCCATAAATCGCTGTTGAAACCCGTGGGGTCTGTCAAGGAGGACTCCGAGTCTGTTGTTCCTCCAGTGATGGTGGAGGGTCACTTGGAGTATGAGGTCGGACATATTGTGGACTCTCGGCGGGTGCGCCGCTCCTTGCAGTACCTGGTCCGCTGGAAGGGATATGGATCGGAGGATCGCTCGTGTGTTCCTGCTCACTCTGTACATGCAGATCGCCTGGTTCAGGCTTTCCATGCCAAATACCCGGGGAAGCCTGGGGGTCCAGAGGCCCCCCGTTGAAAGAGGGGTACTGTCATGATCCCAGTGCAGGTTTTGACCTGCACGTCAGGGGCTAATGTCTTGAGCTCCGTGCAGGCTTGACCTGCACGCCGGGGGTTAATTATTGGCTCAAGGAGAGCTTCTTATAGCCCTGGGAGACTCCAATCCCTGTCAGTTATACTTTTGCCTTTGGCCGAGTGTGGTGACCCCTGTGTGCCTGTGCCTTCTGATTGTCTTCTAGTTTGCTTATATGGTTCTGACCCGGTTCTGTCCCCTGTTGTGAGTTTGTCTCTTGATTCTGTACTGTTTATCTGTGTCAGTGGAGTTTTAGTCTTCCAATTAGAAATTGTCCAGACCTGAATAAGTAAGATGCTTTATTTGGTCATGCCGGCATGGAGAGAGAATGACGGCCACACCAGGTGTGGGCCGTCCTCTGTCTAACTCAATACATATTCTTAAGAGTTTAAATAGCAGAGCCGAAAGGGTGTTGTAACATATTGCGTTTGCAGAAATAGCACATACAATTTGCTTAGCTGTTAGCTATCCTTATCTGCACTACCAGAGAAGTCACGCAAGACAAGGAAAACCAGCTAATGTTCACAAAAAGTAACACCCAAAGGTAACACCCATATATTCATAATACGTAAGCTAAAAAGAGTTTCAAAGTCTAGGCAAAATAAATGGCATATGCAATCCTGTGTGTATACCGTATATATATACTCACACACATACACATATGTATATATATATATATATATATATATATATATATATGTATATATGCACATAAATGGACTTTATTACAATTATTATAACATTCCCTCATCTTGTAATAAAATCATCTATCTGTACACATTGGGGACAGATTTCTTTTTGCCAGAATTCACAGATCTTCATATAATCTAGAGGGAGAGTAATATGTTCAGTATATTTATCATTAAGTCCCAAAATTTTCATTCTTCCGTTGGATTCCAAGGTCTCCTTTCCTTGATGCATAGTTTTTGTTATGGCAGAGTCAATCAGTCTTTGAACAAGTCCTCTAATGCATGGAATAGCACAGCATCCACAAACAATCAGCACTCCGGCCATGATGGTAAGAGATGTCAGCGCAGAAGTGAATAATCTGGACCATTTCCCAAACCATCCTTCAGTCCAGGAAGTGAATATGTTGTCATATCCAGAGTTCTCAGCTAATTCATTAGACGGGGCAGTCAGTCCATCAAGAGCTTTGGAGATACTTCCATCAGGATCTGAATTAGGGATAAAGGGTGCAACAAAATCCTCCAAACATTTTATATACACCTCCCTTTTCTGCTAAGATCTTGTCTAATGCCATCCTATTCTACCAAGCCATGAGAGGAGTTGGTCCTAATTACTCAGCTGTCCCTTTAACTGCATCTCGGGTATAATTAACAAATCTTTGCTGGCTATAGTATAAGTAGTTCATTCAATCTACATTCATTTATATAATCACCCACCAAATTATGGATTCCCACCCGGCTGCTACCTGGATCCTAGCCTTGTACTCGTCAGTCACTCCCCTGGGAACTCCAATGTCATCTCTGTAGATACTAGAATGGAAGGATCCTTGCGGAGTTTCACGCTTCTGTCTCTTCCACTACGTACCTTTGGCCATATCCCTGTTGACAACAGGTGGAACGGCATGATTAGCTGGACCACCGCACCATCCCCTCGGGAACCATGTGGTAGTCTGGCTCTTATGCTTTTATCACCGCATAACTACCATACATCCGCTCTCAGGGTAGTGTGGTCTGACCATATGGCTGAGTACTTGGCCCTGTGGGAGACAATGATCCATTCTCTACAAGAGACGCCTTGGAGCTCTCCGAAGTCGTGCCCATGCCCTGGAAGACTAAAACAAGTATAGTTACCAGGATTAGCAATCACCTGTGGTGGGATATCCGGTTTCTCAAGTGGACGATATAAAAATGATAACATTTTACATTTTCCTTCCCTTTCTGAGCAGACATAAGTTTTACTATATAACTTAATTTTTTAAGCTTTCTTCAATGTATTTAAGCCATTCTAACCTTTCATTCTTCTCACAGCCTCTCTCTAAAGCTAGTTTATCTTCATAAGTTAGGTTAGACAATCTAACTATGAACCCTATCGACTCTGTTATGGTTCTCTCTGGCATACCTTCCTTGGGTCTATGTATGCTATTATTCTGAACGTCTATGTAGAACTGTCCTATTTGGGTCTGTTCCTGACATATCAGCTCCTATAACCTTTGATGCCTCATCTTAGGGTTTTTTAAAAGTTCTCAGTAGCTGATTACAATTATTCTTATTTGTGTAAGGGGATCTCCTTTTTCCCAATGGAGAATCAGGCTTTAAATCTATGTAGCCATAAGGCTTATACCTATAGTCTCGGGCTACAATTGTCCATGCTGCTTTACTCCAGTCACACATCCATCCCCTCTGCTATCAGAGCTCACAACACAAACATACTTATCAGACTCTGCTAGTTTCACAGCTTGTTCCCTATCTCTGTATCATTTATACAACAGACAGAAATTCACTAACATGGCGGCCTCCTGCCCAATTTCAAAAGTAGGATTTAAAGTCTTAAATCTGAACCATTCTACCACCCTGGACTTTCCTCTCCTGCTGGGTCTATTACCCTCCAATCTCCCATCACTATGGTCACGAAGAATATACATGTGACTAACCCTGATCTGCACATCCTAGATCTGACCGTCTTGTCCGGGTAGGGGGATGAATGGGAGACTTCACCAGTTTGAGACAAGCTTTCCCTTGTGGAAAACCTCCCTTTGTATCTGGACTTTGACAAGCAAGTCAGATCCTACTCTGTCCCTACCTGTCTGACAAGTTTACAGTATGAGAGATGGATCCAGGAGCTGCGCTCAGCAATCTTGACCACAGTAGGAGAAGTCTACAGGACTTGGTAAGGACCTTCCCACTTAGGATGGTGCTGGTGTTTCTTCTTTTTCACCTTCACAAGGACCCAGTCTGCAGGTTTCACGATATCAGGTTTTGTTAGTGGGTTTCCTGGAACAAAACTACGAGAAGAAACTTCTTTGTGAGTTAATATCTTAGCCATATATTCTGCTAATGTACAATCAACTTCCTCATCTATCCTTCTAAAGGATTTTAGCTGAGGAAACAGAAAAGGTCTCCCGTATATGACTTCAAAGGCTGTCAGCACTGCCGATGTCCGTGTGACATACATATTTAGTACAACCAATAGGAAACAGTACAACCAATTTTTCCTGTTTCCTGCATGGTCTTTGTCAACCTATTTTTCAAGATCCCACTGTGTCCTTCAACCAGTCCAGCTGAATGAGGATGACAGGCACAGCGGTAACCTAACTCAATTGACAATGTTTTAGGTAATAATGACATTACTTAGTTTACTATATATTTTCTGGAACCCCAAATCTGGGTATGATTCCTTTAGAAGGGCCTTCGGTACCATTAATGCATCAGGGTGGACAGCTTCAATCCACCTGCTGAAAGCATCCATAATAATAAGGCCGTACTTTTTCCCTCACACTTGTTCAATAAAATCCATATAAATGTGTTGGAATAAGTATTCAGGATGAGGAAATTGTCCTCTCTATGGTCTCAGATTCCCTTAGGAATTGTTTTTTACAAGTAATGCAGATTAAACAAAAATTTTTAATAGTTAGTAAAGCCATACATCATAAATACGTAAGATATGTTCTCCACCATCCCTCCTGTTGAGACATAGCTTATGCCATGGCTCAATACTGTGACATATCTTAGGAGGTTACTGGGCAGTTTATACATATAGGTCATCTTTAAAGATAACCCCTTTGGTTACCAATTTTTTTTTTTTTTAATGCCAATAGCATGTCATCCACATATAAGAGTATCTGGCTACCTTCTGGTGACTCACATTGAGCTAGGTTAGCCGATTTTACCTGGAAAACAATAGTAGGTGATTCACCGTACCCTTGTGGGATCCTGGTGACTGTATACCTGCTCCCCTTATATGTGAATACAAACCAAACCTGGCTCTCTGGATGTACCAGGATGCTGAAGAAGACATTACTGACATCACTGTAAAGACTTTATGTTCCAACCTCCAGTCATTCAGCAGAGTATGGGGGTTTGGCCCTGTGGGGGCTCTTGGAATCACAGCCTTGCTTACAGATGGGGCGCCCTCCCTACTCGAAACAAGGCTGTGTTACAAGGTGAGCTGGACTGGCTATAATCACCTCTTTTATCAATCTCACATCTGCAGGTCATGAGGACCACAAAGATTCTGGGTATGTGGTCAATTCTTCCTCTAATTCTAGGAAATGATCAGCATTTCTCACTCGTTCCCCTGCCTCCCTGCAGGTGGGCACTGGGTTTAGAAATGGTGTTCCACTTTAGTACTTGTGAATATGTATGCAGTCTGGCATTGTAAAATAAGCCATCACCCAAATCCTCCCATCGTTACTTTCCTTACACTCTTCAACAAAATCACCAAATAATTCCCATGATCTACCTTTACATCTGGAGAGGGAGACATGTGGCACGGTGCCTCTAAAAAGCAAAAACAACAATTTAATTTGTTCTGACAGTTTACAACTGGCGGCACAGTTCCCTTTATAATTCCAGTATATGGTGTGCAAAGAACAATCTAGAGCATGGAAATTCCCATATTTTACATCAGGACCCCTAAAATACCTGTAGTATATGGTGCTGTGTAGTCCTTCAGGTGTGTGAACATCTACATTTGTGTACCATTATCTATTGCTTCCTTGATGAAGAGCTCAGTAACTGAGGATGGTCCTGCAGTTATTAGATCTAGACTGTAATAGTATCTAGATTCCCCATACCCCTGGAGCACCATTGTCTCAGCCATGGATGTTACCTATAGTCCTGCAGCAGTAGGAATTATTCCCAGGCTCAGGGGTGGCATCATATCCCTCCCACACAGCTGATAATATAATTTGTATAATAACACTTTTACCTGTGCTGAGGGCCCGGTGTCTCTACAGGCGTAGACAATGGTTCTGTGTGTCTTACCACTTGCTCCTTTTACCATTATGCAGGCAGCAGACAGTCCAATAGTAGGTATCTCTTCTGAATGTACTAAGGTTCTAGTGGCTCCTGAATCAACAAGAAAAGTGACCTCATAGCTTCCCACAAGGAGAGTTACTTCTGGAAATACAGTGTTTTTATAAATGTATTTCTACTTTAGCCAAATTAAATATTTCCTCTCATTACACCTTTCTTGTACCAAATTTTCACATTTTATGAAACTAAGTTTATCATCAAATACAACCCATCTGTCAAAATACACATTCAGGGTCTCCTAGTGGCCCCTTCTTATCTCAAAACCACAACCACATTCCACAACAATCCTCATGCTCACAGCTTATCTCCCCACCTCAGGACTGTTTGCTCTGGGTGGTGCCTACTCCTAGCTTGTCAAGACTAAAAAGACAATGTCAGCGATATAGAATTTTTACTCTCTATTTGTTATAATCTATAAGAGTTAGGCCTACAAGTTACCAATAAGGACACATTGCACATCTGATCTGAAGACTGTTCTCTCTGGGTACCCGATGAAAAAGGACCATATCCAGTCTCATTGCAGGGATACCTTCTTGATACAATCTTAATAACTTTCCAGCCATCAGATGACATGGTCAATAACAATCCTGCCTTACAATGAGGACAAGATCTTAAAATATATATCTATATGGGACAAAGTCCCATAAGGATGTTACATAAAGTTCTTAAACACAAAAGGACAAACAAGATGAGAACTATACAATATAAACCCTGGAGCACAATGGATTTCTACCCACTTATAAGAAGTTTGACAAATATCAGTGGAATTCATATGTCAACAAGAAGACACCAATAGCAACAATACAATTACTGTTACTAATATCCAGGATCTAATTACTCCTCACTGATTACACTATGTCCTAGGTATTTACCAGCTTGTATCTCTATATCCTGCCTCCTCCATCCAATGAAGGCCTGTAAGTGGCGAGTGTGACAATACAGTGTAATAAACATGAAAGTCCACAAGGGCTATGGTCACTGATATGACAGATACATATACTCACAAGGACTTTTGACAACGTACAACAGCTTCCACAGTTAGGAACTGGACATACACACATACACAGAGACATATAAGACAAGAGATTATTAAAGTTCCCTCGTACTCCTAGACCTGAAGTGCTGAGATAAAGACTAATGACACCGCCTCTTTATATACAGAGACGTTCCCGTTCTTAATATCAGGTATTCAGAGAACCACAGTTGCAGACTCTCCTCAGTGATCATTATAAGATCTTAATCTGACTTTGTGTCCACTTTTTAAACGAGTAGGGTTCAGTCACTCTGTGTTATTAAAAGAAAAACATATAACAAAACTACATAGAATATTCTCTATGGGGATCAGGTGACATGTACCTAGGTGATTTATACCACTATAATAACCTATGATTTGTCTCCAGTCCACACATAACTGTTGACCACGCCTACTGGACTCCCTTATACAGTCAGGATTTTATTTCAACCCTCATACATTCACTCAAGATAACATTCAAGGAGTCTCATGTGTAACATAAAACATATATTTATGGTGTTTTAGTTCTATGTAATTTTAAAAGACAGACAAAACAGCACACTTAGCAGAAAACAACTTTTAACAAAGTACAGAAGACAAGACAGAGTACCGGCAAAAATTAATCTTATACTGGGTTCTATTTTAGGTTAATCCAGCGGATTCCTTAATCCAACGAGAATCTCCCTCGATTCTCCCATCTAGATCAATTTAACGTGCACACAGAGTTTTTTATTCCACAGTAGCCTTCTCACACTGGCTTTGTACCCATTCTACGAAATATCTTACAAGAACTAACAAACCCCAAATCTATGGAGCTTAGCAACTCACAGGAGTTTTAAAACTCCAATCGCATGTAAACAACTTCCAACTTACAGGAGCCTCTCAGAAACCCCAATTGGAAAAGTCCACAATCACAGTTCCCATTCAATTCCTAGAATAACATTCATACTGGATTAACAAGGTTACCAAATATAATGAAAATTATTAAATGTTCTTACCTGTATTCAGATACAGACGATTCCCAGAGATCCTTAGACTATACGAAATCCGTCACTTTCTCTCAGACCGGGATAACTGGTAATGCCCCTGGTGACGCCTAATGTCAAGGCGGAGGACTTACTTAAGGAGTCCCAGACTCCCCCGTGCACAGTTTACAGTACTCACCAGTGAGGGAAAGGTGTTGGATTCCCGGCCAACGCACCAAAATGTCAGTGGAGTTTTAGTCTTCCAATTAGAAATCGTCCAGACCTGAATAAGTAAGATGCTTTATTTGATCATGCCGGCATGGAGAGAGAATGACCGCCACACCAGGTGTGGGCCATCCTCTGTCTAACTCAATACATATTCTTAAGAGTTTAAATAGCAGAGCCGAAAGGGTGTTGTAACATATTGCGTTTGCAGAAATAGCACATACAATTTGCTTAGCTGTTAGCTATCCTTATCTGCGCTGCCAGAGAAGTCACGCAAGACAAGGAAAACCAGCTAACGTTCACAAAAAGTAAGACCAAAAGGTAACACCCATATATTCACAATATGTAAGCTAAAAAGAGTTTCAAAGTCTAGGCAAAATAAATGGCATATGCAATCCTGTGTGTATACCGTATATATACTCACACACATACACATATGTATATATATATATATATATATATATATATACATATATATACACTCACTGGCCACTTTATTAGGTACACCATGCTAGTAACGGGTTGGACCCCCTTTTGCCTTCAGAACTGCCTCAATTCTTCGTGGCAGAGATTCAACAAGGTGCTGGAAGCATTCCTCAGAGATTTTGGACCATATTGACATGATGGCATCACACAGTTGGCGCAGATTTGTCGGCTGCACATCCCTGATGCGAATCTCCCGTTCCACCACATCCCAAAGATGCTCTATTGGATTGAGATCTGGTGACTGAGGAGGCCATTTGAGTACAGTGAACTCATTGTCATGTTCAAGAAACCAATCTGAGATGATTCGAGCTTTATGACATGGCGCATTATCCTGCTGAAAGTAGCCATCAGATGTTGGGTACATTGTGGTCATAAAGGGATGGACATGGTCAGCAACAATACTCAGGTAGGCTGTGGCGTTGCAACGATGCTCAATTGGTACCAAGGGGCCCAAAGAGTGCCAAGAAAAAATTCCCCACACCATGACACCACCACCACCAGCCTGAACCGTTGATACAAGGCAGGATGGATCCATGCTTTCATGTTGTTTACGCCAAATTCTGACCCTACCATCCGAATGTCGCAGCAGAAATCGAGACTCATCAGACCAGGCAACGTTTTTCCAATCTTCTACTGTCCAATTTCGATGAGCTTGTGCAAATTGTAGCCTCAGTTTCCTGTTCTTAGCTGAGAGGAGTGGTACCCAGTGTGGTCTTCTGCTGCTGTAGCCCATCTGCCTCAAAGTTCGACGCACTGTGCGTTCAGAGATGCTCTTCTGCCTACCTTGGTTGTAACGGGTGGCAATTTGAGTCACTGTTGCCTTTCTATCAGCTCGAACCAGTCTGCCCATTCTCCTCTGACCTCTGGCATCAACAAGGCATTTCCGGCCACAGAACTGCCGCTCACTGGATTTTTTTTCTTTTTCGGACCATTCTCTGTAAACCCTAGAGATGGTTGTGCGTGAAAATCCCAGTAGATCAGCAGTTTCTGAAATACTCAGACCAGCCCTTCTGGCACCAACAATCATGCCACGTTCAAAGGCACTCAAATCACCTTTCTTCCCCATACTGATGCTCGGTTTGAACTGCAGGAGATTGTCTTGACCATGTCTACATGCCTAAATGCACTGAGTTGCCGCCATGTGATTGGCTGATTAGAAATTAAGTCTTAACACACAGTTGGACAGGTGTACCTAATAAAGTGGCCAGTGAGTGTATATGCACATAAAAGGACTTTATTACAATTATTATAACAATCTGCTTCTCTGGTTTCTGACTCATTGCCTATGTCCTGACTAGTCTCTGATTGCCCCTCTTGTACTGTGCCCAAATCCACAGAGATCCCAGCAGGAAGGGGCAGAAGTGCTTACACACCATGTGCTGTGCTAATTTCCTCCCCCTCACCCCCCTCTCTATTTTCATGTGTAGCCAGAAGAACCCAGTCCCACGGATTACTGAGGCTCTGAGAAGAGTGCGCACACGCACAGCAGCAGCAGTGAGTCACAAGCAGAGCCTGCTTCAGTGACTCACTGAGAGTCCCTCCCCCTCCTTCCTCTCTTCCTGTTCCTGCGTCTGCCGCCCATCACTGCACCGCAGAGTCAGACCTCACCAGCAGGGCCGGCGTCAGCACCCGGCGCAAGTGCTGGGGCCCTGGGGAGATGGGGGGCCCATTCATGCTGTCTGGGATACCCGCCAGCATCGGCACCCCCTATGTACCAACCCCATCCTGCGCCCTCCCCGAGGGACCCACGCAGTGACGCAGCCCCTTACAGCCAGCAATGATCATCGCTTCGACTGTAATCTTGTGTGCGGCACAGGACCTGTGATGAGGTCACGGGAGTGGAGCAGTCAGGGGTCACATGATCAGGGTGGCTGCAGGAATCTGCTGTGCTGGTCGCGTCATTATGGTGCCGGTCTGGATGAGGTAAAGTTTCTGTGTGGGGTCAGGAGGGGTTTACAAGTTGGATGTAGCAGACCTGTGTGTGTACTTATGTGTGGGGTCAGGAGGGGTTTACAAGGTGGATGTAGCAGAGCCGTGTGTGTACGAGGTGTACCGGAGCAGAGCCGTGTGTGTATGAGGTGTACCACGGAGCGGAGCCAGGTGTGTACAAGGTGTACCAGAGTAGAGCCGTGTGTGTACGAGGTGTACCGGAGCAGAGCCGTGGGTGTACGAGGTGTATGGAGCGAAGCCGTGTGTGTACGAGGTGTACGGAGTGGAGCCATGAGTGTACAAAATGTACGGAGCAGAGCCATGTGTGTACGAAGTGTACGGTGCAGAGCCGCATGTGTATGAGGTGTACGGAGCGGAGCCATGTGTGTACGAGGTGTACGGTGCAGAGCCATGTATGCATGAGGTGTGTGAAGTCGTATGTGTACGTGGTGCACAGAGCGGAGCCGTGTGTGTACGAGATGTATGGAATGGAGGCCTGTGTGTACGGAGCCGAGTCGTGTGTTTATGGAGTGGAGCAGAGCCAGGGGTGTACAAGGTGTACAGAACGGAGACGTGTGTGTACGAGGCATACAAAGCAGAGACGTGCGTGTACAAGGTGTATGTTATGGAGGGGAGCATTTATACCTTCCGAGTCCCAACCATCTCGGGTCCAGCGAGACAGTCACGATTTTGAGAGAGAGACTGCCCCAGCCGGGAGCTTACTTTTTCCGCGGACATAAGAGTACACAGCGGAGCCCCAAGGAGCACTTTAAAACTCCCACGTAATGTTCTACCGGAAGTGATGTGCTGGAATCTGACCAGAAATGAGGTAATTTTGGGAGGATATTGTGATGGAACCATGGAGGCACTTCAGGGAATGCTTCAGATCCATCACCGTGTCCTCCTCTGACAGAGCGGACAGCAGGATCGCCTTGGAATCGGGGATGTCGGCCATGTGAGCGGATCATGATATGTCCTGCACCAGGAGGCTCAGCTGGGCACTACAATGGGAGCCGGGCTGCTATGGTGTCTTTACAGAATATTTATTTCTTTGTTTCTTTCTCTGTCTCTGTTCTTTCTCTCTAATCTTTATTTCCTCTCTCTCTGCTCTTTCTCTCTGTTCTCTTTCTTTCACCTCTTTCTTTCTGTCTCTGTTCTTTCTCTCTCTGTCTGTTCTCTCTTTCCTTTCTTTCTTTCTTTCTTTCTTTCTCTGTCTGTTCTTTCTTTCCCCTCTTTCTTTCTTTCTTTCTCCTTTCTTTCTTTCCCCTCTTTCTTTCTCTCTGTTATTTCCCCTCTTTCTTTTTCTCTCTACCTCTCTGTTTTTTCTTTCTTTCCCCTCCTTCTTTTTCTCTCTTTCTCTCTGTTCTTTTTTTCTGTCCACTCTTTTTCTCTCTCTGTTCTTTTTTTCTCAGTTCTTTCTTTCCCTTCTTTCTTTCTCTCTCCCTCTCTGTTCTTTTTCCCCTTTCTTTCTTTCTTTCTTTTTCTTTCTTTCTTTGTTCTTTATTTCCCCTCTTTCTTTCTTTCTCTCTGTTCTTTCTTTCTCTCTTTCTGTTCTCTCTCTCTATTCTTTCTTTCTCTCTTTCTTCTTTCTTTCATGCGTACACTACTAATCAATAGCCTCCTTCACATGAATGTGTTTTGCCACAGAGCGAGTGTCCGTGTGGATCACATGCGAGTCCGTGTGATCCACACAGAGACAAGTCCGTTTTTGGCCGGCACCACGGATGTCACACGACAAGAATCGTGGTATGTGTTAAAGGGGGGCCCACTGAGACCTGGAGCCGGCCCTGCTCACCAGTGACAACTGGTCGGACAGCAGCATACAGTATGCTAACAGGTGAAGTCAGGTAGGGGGCCCGTTTGACCGTCATATCACATGCGTGCAACAGAGCGGGCCCCCCTGCTTCTGTTAGCAGTAAGGGTATGTGCACACGCTGAGGATTCTGCTGCGGATCTGCTGCGGATTTGGCCCTGCGGATCCACAGTAGTTTCTGCTGCATTGTACAGTACCATAATCATCTATGAAAAACAAAAAACGCTGTGCACATGCAGCGGATTTTTCCGCACGGATTTGCTGCGGGTTCAAATCTGCAGCATGTCAATTGTTTGTGCGGAATCCGCAGCGGTTTCACACCTGCTCCATTGTAGAGGTGTGAAAACACATGACTAAACCACAGGCTAATCCGCAGGTATTTACCTGCAGATTTTGCAAAATCCGAGCAGAGAAATCCACAGAACAATCCGCAGCGTGTGGACATAGCCTAATACTGCCGCCGGCTGTCATTCACGACATTGCTTTGTAGGTCTGTCGGGGCCCCCTCCTTCTTTGGCCCCCGATGCAGTTGCACTGGTTGAACCGGTGGTGTGTCCGCCCATAACCCTAATGGAAAATAAACAGACCCCCATTATAAATGAAAGGATACATCTGATGGTTTTTGTGCCTGTCATGCTACATATACAGCTTCAACATTATCAGCTCTAAAAGTCACACCATTCTATACCATGGTTTTCCCATCTCTAATTTTCTATTACACTTTCTATATCTCTACACTGTCCCCCACCATGCTAACCCCTCTCCATATTTTGCCTCCATTTCAAGCTGTCCCCTCTCCATATCCATTCTGTGCCCCTTTTTACACTATGCCCTCTTACTGCCCACCACTCTGCCCTCTTCAAACTTCAAATGATAGTCACCACAGCTGCCCATATGGTATTATATCCACTGCAATCCCACAATATATAGTATGGTCACAACCACAGCCACCATATACAGTATGATGTCCACTACAGACCCCCATAAATAGTATGATGCTCTAAACAGCTCTCATGTATACTAAGATGATCCCCAGTTTAATGGCCCATAAACAACACCCCAAACAGTATGATATTCCCCAGTATGATGACCTCCACAGCCTCATATACAGTATGGTCACCATAGGTACTCATATATACTTTGCGGTCCCAAATTCACAGCCCCTCATTTCATGGCCAAACTGCGCATCCCCTTATTTCAAGGCCCAAATGGACATCCCCTCATTTCATGTCCCCCCTGCACTGCCTTTCATTTCATGAACCCCTGCACAGCCCACATGTATCTATATATCTACAGTGGGGCAAAAAAGTATTTAGTCAGTCAGCAATAGTGCAAGTTCCACCACTTAAAAAGATGAGAGGCGTCTGTAATTTACATCATAGGTAGACCTCAACTATGGGAGACAAACTGAGAAAAAAAAAATCCAGAAAATCACATTGTCTGTTTTTTTTTCCTTTTATTTGCATATTATGGTGGAAAATAAGTATTTGGTCAGAAACAAGCAATCAAGATTTCTGGCTCTCACAGACCTGTAACTTCTTCTTTAAGAGTCTCCTCTTTCCTCCACTCATTACCTGTAGTAATGGCACCTGTTTAAACTTGTTATCAGTATAAAAAGACACCTGTGCACACCCTCAAACAGTCTGACTCCAAACTCCACTATGGTGAAGACCAAAGAGCTGTCAAAGGACACCAGAAACAAAATTGTAGCCCTGCACCAGGCTGGGAAGACTGAATCTGCAATAGCCAACCAGCTTGGAGTGAAGAAATCAACTGTGGGAGCAATAATTAGAAAATGGAAGACATACAAGACCACTGATAATCTCCCTCGATCTGGTGCTCCACGCAAAATCCCACCCCGTGGGGTCAGAATGATCACAAGAAGCAAAAATCCCAGAACCACGCGGGGGGACCTAGTGAATGAACTGCAGAGAGCTGGGACCAATGTAACAAGGCCTACCATAAGTAACACACTACGCCACCATGGACGCAGATCCTGCAGTGCCAGACGTGTCCCACTGCTTAAACCTGTACATGTCCGGGCCCGTCTGAAGTTTGCTAGAGAGCATTTGGATGATCCAGAGGAGTTTTGGGAGAATGTCCTATGGTCTGATGAAACCAAACTGGAACTGTTTGGTAGAAACACAACTTGTCGTGTTTGGAGGAAAAAGAATACTGAGTTGCATCCATCAAACACCATACCTACTGTAAAGCATGGTGGTGGAAACATCATGCTTTGGGGCTGTTTCTCTGCAAAGGGGCCAGGACGACTGATCCGGGTACATGAAAGAATGAATGGGGCCATGTATCGTGAGATTTTGAGTGCAAACCTCCTTCCATCAGCAAGGGCATTGAAGATGAAACGTGGCTGGGTCTTTCAACATGACAATGATCCAAAGCACACCACCAGTGCAACGAAGGAGTGGCTTCGTAAGAAGCATTTCAAGGTCCTGGAGTGGCCTAGCCAGTCTCCAGATCTCAACCCTATAGAAAACCTTTGGAGGGAGTTGAAAGTCCGTGTTGCCAAGCGAAAAGCCAAAAACATCACTGCTCTAGAGGAGATCTGCATGGAGGAATGGGCCAACATACCAACAACAGTGTGTGGCAACCTTGTGAAGACTTACAGAAAACGTTTGACCTCTGTCATTGCCAACAAAGGATATATCACAAAGTATTGAGATGAAATTTTGTTTCTGACCAAATACTTATTTTCCACCATAATATGCAAATAAAATGAAAAAAAAACAGACAATGTGATTTTCTGGATTTTTTTTTCTCAGTTTGTCTCCCATAGTTGAGGTCTACCTATGATGTAAATTACAGACGCCTCTCATCTTTTTAAGTGGTGGAACTTGCACTATTGCTGACTGACTAAATACTTTTTTGCCCCACTGTATATGTGTTTTTTACACTTTTTATATTTTTCGGGGTGCAGTTGGGGCCAGATAGCTCTGTAAACTGTGGCCTCTGTTTACACAGGATGCATTATAGTTAGCACTGGGCAGCCCGCCATAGGGCGTCATTAATAGCCTGTAAGCCAGATGCTGTGCATCTTCTGTGTGTTTGTGAACAGTGCCGCATACAGATTATATTGGTTTGCACTGGTGTACCAAATGGCTAATCCCTGATTGTAGGCTGGCTGTCTTATCGGTATAAGGCTAGGTTCACATTAGCATTCGGGGGCTTCCTCCGTTAAGCCTCCCCTACTTCCACATACTTCTACATGTGTCCTGCGTACCTATCTTTAACATTGGGTATGCAGGACATGCGGATGTATGCGGATGCGTTGTTTTGACACGACTATCGTCTGCGCAAAACACAACTTGTTTGAGTCTGCCTATGGGGGGGTGCATTATACAATATAGAGTCTGCCTATGAGGTGCATTATACTACAGAGTCTGCCTTTGGGGATGCATTATACTATACAGTAGAGTCTGCTTTTGGGGGATACATTATACAATATAGAGTCTGCCTATAGAGGCGTATAGGGAGTGCATTATAGAATATAGAGTCTGCTTCTAGGTGGTGCATTACACTACAGATTCTGCCTACGGGGGTGCATTATTCTATACAGAGTCTGCCTATGGGGGTTCATTATTCTATATAGAGTCTGCCTATGGGGGTTCATTATTCTATTTAGAGTCTGCCTATGGGGGTGCATTATACTACAGTTGAAACTAGATAAATAAAATGCCTTAAAACATTCTCTCTCATTTGGCAAAAATTAATACTTGTGGTAACCCTAAATGACCTAAAACTGGAAAGGATTATTCTGATTTCATGTCAGATATTGAGACAAACATGCATATGTGTTTTTATATAGTGTATGTAAACTTCTGGTATCATATATACAGTGTATATGTGTCCCTATAGTTAGATTTCCTTTCTGTGGTAGAAAGATAAATAGTTTTGGATGAATACCATTGTCCTTTCATTGTCTGCGCCGTTCCATCCAAATAACCTGTTCACAATATCAAAGTATGTAATTGGGTGGGCAAGGGTTAAACAGTCAGATTTGATGACATCACAAAGCACGTAAACATCATAGACATCATATGACATCACAATTGGCATAGAATGAGGAAAGTGCAACACATGAGCCATCTTGTTTCATTGGAGCCTGACAGCTTGAAGGAAACAAGTCCAGGTAAGGAACTCTTCACTTATGACCTCACTCACAAATTGTTTAGATGGGGGATTAGAAGTGGGATTCAAAACTGCATCATTTACCTGAAAATCTTATCAAAAAGCGCTATATCCTGTGTCCTGTGAAATGTAGAAAGATTCTATGATTAAAAAATGATCAGATTGATCAGATTCTGAGGAAAATCTGCACATTTGGGTTCTTTACTAAGCCAGTGTGAGCCCGGCCTAACAGGAGTTACCAATCTGGACCACCTCTTCCTTAGATGAGGACTTGCTGGCAATCAACTGATCATTGTCACTGGTCTTGAAGACCCTCAGCAGTCGGCTGGTTTTGTCCTCTATGACACCTATGTGCTCTAATAAAAGCATATAGAAAGGGGTGGGCCAATGAGACAACTCCACTTGGTTCCATTTTTGGCAGCTTTGCCATTAATGCTGTGAAACGTTATCATAACATAAATTTAAGTGAAGATTGCTACAGTTCTCCATTGTCAGCTCTCTTGGTCCTGTTGGATCAGGGGTGACCGGGAACTGACGGTTTATCGTGATCAGGAATCGCAGTATGGTGTCCTGTGTTTTCCTTTAGTTCATAGAAAAGTAGGTGATACAGATTAGAATAAATGGGTGCAAACGCTTAGGTTTTAATATGCGTCATGACTCAATAAAAAATGAGGCTGGTGGTTATTTGCGGCCTGTGATTTTGTTTAATTCATTCTACTATTGATGTTGGAAACTTGATACATAACACAGGACACATGACATCATAGGGCACATGATATCACAGGACACATGACATCATAGATATCATAGGGCACATAACATAATAGATATCACAGGGCACATGATATCATAGATATCACAGGGCACATGACATCATAGATATCCCATGACATCACAGAGCACATCACATCATACATATCACAATTGGTACAGAATGTATAAAGTCATTATCCTGAACCACCTTGTGTCCCCAGAGGAAGACAAGTCCAAGTAGGTAGCTGCTCAATTAACACTAAGGCCCCAATCACACATTGTGTAGCTGTAGAGTGTTTGTGGTGAAGTTTAGAACTGCACCATTTACCCCTAAAAAATCTCATCAAACATCTCTCTTGAGTATTAGAATGATTCCTTAAATAGAACCTACCATTTAATCCTCTTTTTTGTACTGATAGGTGTTATGTCTCATCTAGTTCAGAAGATCTGCTGTAATGAAGCACGGACAGATGACGGTGGCGCAGCAGGAAGGTTGAGCAGAAACAACGGCGAACGTAGTAGCACGATGGAAGCAGGAGGACCAGAACTGGAGCCACAGGATATCATGAGCAGAATTGATTTAACAGCAACGGCGGTAAGAGATGCAGACTCCGATCAGGCACAGATCAGAGTTGCATCTCCACCTTCTGTATTATGTCAGTCTGTGAGAATCAGACACACTTGGATGTCTTCCAAGTGGGATCCAATTTTTTCATGGGCCCATAGACTTGCATTGCCGTTTTTGATCTGACACTGGGATCAAAATCAGACTTGTCGCCGACTTTTTCCATGGAGCACTGGGTCCGAGCAAAAAATCTGACATTTGCACAGCCCCATAGTATATCATGGGTACGAGTGTTATCCGTCAAAACCACGGATAGCAAACTCATATATATGTTTATTTATTTTAGTTGTTTACATAGCGCCATTAATTCCACAATGCTATGTATACATACTATATATAGAAATAAATTTTTATAAATAAATCTAAATATATTTATAGTTATATAATTACACATATATATGCTCTTCGATTTTCACACACTGACAAAATGGAGAAACTTTTCCTCCCTCTCTACCTCCAAGAGAAACTGATGCCACACTGATCGCATTCTGATCAAAGCCTGATCGGAGTCTGTAACTCTATTATCTATGTGTTTATGCGTGTGTGTGTATTGCATAGTATATGTCTACGTCTGTTGCATAGTGTACGTCTACACCTGCTGCGGAGTGTACATCTACGCCTGTTGCGGAGAGTACGTCTATGCCTGTTGCTGAGTGTAATTCTTTGCCTGTTGCAGAGTGTTCGTCTCTGCCTGTTGCAGAGTGTACGTCTCTGCCTGTTGCAGAGTGTTCGTCTCTGCCTGTTGCAGAGTGTACGTCTCTGCCTGTTGCAGAGTGTTCGTCTCTGCCTGTTGCGGAGAGTATGTCTATGCCTGTTGCAGAGTGTACGTCTCTGCCTGTTGCAGAGTGTTCGTCTCTGCCTGTTGCAGAGTGTACGTCTATGCCTGTTGCAGAGTGTTCGTCTCTGCCTGTTGCAGAGTGTACGTCTCTGCCTGTTGCAGAGTGTTCGTCTCTGCCTGTTGCAGAGTGTAGGTCTCTGCCTGTTGGAGAGTGTACGTCTCTGCCTGTTGCAGAGTGTACGTCTCTGCCTGTTGCAGAGTGTACGTCTCTGCCTGTTGCAGAGTGTTCGTCTCTGCCTGTTGCAGAGTGTACGTCTCTGCCTGTTGCAGAGTGTTCGTCTCTGCCTGTTGCGGAGAGTATGTCTATGCCTGTTGCAGAGTGTACGTCTCTGCCTGTTGCAGAGTGTTCGTCTCTGCCTGTTGCAGAGTGTTCGTCTCTGCCTGTTGCAGAGTGTTCGTCTCTGCCTGTTGCAGAGTGTACGTCTCTGCCTGTTGCAGAGTGTTCGTCTCTGCCTGTTGCAGAGTGTAGGTCTCTGCCTGTTGGAGAGTGTACGTCTCTGCCTGTTGCAGAGTGTACGTCTCTGCCTGTTGCAGAGTGTTCGTCTCTGCCTGTTGCAGAGTGTACGTCTCTGCCTGTTGCAGAGTGTTCGTCTCTGCCTGTTGCGGAGAGTATGTCTATGCCTGTTGCAGAGTGTACGTCTCTGCCTGTTGCAGAGTGTTCGTCTCTGCCTGTTGCAGAGTGTACGTCTATGCCTGTTGCAGAGTGTTCGTCTCTGCCTGTTGCAGAGTGTTCGTCTCTGCCTGTTGCAGAGTGTAGGTCTCTGCCTGTTGGAGAGTGTACGTCTCTGCCTGTTGCTGAGTGTAATTCTTTGACTGTTGCAGAGTGTACGTCTCTGCCTGTTGCAGAGTGTAGGTCTCTGCCTGCTGCAGAGTGTAGTTCTCTGCCTGCTGCAGAGTGTAGGTCTCTGCCTGTTGGAGAGTGTACGTCTCCGCCTGTTGCAGAGTGTTCGTCTCTGCCTGTTGGAGAGTGTAGGTCTCTGCCTGTTGCAGAGTGTAGGTCTCTGCCTGCTGCAGAGTGTAGTTCTCTGCCTGCTGCAGAGTGTAGGTCTCTGCCTGTTGGAGAGTGTACGTCTCCGCCTGTTGCAGAGTGTTCGTCTCTGCCTGTTGCAGAGTGTAGGTCTCTGCCTGTTGGAGAGTGTACGTCTCTGCCTGTTGCTGAGTGTAATTCTTTGACTGTTGCAGAGTGTACGTCTCTGCCTGTTGCAGAGTGTAGGTCTCTGCCTGCTGCAGAGTGTAGTTCTCTGCCTGCTGCAGAGTGTAGGTCTCTGCCTGCTGCAGAGTGTAGTTCTCTGCCTGCTGCAGAGTGTAGGTCTCTGCCTGTTGGAGAGTGTACGTCTCCGCCTGTTGCAGAGTGTTCGTCTCTGCCTGTTGGAGAGTGTACTTCTATGCCTGTTGCAGAGTGTAGGTCTTTGCCTGTTGGAGAGTGTACGTATATTAGATTGTAAGCTCCTTGGAGCAGGGTATATATTGTATATTAGAGTGTACGTTCCTAGGTGCAAGGTTCATTTATATTTTCCCTTCCAGATCGACTCTCCTGAGCTTATAATATGTGCAGATATACAGCAATATGCAGCAGGACAGATGTGATCCAGGGAAATATCCGATCACCACAACTGGGGTCAGGAAGGAATTTTTTTCCCCCGAGGTAGAACTCTCTGGGGGGTTTGTTCGCCTTCCTCTGGATCTTGTGGTCCAGTGGCTCTCAGCCGGTCCTCAATGCCCACAGCTAGTTCTGTGGTCTGTATAGAGACTGACCTGAGAGTCATTTTGATCATGGTTTAATTTCTTAAATGGCCGGTAATATTTTTATTACAGTGTTGCTTATTGCTATTCCAATAAATAAAAAAACAATAAGAAAGAAAATAAAAGTGTCATGGGAGCTTTTTTCTGTTCACTTTATTTTTACACAGTTACAATGATGGGAGTGATCATTACTACCCTCAGTACTCTACAAATTGAACCAGGAATTATAGGTGGTGCCATTTACAGAAGGCAGACCACAAAAATCTATACCCTTTGTGGTATCGTAATGTCAACTCCTGTCACAAGTTACATTAAAATTGTTATGGAGTGCCTTAAAATAGTATATGTCCTACACAAAAAACTACCCAATAGAACACTGAAGACAGTGACACAGAGCTGCAGAATACAAGAGACACTAGCAGTGTTGAACCGGGGTGCCAAGGGCCCACTAGTAACCAACTCCAGGGCCCCACTTTTACAGCTACATGCAAATGTGACATTATCCTCAATCAACAAATTTATATAGCAATGAACTGGGAAGATTGTTACATGAATAAGATCCTGCCTCTGTAAGTACATAGTGAATAAAGGATATTGCTATATAAGAGGGTGGTGGCCCACTAATACACAGTGACCCACCGGAGGATTCTCCTGTTCTCCCATGGGCCAGTCCAAGTCTATATGTATAATGCACTGCTCAAAAAAAATAAAAGGACCAGTAAGATACCACATCGTAGATATCACTGAGTTAAATATCGCAGTTGCTAATCTTTATTCATTACATAGTTGCATGCGTTGAGAACAAGGAAACATAAAAATGATCAATGTAAATCAAAATGCATATCCCACGGAGGTCTGGATTTGGAAGGACACTCAAAATCAAAGTGGAAAATCAAATTACAGGCTGATTCAACTTCAGTGGAAATGTCTCAAGACAAGGAAATGATGCTCAGTAGTGTGTGTGGCCTCCACATGCCTTTTTGACCTCCTTACGACACCTGGCATTCTCCTGATGAGTCGGCAGATGTTGTCATGAGGAATCTCCTCCCAGACCTGGACTAAAGCAGCCGCCAACATCTGGACAGTCTGTGGTGCAACGTGATGTTGGTGGATGGAGCGAGACATGATGTCCCAGATGTGCGCAATCGGATTCAGGTCTGGGCAACAGGCGGGCCAGTCCATAGTTTCAATGTGTTCATCTTGCAGGAACTGCTGACACACTCCATTTTCCAAATAACTTTATTAAAATTTTAAAAATAACAGTAATATTTTACATTGACATTTAAATGTAGAGATTACAGTAAGCCAAAGGGAAGGATAAGGGGGTTTGGAGTAGGTTTAAGTTGCTTTATTAAAACATACAAGGGGCAAAACAAAAGGAAAGGGTAGGGAAGGGAAATATAACAGTAGTGTTACATTTTTAAGAAGTACAGTAGGTAAAGATACATAATATCTATACACTAAACTAACGTTATCGTGTCTCTTCGATATGTTTGGGGATTAAATAAACCCCATAAGGAAAAGACAAGACATTAAACTAACAATATTGTGTCTTTTCAATATTTTTAGGGATAAAATAAACCCCTATAAGTAATAAAGATACATACATTAATACAACACCTGTAAGAAAAAGTATTAATACCGCTTAATATAGTGCTTACTGACAAATGCTTATACAAAGAACCATAAGTATAATTATATGTAAACTTGTCGCAGTTGGTCCGAGTACACCCAGTACCCAAGGACCAAATGGAGGGAAAGTTCGTTTTTTTTCTCAAACTATACTAGTGGAATAAGGATCAATTACTTATTTCAGTCGCTTTTCCAGTTACTAATAGTGCTCAACTTTGGGAATCCACGGTTACACGGAGAATGAGTATCATTTGCAGTCCACAGCCTCCGAATGTGAGCAGGGCGAGGATCTTGTGCAGGCGAAAATGAAGCGTCAGGAGGAGACATATGAGGAACTATACCAGCCTTTTTTAAAAAGTCCAAACCGTCCTCCGGAGATCGAATGACAGTCAGTTTGGAGGCGAATTTCACAAGCAGTGTGGAAGACTGTGACCAGTTGTAGTTAATACCAGCACACTGGAGATCTTTTGTAATCTAGCGGATTGACTTCCGTTTTAACATTGTGCTTCTGGATAAGTCCTTAAAGAACGTTAAGTTCTTGTATGGTGATGAGAGGAAAGCTGACTCTTTAGAAACACCAAGAAGAGCATTTCTTACCCAATTGGGGTAGAAAGAAACAATTACGTCACTAGTTGAATTAGACGGCAAAGAGGAAGGTCTTCGGATCCTGAAAGTTTTTTCAATTAAATTCTTCCCTTTGGTTTCTGGAAAAAGATGACATACCATTGTCGAGATATAGTCTTTCAGTTGCGATGAACGAATTGAATCGGGGACACCTCTGACCTTCACGTTGTTTTTCCTTTTTAAGTCTTCACAGTTGGACAGAGAGTATCTGAAAGAAGTGATTTCCTTTTGAATATTTCCCAGAGAATTCGAGAGTTCATAAAGGTCCGGAGCAACTCTAGAGCACGATATTTCTTGATTTACTATAGGAGATTTCAATTCTTGAAAAGAATAGTTGAGTATATTATCAGATTTAGTATCATTGTCACCTGTCATTGCCGAAAATAAATCTTTAAAAAGCCTCTTGATCATTCTCTCTGATGCTTTAACTTTATCAGTTGATTGAGGGACTATTTCTTTACGCTTAAATACAAATGATGATGCTGAGTGACCCTCGTTTTTGGTAGATTTCCCCCAAGTGTCCAATGATTTCAAGAAAACTTTGCATATTTTAACTAAAAAGCTTTCGGTAGGATATTCGTCTGAAGCCTGGATATCATCTAGTGACAATGTATTTACAATAGGTACTCCAGAAGCCGCACCAGAATTCTTTTGAATCATATTAGGTCCGTCATTTTGAACCTTGCAGTCCTCAGAATCCTCCGAGGAATCAGAATAAGATGAAGAAACTTCGTCAGAGTCCTCATAATCAGAAGTGACACCTCCAAATTATTAAACGAGACATTCCCTTCAGTAGATTGTTCCAAGGATGAATTATCCGACTGATCCTCAGTTTCAAAGGATGCGTCTGATGAAGCTGGTTGACTATTTCCTTGTCCCCATTAGAGATGTGTAAATAAGCAGGTTTTTGGTGTAGGTTTTCGAAAAAATTTTCAATCAATCGATTATTTTCCTCAAATACATCATTCCAAGAACGCTTTTGAGAATGATTACAAGAAACTGGAGAAAACTTAGGAGTACCAGCATTTGATTTAAAGGAGCTGACTTCCAAAAGCTTCTCCCTTTTTTGGTGAAGCTAAAGCTAGTCCCTCCTGTACCCCACCAGATAAATTTGCAGAGCTTTTTATTTGTAATCTTCCATTAGTACTGGAAGAAATGTCCCCCATCCTGCCACACTGCTGCGAAGATTCCTCCTCCACTACTGGATTAACCCCCATCTGATGAATGTCATCTGTGCCCAGCATAACCGGCACAAACTCAGGAGCATCATATCACAAATTGCTGTTAAGGAGTCGGCTGGAGGATAATGGACCTGTGGATCCATGAGGTAACGCATCAGGAGCTTCAGAGCTTTTTCCCCCTGCATCTGCGCACCTCCGGCACCCACCACATGCTTCCCACGTCTTCATACCTTCTTCATCTATAGCCGGGGCCGCACTGTGCCCAGGGGAGTCCCCCCGCTGATGACCTGCATGCCAAATGGGTTCCGGTTGAAGCGCCGTACCTGGCGGAGGAAGGCCGTCCGGTAGGATTATGCATCGTCGGATCCGGAGTTGCTGTGCCTTCTTCATCTGTAGCCGGGGCTGCACTGGATCCGAGAGAGTCCCCCGCAGCTGTCCGGCATGCTGATTTAGCTCCAATTGAAGCAGTGTACCTGTTTGTGTAAGGCCGTCTGTCAGAACCATGCAGCGTCGGATCTGGGGCCACTTCATCCTCTTCATCTGCAGTCGGGGCCGCGCTGGTCCCATGGGAATCCCCCGCTGATGTCTGGCATGCCGAAGCGCTGTACCTGCTGGAAGAAGGCCGTGCTGCAGAACTATGTAGTGTCGGCTCCGGAGTTGCTTCCCCGTCACTCCTCCGCAGCGCGGCTCCCGCAGTGAACTCCCGGCTTCTCCTATGATTGATGACATCCAGAGCCGGGGCCACGCTCAGTTCAGGGAACTTCACCGCTGGCGACCTGCATGTCAGCTGAGCCCCGGACGCTCCCCTCCTCACTCCTATGCCGCGTGGATCAGCCGCTGGAAGTGGAGGCTTGTCTTGTTTACTTCCCCGTCCATTCCATGGACTCTTCTAAGCTGAAGATGCTTTTTTCTTCTTGTATCATCTCCTAGGCATATTCTTCTTGGTTCTTAATCCAAAAGTCCCACGATTAAGTAAGCTTAAGTAGCTTAAAATAGGGGAGAAGCAGGAGCTCCTGAAGAGCACGTCTGCTCCCTTCCCCTGCAAACCACGCCCCCCACTGACACACTCCAGCCACATGAGGTCTGGCATTGTCCTACATTAGGAGGAACATAGGGCCAACCGCACCAGCATATGGTCTCACAAGGGGTCTGAGGATCTCATCTCAGTACCTAATGGCATTCAGGCTACCTCTGGCAAGCACATGGAGGGCTGTGCGGCCCTCCAAAGAAATGCCATCCCACACCATTACTGACCCACTGCCAAAGCGGTTGTGGCAAAACGGGGTCAGTGGGTGCTCTGATCCGCTGGCCTGGCTGTCTTTAGAAAGACTGCATGGACCAGGGCTCATACCACTGAACGCACGCTCTATCTCCCTGTGGGTTAGGGTACAACAGTGTGGCAATACTTTATTGAACCCCAACACCCAATAGAAAACAGAACAATCCCAGCAATTACCCTCAACATGGTGCACATTACAGGGCCTAACCCTTCTGCTGACTCGCCTGGATAACAGTAGATGTTACGTCAGAGCTCTCAGGGCCGATATTCCACCTGTGATATACACATAGAGAAAAGATATTGACAAGCGTAGGGAGATATGACCGAGAACAGTCCATAGAGTCCGTAGAAGGTCCAAAGCCAGTTGACACAACATCACAGCAACCAGGGTCGCTATTCTACCTGTGATATACACACAGAGAACAGATAACTACAAGCATAGGGAGGGAGGTAACAGTCCATACAAGGTCCAAAGTCAGTTGACACGAGAGTCATCTCCTGGCTTATCCGACAATCTCCATGGAACCAGGCGACCAGCGGGTCCCAAAACCTGGCTTTCTCCAAACATATCCATGGTTCAGAGATGGTCACTGGATCAGATCTCTGTCCTTCCACCCGGAGCCAAAAACTCCTAGGTTGTTTCCCTTAGAATCATAGATTCGTGTCCCTCGTGATGGTGCCATGATGAATTGGCTGCAGTCTTCTCATCCGTTGAGTGTTGTGCAGAATGTCCGACTAGTAGCTCTCTGTGTCATGAGATGAGGTCTCGTCTCTCAGTCTCAGGGTCTTTTTATACCAGAGGCAGATAAGCTATTTTTTAGAATTACCCAGTGTCCTTCAGTACACCCTCACATCCTTTCCCTATCTACAGTCAACAAACTGGTTATAGAATACAATACACAATTAGCATATCAGCTCACAATAAACACAGATAAACACACACTAAGTACAAGTCACTATTGCAGACTTAGGGCCCCATTACATTTAGCGATGCACCAGCGATCCCGACCACGATTTGACCCGGTCAGGATCGCTGGTGCATCGCTAAATGGTCGCTAGTGAGCTGCCAAACAGGCAGATCTCAGCAGTGACGCAGCAGCGGTCGTTACTTACCTTTCAGACGCGGCAATGATGACGTCCTCCGCCCGCGTCCACACGTCGCTCGTCGGCGCCAGCAGGAAGCCCAGCAGGAAGCTGCCGACGTGAAATGGACCAATCCGATCTCGCGTGATCACCGATAACCAGCGGGGGAGCCGGTCGGAAGTGAGTATCACATGTAGCAATATCGCTGGCAATATCGCTGCTGCATCACAAACTCGGTGACGCTTTAGCGATATTGCTACGATATCGCTATGTGTAAAGCCCCCTTTAGGGTGCCGCTTCACATAGCGATGCACCAGTGATCCCAACGATACGACCTGTTAAGGATCACTGGTGAGTCGCTAAATGGTAGCTAGTAAGCTGCCAAACAGGCAGATCTCTTCAGCGACGCAGCAACGATCCGGCGATCCCGGTGGGTGGGGTGTGTGTAAAATATTGGAGCTGTAGGTGTTAAATTAAAGAATTCACAAAAAAATTGTGTGCGCTCCCGTGCAATTTTCTCCACCAGAGAGGGAAAGCCAGTGACTGAGGGGTGATAGCCTAGAGAGGGACCATAGTTATTGGCCCCCCCTGGTTAAAAACATCTGTCCCCAGCCACCCCAGAAAAGGCACATCTGTAAGATGCGCCAATTCTAGAACTTAGCCTCCCTTTTCCCATTGCCCTGTAGTGGGTGGCATAAGGGGTTAATATCACCTTCAGGGCCGCAGCTATAATGAGGCGATTTGAGCCAGCTGCTCAAGCGGTAGGCAGCAGGGGCGGCATTATGTGCTCCTCTACCAGCAGCACCTACAATTTAGCCTCTGCACGCTGGTGCTGCGGTCGTGCAAGAGGTTTTTAATTGATGAGGTCACAGGAGGGAAGGAGTCAGGGCCCCCTGATCATGTGACCCCTGACTCCTCCCCTCCTGTGACCTCATCACAGGTCCTGTGTGCATCAGCCCTTGGTTTATGCAGGACTCTGCTGTCTGTGCTGGTTGTCATCGTGCTGGATGAGGGAAGCAGAGCCGCGTGTGTGCGAGGTGTACGGAACGGAGCCGCGCTTGTATGGAGCGGAGCCGCGAGTGTCTGAGGTGTATGGAGCGGAGCTGTGTGTACGAGGTGTACGGAGCGGAGCCGTGTGTGTGTACACGGTGTACGGAGCGGAGCTGTGTGTGTGCGAGGTGTACGGAGTGGAGCCGCATGTGTACGAGGTGCAAGGAGTGGAGCCGCGTGTGTACGAGGTGTACGGAGCGGAGCCGCGTGTGTACGAGGTGTACGCAGCGGAGCCGCGTGTGTACGAGGTGTACACAGCGGAGCCGTGCGTGTACGAGGTGTATGGAGCGGAGCCGTGTGTGTACGAGGTGCATGGAGCGGAGCCGTGTGTGTGTACGAGGTGTACGGAGCGGAGCCGTGCGTGTACGAGGTGAACGGAGCAGAGCCGTGTGTGTGTACGAGGTGTACAGAGCGGAGCCGCACGTGTACGAGGTGTATGGAGCGAAGCCGCACGTGTACGAGGTGCACGGAGCGGAGCTGCACGTGTACGAGGTGTACGGAGCCGTGTGTGTATGGAGCGGATCCGCGTGTGTGTGAGGTGTTGGAGCGGAACCGCGTGTGTACAAGGTGTATGGAGCAAAGCCGCATGTGTACAAAGTTTACGGAGTGGTGCCATTTGTGTACAAGGTTTACAGAGCATGGCCACGTGTGTACAAGGTGTACGGAGCAGAGTCGCATGTGTACGAGGTTTACGGAGTGGAGCCATGTGTGTACTGAGTGGAGTTGTGTGTGTGCGAGGTGTACAGAGCGGAGCCGTGTGTGTACGAGGCATAAAAAGCGGAACCGTGTGTGTATGATGTGTGTGGAGCCATAAGTGTACAAGGTGTATGGTGGGGAGCATTCATACCTCCCAGCGGGACAGTCCCGATTTTGAGAGAGATTCTGCCCCACTGCCCCGGCTGGGAGCTTACTTTTCCCGCGGACACAGGAATACACGGTGGGGCCCCGAGGAGCACCTTAAAATTCGCACGTGGACGTTCCACCGGAAGTGACGTGCTAGAAGCTGACCGGAAATTAGGTAATTTCGGGAGGAGATTGTGACGGAACCATGGAGGCACTTCAGGGAATGCTTCAGATCCATCACCGTGTCCTCCTCCAACAGCACGGACAGCAGGATCACCTTGGATTCGGGGATGCCAGCCATTTGAGCGGATCATGATATATCCTGCATCGGGAGGCTCAGGTGGGCACTACAGTGGGAGACAGGCTGCTATAGTATCTTTATAGAATCTTTCTCTCTCTGTTTCTTTATCTTTCTAATCTTTCTTTTTTTCCTTTCTCTCTCTCTGTTCTTTCTTTCTCTCTCTGTTTCTTTCCTTCTTTCTTTCTCTGTTCTTTCTTTTTTCCCTCTTTATTTCTCTCTCTTCTTTCTTTCTATCTTTTTTCCCCTCTTTCTTTCTCTCTCTGTTCTTTCTTTCTTTGTTTTCTTTTTTCTCTCTGTTCTTTCTTTCTTTTCCTCAGTACCAGTCAGTGTGCCCACAGTACCAGTAGAATAAGAGGGGTAGGAAACTAGGTGGCACTGGTCACATTGAGCCTCTCATACTTTTTACTGGTGTATAATCATATGCCCTGAGTACCCCCATAAAGTGGGCCAGCCTCAGACAACAGGGTACAAACAAATCACTATTACTATCAGTCCAAGTGGACAATCTAATATATAAAGCTCAAGTGTGTGTATGTATGTATGTACGCATGTCCGGGATTAGCATCCGCACCGTCACAGCTACAGCCACAAAATTTGGCACAGTCACACGTCTGGACCCCGATAGTGTCCTAGGCTATGTTGTGAGGCGAAATTTTAACCCCGTGCGTTCCAATTCACCAAACAATTTTGCCCCTATCTACACAATGAAGAAAAAGTGTGTGTGCATCAAGCCCCGCCCTTCATTATGATGTCACAATTGTTGCCATGGCGACGCTGATTCATCATGGTGACGGTTATGTCATCACAGTTGCCATGGTGATGATGATGTCATAATGGGTATATGGGCACGGGACTATGGGATGGAGGATGTGTGATGAGTATATGGGCACTGGACTATGGGATGGAGGATATGTATGACGGGTATATGGGCACGGGACTATGTGATGAAAGATATGTATGATGGGTATATGGGCACGGGACTATGGGATGGAGGATATGTTTGATGGGTATATGGGCATGGGACTGTGAGATGAAGGATGTGTGATGGGTATATGGGCACTCGACTATGGGATGGCGAATATGTATGTTGGGTATATGGGCATGGGACTATGGGATGGCGAATATGTATGATTGGTATATGGGCATGGGACTATGGGATGGAGTATGTGTGATGGGTATATGGGCATGGGACTATGGGATGGAGGATGTGTGATGGGTATATGGGCACTTGACTATGGGATGGAAGATATGTATGATGGTTATATGGGCATGGGCTTATGGGATCGTGGATATGTATGATGGGTATATGGGCACGGGACTATGGGATGGAAGATAATTATAATTTGCTATAACTAACCACAGTTAGTTACTATGCCCGGGCAGCGCCGGGCTCTTCAGCTAGTTATTTACATAAAGCTAATGATGTCCCTGTGCCAAGCAGTGCGGAGGATAAGAATACACTGAGGAGACCAGAGCAGCGGGGTTTGGGGAGAATAAATATATGGGGCCCATTATACTGTATGAAGTAATATATGGTGCCCATTATGCTGTATGAAGTAAAATATGGGGCCCATTATACTGTATGAAGTAATATATGGTGCCCATTATACTATATGAAGTAATATATGGTGCCCATTGTACTGTATGCAGTAATATATGGTGCCCATTATGTTGTATGAAGTAATATATGGTGCCCATTATGCTGTATGAAGTAATATATGGTGCCCATTATACTGTATGAAGTAATATATGGGGCCCAATATACTGTTTGAAGCAATATATGGGGCCCAATATACTGTATGAAGTAATATATGGTGCCCATTATACTGTATGCAGTAATATATGGGGCCCATAATACTGAATGGAGCATTATGTAGGGATAGGGGATGACTTTCTGTTTGTTGTGGATCTGACCGTTGGGACCCCCATGATCCTAGGAAATGTAGCTTTGAAGAGCACCGTGTAAATGGAGCTGTGGTCAATCATACACACTGTGGTGCCATTCACATGTGGCTCTTCAAATAACTCCTTAAAGAGAGTGATGAGGGGACGACAAAGTATAGCAAAAATTCGCTGATCGGGGTGAGGAGTGTTATAGTTTGTGGGCTGGTGAGATTTGTGTGGCAGGGCTGCTTTTTTGTCCCAGTCCGGCCCTGTGCCAGGCCTACCATTGCCATTAATGACCCTTGCTCTGGATACTTCTGTGTTGTTCTTGTGTGATGGCGCTGACATTCTTGTGTTTGGACACCTTTTTTTCCTATTTATCTAAATCAAAATGTCCACTATTGTACTCAGTTTTACAGGATAGATATGAAAATTTACTTTGCGTGTGGGGGGGGGCGTCATTTTGCTGGTCGCCTCAGGCAGCAGAAAGGCTAGGTTCACCCCTGCCTCTATAGAGGGCTACAGATACTCGCTGTGCTGTTTGGTGACATGGTGTGTATCACACTCCACATGGACCAGAGGAAGCGAAGGAAAGAGTTGTCTCAGGAGATTAGAAAGAAAATTATAGAAAAATATGTTAAAGGTAAAAGTTATAAGACCATCTCCAAGCAGCTTGATGTTCCTGTGACTACAGTTGCACATATTATTCAGAAATTTAAGATCCATGGGACTGTAGCCATCCTCCCTGGAGGTGGCTGCAGGAGGAAAATTGATTATAAATCAAAGAGACGGATAATACGAATGGTAGCAAAAGAGCTCAGAAAAACTTCTAAACAGATTAATGGTGAACTTCAAGCATAAGGAACATCAGTGTCAGATCGCACCATCTTTCGTTGTATGAGCCAAAGTGGACTTCATGGGAGACGACAAAGGAGGACTCCATTGTAGACAAAAAAAAATAATAAAAAAGCCAGTCTGGAATTTTCCAAACTTGATGTTGACAAGCCACAAAGCTTCTGGGAGAATGTCCTATGAACAGATGAGACAAAAATGGAACTTTTTGGCAAGGCACATCAGCACTATGCTCACAGACAAAAAAATGAAGCATATCAAGAAAAGAACACTGTCCCTACTGTGAAACATGGAGGAGGCTCTGTTATGTTCTGTGGCTGCTTTGCTGCATCTGGCACAGGGTGTCTAGAATCTGTGCAGGGTACAATTAAATCTCAAGACTATCAAGGGATTCTAGACAGAAGTGTGCTGCCCAGTATCAAAGCTTGGTCTCAATCACAGATCATGGGTCTTCCAAGAATGGCTAAGGGGAAAACATTGGACTATCCTGAAGTGGCCTTCCGTGAGCCCTGACCTAAATCCTATTGAGCATCTTTGGAAAGAGCTGAAACATGTCATCTGGAAAAGGCAACCTTCAAACACGAGAACAGTTAGCTCTTGAAGAGTGGGTCAAAATACCTGTTGAGAGGTGCAGAAGTCTCATTGACAGTTACAGGAATCGTTTGATTGCAGTGATTGCCTCAAAAGGTTGTTCAACAAAATATTAAGTTAAGGGTACCATCATTTCTGTCCAGGCCTATTTTATGAGTTTTATTTTTTAAAAATTCTGTGGAAGCATGGTTGAAAAGCAATGGCTGACTTTCATTTGAAAATTTAAAACTAGCAGAAGAGCCCAGTGCTGCCCGGGCATAGTAACTAACTACGGTTAGTTATAACAAATAATAATGATTATATATCTAATATATAAAGCTCAATGTGGGTGTGTATGTATGTGTGTATTTGTGTATGTCCAGGATTGGCATCAGCACCGTCGCAGCTACAGCCACAAAATTTTGCACAGTCACACGTCTGGACCCCGAGAGCATCATAGGCTATGTTGTGAGGCAAAATTTTAACCCCGCGCATTCCAATTCACCAAACAATTTTGCCCTTATCTACATAATGGGGAAAAATCTCCAGAAAACTGATCTTGAAACGACTGCATTCAAAAGGTGGTTCTAGTTCTACTGGTGTCACTGCACATGAATTGGAGACTATTTGTATATTGGAAGAATTGGAATCTGAGTCATGCTCTGCTATTTCAGGTATTTCTCCACCCTCCATAGCTCCGAAATCTACCACTTTCCCCCCCTTGAATCTTTGTTCACAGGTGGATTTCACTAAATTGGTTGCTGATGAATTTAAAACTATCAGCAACAGAGGGAAAAAGTACAATTTGTCCTATTGTCAAAGGCAGGCACTTGAACAGCTCAGGTGCTTGGATGATATTGTAATTAAACCTGCTGACAGGGGGGGAATGTGGTGGTGTGGCCGGTGGAGAAGTGTGAAAGGGAGTTATTTAGGCAATTGCGTGATAAAAACACCTATACTCTACTCCCTGAAAATCCGATGAAGATGTTCCAGAATAAGATTGATAATTTACTTGATATGGCATTTGAGAGGGGAGTCATCTCTAAGAAAATTTCAGATGGACTGTCTATTCAATTCCCCAGGGTGCCCACATTCTATCTTCTCCCCAAGGTCCATAAGGATGCTGTGAATCCACCTGGCGTAGAGGGGCTGTGTGACCCGATATGTAACTATTTTTGGAGCGTGGGTACAGCAGGAGGAGTATTAAAAAGGGATATCAGAGAGCTAAAAAAAAACTGAGAGGAACTCCCTTCTATCATGCCATAATAAGTTCAAGAAGGAGGGTAATAGGGATGAAAAGCAAGCAGTAACCAGATTTTTTTCAACGTATAATCACCAGTGGGAAAATATGAGGGCTATTAAGTCCAAATATTGGTCAATATTAAGGACAGACCCTATCCTTGCGAACCATTTATCAGAAAGACCTATGATGACAGCAAGGAGATCGAGGAATCTGAAGGATATATTGGATGACAGCCAATATGTGGCTAAGTCTACCAATTACTTTGGGACAGGAACATTTAGGGTAGGCTTTTTTCCTTGTGGTAACTGCTTGGCCTGCAATAACTTGGTAAGGGCCACATCATTCACATCGAGCAATGGTTCTTTTGACTTTAAGATCAGAGATCACATCACTTGTACTACTACTCATGTAGTTTATTATGCACGCTGCACGTGCTCGTTGGTATATGTGGGATTGTCCACGAGAGAACTTCGTGTTAGAACACTGGAACACGTCAGAGACATCATGGCAGCGAGTGATGTGGATGATGTGTGCTCTTTGAAGACCCTCCCAAGACATTTCAAGGAGAAACATAACTGCAATCCAAAGGAACTCAAAATATTTGGTATAGATAGGATTGGTTTGGGATTTAGAGGAAGTGATTACAAACGTATTTTGGCCCAGCGAGAGTGTAAGTGGATTGTAACTCTGGGCACCATGGTTCCCAATGGTTTAAACGAGCAACTGCGTCCTACCTATAATCTGGATTTAGTTTTATTGGTGTTTGTGTGTTTTCCCTTTTTTAACTTTTATTTTTTATTTTAATTGGTTTACACTTTCTCCGATACCTGTCTCTGATTGGACCTTCCGGCTCTCTCTGATTCAATTGTTTGGAAAATGCAGCCTGTTATGAGAAACATCTGCTATGGGTTGAAATTGGATCATCTTCATTTCTTTGGATCAAGAATAATGAATTTTATCGCTATATAATTATGATTATACATACAGTATATATTTTTGGTATTTCTACACTATTTTTCACTATACTTTTTATTATGTATCTATTTGTAATGTTGTTGTTTAGTACAGTATATAAAGTCTTAGTTACTCACCGGTTAACGGTGTTTTTCGGAGTCCATGACAGCACCACCTGAGAGAGGGGATCCGCCCTTCAGGAACAGGAAACCTACAGATACAAAAGGGCGGCACCTCTCCCACGCATCAGTTGGATTACAGAGCACAAGAGGACCACAATGGTTAATAGCAAAGTTTATACACAGTGTTTTTTATACAACTATTCCTTACTAGTGTACATATAAGAGAAAGAAGTGCATATCCAAAATTAAACTACAAAAAGGGAGGGAATATACGGGTGCGGTCATGGACTCCGAAAAACACCGTTAACCGGTGAGTAACTAAGACTTTATCGGTCGTCCATGACAGCACCACCTGAGAGAATTACAGAGAGTAATAACTATTTAGGGAGGGACTACAGCCTGCAGTACCCTTATACCAAAAGAGAGGTCTGTGGAAGCACCCAAGTCTAGCCTATAATGATTATAAAAGGTGCTCGGAGAGGACCAAGTAGCCGCCTTACATATCTGGTCAATGGAGACTTCTGATCTCTCGGCCCACGAGGACGCCATGGCTCTGGTGGAATGCGCCCTCAGGTTTGCAGGTGCCGGTCTGCCCTTTGAGGTGTATGCAATTGAAATAGCCTCTCTAATCCACCTAGCTAGTGTATTTTTTGACACTCTACAGCCTTTCCTGGGACCCTGATGGGAGATAAATAGGGCATTTTCCTTTTTCCAGGGGTCAGTAACCGCCAGATATTCTTTAAGGCATTCTCTAACATCTAAGGTGTGTAATTTCTTTTCCTTCTCATTAGCTGGATTAGGGAGGAAGGATGGAAGGACTATTTCCTGTGTTCTATGAAAGCTAGAAACTACCTTCGGTAAGTACGCCGGGTCAGGTCTGAGTATTACCCTATCGTCCATAAACTGTAAATAGGGAGGACGCCTAGATAATGCCTGGATGTCGCTTACTCTACGAGCTGAGGTTAGAGCTACCAGGAAGGCTACCTTGAGGGACAGGTTTTTTATAGAGGTTGATGAGATGGGTTCGAATGGAGCTTCTGTCATGGCCATAAGGACTAGGTTCAAGTCCCATGGCATGAATCTATCCTTCACCACTGGCCTGGATCTACCTGCTGCTTTGATGAATCTACTGACCCAGTAATTACCCGCGATGTTGCAGCTAAAGAGGGCCCCCAAGGCTGAAGCTTGTACTTTGAGGGTACTAGTGGAGAGCCCCATTTCTAGACCTTTCTGAAGAAATTCTAAGATTTGATTTATAGGAGCCGAACCCCCCAGCGACTACTCTAGAGTTCTTTAGGAATCTCTTCCAAATTCTGACATAGATCTTGGTAGTAGTGATCTTTCTACTTTTAAGTAGAGTGTCAACCAGGTCTGGGGAGAAGCCTTTATCTTTCAGCAGTGTCCGTTCAAACTCCACGCCGTCAGATGTAGGCCAGCCACCTGAGGATGAAAGACTGGGCCCTGGGATAGGAGATCCGGGATCTCCGGGAGGACCCAAGGATCGGACACTGACATGGTCCTGAGGCATGAGAACCAAGCCCTCCTGGGCCAAAACGGAGCGATCACTATAACTTTCGCTCTGTCTCTCCTGATTTTCCTCACCACTAGAGGTAATAGCGATAGGGGAGGGAAGGCATAGGATAGCTCGAAATCCCACTTTATCAGCAAGGAGTCTACCGCCAGGGGGTCTTCTCTGGGATTTAGTGAGCAAAATTGTCTTACTTTCCTGTTTTCTCTGGTGGCGAAGAGATCTATCTCTGGCAGTCCCCACTTCTGAACAATCAGGTCGAAGATAGAGTTTTTTAGGGACCATTCTCCTTGCCTTAAGAGATTGCGGCTCAGGAAATCTGCCGTGGTGTTGTCTTTCCCCTTTATATGTAGAGCTGTTAATGATAGGAAATGCTGCTCTGCTAGCTGGAACAGCCGTTCTGCTACATTCATCAGGGATTTGGAACGGGTCCCGCCTTGGTGGTTGATATACGCTACGGTGACCAGATTGTCGGAAAACACTCGCACATGATGGCCCTGTAGATACACAAGCAGTTCTTTAGCCGCCAGCTCTACTGCTGTCAATTCTTTCAAGTTGGATGACATCTCTATCTGATGATGCTCCCATAGGCCCTGGACCAGAATTTCCCCCATATGAGCCCCCCAACCGGAAGGGCTAGCATCCGTGGTGATTATGCAGGATATGTCATATTCCCAGGGAACCCCTCTGGATAAATTATTCTCATCTAGCCACCATTCTAGGGACTCCCTTGTGTTTCGGGACAAGGTTAGCTGGCCCTCTAAGTAACCCCCAAGGATTTTTTGATGCCTTAAGACCTCGCCCTGTAGAGTTCTTGAATGAAACTGGGCCCACTGGACCGCCGGAATACAGGAGGAAAGTGAACCTAGAAGGGACATGGCTTTCCTGAGGGACATGGTCGGGTTTTTGGAAGCGTTCAGGACCTGACAGTGTAGGCGAACTAGCTTCTCCGGGGGCAGACGACATTCCTGTTTTACGGAATCTAGGATGAGGCCCAAGAATTGTTGGATTCTCATCGGCTGTAATCGAGATTTTTTAATGTTAATCAGCCATCCTAACCGTTCTAGGGCAGACATTGCCCTTTGTAGCTGTTCCAAACAATGGTTAGCCGTTTTCCCTACAATCAAGAAGTCATCTAAGTAGGGGACTGCTAAAATGTCTGATTCACGTAGATGGGCCATAACTTCCGCTACTACTTTCGTAAACACACGGGGAGCGACTGCTACCCCAAAGGAGAGGGCCGCATACTGGAAATGTTGAACTGACCCATCTAACTGCACTGCCACTCTGAGAAAACTCTGATGATCTGCATGAATGGGTATATGGTAGTAAGCATCTTTCAAATCTAACACCACCATGAAGCAATTTTGAAACAGTAATTTTATTGTTGAATTAATTGTTTCCATCTTAAATGGACGTGTGACCAGGAAATCATTGAGGGATTTAAGATTTATTATGGTCCTAAAGGAACTGTCTGGCTTGCGGACCAGGAACAAAGGGGAGTAGAAACCTTTCCCCCTTTCTTCATCTGGAACTGTAGTTAGGACCTTTTTATGGCAAAGATCCCGAACTTCAGCTTCCAGGGCAGACTGTTCTGATGAGGATGACCTAAGAGGAGTGACCTTAAAACGATCTTGGGGAACCCGGGAGAATTCTAGTCGTAGGCCCGCAGTTACCACCCCCAGTATCCAGTTGCTATTAGAGATTAATGCCCAGGCCGGGTAGAAGGCAGCTAGTCTCCCCCCTACCGGAGCAACTAGTCATTGGAGCGGCTTTTTAGTGTCCCGTGCTGGACCTTCCTGGCGCCCCCCTCCTCCGAACATGAATCCAGTACCTCTCCTTCTTTTGTCGTCCCATCTGCCCTGATCCCTGGACGGCCTCCTACGGAAATATCCTTTCCTAGTAAAGGGGCGTCTAAAAGAGGGGTTCGGCATACTGGGGAACTTCTTTTTATCGTCCCCGGCCTTCTCTAAAAGTTCATCCAGGACGGGCCCAAACAGGTATTCGCCCTCACAAGGAATGGAACAGAGTCGAGATCTGGCCTGGATGTCTCCTGGCCAGCATTTTAACCAGAGAGCCCTTCGAGCTGAGTTGGATAAACCTGCGGTTCTAGCCGCCATCCTCGCAGAATCTGCTGACGCATCAGCCAGAAAAGCAGCAGCACTTTGGATAACTGGTAAGGCTTTTCGAATGTATGCTCTTGAAGTTCCATCCTTCAACTGGGAATCCAGCTGATCCAGCCAGACCATCAAGGATCTGGCCGTACATGTGGCCGCTACCGCTGGTCTCAATGCACCCGCTGACGTCTCCCATGTTCCTTTCAGAAAAGAATCCGCTTTTTTGTCTAGTGGGTCTTTTAAGGAGGCCATATCATCGAAAGGTATGGAGGACTTCTTGGAGGCTTTGGCCACTGCCGCGTCCAGCTTAGGGGCCTTGTCCCATTTGGTTACCAGTGGGTCATCAAACGGGTACCTTCGTTTGAAGGCAGGTGGCAAAGAACCTCTTTTTTCAGGCTTTTTCCATTCTCTATTTATTAGGTTCTGGACTTTATAGTTCAACGGGAAGGATCTACGCTTTCTGGGATCTAGGCCTCCGAACATCACATCCTGTACTGAAAGTTCCGGTTTTGTGTCTGCTACCCCCATAGTAGACCTTACTGCTTTAACTAACTTATCCATCTGGTCTAAGGGAAAGCAGAAACGGCTCGAGTCTTCCTCTGAAGATGATGAAGTGGAGGCCGGGGAATCTGAGGAGATATCGATTCCAGGTGCGGCCGAGGACTCTGAACCAGAGAGGTTAACATCTCTTCCCTTAGAGGAGTCTTTTTTAGATAGGGCCTTCATTTCTGTCCTGATTATCTCCCTCAGGCTTGTGGTGAAGTCCGGTGTTTCTTCCGCCACCTGTATGGACGGGGAAGAGTGTAAGGGCCTGTCAATCTACCCCTAGGGTACCCCTATCCAACCCCTACCGTTTGTCGCACGCATGGCTGACACAACTTTTTAGGGTGGCCGTCTGGCAAAGGGCAATTACAGAGGGCACATTCCCTGTGCTTCTGCTTCCCCGTAGCTTTCCTTGCCTGCGAAGGAACAAAAATAAAACACTGCATCAGGGTACATTCACGGAGATCTCTTACCCATGCAGATGAGGCAGGTACCGGGTCACGGAGGGAGGCAGGAGGGTCCTTTAGCCTGGAGGAACTTCTGTGGCTCTGTTCGCCCGTCCGTTTCTTCTTCTGCTGGCCACTCGCCTGTGAATTCACAGTGGCCTGTTTCTCTGGGCGCTCCTGCGCCTCGTCCTGCTGCTCTGTGGGGGCTTCTGTCGAATCCATTGCTGGGCCTTCAGAAGCACCCCAGCAGCGTCACCTCCTGTCTTTTAATGCCTCCCATAGTGTCCGGATTAGCAGGGCTGTGGCGCGGCACCTTCCCCCCGGGTCCTCCCCCCCCGCGACTCCCCCCCCACATGCTCCGTTCCTCCCCCCCCCGGGTACCGCGCGCCGCCCTAGACCGCCGAGCAGCGGCGGCGCAACCCGGAAAGCCGGCCGGCATCCGACTTCCGGTTTCGGCGTTCCCGGCCCCGCCCCTTCCGCTGCGTCACTTCCGCAGCGCGATCAAGAGCGCGGGAGCGCGCGGAAAGGAGCCGGCACGGCGCCCCCGGCTCCGGAATGCCAGCCGCCCCCCCATGCGCCGACCCGCGCCCGCCGCACAGGCGCGACCGCCAGCCCCCGGAGAGAGAGAGAGAGAAAGAGAGGACCAAGCGGAGACCGGGTGGATGTAACAGGAGGGGTTCCAGGGGCCATACATACCTCGTGCCGGCCCTATGGAGACGGCTGTCCACCGGACCCTCTGCTCCGCCTGCTCCAACCACTGTCGTGGTGACCTACCCGGCCCCACCGTGGCGCATCCAGGGACCCGAGCTTGACCGAGGTAGGAGACCCCCCCGCTACCTGGGTCGGTCAGCCGGCCTGGGAATCCCTCGACGACTCCATGATGGACCATCTGTAGGAAGTCCCGTCCTATAGGAACAGGAAACCAACTGATGCGTGGGAGAGGTGCCGCCCTTTTGTATCTGTAGGTTTCCTGTTCCTGAAGGGCGGATCCCCTCTCTCAGGTGGTGCTGTCATGGACGACCGATAAATATGTCTTTTTATATGCACAGTATATTGTTGCACATGTCACTTTATGGGGGTTATATTACTCCATGTATTTGGAGTTCATATTTAATATGATGGTGTTTCATGGCCTCACTTTTTATATAAATGAGTTTCTGATCCAATGATGCGTTTTTTATTTTTTGTCACCCTAGCTTTTGATATGTTATGGCATATAGCTATGATGTAGAGTAATTGTATGCCTTCCCCACACCTTTTTTCTATGCTATGCTGGGAGTGAGGTCGCCGTGGTGGTGGTGATTTGTTGTGTCTTAGGCGGCGATTGTGGGTATATGTCTTGTTATTGCGCATGTCCATCACATGGATCATTGCGCGCTCTCCCCACGTTCTCATGTTATGCCGTGCTGGGGCTGAGGTTGTTATGGTGGTGGCTTCTCAGCGTGACTGGCGACGTTTGGAGTGGTACGTCACATCTGACCGGATGTGACTTAGAATGGCATGATGCCGGATTTTCCTCAGACATGTGCGCAGGTCTATGACGTATATAGGGGGAGAGCATCGCTCCCGGCGTCCGCAGTGCGGTGGATGTGTATCGGGGTTGCCATGGTGGCGGCTTCTGTATTCGCCCATCGCATAGGAGGTGACGTCACATCCGGCCCTGCACGTTTCATCGACATGCGCCGCTCATTATGTCCACAATTAGGGACAGCTGTGTGGGGGTGTATATAGAGGGATGACTTTACAAACTGGTGCATAACCCCCTGAGGAAGCCCACGCGAAACGCGGGTTGGGGCTGCATATTCTGACCATTTACCGGGACCAATTTGGGTGAGATTTTATTTTGTGCTGGAATTGTTATCTTGGCATTTTTAGGATCTGTATGGGGCCATATTTATGGTGATATAATTATATTAGAGTTGATAATACCCATTGTTACTGTTCAAGAGTGCCCAGCACTATGATAGTGTTATGATTGGTATATATATTGCTATGAAAGCTTTATAATCTCTTAATCCCAAGTCCATACAACTATGTAAATGTGTTAGATTCATGGTCTTGTGTCCTTTACTTTGTTTTCATTTTTTGGAAAAAATTTTTTTATTGATATTAATTAATAAAATCAATATTTTATACGGGTATTTGTACTCCTTTTTCTTTTGGTTGTATAATGGGGAAAAAGTGTATGTATTGGCATCTGCACCGTCGTAGCTACAGCCACAAAATTTTGCACAGTTATGTTTTCTTGTTCTCAATGCATGCAACTATGAAATGAATAAAGATTAGCAACTGTGATATTTAATTCAGTGATATCTACGATGTGGTATCTTAGAGGTCCCTTTATTTTTTTGAGCAGTGCATTATACATATAGGCTTGGACTGACGCACGGGAGAACAGGAGAATCCTCCGGTGGGTCACCCTCTTATATAGCAATACCTGGAAAAATATCCTTTATTCACTATGTACTTACAGAGGCAGGATCTTATACATGTAACAATCTTCCCAGTTCATCTAATATTTAAAGCTCAATGTGGGTGTGTATGTATGTACAGTATGTATGAGGCAAAATTTTAACCCCGCGCGTTCCAATTCACCAAACAATTTTGCCCCTATCTACAGAATGGGGAAAAAGTGAAAGGAAAAGTGTTGGAGGGAAATTGACAGCTGCCAGATGTGAACAAGGGGGACTTAAAGAATGAGAGCGATGGCGCCAAACAGTATATACCGTACAGTTGCTAAGGAGGGGCCCTGACATAGGATACTCACCACACACGGGGATATGAACACACACACAAAATGAGCCACACTCTACCACGTGCTTCAACACATATACCACCCTCAGCACACATTTCACCACACATACACCAACCTCGCCACATAAAAGTCGAAACACAAAAGTTGCCACTCAAAACTCGCCACGCTGTCCCAGAGCTATTTAAGGCTGGTTTCACATTTGCGTTTTTCTGCGCTTGAAAAAAAACGCATACGTGCGCATGCGTTTTTTCCCCTATATTTAACATGGGTGCGCATACCTGCGCGCTGGCATGCGCACGTATGCGATTTTCATGCGCTGCGTTTTTTTGGGGTGTGCGTTTGTATTTTACAGACGCTACATGTTGCATTTTTTGATCCTGCAAAAAAGCGCATGCGCACGTATGCGCACGTTTTGCGCTAAAAATGGCCATTATAGCCTATGGATGCGCATACGTGCGCACTGGCATGCGTTTTTTTAGCGCTGCGTTTTTTTGGTGGTGTCCACTTGTTGTACTAGTTATAAAAAAAACTAAAGTCAAAAAAAAAAAGTCTATATAAAGAGGTGCCTGCCAAAACTCTGCCACTACTACACTGACAGATTGGAGAGCAGACAGTCACCAAGGAACCCATCTTCTATCAGCGTCAAGAATGTGAGTATATTACATTATATGCCTGTCCTTTTAAATTATGTATGTACTAATGATTTTTATTATTTTTACATGCAGTATGTCTTCAGAATCCGAATATTCCCCATCGCGGCAGGAATTGGCGCAAGCAGACCGTGAGGTGATTATTTTCGTGCATCTGGTAAGTATATCTGCTGCTACTCCAAATCTCTTATGTTTTTTTCAACTTTTTTAAGACATCATCTTCTGCGGACTGGACTACTGAGGGCGAAGAGCAGGAGCAGCGAAGCCAAGTCCCGGTGGTGATACGGAATGTATGTATCAAATGATTTGTAATGTTCTTTATTTTTTATCTTCTATTTTTACTCTTTTTTATGTTTCTTTTTTTTGTAACTTTTTATTCAATTTAAATTTGATTATTCTAATAAATGTGTTTTGTCTAGGTTCCACAACGGGATGAAGATGTCTACCTGGATAATGAGCAGCTCATCAGCCTGGTCCAGGAGCGTGCGCCGTTGTGGGACAGCCGTGACCGGCTGTACAAGGACAATGTGGTGACCCGGCGGCTATGGAATGAGGTGGCCGCAGCGTTGATGGATGGCTGGGACAGCGCCACAGCATCCTCCAAAAAGGCGTTTAGTGAGTATTTCCCTGCTCTGTATTGTGCCGCAGTGACTGTTGTCCTTGACGGCACTGTTGGGTTTCGTGCTAGGTATATTCTAGCAGGAAACCCAACAGTGTCATCGGGCTCTACAGTGACTGCTTTGAGTATTGTATTGCTATATTGTGCCGCAGTGACTGTTGTCCTTGACGGCACTGTTGGGTTTCGTGCTAGGTATATTCTAGCAGGAAACCCAACAGTGTCATCGGGCTCTACAGGGACTGCTTTGAGTATTGTATTGCTACATTGTGCCGCAGTGACTGTTGTCCTTGACGGCACTGTTTTTTTTTTCCCAACAGTGGACAAAGTCCGAACACGTTGGCGTTCGATCAAGGACCGCTTCAACAGTGATGTTCGTGCTGAGGGCCAGGTTCGCAGTGGATCTGCGTCAAGGACCAGAACTAGATACCGTCACTATCACGCGTTGCAGTTCCTAAGACCGGTCCTTGCCACGAGATCGTAAGTATTATAAATTTTGGGTTTTTATTTTTAATCTGTGTTTTTCTAATCCACAGCTGATGCTTCTTGTAAAGGCATGGTAGTAATGATTTTCCCTTCTTCCACAGCACCTGGAGCAGCACCCTGCAACCTGGCCCTGGAGCGGTCCTTCCTCGGACGTCCTCTGACCCGTCCCAGCCATCCGACAGCCATGAAGCACCTTGCAGGTCAGCCACACACACAGCTGGTGACCAGGAAGCTGGGCCATCAGGTGTTCCCCTGTCCCAGGTCTCTGCCACTGGTTATGCGGGCACTACCCGCCAGCGGCAGAGGGCCTTGGACAGGAATGTCTTGCCCGAGTTCATGCATTTGAGCGAGGCCTTTAATTCCAGCCTCAAGTCGCTGTCCGACAGAGTTGAAAGCGGTTTTGCACTCATGGAACGTGGTTTTAACCACTTTGAACAGCGCTTCAATTCTGTAGAACAGCGCCTTGACCGTCTGGAGGCCGACCTCAACAGACCAGCACACCATTTTTTTAGTAAGATTGAAAAGGGCATGGCGGAACACCTTAGTCCTGAGCAACAGCTGAATGTGCTGCAGGCCTGCAACAATGCTTTCTTGCAGGCTATGCAGCATAATCGGTACGGTCAGCAGTCAGTGGTGTCATTTCCACCTGTGCCACCATTGACTCGCTTCACCTCACTACCGACTTGTGCTGCATACCACTGCACGGACACCTCTATTCAAAGCCAGGACACCCACCGTTACACCACCACAAGTCTGAGTGCAGCTGGTCACTTCACCGACACCACCATGGCAAGCGCTGCTCCTGTCTGGAGCACCACCGCCACTCCCATGCATGCGTGGAGCTCAGCCACCACTAGGCAAACATGGAACAGCCCTGCCGCTACAACAACATGTAGTAGCCCTGCCACCACCACTCCGCAAACCTGGACCATCACTGCCACCACCAGTCCTCCTGCCAACCAAGAGCAGCAGCAGCAGCAGCCACCTCAGCAGCAGCCACCTCAGCAGCAGCCACCTCAGCAGCAGCAGCCACCTCAGCAGCAGCAGCAGCCACCTCAGCAGCAGCAGCAGCCACCTCAGCAGCAGCAGCAGCCACCTCAGCAGCAGCAGCAGCCACCTCAGCAGCAGCAGCAGCCACCTCAGCAGCAGCAGCAGCCACCTCAGCAGCAGCAGCAGCCACCCCAGCAGACGGGGGACCTACACTCAATATTTGCCCCAAGTTCAAGGCGAAATCAATCAAGGCGGGCATTGGGCCAAAGTCGGTCCAGGCACACAAGCCTACGGCGACATGCCATTACAACAAATGTACCTGAACAGATTTCCTCTCCTCCAAGTGTTCCTAGTTTAATTCCCTTAACTGGACTACCTTCCCCCACAAGTTTTGTTGCCCCTTCCCCTCAAACACCGTCTTCAACTGCAAGTGTTGCATATTCCCTGCACACCCCCAAATTGAAACCATCTGCCCCCAAACGCCGGAAAAAATAATTTTTTGGTTTATTTTTGTGATTAAAAATAAATTTACATTTGTGGTTCACCATTACAAAGTTTCATTAATGTTGTTTGCGCCGCTCACACACACTGATGGGTAAATACATGTTAAAAACCAACCCAAGGCCTAGTATAGTCATATGTGAAATAACACGGACTAGTATAGTCATACCAAGGCCTAGTGTAATAACTCGAGTTTTACCAACTTGGATCTGGTTTCATGAAAAACAAACTGTTGAAACTTGTCTAAAAAATAAGTTTCTTTCTTAAAAAGTTTCACCAGTTTGTTTTTTGTGAAACAAGATGCTAGTTGGTAAAAATCGAGTTATTACAGTAGGCCTTGGTATGACTATACTAGGCCGTGGTATTTCACATATGACTATACTAGTAGGCCCAAGGCCTACTATACTCATATTTGAAATACCACGGCCTGGTATAGTCATTCCAAGGCCTAGTGTAATAACTCTAGTTTTACCAACTAGAATCTAGTTTCATGAAAAACAAACTGTTGAAACTTGTCAAGTTTCACCAGTTTGTAATAAAATAAATAAATAAAAGTTTTAAATAAAAGTTGGAATTGAGCTGATTACATTCATCCACTCAATGCTGACTTGTATTCCCCATTGACTTTCATTGGGGTTGGGTTTTGAGGGTTGGGTTTTGAAAAAATCACATACTTTTTTTTCAACTAGTTGGACAATTTTCTCTTGAAAAAAATTGGTTTCCTGATTCATGGCCTGCAGCTTTGCTCGTTCCAATATATTTCACGCAGACTAGCAATGCTGCATTTTAACTCATATATGTATTTACCTGCCCAGGTGTGTGAACATCAAAAAATTCAGTTATACATGGGAAGTTTTTTATTTAATTGGAGTTTAAAAAATATAGTGCACTCAGTAATGGTATCAAATAAGGTTTTTTATTACCATAAACAAGCAAAAACATTACACCATTTCATCTTGCCAGTGCACCCGTCCTACATCAGAAATAAAGTAGGCCGCAAATTGGTCCCTCATTTGGCCAACTTCAACGGATGACCTGAGAGTGTGCTGAGTGAATTCAGGCAATGGGTTAGGAGCATCATCGTCCAGTTCAAAGGTCGGGTGCTCTTTAGCCATCACAAAGTTATGTAGAACCACACAGGCCTTCACCACCTCATCGACTGTTTCAAGTTTAAGATTAATGGCCGTGCCCAGAATTCGCCATCTGGAGACAAGAATCCCAAAAGCACACTCGACAGTTCTTCTGGCCCTGGTCAGCCTGTAATTAAATATTTTTTTGGTGTGGTCCAAGTCCCGGCTGGAGTAGGGTTTCAGTAAGTTTCCGCACATTTGAAAAGCCTCATCGCCAACCATTACAAAGGGCAGTGGCGGAGCTTCGGTGTGAGGAAGAGGCCGTGGCATAGGGAAATTAAATTGGTTGCCATACAACCTCCGGCCCATGTCTGAGTTTTTAAAAGCCTGTGAGTCATTACCACGGCCAAATGCTCCAATGTCCACTGCTACAAACATACATCCGGCATCCGCAATGGCCATGAGTACTATTGAAAAGTACTTTTTGTAATTATAGTACTCAGATCCCGTTCTTTTGGGTTTGATGATCCGTATGTGTTTACCATCAACAGCTCCCAAACAGTTGGGAAAATTGCATACTGTGCAGAATTTGTCAGCAATTTCCATCCACTTTTCAGCGGTGGGCATAAATTCTGGACAAAGAACATTCCAGAGAGCCCGGCAGGTGTCAGCAACAATTCCAGACAAGGTAGAGATTCCAATACGGTACTGGAAGTGTAGTGAAGATAGGGTTTCTCCAGTCGCCAGGAATCTGTGAACAGACAAAGAAGTAAAATTAATATTTATGTATATTATTTTAAAAAACTATAAAATAAAATATTAGTACATTCACGAAAACTAATTACCCAAGGTTTTGAATACTAAATTTAAAAAAAAAACCATCAGACCGCACCCCTTGGTTTTTAAATATTACATACCGTAATGTCACCAGTAGCTGTTCCTCAGGAGGAATCGCACGACGGAGCTGTGTGTCCTGTCTCCGGATGGATTGTTGGACACGAGCAAGCAAATCCCTGAAACTTTCTTGGGACATCCGGATATAATCTGTAAATTTCTCCGGGTTTGCCTGGAGCTCGCTGTAGAGGGTGTGGTATGCCCCACGGCTCTCCCGGAGTTCAACAATCGGATGTATCCACATACGCCGCCGCTGCCGTCTTCGCTGCCTCTCTCTCTTCCTTTGTTCATGGCAAGCAACTGCATACGCCTGAGCCATCGCGATGTCCAAATCCAAGTTGAAGTGAAAACTCTTCCAGCGCAGATCCATGGTCACGAGAAGAATCAAGCAAATGTGAAGAATACTGTAGACAGGGTCTATATATTAACATACCACACCCACAATGAAGTCCCATTGGTCTTGTGTGTTGTTGAATGTTTTTTTTTTCTTTTTTGGGGGGTTTTCCCAAAATCTGTAAAAAAACGCAAACGCACAAAAAACGCATACAAACGCACAAAAACGCTGCGGTTTTTCCTGCATGCGCATAAAAATGCTTGAAAAAAACGCAGCGTTTGTATGCATTTGTATGCGTTTTTTCTATGCGTTTTTTTGCGCTAAAAACGCGCTGGAAAAAAAAGCAAGTGTGAAATTAGCCTAAAAGATGAAAAATGAGCTGTGATTGGTTGCTATTGGTTGCTATCACAACTGTAGACAGTTGTGATAACTGAGGCCTATTATTCTTATCATTTCTATGGTGTTATTGTCCTTCTGTAAAGCTGGAAATAACACAATTTATTACCGTGCCAACACAGACCACCCTCTGACACAGACTGCAGGGGGAGCCCAGTATCACACAGGATAGGATTAGACACACAGCTCAGAAGTCATTATCACACAGGATAGGATTAGATACACAGCTCAGCAGTCAGTATCACACAGGAGAGGATTAGACACATGGCTCAGCACAGTGGTTGGATTCAAATTTTTAACAACAGGTTCTGTGTTTGTGTGTAGGAAAGCCACACCCATTTTTAAGCCACACCCATTTACACGCACCTTTTCCTCAAACATATACAAGTAGGGGCACAGTCAAACAGTTAAAAAAAAATAAATTAGAATGAGATCAGAACAGTGCACAGGTCCCAAAAAGGCAGCACAGGTCCCCAATAGACAGCACAGGTCCCTATAGGCAGCCCAGGTCCCTATAGGCAGCATAGGTCCCTAATAGGCAGCATTGTTCCCAAATAGGCAGCACAGGTCCCCAAAAGGCAGCTCAGGTCCCCAAAAGGCAGCACAGGTCCCCAATAGGCAGCACAGGTCCCCAATAGGCAGCACAGGTCCCCAATAGGCAGCACAGGTCCCCAGTAGGCAGCACAGGTCCCCAGTAGGCAGCACAGGTCCCCAGTAGGCAGCACAGGTCCCCAGTAGGCAGCACAGGTCCCCAATAGGCAGCACACGTCCCCATTAGGCAGCACACGTCCCCATTAGGCAGCACACGTCCCCATTAGGCAGCACACGTCCCCATTAGGCAGCACACGTCCCCAATAGGCAGCACACGTCCCCAATAGGCAGCACAGGTCACCAATATGCAGCACACATCCCCATTAGGCAGCACAGGTCCCCAATATGCAGCACACGTCCCCAATATGCAGCACAGGTCCCCAATATGCAGCACAGGTCCCCATTAGGCAGCACAGGTCCCCATTAGGCAGCACAGGTCCCCATTAGGCAGCACAGGTCCCCATTAGGCAGCACAGGTCACCAATATGCAGCACACGTCCCCAATATGCAGCACAGGTCCCCATTAGGCAGCACACGTCCCCATTAGGCAGCACACATCCCCATTAGGCAGCACAGGTCACCAATAGGCAGCACAGGTCACCAATATGCAGCACACGTCCCCATTAGACAGCACAGGTCCCCAGTATGCAGCACAGGTCACCAATATGCAGCACACGTCCCCATTAGACAGCACAGGTCCCCAGTATGCAGCACAGGTCCCCATTAGGCAGCACAGGTCCCCAATATGCAGCACACATCCCCATTAGGCAGCACAGGTCCCCAATACGCAGCACATGTCCCCAATATGCAGCACATGTCCCCAATATGCAGCACAGGTCCCCAATATGCAGCACACCTCCCCATTAGGCAGCACATGTCCCCATTAGGCAGCACATGTCCCCATTAGGCAGCACACGTCCCCAATAGGCAGCACACGTCCCCAATAGGCAGCACACGTCCCCAATAGGCAGCACACGTCCCCAATATGCAGCCAGCACATATCCCCATTAGGCAGCACAGCAGGTCCCCATTAGGCAGCAGCAGCACATACTGACCTGACACAGCAGCACCGGTGTGACCAGTCCAGGATGATGAAGATGGCAGGCCGGGCCCGGGGTGACTAGGAAGGCAGGCCGCAGACCACGCGCAGCTCACACTGGGTAGCGGCGCGCGGTTCGTCCTGGTTAGTAGCAGTGCGCGGGGGCCGCTGGGGTCCGGCGGGGTGTGCTCAGTCCCCGTCAATGCCTGCGGCTGGCCGGCTGCACGTATCAGTGCGTGGTATCCGGCGCAGCGGGCGGGACTAGGAAGCAGAGCAAGAGTCCTCCTCTGCTCCTGCTCCTTGCCGGCTGCTGCAGGAACATCAAAGTACCGGATCGCGGCTGTGAATCTCCCCGGTTCGGGGAACCGGCTGCTTTTTTAACAACCGGTTCCACCGAACCGGGGAGAACCCGCTGAATCCCACCCCTGGTTCAGCAGGCAGTATCACACAGGATAGGATTAGATACACAGCTCGGCAGTCAGTATCACACAGGATATGATTAGATACGCAGCTCAGCACACAGTAACACAGAATAATATTAGATACACGGCTCAGCAGACAGTACCACACAGAATAGGATTAGATACACGGCTCAGCAGACAGTATTACACAGAATAGTATTAGATACACGGCTCAGCAGACAGTATCACACAGAATAGGATTTGATACACGGCTCAGCAGTCAGTATAACACAGGATAGGATTAGATGCATGGTTTTTATGTGCAATATAATCATTATAATTTGTTATAACTAACCACAGTTGGTTACTATGCCCAGGCAACGCCGGGCTCTTCAGCTAGCATATATATATATATATATAGCTGAGTGTAAAGCCCCGCCCACTCCGCATAGCCACATTCACTATAATATCCCACATCGTCCTGTCAGCCAGAGCTACCGGACTACTACTGCTAATATCCCACACATCGTCCCGTCACCCAGAGCCACCGGACTACTACCCCTAATATACCACATCATCCCGTCAAAGCCACCTGACTACTAGGCCTAATATCCCACATCATCTCATCAGCCAGAGCCACTGGACAACTACCACTAATATTCCACATCATCCTGTCACAGCGGCCGGACTACTACCCCTAATATCCCACATCATCCTGTCAGCCAGAGCCACCGGACAGCTACCACTAATATCCCACATCATCCCATCACAGCCGCCGGACTACTACCCTTAATATCCCACATCATTCCGTCAGCCAGAGCCACTGGACTACTACCCCTAATATCGCACATCATCCCATCAGCCAGAGCCACCGGACTACTACCCCTAATATCCTGCATCATCCCATCAGCCAGAGCCACTGGACTACTACCCCTAATATCCTGCATCATCCCATCAGCCAGAGCCACTGGACTACTACCCCTAATATCCTGCATCATCCCATCAGCCAGAGCCACTGGACTACTACCCCTAATATCCCACATCATCCCGTCAGCCTGAGGTCAGAACCAGAGCGCTGAGTGTAACGGTCCTAACTTCCATACCGGGGATCCCTTTAAGAGAGGCCTGGTGTCAGAACCAGAGCACTGAGTGGATTTGCCCTGACTTGCATACCATTGATCCCTTTTATAGAAGCCTGGGGTGAGAATCAGAGTGCTGAGGGATTTACCCTAACTTCCATACCGGAGATCCCTTTAAGAAACATGGATTTTTGTGATAACTCACCATAAAATCCTTTTCTCCGAGACGCTCATTGGGGGACCAAAAAGTGGATACAAAGTATCCTGAACACACCACTCAGAAAGAAAGATATATCATAAATAAAAAATAAATTTTATTAAGTAAATTCATATCATAGATAAATAGACAAACAAAATACAAGTAAGAGGAAGGAATATGTACCCAGGTGAAATACACACAAATACAGGAATAAAGGAATGGATACAGGTAATGGTAAAGTGCAAAAATATATCAGCATGTAAGCATATATCCACCTAGACCCATAGTGGTCTGTAAAGTGCAAAGTGCCATATAGAGGAAAAAATCCCCATACTGGTAATCACATATAACATGAGCACATACCCATTTAATCGCCTGTTCTCAGAATTCCATTGGGGGACACAGGACTGTGGGTGTATGCTACTGCCGACAGGAGGCTGACACTAAGCGAATGAAAAAAAGGTTAGCTCCACCTCTGCAGTATACGCGCTCGCCTCGATTGCAGGCGGAACCAGTTCGGTGCAAAAGCAGTAGGAGATCACAAGACAAAATCAACCTCAATGCAGTGTTGGGAATCGACTTGCTCAGGTGCAGCGGGAGACAATCATGAGACAGGTTCTTCCAAAGTTCATGAGGTTTATTTACGTCATAAACCCACAAAGCAGCGTATCACCAAAAATAGCCTTTAGCTTAGGCAAAAAGAACACAACCGTCCGTGGCTACAGACTAGGACCGGGAGTCTCAGCACACATTGGAGACTTAGTCCTCCCCACCTACAACTGCCTAGTTCAGGAGCAGGCTACATTATAAGGGTGTAGCCACACCCACAAACCCAGCAGCTGACTGGTCACGTGACTGTGACCTCACCACAGGTCCTTGCAAAACATTAGTAATATAGCAATATCTATTATGCCTTACATTACGGAGACAAGCCATCTCTGAGACACATATCTTCCATCGATTATACAACCCTTAGTCATGCCACAGCTGGTAATAACATGTCTAGAAAACCCACCTGGTATCAAATACCTATTAGTAAACAAGTAGGAGCCAATTGGCTAGCAGGGTGGGTGCTGTGTCCCCAGTGAGTCTTGGAGAAAAGGATTTTACAGTGAGTTATCACAAAAATCCATGTTTCTCCGCCTCATTGGGGGACACAGGACTGTGGGATGTCCTAAAGCAGTCCCTGGGTGGGAAGTTGACTCACCGGTCCAAGCTACACACACCTCCTGTTTAAAGGTGCCCAACCGCTGCTTGGAGAATTCTCCTACCCAGGCTTGCATCTGCTGAAGCCTGAGTATGGGCATTGTAATGTGTGCAGGCTGGCCCAGGTTGCCGCCTTGCATACCTGTTCTGCTGATGCCTGGTGCCGAAGAGCCCAAGAGGCGCCCACTGCTCGAGTTGAGTGCATTCTGATCCCTGCTGAAACAGCTGCACCTCTGATGCGGTAGGATTCCTGAATCGACAGCTGAATCCACCTGGCTATGGTCGCTCTTGAGGCAGCAAGTCCCTTCCTGCGACCCTCGGGGAGCACGAACAGCGTGTCTGTCTGACGAAAGGATGCCGTCTGTGACACATACCTCCTAAGAGCTCTCACCAGGCCCAACGTATGAAGAGCCTTTTCCACACGGTGTACCAGTGCCGGGCAAAAGGAGGGCAAGATAATGTCCTCATTTATGTGAAATGAGGAAACGACTTTTGGCAGAAAAGGGGGAGCTGGCCTGAGAACCACCTTATCCTTGTGAAATATCAGGAACAGAGCTCGGCAAGATAGAGCTGCCAGCTCCGAGACCCGCCTGATTGATGTTAACGCCACGAGGAACACCACCTTCCAGAAAAGATATGTCACAGAGACCTCTTGTAGCAGTTCAAATGGAGCTTCCTGCAGAACGCTTAGGACCAGGTTAAGGTCCCAGGCAGCCATAGGGGTCCATGGGGGGTACCAAGTGTGATATCCCCTGGATGAAGGTTTTTACCTGCAGATTGTTAGCATTTCTGCGCTGGAACAGGATGGATAAGGCCGATATCTGTCTCCTGAGGGAACTTGGAGCTAGACCCGAGTCTAAGCCAGACTGGAGAAACGCCAAGATGTTGGGAATAGAGAATCTCAGTGGAGAACAATTGTGGTCCCGACACCAGGAGAAGAAAACCTTCCAGGTGTGGTGGTAAATACGTGCTGAGGCGGGCTTCCGGCTCTAACCATTGTAGCAACCACATTGCATCCGAACCCAGCCTGGGTCAGAATCCAAGATTCAAAGGCCAAGCTGTCAAACACAAGGCCCCAGAGTTCAGGTAGTAGGTTGGACCCTGGGAAAGCAGGTCTGGGCACTCTGGCAGTCGCCAGGGAACGTCAGCGAGTAGCTGCACCAGGTCTGTGTATCATGCCCGACGAGGCTAATCTGGTGCTAGCAGAATCACTGGAACTCCTTCTGCCTTGATCTTCTTGATGACCCTCGGGAGTAGCAGCCATGGGGGAAATAAGCATGGGAGGTGAAACTGGTTCCATGGCAGAACCAACGCATCCACGGCGATTGCCTGCGGATCCTGAGACCGAGCGACAAATGCAGCTACCTTGGCGTTTACCCTGGAGGCCATCAGGTCCACGTCCGGCGTACCCCAACGTCTGCAAATTTGCCCAAAGATCTCGGGGTGTAGTGACCATTCCCCAGACCAAGACCCTGCCAGCTGAGGAAGTCTGCCACCCAGTTCTCTACTCCCGGAATGTAGACTGCCGGGATTACCAAGTGGTTCCTCTCGGCCCAGTGAAGGATGTGTCTCACCTTCTGCATGGCTGCCCTGCTGCGGGTGCCCCCCTGGTGATTTATGTAAGCCAGGGCCGTGACGTTGTCCGATTGAATCCGGACATGGCGGCCTGCTAGAAGGTGATGAAAACGAGCAGAGCCCACCGGATCGCTCGTATCTCTAGCAAGTTGATCGGGAGGCGTGCCTCCTGCGGAGACCACTGCCCCTGGGTCACGTGATGGTGAAAAACCGCTCCCCAGCCAAGGAGACTGGCGTCGGATGTGACCACCAACCAATGGTCCGGGGGAAAAGGGTTTCCCCTAAAGAAGGGAGGAACTGACTGTCCACCACCCCAGTGCATGTCTGACCTGCACGGACAACCGGCACCGGTGGTCGAGTGTAAATGGGTTCTTGTCCCACGATGCCAAGAGGGCGTGCTGCAGGGGGTGTAGATGGAGTTGGGTAAATGGAACTGCTTCCATTGTTGCCACCATCTTCCCTAAGACCCTCATGCAAAAACAAATGGTATGAGGGACTGGTTGGTGAAGTACCTAGACTCACTGCCGAAGGGCTAGGGCCTTGTCCTGAGGGAGGATTAACAACCCTCGGGAGGAGTCGAAGATCACCCCTAAAAAGAAAATCCTCTGAGCTGGACCCGGGGATGATTTCTTCAGGTTGACCAACCACCCTAAGTGGGCAAGAGTATCTAGCGTGATGTTGACGCTCTCCTCGCATGCTCGGCATGAAGGGCCCTTGCTCAAGAGGTCGTCTAAATAAGGCAAGACGATTATGCCCCGGGAGTGCAGGATGGCCATGAGGACCGCCATGTCCTTTGTGAACCCTCTGGGGGTGGGAGCTAGCCCGAAGGGGCGAGCTGCAAACTGAAAGTGTAGGTCGTTGATAGCGAAGCGTAGAGATTTCTGATGTCGATAGAGGCCAAATATTCTCTATGACAGCTATTACCAAGCGGAGAGACTCCATCCAGAAATGTCTGACCTTGACAAATCTGTTAAGAAGCTTTAGGTCCAGAATGGGCCTGACAGTCCCGTCCCTTTTGGGGACCGTGAACAGGTTGGGAAAGAAACACTGACATCCTTTGATTTCCGGTACGGGGATGACAACACCGTTTTGCCGGAGCAATACGATGGCCTTGAGCAAGGCCTGTGCCCGGGATTCCATTTTGAGAGGACGAGAAAGAAAAAACTTGTTATGGGGGCTGTTTGACAAAGTCTAACTTGTTCCCCCTGAGGATGCCAGCTCCCTTATCCATGTGTCGTGCACGATGGAGAACCAGACATGGCAAAACCAGAGTAGATGACCGCTCACTCTGCTGGTGTCGCCCGGAACTTGCCTCGAGTCATTTGGCTGAAGATCTTTGGGACCTAGGTCCCCCTGATCTGGGCTGTTGGGATTGTATTCTCCCCAATGGGTTGGCTCTATATGAGACTTGACGATCCCTGTCCTGGTTGGCGGAGTTGGTTGCTGAAGCCCACCCGGGGTTGCGAAAGGACCGAAACCATGTCTGAAGCTGGTGACGAAAAGGCTGTTTAACCCTTTGTTGAGAAAACTGCTCTTGCCCCCTGTGGAGTCAGAGATGCGCTGGTCCATTCTCTCACCGAATAGGCGGCCGCTCTGATAAGGTAAGGAAGTTAAGGACTTCTTAGAGGTTGAATCTGCCTGCCAAGTCCTCAGCCACAGAGCCCTTCTAATAGAAATTGCATTTGCAGCAGCGAGTGCTGCGCAGCTAGCCGTGTCCAAAGACGCATTAATCAAATAGTCTGCGCCCAACACAATCCAATTAGTAATATCTGCTACCTCCGCAGGCAGGTCCATACCCTGCAAGGCTGTTTAATGATTCAGACTAAGAACCGATGGCCTTGGCTACCCAAGTTGCCACGAATGAGGGAGAGAGTGCTGAATCCGATGCCTCAAATACTGAGCGAGCCAGGCTCTCTATGAGACGGTCGGTGGGATCCTTGATAGAGGAACCATTAGGTATTGACAACAGGGCTTTAGAGGCCAAACGCGATACGGGTGGATCTACCACCGGGGATTCTGCCCATCTTTTACGGAGATCAAGGGCAAAAGGGTATTCTGCCTCGAGCGCTTTCTGGCCTGAGAAACGCCTGTCCGGCCGTTCCCTGTGTCATAGTACTATGTCGACAAACTCTGGGTGAGCGGCAAATACCTTATGAGGCTGCTTGACTTGCCTAAATGACACCTTGTGCCTTGAGGCCAGGGTGGATTCATGGTCAATCCCTAGGGTCTGGTTGACGGCCTCGATAAGGCTTATCCACTGTTTCCTGGAAACCCAGAGTAACTGAGTCCAGGGGCTCATCCGAGTCGTAATCTGAGCTCTGCTCGCTTTCAACTACTGGTGAGGGTGAGCGAGAGGCAGAGCTCACGGATGCCGAGGCACCGGACGGACCGGGACACGCTGTGTGGGTTCGTTTCCCCCGCGTCTGCCTAGTGAGAGCGGCCCCTGCAGGCCGGAGGCTCCTGTGAGGTGGAAGACCCCTCTGAAAGGAGAGCTGCTATCACTGCCCCTATCTGGGGCTCAAAGGGACTCGATTGCTCTCGTGATGCCATGGACTGCGAAGGAGACAGAGCCCATTCCGGGGGACTAGGAACGCTGGGCTTGGTCGCAGGGGAGGGCTCCTGGGCACGTTCGGACTCGCAGGCCTCACAGATTTGCCTACTTTGTGCATGTGGGAAGGCGGACCGACAGGAGGTGCACGCAGTATATAGAAATGTGTGCGTCCTAGCCTTCCTGGACATGGTGGCCCTGCTTAGGTGATATGCCTGCAAGGGGGGCTACTGCTTAGCCTCTGGTAAAACACAGAGAGTGGCCTTCCTCCTTTGGAGGTAGCACTTACCCCAGTGCTGTGTCTCCCATCCTGGATCCCCTTAGGTGTCCAGCCTGCCGAACAGCTGCACCCTTTTTAAAAAAAAATGCACCTCGGCGTGTGGGCGGTCCTGCCGGAGGAAGAGGCGCCGCCGATAACATCATACGGGCGGAGCTTCTGCCCGCGGCCTAGCATCGGCTGAAGCCGGGGACTAAATTTTTTGGCGCCCGCCCGAGGCTCCGGGGGTGGGTCCGCCGGAAGTCCACGCAACACGGGGGCGGGACTTCCACCTGCGGCCTAGTACCGGCAGAAGCCGGGTACTAAATTTACGGCGCCCACCTGGACATGGGACCGCCAGAGAGGTCTGGGCAGGACATGCGCTGCCAAGCGCTACAGCTGTGGGGGCGCATGAACCCATGCTGCAGCCAGGGATCCAGGATGTGCCGACCCTGGGGTCTAGGAGCCCTCCCTGCCCAACTCCTTCCGCACCTTACCCCTGGAGGTCCAGCTGATCCTCAGGTTAGGGGAGCTGCATCAAGGACGGTGCAGGCACCCAACTCCATTCTCCCTCCAAGGGACGAGAGGGATCGTCCGCCTCCTTCCTCTACCGCAGTCCTTGCATCAGTGGTGCAGTGGGAGGCCGCACGGACTACTTGTGCCTCTGTACAGCCTAGGGTTTCAATACCTTAGGGTGGTCAGGGTGAGTCCGGCATCACGTCCCACGTCGTGGAAGAGGATACGTGGAGGCGACACTCGCATGTGCTCGCCCGTTGATTTGGGGAGATCGGACCCTTTCAATAGCGTCCGTCGCCTCGTCTCATCTTCATGGAAAAAAAAAAAAAGTCTGGAAAAAGACCAGACGTGTCCCTCAAATGGACACTAAGCAAGAACTGGTTCTGCCTGCAATCGAGGCGAGGGTGTATACTGCGGAGGAGCTTTTTTTCATTCACTTAGTGTAAGCCTCCACCCAGTTATGTGTCCCCCAATGAGGCGAAGGAGAAAGCCTGGGATCAGAACCAGAGCGCTGAGTGGATTTGCTCTGACTTGCATACCAATGGTCCCTTTAATAGAACCCTGGGGTCAGAATCAGAGCACTAAAGAATTGCCCTAACTTCCGTACAGGAGATCCCTTTAAGAGAGCCTGGGGTCAGTACCAGAGCATTTGAAGGCAATTGCCCTGAATTCCATACCGGGGATCCCTTTAAGAGAGGCATGGTGTCAGTACCAAAGTGCAGAGTGGATTTGCCCTTACTTCCATACCGGGGATCCCTTTAAGAAAGCCTGGGATCAGAACCAGAGCGCTGGATGGATTTGCCCTTACTTGCATACCAATGATCCTTTTAATAGAAGCCTGGTGTCAGAATCAGAGCGCTGAGGGATTTGCCCTAACTTTCGTACAGGAGATCCCTTTAAGAGAGCCTGGGGTCAGTAACAGAGCATTTGAAGGCAATTGTCCTGACTTCAATACCGGGGATCCCTTTAAATAGAGGCATGGGGTCAGAACCAAAATGCTGAGTGGATTTGCCCTAACTCCATACCAATGATCCCTTTAAGAGACCCTGGGGTCAGAACCACAGAGCTGAGTGGAACGGTCCTAACTTCCATACCGGGGATCCCTTTAAGAGTGCCCAGGGGTCAAAACCAAAGCGCCGGATAGATTTGCCCTGACTTCCATACCGGAGATCCCTTTAAGAGGGAATATGGGCATGGGAGGGGGGGGGGGGATTAATTTCTGTCATGTGCTCCTTTCTGGGGGGGCAGACAATGGCTGGGCGCTTATGTTCCCAGGGCTGCCAGATTTCTCCCACAGTGTCTGCTGAGGTATTGTCAAGTGGGAAAACTTGCTCATAGCAACCAATCACAGCTCAGCTTCTTTTGAACAGCTCTGGTGAAATGAAAGATGCTTCATGATTGGTTGGTGACACACACATATTCAGTTTTTTATATAAAGATTGAGAGTCCTCTTTTAATGGCTAACTGAAAAGATGGTAACATTAGCCATATATATCTTTGTAATGGTACAAAGATATATAGCTTGACTTTCATTTGTTCATTTTCATAATTTTTGCCAGATTCAAGTTACTTCTGTCACCATTGTGGGTTTTTCTGTCATTAAATGAAGGGTACCAACTAGAGTTGAGCGATACCGTCCGATACTTCAAAGTATCGGATCGGAATGGATCGGCCGATCTTCAAAAAAAGTATCGGTATCGCCGATTCCGATACCGGAAGTCCCATTCAAGTCTATGGGACTTCCGGTATCGGAATAAGAAAAATCCTGTTTTTCCCTTGTACAGCCTCTCTGGGGTCTGTACGGGCCTTTCGGGGGGCTGTGCCGGCCTTGCCAGGGGGTCTGTGCAGGCTCCGGGGGTCTGTGCCGGCCTGCCGGGGGGCTGTGCAGGCTCCGGGGGTCTGTGCAGGCATCGTCCGATGGGACTACAAGTCCCATCGGGCGATGCCTGCTACCATGACAGTGATTGACACATTAGCCAATGATGGGACAGTAGTAGTCCCATCATCCGGCTAATGTGTTGAATGTAAAAAAAAAAACAAAAAAAACTTGCCACATACTTGCCACATTGTTCCCCGAAGCCATTGTCTTTTACGGAATAAATATTAACATAACAAACCACAAAAATACTCACCCACGATCCGAAGCAGTCCACGAGTGTGTCCCACGACGATCTTGGGTAGAGAACTGCAGCATCAGCTGTTGCTGCCGTTCTCTACGGGCTGCAGGAATCCAATGACGGAAGGTAGGTATCCTTCCGCACTGTATTCCTCTGCCACTTAAAAAAAAAAAGTCTAGTCTCACTTTATGCCATTGCTGCGTGGGAATAGCTTCGGGGAACAATGTGACAAGTATTGGTAAGTATGTTACTCTATGTTATATGTACTGTATGTCTATGTATGTATTGTATGAATGTATTGTATGTAGTATGTATGTAGTATGTATGTAGCATGTAGTATGTATGTAGCATGCATGTAGTATATATGTGTTATGTATGTAGCATGCATGTAGTATGTATGTGGTATGTATGTAGCATGCATGTAGTATGTATGTAGTATGTATGTAGCATGCAGTATGTATGTAGCATGTATGTAGTATGTATGTAGTATATATGTAGTATGTATGTAGCATGTAGTATGTATGTAGCATGCATGTAGTATATATGTAGTATGTATGTAGCATGCATGTAGTATGTATGTAGCATGCATGTAGTATGTATGTAGTATGTATGTAGTATGTATGTAGTATGTATGTATGTAGTATGTATGTAGCATGCATGTAGTATATATGTAGTATGTATGTAGCATGTAGTATGTATGTAGCATACATGTAGTATGTATGTAGTATATATGTAGCATGCATGTAGTATATATGTGTTATGTATGTAGTATGTATGTGGTATATATGTGGCATGTATGTGGCATGTATGTGGCATGTATGTGGCATGTATGTGGCATGTATGTGGCATGTACAGTGCCTACAAGTAGTATTCAACCCCCTGCAGATTTAGCAGGTTTACACATTCGGAATTAACTTGGCATTGTGACATTTGGACTGTAGATCAGCCTGGAAGTGTGAAATGCACTGCAGCAAAAAAGAATGTTATTTCTTTGTTTAATTTTTTTTTAAATTGTGAAAAGTTTATTCAGAGGGTCATTTATTATTCAACCCCTCAAACCACCAGAATTCTGTTTGGTTCCCCTAAAGTATTAAGAAGTATTTCAGGCACAAAGAACAATGAGCTTCACATGTTTGGATTGATTATCTCTTTTTCCAGCCTTTTCTGACTATTTAAGACCCTCCCCAAACTTGTGAACAGCACTCATACATGGTCAACATGGGAAAGACAAAGGAGCATTCCAAGGCCATCAGAGACAAGATCGTGGAGGGTCACAAGGCTGGCAAGGGGTACAAAACCCTTTCCAAGGAGTTGGGCCTACCTGTCTCCACTGTTGGGAGCATCCTCCGGAAGTGGAAGGCTTATGGAACTACTGTTAGCCTTCCACGGCCTGGACAGCCTTTGAAAGTTTCCTCCCGTGCCGAGGCCAGGCTTGTCCCGAGAGTCAAGGCTAACCCAAGGACAACAAGGAAGGAGCTCCGGGAAGATCTCATGGCAGTGGGGACATTGGTTTCAGTCAATACCATAAGTAACGTACTCCACCGCAATGGTCTCCGTTCCAGACGAGCCCGTAAGGTACCTTTACTTTCAAGGCGTCATGTCAAGGCTCGTCTACAGTTTGCTCATGATCACTTGGAGGACTCTGAGACAGACTGGTTCAAGGTTCTCTGGTCTGATGAAACCAAGATCGAGATCTTTGGTGCCAACCACACACGTGACGTTTGGAGACTGGATGGCACTGCATACGACCCCAAGAATACCATCCCTACAGTCAAGCATGGTGGTGGCAGCATCATGCTGTGGGGCTGTTTCTCAGCCAAGGGGCCTGGCCATCTGGTCCGGATCCATGGGAAGATGGATAGCACGGCCTACCTGGAGATTTTGGCCAAGAACCTCCGCTCCTCCATCAAGGAACTTAAGATGGGTCGTCATTTCATCTTCCAACAAGACAACGACCCAAAGCACACAGCCAAGAAAACCAAGGCCTGGTTCAAGAGGCAAAAAATCAAGGTGTTGGAGTGGCCTAGTCAGTCTCCTGACCTTAACCCAATTGAAAACTTGTGGAAGGAGCTCAAGATTAAAGTCCACATGAGACACCCAAAGAACCTAGATAACTTGGAGAAGATCTGCATGGAGGAGTGGGCCAAGATAACTCCAGAGACCTGTGCCGGCCTGATCAGGTCTTATAAAAGATGATTATTAGCTGTAATTGCAAACAAGGGTTATTCCACAAAATATTAAACCTAGGGGTTGAATAATAATTGACCCACACTTGTATGTTTAAAATTTATTAAAATTTAACTGAGCAACATAACTTTTTGGTTTGTAAGATTTATGCATCTGTTAATAAATCCTGCTCTTGTGTGAAGTTTGAAGGCTCTAACTTATTTGCATCTTATCAAACCTGCTAAATCTGCAGGGGGTTGAATACTACTTGTAGGCACTGTATGTGGCATGTATGTGGCATGTATGTGGCATGTATGTGGCATGTATGTAGCATGTATGTAGCATGTATGTAGCATGTAGTATGTATGTATGTATGTATGTAGCATGCATGTAGTATATATGTGTTATGTATGTAGTATATGTGTTATGTATGTAGTATGTATGTAGTATATGTGTTATGTATGTAGTATGTATGTGGTATGTATGTGGTATGTATGTGGTATGTATGTGGTATGTATGTGGTATGTATGTGGTATGTATGTGGTATGTATGTAGTATGTATGTAGTATATATGTGGTATGTATGTAGTATGTATGTAGTATGTATGTAGCATGTAGTATGTATGTAGCATGCATGTAGTATGTATGTAGTATGCATGTAGTATGTATGTAGTATTTTTTTTTTTTTTTTTTTTTAACATTTAACACATTAGCCGGATGATGGGACTACTACTGTCCCATCATTGGCTAATGTGTCAATCACTGTCATGGTAGCAGGCATCGCCAGATGGGACTTGTAGTCCCATCGGACGATGCTTGCACAGACCCCCGGACATCAGCACAGCCCCCCGGCAGGCCGGCACAGCCCCCCGGCAGGCCGGTACAGACCCCCACAGGGTGCACAGACCACCGGCAGGCCGGCACAGCCCCCCGGCAGGCCGGTACAGACCCCGGGCAGTCCACACAGCCCCCCGGCAGGCCGGCACAGCCCCCTGGCAGGCCGGCAGAGACCCCCGGAAGGCCCGAAATGACGGCGCATCATGATGCGCACACACCGCGCATCATGATGACGTCAGGCTGTCAATCAACTTTGAACTTCCGATGCTGACTTCCGATATTGAAAAAATATCGGAAGTCGGTATCGGAATTCCGATACTTGCGGTATCGGAATGCTCAACACTAGTACCAACAATTTTTACCACGTGTGTATACATTTTCTTATGCTGCCGGCACATTGCATTTTATTGATATATTCTGAGGTATGATACATTTATGTTCAATATTTGCTGCTGTGTGGTCTTGCCTTAAGTATCTTCATAAATATATTATTTTTATTGTGTGTGCCTCCTGTGCAATAACTTGCCCATGTACTTGATAATAAAGCCATTTTATGTATATCCAGCTTTTATTGTCCTATCTAGCAGTGCCTCGGCTCTCTTCCCCATTTGGTTTCTCCTGTTAATCAGAGTGGTTCTCCCATTTTCTGTCCATACAGACACCACTAAATATTTATATTTTGATACATATAAAATTTTTGGTGTTTAGTTCCTTTATACATTTATATTCTATTTATGATTGGACAGCGTCATTGTGGGTTGAAAGCAAATGCCCACAGAGCCAGACTAAATGAAACGAATTAGCCACCAGTAATTTCAGTGACCTGTATCTCCACAATTGAGTGGAGGAAAAAAAAAAAAATTATGTCCATCCCTGTTACTATGTCTAGGAAGGTACAGTTAAAGTTAAAATTGGTTAAAGGTCCTCTAACATCAGCTTGATGGTTTTGGACTATCAGTTCGAGCTATGGTTCATTTTCCTGAATTTTTTATACTTTTTTTATACTCTTTTTATACTTACACATAGCGAGATCGTTAGCGAGATCACTGAAAAGTCACAGGTTTTGTGACACAACAGCGACCTCGCCAGCGATCTCGCTACGTGTGACCCATGGCGGCGACCGGTCCCCCCGCTGCGATATCGCTCATCGTGCTGGAATGTCCTAGACCATTTTTTGATCGTTGGCGTCCCGCTGGCCAGCATGCATCGCAGTGTTTGACGCCATAACAACGACGAGCGACCTCGTTGCAGCATGCCTATCGAGGTCTGAGTCGTCAGAATAGCTGCTGTGTGACAAGGTCCCAACGACCGCCGAGGTCGTTATACGGATCGCCGTATCATTGTTGCGTCGGTGAGTAGATCTGCCTGTTTGAGAGCTTAGGCCGGTTTCACATTTGCGCTTCAGGGCGCATGACGCTGCATGCGTCCCCTATCTTTATCACTGAGGACGGAGGCCGTGCGCAGTATGCGTTTTTGCGGCGCCTGCGTCCTTTTGACGGTGCGCCGACCAGCGCACCGTCAAAAGGACGCAGGCGCCGCCAAACACATACTGCGCACGGCCTGCGTCCTCAGTGATAAAGATAGGGGACGCATGACGCATGCAGCGTCATGCGCCCGGAGGCGGAGCTACCGTCGGCTGTGCGCAGGCCGTCGCTGCGCCCTGAAGCACATATGTGAAACCGGCCTTAGTGACCATGTAACGACGTACCAGCGATCCTTACCAGGTCGTATCGTTGGAGCGTCACTATGTGTAACGGGACCCTTAGGGTGCAGTCAGATGGCCATATTACTCACTCGAGGATCGCACTGCAATACTCAGACTGGCCTTTGGCTCTCCCGATCTGAGTGTTACAGCTGCATGTCACACTCAGGACAGAGGAGCAAAGAGCCAGTCCAAGGATGTGATCCTCACGTGAGTAATACTGCTGTCTGACTGTACCCTTAATATGAGAGTGGTGGTGGAGTTTATATAATGACATTGTCTTGACTGTATTATCTTTAAAATAAAAAAAAAAAAAAAATCAATGAACATTCACTAAACATTAGATCCGTTAATCTTTTTCTCACAATTAATTTAATACATAAAATTGAAAGTGTCCGAAACATACAAAATACACAACAAAAAGTGTTTATTTTTTATTTCTGCCCTTTTTATGAATTTTTGTTTGATTGAATTTTCTTTTTTTCTTGATGATATTTTTAGAATCTCTGTTGTGAATCCAGTCGTCTCGTTGTGCTTCCCACTTGAGTTGCTTGATACCTTGATTTAGAAATAAGGGTGTTAGAACTATGGTATATCACTGGAACCACAAGTAAATACTGTTTCTTTTAAGACAAAATGCTTTTACTTATAATGATAGAAACATACAGGATAATAACCAGTGTAACAGTGAAACTAGGCATAGTAGAGATAAAGCTACCAATCATAAGTAAAGGGGGTGGCCACCATGTCATAAACCCCTTTCATGTGAACATTAACTGCCATAAATACAATTAGCTAGAAGGCGGTGATGGAAGCAGGATGAGTAACAGCAACGCTGTTGCACACCCTCTCTCTGCACACTCAAATGAATTGTCATCAAAGTGGCGGCGCTGGTGTCACTCACACAGCTTCTATCACTGTCCCTTGAGGACAATTCATTTCGGGCAAAGACTGCAGTGTTAGAAGCAGTGATGGTGGTGGCAGATGAAGATGTGATCACCTCTACTGAAGCAAAATGTCTGTGTCATCAGTGGATGGAAGTGACAAAGTATGGTAAATGACCATAGCACCACCCCTTAGGGAAGTCCTGTTTCAGGAGGGGCTATAGACGCTGCAAGGAAGTGAGTGCAGCCCCGGCCTCCTGTAATGTCTAATTTGAGACTCCTCTCAAAAGGAAAAGTCCAAGAAGGGAAAAAAACAAAACAAAAAAAACCCCAAATAATGTAGGGAGAGATGTAGGGAATTTAATAATAAAGCTAATTACAAAAGTGGTTAGGGCTTACTTGCAGCCCAGCGCAAGGAATGATGAGAAATGTAGGTAGAGGGGAGCAGAGGATTCTGAAGAGAAAGTAATGACTGATAACAGAGCATGTGCCAGAGCACACCAGGTGAGGGAGAAAAGTATAAAATAACATGAAAATTGGCAGAAAAGGTAAATGCGGATCTTTAACCCCTTTCATGACCCAGCCTATTTTGACCTTAATGACCAGGCCATTTTTTGCAATTCTGACCAGTGTCCCTTTATGAGGTAATAACTCAGGGACGCTTCAACGGATCCTAGCGATTCTGAGACTGTTTTTTCGTGACATATTGGGCTTCATGTTAGTGGTAAATTTAGGTCGATAATTTTTGCGAAAAAAACGGAAATTTGGCAAAAATTTCGCAATTTTCACATTTTGAATTTTTATTCCGTTAAACCAGAGAGTTATGTGACACAAAATAGTTAATAAATAACATTTCCCACATGTCTACTTTACATCAGCACAATTTTGGAAACATTTTTTTTGTTAGGAAGTTATAAGGGTTAAAAGTTGACCAGTGATTTCTCATTTTTACAACAAAATTTACAAAATTTTTTTTTTTTTTTTTTTTTTTAGGGACCACCTCACATTTGAAGTCACTTTGAGGGGTCTACATGGCAGAAAATACCCAAAAGTGACACCATTCTAAAAACTGCACCCCTCAAGCTACTCAAAACTACATTCAAGAAGATTAACCCTTCAGGTGCTTCACAGCAGCTAAAGCAATGTGGAAGGAAAAAAAACAGGATTTTTGGGTTGCTTACCGTAAAATCTGTTTCTCGTAGCCTTCATTGGGGGACACAGAGACCATGGGTGTATGCTGCTGCCACTAGGAGGCTGACACTATGCACAAAAAAAGTTAGCTCCTCCTCCGCAGTGTACACCCCACCGACCGGCAGGGAATTCCTCAGTTAGTGAGAAAGCAGTAGGAGAAGTAACAGAATAGATTGGTTACAGTTGAGTTTTGTTCTGTTTTCAATCAACCAAAGCAAGAACAGGAGTTGTAGAACATGGGAGGGTGCTGTGTCCCCCAATGAAGGCTACGAGAAACAGATTTTACGGTAAGCAACCCAAAAATCCTGTTTTCTCGGTCGCCTTATTGGGGGACACAGAGACCATGGGACGTCCCAAAGCAGTCCGTGGGGTGGGAAAACAAACTTCCATCAGGCCAGCGGACTCACCACCGCAGCCTGCAGAATCCTACCTAGGCTGGCATCCGCCGAAGCGTAGGTGTGGACTTAGTAGAATTTCACAAACATGTGAACCGAAGACAAGGTTGCAGCTTTGCAAAGCTGCAGCGCGGAAGCTCTGTGGCGTACCGCCTAGGAGGCACCCATTGCCCGGGTAGAGTGCGCTGTGATCCCTGGAGGAGCCACTCAATGCTTAACCCGGTAGGCCTCCAAAATTGCCGATCTGATCCAGCGAGCAAAAGTGGCCTTTGAAGCTGGGTGACCTTTCCGCGCCCCATCTGGAATGATGAAAAGACTGTCTTTCGCAAGGAAGTCATCCTAGCTAGATAGACTCTCATCGCCCTGACCAGATCCAGCTTGTTCAAGGACCGCTCCCGAGGATGAGTTGGATTCGGACAGAAGGACGGCAGAACAATATCCTCATTGAGGTGAAAAGAGGACACCACCTTCGGAAGGAAAGAGGGCGGAAGCCGCAGAAGTACCTCATCCTGGTGAAGTACCAAATAAGGAGAGCGGCAAGAAAGCCGCCAATTCCGACAGGCGCCGGATGGAAGTGATGGCCACCAGAAAAGCTACCTTCCAAGAAAGGAGAGAAACGGAAACATCCCTGAGAGGTTCAAAAGGAGGACCTTGCAGAACCTCAAGAACCAGATTAAGATCCCATGGATCCACGGGCGCTCGGTACGGAGGAGCCGTGTGAGCCATGCCCTGAAGAAAGATTTTGACCTGAGGGCGGGAGGCCGTCTTCTGAAATAAAATGAACAGCGCCGAAACTTGACCCTTCAAAGAACTGAGGGCAAGCCCAGCATCCAGCCCTGCCTGAAGAAACGCCAGAACAGAAGGGAGCGAAAAACACATGGGCGCGATGACATTGGCCTTACACTAAGTGAAATAGGTCTTCCAAGTATAGTAATAAACTTTGGAAGATGGCTTTCTGGCTCGGATCATGGTATGAATTACTTGATCGGAGAATCCTGCCCGTTTCAAAACCTTGGTCTCAACAGCCACGCCATTAAAGTGAGCGGCCGAGGATTGGGGTGGCAAATCGTGCCTTGAGACAGCAGATCTGCCCTGTCTGGAAGCTTCCAGGGGGCATCCGCGAGAAGGTTGGCAATGTCCGCGAACCAAGACCTTCTGGGCCAATTCTGCGATGAAAATGACTGGAATGCCTTCTGCTTTGATCTTCAACAGCTTGGGAAGAAGAGGCAGGGGAGGGAACAGATAGGGAGTTCAAACTGTGACCAAGGAACGGCCAGAGCGTCGGCGCCCACTGCCAGAGGGTCTCGAGACCTGGAACCAAACTGTGGGACTTTCCTGTTGAGGCGAGACACCAGGTCTACATCCGGGGTTCCCCATCGACGGCAAAGCAGATGAAACACCTCCAGATGTAGGGACCAATCTCCCGCCGTGAGACCCTCGCGGCTGAGAAAATCGGCGGCCCAGTTGTCTACACCGGGAATGTGTACCGCGGAAATTGTCGGAACGGAAATCTCTGCCCAATGAATAATCTTGGACACTTCTGCCAGGGCTGAGACACTTCGTGTCCCTCCTTGGCGGTTGACATATTCCACCGCTGTGGCATTGTCTGTCTGAATCCGGACAGGCAGGCCCCTGAGGAGCCTCTCCCAGTGGACGGGAGCCAGATGGATCGCTCGTATCTCTAGGACGTTGATCGACAGAGCTGATTCCTGAGTCGACCATCGACCCTGAACAGTGTGATTGCGGAACACTGCACCCCAGCCGAGGAGGCTGGCATCCGTTGTTACAATCTGCCAGTGAATGGGAAGAAAAGACCGACCCAAGAGGATGAGAGGTGACGTCAACCACCAGTTGAGTGACCGCTTGACCCGGTATGAAAGTCGAAATGGGTGATCCAGGGAAAGGACAGACCTGTTCCCCCGAGACAGGATGGCGTGTTGGAGAGGTCTGGAGTGAAATTGGGCAAAGGGAACCACCTTTATTGCCGCCACCATCTTCCCCAGGACTTTCATGGTTGTTCGGAGAGATGGAAGTCGTATGATCTGCAACAATCGTACATCCCGCTGCAGAGAGCCAATTTTTTCTTGTGGGAAAAAAACCCTCGAACGCCGAGTGTCGAACAATAGACCCAGAAACACAAGACGTTGTGTCGGGACAAGACAGGGCTTCTTCCTGTAGACGAGCCACCCGAAATTGGACAGGGTGTTGAGGACGATGGTAAGACTTTGGCGAGCTTGATGAAAGGATGGAGCTTTGATCAGAATGTCGTAGAGGTACGGAAAGAGAAGGAGACCTCTGATTCTCAACAAGGCCATCAACGCCGCCATGATCTTTGTAAATACTCTGGGTGCGGTGGCGAGACCGAACGGCAGTGCAACGAACTGGTAATTTTCCTGGCGAATCGCACAACGCAGGAACTTCTGATGCCCGGAGAATATGGGAAGATGTAGATAGGCATCTTGAATGTCTATTGAACACATGAACTCCTGCATCTCCATGAAAGCGATTACCGACCGAAGAGACTCCATTCGGAAGTGACGCAGTCGGACTCTAGTTGAGTAACTTGAGGCCCAAGATGGGCGAACTGTCCCGCCTTCTTTCGGTACCACAAACAGGTTTGAATAAAATCCTGTGAAACGTTCTGATTCGGGAACGGGCACAATCACTCCGGAATTGAGGAGAAAAGCGATGGACGCAAAGAACCCCAGAACTAAGGCAGGATCCTTTGGAGGTCGGGACTCGAAAAAACGATCCCGGGGACAAGAAACTAAGTCTATCTTGTATCCTGATGATACAACTTCCCTGACACAAGTGTCCTCTACTGAGGCAAGCCAGACGTCTCTGAAGAAAAGGAGTCGACCTCCTAATTGGGAAGGACCCCCGGGGGTCCGTTGATAGACATGCTGATGTGGACCGTCCAGATCTGGACCTGGAGGATCTGACCTGGGAGGAGTGAGATCGCCAGGAAGGACTGGGTCTGAAAGGCACCTTCTTCCTATCCTGGCATGCCTGCGGTCTCTGTTGGTTAGAGAAGTTCTCTGCCGTATTGAAGCGGCGGAAAGACCGAAAGGGCCGAGACTGACGTCTTAGCGGAGGTCTGCGAGGCTTGGACTGAGGGAGGAGGGAACTCGTGCCCCCAGTGGCGTCCTTAATAATCTGGTCCAGCTGGGATCCGAAGAGCCGCGCTCCCTGAAAAGGCAGATTGGAAAGGGACTTTCTTGAAGAGAAATCCGCCTGCCAAGCTTTGAGCCAAATTGTACGTCGGACTGCCACCATGTTGCTTGACGCCTGAACTGCGCAGGACGCGGCATCCAAGGAGGCAGAGAGTAGATAATCCCCTGCATGGGAGATCTGGTTGGCCTGATCAGCCAAATGCCCTGGTTGGGCCTTATCTAGGATGCCCTTGCGGAGATCCTCTGCCCAAGTGGCTATGGCCTTCGCTACCCAAGTGAAGTGAAGGCTGGGCTTAGCACCGCTGCAGCCACTTCAAATGCTGACTTTGCTAAAGATTCTATAATTCTATCATTAGAATCTTGTAACGACGTCACACCTGAAATCGGGAGGACCGTGTTGTTAGAAAGTCTGGACACGGGTGCGTCTACCGAGGGGGAAGCAGACCAGTTATCGGTGAGCTCTTTGGCAAACTGATACAGCACGCCGAGGCGCTTCCCTCTTTGAAAGCGCCTGGTCGGGTTTTCTCTTTCCCTGGTAAGAGTCTTGCCAAACTCAAGAGTGGAGGCGAAGACCCTGGAAGGTGTTTCTGCCCGTCTGAACGAAACCTCCTGATCTGAGGATTTTGCAGGGGAGTCTGAGATTTCGAAGGTGTGGTGAATCGCAGCAATGAGGTTCTGTACTGTAACCTTCATGTCCGCGTCCTGGTCCGAATCCAGATCTAAAAACGCTTCACCTGACTCGGGTGAGGAGGCACGGGAGGGCGACTGCTGGGAATGACTATGTGGGGATGTGAGGCCAGGAGAGGATTCCGGCCGGAGATCCTGCCTGGGTCTTTTGCGGCTTCTGCTGGCTGGCTCAGATGGAATGTCTTGCAACCTGCTGGACCCTGCAGAAGTGTCCAGGGGCAACCTATCAAGAACGGCCACTAGGGACTGAGACACTCTGGTGAGGTCTGCCACAGATTGTGAAAGAGACGAGGCCCAGCCAGGGATGGGGAATTCGCTTTCACGTGGCACAATAGATGGCTCCTGAACGGGGTCAGGGAAGTTTGCGATTGCAAGAGGGGCATGCGACGAACTGGACTAGAGTGCCCGTGGGGGCCGGCTACGCTCAGACTTAGAGTTAGACATAAAGATGGAACAGAAGGACCCTGAAGACAAGCCAGAAGGTTGGGGAACAGAAAGGCAGAGGAGGGTGTCAGTCTGCAGTTGCAGAACTACTCACGGTCCGGTGTCCCCCAAAGCGCTGTACCAGGCTTGTGAGAATTGCAGGACCCCAGCAGGGGATAGCTGACATCTGTCTATCGTCTCCGGCTGACAGGCTGCAAAGATGGCGGCAGCCTGAGGTGGATGAAAAAACGCGGTTCAGGAGGGCCAAGAAGAAGGGCGGAGTTAGCCAACTGAACTAAAGGAAACCGCCCCCCTTACCCAGCCACAGGCCAAGAGAGGCGGTGGGAGGGCCTAGGAACGGGTGGGAGCGCAGCTGGCCTATGAGTGGGTGGGGGGCGTGGCCGCGACGGGCGCGAAGGCCTAAAATGAAGCCGGGGATTAAATTAGAGACGGCGGCCGCCTGTCAGCAATGGGCGGCGCGGAAGTGCCACAACTCTGCAGCGTCCACACACAACGAAGATGCCGCCAGAACCGCGCCGGAAGATGAATCCCCCGATGAATACAGGCGGGGGGGAGACAAGGCCCGCACCGCAGTCGGGGCCTAGGTGAAATGCGGCGACCGTCGAAGGCGCGGGCCGCATCCTGCAGCGCTGCCTTGGTGCCGCTCCAATGTATCCTTGCGGTGGTTTGCTCCGTGCGCCGCGCCTCTGCTCCAATAAAGGTACCTTCTTTATCCAACGCTGTCTGTTAATCTTTCCCGTGTCTGCGCCTCTTCCGACCGACAGGCTCTGGTGGGCGAGTGGGTGGAAGGCGTTTGGCAAGGACCATCCGTCGCTGGCCCGCATCTGCGCCGAGCTTCTGGTCCGCACGGAGAGCTATGAGGATACGGGGTGGCAGTACACGCCGTACTCATAGTCTCTTTGTGGGAGTACAGTTGTGACTCTTCACACTGTATCCCTCCGGAAACCTGAAAAGGAACGACGCACACTGAGGTAGATAAGGGTCTAATGAAAGACCCGTGTCCACCTCCTACTGACACTAAGCTAAACTGAGGAATTCCCTGCCGGTCGGTGGGGTGTACACCGCGGAGGAGGAGCTAACTTTTTTTTGTGCATAGTGTCAGCAGCATACACCCATGGTCTCTGTGTCCCCCAATAAGGCGACCGAGAAATGGACATTTTAATTTTTCCAACAAAAATTTTCTTTTAGCATCAATTTTTTCATTTTCACATGAGTAACAGGATAAAATGGATCCTACAATTTGTTGGGCAATTTCTCCTGAGTACACCGATACCTCATATGTGGTTATAAACCACTGTTTGGGCGCACGGCAGGGCGCGGAAGGGAAGGTGACCCCGGGCACCCAACCCGCAGGAGGGCAATTTATAGCATGACGCCTACGTAGGCGTCATGGGTCGTTTGGGCACGACTTTTCATGACACTTACGTAGGCGTCATGGGTCGTGAAGGGGTTAAAGGCATTTAGGGAAAAAACAGTATCTGAGTCTGGGTAGTCGACAACCTCTTAAGTCTTTTCATATTCTACAGATGCTTGTTAGCTAATATGTCAATATATCACAACTGGTAGTGTACATACAGCTGCTTAAACGAAATATACAATAAAAGTCACGTTTACACTTTATGTCCAGCACACAGTCACCAAATTTATGCTCAAACAGAAACCAAGAGAGAAAACCCATGGTCATGTTCATACATGACATGCTACAGATTGTCTTTGATAAGCACTTTTCATCCCTTATCTGCTTTCTATTGAGGTCTTCTCACACGTTTCTGCTTAGGTTACGCTCATGCATAAGGACAACATGGAGCAGTACAGTATATTGTTTGTTTGAAGTCAACCAAATTTAAGTAAACTTTTTCTATAAACCACATACATGATTGATGTCCGTCACATATATACTTACTTGCATTTTCCTTATTTGACATAGCATTTATTCCAATGTTGTCAAATTTAGAACCAGTGTTGTCGTCTAATAGATCCCCGAACTGAAATAAAACCCAAGCATTAATGTTTACTTGAAAACACTTTTTAATGATTGAAAAATCTTAATCATTTATACTTCTTGTTTGTGATGAATATACTGTATATACTTGAGTATAAGCCGAGGCACCTAATTTTGCCACGGAAAACTGGGTAAGCTTATTGACTCGAGTATAAGCCGGGTATGCATTGTCCCCTCATCCCTAAACTGGTATGCACGGCTCCCCCGTCCCTGTCCAGGTATGCATGGCTCACCGTCCCTTTCTTGCTATGCATGGATCCCCGGTCCCTGTCCAGGTATGCATGACTCTCCCATCCTGTCTTGCTATGCATGGCTCCTTGTCCCCCATCCTACTCACCCACCAGCATGCCCTTGGAGCATCTTCCAGCAGCTTTTCTGGCGCGATCACGTGGCGCTGCTCATTAAGGTAATGAATATGCACTCCACAGCTATGGGAGTGGAGACGCGTGCATATTCATTACCTTAAATGAGCGGCGCCAAGTGATTGCGCCAGAAAAGCTGCTGGAAGATGGTCCAAGGGCATGCTGGTGGGTGAGTAGGATGGGGGACAAGGAGCCATGCATAGCAGGACAGGATGGGAGAGTCATGCATGGCAGGACAGGGACCGGGGATCCATGCATAGCAAGATAGGGATGGTGAGCCATGCATACCTGGATCCCGCAGGAAGTGCTGCTGGAAGCCGGAACCATGGAGATGCTGTAAAGACGCTGGGACCACGCTGGGACCACCAAGATGCTCCAATGGCACGCTGGTGGGTGAGAAGGATGTCTTCTGGAAGCCGGCAGCTGTCACTGTGCACTGCTATAAAAGAAATGAATGTTAATTTCTCTTTAGCAGTGGGCACAGTTACAGCAGCCGGCTCCTGCCTCCTGTGACCCCCTGCTCCGCCGCTTCCCCGCTGGCTTTCTAGACAATTGACTCATGTATAAGCCGAGGGTGGTGTTTTCAGCACAAAAAAAATGTGCTGAAAAACTTGGCTTATACACGAGTATATACGATAATTAAAAAAATTAAAAAAAAAAAATTAATACCTCCTCTGCAGCAGCAAACATCTCATCTTCTTCCAAACGTCTCTTCTTTCCTTTTTTGAAATCTGTGTCATAAAAATATATAAAATCATTAAATGACAGTAAGCATCAGTAGAAAATAAAATTATTCTTCGGTCCTATAGGAAAATATCACTCTTGTAATCATTTGGCCAGGCTTCTTTGATACACGAGAAATAGAAACATGGAAAAACTGCATTCATACGATTGTAGTTTTTAACATTAAGAGAAGACAAGTTCTAACATGCTGATCCAGGGGAAACAAAAACATCATGAGGCAGATGCTAAGTGCTAGTTGGCAGTAATGACCGGACTGGTAAGGAAGAAAGGACCAAGTTTGGAGAAAGGAATCGCCAATGAAGAGAAGGAAGAAAACAGTTTAGGTCCAGAGCCCGTTAATTTGTTTAATCTAGCCAGAATGACTCATCAAAGGGGAGTGTGTGGGACAGGGCGAAGGGCAATCAGGTCCAGTAACTACATGAAATCACTGTATTTTAAGGCCCCAATTGTCATTATTGCCTTTGTGCCCATTTTAAATCAGAGGGAGGGAGGGAGAGGTGCCCATTTTAAATCAGAGCGAGAGAACATTTTATGTGCCAGAATGGAAAACTAGCAGTTAAATTAAAGGAAGAGAAATTTTCTGGGCATGCTCAGTTTAAAAAAACAAAAAAAACCAGAATCCGTCGCCGGATTCCGTCTTCCATTATAGCCAACGACGGATGGCGCTGGATCTGTCGCTGTCCGACTTTTCGACGTAGACAAAAAACGTTCCTATGTCCGTTATCTCCGGACGACGGACAAAGAATTTCCGACTGGAAATGTGCGCCCATCCGTTGCTAATACAAGTCTATGAGAAAAAAAAACAGATCCAGCAGCATCAGTCGCTGGATCAGTTTTTTCAAAAAACGACGGATTGTGACTGATGGCAAAAAACTGATGTGTGAAAGAGGCCTATATACAGAGCCACAGTACAACATCAATTATTTCTAATGGATACATTGTAATTCTGTAACATGGGAAACTATAAATGCAGGAAACATGGATTCTAGCTCGATGGTTTTGCAGTATATTCCTCCCACAGGTGGCACACGAGTTCGTCAGGCAAACCGTGAAAATCCTTTGGCAGGGGAGCTGGAATCCACGTTCCAATCATTCTTGTGTGTTAACCATGCTATCATTATTGCTTCCTCCCAATTAGTGGACGTACTTCACATGTCAAAAGCTCTAATGACAACTATATTTTTGGAACTCAAAATATGACAGACATCATGTCAGTTGTTTGAATCTGAAATTAACTGACTGTCATAGAAAATATTAAAATCTCAAAGTCCCACTAGAGAGGGGGGCATTTACCCCCCTCCTCCTCTGTCACACAGAAATGCAGCACAGGACAAGAGCTTACAATCTGAGTTTATAGTCTGAGTCTCTTAGAAATAGACACTAAACAGAGAAGTAGTGAATTACACAGTTTAACAAATGGGGAATGAGTAAGACTTTGTTGTATATATTGCAGACAAAGAGAAGTGAACTATCCTAATTAAGGCTAAGATCACACTTGCGTTTGGCTGGTCTGCGTATGGCTGCGTACTTCCTCCCTTAAGCTCCACCCACCTCTGCATGCTGCCTTCCCGTGAGATCAGCGGGCACGTCCGCATACAACGCAAGTCCCTGCGTACCCAATGTTAAAGATAGATGCACAGGACGACGTAGGACGCATGCGGAGCTTAAGGGAGGAAGTACACAGCCATACCCAGACCAGCCAAATGCAAGTGTGAACTTAGCCTAAAATGCAGGAGCTCCTTAAAGGACAAGAGCGCCCAGGTGACTGAACAAGGAGGTCTATTGTGTATGGACAGAAAGGTACAGATTGGACAAATAGTTAAGACAGGAAAAGACTTAAGTTTTGGAGAGGATTAAAGTGGATGCCTCACACACTTTAGAGAGCTATTGTGCTTCACAGGTGCACATTTCTTTCATTCAATCATCTTTGGCTGACGACTGGCACAGATAGAAAAGAATGTACCGTATATACTCGAGTAAAAGCCGACCCCCCTAATTTTGCCACAAAAAAAATGGGAAAACTTATTGACTCGAGTATAAGCCTAGGGTGGAAAATGCAGCAGCTACTGGTAAATTTAAAATATAAAATTAGATACCAATTAAAGTAAAATTAATTGAGACATCAGTAGGTTAAATGTTTTTGAATATCCATATTGAATCAGGAGCCCCACATAATGCTCCATACAGTTCACGATAGCCCCATAAGATGCTCCATACAAAATATACCCCATATAATGCTGCACAAAGGTTAATAATGGCCCCATAAGATGCTCCATAGAATATGCCCCAGATGTTGCTCCATAAAGGTTATGGCCCCATAAGAAGTTCCATAGATTATGCCCCCATAGGATGCTCCATAGATTATACCCCCACATGCTGCCCCCATAAGATGCTGCCCCCCATAAGATGCTCCATAGATGCTGCCCCCATAAGATGCTGCCCCCCATAAGATGCTCCATAGATGCTGCCCCCCATAAGATGCTCCATAGGTTATGCCCCTATATGCTGCCCCCATAAAATGCTCCATAGATTATGCCCCTATATGCCGCCCCCATAAAATGCTCCATAGATTATGCCCCTATATGCTGCCCCCATAAAATGCTCCATAGATTATGCCCCTATATGCTGCCCCCATAAAATGCTCCATAGATTATGCCCCTATATGCTGCCCCCATAAAATGCTCCATAGATTATGCCCCTATATGCTGCCCCCATAAAATGCTCCATAGATTATGCCCCTATATGCTGCCCCATAAGATGCTCCAAAGATTATGCCCCCATAAGATGTTCCATAGATTATGCCCCCCAAAGATGCTCCATAGATTATGCCCCCATAAAATGCTCCATAGATTATGCCCTCATATGCTGCCCCCATAAGATGCTCAATAGATTATGCCCCTATGCTGCCCCCACAAGATGCTCCATATATTATGCCCCTATATGCTGCCCCCATAAAATGGTCCATAGATTATGCCCCTATATGCTGCTCCCATAAGATGCTCCATAGATTATGCCCCCATGTGCTGCCACTGCTGCATTTAAAAAAAAAAAAAAAAAAGACATACCTCTCCGTCGCTGGGGGGCTAGGTGCCGGTGTCACGGCTGGCACCGGAGATATTCACCTGTCCGGGGTCCATCGCTGCTTGCTGCTGTCTGGCACGTCATCTGTCAGTGACGTTCAGACTGCAGGGAGCACGGCGCGCACTAACCACGTCAGCGTGTCCTCTGCTGTCTGAACGTCACTGACAGATGACGTGCCAGACAGCAGCAAGCAGCGAAGGACCCCGGACAGGTGAATATCGCTATACTTACCCCCCGGTGCGGTCTCGGCAGCCCCGAGCTTCTCTGCAATCTCGCTTCCTTCCTTCAGCAGTCACGTGGTACCGCTCATTAAACTCATGAATATGCGCATATTCATGAGTTTAATGAGCAGTACCATGTGACCGCTGAAGGAAGTGAGATCGCAGAGAAGCTGGGGGCTGCAGAGACAGCGACAGGACGGGTAAGTATGACCTGACACCCCCGCCCCCCCCCCCCCCCCCCCCCGACCCCCTGGTGTATATGACTCGAATATAAGCCGAGAGGGGGACTTTCAGCCCAAAAAAATGGGCTGAAAATCTCGGCTTATATTCAAGTGTATACGGTATGTTGGGGCTTGTAATAAATCCAATAGGAATGGGACATATATTTTTTACTTCAGGGATAGCCGGGGAAGAATATGCATGTTTTCTCATAACTGTGACCCCTGCCTATAAGTACAAATCCTTACTAGCAATTTAACAGACAATAGCCAAGCCATGTTTGATCTCTGGGGAAAGGTTAAATGCCGATTGAAAATATAGCGGCGATCTCAAACTTCTACAGTCATCAGGAATGAAGTTATATGGAAAGAGCTATGATCCCACGAGGACTACAGATTAAAAAACTACCCACCATTATACACTCAGATGATTTCCTTACTTCCTGGAAAACCATTTTATCAGCATGCCCAATTCAGCGGATGAAACTACTGTATTTTTCGGACTATAAGACGAACGAACTTCTCCCCCAAAAAATTTGTGAGGAAAACGGGGGGGGGTGCGTCTTATAGTTCGAATGCATGCTTATGGGGGGTTGCATCTGGTGGTACAGGGTCCCTTCCTCAGGGCAATGGTGATGGCAGAAGTGTGGCAATGCTGTTGCCTGGTGTTGGCGATGAGCAGAGATGAGTACATCATTGGTTTCCCTGCGGTCATTCTCCTGCAGCCAGGTGTCAGCACGATCACTGATTCGCCAACATCCGGCTTCACTGTTTCTGACAGCTGACACCAGGCACTCAGTGCCATGAGCGGTCCTGCACCGCTCCCGGCACTTTTAACCTCATAAATGCTGCAATTAAACTTGATCACACCATTTCGTCTGTAGGCAGAGGGAATAAAGTCCCTCCGCCCTTGAATCAGAGACCATACGATGTCATGGCAGCGTCCCGATCGTTATCATGGTGACCTGATGTCATCATGACAACATCAGGGTCTCCAGAGCTAGCAAAGTTGCTTGATCATATTCAGAGCATGATCAGAAAGCTGGCCTGTCAGTACAGCACTGACAGCTTGCATAGCAATCATATCCAAAACAGAAAATTGGAAGCTTATGCCAATCAATGTTTTAAAAAAATCTTTATTAAACACATTAAAAAACATTCAATTAATTTCAGTGGAGATATATGTTACAAAATACACTGTTCAAAAAGGACAATACATGTTCCAAAGATAGTACCAAAATAACAAATAATTTTGTGGATGCCCAATCACAGAATAATAAATCCTTACTACGTCACACAGATTATACCAACAGTGGTTTTTTTTAAAAAACAATCCTGAGGACTTGGAAGATATGCGCTTGTCAAGGGATATAAAACAACCTCATACATATATAACTAAAGTTAGTAGTTTTGGAGAATAGGTGTCACATGAAGGTTATATCCACAAAGAAGGCCTAAATCAGGCTAAATAATCATAATACTGCTTCACATATCAACAATAAGGCTCACAGAATATTTTCAGTGAACCAAGATGGAATAAGTAGCAATTATGCTTATTAGACTGATAAAAAAAAAAAATATTTGGCTATAGAATGTGAGCTAATTAAAATGGCCATTAATAGGAGTATGCAAATAGCAAGATATGAGGTTGTTTTATATCCCTTGACAAGCGCATATCTTCCAAGTCCTCAGGATTGTTTTTTAAAAAAACACACTGTTGGTATAATCTGTGTGACGTAGTAAGGATTTATTATTCTGTGATTGGGCATCCACAAAATTATGTTATTTTGGTACTATCTTTGGAACATGTATTGTCCTTTTTGAACAGTGTATTTTTGTAACATATAGCTCCACTGAAATTAATTGAATGTATTTTAATGTGTTTAATAAAGATTTTTTTTTTTAAAACATTGTCATAAGCTTCCAATTTTCTGTTTTGGATATGATGCATTTATGGAAGTGCCGTTAAATTAAGCCTCTAAATTGGTATATATTGCATAGCAATCAGTTGGCAAAAAAATTAAAATCACATAGTGGGAAAAAGTAAAAAAAAAATAAAAATATAACAATAACAACGTATTTAAACAATAAAAGTACACATTTGGTATCTCCGCATCCAAAACAACCCCACCTATAAAACCGCCCCACTAGTTAACCCCTTTAGTAAATACAATAAGAATAAAAAATGATAGAACATGATTTTGCCAAGCTGTTTTAAGAGACAAAGTTGATAAAGGAACAATGAACTGAATTATTTGAACTAAAAAAAAACAAAAAAAACTGCAGAATTACTATACAGCAGGCTGATAAAGGTGGTTCTGTAGTGATTCTTGATATTGATCTACATAGAGAAGTCAATACCAAAAGGTTATCCCTGGAGATCACCTACAGAAAACTGCCTAGCAATCCTGTTTACATTTTTCAGAAAACTAACGGAATTGGTACAAAGAGGCATGTACAAAGGCATTCTAGCAAAAAGTGATGTTGATGGTACCTTCTTGCTCTATAACCCCCCCTATTTTTCACTCTCTTCCCAAGGCGCACAAAAACTCATCTTAGGCTAGTTTCACATTAGCGTTTACGGCCACAGCGTCGGGCTGCGCACGGCCGCCGCGCCTCCGCCGGTAGCTCCGCCTACGGACGCATGAAGCTGCATGCGTCCCCTATCTTTAGCACTGGGGACGCAGGCCGTGCACAGTATGCGTTTGGCGACGCATGTGTCCTTTTGACGCTGCGCCGAGCGCACCAAATTGCAACCTGTTGCGTTTGGTGCTGGTCGGCGCAGCGTCAAAAGGACGCATGCGCCGCCAAACGCATACCTGCGCACGGCCTGCGTCCCCAGTGCTAAAGATAGGGGATGCAGGACGCATGCAGCGTCATGCGTCCGTAGGCGGAGCTACCGGCGGAGGCGCGGCTTAGTGGCGGCCGTGCGCAGCCCGATGCTGCGGCCGTAAACGCTAATGTGAAACTGGCCTTACTCCCCCCCCCCCGCCCCCCACGTCTCATTGTCCAGAATTGGTTTCCTTAAAGGGCACTCATCTCCAATATGTAGTAGGTGTAATAATAATATTATTAGCAAATACCTCCCACTGGAAGAGTATAATTCTTTTGTTTTGTCGCTTATCCCATGTATAGGGCATAACAGTAGTTAGGTATCCATGGTTATGACCAATGATATAGTGACAGTTAGCTGTTAGTGGTCGTAACCATGGATACCCAAGATCCTGCAATGCCCTACATAGGGTAAGCGCAAGAGTAAATCAGAATAACTATTCTACAAGTGGCAAGTCTGTGTCACTACCCTAAGTACAACATTGTCATTTCCACAATATGTTATTATTTCTAACATTTACAAATACTACATATTGACATCATTACCTTGTTCAGTATCAGATGTTTCTGAAGTGTCCATGAAAACTCCCCCAGTTTCATCAGCTTCAAAGTCTTCTTCACACATGCTACCCAATGAAATTTCTTCATCTTCGTCCTCAGGATCAGCATCCCAATCTGAATCAGAATCATCAACTTCTGTGTTCTTCTTTGAAGATTTAGCATTTGGTTTTAAGTTCCTAACATGTACAAAAAAAATATTACTATTGCAGTATACCAATTCAGAAAGCTTTATGTATTACACTTCAAGTAAACTGTAAGGACCCTTATGCTTCCTTATTTCTAAAAACAGAATTGGCAACCTGGTTTGGTAATCATTTTGGACCGATTCATCCTTATCCATGAAACCACATATAGAGGAGTAGCCTGGCGTCCAATAGTTAAAAAGGGACATTAAGGTGCAGCACTTTGGATTGCTTCATCCTTATCCTTCAGCATCTCTAAGCCAACATCATACCCTAAAGGTACTGTCAGACTTAGCGATGTACCAGCGAACCCGACCAGCGATATGACGCGGTCAGGATCGCTGGTACATCGCTAAGTGGTCGCTAGTGAGCTGCCACACAGGCAGATCTCACCAGCGACATCGCAGGGGTCGGGGGTCGCTACTTACGTGTCAGACGAGGCGATGAAGACGCGTCGTCACAGCAGGAAGCCCCAGCAGGAAGCTGACGACGAGAAACGGTCCAGGACGTTCTCGCACGATCAGCGATAGCCAGCGGGGGAGCGGTCGGAGGTAATTATCAGACATAGTGATATCGCTAGCAATATCGCTATAACGTCACAAAAACCAGTGATGTTATAGCGATATTACTAGCGATATCGCTTAGTGTGACAGGCCCTTAAGATTACTAGGCATTAAACTGCATACGGAGCAGTAGACTGGCATCCAATAGTTGAAGAGGGACATTAATGTGCAGCACTTTGGAAATTTAGGATTGTACCATCAGCCAGTAATGTTGAATAAGAGGACAAGAACAAAAAAATATGGAACCAGGAACCTTAATTCAGCCAGCATCGGCAACTATCAGTATAATACCAGTGCATCAGAGTTTGTTGTATTGCAAAAAACATGAATACGATTTTAATGCATTGCTCAAAATGATATTGTCAGTTATCCTAGGAGATCTAACTATCCAAACATCTCTCCAGTTTCTCCATATAGTTGGATTATACAGCTCAGATGTAAGACCCCTTAAAGAAGCCTGACACTGAGGCACTCAATTAGGGCGAGTTGTGGTGTCTGATTTGAAGATAGGAGAAGGAATGGTTACGGATATTAAATTTATCCTGAAGTGTCAAATGTGGGAACGGTTTATGTCAAAGGGTCCATAATATCAATATACCGGAACCAGGGTTTAGACATTGCAGAAGTAGTAAATAAAAAGGCAGAATGGGCAGACGATGGCTGTGACAACTTACACAGGCAGCATTCTGACACCTAATGCTGCTATGGCGGGCTGTGGCATTTTGCTACGACTGTTGGCAGCCCACAACTCAGAAGCTAGCACACAAGCACAACTGGACACTTCAGTCCCTTAGATTCTTCATACTACAGATACTTTTTTTTAAATAAATCATATGTGGAACAATGTTTAGTGTTAGGCAATCACAGAGAAGTGACAGGTACCCTAAAGGCTTGGTGAAGTGGTAAAAAAAAGTATTTCAGCAACAGTGCCATTACGGTTAAGGGTGTTTCTACTTTTGCACCCTGGATGCACTTATTTCCTTTGTGGTAAAGTCAGACTAAAACTGCAGGACTACTGTCACTAACAATTGTGACAGACACTCTTCAGTATGTACATTAAAGGTATAACTGTCAGACCAAGACTCAAATGAAACCACTTGTTAGGGGGCTTATCTGCTATATATATGCCCCCTCAATTTGCATCCTACACACCCCTCCTTTAGCTGATAAACACTCGCTTTGGAGTGCAGCCCAAGTTGTGACCCCGGCCTTGCTGGAGCGGAGAAGACACTGAGCAGCACTAAGTCCCCTGTATAAGGCCATAAGTAGTTTCATCAGATTCTTTCTTTAAGACAATCTTTCACAAACTTACCCAGCGAAATCAAGATCATTCTTCCCTACGCTGTTAAAATTGTCACCTTCAAATGAGTCTGTAATAGGAAGGAAGGAAATACAATACGTGTACTTCGGAATTTCAGAAATAAAACAGCACAGTTAATGCAGAAAAAAAAGAAAAAGAAATCATCTCCAATCCAAATAACCAAAGAGGTAGAGAAGCACTCCAGGAAACAGTAACTCAAGTTTTATTCACCCAATATCTCCATTCCTCAATGGATCATTTTCTTTTTTGGCTACTTGAAAGCAATATTATATAGGGTTAAATGACAAGTGTGAGCAGCCACCCCATGAATAAGAGAAATCAATGCTCTGGCGGTAAAATTAAGCGGTAACAGAAGAATTTCCCTTATCATATGTTCACGAGGCAAAATACTGCAGGTCAGCGGAGTCTGCAGTTCTAGCAGAGAAATCAATAGGATACTAACAGGTTTGTAACAAAGTGAGAAAAGGCAATAGATTATGAATAATTAGGAGACTGCCTGCTTGTTCTCTTACCAAGAATTTTTTCAAACTCATCATCATCAACATCTTCAATACACTCTTCATCTTCATTACGCATGCGTTTTGGCTTATCTGTAGACAATTTCTTAAAGAACCTAGATTTTGGACAGTAACAAAAAAAAAAAAAAAAAAGTGAAAAAACCCCACTTAAGGCATAAGGCACAGCAAGAATGGCAAACTACAGCGGTTCTCTGAATATGTTTAGTCACATGCAAGCATCAAGAAATGGAAAAGTACTATGAGGCGAGTGGCAGCAATTTCTTCTCCAACCATATTATATACATTGCCTAATTGTGCTTTCCAGTAACTATTCAGAATAAGGTGTCCTGTGTTAGTACATGAGGAATAACACTTTCTGCCCACTATGTGACATTTTTTCCCTCTCCATGCTCTACCCTTAACATGCAATTCACAGAGCTGGGGGGAGGAGAAGAGCAGCAGTGATCTTACAGCTCAAAGACAGGAAAGCCTGCTCTTTATTTACTTTTTAGCTCACAGAAAAGTTGCAGCAACATGTGAGGACATTACACAGCAGAGCTGAGCTGTCTTGATCTGAAACAAGATCTGATGCAAGATACAACACTTGCTATGGAGCTCTGACAATGGTTTTCGGTCTGATCCCTTCCCTGCTTCTGATCCCCTCTATATAGAGAAGGGAACCTCAAGCCATCTTTTTATCCAGCCCCCAGGCAGACTCCTGGAGACCGCAGTGCTTGAACCGGCAGCTGTATTTTGGCACATGCAGTGTTCACTACTGAATGGCTGAGACGCGCTCTATGAAAGATTATGTTCTGACATCAGTGCCAGGATGGTATAACTATTCAAATGGCCCTTGTGTCGCAAATAAGGTTCCCCACCTCAGACATAGAGGATAATGGGCTGTATTATAGGACTCCTTCATTCCAGTTCCTGAGGAAAACGGACTTGAGTGTTTGTTTTTTTTTTCCCAATACAGTGGACAGCAAGTTCAGGAGTCAGGGGGAAGGATAAGAAGGGTCCTATAAATTGGGACAGAAGCTTGTTTATCTGATCAGATACATTGCAAAGTCTCTTATATTCGCTTGCTCTATTGATTTTTCTAAAGTTTATTGAAAGTAAGGTTTCTTTTAAAAGGCTAGGCTTTCAGCTTTATCAGCATTTGAATTGATATGCAAATGAGGCTCTGTCTGAAGCTTCTGTCACTCCAGCTCTAGTTCCCACCCAGTGGTGCCACCTCCTGTCAAGCAGGAGGCGGCGGTGCTGGGCAAGGAATAAAGCTGGAGTGACAGGGTCTTCAGTTCTACAAATAGCTCTTCAGCCTCATTTGCATATAATTTCAAACCAGTAAAGGAGTAATGGACTGGCCATGTAAAGGTAGTGTTTGACTTGTCTTTGAATAAGCTAAATGCATATATAAATAGTTGGGGGGGGTGAAATCATGCGGACAGATTCCCTTTAAGGCCAGGTTCACATTGCGTTATGGCAGTCTGTTTAACGGATGCGTTAAACGGACTGCGCTAACGCTAGTCTTCTTTTGATCATGTTTGAGCGATCATGTTAGTGCAGCTGCTCCTTCTGCACTAGCCGTGACGGACCCTCGAATGCGTTAGACCGCGTCCAAGGGTCCATCACAGCATAACGGGACATTGCTAACGCATGCCGATTTTGACATGCGTTAGCTATGTGCTAGGTTATGGCAGTCTATGGGTGCTTTAACGGTTGCGTTAAATCGTGTTCATGCCGCTTTGTAACGTATCCGTTAAACGGACTACCATAACGCTATATGAACCTGGTCTAAGAAACCATTTAAAAATACATAAAAATATATGGATTAAAATCTGATTGTAAAAACTAGTACTCTGACATTACAGTGATGAAAATCTGATCCAAAACACTGGTGATAATTGATCAATCTCTTGCCAACTAAAAAAAAAAAAAAAAAAAAAAAAATCACTGACATCTTCGTGACCCCTAACAGAAGGGGTTTTTCAAAGAGATAACATTAACCATTGAGGAATTACATCCATTTTTTGACAGGTTTCATGCTGAAATGTTTTTACCTGTGGAAGAAAACTTCATCTACCGGAATTTCACTCTCTTCTTTTTCAAGGAAAGTAGCACTGTTCACTAAAAATAATTTTTAAAATAAGAATACGTTAAAATCGGTAACATCCGTGAAGCATGCATACTTGTGTAATTCGGAGAATACATGGATCTAAAATATTAGTATCAGGGACGGAGCAAACTGCCATACTGAATATATTGAAAACCCCACAATATCGAACTAAAAATGTATCAGAATAAAACTAAATGCTACAAAATAACACATTAAAAGGATTGTGCACTACTCCACTCAGCTGTGCCACAATAACCCCCTGCGACATACGGTGCAGAGATGCATGATCTCATGGCTCGGACCAAACAGCAGCTATACAGCAGATGGACGCGTATGTATAACATGTGCAGAACTGCTGAATAAATACTACCACAAGGGTTAACTTCATTTTAAGTTAAAACAATACAATGGGTCACCTTTAGACTATGTGCCCACGTAGCGTTTAAATCCGGACACTGAAAACCGGACTCCTTCCCAGAAATCGCGCTTTTTTTCCGCGATTTTGCCGCGATTTTCACGTGCGATATTAAAGCACTTTCCAAGCGATTTGAAGCATCGCTTGGAAAGTGATTGACAGGTTGGTCACACTCGTCAAACATAGTGTTTGACAAGTGTGACCAGCTTTTTACTATTGAGGCCGCCTATGCGGCCTCAATAGTAAAAGAAAGAATGTAAAAAAATTAAAAAAAAAAAAAAAAAAAAAATCGGGGTATATTTACCTTCCGACGTCCCGTGCTGCCATCCCGGGCCTCAACGTTCCCAGTAATGCCTTGCGAGACCTGTGATGACGTAGTCTCGCGTTGCTATAGCGATCTCACGAGACCGCTAGTGTCACACGAGACTACGTCATCACAGGACCATGCCACAAGGCATTACTGGGAACGCTGAGGCCCGGGATGGCAGCGTGGGACGTCTGAAGGTAAATATACCCCGATTTTTTTATTCTTTTTTTTACAGGGGTATGGTACCCAGGGCCTGGAGGACACAGTCTCCTCTCCTCCACACCGTGGGTACCAACCGCACATGAGACGCTTAACTTCCCGCATGGTGGGCAAAGCCACATGCGGGAAGTAAGCGATTCTCATGCATTCCTATGGGTGCGGAATCGCGGCAATTCTTTGCGATTCCGCACAAAAGAATGAGCATGCTGCGATTTTTTCCACGATTCCATTCCGCCACGGAAAAAAGCGCAGCATTAGCACAGCATGTGCGGAATGCCATAGGAATGCATGGGGGCGTTCTGTACACGATTTTTAAACATTTTCGCAGCGTTTTTGCACCGAAAATCGCGGCAAAAACGCTTAAAAATCGCATCGTGGGCACACAGCCTAAATAAAAATTTTGGACTAACACTGATGACTGAATATATTGTAGCCCTTTAAACATCTAAACTTGGTGTAGTCAGGCTTCATGTGGACAATTAAAATAAGGCCAAGACGGGGTTCAAACCTGCACTCACAAATTCCTTTTGTTCTCTCTTAGTTATCTCCAAAACAAATCAGTTGACCAACTAATACAAATGGAGCAGAAGGCCTATATGGATTACACAGCTCTACAAAAAGTAGTATTTTTTTTTTCATATGCCAAGATTTTTTTACTGGATTTAGGGTATTTTGAGGAGGCCGAATTCCAAAATCCCAACACTTTTGCTGAATTGGTTCTAGTTTTTGAGATACTTCACCCACTAGAGTAATGCATGCCCCTAATGCGACTTGTGTGTGATAATAAATGCAATAGCTTTTGGTCTTTTGACTACCAGTGTCTTAAGTAATGAAATATCCTACATAATTATTTTGTATTTCAGTTTGTAGGCTGACAATGCTATGAAAGTAAGTTTTTGAAGCCAGAATTGTACGGTAATTAATTATTGAATACTAGAGCCAGTCTGGTAAAACCAAAGTCATATTCTTAATCAGCACCATAAACTTAATATAAAGCTGTTCAGACAACATTGGCACCAAAATCACTGTATCCCAGTGTTATTATGGGATCTATCTGGGTTCTATCACGTGAAAATAAGTTGTGCATGATGTGCTTTTACCCGTCAACTGACATGTCAGAACCCACACTGATCCCATAATAAATGGGGCCCTTCTGCTTCCATCTACATTAGCTATGCACCAGATTTGCAGTGGCTGTTCCTAAGACGGAAATGAAGCCTATTTCCCGCACACAGGTGTGAACCCTGCCTAATAAAGATGTGCACGTAAACAGAATACGGTTTATAGTATTCTGCATCAGTTTTCTATTCTTTGAGGCTTATTATTCAGTGCCAAATCTCACAGGACATGGTCCTATGTAATTTTATAAAGGATAGACCGTCAACAAAAATGAAGACTTATCAAGTCGTGGATGAAAAAAATTTACCTGGCTGTCGTTCTTGGTTCATGTACAGCTTCTTCTTTTGGTGATTTAGATAACCTCTATTGTTTTCTGTACAAACAGGAAAATATGAAAAAGTATATTTTGTATGCATTCTGACTTGTCATCCACACATACAGCTTCCTAGCTAATGTATAACCAGAAAAATTACCTATTGTTTAAATCAGGTTTTTTCTTACAATTTAATTTTTAGCTATTTTTCCTCTATACTATGATCTGTATTAAGGGGAGTCTGTCACCATGGACCAAAATTAATTTTAAATGGGCTACACCATGTTGTAGGGGACGTAGCCCCTATAACAACCATATCAGCACTGTATCTGTTACTTGTACAGTGTCTGAGAAAATAACTCTACAAATGTGTGCTTTGGAGCACCCTTGGCATGGCCAAAAGATAGGCGCTCCTCATTAGGGCATATTGGGGGCTTCTGATTCACAATGCTCGCTTTCCATAGCAAGCACTATCCGAATGCTGCCGGCCTGTGTGCGGACATTGTGTGTGCCGGGCTCCGTGTACCTAGTGGCCGAGGATGTTCTCCTCCCTGTCTGGTTTCTGCTGATGCCACTCGCTGCACTTCTGGGTGTAATAGCGTAGCCATCATATTCCTTAGATGGGGTTTTAGGTTGACAGTATCGGGCATTTGGATTCACACTCTCCAATCCTCCCACATCATCTTGTGTATGGTCTGCCATAGTAAAGCATCCAGTCTTCTACATCTGCATTATGGGGATTTCACTGTAAGTTTTGGACCTGAACGAGCTCAGACATTCTCAGCTACCTCGCTTCGCAGTTTGCAATGTACTGTGATACATGGAAGCTGTAACAAAGTGTTGTAGAATTTTTAATGAAAGCTTATCTTTAGCCCCTTAGTGACCAGGCCAAAGTTTTCAATTCTGACCACTGTCACTTTATATGGTAGTAAATCTAGAACGCTTTAATGGATCTCATTGAGTTCGAGATAGTTTTTTTTTCATGACACATTGTACTTTATGTTAACGGTAAATTTATGTCAATATTTTTATAAACAAAAGCAGAGAATATCAGAAATTTGTCAAAAAAATTCTAAAAATTAGCAATTTTCAAAGTTTGAATGGATTATCCCTTTAATCGAGACAGTCATACTACATAAAATAGGTCCAAGGCCTCCCATCTTCATGCAATGTCATCATCTTCCTTGCTGTGTGTCATGGCTCCTGCGCAGGCGTACTGATCTGCCATGTTGAAGGCAGAACCAAGTACTGCAGTGCGCAAGCGCCGGGCCTCTCTGACCTTTCCCAGCGCATTGCAGTACATGGCTCTGCCCTCAACAGGGCAGATCAGTACGCCTGCGCAGGAGCCACGACACAAAGCAAGGAAGATGATGACATCGCACGAAGATGGGAGCGCCAGACCCGGACCTGCGACGCTCATCGGACCGGACAGTCCCCGGGTGAGTATAATAAAACTTGTTTTTCTTCTCTTTCATGTTAGACGGGGGCTTATCTACAGCATTCTAGAATGCTGTAGATAAGCCCCAAATGGCAGTGGCCGCAGCTTATAGCTGAAAAACGAGGTGACAGGTTCCTTTTAAAAACAGCACCCCACAACGTATTCAAAGCTGCTGCCAGTTTAGTCAAAGTGACATGACAGGAAGGAAAAACGTTATTTTTATCAGCTAAATGCTTGTAACTTCTGATTAGGCCGCTATAAGGCCGTTATTTGGCCATGAATTGCCATGGCAAACATCAGGATCACACAATCAAGATCTCAGGGTGCCGATGGGGATAAAGAGGGATCCTCCACACTCTTAACCACTTAGATGTCAGACACTATTGACAGAAGAAGCATCTAAGGGGTTAAAAGGCAGCAAGGTGTCAGCTATACTGTACAGTTGACGGGTGCTGCATTTTCATACGGTCGGGGATTGCTACTGTCTGATATAGGAGGTCACTAAAAAGACATATTGGTGGTCATTAAGGGGTTAGTAAAAAAATACATGCATTTAATGCAAAAGCCATACAACAAGGATGCTTTAATACTGGTAAAAAAAACAAAGGGATTGTCAGAATGGTTTTGTGTCCTTTGGTAAGGAAAGGAGCCTCTGCAGTAACATGGCAGAATAGCTGACTACACACCTCTACATCCTGACAACTGATATATACCTAGTCTGGATCACTTTATATTTTCAGTGATTTTGATGGAAGCTTTTGGAGCATGCTTCCACATCATCTATCAGTATCAAAATAAATACGATCAGAGGCCAGAAGGGAAAGGAGACTGTCCAGGTTGAGCAGCAGAAATTGGCAAAAGTAGCAAGAGGGACAAAGCAAAAAAGAGGGAGAAATGTACTTTTATCTACTAAAGACATCACAGTATTAAACCGATACTAATAGCCTTTCAGGACTTTTGAGGTAAAAAAAAAGTATTCACAGGAAAACCCCATTAAATGGTAGTCTAGTATGTTTAACTGGATAATACCAGACAAGAGCTTTGTCACATTCATGCTGGACACAGCTTGTTGAACAAAGTATTACCTTTTATTTTTGGCTGTTTTGGATTCCGGTACACAAATCGGTCCAAGAACCTCATCAGTGTGAAATCTTGCAGAGGATCACCAGTGTACTGAACAGAATTTGCCTGAAGCAAAAGGAAAAAAAAAGTTCAAAGCATTCTGCTGTCTTGGGTTCTGGCAAATGTTTCATACTGCAATCATGTATCTTCTTGAAAGAATGATAGGCATGTCTATATTGGGCATTTTACTGATGTTTGGAGCAGAAACTTAGTTTTTGAGGATATGGAAAAGCTTACACTCCAAAAACTCTGTGTACATACCCCAACATAGTTTCTTATTACTTTGTGCATTTTATCCTTTTATCAACTGCCAGAAAAATTTTAAATATAGGCACATTTTTGTTAACTCTAGTAACTCTCAGAAGAGGTTCTCCACTAATGGACAACAAAAGAGAATCTGTCACCCCCTTTTCGGCCACCGTCATCAGGTGCTTATCTATAGCATTCTGTAATGCTATAGATAAGCCCCCAATTTAACCTGAAAGATAAGAAAAACAAGTTAGATTATACTCACCGGGGGGGCGGGTGCAGTGGGTGTCGCGGTCCGGCGCCTCCCATCTTCTAGCGATGACGTCCTTCTTACTTCTGCCGCGGATCCTGCGCAGGCATACTTTTTCTCTGTCCTGTTGAAGGCAGAGTACTGCAGTGTGCAGGCGCCGGGAAAGGTCAGAGAGGTCCAGCGCCTGCGCACTGCAGTACTTTACTCTGCCCTCAACAGGGCAGAGAAAGTATGCCTGTGCAGGAGCCGCGGCAGAAGTAAGAAGGAGGATGTCATCTATAGAAGATGGGAGGCGCCAGACCGCGACACCCATCGGACCGGACCGCCCCCGGGTGAGTATAATCTAACTTGTTTTTCTTATCTTTCAAGTTACATCAGGGGCTTATCTACAGCATTACAGAATGCTGTAGATAAGCCCCTGATGGCGGTGGCCACAGCTCATAGGACGAAAATGGGGTGACAAATTCCCTTTAATCATTTCAAAACCCTAATTTAAAAAAATAAATAAATAAAAAAAATAGTGTATAATCAGTTCCTGAGGTTCCAGTGATGTGCTTGCTCCCAGCAGTAATGTGACTGATGATGCTCGTCAGTAGCAGCCTTTACCATTTCATCAGAGTGGACAACCACAATGACAGAATATTGATGAGCTGCAGCCACTGGTTGCAGCCTACATGTGACAAGTTATGTCAGCGCCGAGCGACATCGCTGGAATCGTGCTGATGCACGAGGTGAGGGTCCATTGATTTCATTTTAGTTAGGGTCCTAAATTGATTAAGCTGGGATTGTCCAGTAGTGAGGACATCCTCTAACATAACGTGTGTTATGAGAGATACCTTGTGTTATCTTACTTACAGTGACATATTATGAAAACAGGGATACTTTAAATTTAATACAAAAATTCTATTTGTATTAAATTTAAATATCCTTTTCTTGGATTAATTAGGGGACAAAGCATCATGAGCATAGACCCCCCCCCCCCCCCCCGGAATTAAAAATGGGTGTCTGCTTCTTTGCAGGCTATACCCAAACGACACTGCTAAAAAAAAATAAAAAAAAAAAATAAAATAAAGGGAACACTTAAACAACACAATGTAACTCCAAGTGAATCACACTTCTGTGAAATCAACCTGTCCAGTTATGAAGCAACACTGGTTGCGAAAGAACTTCTCCTGCTGATGTGCAAATGGAACAGACAACAGATAGAAGTGATAGGCAAGACAACCCCATATAAAGGAGTGGTTCTGCAGGGGGTGACCACAGACTCTCTGTTCTCATCCTTTTTGGCTGTCATTTTTTCACTTTTCCATTTTGTCATTGCTCTGACCCCTAGAAGTACTGTACAGTAGCATAAGGTGGTGTCTACAACTCACAGAAGTTGTTCAGGTAGTGTAGATCATCCATTATGGCACATCACTGTGAGCTATGGCAAGAAGGGTAGCTGTGTCTATCAGTACAGTGTCCAGATCATGGAGTTGTTACCAGGAGACATGGAAGGGGCCGTAAGAGGGCAACAACCCAGCAGCAGGACAGCCATCTACTCCTTTGTGCAAAGTGGAACAGGAAGAGCACTTCCAGAGCCCTGCGAAATGACCTCCAGCAGGCCACTAACATCCATGTGTCTGCTCAAACTGTCAGAAACAAACACCAAGAGGGTGGTGAGAGCCCGATGTCCACACTTACAGCCCAACACGGTGCAGGGCGCTTGGCATTTGACAGAGAACACCAAGACTGGCAGATTCGACATTGGCGCCATGTGCTCTTCACGGATAAGAGACGGTTCTCACTAAGGACATGTGACAGTCTGGAGACACTGGAGAACGTTCTGATGCCTGCAACATCCCCCAACATGACAGGTTTGGCAGAGGGTCAGTAATGGTGTGGGGATGAATTTCTTTGGAGGGCCACACAATCCTCCATGTGCTAGCCAGAGGTACCAGGATAATATCCTCAGACCCATTGTGAGCCAATATGCTGTTGCAGTGGGCACTGTATTCCTTCTGATGAATGACAATGCTAGGCCTCATGTGGCTGAACTGTGCCAGCAGTTCCTGCATGATGAAGGCATTGATGCTATGGACTGACCTGCCCATTCCCCACATCTGAATCCAATCGAGCACATCTGGGAAATCATGTCTCATTCCATCCACCAACGCCATGTTGCACCACAGACTGTTCAGGAGTTGACTGATGCTTTAATCCAGGTCTAGGAGGAGATACCTCAGGAGAACATCCACCGCCTCATCAGGAGCATGCCCAGGCATCGTAGGGCGGTCACTCAGACACGTTGAGGCCACACACACACTACTGAGCATCATTTCCTTGCCTTGAGGCATTTCCACTGAAGTTGGACCAGCTTGTAATTTGATTATCCACTTTGATTTTGAGTATCATTTAAAATCCAGACCTCGATGGCATATTAAATTTGATTTACATAGATAATTTGTATTCTTTATTGTTCTCAACGCATTCCATTATGCATTGAATAAAGATTTGTAACTGGAATATTTAATTCAGTGACATCTAGAATGTGGTATTTTAGTGTTCCCTTTATTTTTTTTTATTGAGAAGTGTATTTGCAACAGGTAATTAGTTTATGCAAGAGCAATAGGAAAAAGTTCAACTTAAAACAAGTATTTTAACAAATGAGAACCATGTCATGTGCCATGGCATGTTCTAAATGATAAGAACCAAGAATAAGATCTACCAAAAGGTCAGATGTAGCTGGCATTTGGGAACTGTACTAAGGTGACTCCTTTAACTCATTCTGATAGAAAAATTACTACACATTTCATGCTTAGCCACAAAGAAAGTCCTCCAGAAATAATAATTTTATTTTTACAGCGCCAACATATTCCACAGCACTTTACAATTAAGCAAAAAAGAAGTTATTTCATGCCATTTTACTAACTGTTATAGATGAAAATTAGTTTATACTTATTAACATACCTCCAGAATGGTTTTTGCAAATAATGCAACAGAAGGATGGAAGTGTTCAGAGAGCTGTATTTGAAACAGTTAAAATAAATATGAAAATATTGTATAATACGACTATGTACAAGCCCTTAAAGCACCACTCCAACATAGTTTCTTTTATTTCATCGCTTGAGTGGTACCTGTAATACTCACCAGTCTCTTTCTTTAGCTCTTCCCGGTGCCACTCTGATACCGATCCACCATCAGTCCCAAGCTCTCAGTATAAGTCTATGAGAGCCTCCTTGTAGCCTTGTTCTGGCTCCCATACACTTACATTGAGAAGTGTTCTCCACCTCACCCAAACACTGGAGAGATCCAGCAGGTCACAAACCGCAGAAGACGACCAAAGAGGCACCAATAACAGATGAAAATGGTGGCTGATGACCACTAGGTGTAGGGAACTTACATTAGTGACACCATTTCAATTTAAAAAAAAAAACAAAAAAAAAACAAAAACACAAGAGTGGTGCTTTGGGAGCAAGTATAGTTATTTTTTCATAAATAAACAGTGCAAGCCAAGATAAGTGCAATATTTCAGAATGTACGTTTGTATGAATATCTAGTAGAAAATATATACTGTGCATTATACAATAAATGATTCACAAAACAAAAGAGTCAATATTTTAAGTGGAGAAAATCTGACTATAACAACTTATTTCACCTCCCCCTGCCAAAAAAAAAAAAAAAGTAGTGGCAAATCAGTTAGTAACATAGTTGGGAGTGAATTAATTGTCATGTTTTATTCCATCATCAATGACAGAGGTCTGTGGTGACTGCACGGGTGATGGAGTACGGCTACTTACCTGCTGACACCCGAGGCTCTTTTGATTAGTCAACCTGGAGAGTCATCATTGTTGTAATGTGAGGCATGTGTGATGTGGCGCCAGGCCGGCCAATCAACAGAAAAGCCATGGATGTTAGCAGGGCAGAGGCGGTACTCCCTTTCCAGTGCAGCGGCGATGGACCACTATAATGGCAGACAGAATGGGACGTGTGAATACTGAACACGAGAATTTTACAGTACCAAATAAAATGCTTACTGAATTTACCTTTTTAAGCTCCCAAACGCTCGTGTTGTCAGCTCCACAGAATAAAGGATTTCTATTCATTGGATCGTATTGGTTTGAATTTTTTATACCTTTGAATAAAAATTTTTTATTTTTTCAAACAGATCATTTGTATTACTTTTTTCAACAATAACAGGATTTTTGGGTTGCTTACCGTAAAATCTGTTTCTCGGAGCCTTCATTGGGGGACACAGAGACCATGGGTGTATGCTGCTGCCACTAGGAGGCTGACACTATGCACAAAAAAAGGTTAGCTCCTCCTCCGCAGTATACACCCCACCAACCGGCAGGAATTTCCTCAGTTAGTGAGAAAGCAGTAGGAGAAGTAACAGAATAGATTGAAACAGAACAGACAACTCAACTGTACATAACCAACAACATAAGAACAGGAGTTGTAGAACATGGGAGGGTGCTGTGTCCCCCAATGAAGGCTCCGAGAAACATTTTACGGTAAGCAACCCAAAAATCCTGTTTTCTCGTTCGCCTTATTGGGGGACACAGAGACCATGGGACGTCCCAAAGCAGTCTCTGGGGTGGGAAACAAACTTCCATCAGGCCAGTGGACTCACCACCGCTGCCTGCAGGATCCTTCTACCTAGGCTGGCCTCCGCCGAAGCGTAGGTGTGGACCTTCTAGAATGTCACAAACGTGTGAACAGACGACCAGGTTGCAGCTTTGCAAAGTTGCAGCGCGGAAGCTCTGTGGCGCACCGCCCAGGAGGCACCCACTGCCCAGGTAGAGTGAGCTCTAATTCCCTGAGGGGCCACTCGATGCTTGATCCAGTAGGCCTCCAAAATTGCCGACCTGATCCAGCGAGCAATAGTAGCTTTGGAGGCTGGCTGACCTTTCCGCGCTCCATCTGGAATGATGAAAAGAGAGTCTGACTCCCTCAAACGAGTCGTTCTAGCTAGGTAGACCTTCTTTGCCCTGACCAAGTCCAGCTTGTTCAAGGAGCGCTCCCGAGGGCGAGTTGGACCCGGACAAAGGACGGGAGAACAATATCCTCATCCAGGTGGAAAGTGGACACCACCTTAGGAAGGAAAGAAGGCGGAGTCCGTAGAACTACCTTGTCCTGCTGGAGCACCAAGAAAAGGGAACGACAAGAAATGGCTGCCAAATCCGACACGCGCCGGATGGAGGTGACGGCTACTAGGAAGGCTACTTTCCATGAAAGGATAGGGAAACTTCCCTGAGAGGTTCAAAGGGAGGGCCTTGCAGAACCTCGAGAACCAGATTAAGATCCAATGGATGTACGGGCGCACGGTAGGAGGAGCCGCATGAGCCACTCCCTGAAGGAAGGTCTTGACCCGAGGACGGGAGGCCAGTGTGTTCTGGAACAAAATGGATAGCGCCGAGACTTGACCTTTTAAAGAGCTGAGGGCAAGGCCCGCATCAAGGCCTGCCTGAAGAAACGCCAGAACAGAAAGGGGAGAAAATGACATGGGCGGAATGTTATTGGCCTCACACCAAGTGAAATAGGCTTTCTGGCCCAGATCATGGTATGAATAACCTGATTGCTTCAAAACCTTGGACTCAATAGCCACGCCGTCAAATTGGGCGGCCAAGAATTGAGGTGGCAAATCGGGCCCTGAGACCGCAGATCTGCCCTGTCTGGAACCTTCCAGGAGGAGTCCGCGAGAAGGTTGACGATGTCCGCGAACCAAGACCTTCTGGGCCATTTCGGGGCGATGAGGATGACTGGACTTCCTTCTGCTTTGATTTTCTTCAACAGCTTGGGAAGAAGGGGAAGGGGAGGGAACAGGTAGGGGAGCTCGAACTAAGACCAAGGAATGGTCAGAGCATCGGCGCCCCTGGCGAGAGGATCTCGAGCCCTGGATACAAACTGTGGGACTTTCCTGTTGAGGCGAGACGCCAGCAGGTCAACGTCCGGAGTTCCCGAACGACGGCAAAGATGATGAAATACATCCGGATGTAAGGACCACTCTCCCGCCGCGGGACTCCCGCGGCTGAGAAAATCGGCAGCCCAGTTGTCCATGCCGGGAATGTGCACCGCGGATATTGGTGGAACTGAAACCTCTGCCGAGTGAAGAATTTTGGACACTTCCGCTAGGGTTGAGGCACTCCGTGTCCCCCACTGGTGGTTGATATCTGCCACCGCTGTGGCAGTGTCTGAATATGGATTGGCAGGCCCCTGAGAAGTCTCTCCCAGTGAACGAGAGACAGATAGATCGCCCATATCTCGATGACGTTGATCGGCAGAGCTGTCTCTATTCGACCACCGACCCTGCACAGTGTGATTGCGAAATATTGCCCCCCCAGCCGAGGAGGCTGGCATCCGTTGTCACAATCTGCCAGTGAATGAGAAGGAATGACCGTCCTAGGGCAATGAGAGGTGACGTCCGCCACCAAATGAGGGACTGCCTGACCTGGTATGAAAGGCGAATTGGATGATCCAGGGAAAGAACAGACCTGTTCCACCGAGACAGGATGGCCTGTTGGAGGGGTCTGGAGTGAAATTGAGCAAAGGGAATCGCTTCTGTCAACGCCACCATCCTTCCTAGAACTTTCCTGGTTGTTAGGAGAGATGGAAGTCGTGTGATCTGCAGCGACCGTACATCTCGCTGCAGAGAAACTATCTTCTCCTCTGGGAGAAAAACCGTCGATCGACGAGTGTCGAACAATAGGCCCAGAAACACCAGACGTTGTGTCGGAACAAGGCAGGACTTCTTTTTGTTGACGAGCCACCCAAAATTGGACAGGGTGTAGAGGACGATGGTAAGATTTTGGCGAGCCTGGTGAAAAGACGGAGCTTTGATCAGAATGTCGTCGAGGTACGGAAAAAGAACGAGACCTCTCATCCTCAACAAGGCCATCAACGCCGCCATGATCTTTGTAAAAACTCTGGGTGCGGTGGCGAGACCGAAACGGCAGTGCAACGAACTGGTAGTGGTCCTGGTGAATCGCAAAACGCAGGAATCTCTGATGCCCGGGAAAGATGGGAACATGTAGATAGGCATCTTGAATGTCTATTGAACACATGAACTCCTGCGCCTCCATGGAAGCGATTACCGACCGAAGAGACTCCATCCTGAAATGACGCAATCGGACCCTGTTGTTCAGTAACTTGAGATCCAGGATGGGACGAACTGCACCATCTTTTTTCCACACTACAAACAGGTTTGAATAAAACCCTGTGAAACGTTCTGATTCGGGAGCGGACAAAATCACCCCGGAACTGAGGAGAGAGGTGATGGATGCGAAGAAACCCGGACTAAGGCAGGGTCTTTTGGATGGACTCGAAGAAACGATCCCGGGGATGAGAAACAAAACTATCTTGTATCCTGGGGATACAACTTCCCTGACCCAAGCGTCCTCTACTGAGGCAAGCCAGACGTCTCTGTAGAAAAGGAGTTGACCGCCCAGTTGGGAAGGACCCTCAGGACTTCCTTGATAGTCATGCTGCTGTGGACCAACCAGATCTGGACCTGGAGGATCTGCCCTGGGATGAGTGAGATCGCCAGGAGGGAGTGGGTCTGAAGGAGACCTTCTTTCTATCCTGGCGTGCCTGCGGCCTCTGTTGGTAGACCGAAAGGGCCGAAACTGACGCCTTAGCGGACCTACAAGGCTTGGACTGAGGAAGGAGGGAACTTGTGCCTCCAGTGGTGTCCCTAATAATCTGGTCCAGCTGGGATCCAAAGAGACACGCTCCCTGAAAAGGCAGATTGGTAAGGGACTCTTTGAAGACAAATCCGCCTGCCAAGCCTTGAGCCAAATTGTACGCCGGATTGTCATCATGTTGCTGGACGTCTGAGCCGCCCAAGACGCGGCATCCAAGGAGGCAGAGAGCAGATAATCCCCTGCATGGGAGATCTGGTTAGCCAGTTTGGCCGATTGCTCCGGTTGGGCTTTATCTAGGATGCCCTTGCGGAGATCCTCTGCCCAAGTAGCTATGGCCTTTGCTACCCAAGATGAAGCAAAGGCTGGGCTTAGCGCCGCCGCTTCGAATACTGACTTTGCTAGGGATTCTATAATTCTGCCATTAGAATCCTTTAGCGACGTCACACCTGAAATCGGAAGGACCGTGTTGATAAGATAGTCTGGACACGGGAGCGTCTACAGAGGAGGAAGCCGACCAGTTGTCGGTGAGCTCTTTTGAAAATGGATAGAGCACGCCGGGACGCTTCCCTCTTTGAAAGCGTCTGGTCAGATTTTCTCTCTCTCCCTGGTAAGCATCTTGCCAAACTCAGAGTGGGAGGTGAAGACTCTGGAAGGTGTTACTGCCCGTCTGAACGAAAACTCCTGATCCGAGCGTTTCGCAGGGGAGTCTGTATTTCGAAGGTGTGGTTAATCGCAGCAATGAGGTTCTGTACCGAAACCTTCATGTCCGCGTCCTGATCCGAATCCAGCTCTAAAATCTCTTCGGATGACGCATTCGAGAACGCTTCACCTGACTCGGGTGAGGAGGCACGGGAAGGAGACTGCTGGGAAGGACAATGTGGAGAGACCAGGCCAGGAGAGGATTCCGGCCGGAGATCCTGCCTGGGTCTTTTGCGGCTTCTGCTGGCTGGCTCAGATGGAACCCCTTGCGACCTGCTGGACCTTGCGGAAGTGTCCAGGGGCAACTTATCAAGAACGGCCACTAGGGACAGACACCCTGGTGAGGTCTGCCACTGATTGTGATAAAGAGGCCTAGCCAGGAATAGGGGGGTCCACACTCATGTGGCGCAATAGATGGTTCCTGGACGGCATCGGGCTGAATTGCAGTCTAAACCGAGGGGAGTGGGAAAGTTCTCTGTGCTGGCGGACGGGCACGTTCCGGGAGAAAGAACCCCGAGGAGATGCCGGAAGGTTGAGGGAAAGAAGGCAGAGGAGGGTGTCAGTCTGCAGTTGCAGAGCTACTCACAGTCCGGTGGCCCGAAAGGCGATGTGCCCAGCTCGTCTGAGATGCATGGCCGCAGTAGAGGATAACGAGGAACCCCTTTCCGCTGCCCGGTGTCTTCCAAGGCGTCCGGCTGACAGGCTGCAAAGATGGCGGCAGCCTGAGGTAAAAGGAAAGCGCGGTTAAGGAGAGAAGGGCGGAGCTAGCCGCCTGACCCAGAGAGAAGACCGCCCGCTGCCCAGCTACAGACTAGGAGGGTGGGTGGTCCTAGAACGGGCGGGAGAGCAGCCCGCCTATAACAGAGGGCGGGGGGCGTGGCCGCGACGGCCGAGTAGGCCCGAAATGAAGCCAGGGACTAAATTAGTATCGGCGGCCGCCTGTCAGCGCGGGGCGGCGCGGAAGTCCTGCAGTGCTGCCACGGCCACCCAAGAAGAAACCGCCGCCCGAAAAAAGCCCTCAGGATAGAATGAGGAGGGTGGCGGCGGCGGGTGGGGGGGACAAGGCCCGCGCTGCAGCCGGGGCCTGGCATGTGGCGCAACAGAAAGTGCGGCGGCTGCCGGGAGGCGCAGGCAGCTGAGGACCCTGCGGCACTGCCCTGTGCCGCTCCGAAGAATCCTCCAGTGGTGTCTTCAATAAATGTACCTTGTAAATCCAACGCTGTCTGAGTCTATTTTCCCAGTGTCCGCGCCTCGTCCGACCGACAGGCTCTGGTAGGCGAGTGGGTGGGAGGCGGGGGAGCAAGGACCATCCATATAGCTGGCACGCACCTGTGCAAAGCTCCTGGTCCTGCTGCGGAGAGCTATGAGGATACGGGGTGGCAGTACACGCCGTACTCATAGTCTCTTGTGGGACTACAGATGTGACTATTAACTCTGTATCCCTCCGGGACCCTGAAAAGGAACGACGCACAACGAGGTAGATATGGGTCTAATGAAAGACCCGTGTCCACCTCCTACTGACACTAAGCTAAACTGAGGAAATTCCTGCCGGTTGGTGGGGTGTATACTGCGGAGGAGGAGCTAACCTTTTTTTTGTGCATAGTGTCAGCAGCATACACCCATGGTCTCTGTGTCCCCCAATAAGGCGAACGAGAAACACATTTACAACAAGGCACAACATAAAAAAGGAAAAGGGGAAGACATCCCTAAAGCATTGCCAAACTTCCCCCCCCCCCCCCCCCCCAACAGAGGTTATTGTACATGTCTAATAACGAAGATGAAGTACAAGATCTAAAGTCCAGAAAACATGGAAGTTCAGTGATTTTCTTCACAAAGTATCCATTCATAAAAACAGATCCTAAAATAGGGAAGTTCCATATGCATAACTCCTTACATGGACTAGAATACTGGAACAAACAATGCAACATTATTAATCACACTATTAGACGATAACTCTGCAATACACAACCAAGAACTCCAAACAGAGAACTCTGCCACAACATTTTTTTATTTTATAAACCCCTAAGAAGTATTACACTGTTCATTTTATTGATAAACTCAGTTAACGTAGGAGAGATGGACTGGGTCCATTGCTAAACTATTAATTTCCGAGCTATAAAAAGATAAGAGACATTCCTAATTGGAGTTTGTTCAGATGACAGCCATCTCAGCCGAGTCTCTATTAGGAGTACTTGTTTGGCTAAACGCTCCATGTTCTATAGGAGAAAGCCTCCAGATTATCCCAAGGAGAACAACGTGACTGGCAGTCCAAAATTGGACATACCCGATCAACATCTTCCCCGATGATCAGTCGACTGACACCCTCATACACATTACACTGTCAGCAGTACCCATCAATGTTAGCGGGCTCGGCTGACAGTCTAGTGTCTATGGTGGCATTAATCACAATTAATTTGGCTAACCACAGTGGAATCAATGGATCAGACTAGAATTTCTGCCTCGGACATAAGTCTAAAAATGTGCTGGATTAAAAACTGGTCTAAAACTAGTGCTGGATTGCTACCAAGTATTCTAGACTATCATATCTGCAAAGTAGAAGGTTGGAAATTAGCACATGATTAGGGATGAACAGACCTTTGGAAGTTCATGTTCTGGTAACCAACCAAACTTTATGTCCAAAGTTTGGTTCTGGTACAAGAACTTTTCATGAACCCCATTCAAATGTATGGGGACCCGAACTTTGGAGCTGGAAAATATTCTCATTTTCTCGAACTTTTCCAAGAACACAGAACAATGAAACGGACTTCCCAGAGAAGTCCTTGTTCGGAGTTTAATGCTCGGACTTTAACCCTTTCATGACATTGGACGTATCCATATGTCCACGAAGGCTAGTAATTACTGACCTTGTACATATGAATAAGTCATGGCGATCGCCGCGCACAGGGGCTGTGGGCGCATGATTGCCGCCGGGTGTCTGTTGATTCGGACACTCGGCTCTCGGTGCTAATAGCGGTGCCTCCAATCGCAGCATTTAGCGAGCAGGAAGAAAGAAGAAAGGCCCTCTGCTCTTAGCTCGGAGTCCTCGTGACGCCATAGTGGGGGCCCGATTGCTGCCATGACGATATCAGGGTCACCAGGCACTAGCAAGTTACATATACATATTGTAACGTTCCACACTGTCTGTGGACGAGGATTACTCACTTTGCAGGTCTTGGAGGTAAACACTGGCACACTCGGGGTTAAAACGAGTCCATTCGGTTTATTATTCACCAATATGCAGCAGCCATTACACTGTGTTACATATTCAGCTTTACCAAAATGAACACAGTCTCTCACTGACCCCGGTCAGCATAACACGGACTCCATGCCTGTTGGCCATGCAGGTTCTCGGATCCCTCTTATCCGCAGAGGTATCCCATAAACATCAACACACTGTCTCTTCCTCAAATATTTCTCACTGACCACGGTCAGCATAACTCACGGTTGGATCGGCCACACGGGTTCTCGGATACCTCTTATACTCACGAGGTATCCCATAAGCACCAATTCAATCGCTTTCTTACCCCGGTCAGCATAACTCACTGTTTTCAAGACCGTCTACTCCTTTGGCTCACTCGCCAGCACTGCTTTCCCAGGCTATGCGACGTCCTGCCTGGAAACATGGGAGCTCTGTCCAGGCTGACAGACTCCCAACACACACTCTCACATGTGCAACACACCTTCCTTAGATAGGTAACTGGGAGTGGTTACAGCTATCACACAGCTAGTCATATGATCATGACTAGAGTTGAGCGATACCGTCCGATACTTCAAAGTATCGGATCGGAATGGATCGGCCGATCTTAAAAAAAAAGTATCGGTATCGCCGATTCCGATACCGGAAGTCCCATTCAAGTATATGGGACTTCCGGTATCGGAATAAGAAAAATCCTGTTTTTCCCTTGTACAGCCTCTCTGGGGTCTGTACGGGCCTTTCGGGGGGCTGTGCCGGCCTGCCAGGGGGTCTGTGCAGGCTCCGGTGGTCTGTGCCGGCCTGCGCGGGGGCTGCGCCGGCCTGCCGGGGGGCTGTGCCGGCCTGCCGGGGGGGGGGGGGCTGTGCCGGCCTGCCGGGGGGCTGTGCCGGCCTGCCGGGGGGCTGTGCCGGCCTGCCGGGGGGCTGTGCCGGCCTGCCGGGGGGCTGTGCCGGCATCGTCCGATGGGACTACAAGTCCCATCGGGCGATGCCTGCTACCATGACAGTGATTGACACATTAGCCAATGATGGGACAGTAGTAGTCCCATCATCCGGCTAATGTGTTGAATGTAAAAAAAAAAAAAATAAATAAATAATATTACATGCTACATGCATGCAACATGCATACTGCATGCATGCAACATGCATACTGCATGCATGCAACATGCATACTGCATGCATGCAACATGCATACTGCATGCATGCAACATGCATACTGCATGCATGCAACATGCATACTGCATGCATGCAACATGCATACTGCATGCATGCAACATGCATACTGCATGCATGCAACATGCATACTGCATGCATGCAACATGCATACTGCATGCATGCAACATGCATACTGCATGCATGCAACATGCATACTACATGCATGCAACATGCATACTACATGCATGCAACATGCATACTACATGCATACTACATGCATGCAACATGCATACTACATATATACTACATGCTACATACATGCAACATGCATACTACATATATACTACATGCTACATACATGCAACATGCATACTACATATATACTACATGCTACATACATGCAACATGCATACTACATATATACTACATGCTACATACATACTACATATATACTACATGCTACATACATACTACATATATACTACATACATACTGCATGCTACATACATACTACATGCTACATACATACCACATATATACTACATGCATGCTACATGCTACATACATACTACATATATACTACATGATACATACATACTACATATATACTACATGCTACATACATACTACATATATACTACATACATACTACATATATACTACATGCTACATACATACTACATACTACATATATACTACATATATACTATATACTACATATATACTACATGCTACATACATACTACATACATACTACATGCTACATACATACTACATGCTACATACATACTACATGCTACATACATACTACATGCTACATACATACTACATGCTACATACATACTACATGCTACATACATACTACATGCTACATACATACTACATGCTACATACATACTACATGCTACATACATACTACATGCTACATACATACTACATGCTACATACATACTACATGCTACATACATACTACATGCTACATACATACTACATGCTACATACATACTACATGCTACATACATACTACATGCTACATACATACTACATGCTACATACATACTACATGCTACATACATACTACATGCTACATACATACTACATGCTACATACATACTACATGCTACATACATACTACATGCTACATACATACTACATGCTACATACATACTACATGCTACATACATACTACATACATACTACATGCTACATACATACTACATGCTACATACATACTACATGCTACATACATACTACATGCTACATACATACATACTACATACATACATACTACATGCTACATACATACATACTACATGCTACATACATACTACATGCTACATACATACTACATGCTACATACATACTACATGCTACATACATACTACATGCTACATACATACTACATGCTACATACATACTACATATATACTACATGCATGCTACATATATACTACATGCATGCTACATACATACTACATGCTACATACATACTACATACATACATACTACATACATACTACATATATACTACATGCATGCTACATACTGCATGCTACATACATACTGCATGCTACATACATACTACATACATACTACATGCATACTACATACATACTACATGCTACATACATACCACATACATACTACATGCTACATACATACTACATATATACTACATGCATGCTACATACATACTGCATGCTACATGCATGCTACATACATACTACATGCTACATACATACCACATATATACTACATACATACTACATACAATACATACATAGACATACAGTACATATAACAGAGTAACATACTTACCAATACTTGTCACATTGTTCCCCGAAGCCATTGTCTTTTACGGAATAAATATTAACATAACAAACCACAAAAATACTCACCCACGATCCGAAGCAGTCCACGAGTGTGTCCCACGACGATCTTGGGTAGAGAACTGCAGCATCAGCTGTTGCTGCCGTTCTCTACGGGCTGCAGGAATCCAATGACGGAAGGTAGGTATCCTTCCGCACTGTATTCCTCCGCCACTTAAAAAAAAAAAAAAGTCCCTAGTCTCACTTTATGCCATTGCTGCGTGGGAATTCCCACACAGCAATGGCATAAAGTGAGACTAGGGACTTTTTTTTTTTTTTTTTTAAGTGGCGGAGGACTACAGTGTGGAAGGATACCTACCTTCCGTCATTGGATTCCTGCAGCCCGTAGAGAACGGCAGCAACAGCTGATGCTGCAGTTCTCTACCCAAGATCGTCGTGGGACACACTCGTGGACTGCTTCGGATCGTGGGTGAGTATTTTTGTGGTTTGTTATGTTAATATTTATTCCGTAAAAGACAATGGCTTCGGGGAACAATGTGACAAGTATTGGTAAGTATGTTACTCTATGTTATATGTACTGTATGTCTATGTATGTATTGTATGAATGTATTGTATGTAGTATGTATGTAGTATATATGTAGTATGTATGTAGCATGTAGTATGTATGTAGCATGCATGTAGTATGTATGTAGCATGTAGTATGTATGTAGCATGCGTGTAGTATGTATGTAGTATGTATGTAGTATATATGTAGTATATATGTAGCATGTATGTAGTATGTATGTATCTAGTATGTATGTAGTATATATGTAGCATGTAGTATGTATGTAGCATGCATGTGTTATGCATGTGTTATGTATGTGTTATGTATGTGTTATGTATGTGTTATGTATGTGTTATGTATGTGTTATGTATGTGTTATGTATGTGTTATGTATGTGTTATGTATGTGTTATGTATGTGTTATGTATGTGTTATGTATGTGGTATGTATGTGTTATGTATGTGGTATGTATGTGGTATGTATGTGGTATGTATGTAGCATGTAGTATGTATGTAGCATGCATGTAGTATGTATGTAGTATTTTTTTTTTTTTTTTTTTAACATTTAACACATTAGCCGGATGATGGGACTACTACTGTCCCATCATTGGCTAATGTGTCAATCACTGTCATGGTAGCAGGCATCGCCAGATGGGACTTGTAGTCCCATCGGACGATGCTTGCACAGACCCCCGGACATCAGCACAGCCCCCCGGCACGCCAGTACAGACCCCCACAGGGTGCACAGACCACCGGCAGGCCGGCACAGCCCCCCGGCAGGCCGGTACAGACCCCCACAGGGTGCACAGACCACCGGCAGGCCGGCACAGCCCCCCGGCAGGCCGGTACAGACCCCGGGCAGTCCACACAGCCCCCCGGCAGGCCCGAAATGACGGCGCATCATGATGCGCGCACACACCGCGCATCATGATGACGTCAGGCTGTCAATCAACTTTGAACTTCCGATTCCGATGCCGACTTCCGATATTGAAAAAATATCGGAAGTCGGTATCGGAATTCCGATACAGCAAGTATCGGCCGATACCCGATACTTGCGGTATCGGAATGCTCAACACTAATCATGACCTTATCTCAGGTCCTCAAAATTCACAACCACACACACACCTTCAGGCAAAATGGGGTACAGTGAGCCCCACTCAACACGAAGCAAGGTAAATAGGTAGCACAACCCTCCCAACTCTAAGAGCTACCCGTAGCCCAGACCCAAATGTGAACAAAAACTACTTAGAACTTACGTACACTTAAGAAAAAACACTCCTGGCTACATCACAGGGAGCTGCTATCCCTGTGACACATACCTCTCATTAACTATGTGGCCATTAGTATCGCTACATAATCTATATAGTGTGTGTCAGTCATAACTCTGATTAAGGCTGCTTTCACATCAGTTTTTTGGCGTCAGACATAACCCATCGGATCGACGGATCTTTCGCAGATTGTGAAAAACTGATGCGACGGATCAGTTTATTCGAAGAATCTGACTAGCGGATCGGTTGAAAAAAACGGATCCATCGCATCCGTTTTTTCATCTGTTTCTTCCGTTTTTTGATGGATCTGTTTTTAAAAATGCCCACAGACAGATCTATAGATAGATATGGGATAGATCGATAGAATACATAGATATATAGCCATATATATTTAAAAAAAAACCAAAAAAAAAAAACAAAACACAAAATTGCGTGGGCTCCCTCGCAACTTTCTGCACCAGAGTGGGAAAGCCGACGGTCGGGGGCCAATACTTGTAGCCTGGGAGGGGGGTAATACCCATGGCCCCTTCCCAGGCTATGAATATCAGCCTGCAGCTGTCTGCATAGCCTTTACTGGCTATTAAAATAGGGGGCCCACCCCAAAAAAATGATGTGGGGGTCCCCCTATATTTTATAGCCAGAAAGGCTATGCAGACAGCTGCAGGCTAATATTCATAGCCTAGGAAGGGGCCATGGATACTGCCACCCCCCCCCCCCGGCTACAAATACCAGCCCGCAGCCGCCCCAGAAATGGCGCATCTCTAAGATGCGCCAATTCTGGCAATTAGCCCCTCTCTTCCCACTGCCGTGTAGCGGTGGCATATGGGGTAATAAGGGGTTAATGTCACCTTGCTATTGGACGGTAACATTAAGCCCGCCCGGTTAATAGAGAGGCGTCAGTAAGACGCCTATCCATTACTAATCTTATATTAATAAAGGGTTTAAAAAAAAAAAAAAAAAAATCACACAAAATATTTTATTGAAATAAAACATGACACATTTCAAAATTTTTATTACACGCCTATCCAGTGGAAGGCCTCAATCACCTGCAAAAAAAAAAAAAAAAAGCAAACAATATACTCCCTGTCCATCGTAATCCCATTAATAACGATTGTCCCACCACGATCTCCTCTATAGAGCTGTCACATCAGCAGATGTGAACTCTCTATAGGCCTCTGATGAGACACTGACCGGAGATAACCCTCCAGCAGTGTGTCACTGGAGATAAGCCTCTCGCTTTACTGCACTACAGCGTGAGAAAATTCTCACGCTGTAGTGCCACAAAGTGACAGGTGAACTCAGGTGACCTGACGGCGGCGGAGTGATACATTGCGGAGGATTATCTCTGTCACTGTATCACTGGAGCCCCTGGAGAGCTGTCGCATCAGCTGATGTGACAGCTCTCCACAGGAGATTGTCGTAGGACAATCGTATTAATTGGATTACGTCGGACAGGGAGTATAGTGTTTATTTTAATAATTTTTCCAGGTGATCGAGGGCTTCGGGGATTAGGCATAGATGGTGAGTATGGACTATATATGTGTGCATGTTTATTTTGTTTTACATTAAACACATTAGCCAGATGATGGGACAACTACTGTCCCATCATTGGCTAATGTGTCAATCACTGTCACTGTAGCAGGCATAGCCCGATGGGACTTGTGGTCCCATCAGACGATGCCTGCATACACAAACACACACACATACATACAGCCCCGCATAACGCATACCCCCCGCACATGCACACACACCATACACGCACAGTGTCAGAGCATGCGCAGTTTAAAAAACGGAATGCATTGCTGGATTCTGTCATTTGTCGGACAGCGACGGATCCTGCGCCCATAGGCGTCCATTCCGTTGCTGTGTGTCGTGTCCGGCCGCCGGACAAAGTGAACGACGGACGAAACGTGAGGCCATCCGTCAATACAAGTCTATGAGAGAAAAACTGATCCAGCGGCATCAGTCGCCGGGTCTGTTTTTTTTTCTTTTAAAAAACAACGCATTGTGACTGATGGCAAAAAACTGATATGTGAAAGGGGCCTTAAGGGCACAAAAATTAAAAGTTTGAAAATTGCAAAATTTGGAACAAGTTTCCATATTTTTTCACAAATAAATGCAAGTCATATGTAAGAAATTTTACCACTAACAAAGTACAATGTGTTATGGAAAAAAAAAAAAAAACTCTCAGAATCAGTGGGATCTGTTGAAAAGTTCCAGGGTTATTATGTCAAAGTGACACTGGTAAGAATTATAAAATTTGGCCTGGTCAGGTAGGTGAAAACAGACTTGGGGGATAAAAGGGTTAAAGTTTGGGTCCCCTCATCTCTAGACACAATTGGATTATTTAAAGTCACCAGTGAATGCTGCTGACTTTTCATGTTACGATTTTTTTTTCTTTAGTCTGAAAAATGCACTGTTTTCATACTTTGCGGTCCAAAACATGAAAACCCATAAGTGTATTTTGAACTTATAGCAGTCATTGGTGCAATCCATTAGAACCTGTGATCAAAATGCAGAGTTGCTATAGGCCGACAGGATAAGCCCATTCCCGCCATGAAGCTTTATAGATGCAGAACGTCCATAAACACATTACGCTTTTGATACAAAATTAGTTTGACACATCGCACTTCTTCACAGCCAGATAATGTACCCACTGACCTAGTTATTTCTTTTCCAATGACAAAAGCCGTTAGTCCTACAGTTTTATTACCATGGACAACAGAGAAAAACACCTTGAGTTTACCTTGGAGAGATTCCTGATGTATCCATGAACCAGAAGCAAGATTTTCAGAGGCATTACAAGCATTAGACCCATCCTTGTCAGTCAGATCATCATCATCATCATCATCATCAGGTAAGTCATGAAAATGTTCCTCGTCATCATCTTCCTAAAATAAAGAAAAATATAGATTTTTAATAATATTGAGGAGGGTTCGCCAGTCTTGAAACCCATAGCTGGCTGGAGAGAGGGTCACCAAATGTATTTATTGACCAATTTTTTTGGTTGTCTTTGTGCCAAAATAAAGATTTACATATTTTTAGTAAATGTGTCATGCTGCAGCTGGACTTGCCCCTCTTGCCAAGCCCCACTGCTGTTTGAAAAGGTACTGGGGTCCATGCAAAGAGTGACTAAATTTTGGGCAAAATACCATTTCTGACCAAAACTGCAGCAGCAAAAAGAAAAAAAAAAAAATTTACACAACCCCCACCCCCAAAACAAAAACACACACCAAGGCCCCAATTAATCAAAGTGATTCTGCCAGCCTGAAATCTGGAATAGAAAGCTTTAGGTGGAGAGTATGCAACCTAGATTCTGAAATACTCAGCTCATTTTCATCCTTTTCACCTTCGCTACTTGAAGTACAAGCATATGGGTGCTTCCACATTGCATTTTGGCACCAGTTCCTTGTTCCTGTCGGGGCATATGTCTGAACCACCTGCAAAATGGAATTCAGGCGTATACACCGACAGGGCCATAGACTATAGTGGTGCAGATAGAGTGAACGTGTCTCCTGTCGTGCATAATTTTCAGGGGTGTACACCTACTGGAGAAGGACACTCAGATGTGGCAGACTGCGTCTGGGTATCCATCTCCAGTAGGTGTACACGCCCGAAAATGATGCACGACAGGACACACGTTCACTCTGTCGGCACCACTATTATCTATGGCCCAGTTTGTGCTTAAATGCAAGCACCGTTTTGCAGGGGAAGGGATTCGGACGTAAGCCCCGATGGGATCAATAAAAGTGTGCCAAAACGCAGTAAGAAGACAAATTACCAAAGTCAAATGAATCCCTACCTAAAGACCCTAAAACATAACTTAATAGTATGATTACAAAGGGAATTAAATTTAAAATGTCCACTTGTCAGTGTGTGCCAATAGGATAAACATTTACTGCTCGAAAGACAACCGTCTTTTATATGACTCGAAGTTTTATTCCTATTTAGTAAAAGTATTCAAGGGTACAGGGTATGGTGCAGCCGCTACCTATATCCATTCATTCCCACAGACTAATCACTGGCAAGTGTTATTAAAACTTGCTCCTAAGCCTCCCCAACATGTTTCGCCAGCGAACTGGCTTCGTCAGGGGGTTGAGGCGGCAATGAGCTAAAACAGAGGGTATCAAATCTTTTAAGACCTAGGTTCTGATGTCATAAAGGAGGTCAGCCAATCACACATCACAAGCGGTTGGCCAATCATAACTCCTATTACATCCACGAAAACGGGTAGAAAGTACATATAAATACCCCAAAATATGTGCCAATGTACAAAGGAAGAACCACATACAGAATCCATACTTACTAGGTTACCAATGTCTAAATATATACTTCATATGCGATATGCAAATATTATATGGCCCAGTCTGTGCATAAATGCAAGCTCCGTTTTGCAGGGAAGGAGATTTGGACGCAAGCCCCAAAAGGATCAATAAAAGAGTGCCAAAACGCAGTAAGAAAGCACCCTAAGCATTCCTCCAGTAACTGTCAGCCATATTGTGAGTAATCTGAATGAGGGGAAGCAGACAGTAGTGACCGGTGACCCTATGGCTGGCAATCAATAGAGGAATGGGGCTTCTCTGATCCTCTCAGAGGTGGGGAGTAAGGCTGAGTGCAGACGGAGTTTTGAGCCCTGCGTATTTTTCCGTGCAGAATGGAAGAAAACCGCAGGTCAAATGACCTGCATTTTTCCTGCGGATTTCTTCCATTTTTCACGCGGTTTTCATGCGGTTTTTGTGCGGTTTTCCATTGCAGTTTTCCCCCTGCGGATTTGGTGACAGGGGAGATAGAAAACCGCACAAAAGAAGTAACATGCTGCGGATTTTGTAACGCAGGAAAACCGCGCGGAAAAATCCGCAGAGTCTGCACAGCGTTTTTTTTTTTTCCATTCATTTTAAAGGTACTGTACATCACAATGCGGATATGCAACGTTTCTGCGCGGTAAAATCCGCTGCGGAAACGCTGCATATCTGCATCGTGTGCACATGGCCTAAGTGTCATTGGACTGTCAATATTTGCCCTACTGGTAGAGAAAAGCAAGCTGGAAGGTCTACCTTGTACAGCGACAAAGGTCTAACTGATGAGCACATTGTCTACTGGAAAGGTACTGACTTGGTAGGGGCAGATTACATTTTTTTTTTTATCATCTCCCTTATCGATCATAGGTCTGCAAATTGAGATTCTGATTTGGCTTTTATCCTAAGTCATATTACAAGACTTGTTAAAAGGTTGATTGTGACTTGTAGGATCGCTACTACCAACAGGTGGCGATATAGAGTACAAGTCCTCTTTCTCTCTGAAGAGGCAATTTGCATATTGCTCATACTCATCATTTTGTGTTCCCCAATGACACAAGTGAGAAATAAATGTTAGCTAAAATGTAGGTTACCATACCCAAGATACATACCCCATTTTCGTGTAACAAAACTTTTAATCCTGGCTTTAATCTAAAAATCTCTGATATTAAGTATAAGGCTCCACAGATAAATGATGGCTTCTGCCAACATGTGATTTGTAGCAATCTCTTCACAAATGCCTTCACCCGTCTCAGAACAACATCGGCTTTCATTGATTTAAAGAGAAGATTGAGGAACATCGTCTGCTTGGAACCCTGTGATAATCCAGGATCAAGAAGCTTTCTGTGAATAGAAAAAAAAAGTACATCATCCTTGAAAACATAAGAGACCTACGTATTTTTCAGTGATGTAGTGTCTTCCTACCATCTAATCTAGCCATGCGTGTTCTGCACTTATCCAACTGGTGGATTTTCTTTAATTAAGAAAATCTTCCTTGTGTAACAAGCATTTTAGCATCATTATTTCTATTTTAGGGGCCAGCATACGCCATAGCCTAGAAAACCCCCTTGTTTCTAGGAGTCTCTTCACTGAAGAAGTGACAAATGCTAGATGTGTATCTGACCACACTTATCCCAAGAATGGTGGGGAAGAGGGCACTCCTGTTTGAACAACCCACCAGAACGGTCTTTGGGGAGCTAGCAGCTGCCAAACACATCTACCTGGTCCTATTCTCCATGAAAACACAAGGATCGCATGTTAAAATTCAATGTGCCAGACTTTTTCTATTAGGGAGAATTGGAACGTGAAGTGTATATGCTGGTGCTGCTGAGATCTATGGGTCTTATAAGCATAGTGAAGGGCGAGTGAATGAAGTGAAGGTTACGCAGGTGCACTACTGATTCATTTACACAGAGGACTTGGTGACCCCCGTTCACAGAATCAGTGAGATCATACATTACCACCTTTTCATGTCCAATGACTATGAACAAATACATATTGGGCTTGCCAAGGAGATTAGTAAACTTTTAGTTTATAAGTAGGTACATTATGAAATATCAGCTAGGCCTCACCAATTCTGGAGAAGACATTAAAGAGCATGGTCTGTCCAGAAAACCCAATAATCTACACACAGAATAGGTCATTATTATCACAGCAGTGGGTTTTTGATCACCAGTACCCTCACAGATAAACTGTTATTAGCAATAAAGGTCAGCCGTAAATCCATTGAATGGAGCAGAGCTGCACAGAGTAGCTGTTTAATGCATTTGCAATGTCGGACACCCTCCAAATTAAATTTACATCATATTATATGAAAAGGTCATCAATATGTTGTGACCAAACAACTCCTTTCAGAAAAGTTCATTAATGGGTTTAAAAGGGAATGTGGCACCATATTTACATTTATAAAGAAAATTCTGAATTTTTGAGTGTAGTCAACTATTGTTTAGTCACTATAGATGTGCTCAACTGTAAAATTAGATTCATGTGTGCAAGCCAGCTCTGCACATACTGCCCCCTGGCATTTTATTGCACTAGGAGAGCCAGCTTGGACAAATTCATCCAATTTTACAGTAGAGCGCATCTACGGTGATAGAAGAATAATGATTGACTGCACATGCTCAGCCATCTAATATCAATTTCAAACACAGAACCATATTGCAGGCATTATTACTAACACTATCAGGCACAATCTTTAAGGCCAGACAAAAATATAACCATGTATTATTTTTAATCAACGTAACAAAATGAATATGTTTGGTACTTAAAGGGAATATGTCATCACATTTGACCTATAAATATGGGCATACAGGTTAGACAGCTGAAAAAGTCCTACCTGTATGCCTCATATCAGATGCCTTGTTATTAAATCATCTTTTATCACTTTATAGAAGTGACCTCTTCCAGGCTCTGGGAAGGATGGTGCCTGGAAGATAACTCTGCCTCCAGAGAATATTTTACACGAAGGAGGAGTTATCAGAGTGAGACAAGTAACACAGAACAGGAGAAAAGTACTTTGTCTTCTTGCAAACATTTTTTGCTTCTCTCTGAGCTCTGCTGTATTGTAACAATATTGCAGCCCCGTCTGCCTGTGAGCTGGAAGCTGAGAGGATCCTGCAGATGTGTCAGTTATAATCACACACAGCTCTGAAGGTGAGATCAAGAGAGCAGCCATTACACATCACATTGGAAACTCTCCCTTTATGTAAAATAAGCTCTGGAGGCAGAGTTATCTTCCAGGCAACATCCTCCCCATAGCCTGGAAGAGGTAATTTATACAAAGTGATAAAAGAGGATTTCTCAGCAACAAGACATCTACTATGAGGCATATGGGGATGGCTTTATTCAGTAGTCCTTTAACCCATGGTTCCCGTGTCCACAATAAAGTGCCTGAAAAATATATTTTTCTTCATTAATAAACAAAATGATGGCACAGCACCCGCTAAGCCAGCTTTCAGTTAATAAGAAGTGAGACGAGCCATATTTGTGACAATTGCTACTTTTGGGTAAGATCTGCATAGAATGACAAACTTACACCAGAAAAGTATTAATTATAGCATACGTCTGCGCGAACAGACCTCTGCCATACATTTGACTTTTTGGGACACTGGCAGAGAAACGGCAAGTTTGAGGTTTGCCAGTCTGAACATCCCTCCTTTTATGTACACTAAGGGTGCCGTCACACTAAACGATGCACCAGCGATCCTGACAACAATTCGACCTTATCAGGATCGCTGGTGCATCACTGTGTACATTGGATACCTGCGTGCTGGTAGCCAAGGTAAATATGGGGTAACTAAGCGCCGTGCATCACTTAGTTAGCCGATATTTACCTTGGATACCAGCTCCCAGCGCCAGCACGCAGGTATCCAAGGTACACAGCGGGTAACTAAGTGACGCGCGCGCTTAGTTACCCGATATTTAGTTTGGATACCAGTTTCCAGCGTCTGCTTACAGCGCTGGGAGATCGTTGGTCTCCCGCTGCCACACGCGATGTGTGCTGGCCATCGGGAGACCAACGATCAAAAAATGGCCCAGAACATTCCTGCACGATCAGAGATACCTGGCGGGGGGGCCGGTCGCTGATACGTGCCACACACAGCGAGATCGCTGTTGCATCACAAAATCAGCGATCTCGCTGTGTGTGACGGGGCCTTTACTATGAAAATTAACAAGGAACAACAGGAAAACATTCAATCTGAAAATAAATGATGCAAACTATGGAAAGATTGTATAACCTTGCTGGCAAATAGTACCTAAACAAAACAGCAAATGGAATTTTGGGGATCCAAATTGTTCAATTACATGGCTTTACTAGAGGTCTCTTCTGGACTTTTTTGGCTATAACAATTAGCTAGGAGTGGTCTCTTCTCAATGCTGAGATTTTTATTGAAAAAAAAAAAAAAGATAAAAACACAAGTCAGATATAAAGTTGCCACATGGAGTTGTTTTGCTTACCTATACAAAGCAGCAAAGTATCTATTAGACACAGTCTGCTGCGAATCCATGACTTGGAACAGAAGCATCAGGATCTGCACCCCTGTGTTGAACTTCACAACATGCAGTATTCTGAACAGGGTTTCCAGTTGCTCATTCACTTTTTCACTTCCTATTTCAGCATAGGGATAGGCTCTGTTAACCCCAGTCAACAAGGCCCTCAAAATTTTGGAGTCAATTTCTTTTTTCTTTATGCAAGCTCGAAAAAAGGAAAAATAAACTGTAATGAGCTGGTTTGCCAAGTCAGATTCCTCATGAGAAAAAATAATCTGATTCAAAAAGCAGATGCCATAGTACTGGGCTTTCTCGCTGATATTCGGTCGATACAAAAGTCTTTCCACTTCTAGACACACAACCACTTTCATGTTTGGATGTTCATTCAGCAGCATCTCCAGAAGGTAGGATGCTTTGGTGGCCACTCTGTACTGGGGGTCCCCAAGTTTATTAACTAACAAGACCAAAAGGGTTTTCTCCTCTTCAGGTTTATTACAGAGAAGTTCATAAATGACATTCAGAGATTTGGCCTTAGTTGCAATCAAACTGTCATGAGTAAGGGTTTCTAACACCTTGACAAACTCTGCCACGTGCTGCTTCAGCTGTTCTTCAAAATACCACAATATCAGGCGGCGGTCCCTGGCATCTCTGTTACCACTGGAAAGCTCTTCAAGTTTATCAAACGGGTGCTGGACAAACATGTGAAGCTTGCGGTTGTCAGGCAAAAGGTCAGACTGGAGCAAATCCTTACAAGTATCTAATGACATAATGTTTTGTCGCTTGCTGCCCTTTTTCCTTGCCAAATTTACCAGGTTTTCGACAAACTGTAAAGTGTGAACAGGCGCATCCTGGATAAGAACAGTCATGGCAGCCATTCTGTCCGCTAATGTGCCCGTTGTAACAACGGTTTTCATCCAGACAGTGTTGGCCCCTTTCTGAAGCTCCTTCTTATTTTTATACAGGTTTACCTCATGTTCATATAGTTTCTCAGCCAAAGCTTTGTATTTTTTTACATCATCTTCGTTTTGTGGCTGCACTGTATACTCTGCAGTATACTCATGGTCATACCACTTTCCACCTGGTTTAAGAAGCAGAGTTGATCGCGCAGTGAACTCAAAGACAGGCTTCCCCTTGTGTTTTGCTGCAGTGCTGGTCAAATTGCTGCCTGTTGCTGAGACTTTAGCTTTTCCTTTATCCTCTTTACCTTTCACATTTTGGGTTTCAGTTGTTTTCTTTTTGACTTTATTGGTCTTGTTCTTATCTTTAGTAGAGATTTTCTTTTCCTTTTCTTCAAGTTTAGTAGAACCGTCACTCTGGTCGGTAAATACTTGGCTAATTTTTTGGAAGCCAAGTTTTTCCACAAATGCCTTCAATTCACCTTCTTCTAAATCATCAATTTCACCTTTCTTGCCACCATCCACTATTTCACCGGTGTCTTCCAAGCCAGCAAGCATTATAAAATCTTGCTAAATAGAAAGGAAAAAGATAATGTGTTAAATGCCTAAAGTGATCAGCATGAATGAAACACATGCATGGATTTCAGTCTCCTCACCCTGATGAAGGCCAAAAAGGACACCCTCTTCGTCAGCGTCTTAAAGGGGCCCATGAGGGTGTAAAGAGGGGAAAAACAAAAGCATTCCCTTAGCACAAGAGCGCTGCCCTCCTTCACCACTGCCGGTGTCCCCTCTCAGTCTCCATTTTAGAAAAGGTGGCCGAACTGTCAGAGGGCGGTTGCCTTGCATCCCGACTATAGACTGTGTGTAAAGAGCAGTCACATAAGCCTAAACATGGCCAGTGTCAGAGGGACTCACTAACCATCTTGTGTGGTCAATCCCAAACAAGATGATGCCAGGGGAAATAAGGAGCAGGCAGTTTGTATTAAGAAAAACCTTATGTTTCCCTTACGGGAGAGAAGTCACTGTCCCCATAAGGAACACATCTGTGGGAAGCAGCGACAGATTCGACTGTCCGCCATCTGAGGTGTGGGGACCATTAGTCTTCTAATGAATCTGCGTCTTGTTCTGGTTGACATTGGTGCTGCTCTGAGAACTGTAAGGCTTTTTCTGTGTGCACGCATACGCTCTGAAATACACATGTAATGGATGCCACAGAGCGCAGCCACCACTAGGGGAATTCTTTGTATACACAGAGCACAAATCACGGTAGAATGCAGTATTCCAGATAAAGACATTAAATATTTTGTTCTCTTTTTAAACCGCCGAGGGGCGCACCGGAGCATTGCACGTGGGCAGCGGTTTACCTGTATTTGGAAGACATCACAAAGCGTGACGGCTCCCGTATCCATTAGATGAAAGTGGGCCGAGCAGCTGATGTGTATGGGGTAGGGGTGACTGGCCAAGTGCACGATCTGTAGCCACTGGCCAGCAGCGACCCGGAGTGGTGCCATCACTGGAACAGGGCGCACACGTCAGGTTAGTCAGAAGCGGAGTCGGGGATATCGGCAGGTGAAAGGCCCCCTATGACCTGGCCAGAGCAGGGGGACAGGACCCACTCTCTCCCCACTCTATGCACATGGGGGATGTGCAGAGATGGCGGTCAGGTATCCCATGGGTGATGTCAGGCTCAGAAGCCTGCCCACCTGCCTGAGGGCGCCATGCTGGTGTACCAGCCGTACCTTAGTGCCACCTAACCGCAGCACCTCCTCCAGCGAGAAGCCATCTTCTCCAGAGGCCGCCTCGTCTGCGTCCCACTCCCGGCCCACATCCATGCCGTCCCGCATCTCGTCACTCGCGGAGAAGGCAGCACAGCGTGGAGCTGGCGGCACCGGAAGTCACAGCCGTCTGGGAGGATGCACGTGGTGTGGGAAGCGCCCTACACCCACAGAGGACTCCGCACCAGGTGGGAGCGAAGTGTGCACTGCAGGACCTGCCGGAGACACGCCCCTCAGTCACGTGAGGCTGGCCACTTCCGGACGCAGCGCAGGCGCGGTGCCACTGAGGCTTTGCAGCATGAGTGTGGTCGCCAGCTTACGGCAGTGTGGAAGAGGAGCGCAGCACGCGCGGGCCGGTAAATTGATGGTGCATGCTGGGACTACTAGTTCCTCAGCAGTTACAGATGAGGCGTGCTTACTTAGCGCCACCATAGCAGATTGTCTGTAGTGGGCTGCTCAGTGCCGGTGCTGCCCTCATAGAGCTGAGCAGCAGGACGGGGGGCTCAGCAGCCTGCGGACCATTTAGGCTATGGGCCCACGTAGCGTTTAAATCCGGACCCTGAAAACCGGACTCCTTCCCAGAAATCGCGTGTTTTTTTCAGCGCGATTTCACCGCGATTATGATCTCGATTTTGCCGCGATTTTCGTGTGCGATATTCAAGCACTTTCCAAGCGATTTGAAGCATCGCTTGGAAAGTGATTGACAGGTTGGTCACACTTGTCAAACATAGTGTTTGACAAGTGTGACCAGGTTGTTACTATTGAGGCCGTCTATACGGCATCAATAGTAAAAGATAAAATGTTAAAAATGATAAAAAAATAAATCGGGGTATATTTACCTTCCGACGTCCCGCGCTGCCATCCCGGGCCTCAGCATTCCCAGTAATGCCTTGCGAGACCTGTGATGACGTTGGTCTCGCGTTACTATAGCGATCTCGCGAGACTACGTCATCACAGGGCCTTGCCGCAAGGCATTACTGGGAACGCTGAGGCCGGGAATGCTGCGTGTGACGCCGGAAGGTAAATATACCCCGAGTTTTTATTCCTTTTTTTACAGGGGTATGGTACCCAGGGCCTGGAGGACAGTCTCCTCTCCTCCACACCGTGGATACCATCCGCACATGAGATACTTAACTTCCCGCATGGTGGGCAAAGCCACATGCGGGAAATAAGCGATTCTCATGCATTCCTATGGGTGCGGAATCGCGGCAATTCTCTGCGATTCCGCACAAAAGAATGAGCATGCTGTGATTTTTTCCGCGATGCGATTCCGCCGCGGAAATAGCGCAGCATTAGCACAGCATGTGCGGAATGCCATAGGAATGCATGGGGGGTTCTGTACACGATTTTTAAACGTTTTTGCGCCGAAAACCGCGGCAAAACGCTGAAAAATCGCATCGTGGGCACACAGCCTTAGGGTGTGTGCACACGCTGCGGATTCTGCTGTGGTTCCGCTGCGGATTTGGCCGCTGCGGATCCGCAGCAGTTTTTGCTGCGGTGTATAGTACTATAATATCCTATGGCTATTAAAAACCGCAGTGCAGACTGTGCGGTTTTCCTGCGGTTTTGAAACCGCAGAAAGAAATGACATGTCAATTCTTTCTGCGGATTCCGCTGCGGTTTGCCATCTCCTCCATTGTGGAGATGTAAAACCGCAGGTCTTTTGACCTGCAGATTTACCTGCGGATTTTACAAAGTCCGCGCGGCCAAATCCGCACCCCAATCCGCAGCGTGTGCACACAGCCTTACACAATAGCGCTATTCATCCCTGACATCCTATATTGTAAAGGCCCCTTTACATTTAGCGATGCACTAGCGATCCCGACAATGATACGACCTGGTCAGGATCGCTGGTGCATTGCTAAATGGTCGCTAGTGAGCTGCCACACAGGCAGATCTCACAGCGATGCAGCAGCGATACAGCAGTCGGGGGTCGCTACTTACCTTTCAGACGAGGCGATCCTGATGTCCTCCCGCCTGCATCCACGCGTCGCTCGTCAGCAGGAAGCGCCTGACGAGAAATGGAGCCGGCCGATCTCGCGCGATCATCGATAGCCAGCGGGGGAGCCGATCGGAGGTAAGTATCACACATAGCGATATCACTAGCAATATCGCTGCTGCGTCACAAAATCGGTGATGCTTTAGCGATATTGCTAGCGATATCGCTATGTGTAAAACCCCCTTAATTTTCAGACCCAAAGACGGAAACAAATACACCTTATCTAGAGTAGGGGCAGTTTGTTTTCCAATCAGGTGTCCGTCATGTTGCTGGTGGAAACTAAACAGACCCCGTTAGAGAAAGGGATATGGATGATGGATTGCTTTTGTCCATCATGTGACAAATACAGTTTGCAACAAAACTGATGGTTCATATTCCTGTACTGTTGGTGGTTCTGGTAACTTTTCATAATGGTTCTGGTGCTGTGTTCATCACCAGAACCGTCATCAGTACATTAATGTGAAACCTAAATCATTTTTAGTATATAAATAGAACACCAGAGCCGTCTATGGTACATAAATACGGCACCAGATCCATTATCAGTAACCATATTAGATCACTAGAACTACCATCAGTAAGTACATGAATATGGCACCAGACTCGCCACCTGCGCCTATTAACTAGTTAAATCCCGCTGTCAAAGCTGACAGCGGGCATTTAAATAGCATTTCCGGCCGCCGGGCCGGAAATGACCTCATCGCCAACCCCCGTCATGTGATCGGGGTTCGGTGTCATGTTGCCTGGACAACCAGAGGTCTCTGAGACCTCTATGGTTGTTCCAGGCATATGGCTTTCAGCGCCACCCAGTGGTCGGCGCTGAAAGCACAGGAGTAAATTTGCTACATATGGGCGATCTCCTCATCGCCCATATGTAGCAGAGCCGATCGGGTTGCGCATGCTTCTAGCCTTCTATGGAGGCTATTAAAGCATGCCAAAAGTAAAAAAAATAAAAAAAAGTTTAAAAATAAAAAAAAAATTAAAAAACCTAAAAGTTCAAATCACCCCCTCTTTCGCCCCAATCAAAATAAAGCAGTAAAAAAAAAATCCCACATACACATATTCGGTATCGCCGCGTTCAGAATCGCCCGATCAATTAAAAAAAAGCGTTAACCCGATCGCTAAACGGCGTAGCGAGAAAAAAATTCAAAACGCCAGAATTACGTTTTTTTGGTTGCCAAGATATTGCATTAAAATGCAATAACGGGCGATCAAAAGAACGTATCTGCACAAAAGTGGTATCATTAAAAATGTCAGCCCGGCACGGAAAAAATAAGCCCTCACCCGACCCCAGATCATGAAAAATGGAGACGCTACGGGTCTCGGAAAATGGTGCAATTTTTTTTTTTTTTTTAGCAAACTTTGGAATTTGTTTTCACCACTTAGATAACAGAGCACATAGACATGTTTGGTGTCTATGAACTCGTAATGACCTGGAGAATCATAATGGCAGTTCAGATTTAGCATCTAGTGAACCTAGCAAAAAAGCCAAGCAAAAAACAAGTGTGGGATTGCACTTTTTTTTGCAATTTCGACATGGTAAAACCAATGGAGTCATTTAAAAGTACAACTCGCCCCGCAAAAAATAAGCCCTCACATGGCCAAATAGACGGAAAAATAAAAAAGTTATGGCTCTGGAAAGAAGGGGGGCGAAAAACGAATACGAAAAATCGAAAAAAGCTCTGGTCATTAAGGGGTTAATGATAGTGAAAAATGAGAAAAACCAGCACCAAACAACCTAAAATATACCTTTTGAAACTTACTCGGTGGACCAGCAGTGTACGGCTTGAAAAATCCCAGGTGCAACGCCTAAAACGATCAGCGTCGCACAAAGTCCAAGCCAAAGAGGAAAAAAACTTAGTGGCACGCCATGATGCAGTAAAACAATCCTTTCTTTACTCCATGCAAGTAGTACATGGATGCCAGCGGAGGACAACGGCCGTTTTGTGTTGATCAGACGCTTCAACGGCTTTAATGATATCTTTGTGCATTTGGGCAGGGTCTTAACTTTGTGCTCTGGTCCCTTATTCATTCTCCTGTTTAAATGACCAGTCACTAATCCATCAGTAACCTTCCTTCTATTTTAAATATTGCGCCTTCACTAGCAAGATGTTTTGAGCAGCGGCAATCTACTGTATGTCTTCTCTTCGGCGCAAACACTGTGTGCAAAGGACCAGAACGGAAGCGAACCGAAGAGAATACAAATCGCCGCAGCTCAAAACATCTTGCTAGTGAAGGCAATGGGCGGTGCGTGTGCAGATTAAGACCGCTCCCGGCACTTTAACCCCCAGCACACTGCGATCAAACATGATCACATCGTTCCGGGAGCAGGCAGAGGGGCTGTCAACTGTGAAAGCCCCTCTGCCTTTGGATCGGAGACCCCGCGGCATGACGCGGGGTCCCGATGGCTGCCATGGAGACCCGATGTCGTCACGACGACATCCGGGTCTCCACTGCTGAGAGACTTCCTGTGATTCGCGCAGTGATGGCAAGGAAGTCTCTCAGGTCATTGTGCAACTTCGTGCAGCGCTGTCAAAATATGGTGATGCGAATACAATTTTTTTACAATTTTTTTGGGCAGCTCGGTGGCTCAGTGGATAGCACTGCAGCCTTGCAGCGCTGGAGTCCTGGGTTCGAATCCCACCAAGGACAACATGCGTGGGTTTCCTCCCACATTCCAAAGACATACTGATAGGGAATTTATATTGTGAGCCCCATCGGGGACAGTGATGATAATGTGTGCAAACTGTAAAGCGCTGTGGAATATGTTAGCCCTATATAAAAATAAAGATTATTATTTTGCAATAAAAAGCGTTTTTTAGTGTGTGACAGCTGCCAAACATAAACACTCGTTATAAAAACCCGCTATTCATAGCAAATCAACCCCACTTTATCACTCCCTTAGGCTGCTTTTACACTGATTGTATTTTTGCCGGCCGATTTTTCATCCCCAATAGTTTTCTATGGGCCTGCAAAAAGTCCATGGTGCGCCATGTGCCGTTCGGCCGTGAGGGCCGTTTTTGCAGCCGTGATAAAAGATCGAGCTTGCTCGATCTGTTATATGGCGTACGGACACTGTCCCCATTGTAAATCAGTGGGGCTGCAAAAACAAACGGAAGTTTGTTTTTGCGGCGTGCCGTCAGTTCCGGTTTTGCGGAACGCCAGTTTTTTTTTTTTCAATACTATTTCCATAGTATTGGAAAAAAAAACAGCGATCCACAAACTTTTTTGCGGCCCGTTATTATTGCTGTACTCCACAAAAAATATGGCGATACAGCCTGCAATATTGGACCGCAAAAAATGTGGTAAGTGTAAATGCAGCCTTTGTTAGGGAAAAATAATAATACAAAATAAATGTATTTCCATTTTCCCGTTAGGGATAGGGCTAAAGTTTGGGTTAGAGTTACTGTTGGGATTAGGGTTAGGGCTGTGTTAGGGTTAGGTTTGTGGCTATGGTTGGGATTAAGGTTAGGGGTGTGTTGGGGTTACTGTTGGAGTTAGAATTGGGGGGGTTTCCACTGTTTGGGCACATCAGGGGCTCTCCAAACGCAACATGGCGTCTGATCTCAATTCCAGCCAATCCTGCGTTGAAAAAGTCAAACTCTGCTCAGCCTATTCAGGACAAATTACACAACAACTTTTAGTGTCCAATTTCTCCTGTTACCCTTGGGTAAATAAAAAATTGGGTTTGAAAAGATCATTTTTGTGAAAAAAAAATGATTTTTTTTATTTTTGCGGCTCTACGTTATAAACTTCTGTGAAAATGTTCATTTTTTTAAACATTCCAAAATTCCTGTGAAGCACCTGAAGGGTTAATAAACATCTTGAATGTGGTTTTGAGCACCTTAAGGGGTACAGTTTTTAGAATGGCGTCACTTTTCGGTATTTTGGGTAGACCCTTCCAAGTTACTTCAAATGTGATGTGGTCCCTAAAAAAAATGGTGTTGTAAAATGAGAAATCGCTGGTCAACTTTTAACCCTTATAACCTCCTAACAAAAAAAAATTTGGTTCCAAAATTGTGCTGATGTAAAGTAAACATATGGGAAATGTTATTTATTGACTATTTGGTGTGACATATTTCTGTTTTAAGGGCATGAAAATTCAAAATTGGAAAATTTGCGAAATTTTTGCTAAATTTCCATTTTTTTCACAAATAAATGCAAGTCATATCAAAGAAATTTTACCCCTATCATGAAGTACAATATGTCATGAGACAACAGTGTCAGAATCACCAGGATCCATGGAGGCGTTCCAGAGTTATTACCTCATAAATTGTAAAAATTGGCCTGGTCATTAACATGCAAGCCACCCTTGGGGGTAAAGGGGTTAAAGGGAACCTGTCAGCAGCATTGTGCACAGTAACCTACAGACAGTGTCAGGTCGACGCTGTAATACTGATTAAAATGATACCTTGGTTGTTGAAATCCGTCTTGTGGTTTTTGCTTAATCTTTTCAGTTTTTTGTTAATGATATGCTCATGCTTCGGGGCAGCCTGTGGTGGGGGTCTTCATGTGGTGCTCTGAGGTATTAGGTATTCATCTGTATGGCTTCTGACAGGTCACTGATACCTCACAGACCTGCCCCCTAATTTACATTATACGTATCTTGGGGGGAAAAAAAAACCCTCCTGCAGGCATATGTAATGGATTATATACAGTAGGTACAGAAAGTATTCAGACCCCTTTAAATTTTTCACTCTTTGTTTCATTGCAGCCATTTGGTAAATTCAAAAAAGTTCATTTTTTTCTCATCAATGTACACTCTGCACCCCATCTTGACTGAAAAAAGCAGAAATTTAGAATTTTTGCTATTTTATTAAAAAAAAGAAAAACTGAAACATCACATGGTCTTAAGTATTCAGACCCTTTGCTTAGTAGTGAGTAGAAGCACCTTTTGAGCTAGTACAGCCATGAGTCTTCTTGGGAATGATGCTGTTAGGAATCTGTGTCCCTCTATGCTTATGCAGCAACCCAGATTCTCACATTTGTCTCCAGAGGCTAAGTCCTTTGTTCCAGCTTCTGAGCATGCTCACGGGACGAGCTCTCATTGGAGTTCAGAAGTCAGGTGCTCAGGTCCTGCTCCTGATTTCATTGGTTCTGCTCGGGGCTCTGGAGATTTCTGGCAGGTCCTGTACGCTATAAAAAGTGCGCATGGCCGCTATGCCATGCGCTAGTATTTTCTATACTTGCTGCTGTGTGTATGGTGATGGATGCTTGGACTGGTGAATGACTTATTATGAAACCCCTTCCCTCTGATAATACGAATGTGTGAGTGATTGGGACATAGCCAGTGTGCGCGCTAGCGCCAGCGCTCAAGCTCCACCTTTTACAGCAGCCAGCGTCTTGCATTGCGCCTGCTAATTGCGCTTGCAGCCGTTTTGGGCGTCCGCAGCTGCGATGCCGTGCACACGTCTAGTCACGGTAAGTCCATTTGGTGGTAGTGACGTCTCTAGCTACCCCAATCTCTGTCTACCGCACGTGTGCCGCTGATTATCTGTGCAGTATATACAGACTCAGCGTGTTTGTGTTCTTGTGTGCGACTCTGTGAGTTCCAACAGAGCTTGCTTTTGTGCATCAGGTGCAGTCCTTCCCTGTGCACATTAACGTCCTGGTGCTCTGCCTTTTCAGCAGCGTTTATTACATCTGCCGCATGGTGGACCCCGGGCGGCGAACACGCTTTATTTATATTTTTTTAAGCGTGTTCCGCCGCCGTAACATGCAACAAGTTTTTCACACCTGGATTTGGGGATCCTCTGCCATTCTTCCTTGCAGATACTCTCCAGTTCTTTCAGGTTAGATGGTGAACGTTGGTGGACAGCCAGTTTCAGGACTCTCCAGAGATGCTCAATTGGGTTTAGGTCAGGGCTCTTGCTGGGCCAGACAAGAATGGTCATAGAGTTGTTCTGAAACCACTCCTTTGTTATTTTAGCTGTGAGCTTAGGGTCATTGTCTTGTTTGAAGGTGAACCTTTGGCCAAGTCTGAGGTTCAGAGCACTCTGGAAGAGGTATTCATTCAGGACATCTCTGTACTTGGCCGCATTCATGTTTCCTTCAATGGCAACCAGTCTTGTCCCTGCAGCTGAAAAACACCCCCATAGTAAGATGCTACCACCTCCATGTTTCACTGTTGGGATTGTATTGGGCAGATGATGAGCAGTGCCTGGTTTTCTCCACACATACCGCTTAAAATTATCTCCAAAAAGTTCTATCTTCATCTGATGAGACCAGAGAATCTTATTTCTCACAGTCTGGGAGTCCTTCATGCGTTTTCTTTTTGTTGTGTTTTTTTTTTTTTGTAAACTCTATGCAGACTTTCATATGTCTGCCACTGAGGAGAGTTTTCTGTCGGGCCACTCTGTCATAAAGGCCCGACTGGTGGAGGGCTGCAGTGATTTTGACTTTGTGGAACTTTCTCCCATCTTCATACTGCATCTGTGGAGCTCAGCCACAGTGATCTTGGGGTTCTTCTTTACCTCTCTCACCAAGGCTCTTCTCCCACGATTGCTCAGTTTGACTGGACAGCCAGGTCTAGGAACACATCTAGTGGTCCCAAACTTTTTCCCTTTAAGGATTATGGAGGCCACTGTGTTCTTAGGAACTTTGAGTACTGCAGAAATTCTTTTGTAACCTTGTCAATATCTGCAACTTGCCATAATTCTGTCTGAGCTCCTTTGCCAGTTCCTTTGACTTCATGATCCTCATTTGGTTTGACATGCACTGTGAGCTGTGAGGTCTTACATAGATAGGCGTGTGCCTTTACAAATCAAGTCCTATCCGTTTAACGGGAATCTGTCACCTATTTTTTGGGGTATGAGATGCGGCCACCGCCATCAGGGGCTATCTACAGCATTCTGTAATGCTGTAGATAAGCCCCCCGATGTAACCTGAAAGAGAAGAAAAAGTATTTCGATTATACTCACCCAGGGGCGGTCCGGTTCAGGTCCGGCGCCTCCCATCTTCTAGCGGTGATGGCCTCTTCTTCGCTTCCCGTCGTGGCTCCGGCGCAGGCACACTGCGCTGCCCTGTTGAGGGCAGAGTACTGCAGTGCGCAGGCGCTGGACCTCTTCCGGCGCCTGCGTACTGCAGTACTCTGCTCTGCCCTCAACAGGGCAGAGCAGTGCGCATGTGCCGAGAAGCAAAGAAGAGGACGTCATCGCTACAAGTTGGTAGGCGCCGGACTGGACCGCGACACCCTCCAGACCCGGACCGCCCCTGGGTGTGTATAATCTAACTCGTTTTTCACTTACGTCCCTCTGGACAGCACCATGGAGGTAGTCATTCTTTGACCTATAGCGGAACAGGATCACAGAGCGGTTAAAAGGCCCCTCCCACCTCCACCCTCCAGTGTTTTTCCTGTCCCAGCAGGGGACGGTTGTATGAGAGGTTGCTCCTAGAGTGAAGGTAGCCTGTGGACATTTTACGGCTTTCAATTCCTCCTGGCAGGTAGTCCGGGGCTGATTCCTCTCTGGGTAGAGGTCCCTCAGCCATCAATCGCTGTACCAGATGTCTCGGGGATTGGAAGTCTTAGCCTTCTCTTCCCCCCTGTCAAGCGGACCGTGGCTGACACCTCTTGGAGAAGTTCCTCAGCCAGCAGCCAGCCTGCATGATGGACTCGGGGATCGTGCGGCGCGTCCAATCCTTTCCCCTGTCAAGTGGCCCAGAGCCGACACTCCCCGGTGGGGAGTCCCTCTGCCCCAAAGACCAGTCGAGCGGACGTGCTCCTGGGTGGGAAGTTCTCGTCTCGGACGCCGGCCGGCAAAACACCACTACTTCTGGAAGTCACGCGGTGGAGAAGGCCGTCGTGCCTCTGGTGACGTCAGCATAAGGTTGGTGTGCGTTCCACGGCGGAACGCGAAAGTGCAGAACGAGACAGGCAACAGGCTCGTTTCCTGGATCTCGTGGGGCACAGGAGAGGAAATCATTGGCAGTAATACAACATTCCTGACCGGACGCCACTTCCCTCCAGGGTAGGCTCTCGGCGTTACCAGCTCCCCCTGTCTTTCTAGCAGGTGTGGAGCCAGCACAGGCGAGTGCACGTTGGAATATCGTGTTTATGGCCTGGGCCTCTGGGCTGATACTAGCCTCATGCCTTGGTGCCAAAGCTGGGCCTAGAGCCTCATGTGCGGAGATGTGTCTTCACATATAAGCAGCTAGGCCTTGGACCTCTAGGCTATAGTAAGGCCCATATGTCCAAGCTGCATCTCATAATGTGACCTCAGTTAGTTGCAGGCCATGTCTGCACAGAGCCTTATGGCTGGACACATGGTGGAATGCAGCACATGGTCTCCAGGAAGACTGCCCTCCAGCTGCGGCTCATTAATTAGCTCCTTCAGATGGAGCCAGTCTGACAATTGAGATGTACTATTCAGAGCGGAGGTTTATCCGGATCCTCTGATTGCTCTCTTGGATGTAACTGTGGGCCTGGTCTCTCGTTTGACACCTTCAAGCATGGCCATAGTCTGTGCATCGTATTATATCATAGTGCCTTTGGGCAACTTATTGCATCATATTGCATCACAGTGCCGCTGTGAATCATGGTGCCGCTGTGAATCATGGTGCCGCTGTGAATCATGGTGCCGCTGTGCATCATGGTGCCGCTGTGCATCATGGTGCCGCTGTGCATCATGGTGCCGCTGTGCATCATGGTGCCGCTGTGCATCATGGTGCCGCTGTGCATCATATTGCATCATTGTGCATCGTATTGCATCATTGTGCTTCATAGTACCTCTGTGCATCATATGGCTTCATAGTACCTTTGTACTTCGTACTGCATCATATGGCTTCATAGTGCCTTTGTACATCATACTGCATCATATTACTTCATAGTGCCTTTGTACATCCTATGGCTTCATAGTTCCTTTGTGCATCATGGGGCTGCATAGTGCCTCTGTACATCATACGGCATCATGGGGCTTCATAGTGCCTCTGTACATCATACGGCATCATGGGGCTTCATAGTGCCTCTGTACATCATACGGCATCATGGGGCTTCATAGTGCCTCTGTACATCATACGGCATCATGGGGCTGCATAGTGCCTCTGTACATCATATGGCATCATGGGGCTTCATAGTGCCTCTGTACATCATACGGCATAGGGCCTTTGTACATCGTATTGCATCATAGCGCTTTATAGTGTCTCTGTGCATCATACTGCATCATATGGCTTCATAGTGCCTTTGTACATCATACTGCATCATATTACTTCATAGTGCCTTTATACATCCTATGGCTTCATAGTTCCTTTGTGCATCATGGGGCTGCATAGTGCCTCTGTACATCATACGGCATCATGGGGCTTCATAGTGCCTCTGTACATCATACGGCATCATGGGGCTTCATAGTGCCTCTGTACATCATACGGCATCATGGGGCTTCATAGTGCCTCTGTACATCATACGGCATCATGGGGCTTCATAGTGCCTCTGTACATCATACGGCATCATGGGGCTTCATAGTGCCTCTGTACATCATACGGCATCATGGGGCTTCATAGTGCCTCTGTACATCATACGGCATCATGGGGCTTCATAGTGCCTCTGTACATCATACGGCATCATGGGGCTTCATAGTGCCTCTGTACATCATACGGCATAGGGCCTTTGTACATCGTATTGCATCATAGCGCTTTATAGTGTCTCTGTGCATCATACTGCATCATATGGCTTCATAGTCCCTTGGTGCATCATATTGCATCATAAGGCTTCATAGTGCCTATAGGCATCATATTGCTTCATAGCGCCCCATAGTGTCTTGGCACATCATATTGCGTCATAATGCTTCTGTACAGCATAGGGCTTCCGTGTATCATATTGCATCATAAGGCTTTGGTACCTCTGGGCCTCAGGTGTCATTTATGGGTCATAGTACCTCGGGCATTGTGTCTTTGTGCCTCTGGCTGTGGGCTTCTGGCTTAGACCTTCTGACTTGTGCCTTGTTGTGGGCCGCACCTTGTATGGTCGGCCTACCACTTCACATTTTGTTTCAGGCCCCCACTCCGGTCTTCGTGTTTCGGGACCCAGATCCAGCTTCTGTTGCTTCATTCTTTGCAACTGGCCTTAGCCAGACGAACAGATATGCTTGAATTGGCCTAGTAACTTAGCATTTCTTCTATTTGGAACAGAACTCTCAAGTGAGTTACTGCCCTGAGTGCTAAAGGCAGGTCTCTCTCATAGTTAGCTTTTAAAGGGAGACATACGTCTTTGGGATTCATCCTTTAAGTGGACATACTATTCTGGGTGCAGGAAATCCCATAAGGTGGAAGAAAACAATTCTTCCTGACTCCACATAGAGCAGTCGGACTAGTTTCCTTGATAGACACCCGGTAGACAGATTTTTGTCCCATAAATCCGTGGTATTATGTTTGCCAGGGGTGGCATCACTACTTTTTGTACCTGGTGGTGAATCAGCAGCTCTGCGTCATGTGGCAGAGGATCCCATACTCGCTGCTCTTGCAGGAGTCAGGGCTCCTAAGATAAAAGAAGCTGTATCAATGACTCTTGCAGTTGAGAACCCATAGTCCCTCTGCCTCGCAGTAGACAATCTCCTCTGTGATGGGAGGAAACCTACTTCCCTCTAGTTGTAGAGTGTGGTTCCTCCCACCATGGCAGTCAGGGGTATAAATATCTTTAAGAAGATTGCCTTTTAAGGGCCTGTCACACTAAGCGATATCGCTAGCAATATCGCTATAACTTGTGACGTTATAGCGATATTGCTAGCGATATCGCTGTGTGTGATACTTGCCTACGACCCGCTCCCCCGCTGGTAATCGCTGATCGCGCGAGAACGTCCTGGACTGTTTCTCGTCGTCAGCTTCCTGCGTCGCTTCCTATGGAGAGACGAGCGTGGAGCCGGGCAGGAGGACGCAGGATCGCCTAGTGTGACAGGTAAGTAGCGACCCTGTCCCCTGCGATGTCGCTGGTGAGATCTGCCTGTGTGGCAGCTCACTAGCGACCACTTAGCGATGCACCAGTGATCCTGACCGCGTCATATCGCTGGTCGGGATCGCTGGTGCATCGCTAAGTGTGACAGTACCTTTAGGATATAACACATAAATAAGTTGACACATTTACAGTGTCTGGGCTAATGACTTGTATAGAGGCAGTCTCAAATAATATCTTGTGTCAGAGGATTCTTACCAAAACCCCTTCCTCCACACACACATCACTTACTCTCCTCAATTCCAGAGTCCAGACTCTCTGTGTCTAACATCAGTAAAACAGGAGTGAGGATCCACATTTCCCTTTCAATGCTTCTAATGAGAAGCCCAATGTTGGTAGTGGCAGGAGATGTTACCTGCCAGATGGGGTATTTCCTTAGTTTCAAATAATATCCAGCCCTTTCTTGAGGTTTAGACATGTAAAGGATTCAGAATACACATGATCTCCTGGATGAGTAGGGTAAATACGTCTCAATGCTCCGCTATTTTCTATGTACTGTTATTGCTCTGATCTTCCAGCAGTGCAGGGTCTCTGGCCTGCAGGTCTCCTTGTAGTATGGTAAGCTGGTCTCTAGCCAAGGTTTAAGCCGAGCCCAGGAGGACCGACAAAGAAACTATCCTGTGTTTTAGGCACATACAGCGAATTACTGGTCTGTACAGTCCTCATTGTATTGTGGCTGTGGTTATCACCATACCTTTTGCTGGGCAATAAGGTTTTTAAACCTATTCTGTGACGAAGGTGTTCATAAGTATCTATCACAATATCTGTAATTCACTGCGGTTCATTAGTGGCATTGGGGTACAACGGGTTTCTTTCCACTGCAGATCATGTTTACCACATTCATACTGAAATCGGCCATTATAGACATATATCAGACACTCACTACGGTGATTACCTTTGTAGATCCCTTTCGATATCTATATTTCTTCTCATCTTATAGATAATTTCTATATCTGGCCTGGTTCTTACCTAGGACTTTGATCCTTGGGCTTCTGTACCCACCCTGGGACCTTTGCTTTGGTATTCTCCATGGTGCTGTCCGGAGGGACGTAAGGGAATTAAGCCTCCGTCACACACAGCGATCTCGCTAGCGAGATCGCTGCTGAGTTGCAAGTTTTGTGACGCAACAGCGATCTCACCAGCGAGATCGCTGTGTGTGACACCTATCAGCGACCGGCCCCCTTGCCAGGTATCACTGATCGTCCTCGAATAGCCTGGACATTTTTTTGATTGTTGGTCTCCCGCTGGCCAGCACGTATCGCTGCGTGTGGCAGGCGGGAGACCAGCGAGCTGGAGCCTGGTAACCAAGGTAAACATGGGGTTTCTAAGAGGCGCTTAGAAACCCAATGTGTACGTTAGAAACCAGCCCGCTGGTGCAGGGAGCTTAGAAACCCAATGTTTACCTTGGTTACCAGCTTCCTGCACCAGCACGCTGTTTTCTAACATGCACAGCGGGTAACTAAGCGACGTCCGGCACTTGTTACCCGCGTGTCGCTGGTGCTGATCGCTGGTGAAGCTGCCTGTTTGGCAGCTCACCAGCGATCATGTAGCGACACACCAGCAATCCTGACAAGGTCATATCGTTGTCGGGATTGCTGGTGCGTCGCCATGTGTGACAGGGCCCTTAGACCTACCGGTAATACTGTTTCCTGTAGTCCCTCAGGACAGCACCCTTATTTCCCTCCCTTATGTTTGTCTTTAGGCTTGCATGGGATCGATCGTCCGGCAGATTGTTCATCATCAGGTCATCGTGGCTCAAGATTGGGATGGCGCCGTTAAAGGGTCTTACATACGCGTTTGTAAGGCCGCATTTAGACCATTTCCATCCATCCTCGGTGGTACTTTGAAAAAACACTGGAGGTGGGAGGGGCCTTTTAACCTCTCTGTGATCCTGTCCTGCTATAGGTCAAGGAATGACTACCTCCATGGTGCTGTCCTGAGAGACTACAGGAAACAGAATTACCGGTAGGTCTAATTCCCATTTTCTTCTCTTTCAGGTTACATCAGGGGCTTATCTACAGCATTACAGAATGCTGTAGAAAAGCCCCTGATGGCAGTGCCAGCAGCTTATAGCCCAAAAAATAGGTGACCGATCACCTTTAATTAAACACAGCTGGACTCCATTGAAGATGTACAACCATCTCAAGGAGGATCACTAAGGAAATGGACAGCATGTGACTCGAATGAGTGTCTGAGCCAAGGGTCTGAATACTTATGACCATGTAATATTTCAGTTTTTTCTTTTTTTATAGATATGCAAAAATGTCTACATTTGTTTTTTCAGTCAAGATGGGGTGCAGAGTGTACATTAATGAGAAAAAAATGAACTGTTTTGAATTTTACCAAATGGCGTCAATGAAACAGAGTAAAAAATATAAAAGGGGTCTGAATACTTTCCTTACCCACGGTAGCTGTACATCATGACTAGGATGGTGTTCCTGCAAATTGTTGTACAGTTACGTCATAGCACTGCATTATGACTGCTCGGAACTTGGCTAAATGGATAGTCGAGCCTCCTGCTGTATAAGCCAGGGCCGGTGCCAGAACCATCCCTGGCTATTTAACCCCACAGATGCCGCAATTAATTATGATCACAAAATCCAGAGAGTTATGAGAGGTAGATGTCTCCATCTCTTACGCCAGCAACACAATTGTGAGGAGCTGATGGTTAACATGGCACTCGGTGGTCAGATATTGACTTCCAGGTCTGTCAGTTACATTGACCTGTTAGGTCCTGCCATAAGTCAGATCTAAACAGCGCACATAAGGAAAAAATTCCGAAAAAAAGAAAAAATTTGAAAGGTAACTCGCCAAAACCCTGACTAATGCACTAGCAGGATGCAGCAGAGCCCCATTGATAAAGGCTGGGGCAGCACAGGTGCAAACCACTGATGAGAACAGCCAGTAACCCATCATGGTCTGGTTGCCTAGTGGAAAAAAATGCACACAAATAAGGCTTGCATAGGACATCAGTCACACAGATAAGTGTGGTGCAAAGTGTCTGAACAGCCTATTAATGATGGCTGCCACCTACAGGTCAGGTATTCACATTGAGCTGCCATGTATATTTAACTGTTTCAGCTGTGCTTTTGCACTTTTCCACACAGCGATATGTCTTTTCCATGGTAGGAGACTTTCTGACTTCGTGACTTGTCTTCTATGCACTGCCACTAGGCTATATAATATCTTTATCTTATTGCAGTTTGCACTTAGCACTTTTGGATTAAGATAGATATATAATTCTTACACATTGTCAGTCTTCTCTAGTTCTTCCATGCACTAGCTAGTTTGGGAAGATTTAGCTGGTGTCTTACTACTTGCAATGTTATTTGGCAGTTCTTCCTTTTATTATTATTCTATACTACATGACAAATGATGTTATTGGGGATTTTGCTTAATATTTTCATATTCAAGGGGGGAGCATTGGTGTAACTATACATTATATATTGTCAGTACTGTTTTGCAGACAATTATTCAGTGCACCAGAATAAAATCATATGATAGTAACATTTTCCCTGCACTTTTGTCTATGTGATACCCTTGTTGGTGGTTCCATTGTGCACACTGTATTTATGTATACCTTTTGTGATCCATACAGTGAGTATGTATTTTATTTGACTTAATAAACGCTGTTTTTAGCTAACTGCATGTCCTTCTACAGTGCTATTTATACTTCCTCTTTTTCCTGGATTGTAGTGGTCACATACAGATGCATCTCACAAAATTAGAATATCATGAAATGGTAATTTATTTCAGTTCTTCAATACAAAAAGTGAAACTCATATTAGTCATTACAAACAGAGTGATCTATTTTCAAATGTTTATTTCTGTTAATGTTGATGACTATGGCTTACAGTAAATGAAAACCCAAAAGTCACTATCTCAGTAAATTAGAATACTTTTATAACACCAGCTTGAAAAATGATTTTAAAATCTGAAATATTGGCCTACTGAATTGTATGTTCAGTAAATGCACTCAATACTTCGTCGGGGCTCCTTTGGCATCAATTACTGCATCAATGCGGCGTGGCATGCAGGCGATCAGCCTGTTGCATTGCTGAGGTGTTATGGAAGCCCAGGTTGCTTTGATAGCAGCATTCAGCTCGTCTGCATTGTTGGGTCTTGTGTCTCTCATCTTCCTCTTGACAACTCACCTGACCTTGACCCCATAGAGAATCTATGGGGTATTGTCAAGAGGAAGATGAGACACCACACCCAACAATGCAGATGACCTGAATGCTGCTAGCAAAGCAACCTGGACTTCCATTACACCTCAGCAGTGCCACAGGCTGATCGCCTCCATGCCACGCCGCATTGATGCAGTAATTAATGCCAAAGGAGCCCCGACCAAGTATTGAGTGCATTTACTGAATATACATTTCATTAGGCCACATTTCAGATTTTAAAATAATTTTCCAGTTCACCAATCCCGACAGCACCATGGATGATGTCCTTCTTATCCTCATTGGGACATGATACAACAAGAGGTTAAAAGGACCCTCCCATCTCCACCCTTCAGTGTTTTTCCTGTCCCACTGAGGATCGGAACAATGAAAGGAAGCTCCTATCCCTGGCTGTACCGGGGGGCCCAGTCTTTACCTTCCTGCCACCAAGAGATCTGCGGCCGACACCCTCTGATGGGGGGGTCCCTCAGCCTACCTCAGTGCAGCGTTGCTCCTGGGTAATGAGCCGCTTCCCCCTGCTTGGGGGCTCTCGGCTGAGACGTCTGTCTCCGGCGTGCTGTAAGCCCTGAGGGCCACTTCCAGATGCTTCATCTCTGCAGACCGGCCGGGGCACTTCCGGGTCACGGCCGGCATGCGTTCCACGGCGACGTCATGTCTGCAGGCCGGGCAGAGAACTTCCGAGTTGTGGCTGGGGGATGCGTTCCAGCGTGCGTTTGCAGGAAGAGGATTCGGCAAAGACACCTGAATGGGTATCGTATAAATAGGGTCCCTGTGTGCGTGTGTAGGCTGCCCTACGGTAAGCTGGTACTGCATACCAGTAATTCTGACATGGAGGATCCCACAAAGACAGACAGTGGCTTGGAGCAAAGCCAGGGGCATGTGGATAAGCTTACAAAAAGCATACAACCACCTTAGCCCTTACCCTTCACTTAGAAACACATGGCATATACTCTGTGTATTCTGGGGGGGACACCTGTCTTGGCGACCACAAAGAAGGATAGCAAGAAGTCAGGAAAAATTGAAAAATGTACTGTAGCGCTAAGCTACCAGAGTCCTGGCAAAAACATCTATGTTACCCCTGCACTTGAAGGATCATCCGTGAGGAACAAACATTGCTGTCCGACATGAGGTCCATGATAAGAGAGGATTTCCAGGCATCCATCTCCTGGATACTGAATCCTCATACCTCACAATCCGAATCCCAGGGAGGGTCCCGTAAAAGACCAAGGGAAACGAAATTGTCCTCTGAAGACGAGATATCGACAAATTAGAAGGGTAGGGGAGGTCTTTACTGACCCTCCAGAAGGAGGGAAAAGGTACCTTTTTTCCTCTGAGGACACGGGCGAGCTTCTTCAGGCGGTACTTCATACCATGCAGGTGGATGAAACCCCAAAACCCCTCACCGTACAGGATGAAATGTTTGTGGGTTTGCTTTCCCGGTCAACGCCCACATTCGCTCTTTGATCATAAAGGAATGGGAGACTGCGGAGAAGAGACTAGTTATCCCGAGGGACTTTAAGCTCCGCCTACCCTTCCAGACTAAGATTTGCATTGAGGGTCCAGGGTAGGGTCCGTCACTACCAGTTCTGGTGTCTTCCCTTTGGCCTAGCCTCATCACCACGGTATTTACTAGGCTGATGGCAGAAGTAGTCGCCTACCTCAGGAAATACGACGTCATCAAAGTACCCTATCTCTAGACGACTTCCTGATAATGGCCAGCTCTGGGACCATTGCCAGTTCTTGATCTCTACGCTTCAGAATCTGGGATGGGCCATAAATTGGGAAAAATTGGACCTTGTCCCAGAGCCAAGAAAAATTTCTAGGGGTCCTACTAGACTCCCAGTTGAGAATATCTTTCTTGCCAGAAGAAAAACATGCCATGGTAGAGAGAAATCACCAGTTTTCAAGGAACCGCTGCTCCATCAGGGAAGCGATGAGAGTTTTAGGACTAATGACATTTTGTATTCCCTGTATAAGGTGAAGTCAGTTCCACTCCCGGGAACTTCAAGGTGCGGTTCTATCCGCCTGGGACAAAAATCAGCAGTCGCTGGACAAAGTGATGGCCCTATCTCTCCTGGTAAGGGAATCCTTATGTTGGTGGACCATTCCGATAAACCTCCAAACCGGAGTTCCATGGATTCTCCCCTTTGCGTTGTATCACCACCGATGCAAGTCAGCTAGGCTGGGGAGGCCATGTGGAAGGGAAATATTTTCAGGGAGAATGGAGTCCGGAGATGGAATCCAGGTCCTCAAATTTAAGATTGGCAGAGGCGACAGTCCCATCCATCTCTGCAGTACATCTGGAGGGATCCAAAAACCAGGTAGCAGACTTTCTCAGCAGACAGAAGTTATCTTCCACAGAGTGGGAACTGAATGAGAAAGTGTGCCAACGCTGGGGGGTGCCACGAGTGGATCTGTTCTCTGCCAAAGAGAATGCAAAGGTCAGAAGATTCTTCTCCCAAAATCCCCTAGGTGGTTCAGGGGGATCAACGCACTGTCTCAGCCATGGTGAGAGGGTCTTTTGTATGCATTTCCACCTCTTCCTCTGGCTCCGAGGGTTCTCAGGAAAGAGCAAAAATTGTCCTGGTGGTGCCCTTCTGGCCGAAGAGAAGTTGGTTCCCTCTGCTGAGAAAGATGACAGAGGAAGACCCCATCCTTCCAAGAAGAAAGGATCTCCTCCACCACGACCTGGTTCTCCACCACGACCCAGACAGTCTTCAGCTCTCAGCATGGATCCTGAGAGGCAGGTCTTGAAGTCAAAAGGGTTGTCTAAGTAATTTCTACCCTTCAAGCAAGTAGAAAACCGGTGACCTCCGCCATTTACAACACAACAAGATTGCTGTTGTGGAGAGACATCAATAGACACTTCCCTCCCCTACATTCCTAGGATCCTTGACTTCCTGCAGTCAGGTTTCAAGAAAAGCCTTAGACCAAGTACTCTGAGGGTTCAAATCTCGGCCCTTAGTGTATTTTTGACTGTCATCTTCCCACCCATGGATAGCTAGGTTTTCTAGGGCTATACATAGACTAAAGCCTTCTGTAAGAAAGTCGGTCCCACCATGGGATCTAAATTTAGTACTAAATGCTCTGTGTAAGCACCCATATGAACCAGCAGATGACATGGACATTAGTAGATTCTCATTCAAGACTACCTTTCTAGTAGCGATCACATCAGCAAAAAGATTAGGGCCTGTAGTTGGCCTATCTGTTCAGGACCCATACTTTCAGATATTCGAGGATCGACTAGTCTAGAGGCTTGACCCAGTGTTTCTCCCTAAAGTTGTTTCAACTCCAATCATGAATCAGGAGGTTGTCCTCCCCTCTTTCTGCCAGCACCCTAACCTGAAGGAAAGACTCTTTCATTGCTAGATGTTAGAGAAACAGTTCTTAAATACCTAGAGGCTACTAAAGACTGGAGGCAGGACTCAAACTTGTTTCTGCAATGTGGGGGTTCAAATAAGGGTAAAAAGGCCAAATCGACAATAGCTAGGTGGATCAGATCCACGATCACTCTAGCCTACAAGGTTTAAGTAATATCTCCCCTGGATACTCTTAGAGCACATTCAACTACAGCCATAGCTACTTGTTGAGCTGAGAAAGGGGGGGCTTCAGCGGACCAGATTTGCAGAGCCGCAACTTGGTCTTGTTTAATTGCCTTCACAAAACATTATAAACTAGACGTAGTCTCAGGGCAACTAGAATTCGGTAGGAAGGTTCTTCATGCAGTAGTCCCGTCCTAGATTATCATACTTTGGTATTTGCCATGGTGTTGTCAGGATTGGTGACCTGGAAAACGGTAATTAGACCTACCGGTAATTGTATTTCCAGGAACCCATCCTGACATCACTACTAGTTCCCTCCCTACTGAGGTGACTCTATACTTATGTGATGTACTGTTTGTATAAAGAATGTCTAATAAAATTTTTGTTACATCCATGCAGATGTGGTACTTTGAAAAGACACTGAAGGGTGGAGATGGGAGGGTCCTTTTAACCTCTCGTTTCCTGTCCCAGTGAGGATAAGAAGAACGTCCGCCATGGTGCTATCAGGATGGGTTCCTGGAAATACAATCACCGGTAGGTCTAATTACCGTTTTTTCAAGCTGGTGTTATAATGTATTCTAATTTACTGAGATAATGACTGGGTTTTCATTGGCTGTAAGCCATAATCCTCAACATTAAGGCCTGTTTCACACTTCAGTTTTCTGGCGTCAGTCACAAGCTGTTAGCAGAAAAAAAAAACGGATCCGACGGATTTGCCTGGCGGATCCGTTTTTTTCCCCCATAGACCTGTATTAGCGATGGATTGTGACCGATGGCCTTTTGTTTCATCCATCATGTGATGGATCCGTCGGAAAATTGATGTTCGTCGGCAGGAAAAAACATCCATAGGAACGTCGCCGTCCGTCTAATGCTAGAATGGACGCCTGTGAGCGACGGATCAGTCGCCGTCCATCATATGATGGAATCCGTTTTTTCAAACTGAGCATGCCCAGAACAATTTCTCTTCATTTAATTTAACCCCAAAAGCTGTTCTGGCACGGAAAAAGTCTCACTCTCTCTCTCTCTCCCTCCCTCTCCCTGTCCTTTTAAAATTCCAAGCAAATGCTGCTTTGACGGATCCGTCAAAAAACCGATCCGGTGCATCCGTTTTTTCAATTTTTCAACACTTTGATGGATTTTGACTGACGCCAAAAAACTGAAGTATGAAACAGGCCTAACAGAAACTAACATTTGAAATAGATCATTCTGTTTGTAATGACTCTATATAATGAGTTTCACTTTTTGTATTGAAGACCTGAAATCAACTTTTTGATGATATTCTAATTTAGTGAGATGCACCTGTAAAATGAAAGTTGATGTTCCATAGAATGACTAAGTAAAAAAGTAAAACAAAATTGTCAAAATGTAAAAAATAACAAAATATATTTTACCAATTGAAATGCATTTTTTTATGTAAAATGAAGCAAAAAAGTACACATTTCATATCACTGAACGAAACGACTCAATGACCCAATCTATGAAACTCGCATTATTTAACCACTAGAATGAACAAGATTTTTTTTTTTTAAAAAAGAAAAAACTTTTTTTTTTTTTTTAACCAAAATGCTACACAGAAAGTGGAATCAAACATAGTCAAAATAAAAATTGTATCAGAAACATAATTTCTGTCTTCAAAAATAAAGCCCTAACATGGTTCTGTCAACAGTAAAGAAAAAAAAAAAAAGTTATACCTGTCAGAATATGGCAAAGCAAAAACAAACATTTTTTTTGGAAAATATGGTTTTACTGTGCAAAAAGAGAAAAAAGCTACATAAGGGTTTTTTTAGCACAATGTGTTTTGCTGTGGAAAAAAAAAATCAGCATTTTACTCTACCAGCAAAGTGAATAAGATTTCTGAAACCTCACGCACACGCTGCTTATTTTTTCTTTGCAGATTTGAAGCAGTTTCTAGCATGTCAATTCTTTCAGCATTTTTCATCTATTCTAAATAGGAAAAGATGCACATATTTTACTCAGCGATTTTCCTGCCAAAGAACACCTACTAAAATCGCACTGACCAAAGGAAAAAAAATGTCTTGAGAAGATGGTCATCACCAAAAGGGAGGCCAAACCGAGTCCAGAGTGACTGCCATTATAGTGAATGGTTCTGTCTGAATCGCCTATTTTGCAGATTTCAATGGACAACCCCAAATATAAGTGCTCCGCATAGAGCAAAGGATAAATGTGACCCGAGCCTTAAAAGTTATCCAAAATGTTTTGTACCCCAAAATAGCACCAATAAAAGCTTTAACTCAACCCACAAAAAACAAGACATTCGAGTCCCTATCTGTTAACAGAAACAGAGGGGGTTTCCACATTACTGGTAGGACAACAGCTCTGGAAGGGCATCATTTCTCCTCTAAAAGAAATCTAGTGAAAACTGCACTCTTAAATCCCCCCTCCCTTTTGAGCCCCAGTATGCCTAAGACACAGTTATCATGCACATATATTGAATTGCTGTAATTAGGAGACCCACTTAAAGCAGCATTCTAGAGTATTTTGCATTGCAACGCTAGAGTAAGATCTCTGAATCTAATATATTCATCGCACGCGTCTTCTGCTCTTCCCATTGTCGATTCGGTTCCGCTCCTCTATCTTATGACCGTAACTTCTGACTGACCAGAATTTAGAGGTAACGGTCACAAGCTCTTAATGCAAGTCTGTGAGAGCCAGAATGATTTCATAGACCTGCTTGAAATGTGATCTCTATCTTGCTACAGCAAACACTGGAGAGGACAACCGGAGCGGCGCCAATAACCGCAGAAAACCGTGGCTGGTAAATACAAGACTAAGTGCAGGAGCCTTGCATTAGTAGCACCACTTCAGCGCTGCAATAAAAAAAACTGGAGTGGCACTTTAACAATTTTCGTAATGTGCAGGATGGCATCCTTGTGTTGTCCGTATTTAACATCTTAAAGTATAGGAGAAGCTTTGTAATTTATCCACCCATGAAAAACTGATGACACACTAACAAAACACTGATGACACTGGACCCCTATATTTTTTGTCCAAATTCCAATATTTTCGTAAATAAATGCAAATCATATTGACCTAAATATACCACTAACATAAAGAACGATGTGTCACAAAAAAACAATCTCAGAATCACTGAGGTATGTAGAAGCGTTGTGAAAAGAAGAAAAGTTCCAGCTTCAGGTAAAATTTAAAAATGATCTTTTCCGTCAAAATAACTTAAAAGTGGTGGATAGGATGGTCAGCAAGCAACGCATTTCGAACATGGTTGTTTGTCAAACTCGTTTGAAAGTGACCAAACATAAGTGTTAAATACACGTGAATTAAAAGCAACAAACGTGAAAAATAACTTAAATTAACATACAAGACGGAAAACAATATTGATCAATAAAGAAAAAAGGGGGAAGAGAAGAAAACATGGGGAAAAATTAATGACATAACCTAAAAGAGAAAATTAATAAATCTTCACTAACCCCTTCACCCCCAAGGGTGGTTTGCACGTTCATGTCCGGGCCAATTTTTACAATTCTGACCACTGTACCTTTATGAGGTCATAACTCTGGAACGCTTCCATGGATCCCGGTGATTCTGACATTGTTTTCTCGTGACATATTGTACTTCATGTTAGTGGTAAAATTTCATTCAAATAACTTGCGTTTATTTGTGAGAAAAACAGAAATTTGGTGAAAATTTTGAAAATTTCACAATTTTCCAACTTTGAATTTTTATGCCCTTAAATCACAGAGCTACGGCACACAAAAAACTTGATAACTAACATTTCCCACATGTTTACTTTACATCAGCACAATTTTGGAACCAAAATTTTTTTTTGTTAGGAAGTTATAAGGGTTAAAAGTTGACCAGCGATTTCTCATTTTTACAACACCATTTTATTTTTAGGACCACATCACATTTGAAGCCACTTTGAGGGGTCTATATGATAGAAAATACCCAAAAGTGACACCATTCTAAAAACTGTACCCCTTAAAGTGCTCAAAACCACATTCAAGAAGTTTATTAACCCTTTAGGTGCGTCACAGGAATTTTTTTGAATATTTAAAAAAAAAATGAACATCTAACTTTTTTTTCATAAAAAAAATACTTCAGGTTCAATTTGTTTTATTTTACCAAGGGTAACAGGAGAAATTGGACTGCAAAAGTTATTGTGCAATTTGTCCTGAGTACGCAGATACCTGATATGTGGGGGGGAACCACTGTTTCAGTGCATGGCAGAGCTCAGAATGGAAGGAGCGCCGTTTGACTTTTTCAATGCATAATTGGCTGGAATTCAGATTGGACGCCATGTCGCGTTTGGAGAGTCCCTGATGTACCTAATCAGTGGAAACCCCCTACAAGTGAACCCATTTTGGAAACTAGACCCCCCCAAGGAACTTATCTAGATATGTGGTGAGAACTTTGAACCCACAAGGGCTTTACAGAAGTTTATAACGTACTGCGGTACAATCAAAAAATCATATTTTTTCCACAAAAATGATCTTTTCACCCCAATTTTTATTTTCCCAAGGGTAACAGGACCCTAAAAGTTATTGTGCAATTTGTCCTGAGTACGCTGATACCCCACATGTGGGGGTAAACCACTATTTGGGCGCATGGCAGAGCTCGGAAGGGAAGCAGCGCCATTTGACGTTTTTGGCTGGAATTGAGATCGGACACCATGTCGCGTTTGGAAAACCCCTGATGTACCAAAACAGTGGAAACCCCCCACAAATGACACCATTTTGGAAACTAGACCCCCTAAGGAACTTATCTAGATGTGTGGTGAGAACTTTGAACCCCCATGGGCTTCACAGAAGTTTATAACATAAAGCCATACAATTAAAAAATCATATTTTTTCCACAAAAATGATCTTTTCACCCTCAATTCTTATTTTTCCAAGGGTAACAGGACCCTAAAAGTTATTGTGCAATTTGTCCTGAGTACGCTGATACCCCACATGTGGGGGTAAACCACTATTTGGGCGCATGGCAGAGCTCGGAAGGGAAGCAGCGCCATTTGACGTTTTTGGCTGGAATTGAGATCGGACACCATGTCTCGTTTGGAAAACTCCTGATGTACCAAAACAGTGGAAACCCCCCACAAATGACACCATTTTGGAAACTAGACCCCCTAAGGAACTTATCTAGATGTGTGGTGAGCACTTTGACCCCCCCAGTGCTTCACAGAAGTTTATAATGCCCGGGCGTGAAAATAAAAAATTCGTATTTTTTCCACAAACATGATCTTTTAGTCACCATTTTTTTATTTTCCCAAGGGTACCAGGAAAAATTGGACCCCAAAAGTTGTTGTCCAATTTGTCCTGAGTATGCTGATACCCCATATGTGGGAGAAAACTACTGTATGGGCACACGTCGGGGCTCGGAAGGGAAGTAGTGACGTTTTGGAATGCAGACTTTGATGGAATGGTCTGCGGGTGTCATGTTGCTTTTGGAGAGCCCCTAATGTACCTAAACAGTGGAAACCCCCCACAAATGACCCCATTTTGAAAACTAGACCCACTAAGGAACTTATCTAGATGTGAGGTGAGCACTTTGAACCCCCAAGGGCTTCACAGAAGTTTATAATGCCAGGGCATGAAAATAAAAAAATCTTATTTTTTCCAGAAACATGATCAATTAGTCCCCAATTTTTTCATTTTCCCAAGGGTAACAGGAGAAATTGGACCCCCAAAAGTTGTTGTCCAATTTGGCCTGAGTACGCTGACACCCCATATGTGGGAGAAAACTACTGTATGGACACACGTCGGGGCTCGGAAGGGAAGCAGTGACGTTTTGGAATGCAGACTTTGATGGAATGGTCTGCGGGTGTCATGTGCGTTTGGAGAGCCCCTGATGTACCTAAACTATTGAAACTCCCCACAAGCGACCCCATTTTGGACACTAGACCCCCCACGGAACTTATCTAGATGTGTGGTGAGCACTTTGAACCCCCAAGTGCTTCACAGAAGTTTATAACACTCGGACGTGAAAATAAAAAAATCATTTTTTTCCACAAAAATGATATTTTTGCCCCCAATTTTTTATTTTCCTAAGGGTAACAGGAGAAATTGGACCCCAAAAATTGTTTTGCAATTTGTCCTGAGTAGGCTGATACCCTACATGTGGGGGTAAAACACTGTTTGGGCGCATGGCAGAGCTTGGAAGGGAAGGAGCACCATTTGACTTTTTACCCTTCGCCACGACAGCACCCACTGGAGGTATCGGATCCGCCCCATTTGGAACAGGAAACCCTACAGGAAAGATAAAAGGGGCGGTCCGCCTTTCCTCCTCAGTTTTGGTTTCCTGTTCCAAACGGAGCCACGATATCCTTCAGGAAAGAATACCTGGGCCAGGCATGCCGCCTGTGCAGTCTCCATGTGAACGACAGGGGCTGCGGTCCGGAGGCAGCGTCGGGGGAGATTCCGCTAGACGGCTCCCCCCTCGTCTGGTGAACGAAGGGTGATGACGGGGTCCGGGGAGGGCCGCCCCGTCTCACCCAGGAGAGCGCCGGTAGGCACCGTCCCGCCGTCACCGCATGATCACCGTCACCGCACCGCCGCTGGGAGTGGTAAGAGCCCAGTGGCGCAGAAAAAAAAAAAAAAGGGGGTTTTCTTTTGAAATTAAAAGCGCACAGCAGCGGTGGCGGTGCATGGAGAGGGGGACCGCATGGAGAGCGGTGGCCGCACATCAAAGCGGCGCGGTAGCCGGCCGGCGCAGTGTCTCCTGACCCCCCGGAAGTAATGGTTGAACTTCCGGGGCGGGATGGCTGAGAGCGCGTCGGGGCATGCGCGCGGTGATCCCAGGGAGGAGGAGCAACTTCCGTGGGGACGGCAGAAGAAAAAAAAAAAAAAAAGGAGGCAAACTATTTAAACAGCGGCGCAGCTGAGCGGCGATGCAGCAATGTCGTCCCCAACGGAAGCGCACGCTCCAGCGGGGGATTCTGCAGGAGGTAGCTCCACCAGGGATCGCAACACCGGCCGCAGGAATGAAGCAGGAGAATCAAGGCCTAGGACGGGATCTCAGCCATCTGATCCGGTAATATAAGGCTTCACTGGGTGAGTGTGCAAAGTATATACTCTGCCTACTAAGCTGACCTCTCCCCCCCCCCCCCCCCCCCCGCCTTGGTGTCCCCTTCTAGACAAAGAAAAAGGATAAATCCAAGCATAAAGAATATGCGTTATGCTCTGAACCTCTCCCTGACTCCTACCCTAAGAAGCTCTGTAAACAGTGCACCAAAGAGACAAAGCAAGGGGCCGCATTGTCGACAAAAGACATTAGAGCAATAATCAGGGAGGAGATACAGGCTATTAACTGTGCCAAAACTCCCTCAGAGACTGGCAGCAAAAAGCAGTTAACCCTCAGCTCAGAGTCAGAGGAAGAAGGGGGGTTAATCTCTGACTCCTCACTCACATCCTCGTCGTCATCAGACATGGAGGGGCGGTCATGTTTCCCCCTGGATAGTGTGGACAACCTAGTCAAATCGGTGAGAAGCACTATGGGGTGTGAGGAACCAAGGGGTGCCCAAACCGCACAAGACATAATGTTTGCGGGATTGGCGGAAAAGAAAAGGAGAGCATTCCCGGTAATACCGGCAATTAAGGCCCTAATAAAAAGGGAATGGGAAAAACACGACCAAAGAAGTTTTCTCCCATCAGCCTCAAAAAGAAAGTATCCATTTAGCGATGAGGAGCTATTAAAATGGACCAAAGTGCCAAAAGTGGATGCCGTTATATCCTCTGCCTCGAAACAATCAGCTATTCCAGTAGAGGACGCAGGCTTGTTGGCAGACCCGTTAGACCGCACGGCAGAATCATCATTGAAGAGGTCTTGGGAATCTACCACGGGTATTTTTAAGCCAGCGGTAGCCAGCACATGCACCACTAGATCTATGCTCGTGTGGTTGGACCAGCTGGATCAACAAATCGAGCAAAAGGTGTCCAGAGAAAAATTACGGGCCGCTATCCCATTAATTAGAGGGGCAGCTGCCTTTGTGGCTGATGCGTCGGCGGACACTCTACGGCTGGCAGCAAGATCAGCAGCTCTTGTGAACAACGCCAGAAGGGCGTTGTGGATGAAGAGCTGGAAGGGGGACGCGCAATCAAAGGCTAAGATTTGTGCAACCCCATGCGAGGGTGAGTTTCTCTTCGGGAAAGAGTTAGACAGTATACTCGCCAAAGCAAAGGAGAGGAAGAAGGCGTTCCCTGACTCTTCTATCCCTTTCTATAGGAGAACCTTTAAGAGGCGACCGTTTGGAAGAAGGAGGCAAACGGAAAGACCAAATAGATGGGCCGCAAAAGAAGAGAAACAAAGGGTACCATGTTCAGGGGTCCAACATTCCGAAGGGAAAATAGAAATTAAAAAATCAGACCCACCTGTAGGGGGTAGATTACGTTTCTTTTATCCAAAATGGGAACAAATATCCTCAAACCCATGGATCTTGGGTATTATTAAAGAAGGAATGAAAATAGAATTCCTTCAAAACCCTTATGATTTCTTTATCCTAACCCGCCTTAACTCTATGGCCCAACAAAAGGCCCTCGAAGAAGAAATTCGGAGCCTACTATGCAAGGGGGTTTTAGTGGAGGTCCCAGAGGGACAGGAAGGTAGAGGATTTTACTCTCCTTTATTTTTAATTTCCAAACCAGATGGTACGTTTAGAACAATTATTAATTTAAGGAAGCTTAATACGTTTATAAAAAATTATAAGTTTAAGATGGAATCAATCAGATCCACCATAAAGCTTCTCTTTCCAAATTGTGTGATGGCGGGGATTGACTTAAAAGATGCTTACTATCATCTTTCTATCCATAATAGATACCAAAAATATCTAAGGGTCGCAGTGGTGTTCGATGGCAAGGTCCGTCATTTTCAGTACACAGCCATGCCTTTCGGCCTCTCTACAGCGCCAAGAATCTTCACCAAGGTGATGGCAGAGGTGATGGCCTATCTTCGTCAAAAAGATACTTTAATCGTACCTTACTTAGACGACTTCCTAATAATCGGGAACTCGGATACCCAATGTACCGAACGAGTGGCTGATGCAATCTCATCTTTGCAGGACCTAGGCTGGATCATCAATATACAGAAGTCCAGGCTCGTTCCGCAATCCCTCCAGATGTTTTTGGGGTTCCAATTGAACTCCATAACCCAGAAATGTCTACTTCCTCAGGTAAAGATTGCACTAACAAAAGCGAAAGTAGAGGCAGCCATAGATAGACCACGGATGTCTCTGAGAGGGGCAGTGATCGCTATTGGGGTCGCTAGATTCCTGTGCCCCTGCAGTCCGGTGGGCCCATTATCATGTCCGCACACTTCAGCATCAGATCCTCCAGGAGGAGAGGCGACATGGTGGTCATCTCGAGAGCAAGATAACTCTAACTCAGGAGGTCTTGACTTCTCTGGAATGGTGGTTAGATGATGACCATCTATCCTCAGGAGTCCCATGGGTCATAGTACCTTCTGGTATCCTAACCACCGACGCTAGCCCCCAAGGCTGGGGAGCCCATATGGGGAATAGCTTTTGTCAAGGAAGATGGAATAGAGAGGAAAGAGAATACTCGTCTAATTTAAAAGAACTGACAGCAGTATACTATGCTCTACATCATTTCCTTCCACAGCTCCAACAGAAACATGTCAGGATCCTGTCGGACAACACCACCACAGTGGCCTACATAAACAGACAAGGAGGTACTCGATCAGAGACTCTGATGTCTTCTGCGGCAAGAATCTTATGCTTAGCCGAAAGCAATTTGTTGTCCCTCTCAGCTCTTCATATCAGAGGAGAGGACAACCAAGAAGCAGATTTCTTAAGCCGACACACACTTCGGCAAGGGGAGTGGTGCCTCAATCGCCAAATCTTCCAGGACATAGTAGCTCTATGGGGGCATCCTCAAGTGGACCTCTTCGCCACAAGGGAGAACAGACAAACAAAGACCTTTGCTTCCCTGTCTCCAGCAGATCACCCAGACATACTGGATGCCCTCCAGGCCTCATGGAAATTCAAGCTGGCATACGCCTTCCCTCCATTGATTCTCCTACCACAAGTGATTCGGAAAATCAGAGAGGAAAAGGCGAGAGTAATCCTGATAGCACCATTCTGGCCCCAAGAGACCGTGGTTCTCGTGGCTACGAATTATGTCAGTGACAGATCCTTGGGTTCTTCCCTCAAACCCCAACCTACTCTCCCAAGGCCCTTTCTTCCACCCTCAAGTGGACAACTTACACTTGACGGCGTGGAACTTGAAAGGCACCTATTAAGATCAAGAGGTTTTTCGGAATCATTAATTACTACGCTCCTACAGAGCAGGAAGCAGTCCACAACCCAAATTTATAAAAGAATATGGAAGAAATTCCTACAGTTTCATACAGCATCTCATACAGCAGAAGTCCCGATAGTTCCTATCTTAGAATTCTTACAAAAAGGGAAGGAATTGGGCTTGTCAGTAAACACACTGAAAGTACAGGTGTCTGCGTTGTGGGCGCTGTATGGCCATAATATAGCAGGGAATAAGTGGATATCACGATTCATTACAGCATGTGAAAGAATAACTCCGGTTCACATACCTACAATCCCTACATGGGACTTAAACTTGGTGTTAGACGCCCTGACAGAAGAACCTTTTGAACCGATAGATACGATATCCCTTAAATATTTATCATTTAAGACGGCCCTCTTGGTAGCACTGACATCCGCTAGGAGAGTGGGTGATATCCAGGCCCTGTCCATAGATCCACCCTTTTTGCAGGTATACCGGGATAGATTAATATTAAAGCCAGACCCCTCATACCTGCCTAAGGTATCAACAAAGTACCATAGGTCTCAGGAGATACTCCTACCAACCTTTTTTGAAGATCCCTCCACTCCGGAAGAGCAGAAATTCCACACTTTGGACGTCAGAAGAACTGTCCTAAAGTATATTGAAAGGTCCGAGAGCTGGAGGCAGTGTAGGGCTCTCTTCATTTCTTTTCAGGGCTGTAAAAAAGGGTATGGAGTCACAAAGAGCACCATTTCCCGATGGATCAGGGATGCCATTCGTTTAGCCTACTCTGCAAAAAAGGAAGAACCTCCGGACGACATCAGAGCACATTCCACCAGAGCAATGGCGGCCTCCTGGGCGGAGAGGGGAGACGTTCCAATTGAAACCATATGTAAGGCGGCAATTTGGTCATCCCCTTCTACCTTCTATAGACACTATAGACTTGACCTTTCGTCTACTTCTGACCTAAGCTTTGGCAGGACTGTCCTTAGCACGGTGGTCCCACCCAGGTGATGGTCTCTGGAATCTCTCCAGTGGGTGCTGTCGTGGCGAAGGGTAAAAAGCCGGATTACTTACCGGTAATGCTCTTTTAATGAGTCCACGACAGCACCCGCTCACTTCCCTCCCTGCTAGAAATATCAATATTAAAAGTATATCTGCTAAAGTTGGATAAGTAAAGTTACAAGTACAAGACATTGCCTAATCCTTGGCGGTCCTCCTGGTACTCTGAAATGCAAAACTGAGGAGGAAAGGCGGACCGCCCCTTTTATCTTTCCTGTAGGGTTTCCTGTTCCAAATGGGGCGGATCCGATACCTCCAGTGGGTGCTGTCGTGGACTCATTAAAAGAGCATTACCGGTAAGTAATCCGGCTTTTTCAACTCAGAATTAGCTGGAATTGAGATCAGACGCCATGTTGCATTTGGAGAGCCCCTGATGTGCCCAAACAGTGGAAACCCCCCAATTATAACTCCAACCCTAACCCCAACACACCCCTAACCCGAGCCCTAACCCTAATGGGAAAATGGAGATAAATACTTTTTTTTTTAATTTTATTATTTTTTTCTAACTAAGGGGGTGATATCGGGGGGTTTGATTTACTATTTATGGCGGTTTTTATATTTGGCAGCTGTCGCACGCTAAAAGACGCTTTTTATTGTAAAAATAGTTTTTGCATCACCACATATTGAGAGCTATAAGTTTTCCGTATTTTGACCCACCGAGTCATGTGAGGTCTTATTTTTTGCGGGACGAGTTGACGTTTTTATTGGTACCATTTTCGGGCACGTGACATTTTTTGGATCGCTTTTTATTCCTATTTTTGGGACGCAGAATGAACAAAAACCAGCGTTTCATGAATTTCTTTTGGGGGGGTGCGGTAAAATTGATAAAGCGGTTTTATTCTTCGGGTCAGTACGGTTACAGCGATACCTCATTTAGGTCGTTTTTTTATGTTTTTGTCGGTTTTATGCAATGAAAACGATTTTATATAAAAAATAATTATTTTTGCATCGCTTTATTCTGCGAGCTATAACTTTTTTACTTTTTCGCTGATGAAGCGGTGTCGCGGCTCGTTTTTTGCGGGACAAGATGACGTTTTCAGCGGTACCATGGATATTTATATGCGTCTTTTTGATCGCGCGTTATTACACTTTTTGTTTGGCGGTATGATAATAAATCATTATTTTTTGCTTCGTTTTTTGTTTTTTAAGGGGTTCGCTAAAGGGGTTAACTAATGGGACAGTTTTATAGGGCGGGTCATTACGGACGCGGCGATACCTAATATGTGTACTTTTATTGTTTTTTTTTTTTATTATTTCCAAAAAATGGATTTATTGGGGGAATATTTTTTTTTTTTTTCTAATTTATTTGGCGATTTTTTTTTTTTAAATTATTTTAACACTTTTTTTTATTTTTTTTTTTACTTTATTAAATAGTCCCAGGTGGGACATCACTGTCCTGTGACAGATCGCTGATCTGTCACATCACAGATCACTGTGACAGATCAGCGATCTGACACAGGCACTGCAGAAGGCTTCCTCATGCCTGCGCTTTGCAGGCACTGAGGAAGCCAGCTTGCTCAGGCCCCCGAAGGCCCCCGTCGCCATCTTGGATTCGGGGGCCTGGAGGAAAGGAGCCCCCCGCAGCAGCGCTGCACATTGCGCTGCCGTGGGGGGCTCAGGGAAGCACGGAGGGAGCCCCCTCCCTGCCGATGCTTCCCTTTAACCCCCGGTACACCGCGATCATGTTTGATCGCGGTGTGCAAGGGGTTAACGTGTCGGGGGCGGTCCGTGACCACCCCTGACACATTGTGCCGGGTGTCAGCTGTGATAATCAGCTGACACCCGGCCGCGATCAGCGGCGCTCACCACGTGGGCGCCGCTGATCGCGCCGACATACTATCCCGTCCATGGGCATAGGGGCCCGGGTCCCATGGACGGGATAGTACGTCGGATGGCAGAAAGGGGTTAATAATGGTAAGCTATTTAATTTCTCAAGTTTAATCCTGAAGGAAATCGACTTGCCAAATTCAAAATCCAGAACGCTTCTCTCACCAGTAAGCACCTTTCTATGTTACCACCGGTTTAAACATTTTCTCAAACCCAAAGATCTTGAGGGAAGAAAGATTTCCCCGATGTATATCAATAAAGTGTCTCGATGCCAAGGATATATGTCTGCTGTTAGTTATTAGTGATAACATTTATATATTCATTGATGCGAGCCTATCGTTTACGTGTCATGCATCCATTGTATAGCTTATTGCAAGCTGCACATTCAATGGTGTAGATGACATGGTCGGTGTTACAATTAATACATTTTTTAATGTTAAACTTTAACTATTGTCGGAATTTGACAGAGAGGAGCTCTCGTGAGCAAAACTGCATGTTCTTCATCGGCGGGCTCCACAATGCAAAAACCTTTAAAATTGAGCCACTTACCAGCAGGTTTGGCTCTTGAAATAAAGCTAGGAGAAAGACGGTTTGTTAATGAAGGTGCTCTTTTAGCAACCACAGATCATCCAATTTTAAGAATGGAGGAAAGAATATCATCCTCAAAGAGTAAGGGTAAATGTTTTAATGCAATCTGTTTAATAACTGAATATTTCTTACTGTGTTGAGTAGAAAAAAACTTTTTTTTTTAATTGTATAGTGGCTTTATGATTTTGCTCTTTAGGGCCGAATAATGAAGCCCTGTTTAATTTGGCTGAGATAGATTGTGCTCTTTGCAATACCCAGGGGGTATATCACTGTTTGGCAAGTCTGTGGTTGAGCTGATTACATTGAAAATCGTGATCGGCAGGATTGCTACAGTTTCATTTAATGCGAATATATTCAGTGGGGAGGAGTCCTGAGGAGGTAATTTGCATATTCCCAGTGCATTCTGGTATAAGTGAACAGTCTCCGTGAGCTCAAAAAACACTGTATTTTGGCTGTTGCTGCTGAAAGGAGGACATTGGTAAGCCAGGGGAGAAGTCCTGAGGAGATAGTTTGCATAAGTGATAAGGGATAAGTGAAGAGTCTCCGCAAGCTTACAGAACACTGGATTTTGGCCATTGCAACTAAAAGGAGGACATCGGTAATTTTGTCATGGTTTTCACAGGGCTGTGGAGTCGGAGACTTGGAGTCGGTGCTCATTTTGGTGGAGTCGGTATAAAATGGACCGACTCCTAAAATATATAATAAATTGGGTACAGTAGTTCAATGCAGAATGTGCTGAATATTTTTTCATAGGAATTTGGGAAAGTTATAAAATGTCCTATAAATGGCTGTTCTATTCCTGATTTAAGGCTACATTCACACACAACGTTTTTGCTGCGTTTTTTGAAGATATGTTTTTCAGCTGTAAAATCAGCTTTTTAAAAAACCGCATCACCCGAAAGGTTTTTGAGCTCATAGATAATGTTTTCAAAAGCAGATTAGAAAAACGCCACACAAACTGACATGCTCATTCAGCCCAAAAACGGATCCTCACAAAACAATGTGTCTGAATGTCATATGTTGAAATCCATTGACTTTGCTGGGATGCCCAGAGTCACTGCATTTTACTGCAAAAAACGGATCCACAAAAATGCTTGTGTGACTCATGGCCGTAGCCAGCGAGGGGCAGGGGGGCAGCTACCCCCCCCCCTAGAAGCAGGGGCACGCACCTATCAAAACTCACTTGTATGCTGCAGTGCTCCCGTCCTGCATTGGCTCCAGACTGCAGGGGGCAATCTCCCCTCCTCTGTCCTGTCTTCTGCCATCTTCACCAGAGAGAGGAGGGGGAGTGGTGCCTGCCCTGCACAGGATCCGATTCCTGGGCCCCGAGCTGGAGAAAGTTGTGCACACGCTGCAGCTGGCAATAAGAGAGAGTCTGCAAGAGGGACATGCTGGAAATCTGATTTGAAAAGTGAGGAAATTGGTTATTGCTGCCAGAACCCCTAAAATTGATTCCACCTTGAAGAGACGTGCTGGGAAAGGGGCAATTGTCGATCAAGCCACTCGGTGGGGCAGCACTTATTTAGTGATTGAGCGATTACTTGAACTAAAACCGTTTCTTATAGATATGGCGAACCCTCAGGTAACCCTAAATGATGGTCAATGGACACAGGTGGCTGAATTGAAGAAATTGCTTAATCACCCATTTACCGTGACTAAAAAAATTACAATCTGAGGATTTAACCCCTGGCATTTTCATAAGGGAGTGGAAGAACTTGCTATTTTGCCTGTCCCAAAGAGGAGGTTTAATTGCAGATGGCATTTCTGTTTCAATGAAACAGAGACACAGCTATTGGAAAATAAAATTTTTCTGGCAGCTGTGGACCCATGTCATCATATACTACTTGATGATCAACAGCTTACTAAAGGAAAAGAAGCTCTGACTGAGGAAGCAGTTAGGATGAGTGGCCTACAGGAGAACTGCCAGGCACAAGAGGACTTAGGTCCTGACAGTGCTACTGCTGCCATATCTTCATCCTCATCAGATGAGGAGTTTGACTTTGACAAGTATTTGGATGACATGGAGCAGGCAAAGCGTTGCCGCAAGGAAAAAGATTTCACTCCGTCTCCTATAGCAAGCAGATTGACCATATTTCAGCAAAATATTTCACTTGCTCTCGAAGAAATAGAAAAATTCAACCGTTCATCAAAACTGTGCATGAGGCAATTCCTTTATACCCGGAAATTGTTAGAGATGTTGCCCATGTGGTTACGTCTTTGCCTCCAACCCAAGTTAGTGTATAGAGGTGGTTCTCTAGCCTTAAAATTATTAGGTCAGATTTGAGGTCATCTATGAAGGAGGATCTGATGGAGGCAATTCTATTTCTTAGAACAAATTCATAGACTGCCCAAATGTTATTTAGTATGTTTTTGTTGAAAACTGATTTTTGCCACCCACTTACATAGTTTATTACATAGTGTTATATTTATATTTGTGTGTGTATATGTATATATATATATGTACAGTAAAGGGTGTTTTACTGAATGGGAGATAGATTTCTCCCAGCAGGTTAATGTTTGGCCGGGTTTTTCCCTAAAGACAGGACCTGCGATGATGTCATGGTCACGTGATCAGCCCATGTGATGCTTACCTCACTTGTAGGAGGGGTTAGGGGCTATTTAATGGAGGTTGGTGTTTGGCACATGGTGAATGTGTTTGAAAGTTACAGGAACTTGGCTGGACTTAGCCTGAATTTGTATACAGGATCCCCGTGCTGCAGGACTATAGCAGCCAGAATCTCAACAACCCTGGGAATGGCACCTGCCGGATGCCGCGGACCTGACAGCCACTTAGTTAAGCCCCTCCCTTGCAAGGGGTGAGTCTGGGACCAGTGGTTCTCCAAGCTGGAGTATATTTATATGTCTTTCCTTACTTTCGGTTATACCTGCTGTTTGCAACTTGACATTAAACCACTGAAATTGGACTTTAAGCTTGTGTTGCCTCGTTACTGCAGCCCTGCCATTACCTACCAGAGCGAATCCCTAATATATATATATATGTGTGTGTGTAATCGATATTACATAGTGTATTACATATTTACAATTTATTATTACAGTATTTTGTGTTCTAAAGTTGTATTCCAATAAATATATATTATGTTCTAACTAAATATCTTGATTATTGTATCATAAAAATGATGAAATGTCTGATGTTCACATTGTACTACCATAACTTTTTCATTTAAATATAAGCAATATATGTCAGAGTCGTGGAGTCGGAGTCAATGTAAGGGAAATTGAGGAGTCGGAGTCGCAGGTTTGGCTTACCGACTCCACAGCCCTGGTTTTTCACCGCTTTTATATATTATTAAGAACATGGAAGAGGCCAGGAGCCATTTGGTGAGTTGCATTTCTTGCTACATGTTCACAGACTTACCAGTGGAAAAGGTAAATTTCACATGCCAGAAATGCAAGCTTGTGTCCCTATAGGAGGAAAAGTTGCAAAATCTAGGAGAGGTTAGCTACATTGAAAAACATTAAGGAAGGTGAAGAGTTTTAGAGCAGAATTATTTTTTCATGTTACAGAAAGAGAAGAAATTCGAAGTGCACCTGAAGATACAGAGGAATGGAAGCATGTGACCCAGAGAAGCAGGAGGATCGGGAGGCAGTCAGTACCCGTACTGCTCAGGAATCAGTAACAGGCTCTTACGCAGGAGAATGATGAAATACATCACGAAAAGACTTTGCCTACAAAGAACAACCATGAACGCCCTCAGAGTCCTGGATGGAGAAAGAAAAATGTTGTGATGAAGAAACGGAGAGTTGTGGTCATGGGTGATTCCCTGTTGAGAGGAACAAAGGCCGCTATCTGCAGACCTGATATAACCTCAAGAGAAATGTGCTGTCTTCCAGGTGCAAAAATTAAAAATGTGTCTGAAAGGATATCAGGACTCTTCAGACCTACAGATGACTACCCATTCCGGCTAATACATGTGGGGACTAATGACACCACAAGAAAGGACATGGAAACCATCTGCAGTGACGTTGAAAACTTGGAAAGAAAGTGAAACAACTGGGAGCGCAAGTGGTCTTCTCATCCATCCTCCCAGTGGATGGCCATGGAACAAGGAGGTGGAATAAGATTCTGCAGGTGAACAACTGGCTACGATGATGCCGTCAGCAAGGATTTGGATTTCAGGATCACAGAGTGAATTACCTATATGATGGACTACTTGCTAGAGATGAGGTGCACCTTACGAAGACTGGAAAACATGTATTTGGAAGTTGCCTTTCTACACTCATCAGGAGAGCTTTAAACTAGAACAATGTGGGAAGGGAAGCAAAAGGCCAGAAAAAGCCACACACCTGACAAATACTATTGAGAACTCCACTATTAGAAGTGGAAAGGAAGAACAAAGACAAAAGAATCTAAAAAATAAAAATATTGGAGCAAGAAAAGACAATCACAAACTAAAATGTTTCTATACAAATGCACAAAGCATGGGCAACAAACAAGGAGAAGTGGAACTACTAACACAGGAAAAGAAATATGTTGTAATTGGAATCACTGAAACTTGGTGGGACGATACACATGATGAGAATACAAGGCTAGAAGGATGCAACTTATTTGCAAGAAACAGACTTGATAAAAGAGGAGGAGGAGGAGGTGTTGCATTGTATGTTAGTAAAGTGTATATCAGCACAGAGATCCAAGTTTCAGAGACTGGGAGTTCTGTGGAAACTGGGTAAGAATACAAGGAGAAAACAACGGAAATAACACTATTGTAGTTACTACAGGCCTTTTGTGCAAGCCGAGGATATGGATCTTTATGCATCAAATGGCCAAGTTCTCCAAAAAATATGACAATAGTGGTCATGGGAGATTTCAACTATCCAGGCATTTGTTGGGATTCTCTCTCAAGCAAAACAAACAGGTCAAGCAATTTCTTATCCTCTCTTGCTGACAACTTTACCTTCCAAAAGGTAGGGGAGAAAACAAAGGGATCTGCTACCTTGGATCTAATCCTTATAAACAGGGAGGAAGAGTGAAACTTCAAGGATAGATTTCAGAAAAGCAGATTTTAAGGGACTCGGAGAATTAGAGCGATCCAATGGCTGGATATCCTTAAGGGCAACAATGTCCAGGAAAGATGAGAAATTTTGAAAAATGAGGTTCTCAAAGCACTGTCATTAACAATTTCAAAAAGAGGGATGAACGGCAAGCATTTAAGGAAACCAGGATGGATGAACACAGAACTTTAAGCACATGCTAAAATTGAAGAAAAATATCAAATGGAAAGAGGGAGGCATATCTAAAGAAGAATATAATGCTGTCTGCAGAACCTGCAGGGGACCCATCAGATTATCTAAAGCTGACAATGAATTAAGACTTGCAAGAGACATCAAAAACAATAAAAAGGGATTTGGAAGATATGTCTAGAGTAAAAGAAAAGTCAAAGATGCTATTGGATTTTTACAAGATGAAAATGATAAAATGGTAAGAAAGGTTGTTGAGAAGGCCGAACTTCTTAAATTCCTATTTTGCATCTGTTTTCTCTTAGAAAGGAAATATAAAATCAACTGATCTCCACTGTCCTATTAAAGGAATAGAAGAATCCAGGCTATCTATAAACAGAAAGATAGTGAGGGAATACTTGGCTGACAAATGAATTCAAGTCTCCAGGTCCAGATAAATTACACCCCAGAGTACTGAAGGAGATAGCAAAATAAATTTTTGAACCACTCTCCATAATATTTGAAAATTTTTAGCTATCCGAACTCCCAGAAGACTGGAGAAAAGCAAATGTTGTTCCTATCTTCAAAAAGGGGAAGAAGATGGACCCAGGGAACTATAGGCCAGTGAGTCTGACTTCTATACCAGGAAAGATCTTTGAACAAATTATTAAACAATATGTAAGTACCTGGATAAGAATGAAGTGATTAACCAGAGTCAGCATGTCAGACTAACTTAATTTCCTTCTATGACAGAATCACTGGTTGGATCAGGGAAATGCTGTAGATATAGTATATTTTGACTTCAGCAAAGCATTTGACAGAGTATCTCACACCATCCTTATTGAAAAAAATGACTAAGTATGGAATGGACAAGGCAGCTGTTAGGTGGATTTATAACTGGCTTAGTGATCGGACCCAAAGAGTGGTCGTTAATGGCTGCTTATCCAGTTGGAAGAATGTCTCAAGAGGGGTACCTCATAGCTCTGTTTTGGACCCTGTATTTTTCTGCATCTTTATCAATTATTTAGATGAAGGAATTGAAGGTACACTGATTAAACTTGCTCATGACACAAAGATAGGAGGGATAGCTAATACTAGAGAAGAGAGAGAGGGTTCAAAAAGATATAAATAAACTGGAGCAGTTGGCAGCAACTAACAGAATTGTTTTTAACAGGGAAAAATGCAAAGTACTACATCTGGACAATAAAAATGAAAAAGCATATACAGAATGGGAGAAATAGGGCTAAGCAACAGCACATGTGGAAAAAGACTTGGGTATACTAATAGATCATAAACTAAACATGAGTCAACAGTGTGATGCAGCAGCAAAAAAGGCAAATGCAATTCTGGGATGTATTAACAGAAGCATACAGTATGGATGATGTGAAGTCATTATCCCCCTCTATTCCTCTTTGGTCATACCTCATCTGGAATGCTGTGTCCAGTTTTGGGCACCACATTTTAAAAAAGACATCAACAAACTGGAGCAAGTTCAGAGAAGAGCCACCAGAATGGTGACCGGTCTGCAAACCATGTCCTATGATGGACTGTTACAGGATTTGGGAATGAAGTTAAAAAAAGAAGACTGAGAGGAGATTTAATAGCTGTCTACAAATATCTCAAGGGCTGTCACATTGTAGAATGATCATCTTTATTCTCATTTGCACAAGGAAAGACTAGGAGCAATGGGATGAAACTGAATGGGAGGAGACACAGATTTGATATTAGAAAAAACTTTTTGACAGTGAGGGTGATCAATGAGTGAAACAGCCTGCCTCAAGAGGTGGCGATTTCTTCAGTGGAAGTCTTCAAACAGAGTCTGGACAGACATCTGTGTGGGATGATTGGGTGAATCCTGCTTTGAGCAGGGGGTTGGACCAGATGACCCAGGAGGTCACTTCCAACTCTACCATTCTCTGATTCGATGACTGCTTTGGCCACATGTTTGGGTGACTAGTTTTGTAGTGCATGATGTTATTACCTGCCATGGGTTTTCTAAAAATGGAAGAAATAATAAATCTATCCATCACACTAGTAAGTTATAAATCCAGGAAGGTTATTTTGGAAGATTCAAAATTAATGGTAAATTGTTAGTTGAACTTGCTTGCATTTATATATTCACCAAAGAGTGGAATGGCAGATACATCTCCACTCCAAATGAGAAGTTTGTCATCAATGTATTTGCCATACCACTCGATGGATTCCAAAAAAGGGTTGTAGGGAGAATATAAAAATAATTTCTACCGATAAGATATTACCAAATTCGCCAATGAAGGGGAGAATTTAGCCCCTATTGATACTCCACAGTGCTGTAAATAACTATAAAATAAAAAATACGGTAGTTGTTGGTGCATAAGAAATGAAGTGACCTGAATAATAACATTTTGAAGACTCCCGGTTCCAACACGTACATGAAAGGGAGTGTTTTACAGGAGCTCCATAACCCAGCTTCTCTCAGTGCAATTCCTAGAACCTATTCAACCTTGCGACAGGCTAATTACCTGTCAGACTCTCCAGGCATCTCCATCGCGTATGGAGAAATTTATTAACAGTAGCGGGTCCCGAAAAAGTTTTTCTCCCTGGACACCACTAGAAGCGTGCAACAAGATGGCGCCGGACGCTCCAAAAGCAAAGAAATCTAGTAAGTCCTCGGGCACAGCACCGCATACGATACAGACGGGGGAGGAAGTAGAGGGGGAACAACCAGCAGGACTTAATATATCATATAAAGCTTTGGCTGCAGAGGTGGCTAAAATATTGGTACCAGACATAAAAAATACTCTTGAACAAACAGTTTCTGCATCATTGCAGCAACTGCAGGCTTCCATCACTCAGCAGTCTGAAAAGCTTGATATAGCTGAGCACAGATTGCAGCAGAGGATGAACTTCAGAATATACAACTAGAGCTGAGAAAAGCCACAAAATTGAGCCTGCAATTGTCTGAAAAATTAGATGATCTAGAAAACAGATCGAGGAGAAACAATCTAAGGATAATAGGTATCCCAGAATCTATCTCCCCTACTCATTTAATGAAGATTTGTATGGAGGAACTTCCCAGATCGTTGAGGATAGAAAAGAGTATGAGGCTGTGTGCACACGCTGCGGATTTTGCTGCGGTTCCGGCCGCTGCGGACCCGCAGCAGTTTTTGCTGCGGTGTACAGTACCATGATTCCCTATGGGAATCAAAAACCGCAGTGCAGACGGTGCGGAATTTTCCGCGCGGATTATCTGCGGTTTTCAATCCGCAGAAAGAATTGACATGTCAATTCTTTCTGCGGATTCTCCTGCGGTTTGCCATCTCCTCCATTGAGGAGATGAAAAACCGCAGGGCAAAACCGCAGAGCAATCCGCAGGTAAAACCGCAGGTCTTTTGACCTGCGGTTTCACCTGCGGATTTTACAAAATCCGCGCGGATGAATCCGCACATAATCCGCAGCGTGTGCACACAGCCTGAAAGTAAAAAGAGCCTACAGAGTGGGTCCACCTCTGCAGCAGTGATATGCCCCGGGGTACTCGGAGCCGGGCCCATCGGCTTCAATGGGAGACTGTGTCACAGCGGCTGGGACCCGGTCCGTGGCCCCAGGCGGTCAATGGCTATAGTTTGTGGTGGGGGTAATTAAGGAGATGGGAATAAATTTATGGTTGAATACGTGATGCCACCTGTGGCAATCTGGTCAGAGGTGACCAGCGCTGCAGTGTTGCTTCTCTGGGATGGATGTTGGGCGCAGCTGTGATGTAGCCCTCCACAGGTTGGGCTGTAGTCCCAGGGCAGAATAGATGTAGTTGTTAGTAGATGTGGAGTGGAGTGAAGGAGTGGTGCAGGAGTAAAATGGAGGACACAGTCGCATGTAGTTCAATGGGCTTTACTCACTGTCTGGTGCACACAGATGCCCGCTTCGGTACGGAGTCCTCCAGGTCAGGGGTCCAGTAAACTTCCAGGTAGATGAGTACACCCCTCCAACACTCCCTTTCAGTATGTTCCTTTCTAGGCCGTCTCACTGTGCTGATTTCCTCTCCTTTCTCCCTTTCCAGCACCTTCACAGTCAGTGTCCCAGGCTAGCTGCCACGGATCCTGTCAGAATTCGTCACTCAGGCGGTTCCTTGATCCTATATGGCTGCCTTTCTGGGACGATAACTGGGATTCGCTGTGGCCCATACAGCAACCACAGCTGTCAGCTTGCTAGTTAAATTTGTTGTTTACTTCGCTAGGCTAGGGGCTGAGACAATTCTGCAACCTATTTTCTTCTCCCACCTGATAGCAATCAGCGTGGGACTCTAGAAATTCCCTTCTTTCCTCCCGGCAGCTTCTCCTCCCGGCAGCTTCTCCTCCCAGCCAATCTATCCAGCAGCTCCTCCTGACAGGAGCTGCTCCAAGCGCATCCTTCCTCCTGCTCTTCCCCTGAGGGGACTCCAAACTACTTAAAATCTCCCACTCTTTCTCTAAGCTCCGCCCACTTGATGTTCCCATTGGCTGCTCTACATCACTCCACTTTCTAAGCGCCTCCCCATTACCTACCTTCCCCCACTAGCTCCCAACACCCTTTCCTAACCAGTCTGGGATGAGGCCATCCTCCCGAAGGGTACGCCCAGGTGCCCTGACTAGCTAATGTGTGTTGAATGCAGTATTAAGAGTGTGGTCAGGTGCCCCAATCTTACCTGGTCGTGAGATACCACACCTCTGGATGAGATGCAGTACCTCTGTGGCGACTGGACCCGCAGGGGCGCCACAGCAGCAGCACAATTCTCCCTCTCCTAGTAGACCAAGACCGGTAATGGTGAAATATCTGGACTTTGTGGATGAATCTGCCCTTCTACAACATTACAGAAAAAAGTAGACTCAGACCACTATTAGAGGGCACAAAGTTTTATTATTCAACGATTCCGTAGAAGTCACGCCAAAAAGGAGAGCATTTAGTGATCTGTGTACTGAACTGGTGGGAAAAAAGATCAGATTTGCGCTGCAATTTCCTGCTACTCTGAAGATATTTCCCCCAGAAGGTGGTACAGAATCCTTTAATGCACCGGACATGGCCAGAGAATCTATGAAGAAGTTGCTTCAGAATAATGGGGGACGAGTCCCTGTATGAGACCCAGATGGAGAGAGATTATAACAATCTGTCGTATTAAGGAAGAGGTGATGGCAAAATCTGTTAGAAGAAGGCAATTTTTTTTTCTCCTAAGGCACGCATTGCAAAATAATAAATTGTATGATATGTTTGAATTTGGGGGATAAAATGGAGGAGATTGAGGCTAGGTTCTAAAGGAGGGGGGAAAGTCTAGTTTTGGCGAAAGAAAGGGTGGGTTTACAGAGTGCCCACAGGTACATGTGCGAAAAAAGTGAAGTCAGAAAAAGACTTAATACTCTGTTTAGGTTTTAAACTGTTTAATTCAACAGACTGGTTAAAACGGGTTAATTTTTTTTAAATTTCTTGTTATATATTTAATATGAAAGTAGTAACATAGAATGTCAAAGGACTTCAATCCCCACATAAAAGAATGATGGTTTTGAGACACCTTAAGAAACTTAAAGTAGACATTGCAATGCTACAAGAAACGCACATAAAACAGCAAGATTTCTGCAGGATGGATAAAATGTGGGTGGGTTCTGTTTTGGGATCTCCGTCGGTGAATAGGAAAGCAGGTGTACTGATTTTAATAAGCAAACAGGCGAACTGTAAAATAATATCTTGGGATTCAGATAAATCTGGAAGGAAAATAAGAGTATTATTAGACACCAGGTGGGCAGGGTTAGATTATATAACATATATGCTCCAAATGGGAACAATAAAGTTTTTTTTTTTAGAGAGCTGGAAACTCAAATATTGGAAGATGAGGAGGAAAAGATAATCATTGGTGGTGACTTTAGCACAGTTGTGAGTAACATTGAAGATAGATCTAGAGTGAGACAGACAGACAGTAGTAGATCAAGTGACCAGAGTGGTGGCACCATTCCTAGAAAGCACTGGGTTGATAGATATCTGGCGTACATGTCATCCAATAGATCGAGAATTTTCTCATTTTTCACATGTTCACAACTCTTGGTCTAGAATAGATTATTTTCTGATCTCTCAAGACTTGGTGAATAGGCTGAATGATATTAATATTCAGGATCTAATTATTTCGGATCATACCCCGATCTCGTTATCCTTGCAGGACACTGTCCCAAAAGGCTGTGATATCTTATGGAGATTTCCGAAGTTCTTGGCACAAGATGAAAATGGTCAAAAAATCATAAAAAATTGGTGGTTAGAAACTTAGAATTTGAATTAGATAATAGAGAACAGGGATTCAGTGCATTTATACTGGGTACAGCAAAGGCTGTTTTGAGTAGGAGAATAATTGGATATGTCAATTCTTTAAAAAAGAAAACGAGGATATCCTATAATGAAGCAAATCAGAAAATTAGAATAAGTTACACAGAATATATCAATAAAATTTTGAAGAGTTGGTTTATAGTTACTGTATTTATTGGAGGTGAAAAGTCAAAGCTTCCAATGCTACATGCTGTGGGATCGAAGTATATAGGGAATTTAAACCACATGTGATCCAAAAAAAATTGGAAAGATCCCTTTTTTTTTTTTTTTTTTTTTTTTTTTTTTTTTTTTTTTTTTTTTAGAAAGTATATCTAAAAAAATGTTTTATATTCTCCGGAGAGCGCTGTGCTAGGGGTCGTAAAAGAGAATCTAGCCAGTCACCCAGAATCTCGCCTACAGAACCAATACCATTTATAATGGGTCTCAGGGGTGGTGGGTTGGGTATATAAGAAATGTGACATTTTAGAAATATTTTAAAAAAAAGTGGTTTTCCCAACCCAACTCTTCAAAATTTAATTATTTAGGTCACTTCATTTCTTATGTCCCACAAGTATTTTTTATTTGATGGTTGTTATTATTTACAGCACTGTGGAGTGTGAGTGGGGGCTAAATTCTCCCCTTCATTGGCGAACCCTACCCAACCCTTTGGAATCCATCGAATGGTATGGCAGATACATCAATGATACACTCCTCATTTCGAGTGGAGATGTATCTGCCATACCATTCTTTTGTGAATATATAAATGCAAATGAGTTCAATTTACAATTTACCATTAATTGTGATTCATCCAAAATAACCTTTCTGGATTTAGAACTTACTAGTGTGATGGCTAGATTTATTATTTCTTCCATTTTTAGAAAACCCATGGCAGGTAATACCATCATGCACTACAAAACTAGTCACCCTAAACGTGGCCAAAGCAGTCCTCACTGATGAACATAACATCAAACAAAACTGTAGTAATCCTGCTGATTATGATTTTCAAAGTAATCAGCTCAGCCACAGACTTGCCAAATGGGGATATCCCCCCTGGGTATTGAAAAGAGCACAATCTATCTCGGCCAAAAAAAACAGGTCTTTATTATTTGGCCCTAAAAAGCCAGATCATAAACACAATTTAATAAAAACCTTTTTTCTACTCAATACAGTCCACAATTTTCAGATATTAAACAGATTGTATTAAAACATTTACCCTTACTCTTTGAGGACGATATCCTTTTCTCCATTCTTAAAATTGGATGATCTATGGTTGCTAAAAGAGCACCTTCGTTAGCCAGCCGTCTTTCTCTTAGCTTTTTTTCCAAGAGCCAAACCTGCTGGTAAGTGGCTCAATTTTAAATGTTTTTTTCGTTGCAGAACATGCAGTTTTGCTCACCAGAGCTCCTCTTTTTCAAATTCCGACAATAGTCAAAGCTTTAACATTAAACAATGTATTAATTGTAACACCGACCATGTCATCTACGCCATTGAATGTGCAGCTTGCAATAAGCTATACATCGAAACGTGTTGCTTGCTGATCATCCTGTCCGCCACTTTTAATTTATTTTGATGGAATAAAGATCTTTTTTGAATTTTACCAGAAGCTGGAACTTTTCTTCTTTTCTCTGCATTTGCAAACACGAGTGGTCGGCTCGTGGTTCCATGCTCGCTGGATCTGAATGCACTTCATGTTGTGAGCTGGTACCATTTCCCTTTTTGTTTATGTAGATGTGTTAGAGTTATTACCCCATAAAGTGACACTGGTCAGAATTGAAAAATTTGACCTGGTCAGGAAGGTGAGAACAAGCTGTAGCGTAAAGGGATTAAAACATTTCTTTCTTACATATTTTAGCATTTGCTGGACGTTACCTGGGCAGGTACCAAAGTAACAAAACTGGAGACTCCGAGGATTGCAACCTACTTCTCAAACATTTTGTTATGAAAATTAAGGCCACCGGTCCTATTACAGTGGCTGAATACATGAAAGAGGTTCTAACAAATCCCATAAAGGTACAGCCTCTGTTTTTATGTAAAAAAAAACAATAATAATATCTTTATTTCATAATCACATTAGGACTAAAGTAATAGGAATAAAAATAGTTACCGTATTTATCGAACTATAAGACGTACCCCAAATTTTCAGAAGGAAAATAGGGAAAAAAATTAATGTGTCAAATGGGGGTCCGTCTTACAGTCCGAATTCAGCATATCCGGGGGGGGGGATCAGCAGTGCTGTTGGAGCAGGGTCACAGGGGGTGTTCGGTGGTCCAGCGATATGACTCCCATCCCAGGAAGGTGTGGTGGCTTCCGGAAAATCCCATCTCAGGCAGGTTCGGCAGTGGTGCTCTGTGGTGTGGTGCCTCTGCTGGCATCTTGTGAAAGCCCAGAGGCCCCCACATATCCATTGCTGCGATGCGGTGTTCTCCTGGAAAATGGCTGCCGTGGGCAGCGCATACTCAGACTGAGATCTCTGCAACGAGATCTTGGGAGACTAGATCTCGTTGCCGAGATCTCAATCTGACCATGTACCACTCCCGGCGGCCATTTTCCCGGAGCCCGCCGCATCACAGCAATGGATGTGCGGGGCCTCCGGGCTTTCACAAAATGCCGGGCGGAGCCCCCCCAGCACCACAGAGTACCACCGCCGAACCTGCTGCACCAGCCTGGGAAGGGAGTGTGATCATCACCCGACAGCGTCGGACCAGGACCGCCGCTGAATCACCCGAATCCTTGCTGCCGCCACAGTATTTGTAAGTATATTCCGACTATAAGACGCACCCCCATTTTCCCCCAAAATGTTTGGGGGAAAAAGTGCATCTTAAGTCCGAAAAATAGTTACATTCTTCAATAGGTAAAAAAATAAAGCTAGAAAAGAGCTGATTAGCCATTATGTAGAGCCACCCTGAGCTGCTCCTGTGACACTTGTGGTGTTCATCTGGCCAGCCACCATGTAATTCTAGATTTCTGCCTTTCCAGGTGAGATTCCTGGGTGGCCATGGCTTCCCCCAGCAAAATAAGAGGTTGTTTCTGATTGTGTCAATTTAATATTTAAGCTCTAAATGTTATTTTAGCATAATTCATTTCCAAGTGTTGTGAGAATCTCAAGGCTGCTTCGGTAACCTTAGAAGTTCCTGTATGTCATCTGTAGTTGTATATATTTCCATATAATTATCAGGATTTCTCCATCTTTTCTTGTTCCCCAGGGCTACTATATGCATCATGATGTGCTAGGAGAACATGGCGATTTCGTCACTTCCCCTGAAATAAGCCAAGTGTTTGGAGAGGTATATGCATTATGTGCAATGATCTCTAACCCCCACCTGAAGGGCATCATCTGGGCACTGCTACCATGGTCATCTCATCACTGCAGTTGTAAAATTTGGGCATACTTTTTCAGCAAATACAAGGACCATTTACAGAGTTGCCTCAAACTATTTAACCGCTTCAATGCCACAATCAAAACTTGTTACACCAAAGCAGGCATCACTATAGCATGGATGTGAAAAATGAGGATAAATGAACTCATGGAGATCAACATCCAACACTGTGGAGACACCATCACATGTTTGTCAACGCAGTGATTCTAGAGCAAAGCCCCCATCCCTTATGGGAAATATGTAAAAATATGCAAAACACAATCCGCGGAGACACCATCACATGTTTCTCAATGCAAGCAATGACTAGCCAGGTCTTTCCCCGGGAAGGAACAACCACGGGAAGGGCAGTCTCCAATGAAGGAAACCACCTATGCCAAAACTCTAGAATCACTGCGTTGAGAAACATGATGGTGTCTCTGCAGTGTTGGATGTTGATCTCCATGAGTTAATTCATCCTCATTTTTCACAGTCTTCTACTAGGCATTGCTCCTTCTGGCCAGTTTCCTACTCCACACTGATGAGGGGCAATACCCCGAAACAGCTGTCTGTGGATGGATACCATGTTTTGGCATAGGTTGTTTCCTTCATTGGAGACTGCCCTTCCCGTGGTTGTTCCTTCCCGGGGAAAGACCTGGCTAGTCATTGCTTGCGTTGAGAAACATGTGATGGTGTCTCCGCGGCTTGTGTTTTGCATATTTTTACATATTTCCCATAAGGGATGGGGGCTTCTACAAGGCATTGCTCCTACTGGCCAGTTTCCTACTCCACACTGATGAGGGGCAATACCCCCAAACAGCTGTCTGTGGATGGATACCATGTTTTGGCATAGGAAGACTCATGGAGATCAACATCCAACACTGCGGAGACACCATCATATGTTTCTCAACGCAGTGATTCTAGAGCAAAGACCCTATCCCTTATGGGAAATATGTAAAAATATGCAAAACACCATCACATGTTTCTCAACGCAAACAATGACCCACCGACAACTGTTTCTGAGTATTGTCCCTCATCAGTGTGGAGTAGGAAACTGGCCAGTAGGAGCAATGCCTAGTAGAAACGTGATGTGTCTCCGCGGCTTGTGTTTTGCATATAGCATGGATGTGACCCATCTTGTTTTTTTTATGCACAGGAGCAAAACGTGTGGTCTTCTGAATTTTTATACATTAGTTTATAGCACAACAGCCAAGAGCAGGCTGCAGTGTGGACACAGGGCATTTTTTGTGAAATTATTCTAATAAAGTTTGCATTTTTCCTCATATTTTTGTCACAAAAACGCAGCTTTTTACTGTCCCAGCAAAGTGTATGAGATTTCTGGATTTTCATTGTCTTCAAATCTGCAGCATCTCAATTTTTTCAGAAATTTTGCAGCATTCTTCACCCATTCTAATGAATGGGCAAAAAACACCCTGAAAACTTGTGGTTTCTTTACACAGCGCTTTTCGTGTCAAGAGATACATTTTGTGTGCAGAAATGTCTGCAGAAAATGCTTAATGTGTGCACATAGCCTTGTGGTTAAGCAATAGGAATAGAGAACCTGTTTAACCCCTTAGTGATGGAGCTAATTTTTCCTTAGGCTAGTTTCACACTAGCGTTTATTCGACGCAGCGCACGGTGCCGCTAAGCCCCGCCCCATCCAGTCATCGCCGCCTACTATCACACATGGACGCTTGCGATCTGCGCACCCTATCTTTAGCATAGGGTGCGCAGATCGTGCGCTGGCCGTGCGCTAGTAGGATTTTGGCGTGCGCACCGAAATGCAACATGCTGCGTTCATGTGCGATAGTAGGCGGCGATGACCGGATGGGGCGGTCAGGGATCCGGCAGGGGGCGGGGCTTAGCGGCACCGTGCGCTGCGTCGAATAAACGCTTCCCGAACCAAAAGTCTTCAAGAGAAGATTGTTTTGTCCAGCTAAGACTTAGATCACACAATACAAAGGGGAAGGTTGAATTTGTAGCTTTGTCACTTCCTTATATTGCTTGGAAATCTGCAGAAAAGTTCCAAAACACCAAAATATACTTGCTTTATGTGCGGAGTTTGTTGCATGTCACCTCTTCCTGTGCTGAGGAAGACGTCTGTACCAGGAAGGGCATGCTATGAATTTGAGACTACATAACATCTATCATTCATTTCAGATTTTTTTTACACTGTAAATAGAAATTGTTAAAACCTCATTAACTTAAATTATACTGTAATTTGTGGCAAAATGTTAAAGTCGATTTTGAAAGTTTAATTTACCTTTATTTCTTTATTCTAATATTTTAATTTATTTCTTTATTCTACATTAACTTGTTTGTGTTTTTTGTAGCTAATTGGAATTTGGTGCATTAGTGAATGGATATCTGGTGGAAAATCAAAATCTCTAAAGATAGTGGAACTAGGCCCTGGGAAAGGTAGTCTAATGGATGACATTCTGAGGGTAAGTGTAGCTGAAGAGGTCAGCCACTTTCTCTGATTAGCGCAGCTTTCCTCACAAGCTGACCAACACTTCTGTCCATTTATTGGCTGCTCGTGGAGGAGTATGTGACCAGACCTGTCCATGTATTGGCTGCTCGTGGAGGAGTATGTGACCAGACCTGTCTATGTATTGGTTGCTCGTGGAGGAGCGTGTGACCAGACATGTCCATGTATTGGCTGCTCGTGGAGGAGTATGTGACCAGACCTGTCCATGTATTGGCTGCTCGTGGAGGAGTATGTGACCAGACCTGTCCATGTATTGGCTGCTCGTGGAGGAGTATGTGACCAGACCTGTCTATGTATTGGTTGCTCGTGGAGGAGCGTGTGACCAGACATGCCCATGTATTGGCTGCTCGTGAAGGAGTATGTGACCAGACCTGTCTATGTATTGGTTGATCGTGGAGGAGCGTGTGACCAGACATGTCCATGTATTGGCTGCTCGTGAAGGAGTATGTGACCAGACCTGTCCATGTATTGGCTGCTCGTGGAGGAGTATGTAACCAGACCTGTCCATGTATTGGCTGCTCGTGGAGGAGTGTGTGACCAGACCTGTCCATGTATTGGCTGCTCGTGGAGGAGTGTGTGACCAGACCTGTCCATGTATTGGTTGCTCATGGAGGAGTGTGTGACCATACCTGTCCATGTATTGGTTGCTCATGGAGGAGTGTGTGACCAGACATGTTCATGTATTGGCTGCTCGTGGAGGAGTATGTGACCAGACCTGTCTATGTATTGGTTGCTCGTGGAGGAGCGTGTGACCAGACATGCCCATGTATTGGCTGCTCGTGAAGGAGTATGTGACCAGACCTGTCTATGTATTGGTTGATCGTGGAGGAGCGTGTGACCAGACATGTCCATGTATTGGCTGCTCGTGAAGGAGTATGTGACCAGACCTGTCCATGTATTGGCTGCTCGTGGAGGAGTATGTAACCAGACTTGTCCATGTATTGGCTGCTCGTGGAGGAGTATGTGACCAGACCTGTCCATCAGCCTCCTCCAATAGAAAAGCAGCTTTTCCATGGCAGGTGTTTCATAACTGGAGTATAACTCATATTATACTCATTGAAGTCCCTGGTGTTTGAATACATATGAGTCCAGTGGGCAGTCCTATTAAAGATTGACAGCTATCTCTGCACCGTCATACAGGGAAGACAGTAAACCACTGAATAGGACCGCCCACTGGACTGGTATGATTCCAAGCATAAGGAGAGTCAGTGAATAAAAAGCAAGTTTTATTGAATCTTTTCCCACAATAATTTTTAGCAATCTGATCAGCTCCTTCTGCCCCATAATGTCCTGCCTGCAGATCACTTACCATTTTCAGCATGAACAGGTTCTCTTTGAGACCACATTCCCATGATGAGCTTTTGTTGCGTTTTTGATGTTGCAGATTTTTGAAGCATTTCTGTTCCTATTATAAATTAGGTTACCATACTTGCATTTTTTCATTGCATTTTTGAGTGCTTTTTTTTTTTTTTTACTTGCATTTATGTCTTGTTTTAAATAAAGCTGCTTCTTGGCACGTCCTGGTATTTGGGTTTGACAAAACTTCATTAACAGTCATGTGCGGATTACATACGTTTTTGATACAGTGGAAACACATTAATAATGCATATTTGTTTTTTTTACCTGTGAATTTTCTGCATTTTATGCAGTTCTTTGGGAAAATCCAAACAGGAAATTCAGCATACCCACAAGACATATTGACATGTTGTGGATTTCAAACATGCACCACAGGTCAGTTTAGTGGGTAAAAAAAAATAAAAGCACAGTGGGCATGAGATTTATGTAAATTCCATTTAATTTGTTGGAACGGTTACGTACTTTCGCTCAGCAAAAAATGCAGTATCAAAAACTCATTGTGGGAAGTTAATCTAAGACAGCAGCATACTTGTAACTTTCGGTGTAATAATTGATGTATTCATTACACAAGTTTGTTGTACAGGGTGGGCCATTTATATGGATACACCTAAATAAAATGGGAATAGTTGGTGATATCAACTTCCTGTTTGTGGCGCATTAATATATGGGAGGGGAGAAACTTTTCAAGATGGGTGGTGACCATGGCAGCCATTTTGAAGTTGGCCATTTTGGATGCAACTTTTTTCAGTGGGAAGAGGGTCATGTGACACATCAAACTTATTGAGAATTTCACAAAAAAACAATGGTGTGTTTGGTTTTAACGGAACTTTATTCGTTCATGAGTTATTTACAAGTTTATGGTCACTTATAAAATCTGTTCGAAGTGCTGCCCATTGTGTTGGATTGTAAATGAAACCCTCTTCTCCCACTCTTGACACACTGATAGTGGTCATAAACTTGTTAATAACTCATGAAAGAATAAAGCTACATTGAAACCAAGCACACCATTCTTTTTCTTGTGAAATTCTCAATAAGTTTGATGTGTCACATGACCCTCTTCCAATTACCATACAGGCCATTAACACCCAGAAACTTATGAAGAACTTGCAGTCTTCATTGGCCCCTATCTCCTCCCTCTCATGTCCTGATTCTGCATTGAAGCATTACAATGAAACACTTCAAACTGCCCTGGATGAATTTGCACCCCCTATAAATAGAACACCACAATGCAGACGGCGACAACCCTGGCACACGGTGCAAACACGTTTCCTGCAGCGGTGTTCCAGGTGCGCCGAACGTCTGTGGAGAAAATCCAGTCTACCCGAAGATTTCATCCATTTTAAGTTTATGCTTAGAACATACAACACTGCCCTTCACCTCTCCAAACAAACCTATTTCAACACCCTCATCACCTCACTGTCCAATAACCCGAAACGTCTCTTTGACACTTTTCATTCTGTACTCAATCCAAGAGTACAGGCCCCAACCACGGAGCTCCGAGCTGACGATCTGGCCAATTACTTCAAAGAAAAAATTGACCAGATCCGACAGGAAATTATCTCCCAATCACCTCATACCATGCACTGTCCTCCCTCCCCCACTGCATCTAGCTCACTCTCTGATTTTGAACCAGTCACAGAAGAAGAAGTAAGCAGGCTCCTTGCATCTTCTCGCCCAACTACTTGCACCAGTGACCCATTTCCGTCACAGCTCCTCCAGTCCCTTTCCCCTGCTGTCACCCCTCACCTAACTAAAATATTTAACCTCTCTCTCTCTTCTGGTATTTTTCCCTCCTCATTTAAGCATGCCATCATACATCCACTACTTAAAAAACCATCCCTCGACCAAAACTGTGCCGCTAACTATAGACCTGTCTCTAATCTTCCCTTCATCTCTAAACTCCTGGAACGCCTGGTCCACTCCCGTCTTATCCGCTATCTCTCAGAAAACTCTCTTCTCGACCCTCTCCAATCCGGTTTCCGCTCTTTACACTCCACTGAAACTGCCCTCACTAAAGTCTCTAATGATCTGCTAACAGCTAAATCAAATGGTCACTACTCCATGCTAATTCTCTTGGATCTCTCTGCAGCATTCGACACTGTGGATCATCAGCTCCTCCTCACTATGCTCCGTTCCATTGGCCTCAAGGATACCGTTCTCTCCTGGTTCTCCTCCTATCTCTCCGACCGCTCCTTTACTGTATCTTTTGCCAGTTCCTCCTCCTCTCATCTTCCCCTTACTGTTGGGGTCCCCCAAGGATCAGTCCTAGGCCCCCTCCTCTTCTCCTTGTACACTGCCCCTATTGGTCAAACAATCAGTAGATTTGGTTTCCAGTACCATCTCTATGCTGATGACACCCAATTATACGCTTCTTCTCCTGACATCACGCCAGCCTTTCTAGAAAACACCGGCGATTGTCTAAACGCTGTGTCTAATATCATGTCCTCACTATATCTGAAACTGAACCTGTCAAAGACTGAACTCCTGGTGTTTCCTCCCGCTACTAATGTACCTATACCCGACATTGCCATTTCTGTGTGTGGTTCCACTATTACTCCCCAGCAACAGGCCCGCTGTCTTGGGGTCATACTTGATTCCGAGCTTTCCTTTGCCCCCCACATTCGATCACTGGCTCGCTCTTGTCATCTGCACCTCAAAAACATTTCTAGAATTCGACCTTTTCTTACCTTTGACTCTGCAAAAACTCTTACTGTTTCTCTTATTCATTCTCGTCTCGACTATTGTAACTCTCTTCTAATCGGTCTCCCTCTTACCAAACTCTCCCCTCTCCAATCTTTCTTGAATGCTGCAGCCAGGATCATATTCCTCACCAATCATTACACTGGCTACCCATCCACTCCAGAATTCAGTATAAACTTATTACCCTCACTCACAAAGCCCTCCATGGCTCAGCACCACCCTACATCTCCTCCCATTTTTCAGTATACCACCCTACCCGCGCCCTCCGTTCTGCTGATGACCTGAGGTTAGCATCCTCAATAGTCAGAACCTCCCACTCCCGTCTCCAAGACTTTACACGTGCCGCGCCAATTCTTTGGAATGCACTTCCCAGGTCAATACGATTAGTCCCCAATCCCCACAATTTTAAGCGTGTCCTGAAAACGCATTTATTCAGACTGGCCTACCGCCTCAACACATTAACCTAATCTATCCCTGTGTGGCACAGCCAAAAGTTTTACCATAACCAGGTTCCCCGCACCATTCTCCTACATGCTTTATGCATCCATTAGCCCTCTGTGTCCGTGCTGTCACACACCTAACATTATGGCTGGTCCATACAATCAGGGCAACTGTTACCACCCACCTTTCGTGTCTACCTCTTTCCTAATAGACTGTAAGCTTGCGAGCAGGGCCCTCTTTCCTCTTGGTATTTGTTATAATCTACTGTATGTGATTATTGTTATGCTGTAATGTCTATTGTCTGTACAAATCCCCTCTGAAATGTAAAGTGCTGCGGAATATGTCGGCGCTATAAAAATAAAATTTATTATTATTAATTGGAAAAAATAAAGTTGCATCCAAAATGGCTGACTTCAAAATTCCCGCCTTGGTCACCACCCATCTTGAAAAGTTTCCTCCCTCCCATATACTAATGTGCCACAAACAGGAAGTTGATATCACCAACCATTCCCATTTTATTTAGGTGTATCCATATAAATGGCCCACCCTGTAGATGTGAAGAGTCTCCAATATTTAGTGTAGCTGGACATGTTGTAGCTCAAATAGGTGGATATTTGTGTTGATGATTTAACTTTTAAGACCCTGCATATGTTTTATGTGATAATGGTGAAGAATTTAAGTGGTTGTGTTGAAAAAAAATAGGCATACATCTTCTCAAAGATCCCTGCTGAAAGAGGGGCATACTCGCCTTCTCCATCAACCCTCTGGATCCAGCACAGGCGACTGTAGATGTTTGCACCAGCTCAGGAAGCAATGGATGCATATGTTAAAGCCTATGATTGACTGCAGATGTTTGCACCAGCTCAGGAAGCAATGAACGCACATGCTAAAGTCTGATTGGCTGCGGATGTTTACGCCAGCTCAGGAAGCAATGATCGCATGCGCTAAAGCCTATGATTGACTGCGGATGTCTGCACCAGCTCCGGAAGCAATGAAGGCGTGCGCTAAAGCCTATGATTGACTGCGGATGTCTGCACCAGCTCAGGAATCAATGATCGCGTGCGCTAAAGCCTATGATTGACTGCAGATGTTTGCACCAGCTCAGGAAGCAATGATCGCATGCGCTAAAGCCTATGATTGACTGCGGATGTCTGCACCAGCTCCGGAAGCAATGATCGCACGTGCTAAAGCCTATGATTGACTGTGGATGTCTGCACCAGCTCCGGAAGCAATGAACACGTGCGCTAAAGCCTATGATTGACTGCGGATGTCTGCACCAGCTCCGGAAGCAATGATCGCACGTGCTAAAGCCTATGAATGACTGTGGATGTTTGCACCAGCTCAGGAAGCAATGAACGCGTGCGCTAAAGCCTATGATTGACTGCGGATGTCTGCACCAGCTCAGGAAGCAATGATCGCGTGCGCTAAAGCCTATGATTGACTGCGGATGTCTGCACCAGCTCCGGAAGCAATGAACGCGTGCGCTAAAGCCTATGATTGACTGCGGATGTTTGCACCAGCTCAGGAAGCAATGAACGCGTGCGCTAAAGCCTATGATTGACTGCGGATGTTTGCACCAGCTCAGGAAGCAATGATCGCGTGCGCTAAAGCCTATGATTGACTGCAGATGTTTGCACCAGCTCAGGAAGCAATGAACGCACGTGCTAAAGCCTATGATTGGCTGCAGATGTTTGCGCCAGCTCAGGAAGCAATGAACGTACGCGCTAAAGCCTATGATTGACTGTGGATGTTTGCGCCAGCTCAGGAAGCAATGAACGCATGCGCTAAAGCCTATGATTGGCTGTGGATGTTTGCGCCAGCACAGGAAGCAATGAACGTACGCGCTAAAGCCTATGATTGGCTGCGGATGTTTGCGCCAGCTCGGGAAGCAATGAGGGCTAAAGCCAATGATTGACTGCAGCAGTCAAGTAACTAGAAGACACGACATCAGAGAATCAGCGCTCCTGTGATAAGCTGATACAGGTGCTGATATAGACCCCTAGTGTTGTTTGCTCTGGATCCACGAGGGTAGCAGATGGCAAGTTTGCCTCAGTATATTCTTTTTAAAAGATCTACGCCAAAAACATTCTTGTTTTTATCTTTGGGCAACCCCTTTAAATCCTTAGGTGTAAGTTTTTCTGCACAGCTGCTGCAATGTATTTCATAACTTTGCAGGTCTTCAGTCAGTTTCAACATCTCCTGAAATCTTGTGATATTTCTATACACCTAGTAGAAGTGAGCCCTAAACTGAGTGAAATCCAAGCACTCCGGCTAACAGGGAACAATGTTGAAGTGAAATATGATGAAAATTCTTCAGCCTACAAGAAAGGTGTAACAAAATCAGGTCTGCAGATTTCCTGGTACCAGGATGTACGGGATGTTCCAGCAGGTAACATGTTAAAGATTTATACAAAGTCTGAGTTTATATGCGTTAATAATTTTACAAACCGCTAAAATAATCATGTTAGTTATCCATTGTTGCTTGGAAATGGCTAAAAAGTGACTTTATAGTGTTGTTATATTTAAGAAAAGTTGTCTCCAAACACTTTTATACTTGTTACATTGCAAAAAGAGCAGGTACTCGAACTCCCTGGACCCAGCCCTGTGTCTCTGCTACTGCTCTGGTGTCTGCTGGGGTACACATCACCTCTGCAACCAATTCCTGATTTCAGCGTGTCTGCCAATGTAGACTGCCTGAGCCGCTGAGCTTAGTCATTGGCTGCAGTGGTGATGAAGCTGTTAACGTGATGTCACCACTGCAGCCAACAACACACCAGAGTTATAACAGAGACACAGTGCTGCACCCAGGCAGGAGCAGTAAGGCATAGTTTGCATTTTTGTTTTTAAAAGTTAGCTGAGCCTGCGGACAGAGATTTTCTGGAAGGGAACAATTATCTTAAAGGAATTTTCCCACAAACAAAAGTTCATTTTAACCAATACATCTTGGAATAATAATAATTCCCACAATTGGATGTGTTTAACTCCTTCCCGACATGTGCTGTACATATACTGCTCTGCGGGAGGTGCGTTCAGGCAAAGAGCAGTATATCTACAGTGGAACGATCGCACAGCCTCAGGCTGAGCGCCGCGGCGATCGCGTGTGGTTGTCAGCTGTATGTGAAAGCTGACCCAAAGAATAAAGCTGTGTTACCAATTTTACCACACACGGAACGGTATGAAAAGCAAAAACCAATTCCTGAGTTGCTGGTTTATGTTCATTCTGTCTCCCAAAAATCAGAATAGAAAACTATCAAAAAAAGTCGTGCCCAAAAATAGTTTTCACTATAAAAAAGCTTCTTTTAGTGTGTAACAGCAGCCATAAATGTGGTCCCAAACATTATGTAAAATGTTCCCAATAAAAGCTTCAATGCCATCCAAAAAAAAAAGCAAGTCCACACTCATGTCCATCATCTGTTAGCAGAAATATAGGGGGCTTCCTCGTTACTTGAAGTACGACGACTCTGGAAAAATGAAATAGCTCCTCGCTCCCCGAAAGAAATTCAGCAAATTCTCCACTCCCAAATCCCTTCTGAGCCCCAGTGTGCCTAAGCCACATATAGTGTCCACATGTTTGGCATTCCTGCTGAGAGCCTGCCTACTTTACAGGTGCATGTCTCCAGAAGCATGAGCTGGGCATAATGTACTGGTCACTACAATAACAGTTTGCAATTTTCTCCCACCAACATCCACTGCTGCCTGTTTCTGGAAAACACCCATGGAGTCAAAATCGTCACTACAGCTGTAGATAAATTCCCAAAGGAGTATAATTTCCTAAATGGGGTTACTTGAAGGGGGATTCTGCTTTTCTAACACTTAGGGGCTTTTTATATGAAATCCGCAAACTAGTCTAGGAAAATCTGGACTCCAGTAGGCAAATAGCGCTCTGTCCCTCCCGAGTCACTTTGTATGGCTAAGTAGTACTGCACAGCCACATGTCGGGTATTTCTACATTCAGAAGAAATTGTGGGACAAATTCTGGTGCCATTTTTACCCATTTCTCAGTATGAAAATGTAAAACTTGGGGCTAAAACACAGTCTTGGTAAAACTGGGAATTATTTTTACTTTATGCCCAATGGTATAAAAGTTTGTGACACATCTGTTCTGTCAATATAATCACTGCACCCCTAGATTAATTCATTGAGAGGTTTAATGGCAAAATGGGATCACTTATGGGGGGTTCTGATGTTCTGGTACCTCAGGGGCTCTGTCAATGTAACATGCGGATATGCGGACATCACAATGCGGATATGCAGTGTTTCTGCGCGGAAAAATCCGCTGCGGATCCGCTGGATATCTGCATCGTGTGCACATGGCCTAAAGGAAAATTTTTGTGAAAGAAAAGTAAATATTTTTTTTCCACATTCCAAAAATTACTATGAAACACGTGAAGGGTTAATAAACTTCTTGAATGTGGTTTTGAGCACCTTGAGGGGTGCAGTTTTTAAAATGGTGTCATTTTTGGGTATTTTCTGTCATATGGGCCCTTCAAAGTGACTTCAAATGTGATGTGGTCTCTAAAAAAAAAATGGTTTTACAAATTTTGTTGTAAAAATGAGAAATCGCTGGTCAACTTTTAACGCTTATAACGTCCTAACAAAAAAAATTGTTTCCAAAATTGTGCAGGTGTAAAGTAGACATGTGGGAAATGTTATTTATTAAATATTTTGTGCGATATGATTTACCTATTTAAGCGCTTAAAAACTAAAAGTGTAAAAATTGTGACATTTTCGCCAAATTTTCATTTTTTCACAAATAAACGCAAGTCATAGCAAAGAACTTTTACCACTATCATAAAGTACTATATGTCACAAGAAAACAGTCTCAGAATCACTGGGATCCGTTAAAGCGTTAGAGTTTTGACCTCATAAAGGGACAGTGGTCAGAATTGTAAAAATTAGCCTGGTCAGGAAGGTGAAAATAGGCTTTGGGGTGAACGGGTTAAATAAAATGTTCCTGTGCTGAGATAATCTTATAAATGTGTAATGGCTGTGTCTGACCATGCAAGAACATGGTCTGATCATGCCGCAGCTCCTGGGCAGGGGAGGAAGCAAAAGAAAGGATACAGACAGGACAGTATGGGATCACAGCTGATTCTTTTTTGAGGTAAAGCATTTTCCTGCCTTTTTTAAACAATATTTTATTTCTAAGAAAGAATCCTTTGCAATCATGCGCTGTAATGTCTGTATACTCTGTTTTACTTCCCCTGCCCAGGAGCTGTGGTATGATCAGACCTTGTTCCTGCACGGTCAGGCACAGCCATTACACAGTACACAGCAGGGGCACATTTATAAGATTATCTCAGCACAGGAACATTTTATTTAAACACATCCAATTATGGAACTTATTATTATTTTGAGATCCATTGATTAAAATTAACTTTTGTTCATGGGAAAACTCCCTTAAAGGGAATCTCATCAGGTTTTTTCCACCCTGATTCTAGCAATTTATCACTTACTGGACTGCTGCTGTAGTTTTTACAAAATCACTCCTTTTTTGGCAGGATATACTCACTAGAAGACACGTAAACCTGTTGCCATGTAGTACTCCATATTCATGAGCGCTATATAACCCTGCCTCCATCACTGATTGTCAGCTTTCTGCCTATGCACACTGTACACAGAAAGCTGGCAATCAGTGTTGTCGGCGTTGTTATACAGAGTTCAGCATTCAGAGAACTGCTAGATCTGCAATAGAGGAAACGGTGATTTTATCAATCCTGCAGCGTGCAGTCTAGTAAATGACAAATCAATGGAATCAGGGGGTCTGTCCTTTTATCATACTGCTCTCAGATGTCATAGGCTTACATGAACGAGCTATACGAAAAGGGTGTGAACTATGCGACTTACTAACAAATACCCCTTAATTAAAATTTAACTTTTATTAAGTAATATAAAACTATTATTACCTAAGAATAAAGTGAAGCGCGCACTATATGAAATAGAGAAACATGCACAACGGGCTAGAAAGGACAGAGAGTAGGCTAATATAGTATCTATAAATGTATTCCTTATGCCTCCTGTCCAATACAGTAGTATAATAGATAGCCACTACTGTTTTACTGTTTATATTCATGAGTTGTCTTGTATATTTTAGCCCTTTGGACATGCTTATAGATTTCATATATTGCATATTGCACTCTTCACTTTATTCTTGGGTAATAATAATTTTATATTACTTAATAAAAGTTAAATTTTAAATATTGGGTATTTGTTAGTGTCAGACGGCATAGCAAAAATCTGGTGACAGAGTCCCTTCAATGCACAACATACATGGAGGAGCTAAATGCTGCCATGTGAGTATTGGCGGTTGCAGTGAGTATTTTGTTGTTTCATAAATCTAAGGGACTAGTTTTACCTTTGAGATGAACTTGCTATTTATAAAATCAATTATTTTGTTTTTGCCATTTCATTTTGGCAGCTACAGGTTTTATGTTTATTGCTGATGTACCTTTATTAGTCTTTTTAGGTGATGAGTTGTAGTTTGTATAGCCCTATGTTGGAGTACATGCTGACAAGCCACTGCGTTTGTAGATGCTATAAATGGGGGTAGTGCAGCTCAATGGGCAAGGGGCCATGAGTATGTGAGAAATAATATTAAATCTTCTGCTAAATTCTGCTGTCACTCTGACTTTAGATTACTGAGTCCTTAGAGTGTGTGCACCGCGTGCTGTCAGGAGTCTCCAGTAAAGACTAGTGAATTGAACGATGACGAGCACATCTGGTCGAAATGTAGCTGGAAGTATGCAAATCACATGCTTATGCTTATATGACCATCCACTCTCACCATCAATACCATTGAATCCTGACAGTATGCAATGTCCACACTGAGAATTCAGAAGTCTGCTGTCACAAAGTGCCAAAGGCATTTATTTTTTAGGCAATTATTTTTTTTACAGCTACTGTGTTTTAATTAAGAATTAATAATGAAATAAATGTTTGATTTGTAATATTTTTTTTTTCCTGTTAGGTTATACATTCTTCTTAGCACATGAATTTTTTGATGCATTACCAATACATAAATTACAGGTAAATTCAGGCCTAAAAATGTGCCTTTCACATTTATACTGTCCGCTACTCTAATCACTTACATCAGGGTTTCTGTCTAAATCTCCGAAATCCCGTGATTCAGGTGGAACCTCTGATGGTCTATTTCCTATATTGAGATAATAATAATACATTTTATTTCTATAGCGCCGACATATTCCGCAGCACTTTACATTTCAGAGGGGACTTGTACAGACAATAGACATTACAGCATAACAATAATCACATAGATGATAACAGATACCAAGAGGAATGAGGGCCCTGCTCGCAAGCTTACAATCTATGAGGAAAAAAGGTAGACACGAAAGGTGGGTGAGATGGGCAGAGTTACTCTGGACTCTGTCTCAGCTCTTGTGTGTGTCCAGTGAACACAACTGTAGTCAAGAGAGAGTTCTAGAGAGATGACTGGGTCACAGCAGAGGGATGTTCGTGTGAGCCGTCGCTTCCAAGATGGGGACTGGGCCACACTTCAGTGAATGAAGGCAACAAGCATGCGAAGTAACCCTCCAAACGGGGATTTGCGACCTAGCAGGGTAGTATCATCATCCCTTGTCAGGGCCTGTGTGACATTCTGCTTTGCATAGAGAGTGATGATGGTGACGGTCCCGGTAATGATATTGACACCCTTTTAGCTCAGGTATTAAGACTTAGGCTAGGTTCACATTTGCAGTTGAGTCCGCAGCGTATCGTCCGCAACCATAAGCGCATGCAAAAATGCATGCAAACGCCTAAAAACGCAGCGGTTTTTAGACGCATCATCTTACGCTAGACGTAAAAAAAAAGCTGCGTTTTTATGCATTTGCATGCGTTTGCGTTTTATGCGCATACTTCCCATTTGGAAAACTTTTTCCATGACATATTCTGGGACACAAGCCATGCCCAATGGGTGTGTCTCATGGGATTTCGTTGTATAGACCCTTGTAGAGCTGAAAACAGAAGATTTTGAGCCTGTATCCTGCGTCAAGATGGATATTCCCAAGGAGAGTTTCTTTTTTTAAACTGGATTTGATTATCAAATTGGCTCTTGCCTTTGCTTGTGAGCAAGAAAGAGAAAGACGGAGAAGAAGACGGCGTCGGCGCTTTTGGCAACACCCCATTCTTGAAGTCCATGAGAGCCGTGGAGCCTACCACTCCTTATTCAGTGAGCTCCGTGAAAGCCCGGACAAATATTTTGAGTAGACAAGGATGTCTCGAGAGCTTCCAGGAATTGCTGGCTCGTGTAGAAGGAGCCATCAGCAGACAAGACACTAGGGTACGTAATATTTAAAAATGAACGCACACCTGTCATAATTAGCATTGTTCTGCAATGTCCACTTTTTTTTTTTTTTTTGCAAAACTCCTGTCATTAATATTTTTATTCCTAAAAATTTTTTCTTTCTCTGTTAGGCTCTCTCCAGTAGCCAGGAATCTGCCAATCATCGCTCCAGTTCCGGATAGGCCTTTCCACCCTTTCTGGGATTGTTGCGGACACTTATCGGGCTTTTGGGACGTGCTTTATCATGAATTTATCCTCCTACCCAACACGCGACATCTGGCTGGAAAATGCTGAAAAATTCTCTTGAAGCTCATCAAGAGAACGCCAAGAGTGTGCAAAGCAGTAATCAAAGCAAAAGGTGGCTACTTTGAAGAACCTAGAATATAAGACATATTTTCAGTTGATTCACACTTTTTTGTTAATTATATAATTTCACATGTGTTAATTCATAGTTTTGATGCCTTCAGGGTGAATCTACAATTTTCATAGTCATGAAAATAAAGAAAACTCTTTGAATAAAAAGGTGTGTCCAAACTTTTGCGGGAGATGTGATTGTGTCCAGAGCAGTACTAGTACGGCGCCGCAATTACTGTGGCCTCACGGTGAGCCCCGCCGCGATCACGTGCGTGTCAGCTGTATGTGACAGCTGACACCCCGCAGCAATGCCCACAATCAGTGCTAGCACCTATCACAGGCATTTAACCCCTCTGATGCTGCCGTCAGTAGTGACAGCGGCATAGAAAAGCATCTTGCAGGGAGGGGGCTCTCTGCGCACTTCCAACAGAATAATGTAATGTGATCGCATTATTCTGATGGTCTCCATGGAGACCGCCAGCATCAGGATGGACGCGGGGTCCTTCTGGGTCCTGCAGTGAGGTGGCTTGCGGGCTGTGCAAAGTGTCAGATCACCGATCTGATGTGATATAGTGATGTTCCATACTGGGACAATGTAATAAAAAAATCCCAAAATAAAGGAAAAAAAATGTTTTCCAATAAATACATTTATTTATATAAAAAAACAAAACAATAAAAGTACATATATTTGGTAACGCTGCGTCCATAACGACCCTCTCTATAAAACTGTCCCACTAGTTAACCCCTTCAGTGAACACGGCAAAAAAAAAAAATTTAGGCAAAAAACAATGCTTTATCATAATACCCCCAAACAAAAAGTGCAATAAAACGCGATAAAAAAGACAGTTGTAAATAAAAATGGTACCGCTGAAAACATCATCTTGTCCCGCAAAAAAACAAGCCGCCAAACAGCTCCATCAGCAGAAAAATAAAAAAGTTATAACTCTCAGAATGTATCGATACAATAATGATTATTTTTTCTGTAAAATAGTTTTTATTGTGTAAAAGCGCCAAAGCATAGTTTTTTTTATGTTTTTGCTGGTTTTTGTTCATTCTGTCTCCTAAAAATCAGAATAGAAAGCGATCAAAAAATGTCATGTACCCGAAAATGGTACCAATAAAATCTTCAGCTCTCCCCGCCAAAACCAAGCCCTCATGTGACTCTGTTGGCTGGAGTATGAAAAAATTATAGCTCTCAAAATACGGTGACGCAAAAACTATTTTTCGCAATAAAAAGTTTCTTTTAGTGTGTGACAACTGTCAAACATAAAAGTCCGATCTAAATCTGGTATCACTGTGATCGCACCGACCCAAAGAATAAAGTCGCCTAATCACTTATACTGCACGAGGAACGGCGTAAAAAATAAACCCAATTCTTCACATTCTGTTAATTTTTTCATTCTTCCTCCCAAAGATCGCAGTAAGGCTAGGCGCACATTTATTCTGCGCTGAGCGCTTACACCAGGGTTTCCATGTAAATCTCTGAAATACATGATTCGGACAGAAACTCTGGCAGAAGATTCCATATAATGAGGCAGATGGGGGCACTGTGGGTGCCATAGGACCTTTGATCTGGCGGTGTCCATGTTTTTAGGATTACATAAAAGCGCCGTTAGCCACAGTTTTGTGCATTTCTGGAAAAGAAAGGAAACCACGGAACAGACGCCGATGCAGCCCAGAGTAACTCTGCTGCCTCATTATAGTGAGTGGATCCATCGGGGGTTTCATCTGGATCACGTCACTCGAGATTTAGATGGAAACCACAAAGTAAGTTTTCAGCGTAGAGCGCCAGATAAATGTGATCGCAAACATTATGTAAAATGTTCCCAATAAAAGCTTCCACTCAATCCACAAAAAAAGCAAGTCCCCACTCAGGTCTGTCATCTGTTAACGGAAATATAGGGGGCTTCCACGCTACTGGTAGCACAAAGGCTCTGGAAAAGTGAAATGGCTCCTCACCCACCAAAAGAAATTCAGCAAATTCTCCGCTCCCAAATCCAAATGCCCCCCCCCCCCTTCTGAGCCCCAGTGTGCCTAATCAACATTTAGTGCCCACGTTTGGCATTTCTGTAGTGATGAGAGCCTGCGTAATTTACAGGTGCGTGTCTCCATAAGCATGAGCTGAGCATAATGTACTGGTCTCTACAGCGTACTGGTCACTACAACTGCAGTTGGCAATTTTCACTCAGCAACATCCACTGCTGCCTATTTCTGGAAAACACCCATGGAGTTAAAATCGTCACTACATCTGTAGATAAATTCCCAAAGGGTTATAATTTCCAAAATGGGGTCCCTTATGGGGGGTACATCTGCATTGTAATATGGCGCTACTTCCCTTCTGAACTTCGGGGTCCATTTTCTCCTTTTGGCCTTGTGAAAATACAAAATTTGTAGCTAAAAAAGATTTTTGTGGGAAAAATGTTTGTTTTTTTATTTATTTTTACGACTTAATGCTATAAACTTCTGTGAAACACCTGGGGAGTTAAAGGTGCTCAATATACATCTTTGATAGGACCTGTTGAAGCATACTGAGCGCGAAACAGCTGTTGTCCGATGCCTTGTGTATGTGAAATAAAGTGATTTGATTCACATGAACAGTGAGTGCCATCCTATTTTTTCTTTCTCTTCACAATGATACATCTGGGTAAAGTCCCAAAGGGGTCTAGTTTCTAAAATGGTGTCACTTGTGGGGGGGTTTCCGTTGTTCAGACACATCAGGGGCTTTTCAAAGAAACATTGCGTCCGCTAATTATTCCATCAAATTTTGCAGTCAAATGGCGCTCTCCCCTTCCAAGCCCTGCTGTGTGCCCAAACAGTGGTTTTCCCCCCACATATGGGGTTTTGACACGTACTCGGGAGAAATGGCACAACAAATTGTATGGAGCAATTTCTCCTGTTACCCTTATGAAAATGCAAAATGTGGAACTAAAAAAGATTTATTGGGGAAAAATGTGGTGTTTTTTTTTTTTTTTTTTTTTTTTCCACGGCTCTACGCTATAAACTTCTGTGAAGCACCTGTGGGTTCAAGGTGCTCAATACACATCTAGATAAGTTCCCTAAGGGGTCTAGTTTCCAAAATGGTGTCACTTGTGGGGGAGGGGTTTCCACTGTTGTGGCACATCAGGGGCTCTTCAAACGCGACATGGTGTCCGTTAATTGCTCCATCATATTTTGAATTCAAAAAGTCAAATGGCGCTCCTTCCCTTCCAAGCCCTGCCATGCGCCCAAACAGTAGATTTCCCTCACATATGGCATATCAGCATGCTCTGGAGAAATTGCACAACAAAATTTATGGTCCATTTTCTCTTGTTACCATTGCGAAAGTAAATAAAATTAGGTCTAAAGGAAAATTTTGTGAAAGAAAAGTAAATGTTTGTTTTTTTCCTTCCACATTCCAAAAATTCATGTGAAGCACCTGAACATAGTAAGATAGTTATTAAGTTTGAAGGGAGACTTTAAGTCCATCTAGTTCAACCCATATCCTATCCTAACTTGCCCTAACAGGTTAATAAACTTCTTGAATATGGTTTTGAGTACCTTGAGGAGTGCAGTTTTTTGAATTGTGTCATTTTTGGGAATTTTCTGTCAATGGGCCCCTCAAAGTCGCTTCAAATGTGAGGTGGTCCCAAAAAATAATGGTTTTGCAAATTTTGTTGTAAAAATGAGAAATCGCTAGTCAACTTTTAACCCTTATAACTTCCTAACAAAAAAAATTGTTTCCAAAATTGTGCTGATGTAAAGCAGACAAGTGGTAAATGTTATTTATTAACTATTTTGTGTGATATCACTCTTTGATTTAAGGGCATAAAAATTAAAAGTTTGAAAATTGTGAAATTTTCACCAAATTTAAATTTTTTACAAATAAACGCCAATCTTATCGAATAAATTTTACCGCTATCATAAAGTACAATATGTCACAAGAAAACATTCTCAGAATCACCGGGATCCGTTGAAGCGTTCCAGAGTTATGACCTCATAAATTGATAGTGGTCATAAATGTAAAAATTGACCTGGTCATTAAGGTGAAAACAGGCTTCGTCTCAAAGGGGTTAAAGGCAAATGTGACATAATTTCACACACAATTTCAAAAATGGTCCGGACAAAATTGTTGGTACCTTTCCAGAATTGTGTGTAAACAACATTGTTTCAATCATGTGATGCTTGTTCAAACTCACCTGTGGCAAGTAGAAGTGTGGGGAATATAAGGCCTCTTTCACACATCCGGTTTTTTTAATCCGGCGAAATTTTTAATAACCGGATCCAGCACCGGATCCGGTTTTGTCCCATAAGCTTTCATGGTCGCCGCATCGTGCCGGATGGTTATGCGTCATGTCCGGTTGTTGCCGGACACGGCATAAATTAGCCGTCCGGCATCTGCAAAAAACGTTCGGCTACTTTCACACATCTGGCTTTCGTCGTCAGGCGCGATCCAGCGTCGTGCCGGAGCGCCGGATCCTGCAAATATTTCATAAAACCAGATGTGACGGATCCGTTTTTCTGCCGGATCCGTCTTGTTCTTGACAGACAAAACCGGATCCGTCTCATCCGGTTCATCCGGTTTTTGTTCCGTTTTTCGACGGATTACGCTGGATCCGGTTTTTATAATCGCCCCTTGTGGCCTTCCGAACGGGATTGGCTACTGAAAAACTATATATAGCGTGTTCCTACAGCCCTTCTTTGACAGGTTGTAGAGGAGAAAGTGCAGGTTGGAGAGAAGAGCAAGTTACTGGCGAAGATGGATGTTGTGATTGGAAATATTTTGAAGAATTTGGCGGATTTTACAGCGGAGGCGAATCCTTTGATGGTGATTGTTCTGGAGAAGGAGAGAGCGAGACAGCAGCGCATCAGGCATCGTAGACGACGTTTGTGGATCCACCCCATCACAGCCAAGAGAATGACGCGTGGGGTCTATTCTACAATCTGCATGGACCTTAGACGAAACCCGGATAAATTTTTTGGATATGTTCGGATGAAAATGGAGAATTTTGATTACTTGGTGGAGCGCATTGCACACCTCATAAGAAAAGCAGACACCTATTGCCGCTTCTCTGTTTCACCCGCAGAGCGTCTGATGGTGACTTTAAGGTAAGCCACATTTATTGGATATGCTCGCATCAGAGCACACTTTCACTGCAATCTTGTTGGTGGTAGTTTGTATCTCCAAGTGTTATAGCTGACTTTTGGTATGTAATGCTGTGATTTTAAACTAATTGTTTTTTAATTCCCCACAGATTTCTTGCAACTGGAGAATCCCTTTCGTCACTGCATTTCCAGTACAGACTCGGGATTTCCACCATATCTGGAATAGTGAAGTACACATGCCGTGCACTGTGGGACTCCTTAGCTGAAGAGTTTTTACCAGAGCCCACAACAGAGAGGTGGATTGAAATTTCAGAAAAGTTTCAACAGATATGTCAGTTTCCCAACTGCTTGGGCACTGTGGACGGGAAACATATCCGCATTGTAAAGCCAGCCGGATCGGGATCGGAATATTTCAATTACAAGAAATATTTTTCAATTTTCCTCATGACCATCGCTGACGCGGAATACAAATTTATTGCTGTTGATATTGGGGCCTATGGCCGCTCCAATGACTCTCAAGTTTTCAAACTGTCTGCCATGGGGCGTAAACTGTATGGAAACACCTTCCATTTCCCACCACCTAGACCGCTGCCGCAAACATCTGGTCCACCTATGCCATTTGTCTGTGTAGGGGATGAAGCCTTCCAGCTGTCAGGACACCTTTTGAAACCGTACTCTAGCAGAGGATTGACAAGAACAAAACGCATTTTTAATTACCGCCTCACAAGAGCAAGAAGAATGGTTGAATGTACCTTTGGTATTCTGACAGCCAAATGGCGGGTCCTATTGACTGCGATCAACCTCAAGACAGAAACTGTGGAAGAGGTGATCAAAGCTTGCGTGGTACTCCACAATTTTGTTAGCTGCAAGGAACCCATTTCCATTGAGGACACCTCTGAAGAAACCACCTTGCAAGATTACCATGACATTACCACTAGAAGTTCTGTGACGGTTTCAGTAATGAGGGACAATTTTGCACTATACTTTATGTCCACTCAAGGCAGAGTACACTGGCAGGATGACAGAGTGTGAAAGATTTGTGCCCTTAACCAAACTTGTGTACCTTCTGTACCAACGGTATATACCTTTGCCAACCAAAGTTGGCTATCTTGTCATGGTCTTACCATTTTTACCTTTAGGCCACAGGTGTGTACCTGGTTGTGTTTTATGCAAAGTATTTCACCTTGTAACAAAAGTTGTGTACATTGTTAGGAAATCACCAACAATAAACACAACTTTTTAGGTGAAATACTTTGCTTCAAACACAACCAGGAACACAACTGTGGCAAAAAGCTAAAATTTACCCACAGTTATATACCTGGTTTTGAATACCTTTTTACCTTTGAAATACCCTGTATTTAACCTTTTTTTTAAACATAGTTCGCCGCAGAAAGAAATGACAGACAACCATTGTGAAACGATAATTTAACTTTTATTTAAAATATTTTTTTTTTTGTAAAATGTTTTTAATGTGCAAAAAACTTTTTTAATAAAGGTTTTAAAACCAACCAAATGGGCATTTTTATTAAAAAACACATTATAAATCTGTGTAGTGTGGGGTGGAAATACTGCTGGAGGGGCTGCGGGACACTTCGACACTGGGAGTGTGGAGAGAGGACTGTGATCGTGGTGGGGAAGGAACAGTTAGAGGTGAAGGTGTGGAAAAAGCTACAGAATGGGTGGACATGTGGGAGGCAGAAGAGGTGGTGGGCGGTGGAGTGGAGGGTTGGGCAGGGACTGTAGGAGCAGATGATGTTGATGGCAAGTTGTATGGGGAAGGAGTTTGGTACGGGGAAGGAGTTTGGTACGGGGCAGGTTGCTGGAAGTGGGGAGATGTCTGGCACTGGGGAGGTTGCTGGTACTGGGGAGGTTGCTGGTACTGGGGAGGTTGCTGGTACTGGGGAGGTGGCTGGTGCTGGGGAGGTGGATGGTATGTAATAGGAGGGGGAGGATGGAAAGTGGCTGGAGGGGGTGCAGGTGGAGGAACTACTGGGGTGGGAGGAGGAGGTTGGGAGGTAACGTGCTGGAGAGCACCGTGGCATGAATGCATTACATGCATCTGCTGGGTAGGAGAGAGCGTTTCCATGCGCTCCACAACAGACCTGAAAAAGATGTGGTTTGGCGAAGATCTTGCTTCTGAATGCATGGTTTGCAGAAGTGTCTTCACCTCCAGAATGCTGGAGTTGATCTGCTGAAAGCCTGCGGAGATTTGCTCTGACAAGACTTTTAGACAGTTCTGGAAAGATGCATTCAGATGCAAGAGCTCTGGCGCATAAGTCTTTTCCTGACCCCTCTGCCGCTGCCGCCCAGTACCCGCAGGTGTACTAGAGGTGGCAGGGGCAGAAGGGTGGGGTAAAGGGAAAGCGATCTCCTCACCAGCAGCTTCTTGTAATGTAGGCGGCCACGATGCTCCTGTGCTGGTGGATGGGACAGATGGGTCAAATGTGTGGGAAGGCTCGGAAGGTGCAGATGTACCGGGGCGGTCGAAGTGTCCCTCGGTGCCGGTCTCCTCAGGGATCGCCTCAGAAGGGTCCAATCGTGCAGGCTCCCGAGTGCTGCTCACCGTGCTGTTGAATAAAGAGAAAAAAAAACAATTAAAATAGTGACATGGTATGGCCCTGGCTGAAAAAAAATTGTTACATCTAAACATTTTTTTTCACATGTGGTGTGTAATATTTACCTTTTGGTGACCATTGTTTCCCGGAGGAACGACAGGGCTTGTGCGTACTTGTACTTGCTCCTGCGTCCTCCAGATCCACTCGGGGCCCGCATCTCTTTATTGAACTCCTTCTTGAAATGATCCCTCACAGACCGCCACCGCTTCACAATTCTGTCCCCTGAAACGAGAAAGGAGTGGTTAGTATACAACATCAGTGTTTCCCAAACTCCAGTCCTCATGGTCCCCAGGGGTCATGTTTTCAGGATTTCCATAGTAAATGGAAATCCTGTACACATGATCCGTGGGGACCACGAGGACTGGAGTTCGGGAAACACTGGTTTACATCAAGCAACCGGTACTGTATATACTTACGCTCTTTAATCTGGGCCCGAGCATCGAGGTCCTCCCAGCGGTCCACAAGGAGCGAACAGATTTCCTCCCAGAGTCGTCGGGTAACGATCAGGTCATCATGGCGGCGGTCAGCCATATTCCATAGCGGCTCCCTTTCTCTGACGACATCGATGAGGTGGTCCACATCAATCCCTCCATCCTCACCGTCAGAGTCGGGAGCACGCTGTGAAGGCTGTTAAAGAAAAAGACAGAAATAACATAATTAGCCTCCACAAAAGAAATGAAATAAAAAGTGCAAAAAAACAAAGCAAAAATATTATACTTAAACGCTGGTGGCCGCCGCGTTGCTGTCGCCGACGACCTTGGCCGAGCACCAGATTGGGAAGACTAGAGAGGAAAACAAAAAATTTTATGTCTTTGGATGTAGGCATTTGTTTGCTGTGTGTGGTCTGCAGAACATTGTTTTCTATGTGTTGTGTGTAGTGTGATGTCGTGTTTCTGCGTTTGATGCAAAAAACTTACCAATTGTGAGCCCACTCCAGGTGTCTGTCCACCCCTTCCTTCTTCTTCTGGGAGCTCCTCTTCAGCTTGTGATTCCTGTTTTGAAATAAAAGGCAATGAATAGACATATATTACAGAGATGATGGATTTTGGAAATAAAAACTTACTGTCAAACGCTGACGATGCGAGGGAGGGCTCCCAGAAGAAGATGTGCTGTCTTCCTGCTGGCCAGACTCCATGCCTGTGGGTGGTGTTACTGCTGCTGCCAGTGCTGCCACTGTTGCTGCTGTTGCATCTCTTGGGCGGCTGTTGAATAAAGAGAAACAAAGGGCCAATAAATATCTTGATATTCCATGGCCCTAGTTTGGAGGAATGGGGGATTTGATAATTACCATCTCTCATCTGCTGCTGGACTCCCCTCCCGTTGTTCAGCATGCTGCTCCATTTGGCGTGGTGGTGGTGCTGATGGTGCTGCTGCAGTGGTCTCCTGCCTTCTCCTGCGCCTGGTTCCTGTCTTGGGTGGCATGTTGGGTGTGGCTGAGGGTCCCACTGTCATGCTTTTATTTATGTGTCTTGTGGGCAGAGCTACTGAGCATGCTCAGACCAAAAAAAACGGATCCGGCGCATTGCGGCGCTCATAGGCTTTCATTGTGTGAAAAAGCCGGACACGCCGGATCCGGCATGTCCGGCTTTTCCGCCGGAGACAAAAAACGTTACAGTAGCCGTTTTTTCCAGACGCCGGATCGCGACACATTGCCGGATCCGGCGTAAACCGGATGAAACGCATGGCCGCTCGATCCGGCTCTAATGCAAGTCAGTGGGGGGGGAAACCGGATCCGGCATTGCATTTCGCCGGATCCAGTTTTTGTCAAAAGTGCCGGATCGCGCCTGACGGCGAAAACCTGATGTGTGAAAGAGGCCTAACAATCACACCTGAAATTGGATAAAAAGAGAAGTTGACACAATCTTTGCATTGTGTGTGTGTGTGCCACACTATGTTGAGAATGTAAAGTAGAGAAGGGAACTGTTGAGGACTTGAGAACTAAAATTCTTGAACAGTATCAAAAATCTCCAGGTTACAAGGCCATCTCCAGAGATCTTGGTGTTCTTTTGTCCACGCTGCGCAACATAGTCAAGAAGTTTATAACCCATTGCACTGTAGCACATCTCTCTGGACATGGATAGCAAAGAAAAATTGATGAAAGGTTGCCACGCAGAATAGTGTGGATGGTGGATAAGCCGACCCGATCAAGTTCCAAATTCATATTGTTCTGCAGGCTCAGGGTGCATCAGTGTCAGCATGAACTATCCATCATCATTTGAATGAAATCAAATGCTATGGCAGGGGACCCAGGAGGACCCACTGCTGACATAGATATATAAAAAAGCTAGACTGCTATTTGCCAAAATGTATGTGAGTAAGCCAAAATCCTTCTGGGAAAGCATCTTGTGGACAGATGAAACCAAGATAGAGACTTTTGGTATAGCACATCATTCTACTGTTTACCGAAAATAGAATGAGGCCTATAAAGTAAAGGACACAGTACCTACAGTCAACTATGGTGGAGGTTCAACTATGTTTTAGGGTTGTTTTGCTGCCTCTTGGTGCCTTGACTGTTTACAAGGCATCATGAAATCTGAAGATTACCAAAGGATTTTAGGTTGCAACGTTGTGCCCAGTGTCAGAAAGCTGGGATTGCGTCCTGAGTTGTCCAGCAGGATAACGATCTCAAACACACTTCAAGAAGCAACCAGAAATGGATGTAAACAAAGCTCTGGAGAGTTCTGAAGCGGCCCTCAATGAGTCCGGATCTAAATCCCATTGAATACCTGTGTAGAGATCTTAAAATTGCTGGTGGGAGAAGGCACCCTTCAAATATAAGAGACCTGGAGCAGTTAGCAAAAGAAGTGTATGCCTAAATTCCAGTTTAGACGTGTAAGAAGTTTGTTGATTGTTATTCAACGTGATTGATTGCAGTTATTTATTCCAAAAGGTGTGCAACCAAATATTAAGTTGAGGGTGCCAATTGTTTTTTCTGGCCTATTTTGTGTGAAATTATATCCAATTTGCCTTTTTTTGTATTCCAATACACACAAAGAAAATAAATGTGTATAACAAAATATGTATATTTTCTGGGAGAAATACTTCATTTTGTAGAACAATTTCAAGGGTGCCAACACTTTTGTCTATGACTGTATATGTAAAATATATAAATATAAAATATATATATGTATAAAAATAAAATGTACATATGCCAATGATGTTTATGTTAGCCCCTGTTAGTTTGACCACATTACTACACTTCACCTATAATTTACTATAACTTTACAATTGCACTTTACATCATGTGTGTAATTCAGTGTTTTGGCCTAACTTTGTTTTCTTTTTTCCTTTCAATAGAAAACTTTGGATGGATGGTGTGAAATGTTAATTGATATTGATCCAGAGATCCCAAATAAATTAAGATTTGTTCTTGGCTCTAGCAATTCTTTGCTTACAAAAACATTTATTCAGGTTGGTGTTTCTGTCTTAAGCAGTGTTTCAGGTATTGCTCCCTGAGAACTGTATTGTGGCCCAAGTGGTTTGTGTCATTGGGCACCTAATACTCAGGAGTGTCCAGTACGCTGCCGAATTGGAAAGTGCTGACAAAGTTGCTTTACTTTCCTGGGTTTTTGATGGAATTCTACTCTGAAACTTCTAAGTATGCAAAAGTCCAGAACTCTGGTATAAGTTGACCACAATGTCCATGCCAGACTTAAGAATATCATTCTTCCACTTCAAGATAATAACCTACAAATCTGACAAAATACAAAGTGCAATTAATATTAGTACTTTCATGGCCATAAAATATTTAATCAAACACATCCATTATTATATGATCACATAATTCTGTAAGGTCTAGGGCTGCAGCAGATATTTTCATACAGTACTACCTATTTAGATTGGGAGCCCCATTGATGATGATGTCTGTAAAGTGCTGCGAAATATGATGGTGCTATATAAAAAACATAAATAATTGCTCGAAAAAATTAATGCATGAAAATGAAGCTTACAAATGCTCAGACTGTCGGATCCCTTTGTCAGCGACCTGTAGATATAGAAATCAATCAATTTTAAAAAATAACCTAGAAAAGCATGCTGTTTCCTGACATTTTAGTACGACGGCTCGCGTGTTGGTATTTTACCATCTGAGATTGCACTGTTATCAGGATAAGTCTGCTCCATCGTCAGTGTAGATGTCGTATTGTAACCAGTGCCATAATAGAAGAATCCTATGTTGCGTCACCAGGCTCACATGGTTCCTGAACAATCACTGCCTAGTAATTATGCATCCACATTCTAAACCCTCCCGTTGTATATTTTTAATAATGAATATTTTTTTATTCTAGGCTGATGAAAAGAGGGATCATATAGAGTTATCTCCTAATGCAGCAGTTATTATTCAGAAGCTTGCAAGTCAAATTAATAGATTTGGAGGCGCTGCTCTCATAGCAGATTATGGACATTCAGGAGACAAGACAGACACATTTCGGGTAAGTTATTAAAGGGTGCCTACACTTTTTTCATTTTTTGTAATTTTTTGTAAAACATGATATGGCATGAAACACACTACAGGTCTTGAGACCCCAGTCTTTCTTCAAAAACACATGTCGCGAGTGTTGTTTAGGAAGCAAGCTCCTGCATGAGCACATACACCGAGTAGAGTACTGACTTATAGGAGCGCTCTACATGAGTGCAGGCATAAAGTGGAGTGCGAGCTTATAGAACCAATCTGCTCCTACAGGAGTGTATACACAGAGCAGTGTACAGGCTTATTGGACCAGTCTGCTCCTGCCTGAGAGCTTATGCAGAGCAATGTACAGGCTTATAGGACCACTACTCCTGCCTGAGTGCATACACAGAGCAGTGTACAGGCTTATTGGACCAGTCTGCTCCTGCGTGAGTGCATACACAGAGCAGTGTACAGGCTTATTGGACCAGTCTGCTCCTGCCTGAGTGCATACACAGAGCAATGTACAGGCTTATAGGACCACTACTCCTGCCTGAGTGCATACACAGAGCAGTGTACAGGCTTATAGGACCACTACTCCTGCCTGAGTGCATACACAGAGCAGTGTACAGGCTTATAGGACCACTACTCCTGCCTGAGTGCATACACAGAGCAGTGTACAGGCTTATAGGACCACTACTCCTGCCTGAGTGCATACACAGAGCAGTGTACAGGCTTATAGGACCACTCTGCTCCTGCCTGAGTGCATACACAGAGCAGTGTACAGGCTTATTGGACCACTACTCCTGCCTGAGTGCATACACAGAGCAATGTACAGGCTTTTAGGACCACTCTGCTCCTGCCTGAGTGCATACACAGAGCAGTGTACAGGCTTATAGGACCACTACTCCTGCCTGAGAGCATACACAGAGCAGTGTACAGGCTTATAGGACCACTATTCCTGCCTGAGAGCATACACAGAACAGTGTACAGGCTTATTGGACCACTACTCCTGCCTGAGTGCATACACAGAGCAGTGTACAGGCTTATAGGACCACTACTCCTGCCTGAGTGCATACACAGAGCAGTGTACAGGCTTATAGGACCACTATTCCTGCCTGAGTGCATACACAGAGCAGTGTACAGGCTTATTGGACCACTACTCCTGCCTGAGTGCATACACAGAGTAGTGTAAGGGCTTATTGGACCACTACTCCTGCCTGAGAGCATACACAGAGCAGTGTAAGGGCTTATTGGACCACTACTCTTGCCTGACTGCATACACAGAGCAGTGTACAGGCTTATTGGACCACTACTCCTGCCTGAGTACATACACAGAGCAGTGTACCGGCTTATTGGACCACTCTGCTCCTGCCTGAGTGCATACACAGAGCAGTGTACAGGCTTATTGCACCACTACTCCTGCTTGAGTGCATACACAGAGCAGTGTACAGGCTTATTGGACCACTCTGCTCCTGCCTGAGTGCATACACAGAGCAGTGTACAGGCTTATTGGACCACTACTCCTGCCTGAGTGCATACACAGAGCAGTGTACAGGCTTATTAGACCACTCTGCTCCTGCATGAGTGCATACACAGAGCAATGTACGGGCTTATTGGACCACTCTGCTCCTGCCTGAGTGCATACACAGAGCAATGTACAGGCTTATTAGACCACTCTGCTCCTGCCTGAGTGCCTTCACAGAGCAGTGTACAGGCTTATTGGACCACTCTGCTCCTGCCTGAGTGCATACACAGAGCAGTGTACAGGCTTATTGGACCACTCTGCTCCTGCCTGAGTGCATACACAGAGCAGTGTACGGGCTTATTGGACCACTCTGCTCCTGCATGAGTGCATACACAGAGCAATGTACGGGCTTATTGGACCACTCTGCTTCTGCCTGAGTGCATACACAGAGCAGTGTACAGGCTTATTGGACCACTCTGCTCCTGCATGAGTGCATACACAGAGCAATGTACGGGCTTATTGGACCACTCTGCTTCTGCATGAGTGCATACACAGAGCAATGTACGGGCTTATTGGACCACTCTGCTCCTGCATGAGTGCATACACAGAGCAATGTACGGGCTTATTGGACCACTCTGCTTCTGCCTGAGTACATACACAGAGCAGTGTACGGGCTTATTGGACCACTCTGCTCCTGCATGAGTGCATACACAGAGCAATGTACGGGCTTATTGGACCACTCTGCTTGTGCATGAGTGCATACACAGAGCAATGTACGGGCTTATTGGACCACTCTGCTCCTGCATGAGTGCATACACAGAGCAATGTACGGGCTTATTGGACCACTCTGCTCCTGCATGAGTGCATACACAGAGCAATGTACGGGCTTATTGGACCACTCTGCTTCTGCCTGAGTACATACACAGAGCAGTGTACAGGCTTATTGGACCACTCTGCTCCTGCATGAGTGCATACACAGAGCAATGTACCGGCTTATTGGACCACTCTGCTCCTGCATGAGTGCATATACAGAGCAATGTACGGGCTTATTGGACCACTCTGCTTCTGCCTGAGTGCATACACAGAGCAGTGAACACACGTTCACACGTTCAGGTTTTAAATACATTAGATAGGGACTGCTTCGTGAAGGGTTACCGTGATGTGGTGAAGCAGCTTGGTATATATTTTTTGCAAAAAACGTATCGACTAAATACCCTGTATTTGTTATACAGCACTTGCTGATTACTGTCATGTTTTTTACTGCAGAGTATTTTTGCAAATTTGTCATTTTGTGTTTTCTTGTTGTGGTTCAGCCATTGGGTGGTGTGGGCATTGTCTTACTGACTTGTTCACACTTGTGCATGTCACATATATGTTTTTAATCTGTTTTTTCCGTGCTCAGCATGGTTTGGGAGACCCCACCCCTCTCCTGTGTGACGTGCACATAAATGAGCTGCCATAAACCACAAGCCCATATACTGGGAAGCGCCTGTCTGTATCCTGTTCATTTAGACACTGTTCACACGTTCAGGTTTTAAATATATTAGATAGGGACTGCTTCGTGAAGGGTTACCGTGACGTGGTGAAGCAGCTTGGTATATATTTTTTGCAAAAAACGTATCGACTAAATACCCTGTATTTGTTATACAGCACTTGCTGATTACTGTCATGTTTTTTACTGCAGAGTATTTTTGCATTTTTGTCATTTTGTGCTTTCTTGTTGTGGTTCAGCCATTGGGTGGTGTGGGCATTGTCTTACTGACTTGTTCACACTTGTGCATGTCACATATATGTTTTTAATATTTCTAATTGTAGGTATTTGTTAATATTATTTATTACATCTACTACACACAGTTGAAACCAGAAATTTACATTCACTATATACAAAGACACATTTGAATGTTTTTCTCAATATCTGACATGAAGTCAGAATAAACCTTTCCTGTTTGAGGTCAGTTAGGATTACCATAATATTTGCCAAATACCAGAATAATGAGAGAAATTGTTTTAAGGCATTTTTATTACTTACTGCAAAGTCAAAAGTTTACATAAATTTAATTAGTATTTGATACAATTGCCCTTAAACTGAGTGACTTGGGTCAAACGTTTGGGATATCCTTCCACAAGCTTCTCACAATAGTTGATCGGAATTTGGGCCCATTCCTCCTGACAAAACTGGTGAAACTGATCCAGATTTGTGGGTCGCCTTGCTCGCCCCTGCCTTTTCATCTTTGCCCATAAATTTTCAATAGGATTGAGAGCAGGGCTCTATGATGGCCACTCCAAAACATTGACTTTGTTATCCTTAACCCCTTTAAAAAGAAACACCAAATAATTAACCTATACATAGTGCAGCAATAAAGCAAACGACTATAACACATCAGACTCTCACCATCAACGGAAACCTTCAAGAAGAACCTGAAGACCCACCTGTTCCGACAAGCCTACAGCCTACAATGATCCTCGGTCTACTGAACCCACAGCACAACCTGCTCTACCCTCTCCTACTGTATCCTCACTAGTGTTGAGCATTCCGATACCGCAAGTATCGGGTATCGGCCGATATTAGCGGTATCGGAATTCCGATACTGACTTCCGATACTTTTGTCATATCGGATACCGGAATCGGAAGTTCCCATCATGCTATGAGCCTGCTTGCTTTGATTAAGCCAATGGGAATCCTCCGAAGTGTGGGCAGATCCTGTTAGGCATGTAGACATGTTAACTATTGGCATGGCTGTGATTGGCTGCCGAAATGATGTCATGATGCACTATAAAAGCCACCGCAGCCGCCATTTCTGGTTCACTCTGCTGTGAATTCAGTTAGGGACAGGCTGCTGTAGAAGACTGTGAGGGACAGTTAGAAATAGCGATTCCACCAAACATCTAGTGCTTTACCCAGGCTACATAAACCACCACTGTAGCCTTCTTTGCCCTAGCAGCAGTGTTCACAGCTGTCTGCAAGGGCTGTGTGAGTGCAGCTCACGCTGTGGAGTGGGTCCTGCAGCCACGTCAGGTTGTAGGCTGCCCAGCGTGCCTCACTGCTGCCTCATACATCTTTTAATTTTTGAGCTGCATTTTTTACATAATTTCAATCTAGTGTGCTTCCATCCGTCTCCATCTACGGTGGTTGCAAACACTATATAGGAGTACACAGCGGAGCCTTACTGCAGCCTGTCAGTGCCAGTGCCCACTTAGCTGCACTGTTCACGGCTGTCTGAGAGGTCTCTGACTGTGTGTGAGTGCAGCTCACGCTGAGTAGTGTGTCCTGCAGCTACGTCTGGTTGTAGGACGCTCAGCGTGCGTCAGTGCCTCACACATATTTTTATTTGAGTGCAGCTCATTTTTTCTTCTATTAGTGTGCATCCATCCGTCTCCATCTACGGTGGTTGCAAACACTATATAGGAGTACACAGCGGAGCCTTTCTGCAGCCTGTCAGTGCCAGTGCCCACTTAGCTGCACTGTTCACGGCTGTCTGAGAGGTCTCTGACTGTGTGTGAGTGCAGCTCACGCTGAGTAGAGTGTCCTGCAGCTACGTCTGGTTGTAGGACGCTCAACGTGCGTCACTGCCTCACACATATTTGTCTTTGACTGCAGCTCATTTTTTCTTCTCCTACTGGTGTGCATCCATCCGTATCCATCAACATTGGTTGGTTGCAAACACTATATAGGAGTAGATAGAGGAGCCTTTTTTTCTGGCTTGTGCCCTGCCGGCGCAGCCAGATTAGTATTACCCAATTTTTTTGGAGCCTCATCTTTTGCATTGTAGGTTACCTGCCTGCATTGTAATAGTTCCAAAAAGTTGGTGATACTATCAGTTTCAATTCTTTGTTCACATACTTTGAGTTTGGTTCCAACAAAGAAACCACAAAAAAAGTTCACCAAACACTACATTTGGAACTTGTGTAGGCCACATCAGCTCCTATTAAAGTGTAGTCCACACACACACACTTCATAAAATTAGTGTTTCTTGTACCTGTAACCAGCTGTTCAGGAATAAGCACACTAAGGCCCCCCTTTGTACTTTTCTGCCTATCTTAAGCAGTCTGGAAAGATGAAGAAGGCAGGGAGTAAGGCGCGTGGGCGTGGAGTTTCAGCAGGGAGAGGACGTGGGGATTCTGGGCCTGCTGCGGGCACCAGTGGATCAGCATCCCCCAGTTTTAGCAGGCAACAGTCCTTTATGCGCAGCTTTGTAGGACCTCAACGTACCCCACTGCTGCGGGAGGAACAAATTGAAGCCGTTGTCGGATGGATGGAAGCTAACGCATCGACTTCAATTACTTCCACAGCCTCTCAGGACCAGAGCCCCGAAGAGCAACCATCTGTCTCTTCACCACCTGCCAAAGTGCCCAGGCAGTCAGAGAGACATGGACAGGAGCCATCACAGTCTCTACTTCTGTTCTCGGAATCTGTTGGCTTGGAAAGAGGGGGCCAGCCAAGCAGCATTCCTGAATGTGAAGAAGAGGGAGTATGCAGTGATGCGCAACTTCTTTGTCCCTCTGAATCTGAAGAGGCGAGTGGGCCAGTGCCTATGGTCAGCACACCTCAGTACGCATCAGATGATGACGAGACTCAGTTGCCACTTTCTGGTGCGTACGGTGCTGGCGAGACAACCCCGGAGAAGCAGCTGTTTGAAGAGGGGAGGGAAGATGATGAGGTCCTTGACCCATCATGGCGTGAGGAACAGGAAGGTGGTGGGAGCAGCTCGGAGGAAGAGATTCCCCTACCGGCCAAAACAGGAGGCAGAGGGAGGGGGAAGACTTGGTTGCCTGTACCCTCCACTTCGGCACCCGTTAGGAGCATTCCTCATTCCAAAGGCAAAACGGGCGCTCCCAAGACTTGCAGTGCGTGGTCCTTTTTTGACACAGTTGCAGATGACATTTGCTTTGTCAAATGCAAGCTGTGTCATCAGAAAGTCAAAAGAGGGAGAAATGTCAGCAACCTCAATACCACAAATATGTGGAAACGTGCACACCAAGCACGAGTTGGAGTTGCAGAGACACCCTGAAGACGTAGGCCAATGTACAGCACCACCTACCACCTCTTCAGTTCGTGTTGGGGCCTCTTCCTCCAGCTCACACACTGCTGGTTCGGCTTCCTCACAGGATCGCCAAGGAAGAACCTCTGCCACTGTTGTCCGGAGACCCTGTCAGATTCCACCCATAGCAGCACGTTCCCATCCATCACAGCCATCGGTAGCACAGGCATGGGATAAAAGGCGCCCTTACTCGGCAAACCATCCCCGAGCACAGTCTCTGAATGCTGGCATTGCCAAACTTCTGGCAGTTGAAATGCTGTCATTCAGGCTGGTGGACACTGACACCTTCCGGGACTTAATGGCATTGGCAGTCCCCCAATACAACGTGCCCAGCCGCTTTTATTTCAGCAGGCGAGCCGTCCCTGCCCTGCAGAAACATGTTGAGGGCAAAATAAAACATGCGCTACTAAACGCCGTTAGTAGCAAGGTCCACCTGACCACCGATGCGTGGACCAGTAACCATGGACAGGGACGATACCTTTCCCTCACTGCCCACTGGGTCAATGTTGTGGAGCCGGGTACAGATCTGGAGAGTGGCGCTGTACGTGTTCTTCCAACGCCACGGATTGCAGGACTCCATTCTGTACACATAGACTCCTCCTCCTACTCAAGTTCCTCAGAAACAGCAGAGCAGGAGCCTGTTACGACCGATATGAGCACAGCCGTGGCCAAACGTCAACAGGCTGTACTCAAATTAATTTCTTTGGGGAATCGAAGCCACACAGCGCAGGAGCTCTGGAATGCTATCAAGCAGGAGAGCGATGTGTGGTTTGGGCCAGCGAATCTCCAGCCGGGCTTGGTAGTGTGTGACAATGGCCGAAATCTGGTGGCAGCTCTTGGCCTAGGCAACCTCACGCACATCCCATGTCTGGCACATGTGCTTAACTTGGTCGTGCAGAGCTTTCTGAGGGACTATCCGGATCTTGATGCACTGTTGCACAAGGTCCGCATAGAGTGCGCTCACTTGCGGCGTTCCAGCACGGCAAGATCGCGCCTCGCTGCTTTGCAGCGACGATTTGGCCTTCCGGTACATCGCATCATATGTGACCTACCCACCCGGTGGAATTCAACGTTACATATGTTGGAGCGGTTGTGTGAGCAGCAGGCAGCAGTCATGGAGTACCAGCTGCATCAGGCGCAAACAAGTCGCACTGTGCGCCATTCACACTTCAGCACCATTGAGTGGGCCTCTATGAAGGATATCTGCCTCGTTTTGCGTGCCTTCGATGAATCCACGCAGATGGCGAGTGCAGATGATGCACTAGTCAGCATGACTGTCCCCCTTATCTGCCTGCTTCAACAAACACTGCAAGCACTAAGGGATGAGGTTTCGGAAGAGGTGGAGGATGAGGAGTCCCAAATGCCATCTGCTTCTGGACAGTCTGCGCTACGTGTTTCCTCACAAAGGCCTAGGCAGGGGACACTTTGTGAGGAGGATGAGGAGGAGTCGATGGAGGAGGAAGACATCTCTCCAGAGGAGGGAGGTACACAAACCTCTACTCAGTATGTACAGCGAGGGTGGGGTGATGCAGAGCAGGCCGAGGTCACGCCTCAAACGGGACAGCGGTTCTTTGGCAGTTGGGAGTCTGCAGCACATGGTTGATTTCATGCTGCAGTGCCTGAGAAACGACCGCCGCATCGCCCACATTCTTGTCTCGGCTGATTATTGGGTGTACACCCTCCTAGATCCTCGCTACCGGGACAGCGTACAAAGGCTCATACCAACGTTGAACCGGGAGCGTAAACTGCGGGAGTACGAAGAGTCACTGGTGCAGTCCATAATGTTTTCCATTCCACCCGACAGCATTGTTGCTAGTGCTTTACAAAGCAGCTCTGTGCATCGAGGCAGTGGAGGAAACTCTGCACAAAGAGGGAGCAGAGGCAGCGCCGCAGCACAAGGCAAGACCACTATGGCCCAAATGTGGCAAAGTTTTGTGTGTCCACCACAATTGTCTACACCATCAGCGACGCCTCGAGTCAGCAGGAGGCAACGCTTCCGTCAGATGGTGTCAGACTAAATGTCTTGCCCTGTCACTGTACTCCCAGATGGCTCTTCCCCCTTCAAGTTTTGGGTCTCTAAGCTGGATACATGGCCAGAGCTTAGCCAGTATGCATTGGAGGTGCTGGCTTGCCCTGCTGCCAGTGTATTATCGGAACGCGTCTTTAGTGCCGCAGGTGGTGTACTAACAGACCGTCGCACGCGACTATCTTCCGATAATGTTGACCGGCTGACTTTTCTGAAAATGAACAAGGCCTGGATCTCCAAAGACTTTGCCATTCCTCTTACAGACTAAATTTGTGGTTGGCAACTGTATCCAGGTCTGCTGGTGTGTTCATTTTTCTACCACCTGAACTATAATCCCTGTGCTTCAACACAGCCAGTTGTCGCTCAGATGTGTCGTCTGCACAGAGAAACACACTAGCTCCTGTGTTAGTGGGGTTCATTAACGCCAGCTGATCCCCTGCTGTGTGGACGGCAAAGTCACCAGCTCCATCAACATTCAAACCACTACTGATTTTTAACCGTGCCCAACTTAGGTCTCTGGCTCCACTGTCTCTACTATTTCCCCTGGCCTCCAACCCCGCCATCTACATCTCTGAAGTGGCGTCAGCACAATCTACACTTGTTCCTGTGTTCCTGTGGCTCAGTCCCATCAGTTTATCCCCTGATGTGTGTCCGGCAAGGTCTCCTGCTCTGTCCACATTCCCATAACCAGTAGTGGGAATGAGGACAGAGCTGGCGAACTTGCCGGACAAACATCAGTGGATCAACTGACGGCCCTGAGCACCAGTAACACAGGAACAAGTGTAGATTGTGCTGACGCCACTTCAGAGATGTAGCTGGCGGGGTTGGAGGCCAGGGTAAATAGTAGAGACAGTGGAGCCAGAGGCCTAAGTGGAGCATGGTTAGAATCAGTAGTAGTCAACAATCTCCTTAAAAACCGCTGCCCATTGGCCTCTGCAAGCGGCATGCGTAATCCTGGGCTCCAACAGCGTCAGTTGGTGTTCAGAAGTGTCGTCTCCACAGAGCCAAACACATTCGTTCAAGTGTTAGTGGGGTTCAGCACTGCAAGCTGTTCCCCTGCTGTGGAGATGGCAAGTCTCCTGCTGCCTACACCTGCCAAAATCCAGTAGGCCCCAGCCTGCTCCACGCCTGATCCTGGGCTCCAACAGCATCAGTTGGTGTTCAGAAGTGTCGTCTCCACAGAGCCAAACACATTCGTTCAAGTGTTAGTGGGGTTCAGCACTGCCAGCTGTTCCCCTGCTGTGGAGATGGCAAGTCTCCTGCTGCCTACACCTGCCAAAATCCAGTAGGCCCCAGCCTGCTCCACGCCTGATCCTGGGCTCCAACAGCGTCAGTTGGTGTTCAGAAGTGTCGTCTCCACAGAGCCAAACACATTCGTTCAAGTGTTAGTGGGGTTCAGCACTGCCAGCTGTTCCCCTGCTGTGGAGATGGCAAGTCTCCTGCTGCCTACACCTGCCAAAATCCAGTAGGCCCCAGCCTGCTCCACGCCTGATCCTGGGCTCCAACAGCGTCAGTTGGTGTTCAGAAGTGTCGTCTCCACATAGCCAAACACATTCGTTCAAGTGTTAGTGGGGTTCAGCACTGCCAGCTGTTCCCCTGCTGTGGAGATGGCAAGTCTCCTGCTGCCTTCACCTGCCAAAAGCAACAGGCCCCAGCCTGCTCCTCGCCTAATCCTGGGCTCCAACAGCGTCAGTTGGTGTTCAGAAGTGTTGTCTCCACAGAGCCAAACACATTCGTTCAAGTGTTAGTGGGGTTCAGCACTGCCAGCTTTTCCCCTGCTGTGGAGATGGCAGTCTGTCCTGCTGTCTCCGCATTCCAAAGACAGTAGGCCTCTGCCTACACCCTCCTATTTCCTGGGCTTCAACACAGCCAGTTGTAGCTCGGAAGTGCCGTCCACACGGAAAGAGACACTTGCTGCCGTGTCTCAGTGGGGTTCAGTAACGCCAGCTGTTCCCCTGCTGTGTGGATGGCAGTCTCTCCTGCTGTCTCCGCATTCCAAAGACAGTAGGCCTCTGCCTACATCCTCCTATTTCCTGGGCTTCAACACAGCCAGTTGTAGCTCGGAAGTGCCGTCCACACGGAAAGAGACACTTGCTGCCGTGTCTCAGTGGGGTTCAGTAACGCCAGCTGTTCCCCTGCTATGTGGATGGCAGTCTCTCCTGCTGTCTCCGCATTCCAAAGACAGTAGGCCTCTGCCTACACCCTCCTATTTCCTGGGCTTCAACATAGCCAGTTGTAGCTCGGAAGTGCCGTCCACACGGAAAGAGACACTTGCTCCCGTGTCTCAGTGGGGTTCAGTAACGCTAGCTGATCCCCTGCTGTGTGGATGGCAAAGTCTCCTGCTGCCTACACAGTCCTACTACTACTGATTTTTAACCGTGCTCCAATTAGGCCTGTGGCTCCACTGTCTCTCGTATTTTCCCTGTCCTCCAACCCTGCCAGTTACAGCTCCGAAGTGGCGTCTGCACAATCCACACTTGTTCCTGTGTTACAGGTGTTCAGTCCGGTCAGTTAATCCCCTGATGTGTGTCCGGCAATGTCACCTGCTCTGTCCACATTCCCATAACTTATGGGAATGTGGACAGAGCAGGCGACATTGCCGGACACACATCAGGGGATTAACTGACCGGACTGAACACCTGTAACACAGGAACAAGTGTGGATTGTGCAGACGCCACTTCGGAGCTGTAACTGGCGGGGTTGGAGGACAGGGGAAATACGAAAATCAGTGAAGCCACAGGCCTAAGTGGAGCTTGGTTAAAATTAGTAGAAGTCTACAACCGATCTTAAAATTTCTTCAATGCAGCCTCAGCCTGCTCCTTGCTTGTCCCTGGGCTTCAACACAGCCAGTTGTTGCTCGGAAGTGCCGTCTTCACAGAGTAAAACACTAGCTCCTGTGTTTGTGGGGTTCAGTAACGTCAGCTGTTCCCCTGCTGTTTTGATGGCAATCTGTCCTGCTGCCTCCCAATTGACAGCACATCAGGCCTCAGCCTGCTAAGTGCTTGTCCCTGGGCTCCAACATCGCCAGTTGCTGCTCATAACTGACTTTGGCACGGGTACTCCCTCCTGCCCAGCTTGGTTCCAGCCCTGCCTGCTGTTTCCGGGAAGTGTCAATGTCATTTTGCCACCCCAAGTTGCCATGTCGTGTTGCGGTTAGGTTAGCCGAGGCTAGGGTGCCAGCAGTTTAGGTGCTTCCTATGTGGACTGCGGGTTCTGGTAAGAAAGGCTTGTTCCGTAGTGCCAGTAGGACAAGCACCCCCTGTAGGACTGTGTGATTCGGTAACTGCGGCCAGCTTGCGGCATGCCAACTTTGCTTTTCAGGGGTAACTTCAGCTGCCCCTCCGGGTTCCAGCACCGTCAGCTGGTTCTCGGCAGAGCCTTTGGCCTAGGTGCCTCCATCTCGCTATCCGAGTTCCGGCAACGTCTGCTGGTCCTTGGTAGTGCTTTGTAGCACAGGTACCTCCTGCTTAGTAACCGGGTTCCAGCACCATCAGCTGGTCCTCGGTTGTGCCATTGGCTCTTATTCCTTCTGCTGCCCCTCCGGGTGCCAGCACTGTCAGCTGGTCCTCGCTATTTCCATTTGCTCTTGCAGCTTATGCTACCCATCCGGGTTCCAGCACCGTCAGCTGGTTCTCGGCAAAGCCTTTGGCCTAGGTGCCTCCATCTCGGTATCCGAGTTCCGGCAACGTCTGCTGGTCCTTGGTAGTGCTTTGTAGCACAGGTACCTCCTGCTTAGTAACCGTGTTCCAGCACCGTCAGCTGGTCCTCGGTTGTGCCATTGGCTCTTATTCCTTCTGCTGCCCCTCCGGGTGCCAGCACTGTCAGCTGGTCCTCGCTATTTCCATTTGCTCTTGCAGCTTATGCTACCCATCCGGGTTCCAGCACCGTCAGCTGGTTCTCGGCAAAGCCTTTGGCCTAGGTGCCTCCATCTCGGTATCCGAGTTCCGGCAACGTCTGCTGGTCCTTGGTAGTGCTTTGTAGCACAGGTACCTCCTGCTTAGTAACCGGGTTCCAGCACCGTCAGCTGGTCCTCGGTAGTGCCATTGGCTCTTGTTCCTTCTGCTGCCCCTCCGGGTGCCAGTACCGTCAGCTGGTTCAAGAGGACAAAGAACAGGAAGACAACCACCAAGATGCAGAACAACAAGAGAGAGAAGACAAAGAAGCATAAAAAAACAAAGCAGAAGAACATTAAGCATAAGACTAATACTCTGAGCAAATGATATTATCTTATTTATAAGCAGAAGAAGACTAAGCAGTGTATGGGGGTGAGTCCGTTCCTCCTCGTGGTGCCCCTGGAAAAGGCCTGCTGCTGCAGGCCAAACTGAACGCGGGCAAATCCTGTTGTAGATCTTTTGTGACAGGCAGAACGGAAGGTGTAAACTTCTAACTTTTCTAGATAACAACTACAGGAATGCCTGACACAAATAAGAATATGATGAAGAATAGGAAGAAGATGAAGAAGTTGAATATGTAGAATAATAATTGTTGAATAAGAAGAATATGAAGAATGTAAGAAAAGGAAGAAGAAGAAGAATGTAAAAAAAGGAAGTAGAAGAATTTAAAAAAAGGAAGAAGAAGAAGAATGTAAAAAAAGGAATAAGAAGAAGAATGTAAAAAAAGGAAGAAGAAGAAGAAGAATGTAAAAAAAGGAATAAGAAGAAGAAGGTAAAAAAAGGAAGAAGAATAAGAAAGAAGAAGAAAGAAGAAGAAGACATACATGTCTGGCAAAATATAAATGAGGCTAACATAGTCAATATCTTTGTAACTCCTAACGTCTTTAAAAAAAAAAGTTTAATTCCTGCTATTCCATTTGATTGGGCTAAACCTCTATGGCTTTAATGTCTCCTCCACCTCCCACAATACATTCTACATTATTCTTAGTTGTTTTTCTTCATGTAGAATTAACCTACAAGGAAAGAAAGGGTTTTTTTTAATTCCGATATTTTGGCCCCATTGACTTGCATTGGTTCCCGGTATCGGAATCGGCGATACCGATACTTTTTTTTAAGATCGGCCGATCCATTCCGATCTGATATTTTCAAGTATCGGCTGGTATCGCTCAACTCTAATCCTCACCCATCCCTGTAGACTGTGAGTCCTCGCGGGCAGGGTCCCCTCTCCTTATGTACTTGTGTGTCTCTTGTCTTACACATGTTTATTGTACTTGTCTATATTTCCCATGGAATAAATGGTGCTATATAAATGCATAATAATAATACAACACCACAAACAAAAAGCTTTATGCCTCCAAGTGTCATTAAAATATTAGATTTTTAATAAACCAATTATATAAAAAACATATATTAAAAAGTAGAACAAAAAAACACAAGTACAGAACTGTTTCAAAGTGGGTATACCCAGAAATACTAATGGTCATCACAAGATAGTACATATTCGTCTATTACTGATTACTAATTCAATATAGGTAACAATCCTCAATGTGCCAAAAACAGTATTAGAAAGAGCTAGCCACAATATCACATACCCTGCTGCATGTAAATACACAGTATAACTTATACAATACAACATCGAAGAGTTTGTAAATGTCCAGTGGATATAACAACTCGTATCACACAAAAGAATGTTAACAGTGAGTTTGTGCAGCACATCATAGAATACCTATAAATGTCCAGTGCATATGGCAGCACAAGTTAAGTCTTTTTAGTGATGGCAAAACTACATGGCCATACATGTCCAATCCAATATCATAGCAAAGGTATCATTAATGATAGACCAAGGTCATAAGAAGGTATAGTTACACCACACCCGACGCGCATTTCGCTTGGAAATGCTTCGTCCAGGGGTGGTTGGGTACTGGCCAGGGATGATATTTATATTGGTGAGAGTTACAATAATTAGATCAGGTGTCAGTTGTTGACCATATCGTGCACAGTGAGAGGTTTAGGCCGTTACTATAGTGATGTCCGCATGTGATCTGGCTAGGCGGAAATAAAGGAGTGTCACTTCCGGTTATTGTGTAACCCCGTTGTCATCACTACCACAAGAAACATCCGGTTGAAGGTGGATGACAAGTGAATCTGTTACTGCCTTCCCTAATGTTCTGGTTGCAGCAAGCTGATATGGCTTCTGGCGTTCCCATAGATACACCTTTGGCGACGCCATCCAGTATCCAGGATGTGACGATTACGACACCTCCTCGGTCACGAGTGCACCGGAACTCCGTCGTCACTGCACAATGCCGCACCTCCTCCACCTGGGCTCGGAGGACCCCATTTCTCTCTCCTCTGGTATGCTAGATCATATCAGAGGAGAGAGAAATGAATGGGAAATTTGACTTTTTCTGTGATCGCCATTATTTGATAAATAATGACAATCAAAAGACATGAGGACTGTAAAAACCGACACGAATCCAGTACTCTGGGGTCTCAGCTACCCCAGATAGCAGAGATCGCGTAGATGTTTTGACACTGCGGAGTGCTATACCCTTATTTCTCAGCACTGTGGAATAAGGCCCCTTAACTGCCGCCGTTAAAAGGCGTATTGGAGGTCATTAAGGGGTTAAGCCACTTTGTTACCATTTTGCCAGTATGTTTTGGGTCATTATCAATTTCTGCCCAAACTTTAATTTCCTGACTGATGTCTTGAGTTGTTGCTTCAGTACTGCCACATAATCTTCTTTTCTCATGATGCCATCTATTTTGTGAAGTGCACCAGTCCCTCCTGCAGCAAAACAACCCCACATGATGCTGCCACCCCATGTTTCACAGTTGGGATGGTGTTCTTAGGTTTCCAAACTTCTCCTGTTTTGAGTTCATTTTCCCCTTCACCTTTGATATCTGATGAACTCCCTCTGCTGGTGAAGAGAGGTAGTGAAATTGATTGGGATGGGAAGAACCTGCTATCTGAACAGGCGGAGTGTGATTGGACATCTGGAATTTCTGAGTGGATATAAGGCAGCCGACGCCCTGCAGGGTTTGCTGGTGATCCTTTCTGTTCTGAGCTCTGGCATCCAGTTTTAGTTCCTGTCTACTAAAAGCTAAGTTTTTGCCCTGCTATTATTCCATGAGATTTTGTCTGGTTTCCTAAGGCCTCTTTCACACATCAGGTTTTCGCCGTCAGGCGCGATCCGGCGCTTTTGACAGAAACCGGATCCGGCGAAATGCAATGCCGGATCCGGTTTCCCCCCCATTGACTTGCATTTGCGCCGGATCGCGCCGGATGGCCATGCGTTTCATCCGGTTTTCGCGCGGATCCGGCAATGTGTCGCGATCCGGCGTCTGGAAAAAACGGCTACTGTAACGTTTTTTGTCTCCGGCGAAAAAGCCGGACGCGCCGGATTCGGCGCGTCCGGCTTTTTCACACAATGAAAGCCTATGAGCGCCGCAATGGCGCCGCAATGTGGCCGGATCCGGTTTTTTTGGTCTGAGCATGCTCAGTAGCTCTGCCCACAAGACATATATAAAAGCAATACAGTGGGACCCACAGCCACACCCAACATGCCACCCAAGAAAGCAACCAAGCGCAGCAGGAGAAGGCAGGAGACCACTGCAGCACCATCAGCACCACCACCACCCCAAATGGAGCAGCAAATGGAACATGCTGAGGAGGGGAGGCCAGCAGCAGATGAGAGACGGTAATTATCAAATCCCCCATTCCTCCAAACTAGGGCTATTGAATATCAAGATATTCATTGGCCCTTTGTTTCTCTTTATTCAACAGCCGCCCAATAGATGCAGCAGCAATGGCAGCAGCTGGAACACCACCCACAGGCATGGAGTGTGGCCACCAGGAAGACAGCACATCATCTTCTGGGAGCCCTCCCTCGCATCGTCAGCGTTTGACGGTAAGTTTTTATTTCCAAAATCCATCATCTCTGTAATATATGTCTATTCATTGCCTTTTATTTCAAAACAGGATTCACAAGATGAAGAGGAGCTCCCAGAAGAAGAAGGAAGGGGTGGACAGACACCTGGAGTGGGCTCACAATTGGTAAGTTTTTTGCATCAAACGCAGAAACACAACATCACACTACACACAACACATAGAAAACAATGTTCTGCAGACCACACACAGCAAACAAATGCCTACATCCAAAGACATAACATTTTTTGTTTTCTTCTCTAGTCTTCCCAATCTGGTGCTCGGCCAAGAGGTCCTCGCAGTGCCTCCCAGGGTCGTCGGCGACAGCAACGCGGCGGTCACCAGCGTGTAAGTATAAATATTTTTGCTTTGTTTTTTTGCACTTTTTATTTCATTTCTTTTGTGGAGGCTAATTATGTTATTTTTGTCTTTTTCTTTAACAGCCTTCACAGCGTGCTCCCGACTCTGACGGTGAGGATGGAGGACTCGATGTGGACCACCTCATCGATCTCGTCAGAGAAAGGGAGCCGCTCTGGAATATGGCTGACCGCCGCCACGCTGACCTTATCGTTACCCGACCACTCTGGGAGGAAATCTGTTCGCTCCTTGTGGGCCGCTGGGAGGACCTCGATGTTCGGGCCCAGATTAAAGAGCGTAAGTATATACAGTACCGGTTGCTTGATGTAAACCAGTGTTTCCCGAACTCCAGTCCTCGTGGTCCCCACGGATCATGTGTTCAGGATTTCTATTTACTATGGAAATCCTGAAAACATGACCCCTGGGGACCATGAGGACTGGAGTTTGGGAAACACTGATGTTGTATACTAACCACTTTGTCCTTTCTCGTTTCAGGGAACAGAATTGTGAATCGGTGGCGGTCTGTGAGGGATCGTTTCAAGAAGGAGTTCAATAAAGAGATGCGGGCCCCGAGTGGATCTGGAGGACGCAGGAGCAAGTACAAGTGCGCAGAAGCCCTGTTGTTCCTCCGGGAAACAATGGTCACTAGAAGGTAAATATTACACACCACATGTGAAAAAAAATGTTAGATGTAAATTTTTTTTTTCAGCCAGGGCCATACCATGTCAGTATTTTAATTGTTTTTTTTTCTCTTTATTCCACAGCACGGTGAGCAGCACTCGGGAGCCTGCACGATTGGACCCTTCTGAGGCGATCCCTGAGGAGACCGGCACCGAGGGACACTTCGACCGCCCCGGTACATCTGCACCTTCCCAGCCTTCCCACACATTCGGCCCATCTGTCCCATCCACCAGCACAGGAGCATCGTGGCCGCCTACATTACATGAAGCTGCTGGTGAGGAGATCGCTTTCCCTTTACCCCACCCTTCTGCCCCTGCCACCTCTAGTACACCTGCGGGTACTGGGCGGCAGCGGCAGAGGGGTCAGGAAAAGACTTATGCGCCAGAGTTCTTGCATCTGAATGCATCTTTCCAGAACTGTCTAAAAGTCTTGTCAGAGCAAATCTCCGCAGGCTATCAGCAGATCAACTCCAGCATTCTGGAGGTGAAGACACTTCTGCAAACCATGCATTCAGAAGCAAGATCTTCGCCAAACCACACCTTTTTCAGGTCTGTTGTGGAGCGCATGGAAACGCTCTCTCCTGCCCAGCAGATGCATGTAATGCATTCATGCCACGCTGCTCTCCAGCAAGTTACCTCCCAACCTCCTCCTCCCACCACAGTAGCTCCTCCACCTGCACCCCCTCCAGCCACTTTCCATCCTCCCCCTCCTATTACATCTACACCCCCTCCAGCCACTTTCCATCCTCCCCCTCCTATTACATCTACACCCCCTCCAGCCACTTTCCATCCTCCCCCTCCTATTACATACCATCCACCTCCCCAGCACCATCCACCTCCCCAGCACCATCCACCTCCCCAGCACCAGCAACCTCCCCAGCACCAGCAACTTCCCCAGTACCAGCAACTTCCCCAGTACCAGCAACTTCCCCAGTACCAGCAACTTCCCCAGTACCAGCAAACTCCCCAGTACCTGCAAACTCCCCAGTACCAGCAACCTCCCCAGTACCAGACATCTCCCCACTTCCAGCAACCTGCCCCGTACCAGACATCTCCCCACTTCCAGCAACCTGCCCCGTACCAGACATCTCCCCACTTCCAGCAACCTGCCCCGTACCAAACTCCTTCCCCATACAACTTGCCATCAACATCATCTGCTCCTACAGTCCCTGCCCAACCCTCCACTCCACCACCCACCACCTCTTCTGCTTCCCACATGTCCACCCATTCTGTAGTTTTTTCCACACCTTCACCTCTAACTGTTCCTTCCCCACCACGATCCCAGTCCTCTCTCCACACTCCCAGTGTCGAAGTGTCCCGCAGCCCCTCCAGCAGTATTTCCACCACACACTACACAGATTTATAATGTGTGTATTTAAATAAAAATGACCAGTTTTATGGTTTCAAAGCTTTATTAAACAAGTTTATTAAAATTTTAAAAAAGTTTACTAAAAAAAACATTTTTCAATAACAGTTAAATTATTTTACACTGGTTGTCTGTCATTTCTTTCTGCGGCGAAAAAGGTTAAATACAGGGTATTTAAAAGGTGAAATGGTATTCAAAACTAGGTATATAACTGTGGGTAAATTTTAGCTTTTTGCCACAGTTGTGTTCCTGGTTGTGTTTGAAGCAAAGTATTTCACCTAAAAAGTTGTGTTTATTGTTGGTGATTTCCTAACAATGTACACAACTTTTGTTAAAAGGTGAAATACTTTGCATAAAACACAACCAGGTACACACCTGTGGCCTAAAGCTAAAAATAGTAAGACCATGACAAGATAGCCAACTTTGGTTGGCAAAGGTATATACTGTTGGTCCAGAAGGTACACAAGTTTGGTTAGGGCACAAATCTTTCACACTCTGTCATCCTGCCAGTGTACTCTGCCTTGAGGTGACAAAGTATAGTGCAAAATTGTCCCTCATTACTGAAACCGTCACAGAACTTCTAGTGGTAATGTCATGGTAATCTTGCAAGGTGGTTTCTTCAGAGGTGTCCTCAATGGAAATGGGTTCCTTGCAGATAACAAAATTGTGGAGTACCACGCACGCTTTGATCACCTCGTCCACAGTTTCTGTCTTGAGGTTGATCGCAGTCAATAGGACCCGCCATTTGGCTGTCAGAATACCAAAGGTACATTCAACCATTCTTCTTGCTCTTGTGAGGCGGTAATTAAAAATGCGTTTTGGTCTTGTCAATCCTCTGCTAGAGTACGGTTTCAAAAGGTGTTCTGACAGCTGGAAGGCTTCATCCCCTACACAGACAAATGGCATAGGTGGACCAGATGTTTGCGGCAGCGGTCTAGGTGGTGGGAACTGGAAGGTGTTTCCATACAGTTTACGCCCCATGGCAGACAGTTTGAAAACTTGAGAGTATTTGGAGCGGCCATAGGCCCCAATATCAACCGCAATAAATTTGTATTCCGCGTCAGCGATGGCCATGAGGACAATTGAAAAATATTTCTTGTAATTGAAATATTCCGATCCCGATCCAGCTGGCTTTACAATGCGGATATGTTTCCCGTCCACAGCACCCAAGCAGTTTGGAAACTGACATATCTGTTGAAATTTGTCAGCAATTTCAATCCACCTCTCTGTTGTGGGCTCTGGTAAAAACTCTTCAGCTAAGGAGTCCCACAGTGCACGGCATGTGTACTTCACTATTCCAGATATGGTGGAAATCCCGAGTCTGTACTGGAAATGCAGTGACGAAAGGGATTCTCCAGTTGCAAGAAATCTGTGGGGAATTAAAAAACAATAAATTAGTTTTAAATCACAGCATTACATACCAAAACTGAGCTATAACACTTGGAGATACAAACTACCACCAACAAGATTGCAGTGAAAGTGTGCTCTGATGCGAGCATATCCAATAAATGTGGCTTACCTTAAAGTCACCATCAGACGCTCTGCGGGTGAAACAGAGAAGCGGCAATAGGTGTCCGCTTTTCTTATGAGGTGTGCAATGCGCTCCACCAAGTAATCAAAATTCTCCATTTTCATCCTAACATATCCAAAAAATTTATCCGGGTTTCGTCGAAGGTCCATGCAGAGTGTAGAATAGACCCCACGCGTCATTCTCTTGGCTGTGATGGGGTGGATCCACAAACGTCGTCTACGATGCCTGATGCGCTGCTGTCTCGCTCTCTCCTTCTCCAGAACAATCACCCTCAAACGATTCGCCTCCGCTATAAAATCCGCCAAATTCTTCAAAATATTTCCAATGACAACATCCATCTTCGCCAGTAACTTGCTCTTCTCTCCAACCTGCACTTTCTCCTCTACAACCTGTCAAAGAAGGGCTGTAGGAACATGCTATATATAGTTTTCCAGTAGCCAATCCCGTTCGGAAGGCCACAAGGGTCAATTTTAAAAACCGGATCCGGCGTAATCCGTCGAAAAACGGATAGAAAAACGGATGAACTGGATGAGACGGATCCGGTTTTGTCTGTCAAGAAAAAGACTGATCCGCCAGAAAACCGGATCCGTCACATCCGGTTTTACGAAACATTTGCCGGATCCGGCGTTCCGGCACGACGCCGGATCGCGCCTGACGCCGAAAACCTGATGTGTGAAAGTAGCCTTAGTGTTTGTATTCAGCCAGTCCTGGTTGGGACTGGCTGAATTCCATTTTTGTCTCTGATCAGTTGATCTCTTTGCTCTGTTTTCAGGATATACCTGAGTGCTGATATAGTGATTTTGAAGTCTAGCGACTTCAGGGCCTTTTTTCCTATGAGACGGTTGGGACATTTTTTGTAGGGTTTTTTGCGGATTGCAGCCAGCATCTTTTCTGTCCTGTCCTATCTAGTTAGTTGGGCCCCATCGTTTGCTCAGCCTGTCTTTCTGTCTGTGTTTGTGTTTTCATCTGTTTTTCACCGACAATACATGTTGGGGGCTGTCTATTGCTTTGGGGTCTGCTCTGGGGCAGTTTAGATTTCCCCTTTCCTTCTTTAGGCTTATGTAGTTCTCCGGCTGTGACGAGGGGTCTAGGGCACCGTAGGAACCCCCCACGGCTACTGTTAGTTGTGGTGAATAGGATCAGGGGTCTGCAATCCGATAGCTACCAACCTCTCTGGTTTTCTGGACTTATCTTGTATTTTTGTTTTCTCCTCCTCCGGTGACTCATTCATAACATTCTCCCTTTTTCTTCCAAAAGTAACAGTGGTTATTAGGCCCAAAAAGTTAAATTTTATTTTCATCATACCACAGGGCAAGTCTTCAAAAATTAAGGTCTTTGTTCCTGTGTGCATTTGCAAACATTAATCTGACTTTTTAATGTTTCTTTTGGGGTAATGGTTTCTTCCTGGCAGAGTGGCCTTTCAGCCCATGTTGATACAGAACTCTTTTCACAGGGGATATTGTCACAATCTTACCAGCTTCCACCATCATCTTCACAATGTCTTGCTTTTGTCCTTGAGTTGATATGCACATGTTGAACCAAAGCACGTTCATCTCTGGGACACAGAACCCGTCTCTTTCCTAAGAGGTATGATGGCTGGACATTACCATCTTGTTTGTACTTGCGTATAATTGTTAGTAGGAAAGAGCAATTAGTTCAAGCTGCGTGTAAAAATTTCTTCTTTATTTCAACATTTAAAATATGTCATCTTCATAGTATATGCCACACACACGGACACGGCAACGCGTTTCGATCTGTATGATCTTTGTCAGAGCCATAGAGATACACTGATCTCAGCTACATATATACTACATTTGATCCAATGACATGCACAAATACAGTCACATGACAATTAAACTCATTAAAATTACAAAGCAATATACAAAATAAAATAAAAACATATGTTGTAAAAGAGAGATATTTATCTTTTCAACAGTAATGAAGCATTTGGTCATTTCGTTTATTCAGACCGTTCGGGGATCAGGCATTTAGGTGATAAATCCAAAAAGCCTCTCTTGTTAACAGGCGTCGCTTTGGTTCTCCGCCACGGAAAGGAATTTTAACCTGTTCTATTCCTTGCACTTGAAAGCTCGAAGTATTTCGAGCATGATGCCTAATGAAGTGCTGAGACACAGCTGATAAATTTCGATTCATGTTATTGGTATTCTGAATGTCATGTAGATGTTCCCTGATGCGCATCTTCATTTTTCTAGATGTGCACCCTATATATGATAATTTACAAATGGTACAATTTATTTTATATATTACATTAGTTGAATTACAATTAATATATTGTTTTATAGTATATTGCACTTTATTTGCCGCATCAGAAAAAATTTTTGTGACATTTGCATATCTACACGTTTTACATTTTGTAGTTCCACATCTAAAGAAACCGTTACAGGTTAACCAGGTTTTGTTTATTTTACTATTAAGAGAAAATAAATTAGGTGATAATTTGTCTCCCAATGTAGGAGCTCTTCTCGACACTATATTAATGCCTGGCTTTAATATATCTGCTAATTTACTATCTTCATATAAAATGGGCAAATATCTATTGATAATTCCCTTAATTTGTGGAAATTGACGACTAAACTGAAAACAAATATATGGTTTCTTCCCAATAGTTGTCTCATTTGCAATGCCACTGGCAAAAATCATTTCATTGCGTTTTTTCTTTTCTACTATTCGTTGTGCTCGATTTAAAGACCAATCTGGATACATGCGATTTTTTAATTTTTTCTTTACATGTTCCAGTTCACTATCTAGATTGCTATCTTCACTACAATTGCGTTTAACCCTTGTGAGTTCTCCCACTGGTATTGCTTTGAGGGTATGTTTATTGTGGCTACTAGTCGCATGCAAGATGGTATTCCCACTATAGTGTTTATGATGTGTTTTCGTAGAGATTCTTTCCCCCTCAGCACCAAATAAATCCAAATCCAAAAAAGATATATATTCCATATTGTGTTCATGCGTAAATTTAATGTTGTATTGGTTAGAATTTAGATATTGCATGAAGCCGGGTATGGCAGATACATCTCCATCCCAAATTATTAGGGTATCATCGATATATCTGCCATACCATGCCACCTGTCTGTAAAAAGGATTGGAGTCTGAGAAAATAAATTCATATTCCCAATAAGACATGACCAGGTTTGCAAGGGACGGTGAAAATTTAGCTCCCATGGCTACTCCCTTCAACTGTAAATAATAACACTGATTGAAGGAAAAAAAATTGTGACATCAAAAATATTACTACCTGCAAAATATAATTAAATCTATAGAATAGTTGCTAAACCTTTCTAAATGAAATTGCAGAGCTCTTATTGCTAGATCATGAGGGATGCATGTATATAATGATACTACATCACAGCTAAGCCATGAATATGAAGACAGCCAAACCTTATTGGAAAAAATTTGTAACACCTGTTTGGAATCTCTAATGTAGCCAGGCATCCTTTGTACTAGGGGTTGCAACAATGTGTCAACCCATTGTGACAAGTGCTCATGTGCTGAGCCGATGCCCGAGACAATCGGCCGCATGGGAGGAATGCCACTGCCTTTGTGTATTTTGGGTACTCCATATATAATTGGGAGCACCGGTTTTTTCACTTGCAGATATTCTGCTTGTTTTTTGGTAATGACTCCCAACTCCAAACCCTCTATTATAATTTGGTTAGTTTTATCCTTGAATTGTTCTAAAGCATTGTGATCCAGTTTCCTATATGTCAATTTATCTGACAATAACTCAATCATTTTATCATAATAATCTTTGGAATCTAAAACCACAACAACCCCACCTTTATCTGACATTTTTATAACAATGTCTGTCATTGATTTTAATTCTCTTAGGCTAGTTTCACACTTGCTTTTTTTTGCAGCGCGTTTTTCCCGCAAAAAAACGCATTAAAAAAACGCATACAAAAGCATACAACTGCTGCGTTTTTTTCAAGCATTTTTATGAGCATGCATGAAAAAAACGCAGCGTTTTTATGCGTTTGTATGCGTTTTTAGTGCGTTTTTACCGCGTTTGCGTTTTTTTCCAACATTAGGTGGCCCCTCACACTAACCCAAACCATGACTTTACTAACCCTAACCCTAACCCTAACTAACCCTAACCCTGACCCTAACCCTTAACCAAACCATACTTAACCCAAACCCTAAACCCTAACTAACCCTGACCCTAACCCTAACTAACCCTAACCCTGACCCTAACCCTTAACCAAACCATACTTAACCCAAACCCTAAACCCTAACTAACCCTAACCCTAACTAACCCTGACCCTAACCCTTAACCAAACCATACTTAACCCTAACCCAAACCCTAAACCCTAACTAACCCTAACCCTGACCCTAACCCTTAACCAAACCATACTTAACCCTGACCCTAACCCTTAACCAAACCATACTTAACCCTGACCCTAACCCCAACCCTGACCCTAACCCTAAACCCCTTTAACTAACCCTAACTCTAACCCAAACCCCTAAATTCCATGGTTAAAAAAAAAAAACACTTGTGCAAAAAAACGCATACATAAGCATGCCAATGCGCACATATGCGCACCCATAGGCTAGAATGGCCATTTTTAGCGCAAAATGTGCGCATATGTGCGCATGCGCTTTTTTGCAGGGCCAAAAAATGCAACATGCTGCGTCTGGAAAATACCAGCGCACACCCCAAAAAAACGCAGCGCATGAAAATCGCATACGTGCGCATGCCAGCGCGCAGGTATGCGCACCCATGTTAAATATAGGGGAAAAAACGCATGCGCACATATGCGTTTTTTTCCAGCGCAAAAAAACGCAAATGTGAAACCAGCCTTAGGGCTGCAAATTGCTTACCAGACAGATTTTTAAATTTACCTATTTTTATTATTAAACAAAATTTGCAATTCCTTTTCCACTGTATCTTGGAATCGGTCCATACACTCAGATCTCGCGTGGACCGGATAAAAATAGGGATTTTTTGTGGAAAAATTTGATGACTGATTAACATATTCCATTTCTCTGTTTTTTTCTGTATCCAAATCTTGTAAAGTTACCAAAGACACCTGCTCCTGAAAGTTCATGTGTAGAAATTCGTTAGTTATTATCTGAGTGTTGTCATCACGTTTTCCTTCTTCATTAATTGTTGTTTGTAAATCGTTCATAAAATGTTTTTTAACAGTCAAGTTACGCATGAACTTGTTCACATCTAGTATAGTTGTGAACAGATCAAAGTCCTGATCCGGAGCAAAGTTTAACCCCAAGGATAAGATCTCAATTTGATCTGGAGTTAAATCTCTAGATGAATAATTTTGCACATTTTTAATTACTTGATCATATATCGCTTCTTGCGGGTGGTGATTCCTAATGCGCCTGTGGTGCTTTCGACCCCCGCGCCTCTTGCGTTTTTTGAAAAATGTTGACCTGTATTCACACTGCTTGGTGCATTATCGTCTGAAGCACTTAAGTAATTGTCAGAAGAGTCCGGGTCTGATGATGTGAAGGAAACATGCGGTTTGTTTGATCTTGATCTTGAATATTTGCGTTTTTTGTGAGCATGGCTTTGTTTGAGAATGGACTTGGGAATTTTGTCAAAATTAGTCCACTTGCCCCAATCATATACTTTGTTGCTTGTGTAATCATTAGTATCTCGCACAAATTTTTTCTTCTTTCTGGTTATGACTTCTTCCTCCAAAGCTGAAACTTTCTCATTTATTTTTGCTATGGAAGAATCAAACTGTGCCAATGTCTTATATTGCAGTATAGACGAATTGACTGTTTCCATCTCTTGCTGAATATCTTTCAGTTTGATCTCTTCCTGCCGGACAATCAGTTTCATTAAATTCTGAGAACAATTACTTAGAATGGTATTCCATTGCTCTCTAAATTCATCCGAGTAGATTGTGGTGGGAATTTTTTTAATTCGCAAACCTCTCGGTATCATTTCTTTGCTCACATAATTGTTAAGCGTTTCATGATCCCACCACAATTTCATTTCCTGCATACAAAGTTTTTCCAAATTATTCAGACATTCATTAAAGCCTATAACACTGCTGTCTGGCTCTTGCTGATTGGAAAAAACCTCTGCAGCCTTTAAAGACCGATCCCTGTTAAGGTCTGTGGCCATATTAAAACGTGACCTTTAAGAATGTTGTCCCGTGTAGGCAAAGAGAAAGAATTCTTATATATACAGTTCTGATGCCTTAGATATCCATCAATAAATACAAATCTGGGAGCAAGGTAGTCCAACCATAACATGAAAAACAAACAAAAGCCAGCTCACCAGGTATTCACCGCAGACCTCGGAACTCCGTCTGGACTGACGTATGATCAATAGGAAAGAGGCTTTAATGTTTGATTCTTCCATAGCATAAATAAATGAGAAAGTTTCAGCTTTGGAGGAAGAAGTCATAACCAGAAAGAAGAAAAAATTTGTGCGAGATACTAATGATTACACAAGCAACAAAGTACATGATTGGGGCAAGTGGACTAATTTTGACAAAATTCCCAAGTCCATTCTCAAACCAAGCCATGCTCACAAAAAACGCAAATATTCAAGATCAAACAAACTGCATGTTTCCTTCACATCATCAGACCCGGACTCTTCTGACAATTACTTAAGTGCTTCAGACGATAATGCACCAAGCAGTGTGAATACAGGTCAACATTTTTCAAAAAACGCAAGAGGCGCGGGGGTCGAAAGCACCACAGGCGCATTAGGAATCACCACCCGCAAGAAGCGATATATGATCAAGTAATTAAAAATGTGCAAAATTATTCATCTAGAGATTTAACTCCAGATCAAATTGAGATCTTATCCTTGGGGTTAAACTTTGCTCCGGATCAGGACTTTGATCTGTTCACAACTATACTAGATGTGAACAAGTTCATGCGGAACTTGACTGTTAAAAAACATTTTATGAACGATTTACAAACAACAATTAATGAAGAAGGAAAACGTGATGACAACACTCAGATAATAACTAACGAATTTCTACACATGAACTTTCAGGAGCAGGTGTCTTTGGTAACTTTTACAAGATTTGGATACAGAAAAAAACAGAGAAATGGAATATGTTAATCAGTCATCAAATTTTTCCACAAAAAAATCCCTATTTTTATCCGGTCCACGCGAGATCTGAGTGTATGGACCGATTCCAAGATATAGTGGAAAAGGAATTGCAAATTTTGTTTAATAAGAAAAATAGGTAAATTTAAAAATCTGTCTGGTAAGCAATTTGCAGCCCTAAGAGAATTAAAATCAATGACAGACATTGTTATAAAAATGTCAGATAAAGGTGGGGTAGTTGTGGTTTTAGATTTCAAAGATTATTATGATAAAATGATTGAGTTATTGTCAGATAAATTGACATATAGGAAACTGGATCACAATGCTTTAGAACAATTCAAGGATAAAACTAACCAAATTATAATAGAGGGTTTGGAGTTGGGAGTCATTACCAAAAAACAAGCAGAATATCTGCAAGTGAAAAAAACGGTGCTCCCAATTATATATGGAGTACCCAAAATACACAAAGGCAGTGGCATTCCTCCCATGCGGCCGATTGTCTTGGGCATCGGCTCAGCACATGAGCACTTGTCACAATGGGTTGACACATTGTTGCAACCCCTAGTACAAAGGATGCCTGGCTACATTAGAGATTCCAAACAGGTGTTACAAATTTTTTCCAATAAGGTTTGGCTGTCTTCATATTCATGGCTTAGCTGTGATGTAGTATCATTATATACATGCATCCCTCATGATTTAGCAATAAGAGCTCTGCAATTTCATTTAGAAAGGTTTAGCAACTATTCTATAGATTTAATTAATTATATTTTGCAGGTAGTAATATTTTTGATGTCACATAATTTTTTTTCCTTCAATCAGTGTTATTATTTACAGTTGAAGGGAGTAGCCATGGGAGCTAAATTTTCACCGTCCCTTGCAAACCTGGTCATGTCTTATTGGGAATATGAATTTATTTTCTCAGACTCCAATCCTTTTTACAGACAGGTGGCATGGTATGGCAGATATATCGATGATACCCTAATAATTTGGGATGGAGATGTATCTGCCATACCCGGCTTCATGCAATATCTAAATTCTAACCAATACAACATTACATTTACGCATGAACACAATATGGAATATATATCTTTTTGGATTTGGATTTATTTGGTGCTGAGGGGGAAAGAATCTCTACGAAAACACATCATAAACACTATAGTGGGAATACCAACTTGCATGCGACTAGTAGCCACAATAAACATACCCTCAAAGCAATACCAGTGGGAGAACTCACAAGGGTTAAACGCAATTGTAGTGAAGATAGCAATCTAGATAGTGAACTGGAACATGTAAAGAAAAAATTAAAAAATCGCATGTATCCAGATTGGTCTTTAAATCGAGCACAACGAATAGTAGAAAAGAAAAAACGCAATGAAATGATTTTTGCCAGTGGCAATGCAAATGAGACAACTATTGGGAAGAAACCATATATTTGTTTTCAGTTTAGTCGTCAATTTCCACAAATTAAGGGAATTATCAATAGATATTTGCCCATTTTATATGAAGATAGTAAATTAGCAGATATATTAAAGCCAGGCATTAATATAGTGTCGAGAAGAGCTCCTACATTGGGAGACAAATTATCACCTAATTTATTTTCTCTTAATAGTAAAATAAACAAAACCTGGTTAACCTGTAACGGTTTCTTTAGATGTGGAACTACAAAATGTAAAACGTGTAGATATGCAAATGTCACAAAAAATTTTTCTGATGCGGCAAATAAAGTGCAATATACTATAAAACAATATATTAATTGTAATTCAACTAATGTAATATATAAAATAAATTGTACCATTTGTAAATTATCATATATAGGGTGCACATCTAGAAAAATGAAGATGCGCATCAGGGAACATCTACATGACATTCAGAATACCAATAACATGAATCGAAATTTATCAGCTGTGTCTCAGCACTTCATTAGGCATCATGCTCGAAATACTTCGAGCTTTCAAGTGCAAGGAATAGAACAGGTTAAAATTCCTTTCCGTGGCGGAGACCCAAAGCGACGCCTGTTAACAAGAGAGGCTTTTTGGATTTATCACCTAAATGCCCGAATAATAATAATAATAAATTTTATTTTTATAGCGCCGACATATTCCGCAGCACTTTCCATTTCAGAGGGGATTTGTACAGACAATAGACATTACAGCATAACAATAATCACATACAGTAGATTATAACAAATAACAAGAGGAGTGAGGGCCCTGCTCGCAAGCTTACAGTCTATGAGGAAAGAGGTAGACACGAAAGGTGGGTGGTAACAGTTGCTCTGATTGTATGGACCAGCCATAATGTTAAGTGTGTAACAGTACAGACACAGAGGGCTAATGGATGCATAAAGCATGTGGGAACATGATGCTGGGAACCTGGTTATGGTAAAACTTTTGGCTCTGCCACACAGGGATAGGTTAGGTTAATGTGTTGAGGCGATAGGCCAGTCTGAATAAATGTGTTTTCAGGACACACTTAAAATTGTGGGGATTAATCGTATTGACCTGGGAAGTGCATTCCAAAGAATTGGCGCGGCACGTGTAAAGTCTTGGAGACGGGAGTGGGAGGTTCTGACTATTGAGGATACTAACCTCAGGTCATCAGCAGAACGGAGGGTGCGGGTAGGGTGGTATACTGAAACAAGGGAGGAGATGTAGGGTGGTGCTGAGCCATGGAGGGCTTTGTGGGTGAGGGTAATAAGTTTATACTGAATTCTGGAGTGGATGGGTAGCCAGTGTAATGACTGGCACAAGGTAGAGGCATCGGTGTAACGATTGGTGAGGAATATGATCCTGGCTGCAGCATTCAAGACAGATTGGAGAGGGGAGAGTTTGGTAAGAGGGAGACCGATTAGAAGAGAGTTACAATAGTCGAGACGAGAATGAATAAGAGAAACAGTAAGAGTTTTTGCAGAGTCAAAAGTAAGAAAAGGTCGAATTCTAGAAATGTTTTTGAGGTGCAGATGACAAGAGCGAGCCAGTGATCGAATGTGGGGGGCAAAGGAAAGCTCGGAATCAAGTATGACCCCAAGACAGCGGGCCTGTTGCTGGGGAGTAATAGTGGAACCACACACAGAAATAGCAATGTCGGGTATAGGTACATTAGTAGCGGGAGGAAACACCAGGAGTTCAGTCTTTGACAGGTTCAGTTTCAGATATAGTGAGGACATGATATTAGACACAGCGTTTAGACAATCGCCAGTGTTTTCTAGAAAGGCTGGCGTGATGTCAGGAGAAGAAGCGTATAATTGGGTGTCATCAGCATAGAGATGGTACTGGAAACCAAATCTACTGATTGTTTGACCAATAGGGGCAGTGTACAAGGAGAAGAGGAGGGGGCCTAGAACCGATCCTTGAGGAACCCCAACAGTAAGGGGAAGGTGAGAGGAGGAGGAACCGGCAAAAGAAACAGTAAAGGAGCGGTCGGAGAGATAGGAGGAGAACCAGGAGAGAACGGTGTCCTTGAGGCCAATGGAATGGAGCATAGTGAGGAGGAGCTGATGATCCACAGTGTCGAATGCTGCAGAGAGATCCAAGAGAATTAGCATGGAGTAATGACCATTTGATTTAGCTGTTAGCAGATCATTAGAGACTTTAGTGAGGGCAGTTTCGGTGGAGTGTAAAGAGCGGAAACCGGATTGGAGAGGGTCGAGAAGAGAGTTTTCTGAGAGATAGCGGATAAGACGGGAGTGGACCAGGCGTTCCAGGAGTTTAGAGATGAAGGGAAGATTAGAGACAGGTCTATAGTTAGCGGCACAGTTTTGGTCGAGGGATGGTTTTTTAAGTAGTGGATGTATGATGGCATGCTTAAATGAGGAGGGAAAAATACCAGAAGAGAGAGAGAGGTTAAATATTTTAGTTAGGTGAGGGGTGACAGCAGGGGAAAGGGACTGGAGGAGATGTGACGGAAATGGGTCACTGGTGCAAGTAGTTGGGCGAGATGATGCAAGGAGCCTGCTTACTTCTTCTTCTGTGACTGGTTCAAAATCAGAGAGTGAGTTAGATGCAGTGGTGGAGGGAGGACAGTGCATGGTATGAGGGGATTTGGAGATAATTTCCTGTCGGATCTGGTCAATTTTTTCTTTGAAGTAATTGGCCAGATCGTCAGCTCGGAGCTCCGTGGTTGGGGCCTGTACTCTTGGATTGAGTAGACAATGAAAAGTGTCAAAGAGACGTTTCGGGTTGTTGGACAGTGAGGTGATGAGGGTGTTGAAATAGGTTTGTTTGGAGAGGTGAAGGGCAGTGTTGTATGTTCTAAGCATAAACTTAAAATGGATGAAATCTTCGTGTAGATTGGATTTTCTCCACAGACGTTCGGCGCACCTGGAGCACCGCTGCAGGAAACGTGTTTGCACCGTGTGCCAGGGTTGTCGCCGTCTGTGTTGTGGTGTTCTATTTATAGGGGGTGCAAATTCATCCAGGGCACTTTGAAGTGTTTCATTGTAATGCTTCAATGCAGAATCAGGACATGAGAGGGAGATAGGGGCCAATGAAGACTGCAAGTTCTTCAGAAGTTTCTGGGTGTATGTTTCTATAAGTCTGGACAGTGGGGGTGACCTGAGCAGCCTGGCAGTTTTTTATAGAGAATGAAAGAAGATTGTGGTCAGAGAGTGGGAGAGGGGAGTTTGCAAAATCATCCACTGCACAAAGCCGAGAGAAGACCAAGTCGATGGAGTTTCCGTCTTCATGCGTTGGAGAATTAGTAAGCTGCGAAAGCTGCGAAATTAGTAAGCTGCGAACGGTCTGAATAAACGAAATGACCTAATGCTTCATTACTGTTGAAAAGATAAATATCTCTCTTTTACAACATATGTTTTTATTTTATTTTGTATATTGCTTTGTAATTTTAATGAGTTTAATTGTCATGTGACTGTATTTGTGCATGTCATTGGATCAAATGTAGTATATATGTAGCTGAGATCAGTGTATCTCTATGGCTCTGACAAAGATCATACAGATCGAAACGCGTTGCCGTGTCCGTGTGTGTAGCATATACTATGAAGATGACATATTTTAAATGTTGAAATAAAGAAGAAATTTTTACACGCAGCTGGAACTAATTGCTCTTTCCTATTGATCATACGTCAGTCCAGACGGAGTTCCGAGGTCTGCGGTGAATACCTGGTGAGCTGGCTTTTGTTTGTTTTTCATATAATTGTTAGTGCAAATGAACGAGGCACCTTCAGGTATTTTGAAATTGTACCCAATTATGAGCCACACTTGTGCAAGTGCAAAATTCTTTTCCTCATACCTTGGCTGATTTCTTGAGACTTTCCCATGATGCTACACAAAGAGGCAGTGTGTTTCAGGTGTGCATTAAAATACATCCACAGTTGTCTCTAATTAACTACATATCATCATCATATGGGCAACCCAGAATTGTTAAAAAGGCATAGTAATCTTAGTGTTTGTAAACTTTTGACTTTGCAGTAAGTAATAAAAATGGGTTAAAACATTATCTCCTAAAACTAGAAAGGTTTATTGTGATTTCGTTTCAGATATTGAGAAAAACATGCATATCTGTCTTTTTATATGGTGTACAGTGAGGGAAATAAGTATTTGATCCCTTGCTGATTCTGTAAGTTTGCACACTGACAAAGACATGAACGGTCTATAATTTTAAGGTGTAATGATCCTACTACTATGCCATATTCTGAGTATACTTCTAGAAGGTTACGTGGCTTTACAGACACACGCTGTGGGCTTTTGACCCCCCTTTCCACCTCCTCTCTCCCTCTGCCTGCGTGTGTAATCCTATACTCCTTCCTCCCCCTCCCTCAAGGGGGATCAGAATACAATCCTTTATCTGAAACATGTGCTCTTTTGTCTAAGAGAGTTGATCTAAGATCTAAATATTAGGGCATATCTTGACCCCAGTTGGTGTTATAGGTATGAAAGTTATATATTTGGGATGTGCTTCGTTAGAGCTACCCACCCCTTTAGTTTTCTAGACTCCTGCTTCGGTGGAATCCAAGAAATGGATTCCTACTTAACCGGTCCATACAGGTACTTCGTCTTTGGGTTCAAATTAATGCCAGGCTCATGCTCGGAAGTTGGTAGTTCCGTCATTGCTCTACGAGGTTCCCTCCCCGAGATATGATACTTATGAGTTTTCAGTACGTGTTAGCCCCTCTGAGAAAAGAGGAGTGCTTCCATAACTCAGCCCCCTCAGTGATGTCACGACCAGGGGGTATAAGATAGTGAGAGCTCATTTTGCAGGTGTCTTTGCCTTGGAAGTCTGATACAGATAGGCTCTGTGATGCACTGTGATGTATCGCCTCTCCCCCCGCACTGCATGGTCTGCTATAAAATGACTTAAGCAACTGTAAGTGTTTTCTCGTTTTAATCCCTGTTGTTTTGTAATCGTTTGTACATATTTTAATTGTCTCATTTTGTAATATCTTTTATACCTTTTGTAAACACTGCCTACCTTTTGGAGAAAAATCTATAAAATTACAACCTTCATTTCTCCTTGCTCTATAACGTACGCTCAAGTCCTCTGAGGCTAAATTCGCTACTGATTGGGTTGGCTCCTGACCTGTTACTAATCATAGGAATAGGAGCTGGTGGCTGCACCGTGTCCTGGGCTTGTTGGGCAAAGCTTGCAGTGACGGAACGGGTTTTATAAGCATATTGCCTGACTGCGGCTGGGAGTAGTTATATTTCCCTCGCTGCAGCGTGCCAAATAGCCAGTACACATCCCGGCACCCCGTCTGCCACTGATTACCCTAGGTGCAGTTCCCTAACTGACCTGAGGGTAAGGGGGCGCCAGAGAGCTGCAAGTTCCAAAACAGGAACTGGAGTGGGGTCATAAAATGGCATCTCTGACAAACTGGGGACAACCAAACACCCCGGTTCATGACATATTGGTGGCAGCGGTGGGATAACCAAATATATATCCCCCTGCAATTCATCACATATTGGTGGCAGTGGTGGGATACCCAAATATATCCCCCCTGCAATTCCTGACATAAGGGTAGGTTAATTTTAACATTGAGAGATAGAATATCAAAAATAAAATCCAGAAAATCACATTGTATAAATTTATTTACATTTTTCAGTGAGAAATAAGTATTTGATCCCTCTGGCAAACAAGACTTAATACTTGGTGGCAAAACCCTTGTTGTCAAGCACAGCAGTCTGACGTTTTTTGTAGTTAATGATAAGGTTTGCGCACATTTCAGGAGGAATTTTGGTCCACTCCTCTTTGCAGATCATCTCTAAATCATTAAGATTTTGAGGCTGTTGCTTGGCATCTTAGAGCTTCAACTCCCTCCATAAGTTTTCTATGGGATTAAGGTCTGGAGACTGGCTAGGCCACTCCATGACCTGCATGTGCTTCTTTTTGAGCCACTCCTTTGTTGCCTTGGCTGTATATTTTGGGTCATTGTCTTGCTGGAAGGCTCAGCCACGACCCATGTTTAATGTCCTGGTGGAGGGAAGGAGGTTGTCACTCAGGATTTTACGGTACATGGCTCCATCCATTCTCCCATTGATGGGGTGAAGTAGTCCTGTGCTCTTAGCAGAGAAACAACCCCAAAACATTGTTTCCACCTCCATGCTTGACAGTGGGGACGGTGTTCTTTAGGTCATAGGCAGCTGTTGTGAGTTAATTTTCCCCTTCGTCACTGAGGTCTGGTGAACTCCCTATTCTGGTAAAGTAAGGTAATGAGCGTGATTATCAGGCACCTGAGCCTAATGAGGATGACTGGCTGAGTGGAGTCACGGACTGGATATAAGGCTGCCGACGCCCTTCTGCCCTGCGGGTGATTTCTCTGTGGACTTCTAGGACACCAGTCTGATTCCTGCTCCTCTAAAGCTAAGTTTTCTGTTTTGCCTGTTAGCTTTTTTGTTTTGTTTTTTGTTTTCCTTGCTTTTCTGTATTCTGCCATTCCCTGCTGGGGTGAGCTGAATCTCCTTTTGCCTGTAGCTCTGTCTTCAGAATATTCCTGAGTACTGACATAGCTTTTTTGAAGCCTAGCGTCTTCAGGGCCTTTTTCACTGTCAGTCTGTTGGCTCATATTTTCATAGGGTTTTTCACGGATTGCAGACAGCAGCCTTCCTGTCCTTTTCTATCTAGTTAGCTTGGGCCCCGTCTTTGCTCAGTCTATCTTTCTGTCTGTGTTAGTATTTTCATCTTGCTTCACCGTCATTATATGTTGGGGGCTGCCTATTGCTTTGGGGTCTGCTCTGGGGCAGTTTAGATTTCCCCTTTCTTTAGGCCTATTTAATTCTCCGGCTGTGATCGAGGGGTCTAGGGCATCGTAGTAACCCCCCACGGCTACTGCTAGTTGTGTTGATAGGTTCAGGGGTCTGCAATCCGATAGCTGCCAACTTCTCTGGTTTTCTGGACTTAGCAAGCATTTTGTTTTTGCCTCCTACGGTGACTCAATCATAACAGGCAGCATTTCTCTTCCTCCAAGCACGGCGAGTTGAGTTAATGCCAAAGACCTCAATTTTTGTCTCATCTAACCACAGGACCTTCTCCAAAACACTCACAGAATCATCCAGGTGTTCATTGGCAAACTTCAGATGGGCCTGCACATGTGCCTTTTTGAGCAAGGGAACCTTGCGGGCATTGCAGGATTTTAAACCTTTATGGCATAATGTGTTACCAATGATTTTCTTGGTGACTGTGGTCCCAGCTGCCTTGAGATCATTAGCAAGTTTTCCCTGTGTAGTTTTGGCTGATCTCTCTCCTTCCTCATGATCAAGGATATCCCACGAAGTGAGATTTTGCATGGTGTCCCAGATCGATGTCGATCGACAGTCATTTTGTATTTCTTCCATTTTCTTACTATTGCTCCAAAAGTTGTCTCTTTCTCACCCAGCGTTTTACTTATGGTTTTGTAGCCCATTCCAGCTTTGTGCAGGTCTATGATCTTGTCCCTGACATCCTTATAAAGCTCTTTGGTCTGGCCCATGTTGTAGACGTTAGAGTCTGACTGAGTGTGTGGACAGGACTAAGACAGCTGACTTTAATGCAGGTAACGAGTTGATTAGGAGCATCTAACTGGTCTGTAGGAGCCAGAACTCTTAATGGTTAGTAGGGGATCAAATACACATTTCTCACTGCAAAATGCAAATAAATTGATTTTCAGGAATTTATTTTTGATATTCTATCTCTCAATGTTAAAATTAACCTACCCTTAAAATTATAGACTGTTCATGTCTTTGTCAGTGGGCAAACTTGCAAAATCAGCAAGGGATCAAATACATATTTCCCCCACTGTATGTAAACTTCTGGTTTCAACTGTATTGGAATAGTTTTTTTGTTTTTTGCTGTATTATACTCATAACATCCCTAGTATATCATTTCCCAGATGCACATTGTGGAGGAGTCTGGTTGGTCCTTACATGGTCCTCCAGCTAGTATTCATGTTAGCTTCAATGGCTTTTTAATTGTTTTTAAACGTCTCTTTTGTCTTGCGTACATATGTGTTTAAATAAAATTATTGATGTTATTTAATGGTGATCCTAGCCTTGTGTTTGCACACTTCTTTTTCTCCCATGTTTTCCGCAAGTGTGTGGCTAGTGATTCTGTAAATTATTTTGTAGTGCCTTCAGTATTTTTTTCATTATTGCAATGTAGCGGCTACCAAAAAAAGTAATTCTTGCTTTTTTATTTTTTTCTCGTTACACTGTTTAGCGATCGGGTTAATTCTTTTTTTATATTGATTGGGCGACAGGGCTGCCACTAGGAATTTCAGGGCCCCATACTGGCAAAATTTTCGGGGCCCCCTTGAGATTCTGCCCAGGCTCCACCCTAGCCCCGCCTCCACCCCTCAAACTGTCCGCAGTCCCACCCCGCTCTCTTGGAAAAACTCCATCCACGTCTCGCCAATCACACATTAACAGTTCCCATCACCGGATCTCACACATAGCCAGCAGCTTTTGTTTTGGCCTAAAGATTTTTTTAATCTGCCACCACAACACGGTAGACTCTACTCTAATATATTAAACATTTGTTAAAATATGCAATACAATTTAGGTATATTTTTATTTATTTTCCAATTTTTTAAATTACCAATAATATCACAAGTCACAAATACCACTGCACTATGACCAGACACAATATTACCACCACATAGTGACCTATAATACCACATACAAGGAACAGATACCGCCACACCAAGTCCACACCACATATTACCACCACAGTGACCAAATAATATCACATACAAGGAACAAATACCACCGCAATATGTCCAGACCACATATTACCACCATACAGTGACCAAATAATATCACATAGAAGGAACAAATACCACCACACCATGACTAGATCACATATTACCAACACATGGTGAGTGAATACTACAATACTGATCATTAATAAAAAATCACAATACTATCACCATAAGTGCCATTATTATACACAGGACATCTGTACTTAGTATGCAGTATCTTTGTACAGGTAATACAGTGATCACCAGTGACAATATACACAGGAGCTCTGTATATAGTGTCAGTGTAAAGGTAATACAGTGATCACTGGTGACATTGTACACAGGAAATCTGCATATAGTGTCAGTGTACAGATAACACACTAACTCACTAGTGATGTCTCTAGGTAGAATCCTTCAGCTTCGCTTTTCATCTTCATCCAGCACAGACCGCCATCACGTCTTCCAGCCAGGGCTCGTCTCTGCAGGAAATCACACAGTTATCTAGAGCTCCGCTTGCAGAACACATTACTTAATTTTTTCGCAAATTCTACACTATACCAGATGAAGAAAAAAAGGTGACAGTGTCGCTCTGCACAGTAACAGGACCACCCCCCATTTAAAACAGTGTGCGCAAAAAATAGAAATCTCTTAATTAGCCCCTATGGTAATAATATCCCTCATGCTGACCCCGTGTATCTTATTTCTGGCTCCAGCCATATGTTCTCCCATCCTGCCCTCATGAGTATCCATTCAGCCCCCATATGATCTCCCCATCCTGCCCCATCTGTGCCATAATCCTGCCCCATCTGTCCCATGATCCTGACACATCTGTCCCAAGATCCTGCAGTATGATCCTGCCGCTCCATCTGTCTCCATTATATCCATCCTGCCCCCATGATCCTGCCCCATCTGTCTCCATCCTACCCCATCTGTCTCCATCCTCCCTCATATTCCTGCCCCCTGTGTCTCCCATCCTGCCCCCTGTGTCTCCCATCCTGCCCCCTGTGTCTCCCATCCTGCCCCCCGTGTCTCCCATCCTGCCCCCCGTGTCTCCCATCCTGCCCCCCGTGTCTCACATTCTGCCCCCCGTGTCTCACATTCTGCCCCCCGTGTCTCACATTCTGCCCCCCGTGTCTCACATTCTGCCCCCCGTGTCTCACATTCTGCCCCCTCTGTCTCACATTCTGCCCCCTGTGTTTCCCATCCTGCCCCCTGTGTTTCCCATCCTGCCCCAGGCTTGCCACTTTCAATAAAAAAAAGAAAACACTTTCTCCTTGCCTAGCCACGGTCCAGCGCCGACGTCCACCCTGGCATTTCAGCACGGACTTGCCGGCGAATGACAATAACATCATACGCCGGCGGCGTGCGTACTGTTGTCAGCTGGCTGCTTTTAACTATTGCTGTTCGGGCCAGCACGGCAATAGAGTTTAACTGAACCTACATCTCGGACGCAGGTTTATTTACAGCACCAGCAGAAGCCTGTCGCTAGGGCCTGGAGAGGAGATGAGATGGGGCCCGATGCGGGCCCCCTCTGTTCATTGGGTGCCATATGCCAGTCATACTGCCCTGATGGCAGCCCTGTCAGGCGATTCTGAATGGGGTGATACCAAATGTGTGCATATTTTATTTTTTTATTGTTTCATTTTGAATGGGGCTGAAGGGGGTGATTTGAACTTTTATATTTTATTTTTGTAATATTTTTAAACATTTTTTTTGCATACTTCAGTAGTCTTCATGGGAGACTAGAAGCTGCAGTACTTTGATCGCCTCTGCTACATACAGGTGATGATCAGATCGCCTGTGTGTTGCAAAAATGCACTCTTGCTATGAGTGTCGACCATAGCAATCTGATAATAACTACAGAAGTCTGCTGCAGAACTCTGGTTGTCATGCTGACCCGCGATCACGTGACGGGGTCACCGATGGGCGGATTAATGATGCGCTTGCTGTAAGCACAAATTAAATGTCACTGTCAGAGATTAACAACAGCATTTAACTAGTTAATAGCCCCGGGTGGATCGTGATTCCACCTGCAGCTGTTAGACAAATGTCTGCTGTATAGATCAGCTGTTATGTGCCCGGAAAGGTGCGTGCTCAGCACCGAAACCCGCCCCAAACGGGGAGCCCGACATGGGCGTACTATTACGTCCGATGTTGCAAAGGGGTTAAGGGTGCGTAATCACCTGAAACGCGACGATGTCTCATGTCATGTAAGCTGTTTATCCTCTTCCGAGCACTTTTGTGAATAAAATATATCCGTTACCTTGAATCCTTGTATTTTGTGATTGCTTCACGCCCTGATGCAGCGTCTTCTGAGTTCGACACACCTTCAAGATGTCTTCAACAGTGAGCTGGATTTAATCTGGTCTTCAAGATCATAAAAACTTTTTTATCCAGGTGAAAACCCCCAATACATCTCTGATGCATGTAATGTTTTTTTTCTTTGATATGTTTATAGATGTTTCTATCCCGCCAGTGATCTTATTGCGAGCCCCAAGTAAAACTAAGCTAACACAGAGAGCTGGCTTTTCTTTTCTACACTTATAGAAAGCACTAATGATATAAAAGCCACATTTATTTTCCAATACATTATAAACTGGGGTATCTTGTGTTTTTAGGGATTTCGAGCTCATCAGCTGCATAATGTTCTGGAAGACCCTGGAAAAGCGGATCTTACAGCAGATGTCGATTTTAGCTTCTTGAAAAGAATAGTTGGAAATTCTGTTGTCTCACTAGGCCCTATTGAGCAACAAGAGTTTTTGAAGAACATGGGAATTGATGTAAGAATGAAGGTATGTCTGACTTAATGCTTTCTTTCCCCAGCAAGAATTCAGATTTTGTTTTGTGATTTGGTGAGAAAGAATGATAGGATATAGTGGTTGAAAGAAACATCATGTGCTCAAGGGTACTGGTGGGGTATGTTTGTAGTAGGCTCAGGAACTAAGCCCGCACCATACATGGCGGATGCCGACTGTGTTATATAGTCATCATATTCCTGTACAAGCAGCGGCCAGAGCTATTGGGATCTCTGGTAACCATTTAAATGCCACTATCAATCACTGAATTTAAATGGCTAACTTTATGCATGCACCAACATCCATGGCACCCTCTTCCCCCACGAGGTGATTGTCGGTTACCAATGACAAACCATGGCAAGAGGTGACTTGCTGAAGGCTCCCATGCTGGCTATGCTGGCTTCCTATCCACAGCTTCATAGGAAAATGGCAGTTTTGCTATATATGTTTCAATACCGTAGTATTCCTAAATACAGTGCAAGCAATCAAACAATCACAAATAACAGTTTTCTAAGAGTACCAAGAAATAAAGAAAAATAATTAAAACTAAATGAAATTTAAATTGTCACCATGCTTTTCCCATTTTAAAAAATAAATGTTTGGTATTATTGCATCTGTAAGTCTGATCAATCAAAATGCAAAATTATTTAAACCATATAACAACCCCCCCCCCCAAAAAAAAAAAAAAAAAATTGAATCAAAACGCCAGAATTGCCACGCAGTGTGAAGAGTCACAAGTCTGAAGTCACAGCCTACGGCTACAAATAAAATGAGTTATCCAGACTTATGTAAGTAAAGCCTATGCAGATTTCCATTGCAGATTTGCCGGTTGATCAGCATGAGGATTAGCCCTGTTATCATAGAACTGATGACTGTGTAATTATTTTACGTTTTCTTGCTTAATATTGAAATTGGAATTTCCTTTCTTTGTGTCGAGGACATGCGGCCATTCTGATATGGATTTTAAAAATAAGCAGAGACTGGTAAAGAAGATCGATTTAAAATGTACAGTGGGTACGGAAAGTATTCAGACCCCTTTAAATTTTTCACTCTTTGTTTCATTGCAGCCATTTGGTAAATTCAAAAAAAGTTCATTTTTTTCTCATTAATGTACTCTCTGCACCCCATCTTCACTGAAAAAAAACAAATGTAGAAATGTTTGCAAATTTATTAGAAAAGAAAAACTGAAATATCACATGGTCATAAGCATTCAGACCCTTTGCTTAGTATTGAGTAGAAGCACCCTTTTGCGCTAGTACAGCCATGAGTCGTCTTAGGAATGATGCAACAAGTTTTTCACACCTGGTTTTGGGGATCCTCTGCCATTTTCACTTGCAGATCTTCTCCAGTTCCGTCAGGTTGGATGGTGAACGTTGGTGGACAGCCATATTCAGGTCTCTCCAGAGATGCTCAGTTGAGTTTAGGTCAAGGATCTGGCTGGGCCAGTCAATAATGGTCACAGAGTTGTTCTGAAACCACTCCTTTGTTATTATAGCTGTGTGCTTAGGGTCATTGTCTTGTTGGAAGGTGAACCTTCGGCCAAGTCTGAGGTCCAGAGCACTCTGGAAGAGGATTTCATCCAGGATATCTCTGTACTTGGCCACATTCATGTTTCCTTCAATTTCAACCAGTCTCCTCTCCTTGCAGCTGAAAAACACCCCCATAGCATGATGCTGCCACCACCATGTTTCACTGTTGGTATTGTATTGGGCAGGTGATGAGCAGTGCCTGGTTTTCTACACACATTCCGCTTAGAGTTATCACCAAAAAGTTCTACCTTCGTCTCATCAGACCAGAGAATCTTATTTCTCATAGTCTAGGAGTCCTTCATGTGTTTTTTTTAGCAAACTCTATGCAGGTTTTCATATGTCTGGCACTGAAGAGAGGCTTCCATCGGGCCACTCTGCCATAAAGGCCCAACTGGTGGAGGGCTGCAGTGATAGTTGACTTTGTGGAACTTTCTCGCATCTCCCTACTGCATCTGTGGAGCTCAACCACAGTGATCTTGGGGTTCTTCTTTACCTCTCTCACCAAGGCTCTTCTCCCACGATTGCTCAGTTTGACTGGACGGCCAGGTCTAGGAAGACTTCTGGTGTTCCCAAAGTTCTTCCATTTAAGGATTATGGAGGCCACTGTGCTCTTAGGAACCTTGAGTACTGCAGAAATTCTTTTGTAACCTTGGCCAGATCTGTGCCTTGCCACTGTTCTGTCTCTGAGCTCCTTAGGCCTGTTTCACACTTCCGTTTTTGTGTCCGCCAAACGGATCCGTTTCCGTTTTTTTGACGGAAACGGATGCCAACGGATCCGTTTTTAAAAAAACGGATCCGTTTTTTTTGACGGATCCGCGGTAACCGTAATGGAAGTCTATGGGACAAAAAAAACGGATCCTGCTAAAAATGGCGGATCCGTTTTTTTACGGAAAACACCGGATTTTGACGGATTTGAAAAAACGGAAGTGTGAAACAGGCCTTAGTCAGTTCGTTTGACCTCATGATTCTCATTTGGTCTGATATGCACTGTGAACTGTGAGGTCTTATGTAGACAGGTTTGTGCCTTTATAAATCAAGTCCTATCAGTTTAATTAGACACAGCTGGACTCCAATGAAGTAGAACCATCTCAAGGAGGATCATAAGGAAATGGACAGCATGTGACTTAAATATGAGTGCCTGAGCAAAGGGTCTGAATACTTAGGATCATGTGATATTTCAGTTTTTCTTTTTTAATAAATTTGCAAAAATTTCTACATTTCTGTTTTTTATCAGTTAAGATGGAGTGCAGAGTATACATTAATCAGAAAAAAATGAACTTTTTTGAATTTACCTAATGGCTGCAATGAAACAGTGAAAAATTTAAAGGGGTCTGAATACTTTTCATGCCCACTGTTTGAAGTTTATCTTGTGAGATCTGGTGGCAGCTTTACTTACACAACTCTGGACATCTCTTTTAACTTGAACCAGAAAATGTTAATTTGTGCAATAGTAATTCACCTCTTTAAGACATTTTGTGTTAAGTGAGAGATGTTAGCTTTGAAGTCCAGGAAGATAGGTTTAGCTGAACTTTTTGCCTCTACTTTGGAAATCTGCAATATGTGAACACAGTCTTATGATGCTACAGTGGATAGCTTGCAGAGCCTACAGTGAACCCTCCTATTTTTTACATCACAATGCTTCAATTGTATGGCACTAAATGTATACAATTTAGTCGTAATGTAATTTATGATATATGTATATCGTTTCAGGTTCTTCTGGAAAACAATAAAGATGTGACTACTCAACAACATTTAATACGAAGCTATGATGTTCTGATGAATCCATGTAAAATGGGACAGCGATTCAAGTTTTTCTCCTTAATTCCACATAGTCGATTGGAAAGAAGTAGTTCAGCAGTAGATATTCACCCAGTGGCCGGATTTACCCAATTACTGTACACAGAAGCGTAGTTAAGGTTTTGGTTCAGGGGGGCGAAGCTTCTGAGTGGGCCTCTAACCAGGTAACCTTGATTACAACTGGGTGATGCACCCTAATAGTGGAGGAGAACCTCAGCAGAGGACCGCGCTGTTGCTGAATATAATTTCTAAATAAAGGCCAATATTGATATTACCGCCATATAGTCCTACCGAACATATAAGTGATTACAGCAGAGTTACAGATGGTGACTTACCGCTGACGTTATTTCTGATGGAATTGTTCACTTTTCACGTCTTTTCCATCTGGCCCAGACTGCCATGACAACTTCTTCCAGCCAGGACTCGTCTGCAGAGAATACAACAAAGTCACATTTCACTTCTCATATTTTCAGCACTGTCACCAATGGGACTATTCCCAACTCCTCATTCTGTTGATACCCCAATGCTGAGCCGCTGCTGCCGTATGTGTCCTTATTACTGCACCTGATATCCCAAAACTGAGTCACTGCTGCCGTATGTGTCCCTATTACTGTACCGGATACCCCAATGCTGAGCCGCTGCTGCCATATGTGTCCCTATTACTGCACCTAATACCCCAATACTGAGCCACTGCTGCCGTATGTGTCCCTATTACTGCACCTGATACCCCAATACTGAGCCGCTGCTGCCGTATGTGTCCCTATTACTGCACCGGATACCCCAATGCTGAGCCTCTGCTGCCATATGTGTCCCTATTACTGCACCTGATACCCCAATGCTGAGCCGCTGCTGTCGTATGTGTCCCTATTACTGCACCTGATACCCCAATACTGAGCCCCTGCTGCCGTATGTGTCCCTATTACTGCACCTGATACCCCAATACTGAGCCGCTGCTGCTGTATGTGTCCCTATTACTGCACCTGATACCCCAATACTGAGCCGCTGCTGCCGTATGTGTCCGTATTACTGCACCTGATACCCTAATAATGAGTTGCTGCTGCCGTATGTGTCCCTATTACTGCACCTGCTGTGTGGTTCTGTGTGACCTCTAAATTCTAAAGCAACCCTCTAGAATATAGTAATGCCTGGTTGAAAATGCCCTAGAAAACCGTGCCCACATTTTGTCCCCTAGGAAGTAATACTGCCATTTGTGCGCCTTTGACAGTCACAGTAACCTGAGTTCTCCTATAGCAATAAGTGCCCGCTTCACATTTAATAATGTCCCAAGTCTCCCCCTAGTACAGCTCGCCTATACACAGTATAATGCTCTCTTATACAGTCTAATAAAATGACAGTTTGGGCAAAACAATAGCGTTTAGCAAGTGATTTTACCTTGCAGATTGCTTGCGCTTTTCCAAGTGATTTGAAGCATCGCTTGGAAAACTGACAGGTTGGTCACACTTGTAGTATAGTGCTTGACAAGTGTGACCAACTTTTTACTATTGATGCTGCCTATGCGGCATTAATAGTGAAAGATAAACGTTAAAAATAATTAAAAAAAATAAAAAAGTGATATATTTACCCTCTGACGGCCCCCCAGAGTCCTCAGCGATGCTCCCCGTACGTTCCGCAATGCATCCTGTTGTGAGTTCATTTTCCCCTTCACCATTGAGGTCTGATGAACTCCCTCTTCTGGTGAAGGAAGGTAGTGAGGCTGATTATCAAGCACCTGAGCAGGATGATGATGACTGGGTGACGGGAATTGCTGACTGGATATAAGGCAGCCGACGCCCTTCTGCCTTGCTGGTCATTTCTCTGAGGGATTCTAGGAGACCAGTCTAATTCCTGCTACTCAAAAGCTAAGTTTTCTGCTCTGCTTTTTGCATTTGTGTTTTGGTTTTGTTTTGCCTTGTTTTTCTGGATTTCTGCCATGCCCTGCTGGGGTGAGCTGAATTCCTTTTTGCTCTGTCTTCAGAAAATACCTGAGTACTGATTTAGTCTTTTTGAAGCCTAGCATCTTCAGGGCTTTTTTCCGATCAGTCTGTTGGCTCTTGTTTTGATAGGGTTTTTGCGGATTGCAGACAGCAGCTTTTCTATCCTGTCCTATTTAGTTAGCTTGGGCCCCATCATTTGCTCAGCCTATCTTTCTATCTGTGTTAGTGTTTTTTCATCTTGCTTCACCGTCGTTATATGTTGGGGGCTGCCTATTGCTTTGGAGTCTGCTCTGGGGCAGTTTAGATTTCCCTTTCTGTCTTTAGGCTATTTAGTTCTCCGGCTGTAATCGAGGGGTCTAGGGCACCGTAGGAACCCCCCACGGCTACTGCTAGTTGTTGTTGATAGGTTCAGGGGTCTGCAATCTGATAGCTGCCAACTTCTCTGGTTTTCTGGACTTAGCTAGTATTTTTGTTTTTGCCTCCTACGGTGACTCATTCATAACAGAATCACCAGCCATACCGCAGATCCTAGGATGCTCAATAGCAGGGAAGAATTGTAAAAAAAAAAAAAGTGTATATTTTTTCCTCTATATCTCTGAGGCCGTAGGGGGAATTTTCTTTTCTCTCAATGGAGATAAAGCAGTTGTCTGATCGTGTGGAGCAGCTCGCTGCGGAAGTGCGGGGAATTTCCGCCTACCTTTCTCATTCACATGCTGCTGAACCAAAGACCCCTACTCCTGATGTGTTTTTTGGGGATCGGTCTAAATTTTTGAATTTCAAAAATAATTGTAAATTATTTTTTGCCTTGAAGCCTAATTCGTCAGGGAGCCCCGCGCAGCAGGTTAAAATTGTCATCTCTTTGCTGCGTGGCGATCCCCAGGATTGGGCGTTTTCTTTGAAACCAGATGATCCTATTCTGACTAATGTGAACGCATTTTTTCAAGCCTTGGATTGTTGTATGACGAACTTAATGCTATTGATCAGGCTGAAAAGACCCTGTTGGCTTTGAGCCAGGGTCGAGATTCTGCAGAATTGTACTGTCAAAAATTCCGAAAGTGGGCGGTCCTTACTACCTGGAATGATAATGCCTTGGCAGCTCTCTTTCGGAAGGGTTTGTCAGAAGCCGTAAAAGATACTATGGTGGGATTTCCTGTTCCCTCTGGTCTTGACGATTCTATGTCATTAGCCATTCAGGTTGATCGGCGTTTACGTGAACGCAGGACTGCACGAGAGGTGTTGCCACCTGTTGAACAAGTGTCTGAACCTATGCAATGTGATAGAGTTTTGCCCAGGGAGCAACGTCAGGAGTTCAGAAGGCGTGATAAGCTGTTTTTTTTTTGTGGAGATGCCTCGCATATTATTTCTGTCTGTCCTAAACGAATGAAACATTTTGCACACACGTTTTCTGTGGGTGGTGTTCAACCTAAGTTTCTTCTGGCAATTACTCTGATCTGCTCCCTGTCCACATTTTCCTCCAAGGCTTTTGTGGATTCGGGAGCAGCCCTGAACCTAATGGACTTGGATTTTGCTAAACGTTGTGGATTTCCTATGACACCTCTGCGGACGCCTATCCCTTTGAGGGGGATTGATGCTACTCCTTTGGCGAAAAATAAACCTCAGTTTTGGACCCAGGTGGTAATGCGGGTCGCCCCAGACCATCAAGAAAATTGCAGATTTTTGGTGTTGCATAATTTGCATGATACCATTGTTCTGGGGTTTCCCTGGTTGCAAATTCATAATCCAGTTTTGGATTGGAAATCTGTGTCTGTGGTGAGTTGGGGTTGTCTGTGTGCCCTTAGTGAGGCTCCGGTTTTTTCCACCTCTCCTCAGTCGCATGATGTTCCTGACTATTTGGCGGACTTTTATGATGTATTTAGTGAGAATGAGTCTGCGTCTTTGCCTCCTCATAGGAGTTATGACTGTGCAATTGAACTGAGCCCGGGGTGTAAATTTCCCAAGGGTCGGCTGTTCAATTTATCTGTACCCGAGCACGAGGCTATGCGATCCTATATTAAGGAGGCGTTGGAGAAGGGTCATATTAGACCATCCTCTTCACCCTTAGGTGCTGGGTTTTTTTTCGTGGCCAAAAAGGATGGTTCATTAAGGCCTTGTATTGATTATCGTGCCCTCAACAAAATTACTATTAAATATCAGTATCCGTTACCCCTGATTTCGGATCTATTCTCCAGAGCTAAAGGTGCTTGCTGGTTTACCAAGCTTGACCTCAGAGGGGCGTATAATCTTATCCGCATTAAGCATGGGGATGAATAGAAGACGGTGTTTAATACTCCGGAGGGACATTTTGAGTACCTGGTGATGCCCTTTGGGCTCACTAATGCCCCTTCTGTCTTCCAGTGCTTCATGAACGACATTTTCCGAGACTTTGTGGATAAATTTTTGATTATCTATCTGGATGATATTTTGATCTTCTCCAAGGATTGGGATTCTCATGTGGAACATGTTCGGACTGTGTTTCGGATCTTGAGGGAGAATTCCCTGTATGTCAAAGGATCGAAATGCCTTTTTGGGGTACAGAGGATTTCATTTTTGGGATTTATTTTGTCTCTGTCAACTATTGAAATGGACCCGGCCAAGGTACAGGCCATTTATGATTGGGTTCAGCCCACTTCTTTGAAGGCCCTCCAGAAGTTTTTGGGTTTTGCTAATTTTTATCGGAAATTTATAGCAAAATTTTCTTGTATTGCGAAGCCATTGACTGATCTGACTAAGAAGGGTGCTGATGTGTTGAATTGGTCTCCGGAGGCTGTTTCTTCCTTTCAGGAGCTGAAGCGAAGATTCACTTCTGCCCCGGTTTTGCGGCAACCTGATGTCTCACTCCCGTTCCAGGTAGAGGTGGACGCTTCTGAGATTGGTGCAGGAGCTGTTTTGTCCCAAAAGGATCCTGTAGCTTCTAAAATGAATCCCTGTGCTTTCTTTTCCCAAAAGTTCTCCCCATCTGAACGTAACTATGATGTGGGGAATCGGGAACTGTTAGCCATGAAATGGGCATTTGAGGAGTGGAGACATTGGTTGGAGGGAGCTAAACATCAAGTCGTGGTCCTCACTGACCACAAGAATTTGATTTACCTGGAGTCGGCCAAACGCTTGAACCCTAGACAGGCTAGGTGGGCCTTGTTTTTTACACGTTTTGATTTTGTGGTCTCTTTTCTTCCTGGCACTAAGAATGTCAATGCTGATGCTCTCTCTAGGAGCTTCTTTGCTGATTCTCCTGTGGTGACGAAGCCTGCTACCATCTTTGGTGAAGAGGTAGTTCTTTCTGCCATCTCGCCCGATTTGAGACGTGCTCTGGAAGAGTTCCAGGAGGACAAACCTGAGCGTTGTCCCAGTGGAAAGTTGTATGTTCCTGACCAGTGGAAGAAGAGAGTGATGTCTGAAGTTAATTGCTCTGCATTGGCTGGTCATCCAGGTATTTTTGGTACTAGAGATCTGGTGAGTCGGTCTTTTTGGTGGCCCGCCTTGTCTCGTGATGTCAGGAATTTTGTGCAGTCCTGTGGGACTTGCTCCCGGTCTAAACCTTGTTCTCGCTCTAGTGGGTTGTTGATGCCTTTGCCGGTCCCCAGGAGGCCATGGACCCATATTTCAATGGATTTCATCTCTGATATGCCTGTCTCTCAGAGAATGACTGTTATTTGGGTGATTTGTGATAGGTTCTCTAAGATGGTTCATCTTGTACCACTCCCTAAGTTGCCATCTTCCTCAGAGTTGGTGCCCTTGTTTTTGCAACAGGTGGTTTGCTTTCACAGGATTCCTGAGAACATTGTATCTGACAGAGGAGTTCATTTTGTGTCTAGATTTTGGAGGACTTTCTGTTCCAAGCTGGGAATTCAGTTGTCCTTCTCCTCTGCTTTTCACCCTCAGACCAATGGGCAGACGGAGAGAACAAACCAGACCTTGGAGTCGTATTTGAGATGTTTTATTTCCGCTGATCAGGATGATTGGGTTTCATTTTTGCCCTTGGACGAATTTGCTTTAAATAATAGAGCTAGTTCTGCTACTTTGATGTCACCTTTTTTTTTGTAACTTTGGGTTTCATCCTCGATTTTCTTCAGGGCAGGTGGAGCCTTCTGCCTGCCCAGGTGTTGACACTGTGGTGGAGAGAATGCACCAGATCTGGGACCAAGTGGTGGATAAGTTATCTCTCTCCCAGGAAAAGGCCCAGCGGTTTTCCAACCGACATAGGACCATTGGTCCCCAGTTTAAGGTTGGTGATATGGTTTGGTTATCATCAAAAAATATCTCTATGAAGGTGGCTTCTCCTAAGTTTAAGCCTAGATTTATTGGACCTTACAAGATTTTGGAGATTATTAATCTGGTCTCTTTTCGGTTGGCTCTTCCTGTCACATTTAAAATCCATAATGTGTTTCATACGTCCTTGTTGAAGAGGTTTGTTGAACCAGTAGTTCCTGGGGTGGCACCTCCGGACCCTGTATTGGTTGAAGGTAACATGGAATATGAGGTAGAGAAGATACTGGATTCCCGTCTGGCTAGACGGAGACTCCAGTATTTGGTTAAGTGGAAGGGTTATGGTCAGGAGGATAATTCCTGGGTCTCTGCCTCTGATATTCATGCCAAAAGATTGGTGCGTGCCTTTCATCGGGCTAACCCTGATCGCCCTGGTGGCGTGGATGAGGGTTCAGTGACCCCTCCTCAAGGGGGAGGTACTGTTGTGAGTTCATTTTCCCCTTCATCATTGAGGTCTGATGAACTCCCTCTTCTGGTGAAGGAAGGTAGTGAGGCTGATTACCAAGCACCTGAGCAGGATGATGATGACTGGGTGACGGGAATTGCTGACTGGATATAATGCAGCCGACGCCCTTCTGCCTTGCTGGTGATTTCTCTGAGGGATTCTAGAAGACCAGTCTGATTCCTGCTCCTCAAAAGCTAAGTTTTCTGCTCTGCTTTTTGCATTTGTGTTTTGGTTTTGTTTTGCCTTGTTTTTCTGGATTTCTGCCATTCCCGCCATTCCCTGCTGGGGTGAGCTGAATTCCTTTTTGCTCTGTCTTCAGAAAATACCTGAGTACTGATTTAGTCTTTTTGAAGCCTAGCGTCTTCAGGGCTTTTTTCCTATCAGTCTGTTGGCTCTTGTTTTGATAGGGTTTTTGCGGATTGCAGACAGCAGCTTTTCTATCCTGTCCTATTTAGTTAGCTTGGGCCCCATCATTTGCTCAGCCTATCTTTCTATCTATGTTAGTGTTTTTTCATCTTGCTTCACCGTCGTTATATGTTGGGGGCTGCCTATTGCTTTGGGGTCTGCCCCGGGGCAGTTTAGATTTCCCTTTCTGTCTTTAGGCTATTTAGTTCTCCAGCTGTGATCGAGGGGTCTAGGGCACCGTAGGAACCCCCCACGGCTACTGCTAGTTGTTGTTGATAGGTTCAGGGGTCTGCAATCCGATAGCTGCCAACTTCTCTGGTTTTCTGGACTTAGCTAGTATTTCTGTTTTTGCCTCCTACGGTGACTCATTCATAACAGCATCCCTGGGAATGGAACCTACCGGGAGCATCGCTGAGGATTCCCGGGGCCGACAGAGGGTAAATATATCACTATTTTTAATTTTAATTCTATTTTTCTCTGGATATTGTACCCAAGGCATGAAGGAGAGTCTCCTCTCCTCCACACCCTGGTACCATCTGCACATGAAACGCTCACTTTACGCATGGTGGGCATAGCCACATGCGTAAAGTGAGCATTTCAATGCATTCCGCCGCGATTCCGCAGAAATAATGAACATGCTGCGGATTTTAACGCTATGCAATTCCGCAGTGGTAAAATCCGCAGCATGGGCACAGCAACTGCAGATTCCCATAGGATTGCATGGGGATGCATTTTTTAAGCATTTTTTTTTAGTGCTTCCGCAGCTGCAAAAATGCGGTGGAAACGCTAAACAAATGCAATGTGGGCACACAGACTTATAATTACACGCTGGCACAAACAGCCGCTGAGATAAGGTGATCATTACACTGGTTTAACCCTCCCTCTGCCTGCCAGGGAGGATGCGCCGCTTTCTCTGCACAGGTCAGTGACTGCAGCCATCAGTGTGATCTCTAGTTTGCACTTTTCCTAGTTTTCTCTCAGTCCCAAAGTGCAGTAAATTCACAGGCTAAGACAATGCATCACCATATAGCGCATCAGTGACCGCTGCAAAATGCCTGAAAACTATGTAACACTTAAGGAGAGCATCATGCAATGAACATTTCACCCCAATAGCAGTAAGTTGTATGTATATAGCCAAAGCAACAGATTAGACATATCAAATAGTAAATGACATGTGCTAAGATACTCATCAGTCCACATGTGTATGCAGTGTGTCCACTGGTCCTGGCTGCTGCTCCTCAGCTGTCAGGCTTCTCCACGGGCAGGCAGAAGCAGACGAGTGCAGATGCAGACAGTGAGCCGAGCTTACAGGCAGAGGCAGAGCCCCCTGCATCCAGGCTGCTGCTGGAGATGATGACTTCTCTGCAGCAGGGAGCTTTCAAGGAGAGTGCCCTCAGCAAGGATTGGGTGAGTGACTTCCCTTCCCCCTCTCCTCCACAGACTGCAGAAGAGCGGTCACATGACTCACTCCCTGCACTCTGATGGAGGCCTGTCATTCCCTCTGTTAACTCCCTGTGATCAGGTTTTCTACCATGCATGTTACTTACAGTAGATACATGCGCAGTACAAACGCAGGGGAAATAAAAGATGATCATTGACCGGAGGCAGCTGTGGGTGGGCCCCCTCAGAGCGCAGGGCCCGGGGCGACTGCCCCTTCTGCCCCCCTGGTAGCTAGGCTACTGACTGTACAATTCCATTGACTCGATAACATAACTATAGAGAACTTCTTTTGTGAACTGTTTTAAGTTTTTTGTTTTAAAACATTACTTTAATTAAAGCTTGCTTTTCACAACACCTTGTGCTTTAAGTTAGTGTTTAATCTAGATCAATATACTTTGTGTTTAAATATGTAAATATCTGGTTTGACAAAAATTTTGAAAAATTGACTATTTTCAAACTTGGAATTTTTACACCCTTATACGAGACATCACACAACATATTACATAAATTTTAGAATGTCTACTTTACATCAGTATCATTTTTTAAACTTTTATTTTGTTATGATGTTAAAGGGAATCTGTCATTAGATTTTTTGCCACCTAATCGGAGAGCAGCATAATGAAGGGGCAGAGACCCTGATTCCAGTGATGTGTAACTTACTAGGCTACTTGCTGTAGGTTGAAAAAAAAATGTTTTACCAGCAAGAGATTATCACTGGAGCACTAGCAAAGATGCTACCATGTAATCCTTCATATTTATGAGCCCTGGATGCCCACCCATCTCCACTTATTGGCAGCTTTCTGCCTATGCACAGTGTATGTAGCAAGCTATCAATCAGTGGTGTGGGTGGGGTAGTACAGAGCTTGACATTTAGAGAATTGGTAGATCTGCAGCATAGAAAACTGATTTTCTTAAAACTGCTACAAGCAGCCCAATAATTGATACATCACTTGGAATCATGGTCTCTGCCACTACATCATGCTGTTCTCACATGTGGTAACAAAAACCTGATGACAGATTCTCTTCACCCCCGAAACCTTCTTTCATCTTACTGATGTGGCCATTTTATTCAATTTTGACCATTGTCACTTTATGGGGTAATAACTCTGAAACGCTTCAATGGATCTTGGCGATTCTGAGCCTGTTTTTTGTGACCTATTGTACTTCATGATAGTGGTAACATTTCTTCGATATGTTTATTAGTGTATCAGAATCTTAACAAAAATTTCAGTTACACAGCAACATCCACAACTCTACCTATATCTGAAAAATTAAAAAGTCCCTTGGCGCAGACACTGATCAGCAGCCATACTGATATCAGAGCGCTGCAGCCAAGGGAAGAGCATGAATGCTCCACGCACACGGAGCAGGCGCAAAAAAGTGTGCCAAAATACAATTGTGATTGTGGTGTATTTAGGGTGGTGTAATGGGGGGGACTAGAACAGAGATAGGGGAACTGTTGCTGCTGTGATCACAGATCGGTCACACAGCACACAGACAACGCACACCGTAGGAGATCTCAAGAGCATCACACTGGCCACCAGTGAATTTCTCTCAGCTACACTGAGGGGGGTACACAACCGCTCGGCACACCAACTGTGAGGTAAAGATAACATGCAGAGTGGTGATTGCTATTTTAGATTAACCCCTTTGGCGCTGATTGATCAGTAACTATTGCTTAGCCAATTAGTGCCAAAGGGGTTAATCAGCCAAGCCGATGTCGAGATCACCCCATCGATTGTGATTGGTACTGTCTGTGATGTACAATGTCTGTGAGGTATGGGGTTTTGTCCACAAAATATGATGTTTTCTGTTGTAACTTTCCAGAAAGATCCGGCAGATATGACAATCCAGGCTGCTAGCTCTGCAGCTTCATCCCTCCTCCCTTCACACACACACAGAGCAGTGCCACCCCCCCTCCTCTACAGCCTGTGTTTGCACTAGTAATAGGAGACCCCCCTGCTGTTACAACCATTTGTTTCCTTCTCTTCAGAGCGGGAAAAACTTCTTTGTTTGAAACGAATAAAACTATGAGAGACCATACCATACGAACCAAATACCCTAGGGATATGAAAATCACATTTTTGTAATCCGGGCAGTCACAGCGTCGCTGCCGTGGTTCTGGCGAAGCGTAATCCTTTCAGAACCTGAGATATGTGTTCCAGCTAAACGGTGTATCAGAACTACTGCATATTTGGTCTTGAATTATTGTACTCAACAAATCACAACCAATGATGCCCTATATGTGTCTGTGCGGGCTGCCCCCACGGAGTTATGATTAGTATAAGTTTTCTAGTGTAATTCTACATCCAAAAGAGAGAGGTGGGATTAACCCAGCATGCATCTCTCCGTGATGTCACATAGCAAGTCTATAAAGCATTTCCTGGACAAAACCAGAGCAGAACAGCTCAAGTCGTCGTGCTAGAAAGACCCAGATGAGCGGAGAAGTGCAGCTCCGCCTCCACCCACCTTAGCCGCATGGTCTGCCTAAGGAACAATATGGAACTGTGAGTGTACTCTCTTTGTTTTCTCCACTTTTATTTTATACCTGTACTGTACATATTTTATGTCTCAATTTTATAGCAACTTTTATCTGTAATCACTGTCCTCTTTCAGAAAATAAATGAAATAATTATTTAGTTCTGTCTCTATGCTAAGACTCGAACTATACGCCTTTGATAGATAATCGCTACTAATTCAAGGGGTTTGCCACGGACCCTCTTAATTTAACACTGTGAATTAAGTAACAGTGACTGGTGGCAGCGCATTGTGCACGGCTATCGCGGCTTGCTGGCAGTCTAGAAGGGTCTTATATAGCTGAATAAGGGTCTGCGGCACCAGCATTCATAATTCCCTTACTGCAGAAGCCTAATTGCCGGTTCACAACAGGCAGCCCGTCCGGCGACCAATTATCCTAGGTGCAGTTCCCTGACTGACCTGAGGGTAAGGGGGGCGCCGGAGAGCTGCAAGTTCCAAAGTGGAACTGAGAAAGTGGGATATACATAAATCCCCGCAGTACTTGGAAGATTGATAGCAGGGGTGGGGCATCCAAATTAAACTCCCCCTGCGGCAAATTGTAGAGCGAGATTAGCTTGCTGGATATTTTTGGTCACATGGTGCCAGTGTTGGGATAACTAAGATAAGCCCCACTGCGCCTGTGATAGCCGTGTGCCGGCATTGTGTCACGCCCCTCCGTCCGCTGATACACCGGTGTCAGTGTTGGGATTGTGACATAGTGGTGACACAGGGTCCGCTGTCCGTCGCGTTTTGGTGGCAGCGGGACCCCCGTTAGTGTCGCCCGTAAGTGGACGAACGGCGGTGGGCTGTTCGTCACATATTGGTGGCAGAGCGGTGGGATAATCCTAGAGCATTAGTGATTTGGTTTGAGCAATCATTCCTCTCACTAAAGACCTGCACGGTTCCTGCGGGAATCCTGCATCATAGGTTTTGGAGAACAGACTCAGTGGTTACTAGTCCTGAGACATTAGTGTGTACTTGCAAGTATTCCCTCCCTTTTTCTCCGTTTTTCTTTTCTGTCTTTTATTTGGCAACCATGGCTACGATGGGAGCAGAGTGGTATAAGCAGCATAACAAGGCATCTCTTATTGCCCTCTGCGGGGTGTGGCGGATCGACACCACGAACAAAAACAAAGCCCAAATGATCGCGGCTCTGGTGCAACGGGAAAACGACCAGAGCCCAGCGAATGCAGAAGCGGGCTCAAGTGGCAATGGGGCTGCAGCAGAGGCTCCACTCATGAGCGCTGGCCCCACATTCAACCATAACGGGGTGGACCCCATCTGCAAATGGCCTTGGACGAACTCCCCGCCGAAGACAGTGATGGGCGGGTGAGGCTGATCCAGCAATATCGGCAGGAGGCCCAAGCCGAGCGTCAAGCCCAGGCTGAGAGAGCTGAGCGCCGAGCAGAGGCTGAGAGAGCCGAGCGCCAGGCGCAGACGGCCCATGAACTGGAGGTACTCCAGCGGGGTGGGAATGCCCCCACAGCCCGAAGTGGTGAGCCCAGCAGCCTCCAGACTCCTAAACCCCGGCCAGAGCATTTTCCCGTGATGGAAAAGGACGGGGACTTGGACACGTTCCTGCGAGCCTTTGAGAGAGCCTGCAGACAGTACCAGCTGCCTAGAGACCAATGGGAAAGGTACTTGACCCCAGGGCTAAAAGGCAAAGCCCTGGAGGCATTTGCTTCTCTTCCGCCAGAAGCCGATGACGACTATGTCGCCATAAAGCAGGCGCTGATCGCCAAATACCGGCTGACACCTGAGGTATACCGAAAGAAGTTCCGGCACCTCCAACGTGGCCCACATGATAGCTACAGTGATGTGGTGCAAGGACTCAGGACCCACTTTGACCAGTGGATCCATGGACTGTCCGTTGAAACATTTGAGCAGCTACGGGACCTGATGATCAAAGACCAGTTCCTGCATCTCTGCCCAGCTGAGGTCCGACAGTTCATCCTGGACCGCGAACCAACGAACGCGGACAAAGCGGCGCAGATCGCCGACAACCACGAGGCCAACCGGAAGCCCGAGACGCGGAGGCCAGTCGCCACCAGCTGGAAAGGGGGTAAGCCAGCAACCAACCCCAATGCCCCAGCTAGCCGTCCCTCCGGAGGCCCTGTCCCTGTTGCCAACAACAGGCCGGCTACTGACAGTCGCCTGTGTCACCACTGCCAGCGGCCTGGTCACTTCTTTTACGCCTGTCCGAACAGGCCGAAGAACCCCCCAGCCAAGGCCCCCGGGCCCAACGCCTCTGTTCTTTTGGTGGGAGGTGTGGTTGGGAGGGCTGACGACAACGTTCAACCTGTTCAGGTGGGGGCCCGTCTTGCTACAGGCCTCAAGGACACCGGGGCTGAACGAACCCTCATCCGTCCTGGACTGGCGGCCCCTGAAGAGTTTGTTGAGGGGAAAACCCTGACTGTCACCGGGATTGGAGGCACCCGTTGTCCCTTGCCAGTGGCACGAGTTTATCTCGATTGGGGAGCTGGGAGCGGGTTGAGGGAGGTGGGAGTGTCTGAAAACCTGCCCACTGATGTTTTATTGGGGACTGACTTGGGGCGGATGGTTGCATACTACGTCCCTGACACCCTTCCCCAAACTGATAATAAGGGTAACGTTAACCCTGATGATGATGATGATGATGACGGGAAACTGAATGTGTTACCTGCTAATGCCTTGATGAGCAATGATGCAACTAACAACCATTCTTTCCCCAGGTACGATGCTGATGTGAATGTACCAAAGCAAACTGATAACCATTCTTCTCCTAGGAAGGATGATGATGATGTTGATGTATTTGTGCCGACTGAACCCGTTAACCCTTTCTTTGAAGCGGTAGATGTGTCCACAGGTACCGAAGTGCTCAGCCCCGTCACTCTGCGGAGTGAGACGGCTGAGGAACCCCTGGCAGGAGTAAGCAACGGTGCTCAAGGAAATGGGGAGGTGCATGGGGACCATGAGGAAGGTAATGCCATGCAGCTGACCAGTGCCACCGAGGAAGGTAACTGGCCCATAAGTAGCACTGCTCCTGAAGTGTTGGGTGTGGATGGGGAGGTAGAGCCCAAGCCAGCACCGGCTGGTGGGTCTGTAGAAATCCCCAGGGAGACAGCATACATAGCAGCTGTCACACGCAGTCAGAGTTCCCAGATCGCAGGTAACGCACTGTCTTCTGGACCCTCTGCTGCTACAGGAGAGACTGAACCAGAGGTGAACCCAGAGCCGGTTCCAGAGGGTCCCAGTAAAGAGGGGACCCTGACGTCACTTCTGGCAGCCTCCAGCATGGAGTTCCAGGCTGCTCTGCACACAGATGCCAGCCTGGAGAAATTGAGAGGTCTCGCCGAGACGCCCACCTCCAAGTCTGATAAGGAGAGGGTGTTCTGGGAACGAGGAAGGTTGTACCGGGAGACAGTACCCGGAGATCCTAAAAAGGAGTGGTTGAGGGAAAGACAGCTGGTTGTCCCCTATCAGTTCAGAACTGAGTTGTTGCGGATTGCCCATGAGATTCCACTCGCTGGACACTTGGGGATCAGCAAAACAAAGGCACGGCTGTCTCAACACTTCTATTGGCCCAAGATGGGGACAGATGTAACACACTACTGCCGCTCCTGCGCCACCTGTCAAAAAGTGGGTAAGGCGGGGCCTGCTCTTAAGGCTCCCCTTATTCCTTTGCCGGTGATAGAGGAGCCTTTCCAGAGAATCGCGGTGGACATTGTAGGACCGCTGTCCGTCCCCAGCAGCTCCGGAAAGCGATACATTCTCACCGTGGTAGACTACGCTACCCGGTACCCAGAGGCAGTAGCTCTGTCTTCAACCAGGGCAGATAAGGTGGCTGACGCACTGGTGACCATCTTTTCAAGAGTAGGATTTCCCAGGGAGATGCTTACCGATCAAGGGCCCCAATTCATGTCTCGCCTAATGGAGGCTCTCTGTGAGAAAATGCAGGTGACGCAGCTGGTATCGAGTCCGTATCACCCACAGACTAATGGTTTGTGTGAACGTTTCAACGGTACCCTCAAACAGATGCTCCGCATACTGGTTGAGACCCAAGGGCGCGACTGGGAGCGGTACCTCCCACACCTGCTGTTCGCTTACAGAGAAGTTCCGCAGGCCTCGACCGGGTTCTCCCCCTTCGAGCTCCTGTATGGCAGGCGAGTCCGGGGACCCCTTGGGTTGATAAGAGAATCCTGGGAAGATGAGCCAAACCCCACAGAAGTGTCCATCGTGGATTATGTCATGCGCTTCCGTGACAAGATGCAGACCTTGACGCAGTTGGTCCATGACAACATGATGCAGGCTCAGGCTGACCAGAAGCGCTGGTACGACCAGAACGCCCGGGAGCGGACCTACCAGGTGGATCAAAAGGTGTGGGTGCTGGTCCCTGTACCAACGGATAAGCTTCAGGCAGCCTGGGAAGGCCCGTACGTCGTCCACCAACAGCTCAACCCGGTCACCTACGTGGTCACGCTTGACCATGCTCGGGGTAGGCGCAAGGCCTTTCACGTCAACATGCTGAAGGCGCACTACGAACGTGAAGCTTGCATCCTACCGGTCTGCAATCTGCCAGAGGATGGGGAGGAAGATCCCCTCCTGGACATGCTGGCCCAGGCCAAGGCCGATGGGTCCATTGAGGACATGGAGATAAGTGGTAAGCTCACCGTGTCCCAGCGGTTGCAGTTGATGGCCACCCTGAAACTCTTCCGGCCCGTGTTCACCAACCAACCGGGGAGGACGGAGTTAGCGGTTGATGAGGTGGACACCGGGAATCACGCCCCATTACGGCGAACACCTTATCGGATCTCTGAAACGGTGCAACAAGTCATGCACCAAGAGATCGATAAGATGTTAAGGCTGGGGGTGATTCGACGGTCAAAAAGCGCGTGGGCTTCACCTGTAGTCCTCGTGCCTAAAAAGGATCGAACCACCAGGTTCTGCGTGGACTACAGGGGGCTCAACGCCATCACAACCTCTGATGCCCACCCGATGCCGCGCATCGAGGATCTGCTCGAGCGGTTGACAAACGCCAACTACATATCCATCATGGATTTGAGTCGGGGATACTGGCAGATTCCCCTGAGCCCTGAGGCGCAGGAGAAATCCGCCTTTATCACCCCCTTTGGACTGTACGAGTCCACGGTCATGCCCTTCGGCATGAAGAATGCCCCTGCCACTTTCCAGCGGATGGTCAACCACCTGCTTCGGGGACTGGAGGAGTACGCGGTGGCGTACTTAGACGATATTGCCGTCTTCAGTTCCACCTGGGAGGAACACCTTCAGCACCTCCAGGAGGTGCTCAAGCGTCTTCACCAGGCAGGCCTGACCATCAAGCTGGGGAAGTGCCAGATAGGCATGCGCAAGGTCCACTACCTGGGGCACCGGGTAGGCGGGGGTTCCATGAGTCCGGAGCCAGAAAAAGTGGACGCAATCGTGTCCTGGCCCACCCCCAGGACCAAGAAACAGGTGAAGTCCTTCTTGGGCACTGCAGGGTACTATAGGCGGTTCGTACAGGACTATAGCGCCCTTGCCAAACCCTTGACTGACCTCACCAAGCAGAGGCTACCCCAAACAGTCAACTGGACAGATGACTGTGAGGCGGCTTTCCAAGCTTTGAAAGCAGCCCTGTGCAACTCTCCAGTGTTGAGAGCAGTCGACAGCAGTTGCCCGTTTCTGGTACAGACCGACGCCAGCGAGTTTGGCCTCGGTGCTGTGCTTAGCCAGGTAGACTCGGGGGACCAAGAGCACCCCGTGTTGTACCTGAGCCGGAAACTTTTGCCGAGGGAAGTGGCATACTCGACCATCGAGAAGGAGTGTCTGGCCATGGTGTGGGCACTGCAGCGTTTGCAGCCCTACCTGTACGGGCGCGCCTTCACGGTGGTAACTGACCACAACCCTCTGAGCTGGTTGCACACAGTGTCCGGAACCAATGGAAGGTTGCTCCGCTGGAGCCTTGCCCTTCAACAGTACGACTTCACTGTAAAACACAGGAAGGGCAGTGAAAACGGCAATGCCGATGGGTTGTCCCGCCGGGGCGAACCCGCTGAGGTGCGCATGGCCGATTACCGAGAGGTAATGCCTCCTTAGCGCCCTCTTAAGGGGGGAGGTGTGATGTACAATGTCTGTGAGGTATGGGGTTTTGTCCACAAAATATGATGTTTTCTGTTGTAACTTTCCAGAAAGATCCGGCAGATATGACAATCCAGGCTGCTAGCTCTGCAGCTTCATCCCTCCTCCCTTCACACACACAGAGCAGTGCCACCCCCCCTCCTCTACAGCCTGTGTTCGCACTAGTAATAGGAGACCCCCCTGCTGTTACAACCATTTGTTTCCTTCTCTCCTCTTCAGAGCGGGAAAACCTTTGTTTGAAACGAATAAAACTATGAGAGACTATACCATAAGAACCAAATACCCTAGAGATATGAAAATCACATTTTTGTAATCCGGGCGGTCACAGCGTCGCTGCCGTGGTTCTGGCGAAGCGTAATCCTTTCAGAACCTGAGATATGTGTTCCAGCTAAACGGTGTATCAGAACTACTGCATATTTGGTCTTGAATTATTGTACTCAACAAATCACAACCAATGATGCCCTATATGTGTCTGTGCGGGCTGCCCCCACGGAGTTATGATTAGTATAAGTTTTCTAGTGTAATTCTACATCCAAAAGAGAGAGGTGGGATTAACCCAGCATGCATCTCTCCGTGATGTCACATAGCAAGTCTATAAAGCATTTCCTGGACAAAACCAGAGCAGAACAGCTCAAGTCGTCATGCTAGAAAGACCCAGATGAGCGGAGAAGTGCAGCTCCGCCTCCACCCACCTTAGCCGCATGGTCTGCCTAAGGAACAATATGGAACTGTGAGTGTACTCTCTTTGTTTTCTCCACTTTTATTTTATACCTGTACTGTACATATTTTATGTCTCAATTTTATAGCAACTTTTATCTGTAATCACTGTCCTCTTTCGGAAAATAAATGAAATAATTATTTAGATCTGTCTCTATGCTCTAAGACTCGAACTATACGCCTTTGATAGATAATCGCTACTAATTCAAGGGGTTTGCCACGGACCCTCTTAATTTAACACTGTGAATTAAGTAACCGTGACTGGTGGCAGCGCGTTGTGCACGGCTATCGCGGCTTGCTGGCAGTCTAGAAGGGTCTTATATAGCTGAATAAGGGTCTGCGGCACCAGCATTCATAATTCCCTTACTGCAGAAGCCTAATTGCCGGTTCACAACAGGCAGCCCGTCCGGCGACCAATTATCCTAGGTGCAGTTCCCTGACTGACCTGAGGGTAAGGGGGGCGCCGGAGAGCTGCAAGTTCCAAAGTGGAACTGAGAAAGTGGGATATACATAAATCCCTGCAGTACTTGGAAGATTGATAGCAGTGGTGGGGCATCCAAATTAAACTCCCCCTGCGGCAAATTGTAGAGCGAGATTAGCTTGTGGACGAACGGCGGTGGGCTGTTCGTCACACTGTCCGAGACAGCACCAATCACAGCATATCAAATTGATTTTTTTTTTTTTACAACTTTATTGTGAGATGGCTGTGATTGGCAGGTCAGAATTGATCAGCCAATCACAGCGATCTCCAATGCTGGACATCAGTTTATGGGTATGTGCACACGTTGCAGATTTGCCTGCAGAATTTTCTGCACAGAATCTGCATCTCTTGCCAGAAATCGCAGGTAAAAACCTGTGCGTTTTTTATGCATTTTTTATGCGGATTTGATGCGGGTTTTTTTCATGCGGATTTGTATGCGTTTTTGTAAGCTAAATAGAGATCTATTATTTAACAAAATAAAAGTTGTGATGGCATTTCTTTGTCCAACCTCTTATTTTGCATATTCCATTACACACACAGATGGATCTATAGATAGTTATATAATAGCAAGGCCGATGTTTATTAATGAACAGTATGTTTAATTTTGGGAAAAAAAGGGGAAAAAAAAACTGTGGGCTCCCGCGCAATTTTCTGCACCAGAGAGAGAAAGCAGACGACTGGGGGCAGATATTCAAAGCCTAGGAAGGGACTTGGATATTCCCCCCCCAGCCGCCCCAGAAATGGCGCATCTCTAAGATGCGCCAATTCCGGCACCTAGCCTCTCTTCCCACTGCCCTGTAGCGGTGGCATATGGGGTAATAAGGGGTTAATGTCACCTTTGTATTGTAGGGTGACATTAAGCTCGGTTAGTAATGGAGAGGCGTCAATAAGACAGCTATCCGTTACTAATCCTATAGTTAAGGGTTAAAAAAAGACAGCCAGAAAAAACTACACATTTTGCCATATTTATTAGACGCCTAATACATGCGACACCCTTGATCTCCTGAAAAAACAAATACTCCCTGTTCTGACATAGTCCATTTAATAACAAATGTCCTATGACGATCTCCCCTGTAGAACAGTGACATCAGGTGATGCACTGCTCTACAGGACCTCCCACGATGCACTGACAGGAGACAATGGCTCCTGCAGTGCATCACTAAGGTTACCTGAGTTCAGGCTCTCACTTTACAGCAATGCTGCGTGAGAATTAGGGTTACGGGACCTCTTTCCCGGCGGCGGAGGGCTACATCGCAGAGGATTACCCCCGCCTGTCAGTTCATTGCTGGAGCCCGTGTAGAGCACTGACATCACCCGATATCAGTGTTCTACACCGGAGATCGTCGTGGGACACTCGCTATTAAATGGACTACGGCGAAAAGGTAATGTATTGGTTGGTTTATTATTTTACTTTGGTTACTGGAGATCAAGGGCTTCGGGGAATGGGTGGTTGGTGAGTATGCACTCTGTTACTCTGTTATAGGTACTGTCTGTAATGTATGTGTATATGTACTGTATGTTCTGTATGGTGTTTTTTTTTTTTACACTTCACATGCATTGTCTGATGGGACTAATTTCCCATCATCGGCAATGCAGTAGTCCCATCGGACAATGGCTGCTTACACAGCAGGCACGCACACACCGGGACGCAGTCTCTGTCCACACACTTCCCTCCTCCTTATCTGTCGTGTTTCTAGCGCTCACATCCGCAGCAAATCCGCAGATCTTTTTTTTTTTTTACATCTGCTGTTATGCTGCGGATGTGCCTGACTCAATGGAAGTCAATTGGTGCAGAAACGCTGCAGATCCACAAAAAGAATTGACATGCTGTGGGAAAAAAAGCGTTTCTGCACGGATTTTTTCGCAGCATGTGCACAACAAATCTCCATTTCACATAGATTTACATTGGCTGTGCACTACACTGCGGATTTGATGTGAAACCGTGCGGCCAAAAACGCTGCGGATCCGCATCTAAATCTGCAACGTGTGCACACAGCCTAACCCTCCCCGGAGTGACAAATAGAGATGGCCTGCTGTCAGAGACAGTAGCCATCTTAACTCTGTCACCGTACGATGCAGCGCAGTGACCGGAAATACTGGCACCATTTATATATCTTTGCGGAAATGCATGTACATGTACGGCACGTGTTGGGAAAGGATTAAAGGAAGCCTGACAGGTGACACATACTGCCCAAACCATAGGAAGCTTGCATCAGCCACTGGCTCTACGATCACAGCCATATATGTTTGTCTCTGAAACACTGCAGCTTTTCAGATACAAACATACTTTTCATATACACACACATATTTTTTGGAGATCTTGTGGTCCAGGTGGAGCTGAAGGGGTGAGCTGGGCAGGTTTGGACTGACTGTTGGCGTGTCCCCTGATGTCCCTGTCTTGTTGCACCCATGCCCTCCCCCCCAGCAGTGCTGGGAGCAGCCTTTATGGAAAGTTGTACTTTTAACTCTGCTAAGCTGTGACTGTTCAGTCTTTATAGCTACAAGCTGAGTGTAATCATGGCCACTGCACTCTGTAAACCTACTCTTATGATTTCAAGGGACGATTTATTATTCTGGAATCATCCGCAAATTCTCATGGACTCCCCTTCTTGGAGCATGATTGCTAATTCAACAATTGAGTACATAAAATCCATTACTTCTGTGAAACCTGTGGAGGTGTACTGCAAGAGAGGTAGGAGAGGAGGCGTCCTGGCACGCCTTCGGAGGAGAGGGTTCAGAACAGCTCTTCCTTCACTCCACTTGGCTAATGTCCGTTCCTTATCTAACAAAATGGAGGATCTGAGCTTACTTTGTAACATGAGATCTGATATGGCCAATTCAGCTGCTCTTTGTTTTACTGAGACCTGGTTGAATGAGACCATCCCTGATTGTAGTCTGGATCTACCTGGTTTTGTTATCTACAGAGCTGACCATGATTGCGTAGCTTCAGGTAAACAAAGGGGGGGTGGGGTATGTCTCTACATCAACACTAGCTGGTGCTGTGATGTTACCATACTGGGAAAAGGTTGCTCTCCAGATCTAGAGTACCTTGCACTCAATTGTAGACCATTTTACTCTCCAAGAGAGTTTTCATCTATGGTTCTGGTTGCAGTATATATTCCCCCTCAAGCATCTGTTAAAGCTGCTATTGGTGAATTAGCTTGCAAAATATCAGAATGGGAGAAAGGATCTCCAGAAGCATTTGTGATCGTAATGGGGGACTTTAACAAAGGAAAACTCAACATGGATCTCCCCAAATTTACTCAACATATAAACTGCTTCACGAGAGAGAACAATACGCTTGATCACTGCTATACAGTCATAAAAGGGGCCTACAGGGCAGTGAGGAGAGCAGCAGTGGGCTTTTCAGATCATTGTTTAATTCATTTAATTCCAGCCTACAGGCAAAGGTTGAAAACATCCAAACCTACAGTTTATACAAAGAAGACATGGTCTGAGGAGGCAAAATTGCAACTACAAGCATGCTTTGAATGCACGGACTGGGAGGTATTCCAGGAAACATGCTCGGGTCTGGATGAATGGGTTGATGCAGTGTCCTCATATATCCGTTTTTGTGAAGACACGTTTATTCCATCCAAATCTGTCCACTTTCGGGGAAACAACAAGCCGTGGTTTACTAATAAAGTCAGGTTGATCCGTAAGAGAAAAGAGGAGGCTTATAAAGCAGGCGATATTACTGAATTCAAGAAACTTAGGAACTCGCTATCTAAAGAGATCAAGTTAGCCAAACACGAGTATGCAAAGATTCTGGAGGAAAGGTTCTCATCAAAAGATACTAGATCTGCATGGAGAGGATTAAGAGAGGTCACCAATTATAAAAGCCACCCCACTATAGTGAACCCCAGCAGAAGTCTGGCAGCAGAGTTAAATGAATTCTACTGCAGATTTGAGGCAAGCTCTACACACAGTGGCTATTCATCTATAAGCTCCTCAGTCTGTTCATATAAAAATCATTCATTGTGCAACACCCATGTAGTGATCTCTGAGGCAGAGGTGATACGCATCCTGAAGGGACTTAAGGTCAAAAAGGCACCTGGCCCTGATGGTGTATCTCCAATGTGTCTGAAAGTATGTGCTACCCAGCTTGCCCCTATACTGACAAATATATACAATGTGTCACTGAAAGAGTGCGTTGTACCTCAGTGTTGGAAAAGTTCCACAATTATCCCTGTCCCCAAGAAAGTGGGATCCTCTGAGTTGAACGACTATAGACCAGTAGCACTCACATCTGTAGCTATGAAAGTCTTCGAAAGAATTATGATGTCCCACCTGATAAAATTCATGCAGAAGCTATGGGACCCGCTTCAGTTTGCCTATAAGGAGAATCGTTCGGCAAACGACACTGTCAATCTGGCACTGAAGTACATTTTGGATCATACAGATGAACTGCACTCATATGTCCGGATTCTTTTCATGGACTTTAGCTCAGCGTTCAATACCATTGATCCGAATATACTTCATAAGAAAATGGTAGCTCTTGGAGTCCCTCTCAACTTATGCTTGTGGATTTATAACTTCCTGACAGCCAGGATACAGAGTGTAAAAGTTGGACCATTCACTTTGGACACCTTGGTCACAAACATCGGGGCACCTCAGGGGTGTGTTTTGTCCCCGTTACTGTTTTCTCTCTATACGAATGATTGCATCTCTTCAGCAGACTCAGTAAAAATCTTGAAATTTGCCGATGATATGACACTGATTGGTCTCATCAGGGGAAATGCTGAAGACTTGTATCGGAGTGAGGTGGAAAGAATATGTGACTGGTGTAAAGCCAATAATCTTGTACTCAACACTAAAAAAAACTGCTGAGATGGTTGTGGATTTTAGGAAAGATCAACATGAGATACTTCCAATCTACATCCATGACGAAGTGGTTCTTAGGGTCACAGAGACCAAATTCCTTGGTCTTATCATCTCTCATGATCTTAAATGGGGGAAAAACGTGGATGCTGTTATAAGAAAAGCGCAACAGAGGATGTTCTTCCTGCGTCAGCTGAAAAGATATGGTTTGTCTAAGAATCTGCTGATCTTATTCTTTAATGCTGTCATCAGATCTGTGATTTGTTCCTCTCTGATAGTCTGGTATGGGGGAGCCACTGCGCATGACAAACTCCGCTTACAAAGGACTTTCAGAACACCAGAGAGAATTATAGGTTCCCCCCTGCCTAAAATCCAGGATCTTTATGATAAGAGTATTCGATCCCACGCATTGAAAATTTCATCCGATCGCTCTGACCCGGGACACTCCTCATTCCAACTACTCCCTTCAGGACGTCGCTTCAGAGTCCCCAAATGCAGCACCAACCGCCATATGAACAGCTTCTATCCACTCTCTGTTCAACAATTAAATCGTCATGTGTAGACTATATACTGTATCTGTCTTGTTAGATGTTACTTGTTGTATCTGTTGTTATATATTATGTTGCCTCTTTGCCACAAAGAATTCCTTGTATATATGTAATATGTACTTGGCGATAATAAATTTGATTGATTGATATAGGCAGAGACTTGTCACTGTCAGCAATCGGGGACAATCTGCTGGGGACCCGCCTATATTAGGAGTGCGCAGTACAGCTCGGTCCCTGACAGCTTTTAAAAGTAGGTTTTTCTATGATGCCACAGGGTTTCATACACAAACATACATGGCTGTTATCATAGAGCCAGTGACTGACACATGCTGCCCATGGTTTGATCAGCATAGGACAGCTCGGTGGCTCAGTGGTTAGCACTGCAGCCTTGCAGCACTGGGGTCCTGGGTTCAAATCCTACCAAGGAGAACATCTGCATAAGTTAGTATGTTCTCCTTGAGTTCGCATGGGTTTCCTCCCACTCTCCGAAGGCATACTGATAGGAAAATTAGACTGTAAGCCCTAATGTGGATAGTGATGATAATGTCTGTAAAGCGTTTGCGTTAATGGCGCTATACACAGATGAAACAAGAAGTTTACATACACTATATAAAAGACACATATGTTTGTTTTTCTCAATATCTGACATGAAATCCGAGTAAACCTTTCCCGTTTTAGGTAAATTAGGATTACCATAATTATTATTTGCCAAAAGTTTACATACATTTCATTAGTATTTGGTATCATTGCCCTTAAACTGAATGACTTGGGTCAAACATTTGGCATATCCTTCCACAAGCTTCACACAATAGTTGGTCGCAATTTGGGCCACATTCCTCCTGACGAAACTGATCCAGATTTGTAGGTCGCCTTGCTCGCCCCTGCCTTTTCAGATTTGCCCTTAAATTTTCAATAGGATTGAGATCAGGGCTTTGTGATGGCCACTCCAAAACATTGACTTTGTTATCCTTAAGCCATTTTGTGACCATTTTGGCAGTATGCTTCTGGTCATTGTGCATTTGGAAGACCCATTTCCTCCCAAACTAACTTCCTGGCTGATGTCTTGAGATGTTGCTTCAGTATTGCCACATAATCTTTTCTCATGATGTCATCTATTTTGTGAAGTGCACCAGTACCTCCTGCAGCAAAACAACCCCACAACATGATGCTGCCACCCCATGTTTCACAGCTGAGATAGTTTTCTTAGGCTTCCAAGCTTTTCCTTTTTTCCTCCAAACGTAACGATGGTCATTATGCCCAAAAAGTTCATTTTTAGTTTCACCAGACCACAGGACATGTCTCCAAAAATTAAAGTTGAGCTAGACTTGTCCAAGTCCACAATTGTCTTCCTGATATCTTGGCTGATTTCTTGAGACTTTGCCATGATGCTACACAAAGAAGCAATGTGTTTCAGGTGTGCATTAAAATACATCCACAGGTGTGTCTCTAATTAACTCAGATGTTTCCAAAACATCTCAGAAGCTTCCAAACTCATGACATCATCATATGGGCAGTCCAGAATTGTTTAAAGGAATAGTAATCTTAGTGCATGTGAACTTTTAACTTAGCAATAAGTAATAAAAACGGGTTAAAACATTCTCTCATATTATTCTAGCATTTGGCAAATAGTAATAATTATAGTCATCCTAATTGACCTAAAACAGGAAAGGTTTATTCTGATTTCATGTCAGATATAAGACACCTATGCATTACTAATCTTATACACTGTGTGCAGAATTATTAGGCAAAAGAGTATTTTTATCACATCATCCTTTTTATACATGTTGTCCTACTGCAAGCTGTATAGGCTTGAAAGCCAACTGCCAATTATGTAAATCAGATGATTTGCATCTCTGTAATGAGGAGAGGTGTGGTCTAATGACATCAAAACCCTACATAAGTTGTGCTCAATTATTAGGCAACTTCTTTTCCTTTGGCAAAATGGGTCTGAAGAAAGATTTGACGGACTCTGAAAAGTAAAAAATTGTGAGATGTCTTGCAGAGGGATGCAGCAGCCTTGAAATTGCCAAACTTTTGAAGCGTGATCACCGAACAATCAAGCATTTCATGGCGAATAGTCAACAGGGTCGCAAGAAGTGTGTTGATAAACAAAGGCGCAAAATAACTGCCCATGAATTGAGGAAAATCAAGCGTCAAGATGCCATTTGCCACCAGTTTTGCCATATTTCAGAGCTGCAATGTTACTGGAGTATCGAAAAGCACAAGATGTGCCATACTCAGGGACATGGCCAAGGTGAGGAAGGCTGAAAAATGACCACCTTTGAACAAGAAACATAAGATAAAACATCAAGACTGGGCCAAGAAATATCTTAAGACTGATTTTTCTAAGGTTTTATGGACTGATGAAATGAGAGTGACTCTTGATGGGCCCGAGGCTGGATCAGTAAAGCCAGAGAGCTCCACACCTAATCAGACGCCAGCAAGGTGGAGGTGGGGTACTGGTATGGGCTGGTATCAAAGATGAACTTGTGGGACCTTTTAGGGTTGAGGATGGAGTGAAGCTCAACTCCCACACCTAGTGCCAGTTTCTGGAAGACACCTTCAAGCAGTGGCACAGGAAGAAGTCGGTATCATTCAAGAAAAACATGATTTTCATGCAGGACAATGCTCCATCACGTGCATCCAAATACTCCACAGTGTGGCTGCCCAGTAAAGGTCTAAAAGAAGAAAAAATGACATGGCCCCCTTGTTCACCTGATCTGAACCCCATAGAGAACCTGTGGTCCCTCAAAAAATAGTAGGGATGCTATTGAAGAGAAATAGCGCAATAGTGCATTATCCAGTGTAGGTATATCAATTTGAAAATAATACACTCACCAGATGGAGCTTGTAATAAGCATGGAGGATTCGCTGCTGCAGAAACCACAGATCCACGAGGGACAGACGTAGAAGATGCAGGATAGGAAAAAAGTGGTCAGACAATCCGCGCTGCGAATCACTATGAACTATTATTATTACAGTTGTCTTTATTCGACGTGTTTCACAGAACTCCTTCCTCAGGATAAACAAGGTGGTTTTTTTCCTGAGGAAGGAGTTCTGTGAAACTTCGAAACACGTCAAATAAAGACCACTGTAATAATAATTGTTCATAGTGATTCGCAGCGCAGATTGTCTGACCTCTTTTTTCCTATCCTGCATCGTCCCTCAAAAAATGTGAGATCTACAAGGAAGGAAAACATTTCACCTCTCTGAACAGTGTCTGGGAGGCTGTGGTGGCTGTGGCATGCAATGTTAATCGTAAACAGATCAAGCAACTGACAGAATCTATGGATGGAAGGCTTTTGAGTGTCATCATAAAGAAAGGTGGATATATTGGTCACTGATTTTTTTTTTTTCGCTTTTGAATGTCAGAAATGTTTATTTCTAAATTTTGTGTTATATTGGTTTGCCTGGTGAAAATAAACAAGTGAGATGGGTATATATTTGGTTTTTATTAAGTTGCCTAATAATTCTGCACAGTAATAGTTACCTGAAAAAACAGATATCCTCCTAAGATAGCCATATCTAAAAAAAAAAACACTTCAACTTACAAAAATATTAAGGTTTGATATTTGAGTCTTTTGGGTTGATTGAGAAGATAGTTGTTGTTCAATAATAAAAAGAATCCTCTCAAATACAACTTGCCTAATAATTCTGCACGCAGTGTAGTTTCATGGTACATAGTGATGAGCAAATGTGTTCGTAAAACGATCGCCAAACATAAATTCGGCACGCATATGGCACATTCGGATTTGTGATCAGAAACAAGAGCAAAATTTTATCAAATCGGGAAAAATCGGAAACATTCGGTAAAAAGTGTAGGAAAATATTTGCGTTGCCACAAAAGTATTTTCAGCTCATTAACAACGATAATGGTTTATCATGAGCGTTTGGCACGTGTTTCATGAGGGGAGGGGGTTTGCAGAGCTCAGAGGTTCTTGTAAACAGTCATTTTTGTCCCTAAATTTGTGTGCACATTGCGGCTAGCCAGTCAGTGCACAGGAAATACCCACAATGTCCTGACACAACTGCTTGTGTCATTGGCTGCTGAAATAACGTCCCTCTCCATATAAATAGAGGACATCTTGCTTTAGTGCCATTTTGACACTGCAAAAGGGTATGGAGGCTGCTCCTGATGCTGGCAGTGTTCGCATCTAGATTTTAGCTAATTAGCTAGGCGGTTGTTTCTTACTCAATTAGCTAGGTAGTGTCCTGTGTGGCTGTGAAATCGACCATCCAGCTTTTCTTTTTTTTTTTTTTGCCATTACTGAGGTCCACAGACAAAGCCAGCAGGGCACATGTCATACAAGTGTGTTGTGTACTGTTTTTATTGTGCTCCATGCAGGAGTATAGTGTTTTAAAACTTATTTTTTCACTAGCTAAATGTGAAGCAGCCTGCTGTATCCCACCTTGTCATTTAGTGGCGTGGTGACGTTATTCTGTGATTTGAGATGTTGTGCATGAAGAAATATTTCTTGGGGCAGTTGCTACCGTGATTCACCATGCCATATCTCACCTTATTTAGTGGCGGTGAAATTCAACAGTCAGCATAGGTCATGCACATTAAAATAAAAATATTATTTTTTACTGTTGTTAAATATGATACATCCCGCTGTGTTCCATGTTGTAATTTTGTGGCGGTGATATGAAGCTGTCTTCAGACCTAACTCACATTAAAAAATATATAATTTTTTCTGTTGTAAAACGTGATACAGCCCACCATATCTCACGTTGTAATTTTGTGGTGAAGAAATTGTTGTGTGTACAGAGCTGTTGCACATAGAATAAACATTTTTTGGTTTCAGAAACGTAATACAGCAGGTTAAATCCGAATTTGAAATTGTTTGGAACATATTTTCTAGTCGTCGCCCACAATTAAAAAAAAATTTCTTCCATCAGAGCCCCCCCCCCAGTCTGTACACATGGACCATACTGTCATTAGGCTTATATTAGCAGTCCTTGCTCTATATCCGGTGGGGGTATCTTGTCTTTGTTCCACTCTGCAGGGGGCCTCTCCAATACTCAAACCTGTACAGAGACTGCAGGCAGGGTTTCTGGAATGTTCTTAGTCCTTGAAGCTATGTTTAAGGGGGTGGGTGTTGGGATCAGCCCCTTTGTTGGGCAGAGATACTAAGAGTGGTAGGACAATAAGCCACACAGTTAGTTGCTGTGTGCTTTGAAGGACAAGAATCTGCAGCTGTGGCTGGATCCTGGTATCATGTATGGAGATTGGAGATTATTTTGCCACATGGAATTGTGATGTCTCACCACCCTACTGGATTTGAAGACTGAATATAAAGACTTGCTGTGTGGTGACCTGCGAAGGGCTGGGATCTTATGCTGAGGTGAGATCCCAGTGACCGTGTGTATTGTTAGAAGTGGCCACGTGGGACTGTGTTGTGTCCCTCTGCTGGATCCGTTAAATTCACCCAAGGACTATTTCTATATTTCCCTGGTGTCGGATTGCCGGGTGGTGCCCCCGGATCTGCTCCCTTTGTATGGACTCATTACGGATGCTACAGAATTACTTTGATTTGTGTTGTCCCAGTTCCCTGCGCCAATAAATCTTGTTGATTGTTTATTGGCCTGGTGTCTCTTCCTGCTCTGTCACATACCCCGTCACAATCTGGTGGCAAGCAGTGGGGTCAGAGCAGGAGGAATGGAGAACAGAGGCCCATTGTCATCTTTAACCGGAACCTCAGGATACAGGAACTGTTCTGTGGGGAGCCTACAAACAAAGGCCGTGAATTAGGAGTCAGCTACAAAGTGCTGTCCAAGGAGCAAATGATTGAAGTTCTGGAAGAAGCTTGCTTGTAAGATGGCACAGAGGAAGGATTTTCATAGCAAGGGTTGGAAAGACGGGAGCTGGAGGTAAATACCCAAAAAAGTCAGTGTGTTGTGTGGTATGAGGAGGAGATGGTATTGCTTGGGGATGAGGCCACCATAGAGGATAAGAGGGAGGTCATTCGTAGAACTCAAGAGAGGGCATTGATGGAGAGACAGCTCGCTGTGGAAGCAAGACATACTTTATTCACAGCATCCACCATGAGAGAATTACTCAGTGTCCCGCAAAGACTTCAAGCCATTTAATGAGGCTGCAGGCGACATTGAGGGCTTCTTCCAGGACTTTGAACATCAATGTCGATTAATGGAAGTCCCGGAAAGGGAGCGAGTCAGTCATCTGGTGGGGCTTTTACAGAGTGGAGCTGCTGAAGCCAATAGAGCTATGGACCCCTGGTGGAACTGTGAGTATGGGGAGTGTGGTGTAGTGACCACTGTGTCCGCTAGGAGGCGCTTTGTGGGTGTCACAGGACAGGCGTATAAGCATTTCCAGTGTCCTGATAGGAATAGGATGCGGAATGATCGTAATGTATCTCAAGGTGGGTGGCCTTGGGATGAAGGCTTGATTATATGCTAATCAGCAGAGCTGAACTTCGTGCCAATGTGTTAGGGAGAGCTACCTACAAATCCACCCAGGGGTGTGTCTGAAAACGCTGGTAGTAAAAGACTATGTGAGTGTGAAGGACCTGTGATGAGGTCATAGCCATGTGACCCGGTGGGCGTGGCTACGGACCATATAAGGTGGCCAGGGTAGGTCACATGGAGTGAATGCTGGGACCCGGTTGGTCCGTTGTGGAAGGTCCCGCTGGGAGATGGGGCTTCCTGCCTGACAGCACGAACGTCTGCAGTGAGCTGAAGCAGCCATGAGGTAACCCTGACGGGGTGTGAGGCTTGAAAGCCTGCGCAGTAGACATTGCACAACCTGTGTGAGTACAGGCTTAACAGACTGGAGCTCTGTCATGGACGCTGTGCTGTTTATATGAACTTTATGTTGCTGGTCATGGTTTATGATGCCTGAATAAACAGCATGGACTGTTATTGTTTTATGAAAAACCTGTGCCGGATATGATTATTTTGCTGCCAAGCGTGTGTCCCCAACCTGAATGACAGTGCTACATTACAGGAGGTAAAAGAGACCATTCTAGAACATTTTTTGCAATATGTTTTTTTTCCACTAGATAGTAATGTTGCCTTATAAATGAGAATAAGACAAAGCAAGAGCTGCAGTATTTTCTTTATCCACTAGATTTGTGTTGCCTTATAAATGAGAATAAGACAACCTAAGAGCTGATTTGTGTTGCCTTATAAATGAGAATAAGACAACCTAAGAGCTACAGTATGTTCTTTATCCACCAGATGGTAGATGCCTTATAAATACAAATAATACAAAATAAGAGCTGCAGTATGTTCTTTTTATGCACTAGATGGTAGTGTTGCCTTAGAAATGAAAATCTCAAGTCTTCTGACAATGAAATCACAAGTGATGATGGAAAAGCATGTAATCCACCAATACGCAATCCGATATTAGGGTCCCGTCACATTTAGCAATGCACCAGCAATCCCGACAACGATACGACCCGGTCAGGATCGCTGGTGCATCGCTAAATGGTCGCTAGTGAGCTGCCAAACAGGCAGATCTCACCAGCGATGCAGCAGCGGTCGGCGGTCGTTACCTGTCAGACGCAGCGAAGAAGACATCCTCCTGCCCGCGTCCACTCGTCAGCGCCAGCAAAAAGCCCAGCAGGAAGCCACCGACAAGAAACTGCCCAGGACGTTCTCGCGCGATCAGCGATAGACAGCGGGTGAGCCAGTCAGAGGTAAGTGTCACATATAGCGATATCGCTAGCAATATCGCTGCTGCGTCACAAAATCGGTGACGCTTAAGCGATATCGCTAGCGATCTCGCTAAGTGTGACGGGGCCTTTAACATTTACCCTTAGGGCCCCCGTCACACATAGCGATCTCGCTAGCAAGATCGCTGCTGAGTCACAAGTTTTGTGACACAACAGCGATCTCTCCAGTGAGATCTCGGTGTGTGACAGCGATCAGCGACCGGCCCCCCTGCCGGTATTGCTGATCGCTGTAGGAAAGCCCAGGACTTTTCTTTGGTCGCTGGTCTCCCTCTGGCCAGCACGCATCGCTGCGGGAGACCAGCGATCAGCTGGTAACTAACGTACACATCGGGTATCCAAGGGACGTGCGTCCCTTAGAAACCCGATGTGTACGTTAGTTACCAGCGCGCTGATGCCGGGAGCTGGTAACTAAGGTACACATCGGGTATCTAAGGGACGCACGTCCCTTGGTACGTTAGTTACCAGCTCCCTGCATCAGCGCGCTGGTAACTAACGAACAGCGATGCCGCGCGCTCGGCGTCGCTGTGCTGATCGCTGGTGAAGCTGTCTGTTTGACAGCTCACCAACGATCACATAGCGACTTACCAGCGATCCTGACACGTTGATATCGTTGTCGGGATTGCTGGTGAGTCATTATGTGTGACGGGGCCCTTATATGTACCACCAATCAGATGTAATAAGGGTAAATGTTAATTTTTACTACCAATAGGTAATTCGATATAATGAGGGAACATTTTATTATGTACCACCAGTAGGTAATCAGATATAAAGGTAATGTTTGTATGTACTTCCAGTAGATAATTACCATAGATACCACACTAATGGGAGTCAGGCTTTGTGACTGTGATGTTTTAGATATGGGTAAAACTCCTCAGTGGACAACTAGAAAAATATAATTGGCCTCTTTAGGCTTTACCTCAGGAGTCTTAAGGGGGTTTTACACTAAGCGAGATCGCTAATGATATCGCTCAAGCGACACCGATACTGTGACGCGACAGCGATCACGCTAGCGATCTCGTTAAGTGTGAAAGGTAGCAGCGACCGGACCCCCCGTCGGCTATCGCTGATCGTGCTCGAATGTGCAGGTACATTTTTCCATCGCTGACGTCCCGCTGTCCAGTAATTATCGTTGTGTTTGAAGCTTTTAAAACGATGAGCGACGTCAATAACGACGCATGGCTCAGCGACACAGGCGTGACTTACCTGCCACGCCTCCTCTTCCCTATTGGTCTTCAAAGCGCTGACAATGTGCGAAATGTATCTGACAAAAAAGGTATAAAAGACAACGCTTGAACGCCTCATTCAACACTTTGTTCCCAAGCATATTGGATGTTAACCGGTTTGGCTTAAACGTTCCAGTGTGAGTCGCTACAGCGTTTATATTTTAACGGCTTTCACAACGCGGTTGCTTCGGCGTCCCTATTGTAATCGCTATTGCGCTTTTATTAGTGGATTCATTTTATTCATCAAAAGAACAACTCTGTTTGCCAGGTATGTATTTCAATAGTACCATGCCTTTTTTTTTTTAGAGTAATACTGTTAATGATTATTGTGTTGGCTTTATACAAATGAAGCTCTTGTTACCAAATCGTCTATTGATTTTATTTTATGTTGCAGTTTGTATATCATGAACGGCGCAGAGCGTGCTATTGTGGCTGCTGCTTTGGTGTTGGAGGCTGGTCGGCTACATGAAGAGGCACAGATGCAAGAGAGGCGTTCCAAAAGAAAGCGGCGCATGTGGACCAGAGAGTGGTTGGCGAAGAGGTCCGAATTCTCACACATGCAGCTCGTAAGAGAACTGCAGGAGAACAATCCTCAGGATTTCAAGAACTATCTGCGGATGTCAGAGGACTCTTTCAAATTTTTACTAGCCAGGGTGACGCCATTGATTGAAAGGAGAAATACCAAAATGCGAGCTGCTGTGCCGGTAGACGAACGATTGACCGTGACGCTGAGATTCCTGGCCACCGGACGATCACTGAAAGATCTGCAATTTTCTTCTGCCGTTTCTTTGTCACTGCTCAGCAGTTTGATTCCTGAAACATGCAATGCCATAGTTCAAAGCCTCAGGAGCTACATCCAGTTTCCTACAACAGTGGCGGAGTGGAAAAATATTGCCTCTGATTTTGAGCGGCTTTGGCAGTTCCCAAACTGTGGGGGGGCTTTGGATGGTAAACATGTGAGGATCACCCAACCGCCGAACAGTGGATCCTATTTTTACAATTATAAGGGCTATTTTAGTGTAATCCTTATGGCCCTTGTTAATGCAAACTACGAGTTCATAAATGTTGATGTTGGCATGAACGGCAGGATTTCAGATGGTGGAGTGTTAGAACATACACTTTTTGGAGAGCGATTGACCAATTGTGACCTGAACCTGCCTCCCAACACAGAGACAACCGCCAACCTCAACTTTGTTTTTGTCGGTGATGAAGCCTTCGCGCTGCATGCGAATCTGCTGAAACCGTACCAACAAAAAAGTGTGACGGAGCAAACACGTATATTTAACTACCGTTTGTCAAGGGCACGAAGGGTTGTTGAGAATGCGTTTGGCATCATGGCCAGCCGCTTTCGGATTTTCCACACACCCATAAACCTAAAGTTGCAATCCATTGACTCGGTCGTTATGGCTTGTTGCGTGCTGCACAATTTTCTGCGGCGCCGCGATGCAAATGATTACACTCCGCCTGCTTTTGTGGACTCTGTTGACACAACAAATGGTCAGCTTGTTCTTGGTAGGTGGCGCGACAATGATCCCGCAGTACCTGGACTTCAAGCACTGGCAAGGGGAAGAAACCGTGATGATGCTAAGGCCTGCAGGGACCAATACTGCCAATATTTTAATGGGCCTGGTGCTGTTACTTGGCAGCATGAAATCTAGACAGCAAAAGTGTTTATTTAACATGTTTATTTCATTCTTGTGTGATAAAAACAACAATAAATTCACATAGTTGCTACTTTTCAAAGTGTTACTGGTTTTTAAAAGAAAAAAAAAATAACATAGCCCTGAGACACAGTATCAGCACTGTAGCGATCCGTTAACACGCCATTTTACAACCGCCCTTAAGTGGACTCTATAGCGTCACCGATAAGCGCGCAGTAATACCATAACAAAAAGTACGCAGTAGCGTCACCAAATGAGGCGGGAAAACGTCGTGACGTCACGACGTTCTTGTGGCCGTCCCTGCTGCGTTGTGAAAGCAAAACAGGAAGCAATGGCTGGTAGACAGAGAGCTACACCTTGGGGGGAGGCCGAAATGCGTTTCCTGGTACAGGAGATGGAGAGGCGCGATTATGCGTGTGGACAGGCGCATGCACACCCCATGAGACACAAGCGGGCTGTGTTGCGGAGGATCAGGCGAGGACTGTTACGCCGGTTCGGAGTTGAGCGCACCACAACGCAAATCAGAAAAAAACTGGCAGATCTGCGCTTTCGCTCAAGAGACCTCCTCACCAGCCTCCAACAACAAGTGCGGAGGGACCGAGGTGAGTGTTCCAGATAGTATGTTTTAAACATATTTTTTTTTTTTTTTTTTTTTTTCCCAACAGGGTTTACAGTGTAAAAAAAAAAAAAAAAAAAAAAATTTGATTCGCACAAGTGAAATTGCACAACGCAAATATAAGTGGTTTTGCGCTCAGTTTTGTTTTTTCCAAACAGCGGCGCATGCGGCGGCCCCAGCCCCATCAGCACCTGCAGCACCAACATCCCCCGCAGCACACGCAAGCCAGGCGGTGCAAGCATCTCCTGAAGCAGAGTCCGTAAGTGTATAAAATGCGTTTGTTCATGTTATTAGTATTGTTATTGGGTTGAAAATTACAAGAATAGGGGGGGGGGGGAAAGAAGTCATGGTTCACATAAGCCGAACGGTAAATAAAAAACAAAGTTTATTCCAGGGAGGAAACAATAATGGAGTATTACAATACCGTTTCTTTTTTTTTATGTTTTCACCGCTTTGGAAATGTTCAATGCTCAATTTCATATTTTTAGATACCTGAGCCCGTAAGGACCCCCTCGCCCCCCTCAACGCCTCAACCACAAATTGCTTCCTCCACTTCATCCCCAATTGGTGTGTTTTCTCCAGTATCACTCCGGGAAGCTGGAGCTGACTCGACCTCCGGTAATCATTTTTTTTTTTTTTTTTTTTTTTTAAGCATGTGAGAAATTATAATTTGTGTAACAGTTGCTGGCATATTCTTTATTTAGACATTTTATTTTCTAGTACGTGTTGCCACTCGACGTGGAAGGGCTGTTATCTCCTCTTCTGAAGAGTCAGAGGCGCAACAAAAACGTAAGTGTTTGACCACAAGCATGAACCGTATGCACCCATCTGCTGCCACTTAACACTATGGCCCCATATTGCAATCCATAGGATATGGCCCCATTTGCTACCAAACCCACATTATGCCACCATATGCTGCTCCACATACTATGGCACCGTATGCATGGACATTTACAAAACCGCCATCAACAATGTAAATTTCCTCAACAGAAATACCAACCTTACCTGAACTCTTGGCAGCACACAGGAGGGCGATGTCTGCGTTACACCAACTCGGAGTGATGCTGGACCAATTTGTGGCAGCCCAACCGCAGGGTGATAACATTTAATTTTTTTTTGTTTTGTTTACAAAAATTGTCAATGTCATGTTGACATATGTTAAACTTTAATGGTTTGTTTAAAAATCAGTCTTAAAGAAAGAAATTAAAAAGCCTAACTGGCAAAACAATTTTTGTCTCAGTCTAGAAAGGACTTGGAATTGTAGTCATGTGTAATGCAAACATTTAAATTTCAATTTTTATTTTTTATAAACAAACAAAAAAGAAAAACCAAACAATTTTGTTAATACAAAAAGTTAACATAAAAACTATAATTGAGTGTAACTAAAGTCTGAGTCATTCAGTTGCTGCCTTCCAGGATTTATGAATGGGCCAGACTGCCAATGTGGGGTTCCAAAGTTCATGCTGTGTAGCGGCTGAATCGCCCTTCTTGGCGTGCTTGTTACCTGTTCTTGTGTCTGCGGCCATGGGGTTATTGACATTGCTTGGGAATCAACCAGAATATAACTGTCTTTTAGTTGTCCAACAGCAGCTTTATTTAGCGCTTCGAATATAATTCTCTCAGCCTGAAGCCTTTGTGTAACGTCCAGAGACCAAAGTCTTTCGTCCACCATGTGCGCAAAGCCCCCAATGGCTTGCTTTTCCTGCAGCGACAATATGTTCTTTGCTATATCGACAAACTCAGGAAAAGGTGGAGCGGTGGCCTTTCTTTTTCTACTCACAGGGTTACGCCTTTGCACAGTGTACGCTCCCACGGACACACTTGCCTCCTCTGCCTCCTCGTCGGTTGGGTTTGATGTTGCAGGGGTTTCAGGAATTACACATGGTGTAGGTGACACCTCTTCTGTTACATGCTGCAAGAACAGAAAAACAAGGTTAAAACATAGAAAAAGTAAAACGAGTGTTTTTTAAACACATAACAATAATTTATTAAGAGGGGGTGTGAACATTGGTACTGGCTATGTACTGTCATCGACAAAATGTGCAGAAATTATGTAATGATAAACCAATTTAAAATGAAGAGGTATCAGCTGTGAACAAAGTTACAAATCATCAACTTAATGACTAAAACTCATCTGTACCATGTACATATATATGTATCATAGGTTATTTGAAGGGAAACCCAAAACATACTTACATCGACTAGAGGGGAATCAGGCCGTGTCACTGTTTCTTCCTCTTGTGGCAGTGACATAGAACAGTGCATAACCCTGGGGATTTCCTGGTCTCGCGTAAACTCCAGCAAGTTGTAGTACCACAACTTCGGAACATACACTTCATCGGTACCCGCCCCAGACCTTGTAGACTTTTCCACCTTGTTCAATTCCTTTTTGAACACAGTGCGTAGAGCTTGAATTTTTTTTTTAATAACAGCCTCATCAACTGTTTCGCTTGGGTGATTTTCTTGATATAGATTGACAAGTTTTTCATATGCAACCTTCTTCTTGTATTTGTTACTGTAATCAGGAGACTTCACCTTCCAGAGGCAGGGCAGTGAGCGATACATCTCAATAAATAGGCGTATGAAGTCTTGGCTGTTAGCAACTTGGCTACTTGATGCCATCTGTAATAAAAAAGAAAGGAAATGGTGAGAACTCTTTCATTTAGGTACGGACATACATTTTATAACAAATAGTTTGTATCGCATAAGCTTGGTCGCTGCCCTAGAAAGGTATCCCGTTCAACAATTACAAAAATGGGGGCGGGCGCGGTTTCAAAACTAAAATGGCTGCTCGGACATGTGCATATGGACAAAATGAACAGAGACACAATAAAAAAGAGTTTGAATCGCATAAGCTTGGTCGCTGTCCTAGAAAGGTATCCCGTTCAACAATTACAAAAATGGGGGCGGGCGCGGTTTCAAAACTAAAATGGCTGCTCGGACATGTGCATATGGACAAAATGAACATAGACACAATAAAAAAGAGTTTGAATCGCATAAGCTTGGTCGCTGTCCTAGAAAGGTATCCCGTTCAACAATTACAAAAATGGGGGCTGGCGCGGTTTCAAAACTAAAATGGCTGCTCGGACATGTGCATATGGACAAAATGAACAGAGACACAATAAAAAAGAGTTTGAATCGCATAAGCTTGGTCGCTGTCCTAGAAAGGTATCCCGTTCAACAATTACAAAAATGGGGGCTGGCGCGGTTTCAAAACTAAAATGGCTGCTCGGACATGTGCATATGGACAAAATGAACATAGACACAATAAAAAAGAGTTTGAATCGCCTAAGCTATGTCGCTGTCCTAGAAAGGTATCCCGTTCAACAATTACAAAAATGGGGGCGGGCGCGGTTTCAAAACTAAAATGGCTGCTCGGACATGTGCATATGGACAAAATGAACATAGACACAATAAAAAAGAGTTTGAATCGCATAAGCTTGGTCGCTGTCCTAGAAAGGTATCCCGTTCAACAATTACAAAAATGGGGGCTGGCGCGGTTTCAAAACTAAAATGGCTGCTCGGACATGTGCATATGGACAAAATGAACATAGACACAATAAAAAAGAGTTTGAATCGCCTAAGCTATGTCGCTGTCCTAGAAAGGTATCCCGTTCAACAATTACAAAAATGGGGGCGGGCGCGGTTTCAAAACTAAAATGGCTGCTCGGACATGTGCATATGGACAAAATGAACATAGACACAATAAAAAAGAGTTTGAATCGCATAAGCTTGGTCGCTGTCCTAGAAAGGTATCCCGTTCAACAATTACAAAAATGGGGGCTGGCGCGGTTTCAAAACTAAAATGGCTGCTCGGACATGTGCATATGGACAAAATGAACATAGACACAATAAAAAAGAGTTTGAATCGCATAAGCTTGGTTGCTGTCCTAGAAAGGTATCCCGTTCAACAATTACAAAAATGGGGGCGGGCGCGGTTTCAAAACTAAAATGGCTGCTCGGACATGTGTATATGGACAAAATGAACATAGACACAATAAAAAAGAGTTTGAATCGCCTAAGCTATGTCGCTGTCCTAGAAAGGTATCCCGTTCAACAATTACAAAAATGGGGGCGGGCGCGGTTTCAAAACTAAAATGGCTGCTCGGACATGTGCATATGGACAAAATGAACATAGACACAATAAAAAAGAGTTTGAATCGCATAAGCTTGGTCGCTGTCCTAGAAAGGTATCCCGTTCAACAATTACAAACATGGGGGCGGGCGCGGTTTCAAAACTAAAATGGCTGCTCGGACATGTGCATATGGACAAAATGAACATAGACACAATAAAAAAGAGTTTGAATCGCATAAGCTTGGTCGCTGTCCTAGAAAGGTATCCCGTTCAACAATTACAAACATGGGGGCGGGCGCGGTTTCAAAACTAAAATGGCTGCTCGGACATGTGCATATGGACAAAATGAACATAGACACAATAAAAAAGAGTTTGAATCGCATAAGCTTGGTCGCTGTCCTAGAAAGGTATCCCGTTCAACAATTACAAAAATGGGGGCGGGCGCGGTTTCAAAACTAAAATGGCTGCTCGGACATGTGCATATGGACAAAATGAACATAGACACAATAAAAAAGAGTTTGAATCGCCTAAGCTATGTCGCTGTCCTAGAAAGGTATCCCGTTCAACAATTACAAAAATGGGGGCGGGCGCGGTTTCTACAGTAAACTAAAATAAAACGATAAAATAAAACAAAAAAAAAGGCATAAAAAAAAAATAAAACTTTGGAACCAAAATAAACTTACCTTTGACGTTGCAAAAATTCCGAAAGTTAGGGAGAAAAAATATAAAAAAATTTGCACTGTTGAGATGATATTCAAAATGGAGGTATTTGAAAATAACCACTGATGATGATGATCCTTCAAGAGGGTTGCTGAAGGTCGAATAGCGAAATCGAACCAAAAATGCACTGTTGTCTCTAGGGAGAAAAATGCTGGTTTAGAAGCTAACCACGGCGCTCCAGAGATTTAAACTGTAACGCTATTACGTCCTCTTTAATGATGCCGCCGGCCAATGACAGCGTAGCGGTGACCACCAATCGGCGCTTTGGGGGGCGTTGTAAATTAAACACTGAAGCACGCCCACCGAGGTCTGAATCGTTTTTTGTTTAGTAATGTGAAAGGTACTCAACGAGCAACGAGGTCGCTATGCAGATCGCTGATCTCTCTAGAGTCGTTGACGAGAGTGGACTGTTTGAAAGCTATCTAGCGATCACGTAACGACACAACAGCGATCTATGCCTGGTCGGATCGCTATCGTTATCGCTGGTGCGTTGTTTAGTGTAAAAGGCCCTTTATTTCAAACAGTACTGTATCATAGCAGCTTGCAGGGGAGTGGTGTTATGGATCCAAAAATGGCCAGTTTCCCACCTTTCTATAAAGCTTTCTTTGCTCCACAACCTGGGTTCCCATTTATCTGCTGGTCATCTGGTGGGGAAGACGCTCCCTCCTCTCATCACTGAGCAAAAGATAGGACCTTGTCCAGAGCTGCCACAAGGAATTTCAGGGCCTCTTACTGGCAAAATTTTCGGCCCCCTTGAGACTCTGTCCAGGCTCCACCCCAGCTCCACTTTCACCCCTCGAACCTTCCACAGTCCCACCACCCACTCTTGGAAAAACTCCACTTCTGCACCACGTCCTCACCAATCATACATTAATAGTTACCATCGAACACCATATCACATACATCACCATCAGCTTTTGTTTTGGCCTAAAGATTTTTTAAGTGGCCACTATGACAAGGTAGATTCTTTTGGCAGGACCCTACTCTTCTCTAACCTATTAAATATTTCTTAAAATACCCAATACTAGAGTTGAGCGACTTTTGGTTTTTATAGTCGAGTTTCGTTTCGTGAAACCCGACTTTTCCAAAAGTCGGGTCGAGCAAGATCGGACGATTATAGGGAAAAGTCGGGGTCGTCCCGAAACACGAAACCCAATGTAAGTCAATGGGGAATAAAAGTCGGCAGTGAGAGGAGGACTGGAAACACACCTACAGTGCTCATTTGAATGCCAAAAGCATCAATTCTTCTTACTTAAGCTGGTCAACCTTAATTAACTTCATAATACAAGTTACGCACTGAAAAATGGGGGTTATTTGGCTAAAGTTGTGGGGGGGTAGGGCTGGCTCCAGGTTTTCATGTGCCCTGGGCGAAAGAGCGCCCCTTTAACACATACCACAACTCATCATGCTCCGATACGGCAGAGAAATAGCGGTATAGTACAATGAAAAATACTTCACTTTTTACATCTCATGACGAGGCCCATCTATTTCTCCATACAGAATCATTGGTCCCATATAATGTTTGAAACAGTATATGATGAGCTCCACATAATGCTACAGTATATGTTGGTCCCCATGGATGAAGCTCCACTGTCTTATGGGCCCAAATAATGCTCCAAACATAATGGGCCCCATTTCTAATGCTCTAGTGTATAATGGGCCCTGTAAATGCTGCTCCAGTGTCTGATGTCCACCTTTGGAATGTTCCATTGTATGGTGGGCCCCATCTATCATTCTCCAGAGTATAGTGCTCCCCAAAAATTGCTGTCCCAACATTGAAAACAATCAATTAAGTCTCCTCGCTAGGGAATCCCTGTCCTAGTCTGGACTCCTCGTCGTCCCCATCTTCCATCTCACTGCACAGTATTTCAACCTTGCAAGTGCTGTGATCCTGAGCAAGCAGGGGGGGCCCACTCGTTGGTGACGGCACTGACACAGGGCCCCTGATAGTACGGTGGTGTGTCTGATGGCGGGTGGGCCGAACCTGCACTTTCATCTGCAGCTTCCTGTTTGTCACCGTGTAAGATGGAACTGTATATGGGAAGGGTAACCTGAGTTTCATCAGGGTCAGATTCAGGCCGGGTAGCGTGCGAGGGGAATGTAGTGGTCTGGGTCAATGTACCAGCAGATTCATCGAGCAGTGGCTGGGCATCAGTGCACTTGTGTCGCCCCCAGGAGTACGGTCGCCACAGTGGCATTACCTTCCTCCTAGGGAGTGTGATGTCATGCTTGGGAGCAACGAAGGATCTCTCTAGCAGGTTAACTGATTGGGCGGCGTTATTTCCACGAGTCAGACCCTCCAAACAGCGTTCATGAAGGCAAAGTGTTTGTTTTACGTGGGCAGTATGGTTGCAAAGCTGAACCTTAAAGGAATGTCCAGAAGGGCACCACCAGGAGTGGAGCCTACGGCGTAATTTGACTCAACACGGGCAACCTCAACCATGCCAGCTACAGAACAGATGCACACATTGCAAGCTTAATTCCGTTAATGAACGAGACTCCGTCATGCCCCGCGGTCCGAGTCTGGCTTACTAGAGGGACACATGAGGCTCTGGCACATGAGATTGGCCAATAACTGGTGTGTCATGCCCTTACATGTCCGTGGCTGCATGTGCGCTACACTGAAAAGGCCAGCGTTTGTCGCTTACAGGTGCAGATAACACGCTGAACAACGTTAGTGATGGGGGATCACTGATTACAATTATTACTCGCGAACAATGATTTCCCAGTAAGTGCAGGTCAACCGCAGTTCCGGAATTAGGCCTAACCGTCATTCCTGAAAAAAATGAAAAACTTACGTGTGCAAACCACAGGTGCTGTAGCTTGCTTAACAGCTCGCCAGCCGTTCTCACGCCCAGTATGGGTTACACGTGATTGCACAAAGGTGAGAAAGGGTACCGTATCCCCGGATAACATGTATGGATAGCGTACACATTCAAAATATATGTCTATACATCAGGAGGCAGGCTCAGACGGTGTTAGGCCCAGTATGGCTTGCACGTGATTGCACAAAGGTGAGAAAGGGTACCGTATCCCCGGATAACATGTATGGATAGCGTACACATTCAAAATATATGTCTATACATCAGGAGGCAGGCTCAGACGGTGTTAGGCCCAGTATGGATTGCACGTGATTGCACAAAGGTGAGAAAGGGTACCGTATCCCCGGATAACATGTATGGATAGCGTACACATTCAAAAGATATGTCTATACATCAGGAGGCAAGCTCAGATGGTGTAAGGCCCAGTATGGCTTGCAAGTGATTGCACAAAGGTGAGAAAGGGTACCGTATCCCCGGATAACATGTATGGATAGCGTACACATTCAAAAGATATGTCTATACATCAGGAGGCAGGCTCAGACGGTGTCAGGCACAGTATGGCTTGCAAGTGATTGCACAAAGGTGAGAAAGGGTACCGTATCCCCGGATAACATGTATGGATAGCGTACACATTCAAAATATATGTCTATACATCAGGAGGCAGGCTCAGACGGTGTTAGGCCCAGTATGGCTTGCAAGTGATTGCACAAAGGTGAGAAAGGGTACCGTATCCCCGGATAACATGTATGGATAGCGTACACATTCAAAAGATATGTCTATACATCAGGAGGCAGGCTCAGACTGTGTCAGGCACAGTATGGCTTGCAAGTGATTGCACAAAGGTGAGAAAGGGTACCGTATCCCCGGATAACATGTATGGATAGCGTACACATTCAAAATATATGTCTATACATCAGGAGGCAGGCTCAGACGGTGTTAGGCCCAGTATGGCTTGCACGTGATTGCACAAAGGTGAGAAAGGGTACCGTATCCCCGGATAACATGTATGGATAGCGTACACATTCAAAAGATATGTCTATACATCAGGAGGCAGGCTCAGACGGTGTCAGGCACAGTATGGATTTGACGGCCCAGACTACACAGCGGAGGAGCAGGGAGAGGTAAAGATTGCAAATGCTGGGGCCCTGCCCAAGCAAGGGGGGCCCACTCGTGGGCATCGGTACTGGCACTGGGCCCCTCATAGTACGGCGGTGTGTCTGACGGCGGGTGTGCACCACCACCGTCAGAGACACTTGATTGCACTATGAGGGACCCTGTGCCAGTGCCCGCGCCCAAGAGTCGGCCTACCCACCTGTCCAGGGCAACGGCACTCGCACGGTGTCGTGCGCTAGGTGGTGACCCCGGCCATGGGGGGGGAGGCAGCACAGTTAGGGAGTTTTAGAAAGTGGCATATGTTGATGTTGGACATTCAGCTGATGCAAAAGGCGAAATAGGTCAAGTCCCAGGAAGAGGTGGACCAAAGCAAGCCATTTTTCTGTCACCCTATGTGTCATCAGGGGAAGGTGGGACAAAATCCTTGGAAACCCATGCATGGTTCATTTTAATGAAGGTTAGATCATCCACATTTTGGGTTGACAGACGGGTCCTTTTTTATGTCAGGATTGATCCAGCTGCACTGAAGACTCTTTCCGATAGCACACTTGCAGCTGGGCAAGCGAGCTCCTGTAAGGCATATTGTGCCAATTCAGGCCAGGTGTCCAGTTTAGCAGCCCAATAGTCAAAGGGGAATGACCTGTGTGGGAGAACATCGATATGGGAGGAAAAGTAGTTTGTAACCATAGTTGACAACTGCTGTCTCCTGTCACTTTCAATCAATGCTGTATTACCAGTTGTGTGAGCGGTACTTGAAAAATCAGTCCACAACATTGTCATGAAACCCCTGTCTCCAACGCCACTTCTGCTGTGTGCACCATGAACACATCTGCCAAGCTGCCCCCGGCCCGTACGGCTCGTGTGAGAACCATCACCGCTGCTGTGTGCTGGGAATGCCTCAAGCAACCGATTTACCAGAGTTGCTTGTTTATTAGCCAATATTAGGTCAAGGTTCTCCTGTGGCATGATGTTTTGTAATTTGCCTTTATAACGTGGATCCAGGATGCTGGCCAACCAGTAGTCATCGTTCATGATTTTGGCAATGCGGGGGTCCCTTTTTAGGATCCGCAAGGCATAATCTGACATGTGGGCCAATGTTCCCGGTGTCAATGATGCACTGCGAGTGCTGGTTGGAGGAGCACTTTCTGGCAAATCCACATCCCTCCAGTCACGCACAAACCCTGTACCAGACCTTGCCACGCCAACATTTTCACTTGCCCCACGAGATGCATCCTCCTCCCCTAAGTAATCATCCCCATCATCATCCTCCTCCTCCTCTTCTTCCTCCAACTCGTCCAGGAGAGGTCCCTGAGCAGACAATGGCTGAATGTCATCAAGGATTCCCTCCTCCTCTTCCTCCTCATCAACATTGGCTGCAGACGCCTGCTCCTTAAGGTGCGTCAAAGTTTGCATGAGCAGACGCATAAGTGGGATGCTCATGCTTAGGATGGCGTCGTCTGCGCTTACCAGCCGTGTGCATTGCTCAAAACACTGAAGGACTTTACAGAGGTCTTTCAGCTTCGACCACTGCACACCTGTCAACTCCATGTCTGCTCTCAAAGTGCCTGGCCGTGTATCCTCCCACAAATGCATTATGGCCTGCCTCTGCTCGCACAGCCGCTCCACCATGTGCAGGGTGGAGTTCCACCTTGTTGCAATGTCGATAATGAGGCGGTGGTTGGGAAGGTGGAGCAATCGCTGCAGCTTCTGCATACGAACGGAGTGTACAGGCGACCGGCGGATGTGCGCGCACAGTCTTCGCACCTTATGGAGCAGGGCTGTTAACTCCGGATAATTTTTGAGGAAGCACTGCACCACCAGGTTCAAGGTGTGAGCCAAGCAAGGTATGTGGCTGAGTTTTGAAAGGGCTATAGCTGCCACAAAATTACGGCCGTTATCACTAACTACCTTGCCTGCCTCAAGATGTACACTGCCCAGCCATGACTCAGTTTGACGCTTCAAGTACTCGGCCAGCACCTCGGCGGTGTGTCTGTCGCCCAAACACATCATCTGCAACACAGCCTGCTGACGCTTTCCACTAGCTGCTCGATAGGGGGACACCTCGTGTGCAACAGTGGCAGCTGCAGATGGAGTGCTCGTACGACTGCGCTCTGTGGACGAGCTTTCGCTTCTGGAGGAGGAGGGTGGAACGCCTACAGCCAACTGTTTCCTATACCGTGGGCTAGGCAGCACTGTCCCACCACCGCTGTCCCCTGTGGACCCTGCATCCACCACATTAACCCAGTGCGCAGTGATGGACACGTAACGGCCCTGGCCATGCCGACTGGACCATGCATCAGTTGTGAGGTGCACCTTTCCACTCACTGACTGCTTGAGTGCATGGACAATGCGGTCTTTCACATGATGGTGGAGGGCTGGGATGGCTTTGCAAGAGAAGAAGTGGCGACTGGGTAGGTCATAGCGTGGTACTGCATAGGCCATGAGTTCGCGGAAAGCTGCGCTTTCCACCAACCGATAGGGCATCATCTCAAACGACATTAGTTTGGCAATGTGGGCGTTCAAACCCAGTGTACGCGGATCAGAGACTGAGTACTTTCTTGACCTACTCATAGTGTCTGGGAGGGTGAGCTGGACTTGAGAGCTGCATATGGTAGAAGTAGCGGTGGACAGGGCGGACTGAGAGAGGGTTGATGATGGTGATGGAGTTGGTGTTCTTTCTGATGGCCTAGATTCAGTATTTCGTTGATATAACAGTGGGATTCCCTGACTGCTGTGGCCTTGCAACGACACCTCAACATTTGCTGCTGTGCTAACCGGTGGGCTTACAGTGGGGGAAACAATGTAGCGTTGCTGACTACCTTCTTTGTGATCAGTTGCACATGTGGCACTTGAGGTTTGGTGTTGTGTCCACGCTTGCAAGTGCATGCTGGTTAAATGTCTAAGCATGCAACTGGTATTCAAATTTTTCAGATTTTTCCCTCGGCTAAAGGTCTTTGCGCACTTCTTACAGATAACCTTGGCCTGATCATGAGGATTTTGTTCAAAAAAGTGCCACACTGCACTCTTCCTACTTTGGCAGACATTTTGCGGCCTAGCACGCTGTGATGTTTTGACCCTCTGGACAAGCTGTCCAGCAACTCTTTTGATTTTTGGAACCTGTCTTTGGAGTGCTCCGGGCCTGCCAGATAACAGCTGTTGCGATGTTGATGTCTGCTGTGGATGCTCCTCATCTGAGCTATTAGAAGCAGCACCCTCTTCCCCCAATGGATGCCAATCTGGGTCATCCATCACCTCCTCTTCAATGTCATGTGCACCTTCCTCTGTGTCACCGTGTATGGTGGTATAGTGTGCGGGAAGGGGCACCTGAGTCTCATCAGGGTCAGAATCTGGCTCTGTACACTGCAAGGACAATGTAGTGCTCTGAGTGAATGTACCAGCAGAATCATCTATCAGCGGCTGTGCATCAGTGCACTCCATGTCAGATTCATCTTGGCCTAGGTAATTCACCATTTCACTTGATAATCCAGGCATGGTATGTGAAAACAGCTCCATGGAGTAATCAGTAGTATGGCCTGCGTCATCCTTCAATCTTGGTTGTGGTGAAGGACACAAGGAAAGGTGTGGTTCATGAACATGAGCCTCCAATGACGACTCAGTGCTTTTACTTTTTACAACTTCAGAAGAGGAGGCGATAGAGCTGGAGGCTGAGTCAGCAATGTAAGACAAAACTTTTTCCTGATGCTCTGGCGTTAAAAGCGGTTTGCCAACTCCTAGAAAACTAAGCCTTCGAAGCCTTATGGAGCCAGACGATGACGCAGGCTCAACACCTCCTGCATTCGGTCCTATTTTGCTTTTGCCACTACCATCAGATCCACCACCAACACCATCATTACCAGCTGCCAACCCCCGCCCAATTCCACGGCCTCTTCCACCAGCCGTCCTCATTTTTGGTAGAAATGTAGACAAAATCCAACAAACTATATAGTAATGTAAAACAAGGTACAAGGTGTCTATAGGACAGGGGAGATTTAGATTTTCTGCACACACTAGTGGACACTGGACACTTTTGGATTGTGTGAGGCCCACTGAATATCACAGCGCTATGTCACAGGCTCGATGCAGCAGGTGTGAAAAAAGTGACTACAGGATAAGGGAGATTTTGAATTTCTGCAGACACTTGTGGACACTGGACACTTGGATTGTGTGAGGCCCACTGAATATCACAGCGCTATGTCACAAGCTCGATGGCACAGGTGTGAAAAAAGTGACTACAGGATAAGGGAGATTTTGAATTTCTGTGAGATTTTGAATTTCTGCAGACACTTGTGGACACTGGACACTTGGATTGTGTGAGGCCCACTGAATATCACAGCGCTATGTCACAGGCTCGATGGCACAGGTGTGAAAAAAGTGACTACAGGATAAGGGAGATTTAGATTTTCTGCAGACACTTGTGGACACTGGACACTTGGATTGTGTGAGGCCCACTGAATATCACAGCGCTATGTCACAGGCTCGATGGCACAGGTGTGAAAAAAGTGACTACAGGATAAGGGAGATTTAGATTTTCTGCAGACACTTGTGGACACTGGACACTTGGATTGTGTGAGGCCCACTGAATATCACAGCGCTATGTCACAGGCTCGATGGCACAGGTGTGAAAAAAGTGACTACAGGATAAGGGAGATTTAGATTTTCTGCAGACACTTGTGGACACTGGACACTTGGATTGTGTGAGGCCCACTGAATATCACAGCGCTATGTCACAGGCTCGATGCAGCAGGTGTGAAAAAAGTGACTACAGGATAAGGGAGATTTTGAATTTCTGCAGACACTTGTGGACCCTGGACACTTGGATTGTGTGAGGCCCACTGAATATCACAGCGCTATGTCACAGGCTCGATGGCACAGGTGTGAAAAAAGTGACTACAGGATAAGGGAGATTTTGAATTTCTGTGAGATTTTGAATTTCTGCAGACACTTTTGGACACTGGACACTTGGATTGTGTGAGGCCCACTGAATATCATAGTGCTATGTTACAGGCTCGATGGCACAGGTGTGAAAAAAGTGACTACAGGATAAGGGAGATTTTGAATTTCTGCAGACACTTGTGGACACTTGGATTGTGTGAGGCCCACTGAATATCACAGCGCTATGTCACAGGCTCGATGGCACAGGTGTGAAAAAAGTGACTACAGGATAAGGGAGATTTTGAATTTCTGCAGACTCTTGTGGACACAGGACACTTGGATTGTGTGAGGCCCACTGAATATCTGTTAGGGGCTGGCGGAACACACCAAATAATAAGATGGTGTTTAGGTGCGTTCGCAGCCCGGGGTCCACCGTGCAGAGGTGTTAACTGCTGCTCGGTAATGGCGGACGCGATATGGCGGTGAAATAACGGCACACACGGGGTTAACCTCACCCAAGGTGTACCAAGGCGAACTCTTATGACTTAGAGCCGCACTACCGCAAATAATAGATGCCGTAGCCTGTTTTCACTCACAGAGCTCGGCAGAGTAAGCGCTAGCGTAACGTCACAGAACTCAGCCCTTAGACAGCAGGACTGAAGTCCCTCTAGACCGCTAGCGCCCGGCACCGCGACTGCGATACCAACAGGGATCAAATAAATGGCGTGTGCAAGTGTGCAGACGGCCGGTATGCACTGTGGCCTACAGGCTAGCCACTAGCAGGCGCTGACTCAGTCTCTAAACCCTAACAACAGACGTATCAAAGGGTAGGGGTTTCATAATGAGTCAGACACCAGATACATGCATCCATCATCATACACACCAAACTATTTGAGTCTATCTTAGCGCATGGCCGAGCGGCCATGCGAACCTTTTATAGCCGCAGGCGTCCGTGATTCTCCTTGCTTCTCGGATGGGCCAATCCGAACACGAGCAGGACCTGAGCATATGACCTTTGATCTCCAATGGGAGATCACTCCACAGGCATGCTCAGTGGCCCGACATGAGGACTTAGTCCCTGGAGGATCTTGCTGCTGAGCAGCATGCGTTGCCAAAGCTGAACCAGGGGTGGCAGCAGCAAGCAAACCCACGGAGCTGGTCTGGACAGAGCGCCGGGACCGACGAGTTTGCTGAGCAAGCTCCTCTGCGGCTGGGGAGGAATGGGAGACCGTCGGAGGCAAGGCTCGGGATTCCCGCTGTGCAGTGCCGGAAATCCGACGCCTAACATTACCCCCCCTCCTAGGGCCCCCTCCTATCTGAGCCTCGCTCCGCTCAAACTCTGCAATGAGAAGAGGAGCGTGGATATTCTCCACCGGCTCCCAGGTCCGGGCCTCTGGACCATGACCCATCCAATCCACCAAGTAAAACTTTTTGCCCCGCATCACCTTGCATCCCACGATGGCATTGACCTCAAACTCGTCAGACGACAGATCTGATGTTCTGGCAGCTGGCTCAGAAAACCGGGACATGTGAACTGGCTTGAGGAGAGACACATGAAACGTGTCCGAGATAGCCAAGTGTGGTGGAAGGGCTAGACGGTAGACCACAGGATTAATCTGCTCGAGGACCTTGAAAGGACCGATGTAGCGTGGTGCGAACTTAGCGGATTCCACCCGCAGCCTGATGTTACGGGCAGAGAGCCACACTAAGTCGCCAGGAGCAAAGGTCAGAGCAGGGCGCCGGCGGGTATCAGCGGAGGACCTCATTCTCTCCTTGGAGACCCGGATAGCATCCTGCGTGCGGTCCCAAATGTCACGTGCTTCCACCGCCCAGTCTGCCACCCTAGAGTCGGTGGATGACACGGGCATGGGCACGGGGACGCGCGGATGCTGACCGTAATTTAAGAGAAATGGGGTCTGACCGGTGGAATCGGCTACCGTGTTGTTCAAGGCGAACTCCGCCCACGGCAGTAATGATGCCCAATCATCCTGCCTAGCCGAGACAAAATGTCGCAGATATGTCACCAGGGTCTGATTGGCTCTCTCCACCAACCCATTCGTCTCGGGATGATAGGCCGAAGAGAGATTTAGCTCAATGCTGAGCAGAGAACAGAGCTCTCTCCAGAACCGAGAAGCAAACTGGTGACCCCGGTCGCTGACAATCTTATCCGGCATGCCGTGTAGGCGGAAAACATGTTTAATGAACAATGCTGCTAGGCCTCGTGCCGACGGTAGCCGAGAGAGTGGTACTAGGTGCACCATCTTGGAGAAATGATCGGTGATCACCCAGATGACGGTGCTGCCACTGGACTTGGGCAGACCCACCACAAAGTCCATACCAACCATCTCCCAGGGCCTGTCCGCAACCGGCAGAGGATAGAGTAACCCAGCGGGCCGCTGCCGAGAGGGCCGATTCTGGGCGCAAGAGACGCACGCCTGAATATAGTCCTTGACGTCACGGGCCATATGCGGCCACCAGTACGTCCTCGCCAGTAGTTCAGTGGTCCGTTTGATCCCGAAATGACCTCCCACTCTGGATGAATGAGCCCACGAGAGGACCTCCGGTCGCAGATGGACAGCGACAAAAGTCTTGCCCGGAGGTACAGACTCAAGAGCAACCGGAGCCACGGTCCTCAGGCTCTCCAATGGGACTATCAGTCGAGGCTCCTCCTCCTCCTCTGATGACACCACAGAGCGAGAAAGAGCATCGGCTCGGACGTTCTTCTACCCGGAGAGAAAATGTAGTGTGAAATGGAACCGGGAGAAGAACAAGGACCATCTGGCCTGACGGGAATTCAGCCGCTGAGCCGTCTGCAAATAGACCAAATTTTTGTGATCGGTGAACACCTGGAAAGGATGGCGAGCCCCCTCCAGGAGATGTCTCCATTCAGAGAAGGCCAGCTTCATTGCTAGCAACTCCCTGTCCCCGATGGAATAATTCCTCTCAGCCGGTGTGAAGGTCTTGGAGAAGAAGAAGCATGGGTGCTTCCGACCTTGCGAGTCCTTCTGGAAAAGGACCGCCCCAGCACCGACGGGGGAGGCATCCACTTCTAGAATGAATGGCTTATCTACATCAGGGCGATGTAGAATGGGAGCGCTAGCAAAATGGGACTTAATGGAGGCAAAAGCCTTGGAGACAGTCTCCGACCACAGTTTGGGGTTCGCACCCTTCTTGGTGAGGGCTACCACGGGTGCAACCAAAGTTGAGAAATGGGGAATGAATTGGCGATAGTAATTTATGAACCCCATAAAGCGCTGCACCGCTTTGAGAGAATGGGGTTCCTGCCAATCCATCACCGCCTGTAGCTTGGCAGGATCCATGGCCAAACCCTGGGCTGAGATGATGTAACCCAGGAAAGGCAAGGACTCCTGCTCAAACACACATTTCTCCAATTTGGCATAGAGGGAGTTGGCCCGCAGGAGATCGAAAACTTTGCGAACATCTCTCCGGTGGGAGTCAATATCTGGAGAAAAAATAAGAATATCATCCAGATAGACTACTACTGAGGTGGCAAGCATATCCTGGAAGATATCGTTCACAAAATCTTGGAAGACGGCTGGGGCGTTACATAGCCCGAAGGGCATCACCAGATATTCATAGTGCCCATCTCTGGTGTTAAATGCCGTCTTCCATTCGTCCCCATCACGGATGCGAATCAGGTTATAGGCTCCCCGCAGATCAAGCTTAGTAAACACTCTCGCTCCCCGTAGCCTATCAAATAGTTCCGATATCAGGGGCAGAGGATACTTGTTCTTAACGGTTATGGCGTTAAGTCCCCTGTAATCGATGCACGGACGTAATTCCCCATTCTTCTTTTGGACAAAGAAGAATCCCGCTCCCGCCGGGGACACCGACTTCCTAATGAATCCCCTTGCCAGATTCTCCTTGATATACTGCGACATGGCCTCTGTCTCTGGGAGAGATAGGGGGTATACTCGACCCCGAGGAGGCTCAGCGCCGGGCAAGAGGTCAATAGGACAGTCGTAAGGGCGGTGCGGCGGAAGGATCTCCGCCGCCTTCCTGGAGAAAACGTCTGCATACTGCCGATATGGCTTGGGAAGCAAGGAGAGATCTGCAGGAACCTCAGAAGTAGCGACCTGAATGCAGTCCCTCAGACACCTACCCTCGCAGGACTTACTCCAAGCGAGGATTTTCCCCGAGGACCAGTCTATGTGGGGAGAGTGGGCCCGTAACCAGGGAACCCCTAGGAGGACCTGGTCGATATCTTCTGGCATCACAAGGAGAGACAGCATCTCCTGATGAGACGGAGACAGTGAGAGTCTCAGTGGAGCCGTCTGGTGGGTGATTTTGGACGGGAGTGTCGCCCCATTCACCACCCTAATGGTGACTGGCTGAGGTAGCAAGACCAGAGGGACTGCGTGTTGTTGAGCGAAGGCAGATGACATAAAGTTGCCCTCCGCCCCAGAGTCCACGCAAACCTCCACCATCAGAGTGGAAGACTCAAACTCTAACGCCCCTTTAAACAGGAGCTTGGAGGAGAAATTAGCTGTGTCTAGTAGGCCCCCTCCGATAACCACTAGACGGGGGCGTTTCCCGGCCGCTGTGGGCACTGGTTAGCGTGGTGCCCAGTCTGCCGACAACGGAAGCAGACTGGGGGTACCCGCACGGACCGGGCCCTGGACCCTGTGCGGGACACCTCCATGGCCTCTGGAGGCTCAGGCGGTGGGCCGAGGGGTTCCAGCGGTCTGGCAAAATTTGGAGCCAACTTATAGCGTTGGCGGGACCTGGAGCGCTCCAACCCTCGCTCAGTGAAGCGAACGTCAATCCAGGTGGAGACTGTAATGAGCTCCTCTAGGGTGGTGGGCACCTCCCTGGTGGCCAGGGCGTCCTTGACATGATCAGCCAGGCCTCTCCAGAATATGGGTATGAGCGCCTTATCTGGCCACTCCAGCTCAGAGGCCAGAGTTCTGAAGAGGATGGCATACTGGCTGACCAAAGACGAACCCTGGGTTAGCGCCAGCAACTGGAGTGCCGTATCATGTGTGACCTGAGGTCCCAGGAACACCTGTTTCAGAGCGACCAAGAAGTGGGTGGCACTCTGTACCAGGGGATCCCCACGCTCCCACAGTGGAGTGGCCCATTCCAAGGCCCTGCCCGACAGGAGGGAGATGATAAATCCCACCTTGGCCCGCTCAGAGGGAAATCGTGTAGCCAGCAGCTCTAGGTGAATGGAGCACTGACTCACGAAACCCCTACACGAAGCACTAACCCCTGAGAACTTCTCGGGCAGCGGGAGGCGGGACAAGGTCGGGGCAGGACTGGCCGTGGAGACACGAGCGACAGCCTCTGTAGCTGCCTGAACGGCGACCGAGGTAACATCCGCAGCTGAGGTGGAACGCTCTAGCGCTGCCAACCTACCCTCCAGCTGCTGGATGTACCTATGCAGTCGTTGTTCATCCGCCATTATCGGCCAGGCTCTGGCGCTAAGATAATGTTAGGGGCTGGCGGAACACACCAAATAATAAGATGGTGTTTAGGTGCGTTCGCAGCCCGGGGTCCACCGTGCAGAGGTGTTAACTGCTGCTCGGTAATGGCGGACGCGATATGGCGGTGAAATAACGGCACACACGGGGTTAACCTCACCCAAGATGTACCGAGGCGAACTCTTATGACTTAGAGCTGCACTACCGCAAATAATAGATGCCGTAGCCTGTTTTCGCTCACAGAGCTCGGCAGAGTAAGCGCTAGCGTAACGTCACAGAACTCAGCCCTTAGACAGCAGGACTGAAGTCCCTCTAGACCGCTAGCGCCCGGCACCGCGACTGCGATACCAACAGGGATCAAATAAATGGCGTGTGCAAGTGTGCAGACGGCCGGTATGCACTGTGGCCTACAGGCTAGCCACTAGCAGGCGCTGACTCAGTCTCTAAACCCTAACAACAGACGTATCAAAGGGTAGGGGTTTCATAATGAGTCAGACACCAGATACATGCATCCATCATCATACACACCAAACTATTTGAGTCTATCTTAGCGCATGGCCGAGCGGCCATGCGAACCTTTTATAGCCGCAGGCGTCCGTGATTCTCCTTGCTTCTCGGATGGGCCAATCCGAACACGAGCAGGACCTGAGCACATGACCTTTGATCTCCAATGGGAGATCACTCCACAGGCATGCTCAGTGGCCCGACATGAGGACTTAGTCCCTGGAGGATCTTGCTGCTGAGCAGCATGCGTTGCCAAAGCTGAACCAGGGGTGGCAGCAGCAAGCAAACCCATGGAGCTGGTCTGGACAGAGCGCCGAGACCGACGAGTTTGCTGAGCAAGCTCCTCTGCGGCTGGGGAGGAAAGGGAGACCGTCGGAGGCAAGGCTCGGGATTCCCGCTGTGCAGCGCCGGAAATCCGACGCCTAACATTATCACAGCGCTATGTCACAGGCTCGATGGCACAGGTGTGAAAAAAGTGACTATAGGATAAGGGAGATTTTGAATTTCTGCAGACACTTGTGGACACTGGACACTTTTGGATTGTGTGAGGCCCAATGAATATCAGAGCGCTATGTCACAGGCTCGATGCAGCAGGTGTGAAAAAAGTGACTACAGGATAAGGGAGATTTTGAATTTCTGCAGACACTGGACACTTTTGGATTGTGTGAGGCCCAATGAATATCAGAGCGCTATGTCACAAGCTCGATGCAGCAGGTGTGAAAAAAGTGAATTGTAGAATTGGGCAGAATAGGAATCTCCCTAGAGTGTAGGTCTGTAAGAACTGAACAAGTCCTCCACAGTGACACACAGATAGCTTCACTGTGGCTGTGATAACAGCCGTTACACGGTACTGTGTGAGGAGCGTACACCACTGTATGGTGTGAATAAATGCACGCTCAGTACCTTAGCAGGACAAAAAAAAAATTGGGATTGCTTTTAAAAAAGCAGTTTGCAGAGCAGTGGGGAAACAGCAATGCAGCTGTCAGGAAGCCTTAGAAGGCAGCCTAACAACCAACACCGCTGATCCACCACAATATAGCCTCCCCTTGCACTGCACACACAGTGACTGGTGTGTTGCACAGGCAAAATCGCTAGCAGCAGAAGCAGTTTTTTTTTCTTCTTCCCTGCCTAACGCTCTCCCTACAGAATCAGCAACCTCTCCCTATGCTAAGATCGGCAGAAGTAAGATGGCGGTCGGCGTGCACGCCCTTTTATAACCCCTGTGACGCCCACCAAAGCAAGCCAATCACTTGCATGCCCTTCTGAAAGATGGTGGCGACCCCTGCCTATGTCATCACATTGCCCACAGTGTCCGTGGATCCTGATTGGCTGAAAAAGAGCTCTAAACGAACTTTTGAAACGCGACTTTGGCGCGTAAGTCGCCGACCTCGTGGCCGACCTCATCCTAGGGTCGGGTTTCGTTTCATGAAACCCGACTTTGCCAAAAGTCGGCGACTTTTGAAATTGTTCGACCCGTTTCGCTCAACTCTACCCAATACTCTTTTTTTTTTTTTTTTTTTCTTGCTATTTATTTTTCTTTAGGGGAATGAGTCACATCCAAATTTTTTAAATGACCCTTAATACCACATACAAGGGACAAGTACCATAACCCCATGACCAGACCACATAGTGACCGAAAAAAAACCCACATATAAGGCACAAATACTACCAGACCACATTTTTACCATTAGGGTTGATCAAATAGCTTCAGATAAGTGCTTAGCTGAATAGCTATAGCGTTTACCGAATACCTACCTTGGTAACCCGGATACCTGGAGCGATCCCGATAATCAGCTGTTCGGCGCCGCAGCTGCATGTGTGGTGGCTGTGTGACAGTCACAACACATGCATTGAGAAAATGTTTGTTGGGCTCTCCATGCATGTGTCGTGACTGTGACACAGCTGCCATACATGCAGCTGTGGCACCGAGCAGCTGATTATCGGGAGCTCTCAAGGTATCCAGGATACCAAGGTAGGTATTCGGTAAGCATTATGGCTATTCAGATAAGGAGTTATCCAAAGCTATTTGATCAACCCTAAACACCACCATAGTGACCGAATAATACCACATACAAACCACAAATACTGCCACACCATGACCATACCACATATCACCACCACATAGTGACCGAATAATACCACATACAAGGCACAAATGCTGCCACACCATGACCAGTCCACATATTATCACCACATAATGACCGAATGCTACAATACTAATCATTAATAATAAAAAAAAACAATACTAAGTGCCATTATACACAGGAGCTCTGTATATAGTGTCAGTGTACACGTAATAAAGTGATCACTAGTGACATTATACACAGTAGCTCTGTATATAGTATATATCTACAGGTAATACAGTGATCCCCAGTGGCATTATACACAGGAGCTGTGTACATAGTATACAGTGTATAGTGTAAAGATAATACAGTGATCCCCAGTGACATTGTACACAGGAGCTCTGTTTATAGTCTATAGGTAATACAGTGATTATCAGTGACATTATTCAACTATACTCTTCAACTATATCAATAGTAAAATAATCAAAAGTGAAAGTGTAGGCCCCTTAAAAAATTGTAAGGAAAGAATGGTTGTAGGTGATGAGGAAAAAGCTAATATATTAAACACTTTCTTCTCCACGGTATTCGCGGTAGAAAATAGAATGCTAGGTGAAATGCCTAGGGACAAGGAAAACCCTATATTAAGGGTCACCAATCTAACCCAAGAAGGGATGAGAAATCAGGTAAATAAGATTAAAATAGATAAATCTCCAGGACCAGATGGCATACACCCACGAGTACTAAGAGAATTAAGTAATGTAATAGGCAAACTATTATTTCTTTTATTTAAGGATTCTATAGTGAAGGAGTCTGTTCCAAAGCCAAAGGACTGGTACATATCAAATGTAGTACCAGCATTTAAAAAAGGGTTCTAAAAGTGAACCTCGAAATTATAGGCAAGTAAGTCTAAAGGCCCTTTTACATTTAGCGATTCACCAGCGATACGACCCGGTCAGGATCGCTGGTGCATCGCTAAATGATCGCTAGTGAGCTGTCACACAGGAAGATCTCACAGCGATGCAGCAGCGATGCAGCAGCGACGCAGCGCACGATACTCACCTTTCACACATCGTGATCTAGACGTCCTCCCGCCCGCGTCCAGCGTCGCTCGTCTCACACAGCAGGAAACCCAGCAGGAAGCAGACGACGAGAAATGGAGCCGCCCGATCTCGCGCGATGAGCGACAGACAGGTAAGTATCACACATAGCAATATTGCTAGCGATATCGCTATGTGTAAAACCCCCTTAACCTCTTTTGTTGGTAAAATATTTGAAGGGTTTCTGAGGGATGTTGTTCTGGATTATCTCAATGAGAATAACTGTTTAACTCCATATCAGCAAGGATATATGAGGAATCGCTCCTGTCAAACCAATCTAATCAGTTTTTATGAAGAGGTAAGCTATAGACTGGACCAAGGTGAGTCATTGGATGTGGTATATCTTGATTTTTCCAAAGTGTTTGATACCGTGCCACACAAGAGGTTGGTACACAAAATGAGAATGCTGGGTCTGGGTAAAAATGTGTGTAAATGGGTAAGTAAGACTACTTTCACACTTGCGTTTTTTTGCGCACACAAACGCATTGAAAAAACGCATATAAACGCTGCGTTTTTTTGTAGCTTTTTTGTGCGCATGAAGTAAAAAAATGCAGCGTTTTCAATGCGTTTGCGGTTTTTATGCGCATTGTTTGTCTTCACAGAAGAAATTCGAGATAAAAATCTCGCAACACACACCACCAATGGGACATCAGTGGTGGTGTGTTATGGTAATTCTTTATATAGACCCTGTCTACAGCCGTATTCTTCACATTTGCTTTCTTTTTCTTGTGTCAACATGGATCTGCGCTGGAAGAGTTTTCACTTCAACTTGAATTTGGACATCGCAATGGCTCAGGCATATGTAGTTGCTTGCCATCAACAAAGGAAGAGAAAGAGACAGCGAAGACGGCAGCGGCGGCATTTGTGGATACATCCGATTGTTGAACTCCGGGAGAGCCATGGGGCCGTACCACACCCTCTACAGCGAGCTACAGGCAAACCCGGAGAAATTTACAGATTATATCCGGATGTCCCAAGAAATCTTCAGGGATTTGCTGGCTCGTGTCCAAGAATACATCCGGAGACAGGACACACAGCTCCGTTGTGCGATTCCTCCTGAGGAACAGCTCCTAGTCACATTACGGTACGTAATATTTAAAAACCAAGGAGGGGGCCTGCATAATTTTTTTTTTTTTTGTGATATGTACTACTCCAACCCTGGCCTAATTTTTTGTCTTCAATGTACTAAATTGTTATTTTATCTTATTGTTTTAAAAAACCATATACAGAAATATTAATTTTACTACTTTCTCTGTTTCGCAGATTCCTGGCGACTGGAGAGACCCTATCTTCACTACACTTCCAGTACCGTATTGGAATCTCCACCTTGTCTGGAATTGTTGCGGACACCTGCCGGGCTCCCTGGAATGTTCCTTGTCCAGAATTTATGCCCCTGCCCACCGCTGAAAAGCGGAAGGAAATAGCTGACAAATTCCGGACAGTCTGCAATTTCCTCAACTGTTTGGGAGCTGTTGATGGGAAACACGGATATCAAACCTAAAAGAACTGGATCGGAGTACTATAACTACAAAAAGTACTTTTGTACAGTACTCATGGCTATTGCAGATGCAGACTGTATGCTTGTTGCAGTGGACATTGGGGCATTTGGCCGTGGGAATGACTCCCAGGCTTTTAAGAACTCTGACAAGGGCCGGAGGTTGTATTTAATTTTCCCATGCCACGTCCTCTTCCCCACACCAAAGCTCCACCACAGCCCTTTGTAATGGTTGGTGATGAGGCATTCCAGATGTGTTAAAACCTGCTCAAACCCTACTCCAGCCGTGACTTGGACCACACAAAAAAAATCTTTAATTACAGGCTGACCAGGGCCAGAAGAACTGTAAAGTGTGCTTTTGGGATTCTTGTCTCCAGATGGCGCATTCTCAGCACAGCCATTAATCTGAAACCTGAAACAGTGGATGAAGTGGTGAAGGCGTGTGTGGTTCTACATAATTTTGTGATGGCTAAAGAGCACCCGACCTTTGAACTCGATGATGCTGCTCCTAACCCATTGCCTGAATTCACTCAGTACCTTCTCAGGTCATCCGTTGAAGTTGGCCAAATGAGGGACCAATTTGCGGCCTACTTTATCTCTGATGTAGGACGAGTGGACTGGCAAGATCAAATGGTGTAAAAATGTTTTCTTGTGTGTATGTTAATAAAAAAAACCTGTTTTGATACCTCTACCGAGTGCACTATGTCTTTTTACACTCCAATACAATAATCACCTGCCCAGGTTTGATAAATATTTATGATGCTAGGCCTGGGTATTGTACATATGACGGGTATTTTACCCATCATTTTATTCAACACACACTTAATATAGGATGTGGTTAATTACAAGGTATATCTATAATCCCCCTGGCCTCGTATCACAATAAGTGAAGTGAGGATGGTAAAAACAGACCATCCTCAAATCACTTTATACAACACCTTGTAAAGTGAAAGGCACATTGTGTGTACGGCGCAGTGTGTGTAGGCGGCGAAAAAAATATTAATCAAACTTTATTATGGTAAACCAGAAATGTAAATTTATTTTTAAACAAAAAAATTATAAAAAAGTTTATTTTTTTCTGCGTTTGGTGGAAGATGGTTGCAAGTTGGGGGTGTGTAGTGATGAGGAATAGCTTATAGTGGATGAAGGTGTTCTAGGGGAAGGGGCAACAAAACTTGTGGGGGAAGGGAGGTCAGTGATGGGAATGGAGCTAGACACACTAGGAGGAGAGGACAAAGGTACAGTGAAAGGGTTCCTAGCTCTTTTGGGTCTCCTTAAACTGTCCTGCCTGGACCTCCTTGTGCCCAATGCCCGTCTTGATTGTTGGCCCCGCCTGGAACTTGGGGCAAATAAGGAATGTGGGTCCCCCGTCTGCTGCTGTTGCTGCTGTGGCTGTTGCTGCTATGGCTGCTGCTGATGCTCTGTGGTGGCGGTGGCAGTGCTCGTCCTTGCAGGAGGACTGGTGGCAGCAGTGATGGTCCATGTTTGCGGAGTGGTGGCGGCAGGGCTGTTCCACGTTTGATGAGTGGTCACGGTAGCTGTGCTCCAAGCATGTGTGGGGGTGGCGGTGGTGCTCCAGACAGGAGCAGCTCTTGCCATGGTGGTGTTGGTGAAGTGACCAGCAGCACTCAGACTTGTCGAGGTGTAATGTTGGCTGGCTTGGCTTTGAATAGAGGTGTCCGTGCAGTGGTATGCAGCACAAGTCGGTAGTGAGGTGAAGCGAATCAATGGTGGCATAGTTGGAAATGACACCACTGACTGCTGCCCAGTGGCAGAGACCTGGGACAGGGAAACACTTGATTGACCAGCTTCCTGGTCAGCAGCTGTCCGTGTTGCTGACGTGCAAGGTGCTTCCTGGCTGTGGGATGGCTGAGACGGGTCCAAGGTCGACCGATGAATGACCGCTTCAGGGACAGGTTGCAGGGTGCTGCTCCAGGTGCTGTGGAAGAAAGGAAAAACATTACTATTATGCATTTACAAGAAGCATCAGCTGTGGAATAGAAAAGCACAGATTAATAAAAATAAAAACCAAAAAATTAAAATAATTAGCTCTGGTGGCAAGGACCATTCTTAGGAACTCCAAATCTCGATAGTACCGGTATTTTGTTCTGGGCCTTGCCGCTGAACCACTGTGAACCTGCTCCTCAGCACGAACATCAGTGTTGAAGCGGTCCTTGATCGAGCGCCAACGTGTTCGGACTTTGTCCACTGTTGGAAAAACAAACAAAAAACATTTAACAATTGTGTACGATGCCCGCTATATGCTATCAGTAAACACAACAGTGCCATCAGTAAAAACAGTCAATGCAGCACAATACAGCAATACAATACCCAAAAGCAGTCACTGTTGAGCCAGATGACACTGTTGGGTTTCCTGCTAGAATATATCTAGCAGGAAACCCAACAGTACCATCACGAACAAGAGTCAATGCGCCACAATACAGCAATACAATACCCAAAAGCAGTCACTGTTGGGTTTCCTGCTAGAATATATCTAGCAGGAAACCCAACAGTACCATCAAGGACAATAGACACTGCAGCATCACAGAGCAGGGAAATACTTACTAAATGCCTTTTTGGAGGTTGCAGGTGCGCTGTCCCAGCCATCCATAAACGCTGCGGCTACCTCATTCCCTAGCCACTGGGTCACCACATTGTCCTTGTACAGCTGGTCACGGCTGTCCCACAACAGCCCACGCTCCTGGACCAGGCGGATAAGCTGCTCATTATCCAGGTAGACGTCTTCATCCCATTGTGGAACCTAGACAAAAAACATTCATTAGAATCTTCGAATTTTGTCTGAATAAAAAGTTAAAAAAAAAGGTAGAGAAAAGAGGAAAGATAGAAAATAAAAAAGAAAAGAGGGATATTAGGCTGGTTTCACACTAGTGTTTTTAAGCGCTGCGCCTAGTACGCGGTTATGCGCTTGCGCATGTCTCCCCTATCTTTAACATGTGCACACATTGTTTAGCGCATGTCAGCGTTCATCAGCGATTCTCGTGCGCAGCGTTTTTTTAAGGTATGCGCCCGGTCTCACCAGACGCTACATGTTGCATTTTTTGTTCCGTCCGATGCCCCAAAAATTGCGCAAGTGCGCGGGGAATGCACAAAAACCTAATATTAAAACCTATGGGAGCGCTGACAATCGCATTGCTCAGCGCACGTCTGCGCTTATCACAAGATGCCTTTTTGGAGTAAACAATGTCTAGACACTTGCAAAATCCACTCCCCCGAAGAGAAACATTGAAAGGAAGGGGTGTGCTTGCACTGTCACAACTCTGCAGACAGCCTTGAGAGAAGACAGACATCAGCACAACAGTGAATTTTGCAGCTTCATCAGCCATGTGAGTATTCTTCATCAAAAGTATGCCTGTCTTTTCAAGTTTATTTTGTTCTAATGTTTTTAATTTTTTTTATTTTTTTATTCAAGAGTGTCATCTTCTGGATCGCATTATTCCCCATCCCAGGAGGAAGTTGCCCAAGCAGAACGTGAGGTGATGATATATGTGCCTTTGGGTAAGTATAGCTTGTTCCAATACAAAGGTTATATTTTCAATTTTTTTTTTCAGTCCTCATCATCGGAACAGTCGAGTGAGGTTGAAGAGCGGGAGCAGCAAACCCAAGTCCCTGCGGTGACCCGTAATGTAAGTGAAATCATTAATGTATATCCATTTTTTTTTTTTTAATTTGATTCCTTCTTTCCTTTTTTTTTTTAAGCAAACAATTCAAAGACTCTAATGTTTTTCTATTTTTATAGGTTCGACAGAGGGATGAAGACGTATACTTGGACAATGAACAACTGATCCAACTAGTCCAGGAGCGTGTACCTTTGTGGGACAGCCGTGACCAGCTGCACAAGGACAATGTTGTGACTCGGAGGCTATGGAATGAGGTGGCCGCAGCGTTGATGGATGACTGGGACAGCGCCCCTGCAACCTCCAAAAAGGCGTTTCGTAAGTAATTTGCTCTGTGATGGTGCCGTAACTATTGACCCTGATTCTGTTGTGTTTCTTGATAGATAAATTCTATCTGTAAACACAACATACCAGTAACAATAGTGAACGTTTTTTGGTAATGTTGTGATGCATTGTGCTGCCTTGACTGTTTTGACTGATGGTACCGTTGTGTTTACTCATAGATATATTCTATGTGTAAACCTAACAGTATATCAGGATCTACAGTTAACGCTTTTTGGTAATGTTGGGATGCATTCTGCTGCCTTGACTGTTTTGACTGATGGTACCGTTGTGTTTACTCATAGATATACTGTTGTGTTTACTCATAGATATATTCTATGTGTAAACCTAACGGTACCATCAGTCAAAACAGTCAAGGCAGCAGAATGCATCCCAACATTACCAAAAAGCGTTAACTGTCAATCCTGATATACAGTTTAGTTTACACATAGAACATATCTATGAGTAAACCTAACAGTATATCAGGATCAACATGGTAAATTATTTTGCTATTGTATAGATGCAGATATATTGCCTGATTAATTTTTTTTTTTTTTTACTTTTTGTTTTATAATAGTGCACAAAGTCCGAACCCGATGGCGCTCGATGAAGGACCGCTTCAACACTGATGTTCGTGCAGAGGGACAGTTTCGCAGTGGTTCCTCGGCAAGGACCAGAACCAAATACAGATACCATTGGAATTTGGAGTTCCTGAAACCGGTCCTTGCCACTAGAGCGTAAGTATTTTGAATAATTTTTTTTTTTGGATGTTGCTTTATAAATCAATGCTTTTCTATTCCACAGCTGATGCTTCTGGTCAATGCATGTCAGTAATTTTTTTTTTTGTTTCTTTCAACAGCACCTGGAGCGGCACCCTGCAACCTGTCCCCGGAGCGGTCCTTCATCGATCGACCTCGGACCCGTCCCAGCCATCCGACAGCCAGGAAGCACCTTGCAGGTCAGCCACACACACAGCTGGTGACCAGGAAGCTGGTCAATCAGGTGTTCCCCTGTCCCAGGTCTCTGCCACTGGTTATGCGGGTACTACCCGCCAGCAGCAGAGAGCCTTGGACAGGCCTGTCTTGCCCGAGTTCATGCACTTGAGCGAGTGCTTTCGTGACAGCCTTAAGGCGCTGTCAGACAGAGTTGAAAGCGGTTTTTCCCTCGTGGAAAAAGGTTTTAACCAAATGGAACTCCGCTTCACCTCTGTCAAACAGCGCCTTGACCGTCTCGAGGCCGACCACAATAGACCAGCACACCATTTTTTTAGTAAAATCGAACGGGGCATGGCGGAACACCTTAGTCCTGAGCTCAACAGCTGAGTGTCTTGCAGGCCTGCAACACTGCTTACTTGCAGGCTATGCAGCAGAATCGGTACGTGCAGCAGTCAGTGGTGTCATTCCCCCCTGTGCCACCGCTGACTCGCTTCACCACTGTACCGACTTCTGCTGCATACCACTGCACGGCCACCTCTATGCCAAGGCTTGATAGCCAACATTACAGCACCACAAGTGCAGCTGGTCACCTCATCGCCACCACCATCGCAATTGCCGCTCCTGTTTGGAGCACCTCCACCGGCCACACGCCTGCTTGGACTACAGAGACTGTGGACACCAGTACAACGTGGAACAGCCCTGCCGCCAACACTCAGACAGGTTGGAGCCCGGCCTCCACCACCACACAAACATGGACCAGCACTGCAGTCACCGGTACTCCTGCAATGACGAGCACTGCCAGCGTCACCACAAAGCAGCAGCCACAGCAGCAGCAGAAATCACAGGCTCGTCTACAGCTGAAAAAACAGCCGCAGCAACCTCAACCTGAAATGCAGCAAACTGGGGACCCACATTCCCTATTTTCCACAACTGTGTTGCCTTCACAGGACTCAAGGCGGGCATTGGGCACCAGGAGGCAGTCAAAGCGCCCAAAGAAAGGTCCTAAAAGTTTGACTGTTCAGCAACCCTCTCCTACTAGTTTGTCCACCTCCCTTTCCATGACTGACCTCCCTTCCCCAACCACTTTTGTAGCCCCTTCACCCACCACACCTGCGTCCACTGTAAGTTTGTGTTCCACACTGCACACGCCAAAGATTATACCAAGTTCCCCCAAACAAGGGATAAAATAGTTTTGTTTTTGTTTTTTTTTAAATAAAACTAAAAATATGTTTTCACATAACAATGATTCATTAATGTCTGTATCGCCGACAACACACAATGCGCCTACACACACAGCGCCATACACTTTGTTTCCTTGGCCACTCATATCTTTACTACACATGTTTCTTGTGTGGTTCAAGGAGATATGTGTTGTCAACCAAACCAATATGACTTGTATGTTCACCACCATTCTCTGCAGTTTACTTGCAAAAACTTAATGGAGGATGTTGTTGAGTGCAAGGCATATCTATTGTTACCTTTCAGGTATGATAAAAAGCTACTTGAGGATGGTATGTTATTACAATCCTCCTTTTTTTCATACCATCACAGGATTTTGTAGATCTTTCTTGAAATTAACCACACCCTCTATTCAGTGTGTTGAATAAACTGATGGGTGAAATACACGTCATATTTACACTACACAGTCCTAGTATGATCAATATAGAACAAAAAAATGTTCCTGAATAAATATTATTTGCCGCATCGCCTCAGTGTGAATATATTTCATGCACACTGTTGCGATGAAGCAAATACACTGATGTTTATTTAGCTTGCCAGATGTTTTAAAATTGATGTTTTTTTGGGGGAATCTTCACTTCACCATAACACTATTCATGGGTACTGTAGAAGTGGTATCAGTTTGTACTCAAGCAACATATATTATACCACAAATAATATTTATGATTACATGCTAATCCGTCACATCAAACATTTAGTATGCTATTGAGTAAACAAATCTCAATTTTTACCTTCAGTTCATGTGATCAAAATATTATTGGTGGTCGCTACAAATGAACACACTTTGGAACTGATTTTCATAAAAAAAAGTGTGTGTTTATTCACCTACTCTGGAGTGATAGTAAATTGTTGATGCAAAAGACACAGCATCATGAATTCACAAGAATACATGGGAACACATGGATATTGTATTGCAGCGTAGAAAAAAATATTGCAATGGTTATAGGTATAAAAACATCTTTATTTAAACCAAAAACAGTAAAAAAAATTTTAATTACACCATGTGATCCTGCCATTCCACTCTACCAACATCTGAGACGAAGTAAGCCACAAAGTGGTCCCTCATTTGCCCAACTTCGACGGATGACCTGAGAGGGTGCTGATTGAAATCAGGCAAGGGGTTTGAAGATGGTTCATCAAGTTCAAAGTTATGGAGAACCACACAAGCTTTCACCACCTCATCCACAGTTTCCAATTTAAGATTAATTGCTGTGGCAAGAATGCGCCATCTGGACACCAGAATACCAAAAGCACACTCTACAGTTCTTCTTGCCCTGGTCAGCCTATAATTAAATATTTTTTTTTGGTTGTCCAAGTCACGGCTGGAGTAGGGTTTCAGGAGGTTCTGACACATCTGGAATGCTTCATCGCCAACCATTGCAAAGGGCTGTGGTGGAGCTTCAGTGTGGGGAAGAGGACGTGGCATGGGGAAATTAAATTGGTTGCCATACAACCTGTGGCCCATGTCCGAGTTCTTAAAGGCCTGTGAGTCATTCCCACGGCCAAATACCCCAATGTCCACTGCTACAAACTTACAGTCAGCATCAGAAATGGCCAAGAGTACTGTAGAGAAATACTTTTTGTAATTATAGTACCCCGAGCCAGTTCTTTTGGGTTTGATTATCCGTATGTGTTTGCCATCAACAGCTCCCAAACAGTTTGGAAAATTGCAGATTGTCCAAAATTTGTCAGCAATTTCTATCCACTTTTCTACGGTGGGCCGGGGCATATATTCAGGACAAAGAACATTCCACAAAGCCCGGCAGGTGTCAGCAACAATACCCGACAAGGTGGAGATTCCGATCCGGAACTGAAAGTTTAGTGAAGATAGGGTCTCTCCAGTTGCCAGGAATCTGATAAGCAGACAAAAAACAAAGGTGTAAATTGATATACATAAAAGAAAAAAATTCTTTTTACATTGCCGAACCAGAAATATGCCTGCTATGGAATATTACATGGCAGAACCATAAAAAGGCAGGCATTGTTTTGTAAATTTCATTACATACCGTAACGTCACCAGTAGCCGTGCCTCAGGAGAAATCGCAGTACAGAGATGTGTGTCCTGTCTCCGGATGGCATCTTGGGCACGACCAAGCAAATATATGAAGGTTTGTTGGGACATTCGTGTATAGTCAATAAATTTCTCGGGGTTTGCCTGGAGCTCACTGTAGAGGGTGTGGTACGCTCCACGGCTCTCCCGGAGTTCAACAATTGGATGTATCCACAAACGGCGATGCTGACGTCTTCTCTGTCTCTCTCCCTTTGTTTGTGGCAAGCTACTGCATAAGCCTGAGCCATCCTGATGTCCAAATCCAAGTTGAAGTGAAAAGTCTTCCATCGCAGATCCATGTTGTCAAGATAAAAGCACGCTATGTGAACACTGTAGCTGAAAACAGGGTCTATTTAATGAATTCCCATATACACACCCACTGCTGTCCAGTTGGTGTAGTCTGATGCAATAATTGTTCACGGATTTCCCTCTGATTTGTGCCTTCCTGCGCAAAATAAATGCAAACTTTTGGAAAACGCTTTACAACGCATACACACGCTGCGTTTTTTTCCATTTATGCGCACGATTATGCGAAAATAATAAGCAGCATTTGCAAGCGTTAGTATGCGATTTTGCCACGCGTTTGATGTGCGCAACAAACGCAGCGCAGAAAAACGCTAGTGTGAAACTAACCTTACAAATCATTTTATACTTACATTCTGAATCACCACCGGGACTTGGCTTGATAGCTCCTGCTGCTCCGCCTCACTAGTCGTGTCTGCTGAAGATGACGATGTCTGAAAAAAAGAACAAAAAATGTTAGAGATTTGGAGAAGCAGCAGATATACTTACCAAACGCACGAAAATAATCACCTCACGGTCTGCTTGCGCCAGTTCCTGCCGGGAAGGTGAATATTCAGATTCAGAAGACATACTGCATGTAAAAATAATACAAAGCATTAGTACATAATACAATTTAAAAGTCTAATATTGACATGCGCACGTATGCACATCCATAGACTTTAATGTTAATTTTTTTGCGCATTCCGTGCGCATACGTGCGCATGCGTTTTCTTAAAATGGTTGGGCGGACCAAAAAATGCAACATGTAGCGTCTGGAAAGTATGGGCGCACACCAGAAAAAAACGCATACAAACGCATGCCAATGCGCACCCATGTTAAGTATAGGAAAAAAACACATGCGCATGTATGCGCAAAAATGCAGCGCAAAAAACGCAAGTGTGAAACCAGCCTAACTTGCTTTATGTTACAAAGCAGAGGGTGGTTATAAATGGTATATTCCCCACTGGGTCTCTGTGACCAGTGGGGTACCGCAGGGGTCGGTGTTGGGACCTATTCTCTTCAACATATTTATTAACGATCTGGTAGAAGGTTTGCACAGTAAAATATCGATATTTGCAGATGATACAAAACTATGTAAAGCAGTCAATACAAGAGAAGATAGTATTCTGCTACAGATGGATCTGGATAAATTGGAAACTTGGACCGAAAGGTGGCAGATACGGTTTAACAATGATAAATGTAAGGTTATACACATGGGAAGAAGGAATCAATATCACCATTACACACTGAACGGGGTAACCACTGGGTAAATCTGACATGGAGAAGGACTTGGGGATCCTAGTTAATGATAAACTTACCTGGAGCAGCCAGTGAGAGGCAGCGGCTGCCAAGGCAAAAAGGATCATGGGGTGCATTAAAAGAGGTCTGGATACACATGATGAGAGCATTATACTGCCTCTGTACAAATCTCTGGTTAGACCACACATGGAGTAATGAGTACAGTTTGGGGCACCGGTCCTCAGGAAGGGGAAAATGGAACTAGAGCAAGTACAAATAAGTTTAACCAAATTAATAAAGGGGATGGGGAACTACAATACCCAGAGAGATTAGCAAAATTAGGATTATTTAGTCTAAAAAAAAAGACAACTGAATGGTAATCTAATAGCCATCTAGGTATATAAGGGGACAATATAAATATCTCTCCGAGGATCTGTTTATAACAAGGAATGTGACGGTCACAAGAGGGCACACTCAGCGTTTGGTGGAGAGAAGGTTTTTCCACCAACATAGAAGAGGATTCTTTACTGCTAGGTCAGTGAGAACCTGGAATTCCTTGCCTGACGAGGTGGTGATGGCAAACTCAGTCAAGGAGTTCAAGAGGGGCCTGGATGTCTTCCTGGAATAGCCTAACAACAATATTGTATCTTAGTTATTCGGTTCTTTAGAAGGACATAGATCTGGGGATTTATTCTGACGGAATATAGGCTGAACTGAATGGACAAATGTCTTTTTTCGGCCTTGCTAACTATGTTACACACAGGAGCTCTGTACATAGTGTATAGGGTACAGGTAATACAGTGATCACCAGTGATCGTATACACAGGATATATAGTGTCAGTGTACAGATAATGCAGTGATCACCGGTGACATTCTACACATGAGCTCTGTATGTAGTCATTGTACAGGTAATACAGTGATCACCAGTGACATTATATATACAGGAGCTCTTGATATAGTGTCAGTATACAGATAACACACTGACTCACCACTGACATCTCTAGTTGAAGTCTATCTTTTCTTCTTCATACAGAGCAGACCGCCATCACTTCTTCCAACCAAGACTCGTCTCTGTATAAAATAACACTGTTATTTAGAGCCCCGCTTCCTGAGCATATTCCCACCTTTTCCCTTTCTTCTACACTACACAGCTGAACACAGACGTGCACCCACCATTAATATGTAATTAGTTATTATGCAACCCACTATTCCAAATATAAATTATAATCCACCACTCTGCCCCCACCAACTATGAATAGCCACGGTCCCCGCCTAATGTATAAATTAATTAGCACCTGTACTCTCCCCAATTCAATACCAGTCACTTCATCCTCAACTTCCCCCACTATGTACCTCCCCCTCCCCAATTCATTATATTTACATGCCCCTTCCACTCCAATTCATTGTCATATCTTCTCTCTCCCACCCCAACCCTCTATTCATTATCAACTTCTAGCCCTCATATTCAATACATAATTTACTCTCCCCATCCTCAATATCGATATTTGCTGCCCCACCCCCAATTCATTATTTGTTGTCCCCCACCCTCAATTCATCATTACTGTCCTCATCACCCAGTCTCAATACATCATCATTTTCTCCACTCACCTGCAAATTTCATTATTATTTGCTCTCCCCCAGGTCATTATTTGGTCTCTCCACCCTCACTTTCAATTCAATTTCTGTCCCCCATCCCCCACCCTCAATTCATCATTTGCCTTCTCTGTCCTCGGCCTCAATTCATCATTTGCAGTCCCCCTCCCACAATTCATCATTTGCTATTCCCTGCCCTCCACTCTCAATACATCATTTTAAGGAACGATTTGTCAAATCAATATTTCCAATCTATGGGGGTGTCAAGAGATAGTTTACCTTTGTCTAGATGCTGTATGCAGCAAGAGGCACTGATATCCATGTCCCTTTTTCATTAGGGTTGATGCTCATGCACTAATCATGCTCCATCGGCCCCTTCCTTGCAGTGATGGTTGCCCCGTATCCTCCACCTCACTTCATCATTTGCGCGTCATCATTTGAAGTCCCCCCTCATTTCATCATTTGTAGTTCCCCTTCCCCCCACTACACTATTTGCAGTCCAGTCCCCCTCCCCCACTTCATTATTTGCAGTCACCCTTCATCATTTGCAATCCCTCTCACTTCATCATGTGAAGCCCCCTCCCCTGCTCACTTCAACATGTGCAGTCCACCTCCCCCCACATCATTTGCAGTCCCCTCTCATTTCATCATTTGCAGTCCCCTACACTTCAACATTTGCTGTACCCTTCGCCAACTTCACCATTTGCAGTCCCCTCTACCCCCACTTCATGTGTAGCCCCCCTTCCCCACTCAGCGGACCCTGTGTCACCACTATGTCACAGTCCCACCACTAACACGGGTGTATCAGCGGACGGAGGGACGAGACACAATGCCGGCACACGGCTATCACAGGCACAGTTGGGGCTTATCTTAGTTATCCCACCACTGGCACCATGTGACAAAAATATCCAGCAAGCTAGTCTCGCTCTACAATTTGCCGCAGGGGGAGTTTAATTTGGATGCCCCACCACTACTATCAATCTTCCAAGTACTGCGGGGATTTATGTATATCCCACTTTCTCAGTTCCACTTTGGAACTCGCAGCTCTCCGGCACCCCCCCTTACCCTCAGGTCAGTCAGGGAACTGCACCTAGGATAATTATTCGCCGGACGGACTGCCTGTTGTGAACCGGCAATTAGGCTTCTGCAGTAAGGGAATTATCAATGCTGTGGCCGCAGCCCCTTATTCAGCAATATAAGACCCTTCTGTACTGCCAGCAAGCCGCAATAGCCGTACACAACGCGCTGCCACCAGTCACGGTTACTTAATTCACAGTGTTAAATTAAGAGGGTCCGTGGCAAACCCCTTGAATTAGTAGCGATTATCTATCAAAGGCGTATAGTTCGATTCTTAGAGCATAGAGACAGAACTAAATAATTTTATCATTTATTCCCCGAAAAAGTAGGGCAGTGGTTACAGATAAAAGTTGCTATAAAATTGAGACATTAATTATGTACAGTACAGATATAAAATAAAGGGATTAAAAACAGAGGTACACTCACGGTTGTTCATGACTCGTTAGGCAAACCCATGCGGCTGAGAAAGAAGGCGGAGCCACACATCTCCACTCATCTGGAGTTCTTGTCAGCACGAGGATTGGAGCTCTTCTGAGCTGGTTTTGCCAAGGGAATGCCTTATAGGCTTTGCTTTGTGACATCACGGAGAGATGCATTCTGGGTTGATCCCACCTCTCTCATCCAAGTTATGTTTTGGCTACAAAACTTACATTAGCTATAACTTTATGGGAGAAGCTGGTATGGACTCATCAGTGGTATCATGTTTCCCAGCGTAATGAGCCCATCAAGAAAACATCAAACATCTATGCGATATGACCGTCCATTTGGGCGCAAATCATATCTCAGGTTCTCGACATGTTAGGACTTCGGAAGTGACACTGTAGCGGAGCTGGGACCGCTTGGATTACAGAGATATGGTTATTTTATCTCTATGTTATAGGGCTTTCGCAGGGCAGGCTCTTAAAGGTTTACTTCTAACTCCTGATTTCAAACAAAGAGTTTTTTTTCCCGCACTTTTTTCTCTTTCAGCTGAGGCTGAGAGAAGCCAAATGGTGTGACAGGAAGTGTCCTAGCTAATTAACATTCCTGCTCTGCCAGAGGAAGTGGCAGGGTTGATAAAACCTGGGGGGAAGGAATTCCTACTACTGACAGTTTACAATGTCCTAGGATGGAGGATTTCTAGCACAGTCCAACAGAAAACATATTTTGCAGACATTGTATATCACACCTCCCCCCTTAAGAGGGCGCTAAGGAGGCATTACCTCTCGGTAATCGGCCATGCGCACCTCAGCGGGTTCGCCCCGGCGGGACAACCCATCGGCATTGCCATTTTCACTGCTCTTCCTGTGTTTTAAAGTAAAGTCATACTGCTGAAGGGCAATGCTCCAGCGGAGCAATCTTCCATTGGTTCCTGACACTGTGTGCAACCAGTTCAGAGGGTTGTGGTCGGTTACCACCGTGAAGGCGCGCCCATACAGGTAGGGCTGCAAACGTTGCAGTGCTCACACCATGGCCAGACACTCCTTCTCGATGGTCGAGTATGCCACTTCCCTCGGCAAAAGTTTCCGGCTCAGGTACAACACGGGGTGCTCTTGGTCCCCCGAGTCAACCTGGCTAAGCACAGCACCGAGGCCAAACTCGCTGGCGTCGGTCTGTACCAGAAACGGGCGACTGCTGTCGACTGCTCTCAACACTGGAGAGTTGCACAGGGCTGCTTTCAAAGCTTGGAAAGCCGCCTCACAGTCATCTGTCCAGTTGACTGTTTGGGGTAGCCTCTGCTTGGTGAGGTCAGTCAAGGGTTTGGCAAGGGCACTATAGTCCTGTACGAACCGCCTATAGTACCCTGCAGTGCCCAAGAAGGACTTCACCTGTTTCTTGGTCCTGGGGGTGGGCCAGGACACGATTGCGTCCACTTTTTCTGGCTCCGGACTCATGGAACCCCCGCCTACCCGGTGCCCCAGGTAGTGGACCTTGTGCATGCCTATCTGGCGGCTTGATGGTCAGGCCTGCCTGGTGAAGACGCTTGAGCACCTCCTGGAGGTGCTGAAGGTGTTCCTCCCAGGTGAAACTGAAGACGGCAATATCGTCTAAGTACGCCACCGCGTACTCCTCCAGTCCCCGAAGCAGGTGGTTGACCATCCTCTGGAAAGTGGCAGGGGCATTCTTCATGCCGAAGGGCATGACCGTGGACTCGTACAGTCCAAAGGGGGTGATAAAGGCGGATTTCTCCTGCGCCTCAGGGCTCAGGGGAATCTGCCAGTATCCCCGACTCAAATCCATGATGGATATGTAGTTGGCGTTTGTCAACCGCTCGAGCAGATCCTCGATGCGCGGCATCGGGTGAGCATCAGAGGTTGTGATGGCGTTGAGCCCCCTGTAGTCCACGCAGAATCGGGTGGTCCGATCCTTTTTAGGCACGAGGACTACAGGTGAAGCCCACGTGCTTTTTGACCGTCGAATCACCCCCAGCCTTAACATCTCATCGATCTCTTGGCGCATGACTTGTTGCACTGTTTCAGAGATCCGATAAGGTGTTCGCCGTAATGGGGCGTGATTCCCGGTGTCCACCTCATGAACCGCTAACTCCGTCCTCCCAGGACGGTTGGTGAACACGGGCCGGAAGAGTTCCAGGGTGGCCATCAACTGCAACCGCTGGGATACGGTTAGCGAACCACTTATCTCCATGTCCTCAATGGACCCATCGGCCTTGGCCTGGGCCAGCATGTCCAGGAGGGGATCTTCCTCCCCATCCTCTGGCAGATGGCAGACCGGTAGGGCGCAAGCTTCACATTCGTAGTGCGCCTTCAGCATGTTGACGTGAAAGGCCTTGCGCCTACCCCGAGCATGGTCAAGCGTGACCACGTAGGTGACCGGGTTGAGCTGTTGGTGGACGACGTACGGGCCTTCCCAGGCTGCCTGAAGCTTATCCGTTGGTACAGGGACCAGCACCCACACCTTTTGACCCACCTGGTAGGTCCGCTCCCGGGCGTTCTGGTCGTACCAGCGCTTCTGGTCAGCCTGAGCCTGCGTCATGTACCAACTGCATCAAGGTCTGCATCTTGTCACGGAAGCGCATGACATAATCCACGATGGACACTTCTGTGGGGTTTGGCTCATCTTCCCAGGATTCTCTTATCAACCCAAGGGGTCCCCAGACTCGCCTGCCATACAGGAGCTCGAAGGGGGAGAACCCGGTCGAGGCCTGCGGAACTTCTCTGTAAGCGAACAGCAGGTGTGGGAGGTACCGCTCCCAGTCGCGCCCTTGGGTCTCAACCAGTATGCGGAGCATCTGTTTGAGGGTACCGTTGAAGCGTTCACACAAACCATTCGTCTGTGGGTGATACGGACTCGATACCAGGTGCGTCACCTGCATTTTCTCACAGAGAGGCTCCATTAGGCGAGACATGAATTGGGGCCCTTGATCGGTAAGCATCTCCCTGGGAAATCCTACCCTTGAAAAGATGGTCACCAGTGCGTCAGCCACCTTATCTGCCCTGGTTGAAGACAGAGCTACTGCCTCTGGGTACCGGGTAGCGTAGTCTACCACGGTGAGAATGTATCGCTTTCCGGAGCTGCTGGGGACGGACAGCGGTCCTACAATGTCCACCGCGATTCTCTGGAAAGGCTCCTCTATCACCGGCAAAGGAATAAGGGGAGCCTTAAGAGCAGGCTCTGCCTTACCCACTTTTTGACATGTGGCACAGGAGCGGCAGTAGTGTGTTACATCTGTCCCCATCTTGGGCCAATAGAAGTGTTGAGACAGCCGTGCCTTTGTTTTGCCGATCCCCAAGTGTCCAGCGAGTGGAATCTCATGGGCAATCCGCAACAACTCAGTTCTGAACTGATAGGGGACGACCAGCTGTCTTTCCCTCAACCACTCCTTTTTAGGATCTCCGGGTACTGTCTCCCGGTACAACCTTCCTCGTTCCCAGAACACCCTCTCCTTATCAGGCTTGGAGGTGGGCGTCTTGGCGAGACCTCTCAATTTCTCCAGGCTGGCATCTGAGTGCAGAGCAGCGTGGAACTCCATGCTGGAGGCTGCCAGAAGTGACATCAGGGTCCCCTCTTTACTGGGACCCTCTGGAACCGGCTCTGGGTTCACCTCTGGTTCAGTCTCTCCTGTAGCAGCAGAGGGTCCAGAAGACAGTGCGTTACCTGTGATCTGGGCACTCTGACTGCGTGTGACAGCTGCTATGTATGCTGCCTCCCTGGGGATTTCTACAGACCCACCAGCCGGTGCTGCCCTGGGCTCTACCTCCCCATCCACCCCCAACACTTCAGGAGCAGTGCTACTTATGGGCCAGTTACCTTCCTCAGCGGCACTGGTCAGCTGCATGGCATTACCTTCCTCATGGTCCCCATGCACCTCCCCATTTCCTTGAGCACCGTTGCTTGCTCCTGCCAGGGGTTCCTCAGCCGTGTCACTCCGCAGAGTGACGGGGCTGAGCGCTTCGGTACCTGTGGACACATCTACCGTTTCAAAGAAAGGGTTAACGGGTTCAGTCGGCACAGATACATCAACATCATCATCATCCTTCCTAGGAAAAGAATGGTTATCAGTTTGCTTTGGTACATTCACATCAGCATCAGCATCATACCTGGGGAAAGAATGGTTGTTAGTTGCATCATTACTCATCAAGGCATTAGCAGGTAACACATTCAGTTTCCCCTCATCATCATCATCAACATCAGGGTTAACGTTACCCTTATTATCAGACTGGGGAGGGGGGTCAGGGACATAGTATGCAACCATCCGCCCCAAGTCAGTCCCCAATAAAACATCAGTGGGCAAATTTTCAGACACTCCCACCTCCCTCAACCCGCTCCCAGCACCCCAATCAAGAAAAACCCGGGCCACTGGCAAGGGACAACGGGTGCTTCCAATCCCGGTGACAGTCAGGGTTTTCCCCTCAACAAACTCTTCAGGGGCCGCCAGTCCAGGATGGATGAGGGTTCATTCAGCCCCGGTGTCCTTGAGGCCTGTAGCAAGACGGGCCCCCACCTGAACAGGTTGAACGTTGTCGTCAGCCCTCCCAACCACACCTCCCACCAAAAGAACAGAGGCGTTGGGCCCGGGGGCCTTGGCTGGGGGGGTTCTTCGGCCTATTCGGACAGGCGTAAAAGAAGTGACCAGGCCGCTGGCAGTGGTGACACAGGCGACTGTCAGTAGCCGGCCTGTTGTTGGCAACAGGGACAGGGCCTCCGGAGGGACGGCTAGCTGGGGCACTGGGGTTGGTTGCAGGCTTACCCCCTTTCCAGCTGGTGGCGACTGGCCTCCGCGTCTCGGGCTTCCGGTTGGCCTCGTAGTTGTCGGCGATCTGCGCCGCTTTGTCCGCGTTCGTTGGTTCGCAGTCCAGGATGAACTGTCGGACCTCAGCTGGGCAGAGATGCAGGAACTGGTCTTTGATCATCATGTCCCGTAGCTGCTCAAAGGATTCAATGGACAGTCCATGGATCCACTGGTCAAAGTGGGTCCTGAGTCCTTGCACCACATCACTGTAGTTATCATGTGGGCCACGTTGGAGGTGTCGGAACTTCTTTCGGTATACCTCAGGTGTCAGCCGATAATTGGCGATCAGCGCCTCCTTTATGGAGCGATAGTCATCATCATGCACTTGCGGAAGAGAAGCAAACGCCTCCAGAGCTTTGCCTTTTAGCCCTGGGGTCAAGTACCTGGCCCATTGGTCTTCGGGCAGTCGGTACTGTCTGCAGGCTTTCTCAAAGGCTCGCAGAAACGTGTCCAAGTCCCCATCCTTTTCCATCACGGGAAAATGCTCTGTCCGGGGTTTAGGAGTCTGGACGCTGCTGGGCTCACTGGTTTGGGCTGTGGAGGCATTCCACCCCCGCTGAAGCATCTCTAGCTCATGGGCCCTCTGAGCTTCTGCATGGCGCTCAGCTCTCTCAGCCTGGGCTTGACGCTCACGTTCGGCTCGCTCAGCCTGGGCTTGACGCTCGGCCTGGGCCTCCTGCTGATATTGCCGGATCAGTGTCAGACGACCCTCACTGTCTTCGGCAGGGAGTTCGTCCAAGGCCATTTGCAGATAGGGGTCCACCCCGTTATGGTTGAATGTGGGGCCAGCGCTCATGAGTGGAGCCTCTGCTGCAGCCCCATTGTTACTTGAGCCCGCTTCTGAGTTCGCTGGGCTCTGGTCGTTTTCCCGTTGCACCAGAGCCGCGATCATTTGGGCTTTGTTTTTGTTCGTGGTGTCGATCCGCCACACCCCGCAGAGGGCAATAAGAGATGCCTTGTTATGCTGCTTATACCACTCTGCTCCCATCGTAGCCATGGTTGCCAAATAAAAGACAGAAAAGAAAAACGGAGAAAAAGGGAGGGAATACTTGCAAGTACACACTAATGTCTCAGGACTAGTAACCACTGAGTCTGTTCTCCAAAACCTATGATGCAGGATTCCCGCAGGAACCGTGCAGGTCTTTAGTGAGAGGAATGATTGCTCAAACCAAATCACTAATGCTCTAGGATTATCCCACCGCTCTGCCACCAATATGTGACGAACGGCCCGAACCGCCGTTCGCCACTTACGGGCGACTAACGGGGGTCCCGCTGCCACCAAAACACGACGGACAGCGGACCCTGTGTCACCACTCTGTCACAGTCCCACCACTGACACTGGTGTATCAGCGGACGGAGGGACGAGACACAATGCCGGCACACGGCTATCACAGGCACAGTTGGGGCTTATCTTAGTTATCCCACCACTGGCACCATGTGACAAAAATATCCAGCAAGCTAGTCTCGCTCTACAATTTGCCACAGGGGAAGTTTAATTTGGATGCCCCACCACTGCTATCAATCTTCCAAGTACTGCGGGGATTTATGTATATCCCACTTTCTCAGTTCCACTTTGGAACTCGCAGCTCTCCGGCGCCCCCCCTTACCCTCAGGTCAGTCAGGGAACTGCACCTAGGATAATTAGTCGCCGGACGGACTGCCTGTTGTGAACCGGCAATTAGGCTTCTGCAGTAAGGGAATTATCAATGCTGTGGCCGCAGCCCCTTATTCAGCAATATAAGACCCTTCTGTACTGCCAGCAAGCCGCAATAGCCGTACACAACGCGCTGCCACCAGTCACGGTTACTTAATTCACAGTGTTAAATTAAGAGGGTCCGTGGCAAACCCCTTGAATTAGTAGCGATTATCTATCAAAGGCGTATAGTTCGATTCTTAGAGCATAGAGACAGAACTAAATAATTTTATCATTTATTCCCCGAAAAAGTAGGGCAGTGGTTACAGATAAAAGTTGCTATAAAATTGAGACATTAATTATGTACAGTACAGATATAAAATAAAGGGATTAAAAACAGAGGTACACTCACGGTTGTTCATGACTCGTTAGGCAAACCCATGCGGCTGAGAAAGAAGTCGGAGCCACACATCTCCACTCATCTGGAGTTCTTGTCAGCACGAGGTTTGGAGCTCTTCTGAGCTGGTTTTGCCAAGGGAATGCCTTATAGGCTTTGCTTTGTGACATCACGGAGAGATGCATTCTGGGTTGATCCCACCTCTCTCATCCAAGTTATGTTTTGGCTACAAAACTTACATTAGCTATAACTTTATGGGAGAAGCTGGTATGGACTCATCAGTGGTATCATGTTTCCCAGCGTAATGAGCCCATCAAGAAAACATCAAACATCTATGCGATATGACCGTCCATTTGGGCGCAAATCATATCTCAGGTTCTCGACATGTTAGGACTTCGGAAGTGACACTGTAGCGGAGCTGGGACCGCTTGGATTACAGAGATATGGTTATTTTATCTCTATGTTATAGGGCTTTCGCAGGGCAGGCTCTTAAAGGTTTACTTCTAACTCCTGATTTCAAACAAAGAGTTTTTTTTCCCGCACTTTTTTCTCTTTCAGCTGAGGCTGAGAGAAGCCAAATGGTGTGACAGGAAGTGTCCTAGCTAATTAACATTCCTGCTCTGCCAGAGGAAGTGGCAGGGTTGATAAAACCTGGGGGGAAGGAATTCCTACTACTGACAGTTTACAATGTCCTAGGATGGAGGATTTCTAGCACAGTCCAACAGAAAACATATTTTGCAGACATTGTATATCACACTGATCCTGTCACTTCCATGGATCCTTTGGAGAAGACAGAGATTAAAACTGACACATCTGCAGGTTCCTCTCAGCTTCCATCCAGGCAGACAGGGCTGTAATATTGTTGCAATACAGAAGAGCTCAGCAAAAACTGTGTTTGCAAGAAGACAAATTTAATTTTTCCTGTTCTGTGTTGGTTACTTGTCTCACACTGGCATCTCTTCCTTCTTGTAAAATAATTTGTGGAGGCAGAGTTATTCTCCAGGCAACGTCCTCCCCAGAGCCTGGAAGACGTCATTTATATATAATAAAAATGTTGATTTCTCTGACATAAGACATAAAATTGCAGATATCAAGGTACAGTATCATGTTATTCAGTTTCCCATTACCTACTTTTCCATATAGACATCTTAGGAATGAATTACTGAAGGGAATACCAAAGAGTTGAAACTGCAGTGTTCTGGCTAAATATGGCCAAGAAAATGTATAGAAAGCCTCATCTCTGCCTAGGCGAATTAAAATGTGATCTTTAACTTTATCTTGATGATTTGTGTGATCTCGCCAATTGCTGATCTAATATTATATGTAATAGTGTAAGCAGGGGCGTGGATGCAACAGCGCAGAGAATGAGAAAACAGTCGTAACTTAACCAACACTAATTTATAATTTATTTGATTAATAAAACTAAAAGGGTGCTTATGGCAAAATAGCAATGAATATAATAAAAGCTACACATTCCTATTCCTATTATTACAACTAAATACTAGTGTCGTCAAAAGAGCCTTAGTCCTAATGTCTTAATTCTAAGTGTTGTGAATAAGAAACAGGTATCCACATGGCACCAAAAAGCCCGAATGATCGTATCAATAAAGGCATATAAGAGTGGCAGATGATACAAAACTAGCTTTATTATGTATAAAGTGCAAAAAGGACAAATATAAAAACATTAAAAAAGAGGGGAAAGGTGGAAGAATCTGAGGGATACAACGATTCAACCACCAATACAATTAACTCTAAGTGCATCACCGGCTATCGGGCCTGTGATTGGCTCCACTTTCTAGGCACTATGAATTGTGAAACATGCCCTAACAGGTGTGTACAACACACCGTCGATAGGCCGCAAGTACTGGATCTAAGAGTCACCTCACACATCTCATGCTTGCCTCACTCCATCTCTCAGGTCTGGTCTCTTTGGTTTCTTCACTTGGGTCTGGTCTCTTGGTTTCTTCACTAGGGTCTGGACTCTCATAATTTCAGCTGTGAGCCAACTCCATGGACTAACGTATCTGTTCTGCCACAAGTCCAGGCATGGACTCCTCTTCACCACCCTACAGTCTTTTATAATTAAGAACTGCGCCACAGCTACCACCTGACTTGGTTTCTCGTTCAACCTCTCCCCCTCAGTAACCACGTACAGTGGGGCAAAAAAGTATTTAGTCAGTCAGCAATAGTGCAAGTTCCACCACTTAAAAAGATGAGAGGCGTCTGTAATTTACATCATAGGTACACCTCAACTATGGGAGACAAACTGAGAAAAAAAAATCCAGAAAATCACATTGTCTGTTTTTTTTTTCATTTTATTTGCATATTATGGTGGAAAATAAGTATTTGGTCAGAAACAAAATTTCATCCCAATACTTTGTGATATATCCTTTGTTGGCAATGACAGAGGTCAAACGTTTTCTGTAAGTCTTCACAAGGTTGCCACATACTGTTGTTGGTATGTTGGCCCATTCCTCCATGCAGATCTCCTCTAGAGCAGTGATGTTTTTGGCTTTTTGCTTGGCAACACGGACTTTCAACTCCCTCCAAAGGTTTTCTATAGGGTTGAGATCTGGAGACTGGCTAGGCCACTCCAGGACCTTGAAATGCTTCTTACGAAGCCACTCCTTCGTTGCCCTGGCGGTGTGCTTTGGATCATTGTCATGTAGAAAGACCCAGCCACGTTTCATCTTCAATGCCCTTGCTGATGGAAGGAGGTTTGCACTCAAAATCTCACGATACATGGCCCCATTCATTCTTTCATGTACCCGGATCAGTCGTCCTGGCCCCTTTGCAGAGAAACAGCCCCAAAGCATGATGTTTCCACCACCATGCTTTACAGTAGGTATGGTGTTTGATGGATGCAACTCAGTATTCTTTTTCCTCCAAACACGACAAGTTGTGTTTCTACCAAACAGTTCCAGTTTGGTTTCATCAGACCATAGGACATTCTCCCAAAACTCCTCTGGGTCATCCAAATGCTCTCTAGCAAACTTCAGACGGGCCCGGACATGTACAGGCTTAAGCAGTGGGACACGTCTGGCACTGCAGGATCTGAGTCCATGGTGGCGTAGTGTGTTACTTATGGTAGGCCTTGTTACATTGGTCCCAGCTCTCTGCAGTTCATTCACTAGGTCCCCCCGCGTGGTTCTGGGATTTTTGCTCACCGTTCTTGTGATCATTCTGACCCCACGGGGTGGGATTTTGCGTGGAGCACCAGATCGAGGGAGATTATCAGTGGTCTTGTATGTCTTCCATTTTCTAATTATTGCTCCCACAGTTGATTTCTTCACTCCAAGCTGGATGGCTAATGCAGATTCAGTCTTCCCAGCCTGGTGCAGGGCTACAATTTTGTTTCTGGTGTCCTTTGACAGCTCTTTGGTCTTCACCATAGTGGAGTTTGGAGTCAGACTGTTTGAGGGTGTGCACAGGTGTCTTTTTATACTGATAACAAGTTTAAACAGGTGCCATTACTACAGGTAATGAGTGGAGGAAAGAGGAGACTCTTAAAGAAGAAGTTACAGGTCTGTGAGAGCCAGAAATCTTGATTGCTTGTTTCTGACCAAATACTTATTTTCCACCATAATATGCAAATAAAATGAAAAAAAAACAGACAATGTGATTTTCTGGATTTTTTTTTCTCAGTTTGTCTCCCATAGTTGAGGTCTACCTATGATGTAAATTACAGACGCCTCTCATCTTTTTAAGTGGTGGAACTTGCACTATTGCTGACTGACTAAATACTTTTTTGCCCCACTGTATGTCATCTTAAAGTTCCTGCTGATGAGACCTTCACCAGTTTTTTTGGTTAATGGTTAAAATCAATTTTGAGGAGCGATACTGGTCTATGTGAGCCTGGTAGCAGAGATGTTTGTCTGGTTTATGTAATAATGACATGCAAGCTTCATTGAAGCCATCTGGCATGGTTCCCTTATAAACAATTTTACTAAAAAGCATTAGGAAGTATTGGTAAAATAGAAATAAAACCTTATGGAATTCATCATTAACCTCTTCAATAAAGATTAGCGTATTAAGTATATCTGCTTGATCCTTAGTTAATTTGGGGGAATTAGTTAAGAAAAGTGATGCAGTCATTAACGAGATCAAGCTGAGGGTTATATATACCTGAAAGAAAGATTTAAATATGTCTCTGGTTATACCTGCTTCCAGGGAGGAAATAGCTATGAATTTTGCATGAGATCTTAAGGGTTTTGTGAGCAAAACTAAAAGCCTACCTGGTCTATTTCCACAGCAAAAATATCTACAGGGTGGGCCATGTATATGGATACACAAAAAATGGGAATGGTTGGTGATATCAACTTCCTGCTTGTGGCACTTTAGTATATGGTTGGGGGAAAGCTTTTCAAGATCGGTGGTGACCATGGCGGCCATTTTGAAGTTAGCCATTTTGGATCCAACTTTATTTTTTCCAATGGGAAGAGGGCCATGTGACACATCAAACTTATTGAGAATTTCATAAGAAAAACAATGGCGTGCTTGGTTTTCATGTAACTTTATTCTTTCATGAGTTATTTACAAGTTTCTCTTAGTTCACAGCCATTGACATGTCGCATTCTAAAATATACCACCTGGAATGAAGTTTGTTCATGATGTACAGAATCCAAAGCTAAATATAGATAATGTTCCTTGGTCTCACTAGTTCTTAAAGGTACTCTGTCACCACACTTGACCTATCTAAACCATTAATATGGGCACACATTATAGAATGAATGCTAAAAAAGTAATACCTGTGTGTCTCATAACGGATGCCTTCTTGATGAGAAATCGTGTTTTATCACTTTATATAAACGACCTCTTCCTCGCTCTGAGGAGGATGTTGTCTGGAAGATAACTCTGCCTCCAGAGATTATTTTACATGAAGGGAGAGTTACCAGTGTGATATGTAATGGCTGCTATCTGCTCTCCTTATCTCACTGCAGAGCTGTGTGTGATTGTAACTGACACATCTGCAGGTTCCTCCTCCTTCAGCTTCCAGCCCACATGCAGACAGGGTTGCAACATTGTTCCAATACAGCAGAGCTGAGAGAAAAGCAAAACTAATTTAATTTCTCCTGTTTTGTATTAGTTATCTGCCTCACTGGTAACTCCTCCTTCAAGTAAAACAAGCTCTGGAGGCAGAGTTATCTTCCAGGCAACAACTGCCTCAGAGTCTGGAAGTGGTCATTTATATAAAATGATAAAAGATGATTTCTCAGCAACAAGGTATCTGATATGAGGCATACAGGTGGGACTTTTTTTCAGCATTTTATAGCCTATATGCCCATATTAATAGTTTATATAGGTCAAATGTGGTGACAGATTGCACTCCTGAAGGACAATAGCTATCTCTAAAGTGTGTAAGGTATCTGTTTTAAGCCTCTTCAAAACTTAGGGTCCCATTTCACACAGCGACACTCCAGTGATCCTGACAATGATACGACCTGGTAGGGATCGCTGGTACGTTGCTACATGGTCGCTAGTAAGCTGCCAAACAGGCAGATCTCTTCAACGACACACCAGCGATTCCGACAACGATACGACCTGGTAAGGATCGCTGGTGCGTTGTCACACAGCAGCTATTCTGAACGATTCCAGCCTGCGTCCCTGAGTTCTGCGTCGCCAACGAGGTCGTGATGCATGCTGTCCTGCGGGACGCCGACGATGAAAAAATGGCCCAGGACATTCAAGCATGATCAGCGATATCCAGTGGGGGGGCCGGTCACCCCTATGTGACGCATGTAGCGAGATCGCTGACGAGATCGCTGTTGAGTCACAAAATCAGTGACGAATCAGCGATCTCGCTATGTGAGGCGAGGCCTTTAAAAGACTTTTCCTGCCTTAACTTTTTGTCTAATCTCTAACTCTTTGTCCATACAAAATGGACACTCTTGTTAGTATGCCAGGGTCTATTGTCCAGAAAGGAGCTCTTGCCTGCATTTTAATTATGACTGTCACTTCTTTGTCTCTAAGCTATATATCACAATGTTACTCATTTCTCATGTTAAACTGTGTAACTCACACAAGGGCACCTTCGATTGCTAGCACTTTTCCTACTGCAAAATGAAAGACGGGAGGAGGGAGGGTGGAGAGTGCCCCTCCACTACAGACTCAGATTTTTACTATTTTCCATGACAGATTGCAATCTTCTAACTTTTCTATCAACTGACAAAGCTACTGCTATGTTAGAGTTTAGAAATAGTAAAGAGTCTGTCACGATCCATTTTTGGATGCGTGGCAGCTCTGGTTCCACTAAAATTTAAATGTTTTTTTCCTTTCAGGCCAGCAAGGGTTAATGTCAGATTACCTTGCTGGCATCTTGCTGCAACTGCAGAGTTGCTTGGTCAGCTGGTGTGGGTGGTGACCACTCTCACCATCCTTTAAATAGTCACCTGATGCATCAGCTGACTATTGGTGATAGTTATTCTATGCAGACCAGCCTTGCAGTTGCAGCTCTCTGGTATCAGCACTGTATCAGCTACTTATAGAAATCAGAGTCGTCCTGTTTCTATGTCCTCTGTGGTGTGGAGCTTGTCAGAGAAGTCTGAAAGCTAAGTTTTGTGCTTTTAACTTGTCTGTCTCGTGCTTGTCACCATCCCCTGTGTTTGTACCATCTGCAGTGGTTATGCTAGCGCCCTTGCTGGCCAGTGCACTAGCCAGGGCAGTGTGAGGTGACAGTGAGGGACGAGGTTTTTGATGGTGGCAGGGGGAAGGACCTGCTAAGGGTGTTAGGGGATGGCAGGGACAGGCTCAGGTTGGAGCTCAGGAGATGTCCCATCCCACATTACTTAATCGGTAGGACCTTCCGCTCCCCATTCCCATTCCATTGAGTGCGTGTTATGTTGTCATCTGACCGACCCCCTGTTGGGTCATGACAGAGTCCTCAATGTTGGATATCCTGTTTAATTACTGTGATTTCTTTATTATGCTTTTTTGGTTGTGATATAATGAGACCTAAGGAGACCTGGATAGGCTATATTCTAATGTTTAGATTATATTTAGCCATATTTACAATAGAATCAATTAGGGTGATGCATTTTCCCAGACACTGTAATTCACATAAGGGCACCTTAGATTTCTAGCTCTTGTCTAAAGGCCCTGTCACACATAATGATGCACCAGTGATCCCTACACGATACGACCTTGTCAGGATCGCTGGTGCCTCGCTACATGATCGCTGGTGAGCTGCCAAACAGGCAGATTTCACCAGCGATCAGGACCAGCGAGGACGCTGGTATCCAAGGTAAATATCTGGTAACTAAGCAAGCGCGTCACTTAGTTACCCGCGGTGTTTACCCTGGATACCTGCGTGCTCGCGTTGGACGCTGGTATCCAAGGTAAATATCGGGTAACTAAGCGCGCGCCTCACTTAGTTACCCGCTGTGTACCTTGAATACCAGCTCCCAGCGCGAGCACTCAGGTATCCAAGGTACACAGCGGGTAACTAAGTGACGAGCGCGCTTAGTTACCCGATATTTACCTTGGATACCAGCTCCCAGCGTCTACTTACAGCGCTGGGAGCTCGCTGATCGTTGCTCTCCCGCTGCCACACGCAGCGATGCGTACTGGCCAGCGGGAGACCAACGATCAAAAAACAGCCCAGGACATTCCTGCACGATCAGCGATACCCGGCAGGGGGGGGCGGTCGCTGATGCGAGATCGCTGGTGAGATCTCTGATGCATCACAAAGTCAGCGATCTCGCTGTGTGTGACGGGGACTTTACTGCAAAAAGAGAGAGGGGAGCAAGGGGGTGGGTGTGGAGAGTGCTCCTTCACTACAGATTCACAGATTTTTACTATTTTCTGTGATGCCCACCCCTTTTTGAGCTAGCGTAGAGGCTGATTTACAGATATCTCCTCAAGCCTACATCATGGCCCACTCTTCCTGGATCCCACAATACTCTCATTTGGCAATTCGAAGATGAGTTTTTCCGGTGAATTACTCTGCACCACCAGACGGGTCTGAGACTCTTGTCTAGAGGTAGCCAAAAGTGACTCTAAGACCCAAACCTCACAGTAACCCTCCTGTTATCCTGCTGGTTGATGAGGGTCCAGAAGGTAGGGTGTTAGCTGCATTCTGAGCTCTCGGGCCGTAGGTGACAGCACTTATGTAGGCTGTCTTACCGGGGCATAACGTTTTCCTATTTTTCTGACAGGCTGCAGACCCAACTATCCTATTGTCCTGACTGTGAATATTACCTCCCTGCCACTCAGACTGGCTGTGGGGCACACCTTCCCACCATTCCGAACGACTCTGGGTACAATTTTCCCACCCCTCTGAGCGGCTATGGGTTCCTCTTTTCCATCCTGACAGATGGTGGGACACATATTTCCCTTGCCTTGCCCAGTTGTGGAATATGGCTTATCACCTCCTGATGGGCTGGGAATAAGACCTTCCCTGCCCTTCTTGTTACCATAAGAGCTGTGATAATTATGGGGCAGCTACCCCTGACTGTCACGGTCTGTGGCAACACTGGTCAGCTGCACGGGACCACCTTCCTTATTATCCCCACGCTTCTCTCTGTCTTCCCGTTACCTCAGTAATCCCCCGGAAAAGCCCATCTTCGAATTCCTGAAGGAAAGAGTATTGTGGGGTCCAGGAATAGTGGCTCGTGAGGTCGGATGGAGTGGCGATCTGTAAATCAGCCTCTATGCTCACTCAAAAATGGGGAGGTGTCATAGAAAATAGTAAAAATATGTGACTCTACAGTGCTAATCATGGGTCACCTACCACCAGCTGTGTCACTGTCCGTCGTCACACTGTTCACCTGCAGGTGACCACCTGTTTTATTATCTCCATTCCTGCTCCCATCGCCCTTTGCACTTATGCTGTCTCCTTTTGAGGGGGTCCTCAGCAACAACACCCCATAGCACAATCTGGCTGAGTTCTCATTTATCACACCACACACTTTCATTAGGCATGATATTCACATTCACTTTATTAACTTTTGAAATGCATGACATATCAGATCTGGGAGGGTTGTCAGGAAGGTATTGGGCAACCAACTGTCTCAGATCAGTTCTCAATGACACATTTATGGGGAGATTCTTGGACACCCCCACTTTCCTTGTCCCATTACTCACAACCCAATCCAGGGAAACCCATGTTACAGACAGGGTCTTCCCAGGAATGAGTTTTTCCGATAACACAAACTCAAGGTGGATGACAGTACGTTCTGTGCCGGTGTCCTTAAGCCGGTTGAAAATTCTCACTGGCCCTCTCAAACTCCTCACCCACAAAAAGAATAGCTGCAATAGGCTAAATAGAACTCTTTAGTCACAATGATCAAGGGTATGTGTGGAGAAAAAAAGGGCACAGAATTTCAGGAAAAGAGCATCTCACCAACAATTAAGCATGGGGGTGGATCAATCATGCTTTGGGGTTGTGTTGTAGCCAATGGCACGGAGAACATTTCACGGGTAGAGGAAAGAATGGATTCAATGAAATTTCAACAAATTCAACATAACACCATCAGTAAAAAAGCTGAATTTGATCACAGGATTGCTCGTACAAATGGATAATGATTAGTGATGAGCGAGTATACTCGTTGCTCAGGTTTTTCCGATCATGCTCGGATGTCCTCCGAGTATTTTCGCGTGCTCTGAGATTTAGTTTTTGTTGTCTGAGCTGCATGACTTGCGACTGCTTGAATACGTGTGGAATGCCTGTTTGTTAGGGAATTCCCACATGTATTCAGCCTGTCTACAGGTCGCAAATCATACAGATTAGACAACGAAAACTAAATGTACGAGCACGCCAAAATACTCGTAGGACACCCAAGCATGCTCATGAAAACCCGAGCAATGAGTATACTCACTCATCACTAATAATGATCCTTAACACACGTCAAAATCTGCAATAGATTACCTCAAAAGGTGCAAGCTGATGATTTTACAAAGGCTCTCACAGCCCTCTTATCTCAACATCATTGAAAATCTGGGGCTAGAACTCAAAATAGCAGTGCATGCAAGGCGACCCAGGAATCTCACAGAAGTTTCCAAGGAAGAATGGATGAAAATCTCTCAAACAAGAAATGAAAGACTTATCTGGCTAGAAAATGCATTTACAAGCTGTGATACTTTCAAAAGGGAGGCAGGCAGTTGCCTAGGGCCCCCACTTCTCCAGGGGCCTGCAGCCAGTGGCAGCTATGGGGCCCGTGAGTAGGAGGGGCCCAGGGCTGCATTATACTGTTTGTGTGTCTGCACTATACTGTGTGTTTGGAAGCTGCACTGTACTGTATGTGGAGGGAGCTGCACTATACTGTGTGTTGGGAGGGAGCTGCACTATACTGTGTATGTGTGTGTGAGGGGCTATATTATACTGCGTGTGTGGCTGCAATATACTCTGAGGGGAGCTTCAGTATACTATATGACGGGGGTGCAGTATACCCTGAGGGGTGCTGCATTATACTTTATCAAGGACCTTGGGGTGTGCATTATACTATATCGAGGACTATCTGTCCCCATCATTCTTCCTCAACCGGTGTAAAGAAACTTCGGAACAAGCATAAAATGACTTCATTATTGTCAATCACTCTTGTTTAACGGCCTTAACTCAGTGCATGTAAATACAACAGAAATGCTTCTGTGTGATGTGCAATGTGAGCATTTGGGGCCCCACTTTCTCTAAAACCGGCTTTGAAAGGGGTGATACTAGGTACTAACCATGCAGGGTGCCTGTCACGTCGCCGTTGAACTCGGTGGCTGGTGCTCCAGCCTCGGCAGCTGGGAGGCGCCAGACTCCTGTCACGTCGCCGTTGGACTCGGTGGCTGATGCTCCGGCCTCGGCAGCTGGGAGGCGCCGGACTCCTGTCACGTCGCCGTTGGACTCGGTGGCTGGTGCTCTGGCCTCGGCCACTGGGAGGTGCCGGACTCCTACGACTGGTGGTGCCAGTGATAGGAGGGCTATATCCTCATATGGTCCCGCTCCTTTGAGGCATGCCTCTGTCGTTGGGCATCGCCGTGTTTCTTCTGTGGGTGATGATGGTGACAGAGAAGGGGTCCCTGCGCAGGCGTGTGGTGGGAGCAGGCTTTGCTCTTCTGTCAGAGGTGAAGTGGTTGGTGCCAGTCGTGCATCGCCATCTGACCTGGTTCTGGGGGCGGTCCAGATTAGGTCATCAGGCTATGAGCCTATGAGAGGTAGCCGTGTCCTTCAAATACTTTGGAGCCTGGCCTACAGGCCGCCAGATATAGTCTTGGTTTCCCCAGTGATCTAGTGTTTAGTTACTATTTTCACTCTGACCTTAGCCTGGATTTTTGACCCTTCTACAGCCTGCCGATTTTATATCTCTGCTGCTCGCCCGGTTTTGACTTTGACTCCTGACTACGCTTTCGGTCCCGTTTATTAGTCCCTTCCTGTTGACCGTCATGCTCCGGTCCGCTGCTCTCATAGGCAGCTACCTTTTGGGCTCCGCTGTAATTTCAGATCCCTGTATGGGGGTAAAGGGTCTCGGGGTGCTAATTTAAGGGGTTAATTTGTTGTATTAAATTGCAGGGACGCCTGCTGACGTCACTGAGGCTGCAGGGAGTCCCCGTAATTTCATACAACGAATTAACCCCTTAAATTAACCCCTACAACTCCAAAATTTAACCCTCAAACACTCATCAAATTAATAGTGATAGACATACCAAAAAAAACATGAAATGAAATGGTTAACTATATGTAAACCATGTGTCATTTCATGTCGGGCAGGAGAATAAATATCCAAAAGCCGGCAAATGTTTCTGCGGCTATTTTGCTTTGATGAACTGTATGAATTAGAAATATATGTATAAATGTGTCTCTATGACATGTATAAAATATATATATATTCATTTTGAGTACAGTTAGATGTTATGTGCAAATGCACTTTGTTATGCGTTCTGACCTTGGCAACGCTGGCTTCTCTTTTCTTTTTTTGTACATTGGTATGTGGCTGACCACCACTGTTGCCGTGCGCGCTGGGTTATGTTCGCCATTTTTTCTGTGTTCACAGTGATGGATCTAGGCTGCTGTGCACACATACACAGCAGCCCCACCCTGCCCCAAGCTTTATTTAATTGTGCACCTGTATCTGAACCTGCATTGCCCTTCATCTATGCTTGCTGGTCAGGCAATGTGTGGAGGCTAAACCTGACACGTCTGCATTCAGACCTGGTTGGCCTTCATCCGCACTTGTCTTTTCTGGCATCATGGGAGCGATCCAGAAATGCTCAGGTACCGATTGCATTTAAAGTGGTCTTGCTTTTAATGTATCTAGGAGGCCGTAATGGCACAGTGTTTATTAAAAACGTAGAGTAGGACCCCCCACATGAGATTGCCTTGGCGCGGCGGGGTGGCTCAATTGAATTCATCAATTTTTTTGCTAAATATCTCATTTTGAATACAGTTAGATGTTATGTGCAAATGCACTTTATGTTATGCGTTCTGACCTTGGCAACGCTGGCTTCTCTTTTCTTTTTTTATATGTAAACCATGTGTCATTTCATGTCGGGCAGGAGAATAAATATCCAAAAGCCGGCAAATGTTTCTGCGGCTATTTTGCTTTGATGAACTGTATGGATTAGAAATATATGTATAAATGTGTCTCTATGACATGTATAAAATATATATATATATATATATATATACATACATATATATATATTGTGTCTAGATATAATCATTCTTTTATTTAACCGGTCTCTGTGATTTTACTGTATTGGAATAAAGAATTGCCGGCTTTTGCTAAAGGACACCGGGTGCGATTTAATCGTAACTCACACATCGGGTCCGTTTTTAGTCCCATTTTTTCTCGCCCCCATAGACTTGTATTGTCGAATCCGATCCGAAAATCGGTGTCAATCGCAGCATGCTGCGATTGTCTCGGTCAGAGGATCGGATGCGATAAAAAAATCGCATGATGTGAGCTGCCCCATAGAATAACATGGGTTCGAATGCAATGCGATTTTTTTTTTTTTTTTTTTTATCGCATTGCATTCGTCCGTTTTATTCGCCAGTGTGACCCCGGCATAACAGTGCTGAGAGACTGCTCCTGATGCTGGCACTGTTAACAGCAAGATTTTAGCTAGTTAGCTAGACGCTTGTGTATCAGTTTAGATAGCTAGTGTCCAGTGTGGCTGTGAAATCGATCTTCCAGCAATTTTTTTTTTTTTTTGGGGGGGGCATAACTGAGGTTCTCAGACAAAGCCATCAGGGCACATGTTATACAAGTGTGTTGTGCACTGCTTCTATAGTGCTCCATTCACAAGTATAGCATTGTAAGGCCGGTTTAACATTAGCGCTTTTACAGCGCGCGCACGGCCGGGGGTAGCTCCGCCCCCGATCCGGCTCTCTGCCCGGCGTGCCCGCCCCTTCCTTGTAGCGCCGCCTCCTAGCGGACAGCGGCGCCTGCGATCGGCGCACCCTATCTTTAGCATAGGGTGCGCCGATCGTGCGCAGGCCGTGCGCTAGTTGCGCTTTGACCTGCGCTGCGCACTTTTGACGGTGCGCCGTGCGCGCCAAAATCGAACTTTTCGGATTTTGGCGCGCACGGCGCACCGTCATAAGTGCGCAGCGCAGGTCAAAGCGCAACTAGCGCACGGCCTGCGCACGATCGGCGCACCCTATGCTAAAGATAGGGTGCGCCGATCGCAGGCGCCGCCGTCCGCTAGGAGGCGGCGCTACAGGCAAGGGGCGGGCACGCCGGGCAGAGAGCCGGCTCGGGGGCGGAGCTACCCCCGGCCGTGCGTGCGCATAAAATGCGCTAATGTGAAACCGGCCTAAATCTTATTTTTTCACTAGCTAAATGTGAAGCAGCCTGCTGTGATGACATTGTTCTGCGATTTAAGGTGTTTTGCATAAAGAAATATTTCTTGGGGGCAGTTACTACCGTGATTTACCATGCCATATCTCACATTGTTATTTAGTGCTGGTGAAATTCAACAGTGCATAGCTCATGCACATTAAAATAAAAATATTATTTTTTTCAGTTGCTAACTGTGATTCCATGCTGTTTTCCACGTTGTAATTTTGTGGCGGTGATATGAAGCTGTCTGCAGACCTCGTGCACATATATAAAAAAGAATTCTGTTGCTAAATGTGATGCAGCCCACCATCTTCTGACGCTGGCACTGTTAGCAGCAAGATTTTAGCTAGTTAGTTAAGCGGTTATACAGTGGGGCAAAAAAGTATTTAGTCAGTCAGCAATAGTGCAAGTTCCACCACTTAAAAAGATGAGAGGCGTCTGTAATTTACATCATAGGTAGACCTCAACTATGGGAGACAAACTGAGAAAAAAAAATCCAGAAAATCACATTGTCTGTTTTTTTTTTCATTTTATTTGCATATTATGGTGGAAAATAAGTATTTGGTCAGAAACAAGCAATCAAGATTTCTGGCTCTCACAGACCTGTAACTTCTTCTTTAAGAGTCTCCTCTTTCCTCCACTCATTACCTGTAGTAATGGCACCTGTTTAAACTTGTTATCAGTATAAAAAGACACCTGTGCACACCCTCAAACAGTCTGACTCCAAACTCCACTATGGTGAAGACCAAAGAGCTGTCAAAGGACACCAGAAACAAAATTGTAGCCCTGCACCAGGCTGGGAAGACTGAATCTGCAATAGCCAACCAGCTTGGAGTGAAGAAATCAACTGTGGGAGCAATAATTAGAAAATGGAAGACATACAAGACCACTGATAATCTCCCTCGATCTGGTGCTCCACGCAAAATTCCACCCCGTGGGGTCAGAATGATCACAAGAACGGTGAGCAAAAATCCCAGAACCACGCGGGGGGACCTAGTGAATGAACTGCAGAGAGCTGGGACCAATGTAACAAGGCCTACCATAAGTAACACACTACGCCACCATGGACTCAGATCCTGCAGTGCCAGACGTGTCCCACTGCTTAAGCCTGTACATGTCCGGGCCCGTCTGAAGTTTGCTAGAGAGCATTTGGATGATCCAGAGGAGTTTTGGGAGAATGTCCTATGGTCTGATGAAACCAAACTGGAACTGTTTGGTAGAAACACAACTTGTCATGTTTGGAGGAAAAAGAATACTGAGTTGCATCCATCAAACACCATACCTACTGTAAAGCATGGTGGTGGAAACATCATGCTTTGGGGCTGTTTCTCTGCAAAGGGGCCAGGACGACTGATCCGGGTACATGAAAGAATGAATGGGGACATGTATCGTGAGATTTTGAGTGCAAACCTCCTTCCATCAGCAAGGGCATTGAAGATGAAACGTGGCTGGGTCTTTCAACATGACAATGATCCAAAGCACACCGCCAGGGCAACGAAGGAGTGGCTTCGTAAGAAGCATTTCAAGGTCCTGGAGTGGCCTAGCCAGTCTCCAGATCTCAACCCTATAGAAAACCTTTGGAGGGAGTTGAAAGTCTGTGTTGCCAAGCGAAAAGCCAAAAACATCACTGCTCTAGAGGAGATCTGCATGGAGGAATGGGCCAACATACCAACAACAGTGTGTGGCAACCTTGTGAAGACTTACAGAAAACGTTTGACCTCTGTCATTGCCAACAAAGGATATATCACAAAGTATTGAGATGAAATTTTGTTTCTGACCAAACACTTATTTTCCACCATAATATGCAAATAAAATGAAAAAAAAAACAGACAATGTGATTTTCTGGATTTTTTTTTCTCAGTTTGTCTCCCATAGTTGAGGTCTACCTATGATGTAAATTACAGACGCCTCTCATCTTTTTAAGTGGTGGAACTTGCACTATTGCTGACTGACTAAATACTTTTTTGCCCCACTGTATATCAGTCAGATAGTGTAGCTAGATAATGTCCAAGTGGGGCTGTAAAATTGACCTTTCGGAATTTTTTTTTTTTTTTTGCCACAAAGCCAGCAGGGCACATGTCCTACAAGTGTGTTGTGCAGGGCCGTGGGGATACTCGGTACCGGGTCGGTTCTTAGGGGGATGTGTCACGGCAGCAGTGACCAGGTCTGTGGCCCTGGGCATCCAATGAAAAATGATGATTAAAAGGGGAAATAAAGTTTATAAGGGATAGTTCGTAACACCACCTGTGGTATTTGGCATATAGGAGATGATAGCCGACGCTGCTTGAGGAGACCGCTGGGGCTGATGGTGATGAAGCAGAGTTGTTACAGCTCTCCACAGGTAGAGCTAAACTCCAGGGCAGTTGTACTGTGATACGATGGTGATGATGGTGGTTGTAGTGCAGGGCAAGTGACGCAGTAAATAAATTGGAGGACACAGCAGTGTGCAGTCTTCACAGGTTTTACACAGTTCTGATTTTACAATCCCTAGCCGGGGTGCTGTGTCCTCAGGGTCGGTGGTACAGACAGCTCTCAGGTAAATTGGGGTACACCATGTCAGAACCCCCTTCAGATGTTCCTTTCTTGGCCGTCTCACTGCGCTGGCTACCACCTCTCCTGTCCTGTGCCTTCACACACAGTGTCCCAAGCCAGCAGCCTCAGATCTTGTCATGTGATGTTCTCTAGGACCCTTTGAGCCTATATAGCTGCCTTTTCAGTGAATATGTATGGAGGTGGCTGTAGCACTTGCAGTGCCTACAGCCTCCGGTTAGCTAGCTGAGTCCTCAGTTTCTCCACTAGAATGGGGCCGGTCCTCTAACTGCAACCTGGTCCCTCCACCTGACTACAGTCAGCGTGGATGCAGGCCCCACAGGTGGATTTCTCACTGCCCATGCCCCTAGGACCCCTTCTTTCTCTCTTCGCTGAAGCTTTTCTTTCCATTTTCTGTCTTTCCTTTCCTTTCTACTGTCTGCTGGTCAAGAGAAGAGCTCGTCACTGCTCCAGTCCCCAGATCCAACTAGAATTACTGAATCGTTTCCTTCCAACTTTCACTTCCTTCAGCTCCCTCTGTTGCTTTCTCCACCCACATCCTCTGCCTAGTCCCTCCCTGTGCCTGAGAGGTATTGTGTTGGATGCAAGTGTCTGGGTTCTGAGAAGTGTCCCCTCCTTAGGGTATGTGCACACGCTGCGGATTCTGCTGCGTTTCCGCAGCGTTTTTGGCTCTGCAGAAACGCAGCAGATTTTGCTGCGTTGTACAGTACCTTTATTTCTTATGGAAATAAAAAAAAGCTGTGCACATGCTGCGTTTTTTTCCACGCGGTTTTGCTGCGGTTTACAATCCGCAGCATGTCAATTGTTTGGTGCAGAAACGCTGCGGTTTTACACCTCATCCATTATGAGGTGTAAAACCGCAGGGCTAAACCGCAGAAAAAACGCAGATAATCCGCAGAAAAACCGCAGCACTTTGTCCTGCGGACTTCCTGCGGTTTTCTCTACAAAATCCGCAGAGACTAAAAACTACGTGGGAACATACCCTTAGGCCTATTTCACACTTCAGTTTTTGTGTGTCAGTTAAAATCCGCCAAAATGGCGGAAAGCGGATCCGTTGGTAACTGATGTGAACGGATGCCACCGGACCGTTTTTTTGACGGATCCGATGAATGAAGAATTTTAAAGGACCCGCAGCCCGGGGGGGGGGGAGGGGGAGAGAGAGACTTTAGGGTTAAATTTCAGGCTGAGTGAAGTCTTTCGGGCATGCGCAGTGTGAAGTGCGGATCCTGCCGCCCGAAAAACGTTACATGCTCCGTTCGGGCATGTCGGCGGACGACAAAATTTTGGCGGATCCGCAAAAAAACGGATCCAACGGATGGCTGTCCGTCAAGATCCGCCGGTAATGCAACTCAATGGGAAAAAAAACGGATCCGCCAAACAAAATAGCGGATCCGTTTTTTTGCAAAACGGCAGATCTTGACTGATGGACAAAAAGTGAAGTGTGAAACAGGCCTTACCTGAGAGCGGAGTACCACGCCTCTGGTTGAGGTGCAGTACCTCTGTGGCGACTGAACCCTCAGGGGCGCCACACTTCTATAGTGCTCCATGCATGAGTATAAGCATTCTAAATAATATTTTTTCCCTAGCTAAATGTGAAACAGCCTGCTGTATCCCACCTTGTCATTTATTCCTGTGGTGATATAAAACTGTCTGCAGGCACATCAAAAAGATAATTTGCAGAGTCGTGTGTATACAACGCAGAGCCGCGTGTGTATACAGCATACAGTGCAGAGCCGCGTGTGTATACAGCATATAGCGCAGAGCCGCGTGTGTATACAGTATACAGTGCAGAGCCGCGTGTGTATACAGCATACAGTGCAGAGCCGCGTGTGTATACAGCATACAGCGCAGAGCCGCGTGTGTATACAGCATACAGTGCAGAGCCGTGTGTATACAGCATACAGTGCAGAGCCGCGTGTGTATACAGCATACAGTGCAGAGCCGCGTGTGTATACAGCATACAGTGCAGAGCCGCGTGTGTATACAGCATACAGTACAGAGCCGCGTGTGTATACAGCATACAATGCAGAGCCGCGTGCATACAGCATACAGTGCAGAGCCGCGTGTGCATACAGCATACAGTGCAGAGCCGTGTGTACAGTATACAGCATACAGTCCAGAGCCGCGTGTGTATACAGCATACAGTGCAGAGCCGTGTGTATACAGCATACAGCACAGAACCGCGTGTGTATACAGCATACAGCGCAGAGCCGCGTGTATACAGCATACAGCGCAGAGCCGCGTGTGTATACAGCATACAGTGCAGAGCCGTGTGTATACAGCATACAGTGCAGAGCCGCGTGTATACAGCATACAGTGCAGAGCCGTGTGTATACAGCACAGAGCCGCGTGTGTATACAGCATACAGTGCAGAGCAGTGTGTATACAGCATACAGCACAGAGCCGCGTGTGTATACAGCATACAGCGCAGAGCCGCGTGTGTATACAGCATACAGCGCAGAGCCGCGTGTGTATACAGCATACAGCGCAGAGCCGCGTGTGTATACAGCATACAGTGCAGAGCCGTGTGTATACAGCATACAGTGCAGAGCCGTGTGTATACAGCATATAGTGCAGAGCCGTGTGTATACAGCATATAGTGCAGAGCCGCGTGTGTATACAGCATACAGCGCAGAGCAGTGTGTATACAGCATACAGTGCAGAGCAGTGTGTATACAGCATACAGTGCAGAGCCGTGTGTATACAGCATATAGCGCAGAGCCGCGTGTGTATACAGCGCAGAGCCGTGTGTATACAGCGCAGAACCGTGTGCCCAGTGAGCAGCAGAGGCGTGTGTATACAGCATACAGTGCAGAGCCGCGTGTGTATACAGCATACAGTACAGAGCCGCGTGTATACAGCATACAGCGCAAAGCAGTGTGTATACAGCAGACAGTGCAGAGCCGCGTGTATACAGCATACGGCGCAGAGCAGTGTGTATACAGCATACAGTGCAGAGCAGTGTGTATACAGCATACAGTGCAGAGCCGTGTGTATACAGCATATAGCGCAGAGCCGCGTGTGTATACAGCATACAGCGCAGAGCCGTGTGTATACAGCATATAGCGCAGAGCCGCGTGTGTATACAGCGCAGAACCGTGTGCCCAGTGAGCAGCAGAGGCGTGTGTATACAGCATACAGCGCAGAGCCGTGTGTATACAGCATACAACGCAGAGCAGTGTGTATACAGCATACAGTGCAGAGCCGTGTGTATACAGTATATAGTGCAGAGCAGTGTGTATACAGTGCAGAGCAGTGTGTATACAGCATACAGTGCAGAGTCGCGTGTGTATACAGTGCAGAGCCGTGTGTATACAGCATATAGCGCAGAGCCGTGTGTATACAGCATACAGCGCAGAGCAGTGTGTATACAGCATACAGTGCAGAGCCGTGTGTATACAGTATATAGTGCAGAGCAGTGTGTATACAGCATACAGTGCAGAGCCGTGTGTATACAGCATATAGCGCAGAGCCGTGTGTATACAGCATACAGTGCAGAGCAGTGTGTATACAGCGCAGAGCAGTGTGTATACAGCGCAGAGCAGTGTGTATACAGCATACAGTGCAGAGCCGTGTGTATACAGCATATAGCGCAGAGCCGTGTGTATACAGCATACAGTGCAGAGCCGCGTGTGTATACAGCATACAGCGCAGAGCCGCGTGTGTATACAGTGCAGAGCCGTGTGTATACAGCATATAGCGCAGAGCCATGTGTATACAGCATATAGTGCAGAGCCGCGTGTGTATACAGCATACAGCGCAGAGCCGCGTAACTATACAGTGCAGAGCCGTGTGTATACAACATATAGCGCAGAGCCGTGTGTATACAGCATACAGTGCAGAGCCGTGTGTATACAGCATACAGCGCAGAGCCGTGTGTATACAGCATACAGCGCAGAGCCGTGTGTATACAGCATACAGCGCAGAGCCGTGTGTATACAGCATACAGCGCAGAGCCGCGTGTGTATACAGCATACAGTGCAGAGCCGCGTGTGTATACAGCATATAGCGCAGAGCCGGGTGTATACAGCATACAGCGCAGAGCCGGGTGTATACAGCATACAGCGCAGAGCCGGGTGTATACAGCATACAGCGCAGAGCCGTGTGTATACAGCATACAGCGCAGAGCAGTGTGTATACAGCATACAGTGCAGAGCCGTGTGTATACAGCGCAGAGCAGTGTGCATACAGCATATAGCGCAGAGCCGTGTGTATACAGCATACAGTGCAGAGCCGCGTGTGTATACAGCATACAGTGCAGAGCCGCGTGTATACAGCATACAGTGCAGAGCCGCGTGTATACAGCATACAGTGCAGAGCCGCGTGTATACAGCATACAGTGCAGAGCCGCGTGTATACAGTATACAGTGCAGAGCCGTGTGTATACAGTATACAGTGCAGAGCCGTGTGTATACAGCATATAGTGCAGAGCCGCGTGTGTATACAGCATATAGCGCAGAGCCGCGTGTGTATACAGCATACAGTGCAGAGCCGCGTGTGTATACAGCATATAGCGCAGAGCCGGGTGTGTATACAGCATACAGTGCAGAGCCGTGTGTGTATACAGCATATAGTGCAGAGCCGCGTGTGTATACAGCATACAGTGCAGAGCCGTGTGTATACAGCAAACAGTGTAGAGCCGCGTGTATACAGCATATAGTGCAGAGCAGTGTGTATACAGCATACAGTGCAGAGCCGCGTGTATACAGCATATAGTGCAGAGCAGTGTGTATACAGTGCAGAGCCGTGTGTATACAGTATACAGTGCAGAGCCGTGTGTATACAGTATACAGTGCAGAGCCGTGTGTATACAGCATATAGTGCAGATCCGCGTGTATACAGTGCAGAGCCGTGTGTATACAGCATACAGTGCAGAGCCGCGTGTATACAGCATATAGTGCAGAGCCGGGTGTATACAGTGCAGAGCCGTGTGTATACAGTATACAGTGCAGAGCCGTGTGTATACAGCATATAGTGCAGAGCCGCGTGTGCGTGCATACAGCATATAGCGCAGAGCCGTGTGTATACAGCATACAGTGCAGAGCCGCGTGTGTATACAGTGCAGAGCCGTGTGTATACAGTATACAGTGCAGAGCCGTGTGTATACAGCATACAGTGCAGAGCCGCGTGTATACAGTGCAGAGCCGTGTGTATACAGCATATAGCGCAGAGCCGCGTGTGTATACAGCATATAGCGCAGAGCCGTGTGTATACAGCATACAGTGCAGAGCCGCGTGTATACAGTGCAGAGCCGTGTGTATACAGCATATAGCGCAGAGCCGCGTGTGTATACAGCATACAGTGCAGAGCCGTGTGTATACAGTGCAGAGCCGTGTGTATACAGGATATAGCGCAGAGCCGCGTGTGTATACAGCATATAGCGCAGAGCCGCGTGTGTATACAGCATACAGTGCAGAGCCGTGTGTATACAGTGCAGAGCCGTGTGTATACAGGATATAGCGCAGAGCCGCGTGTGTATACAGCATATAGCGCAGAGCCGTGTGTATACAGTGCAGAGCCGTGTGTATACAGCATACAGTGCAGAGCCGCGTGTATACAGCATACAGTGCAGAGCCGTGTGTATACAGTATACAGTGCAGAGCCGTGTGTATACAGCATATAGCGCAGAGCCGCGTGTATACAGTATACAGTGCAGAGCCGTGTGTATACAGTATACAGTGCAGAGCCGTGTGCATACAGCATATAGTGCAGAGCCGCGTGTGCATACAGCATATAGCGCAGAGCCGCGTGTGTATACAGCATATAGCGCAGAGCCGCGTGTGTATACAGCATACAGTGCAGAGCCGTGTGTATACAGTGCAGAGCCGTGTGTATACAGCATATAGTGCAGAGCTGCGTGTGCGTGCATACAGCATATAGCGCAGAGCCGCGTGTGTATACAGCATATAGCGCAGAGCCGCGTGTATACAGCATACAGTGCAGAGCCGTGTGTATACAGCATACAGTGCAGAGCCGTGTGTATACAGCATACAGCGCAGAGCCGCGTGTATACAGCATACAGTGCAGAGCCGTGTGTATACAGCATACAGTGCAGAGCCGTGTGTATACAGCATACAGTGCAGAGCCGCGTGTGTATACAGCATACAGTGCAGAGCCGCGTGTGTATACAGCATACAGTGCAGAGCCGCGTGTGTATACAGCATACAGTGCAGAGCCGCGTGCATACAGCATATAGCGCAGAGCCGCGTGTGTATACAGCGCAGAGCCGCGTGTGTATACAGCATATAGCGCAGAGCCACGTGTGTATACAGCGCAGAGCCGCGTGTGTATACAGCATACAGTGCAGAGCCGTGTGTATACAGCATATAGCGCAGAGCCGCGTTTGTATACAGCATACAGTGCAGAGCCGCGTGTGTATACAGTATACAGTGCAGAGCCGCGTGTGTATACAGCATATAGTGCAGAGCCGCGTGTGTATACAGCATACAGTGCAGAGCCGTGTGTATACAGCATATAGCGCAGAGCCGCGTTTGTATACAGCATACAGTGCAGAGCCGCGTGTGTATACAGTATACAGTGCAGAGCCGCGTGTGTATACAGCATATAGCGCAGAGCCGCGTGTGTATACAGTATACAGTGCAGAGCCGCGTGTGTATACAGCATACAGTGCAGAGCCGCGTGTGTATACAGCATACAGTGCAGAGCCGTGTGTATACAGTATACAGTGCAGAGCCGTGTGTATACAGTATACAGTGCAGAGCCGCGTGTGTATACAGCATACAGTGCAGAGCCGCGTGTGTATACAGCATATAGTGCAGAGCCGCGTGTGTATACAGCATACAGTGCAGAGCCGCGTGTATACAGCATACAGTGCAGAGCCGCGTGTGTATACAGCATATAGCGCAGAGCCGCGTGTATACAGCATACAGCGCAGAGCCGTGTGTATACAGCATACAGTGCAGAGCCGCGTGTGTATACAGCATACAGTGCAGAGCCGCGTGTGTATACAGCATACAGTGCAGAGCCGCGTGTGTATACAGCATACAGTGCAGAGCCGCGTGCATACAGCATATAGCGCAGAGCCGCGTGTGTATACAGCGCAGAGCCGCGTGTGTATACAGCATATAGCGCAGAGCCGCGTGTATACAGCATACAGTGCAGAGCCGTGTGTGTATACAGCATACAGTGCAGAGCCGCGTGTGTAAACAGCATACAGTGCAGAGCCGTGTGTATACAGTATACAGTGCAGAGCCGCGTGTGTATACAGCATACAGTGCAGAGCCGCGTGTGTATACAGCATATAGTGCAGAGCCGCGTGTGTATACAGCATACAGTGCAGAGCCGCGTGTATACAGCATACAGTGCAGAGCCGCGTGTGTATACAGCATATAGCGCAGAGCCGCGTGTATACAGCATACAGCGCAGAGCCGCGTGTATACAGCATACAGCGCAGAGCCGTGTGTATACAGCATACAGTGCAGAGCCGTGTGTATACAGTGCAGAGCCGTGTGTATACAGGATATAGCGCAGAGCCGCGTGTGTATACAGCATATAGCGCAGAGCCGTGTGTATACAGTGCAGAGCCGTGTGTATACAGCATACAGTGCAGAGCCGCGTGTATACAGCATACAGTGCAGAGCCGTGTGTATACAGTATACAGTGCAGAGCCGTGTGTATACAGCATATAGCGCAGAGCCGCGTGTATACAGTATACAGTGCAGAGCCGTGTGTATACAGTATACAGTGCAGAGCCGTGTGCATACAGCATATAGTGCAGAGCCGCATGTGCATACAGCATATAGCGCAGAGCCGCGTGTGTATACAGCATATAGCGCAGAGCCGCGTGTGTATACAGCATACAGTGCAGAGCCGTGTGTATACAGTGCAGAGCCGTGTGTATACAGCATACAGTGCAGAGCCGTGTGTATACAGTATACAGTGCAGAGCCGCGTGTGTATACAGCATACAGTGCAGAGCCGCGTGTGTATACAGCATATAGTGCAGAGCCGCGTGTGTATACAGCATACAGTGCAGAGCCGCGTGTATACAGCATACAGTGCAGAGCCGCGTGTGTATACAGCATATAGCGCAGAGCCGCGTGTATACAGCATACAGCGCAGAGCCGCGTGTATACAGCATACAGCGCAGAGCCGTGTGTATACAGCATACAGTGCAGAGCCGTGTGTATACAGTGCAGAGCCGTGTGTATACAGCATATAGCGCAGAGCCGTGTGTATACAGTGCAGAGCCGTGTGTATACAGCATACAGTGCAGAGCCGCGTGTATACAGCATACAGTGCAGAGCCGTGTGTATACAGTATACAGTGCAGAGCCGTGTGTATACAGCATATAGCGCAGAGCCGCGTGTATACAGTATACAGTGCAGAGCCGTGTGTATACAGTATACAGTGCAGAGCCGTGTGCATACAGCATATAGTGCAGAGCCGCATGTGCATACAGCATATAGCGCAGAGCCGCGTGTGTATACAGCATATAGCGCAGAGCCGCGTGTGTATACAGCATACAGTGCAGAGCCGTGTGTATACAGTGCAGAGCCGTGTGTATACAGCATATAGTGCAGAGCTGCGTGTGCGTGCATACAGCATATAGCGCAGAGCCGCGTGTGTATACAGCATATAGCGCAGAGCCGCGTGTATACAGCATACAGTGCAGAGCCGTGTGTATACAGCATACAGTGCAGAGCCGTGTGTATACAGCATACAGCGCAGAGCCGCGTGTATACAGTATACAGTGCAGAGCAGCGTGTATACAGCATACAGTGCAGAGCCGTGTGTATACAGCATACAGTGCAGAGCCGCGTGTGTATACAGCATACAGTGCAGAGCCGTGTGTATACAGTATACAGTGCAGAGCCGTGTGTATACAGTATACAGTGCAGAGCCGCGTGTGTATACAGCATACAGTGCAGAGCCGCGTGTGTATACAGCATATAGAATCATAGAATCGTAGAGTTGGAAGGGACCTCCTGGGCCATCTGGTCCAACCCCCTGCTCAAAGCAGGATTCGCTAAATCATCCCAGTCAGATGTCTGTCCAGCCTCTGTTTGAAGACTTCCATTGAAGGAGAACTCACCACTTCTCGTGGCAGCCTGTTCCACTCATTGATCACTCTAACTGTCAAAAAGTTTTTTCTAATATCTAATCTGTGTCTCCTCCCATTCAGTTTCATCCCATTGCTTCTAGTCTTTCCTTGTGCAAATGAGAATAAAGTTGATCCTTCTACAATGTGACAGCCCTTTAGATATTTGTAGACAGCTATTAAGTCTCCTCTCAGTCTTCTCTTTTGCAAACTAAACATTCCCAAATCCTGCAACCTTTCCTCATAAGACAGGGTTTGCAGACCGGTCACCATTCTGGTCGCTCTTTTCTGAACTTGCTCCAGTTTGTTGATGTCTTTTTTAAAATGTGGTGCCCAAAACTGGACACAATATTCCAGATGAGGTCTGACCAAAGAGGAGTAGAGGGAAATAATGACTTCACGTGATCTAGACTGTATGCTTCTCTTAATACATCCTAGAATTGCATTTGCCTTTTTTGCTGCTGCATCACACTGTTGACTCATATTCAGTCTGTGATCTATTAGTATACCCAAGTCTTTTTCACATGTGCTGTCACTTAGCCCTATTCCTCCCATTCTATATATGTTTTTTCCATTTTTATTGCCCAGATGTAGTACTTTGCATTTCTCCCTGTTAAAAACCATTCTGTTAGTTGCTGCCCACTTCTCCAGTTTATTTAAATCTTTTTGAATCCTCTCTCTCTCTTCTCTAGTATTAGCTATCCCTCCTAGCTTTGTGTCATCAGCAAATTTAATCAGTTTACCCTCAATTCCTTCATCTAAATCGTTGATAAAGATGTTGAACAATACAGGGCCCAGGACAGAGCCCTGTGGTACCCCACTTGAGACATTCTTCCAACTGGATGTGCAGCCATTTACGACCACTCTTTGGGTCCGATCACTAAGCCAGTTATGAATCCACCTAACAGTTGCCTTGTCCATTCCATACTTAATCATTTTTTCAATAAGGATTGTATGAGAGACTTTGTCAAATGCTTTGCTGAAGTCAAGATATACTATATCTACAGCATTTCCTTGATCCACCCAATCAGTGATACCGTCATAGAAGGAAATATAGTGCAGAGCCGCGTGTGTATACAGCATACAGTGCAGAGCCGCGTGTATACAGCATACAGTGCAGAGCCGCGTGTGTATACAGCATATAGCGCAGAGCCGCGTGTATACAGCATACAGCGCAGAGCCGCGTGTATACAGCATACAGCGCAGAGCCGTGTGTATACAGCATACAGCGCAGAGCCGTGTGTATACAGCATACAGTGCAGAGCCGCGTGTGTATACAGCATACAGTGCAGAGCCGCGTGTGTATACAGCATACAGTGCAGAGCCGCGTGTGTATACAGCATACAGTGCAGAGCCGCGTGTGTATACAGCATACAGTGCAGAGCCGCGTGCATACAGCATATAGCGCAGAGCCGCGTGTGTATACAGCGCAGAGCCGCGTGTGTATACAGCATATAGCGCAGAGCCGCGTGTATACAGCATACAGTGCAGAGCCGTGTGTGTATACAGCATACAGTGCAGAGCCGCGTGTGTATACAGCATACAGTGCAGAGCCGCGTGTGTATACAGCATACAGTGCAGAGCCGTGTGTATACAGCATACAGTGCAGAGCCGCGTGTGTATACAGCATACAGTGCAGAGCCGCGTGTGTATACAGTATACAGTGCAGAGCCGCGTGTGTATACAGCATATAGCGCAGAGCCGCGTGTGTATACAGTATACAGTGCAGAGCCGCGTGTGTATACAGCATATAGCGCAGAGCCGCGTGTGTATACAGCATACAGTGCAGAGCCGCGTGCATACAGCATATAGCGCAGAACCGCGTGTGTATACAGCATACAGTGCAGAGCCGCGTGTGTATACAGCCTACAGTGCAGAGCCGTGTGTATACAGCATATAGCGCAGAGCCGCGTGTGTATACAGTATACAGTGCAGAGCCGTGTGTATACAGCATACAGTGCAGAGCCGTGTGTATACAGTATACAGTGCAGAGCCGTGTGTATACAGTATACAGTGCAGAGCCGTGTGTATACAGCATACAGTGCAGAGCCGCGTGTGTATACAGCATACAGTGCAGAGCCGTGTGTATACAGCATATAGCGCAGAGCCGCGTGTGTATACAGTATACAGTGCAGAGCCGCGTGTGTATACAGCATATAGCGCAGAGCCGCGTGTGTATACAGCATACAGTGCAGAGCCGCGTGCATACAGCATATAGCGCAGAACCGCGTGTGTATACAGCATATAGCGCAGAGCCGCGTGTGTATACAGCATACAGTGCAGAGCCGTGTGTATACAGCATACATTGCAGAGCCGTGTGTATACAGCATACAGTGCAGAGCCGCGTGCATACAGCATATAGCGCAGAACCGCGTGTGTATACAGTATACAGTGCAGAGCCGCGTGTGTATACAGCATACAGTGCAGAGCCGCGTGTGTATACAGCATATAGTGCAGAGCCGCGTGTATACAGCGCAGAACCCCGTGTGTATACAGCGCAGAGCCGCGTGCATACAGCATATAGCGCAGAGCCGTGTGTGTATACAGTATACAGTGCAGAGCCGCGTGTGTATACAGCATATAGCGCAGAGCCGCGTGTGTATACAGCATACAGTGCAGAGCCGCGTGTGTATACAGCATATAGCGCAGAGCCGCGTGTGTATACAGCATACAGTGCAGAGCCGCGTGTGTATACAGCATATAGTGCAGAGCCGCGTGTGTATACAGCATATAGTGCAGAGCCGCGTGTATACAGCGCAGAACCGCGTGTGTATACAGCGCAGAGCCGCGTGCATACAGCATATAGCGCAGAGCCGCGTGTGTATACAGCATACAGTGCAGAGCCGCGTGTGTATACAGCATATAGTGCAGAGCCGCGTGTGTATACAGCATACAGTGCAGAGCCGCGTGTGTATACAGCATATAGTGCAGAGCCGCGTGTGTATACAGCATATAGTGCAGAGCCGCGTGTATACAGCGCAGAACCGCGTGTGTATACAGCGCAGAGCCGCGTGCATACAGCATATAGCGCAGAGCCGCGTGTGTATACAGTATACAGTGCAGAGCCGCGTGTATACAGCATATAGCGCAGAGCCGCGTGTGTATACAGCATACAGTGCAGAGCCGTGTGTGTATACAGTATACAGTGCAGAGCCGTGTGTATACAGCATATAGTGCAGAGCCGCGTGTGTATACAGTATACAGTGCAGAGCCGCGTGTGTATACAGTATACAGTGCAGAGCCGCGTGTGTATACAGCATACAGTGCAGAGCCGTGTGTATACAGCATATAGTGCAGAGCCGCGTGTGTATACAGTATACAGTGCAGAGCCGTGTGTATACAGCATATAGCGCAGAGCCGCGTGTGTATACAGCATACAGTGCAGAGCCGCGTGTGTATACAGTATACAGTGCAGAGCCGCGTGTGTATACAGCATACAGTGCAGAGCCGCGTGTGTATACAGCATATAGTGCAGAGCCGCGTGTGCATACAGCATATAGTGCAGAGCCGCGTGTATACAGCATATAGTGCAGAGCCGCGTGTGTATACAGCATACAGTGCAGAGCCGCGTGTGTATACAGCATATAGCGCAGAACCGCGTGTGTATACAGCATACAGTGCAGAGCCGCGTGTATACAGCATATAGTGCAGAGCCGCGTGTATACAGTGCAGAGCCGTGTGTATACAGTATACAGTGCAGAGCCGTGTGTATACAGCATACAGTGCAGAGCCGTGTGTATACAGTATACAGTGCAGAGCCGTGTGTATACAGTATACAGTGCAGAGCCGTGTGTATACAGCATATAGTGCAGAGCCGCGTGTGTATACAGCACAGTGCAGAGCCGCGTGTGTATACAGCATACAGCGCAGAGCCGCGTGTGTATACAGCATATAGCGCAGAGCCGTGTGTATACAGCATATAGTGCAGACCCGCGTGTGTATACAGCACAGTGCAGAGCCGCGTGTGTATACAGCATACAGCGCAGAGCCGCGTGTGTATACAGCATATAGTGCAGAGCCGTGTGTATACAGTATACAGTGCAGAGCCGTGTGTATACAGCATATAGTGCAGAGCCGCGTGTGTATACAGCATACAGTGCAGAGCCGCGTGTGTATACAGCATATAGTGCAGAGCCGCGTGTGTATACAGCATATAGTGCAGACCCGCGTGTGTATACAGCATATAGTGCAGAGCCGCGTGTGTATACAGCATATAGTGCAGAGCCGCGTGTGTATACAGCATATAGTGCAGAGCCGCGTGTGTATACAGCATACAGTGCAGAGCCGCGTGTGTATACAGCATATAGCGCAGAGCCGCGTGTGTATACAGCATACAGTGCAGAGCCGCGTGTGTATACAGCATATAGTGCAGAGCCGCGTGTGTATACAGCATATAGCGCAGAGCCGCGTGTATACAGCGCAGAACCGCGTGTGTATACAGCATATAGTGCAGACCCGCGTGTGTATACAGCATATAGTGCAGAGCCGCGTGTGTATACAGCGCAGAGCCGCGTGCATACAGCATACAGCGCAGAGCCGCGTGTGTATACAGCATATAGTGCAGAGCCGCGTGTGTATACAGCGCAGAACCGCGTGCCCAGTGAGCAGCAAAGAGGCGTCCTCTCACACGTGATTGGTCACGTGGTCATGACATCATCACAGGTCCTGTAGCTTACTGCCATTCAGCCTTTACCCTGCCGGCATGGAGGCTGCTGACACGGAGGCTCTGAGGGAACAGATCCGACATAGAGATGCTGAGATCCAGAGCCTGAGAGAGCAGCTGGCTGCCTGCCGTGCGGTAAACAAACAGTTACTAGTGTGTGAGCTGCGAGCAATGTGCGGCCCGACATTCCCCGCGGGTGCACAGCGGGACGGAGACTCTGCTGCTGTCTGTGTGTCACCAAATAGCACAGCGCCGCTCGCTGGGCAGTGCTAGTATTACGGGCCAGATTTGCTACGGAAATTGGACATAGATGTGGGACGAACTAAAGAGAATAGGTCCAGAACTCTGGAGGAGCGTTATAGAGTGTGATGCCTCCTGGCCATGGAATGAGCATGAAATGTGTGGACATAATATCCACCTGCATATGTGGCCCTGTGCTCATTTCCTAATTACTTATATTTCATGTTCATTCCGTGGCCAAGATGCAGAAGAAATCTAGAATCCCTCTCTATGTTTTAGGACCTATAAGTTATGTTCATTCTCACTATTTATTCCTTTTCTACATTCTTTTTAATCTCTAGTTTATACAGTTGTGTGAGGACTAGGAAGGATTTTTAACCCCTTAATGACCAGAGCTTTTTTCGGTTTTGCGTTTTCGTTTTTCGCTCCCCTTCCCAGAGTGATAACTTTTTTATTTTTCCGTCAATATGGCCATGTGAGGGCTTATTTTTTGCAGGACAAGTTGTACTTTTGAACGAGCCCATTGGTTTTACCATGTCGTGTACTCGAAAATGGGAAAAAAATTCCAAATGCGGTGAAATTGCAAAAAAAAGTGCAATCCCACACTTGTTGTTTGTTTGGCTTTTTTTGCTGGGTTCACTAGATGCTAAATCTGACCTGCCATTATCATTCTCCAGGTCATTACGAGTTCATAGACACCAAACATGTCTACCTTCTCTTTTATCTAAGTGGTGAAAAAACAATCCAAACCTTGCCAAAAAAAAAATTGCGCAATTTTCCAAGACCCATAGCATCTCCACTTTTCAGGATCTGGGGCCGGGATGGGCGTATTTTTTTGCACGCCAAGCTGATGTTTTTAACTAGACCATTTTGGTGCAGATGCGATCGTTTGATCTCCCGTTATTGCATTTTAATGCAATGTCGCGGCTACCAAAAAAAGTAATTCTGGCGTTTTGACGTTTTTTTATCGCTACACCATTTAGCAATCAAGGTTAATCCTTTTTTTTTATTTCTAGATCGGGCAATTCTTAACGCGGCAACACCAAATATGTGTAGGTTTAATTTTTTTTTAATTGTTTTATTTTGAATGAGGCGAAAGGGGGTGGTTTGAACGTTTATATTTTATTTTTTTTCATACTTTTAAAACATTTTTTTTAAATTTTGGCCATGGGAGGCTAGAAGCTGCCATAGCTCGATCGGCTCTGCTACGTATAGGCGATACTCAGATCGCCTCTATGTAGTAGAATTACTGCATTGCTATCACCGCTGACCACAGGATGGCGCTCATAGCAATCCAGCATCAATAACCATAGAGATCTCAAGGAGACCTCTGGTTGTTATGCCAACACATCGCTCACTCCTTATCAATATAACGGGGGTCAGCGGTGTGCATATTTCCTGCCCAATGACCAGAAGCGCGCGTTAAATGCCGCTGTCAGCGTTTGACAGCGGCATTTATCCAGTTAATAGGCGCGGGTGTTTCACGATTCCACCTGCACCTATTGCGGGCACATGTCAGCTGTTCCCGGCTTTGATGCGGGCTCACCGCCGGAGCCCTCATCAAAGCTTGTGTTTTGACCTCGGACGTACTATTCCGTCTGAGGTCAGAAAGGGGTTAATACGAGGCTATGTGCACACTGAGGTTTTCTTTTTTTCACGTTTTTGGTGTAGATCTGCTGCAAAAAATGCCTGAAAACCCGCTTGTCTTTTCCTGTTCTGTTCCATTGGGAAACAACTTTGCTGTTCTTATGTTCAGTCGTTTAAGGCCCCGTCACACACAGCGAAATCGCTAGCGAGATCACTGATTTTGTGACGGATCAGCGATTTTGCCAGCAATATCTCTGTGTGTGACATGCATCAGCGACACCCCCCACCGGGTATCGCAGATAGTGCAGGAGTGTCCTGGGCCATTTTGTGATCGTTGGTCTTCCGCTGGCCTGCGTGCATCGCTGCATGTGACAGCAGGAGACCAACGATCAGCGAGCTCCCACCGCTGTAAGCAGACGCTGGGAGCAGGTATCCAAGGTAAAATATCGGGTAACTAAGCGCACACGTCACTGTTACCCACTGTGTACCTTGGATACCAGCTCCCAGCACGAGCACGCAGGTATCCAAGGTAAATATCGGGTAACTAAGCGCACACGTCACTCAGTTACCCACTGTGTACCTTGGATACCAGCTCCCAGCACGAACACGCTGGTATCCAAGGTAAATATCGGGTAACTAAGCGCACACGTCACTCAGTTACCCGCTGTGTACCTTGGATACCTGCGTGCTCGTGCTGGGAGCTGGTATCCAAGGTACACAGTGGGTAACTGAATGACGTGTGCGCTTAGTTACCCGATATTTACCTTGGATACCAGCGTCCTTGCTGGTCCTGATAGCTGGTGAGTCTGCCTGTTTGACAGCTCACCAGCGATCATGTAGCGAGGCACCAACGATCCTGACAAGGTCGTATCATTGTCGGGATCACCGGTGCATCGTTTAGTGTGACGGCACCCTTAGGCTTTTTTGTTTTTACTTTTGGTTTCAGGTTTGTGGGGAAAAAGAGACTGCATGTAATTTCTCTGAAGCATGTCCTGATGAAAAATGCTGCAAACTAGGCACTGTCCAATTGAAAAACAATGGTTCAGGAAAAAAAAAACTCTTCAAAACTGCTGTGTGAAAATAAAAAAATCTCCAAAAACTTCCTAAAGCCTCCTTCACGTGTTACTGTGTCCTGTAGGTGTGGTGACAGTTTTCACACTTACCCAAGACCCTTAAGGCCCCATCACACATAGCGATCTCGCTAGCGAGATCGCTGCTGTGTCACAAGTTTTGTGACGCAACAGCGATCTCACCAGCGAGATCGCTGTGTGTGACAGTGATCAGCGACCGGCCCCCCCCTGCCGGTATCACTGATCGCTGTGGGAAACCTCTGGACTTTTCTTTGGTCGCTGGTCTCCCGCTGGCCAGCACGCATCGCTGCGTAACTAACGAACACAGCAACGCCGCGCACTCGGCGTCGCTGTGCTGATCGCTGGTGAAGCTGTCTGTTTGACAGCTCACCAGCGATCATGTAGTGATTCACCAGCGATCCTGACACGTTGATATTGTGGTCGGGATCGCTGGTGAGTCGCTATGTGTGATGGGGCCCTTACACACCCAAACCCACTTAAGTGTTTCCACAGACGGTGTGTCTGTGGGCAAAATACACTGAAATACCTGTATTTTATGTCCAACCCATGTGCACACTGATGACAGACGGTGACAGGTGCCGGTGCCTGGAAATCAGCGGTACTGTTTGCGCTTTTCCCCAGCACTAGGTGCTTAAGACCGCTCACATAATTGTCTATATTACAAGTATGAGAAAAATGCGGCACTCCCCACTAGAGATGGGAAGACCCCTGGATGTTTGGGTTCGACCGAACAGTTGCAAAAAGTTCCGGTTCAGGTACCAGAACAGTACCCGGACCCCATTCACTTGAATGGGGGGCCTGAACATGCAAGGGTTTGCCACACTGTAATGTGCATGTAATGTGCGGCCAACACTGCTTCTTAACGGCGGTAAAATTATGATTTTCCGCCGGTCAGACAGTGTGAGCCTGCAGCTATGATTGGAGGTAAAAAGTTTACCTTCGGTCACTGGGGTCAGCTGATGAGACTACTGCTCCTATCCGTCAACGTCTGCTGCCGCTAATAACAGCGAGAACTGGCGGTGGCTGATGGAAGTATTCATCAGCCGGCTCCTGCGCTGTAAATAAATAATTTAAAAGAAAAAACCTGCTTTGGTCCCCCTGTATTTTTGATAACCAGCCAGGCAAAATTCACAGCTGAGGGCTGCAACCCTCAGCTGTCAGATTCAGCAAGGCTAGTTATCAAGATTAGAGGGGACCCCACTCCAATTTTTTAAATTATTCAAATAAATAATTGAAAAAAAAATTGTGGAGTCCCCCTCATTTTTGACATCTAGCCAAGTTAAAGCAAACAGCTGGGGGCTGCTATTCCCAGGCTGGTAAGGTGTCATGGATATTGCCCCCTCCCCCCAGCCTAAAAATATCAGCCCACAGTCACCCAGAAAAGGTGCATCTATTAGATGCGCCAATTCTGGCACTTTGCCCGGCTCCTCCCACTCTGTAGCAGTGGCAAGTGGGGTTCATATATGTGGGGTTGATGTCACCTTTGTGTTGTCTGATGACATCAAGCCCACGGCTTAGTAATGGAGAAGCGTCTTTAAGACACCTATCCAATACTAATCCTATAGTTGTTTGGTAAATAAAGACACAGCCAGAATAAAGTCTTTTATTTGAAATAAAACAAAACACACTTTTTTACTTTTTTATTTAAAAATAACAAACACCGTTATACTCACCTAAGGCCTAATTCCACTGACTCCCTTGTTCTCCTGTAATAAAACAAAAATTAAAAACAATATCCCTCACCTGTCAGTAGTTGTGTCCCACGCCGTAATCCTTGTCTGCAGGATAAACCGTTTTGAACCTGGATCGTGCCAAGATGTGACCATTCAGGCTCCGAACCACTGGAGAATAAGCTGCTGCGAGCTGTCTCAAGATGGTGCTGGCACAGCAGCAGCTATCGGGTTGGTGGAATAGCTGTTCTTTGGATTTTGGTAGAGGGAACGTAATATTCTTAAGTACTAGGTTGATGGAACAGCTTATCAGAATAGCTATAGCGCTTACCGAATAGCTGCATCGGTAACCTGGATACCAGGAGCGCTCCCGATAATCATCTGTTTGGCGTCGCAGCTGCATGTGTCACGGCTGTTTCACAATCACAACACATGCATGGATAGCCCAACAAACAGGCTCTCCATGCATGTGTTGTGACTGTCACACAGCCTCGACACATGCAGCTGCGGGGCCGAACACCTGATTATTGGGAGCGCTCCAGGTATCCAGGTTACCAAGGCAGCTATTTGGTAAGCGCTATAGCTATTCTGATAAGCACTTATCCGAAGCTATTCGATCAACCCTAAGTATTATGTGTTGATTTTTCTATGATAGTCCGAAACTACCTTAGGCAGAAATGAAGGGTCAATGCGGAGAACCAGCTGGTCTACTAGTATCCTCCAGTATCCTTTATTGAAAGAGCCTGTAACTCCCCCACCCGTCGGGCTGTCTTGATTGCTGCCAAGAATGCAGTTCTCCGGGACTATTTGTCCAGCATTATTAATGATAGAGGTTCAGATGGCGGAAGCATCAATCCTTTAAGAATGATATTAAGGTTCCAGACTGATTGCTCTGGGACGAAGGCGGGTGGCTGCTGTCATTAACATTTTCACCCATTGATATTCAGCCAGGGTCTGATCGAAGTATGAACTTAATGCCGCCACCTGAACTTTCAGGGTACTGGGTTTGAGTTCTTTTTCCAAACCTTCCTGTAGGAAGTCCTGGTTTTGGCGATGTTGGGTTGTCGGGGATTCTCAGTCCATCGATGCACACCATGATACAAATGTCTTCCAGGTCTTGTGATAAATGGCGTTTGTTACAAGATTCCTACTTTTTTGTAGGGTGTTAATGACTCTTTCCGAGAGATCTATGGCCTTTAGAATCGAGAACTCAGAAGCCGGGCTACATGATGTAAATTCTCGATGTCTGGATGGCAGATTGGCCCTTGGTGTAGGAAATCCCTGTCTGGTTATGGTACCGAACCAACTCCTTTTCAGCCAGAGGAGTGCTACCAGAATTACTCTGGTCTGCTTGAACCTTATTTTCTTCAGTTTTTGGTAAAACTGGAATTGGAGAAAAGGTGTAAGCTAGATTGAACCTTCATTTGCAAACTAAGTCGTCTACGCCTAAACAGGTGTTGTCTGGGTTCAGTGAGAAATAGCGGGTCACCTTCGCATTCTGATGTCACACAAATAGATCGACCTCTGGATAACCCCAAGTTTTGGTTAACATATGGAAAACCTCTGGACTCCCTCTTCTGGGTGGAAATCCTTTCTGCTTAGGAAGTCGGCCTTCTTGTTGGCCGTTCCCGTTATATGGAGGGCTGATACGGATAGAAATTTTCTTTGGCCCAAGAAAATATTATTGCTGAAATGCCTTTCAGGTATTTGTGCCTCGAGCTTCCCTGGTGACTGAGGTGTGCGACTGTAGTTACATTATCCAAATAGATTTTTACGTGGGTACCTCAAATCAATGATGATGCTGCCCTGAGGATCCCTTCCACCACCCTCAATTCCCTGAAATTTAAGGACTGTCTACTGATTTTGACTGACCAGTGACATTGGAAGGATGTTTGGCAAACCATGGCGCCCCACCCTCTTTTGCTGGCATCCACTTCTATGGTGATTAGCAGGACCTGGATCCAAGGAACTTTCCTGTTCAGCTTCCTTGGGCGGTTCCCATCAAGATAACGATGTCCTTATCTGGTCTTGGTCAGCGACTTGGCAGGTCCATCCCACTTTTCCAGAATATAGGTCTGGCCCAGGCTACTGAGGACCGACATGGAGAATCTCACAGACACCGACCTTCTGCTCCACAGGATGTTTACTTTTGACCTTAGTTGGATCTGCTTTTGTTTGGGGAAAAAAGATATTTGCTTTTCAGGATCCAGAACTCATAAGAATGTCTTCTTTGTGGAAGGCAAAAGCATCTCTGGCTAGCATTCCGCAGTCTCCTCATCTACTGTAAATCTGTCCTTCAACTCTGAGGTGATGCTTAGCCTCTTTTCTGGAGAATCCCATTCTTCCAGAACCAACTCATGGATGTTCTTATGTAGTGGGAATACTAGATTTCTCCTTGACCAGAGACCACCGAACATCTCCTTCTGCACTGTACATGTAGTACTTTCCACTTCCATGGTCCTCCCAACAGCCATGAGGAGTTCCATGTTTTTCAAGTAAAAATAGTACTTCTTATCCTGTATATCAGGACCAGTGCTCAGCTCACCCTCCTCCAGAAGTTATTCTGGCATGGACTCTAAGGAATCTGAATTTTCCTCATGATAGATCTTCCTTTTCTTGGCTGTTGGAGGGGCGCTAGGAGCAGATATTGGTTGGGAGAAGGAATCCAGGGAGGATTGTATTTCTTGATGGACTATCCCTTTAATTTTATCCCTTGAGGAGGGCTGATGCAGAGCGGGAAGGACCGGAACTCTCCATGCTGCCAAACAGATTTTGTCCTCTGTTACTAGATCCTCTGTCTGGGGCTCTTTTATCTAGGCGACCAGACCAGTGCCTACTCCGAATCAGAGGGACTCCAGCACCGAGGAATTATCAGGAGGTGTCCGTCTGCCTCCTGTACTCTTTTTCTCCGCTGCATTCCACAGTGAAACCCGAAGTGACGCAATCAAAGGACACTCAGCAGCTGATGTTACCCCCAGCCGCCGAGACTGCGTCACGCAAGCTTTAACGAGGGGAGCCAGGAGTATGCTTACATCGACGTGTCCCGTTTTCTTCTATCCGGCAGGAGCAGGGAATAGGAGATGGGGCTGGAGAGCTCAGAGAGGCATCCAGCCTGAAAGGCCCCAGGACTTTACCCAAAGGAGCAGACTGGGGGAAAGCAAAGGTCCTGAGTCCATAGGAAACAAGAATAGCTCCTGGAGAGGGAAGGTAAGAACCGACCGATCTCCCGCTGTCCGGCTATCCGCATTCTGAAGTGTCTGCTGCCGGCACAGAGCACTCCTAGGATGACCTATTCATCCCTAAAGGGAAAGGAAAAACACTGGGGAAAGGAGGTAGGAGGGGCCATTTGACCTCTTTGGTGTTTCCTGTCCCTATTAGGATGAGATGACATCCTCCTCTTGTGTGCTGTCGTGGGGGGTTATTAGAGAAAAAGGGGCTTTCGTGCCGCCGATGGATTTAAGTCGTGGTCACCTTTATCTAATTGGCAATTTTTGTTTTTGGCAGTATGAATTATTCTATCCAAAGGGCTATGTTTGAAATTAAACACAAATCATTGGTTACCTGTGAGATCAGTATCTTTCTTTGAGATTTTCTTTCAGCAGATCTCCCTGTGAAAGAGTTTCAGCCTTTTTCAAGGCTGAATTCAGAACAGATAGAGGATATCCTGTGTTCAAAAAAGTTTTGGTTAATTCCTGCACTTGTATTGTACATATTATCTGTATTTTTCAGATTCTTAAATATTGACAGTAGGGTAATCCAGATTTAGTATGATGTGGATGAGCGCTATTGTAATGGAGAATTGTATTAGTAGATGTTGGTTTTTGAAAGGCTCTTGTGATTGACCGTCTTTTACCATAATTTGGATATCTAAAAATTCTAAGACTGTCCCCAAATGTAGAAGTAAACCTCATATTTTCAGAATTTGTATCGTTCAAATAATTCCCAAACGCTGTAAATTCTGTTTTTCATATAACGTGAATTATTTTATGTACTTAATATGAGGGTTGGACACAGGGCTGTGGAGTCGGAGTCGTGGAGTCGGAGTCGGTGCTCATTTTGGTGGAGTCGGAGTTGGAGTCGGTATAAAATGGACCGACTCCAACTCCTAAAATATATAATAAATTGGGTACAGTAATTCAATGCAGGATGTGCTGAATATTTTTTCATAGGAGTTTGGGAAAGTTATGAAATGTCCTATAAATGGCTGTTCTATTCCTGATCTAAGGCTACATTCACACACAGCGTTTTTCCTGTGTTTTTTGAGGATACGTTTTTCAGCTGCAAAAGCTGATCATCTTTTTAAAAAACCGCATCACCTGAAAGGTTTTTGACCTCATAGATAATGTTTTCAATAGCAAAAGCAGATTAGAAATCTGCTCTATCTATCCATTTATCCATATCTGTCTATCCATATCATATCTGTACCAAAAAGAATGAAAACCGGGTAGTACACCAATATATATTCTGTTCTATCTAAATATCTTGATTATTGGATCATAAAAATGATTAAATGTCTGAGGTTCACATTGTACTACAATAAATTTTTCACTTAAATATAAGCAATATGTGTGGGAGTTGGAGTCGTGGAGTCGGAGTTGGAGTCGGTGTAAGGGAAATTGAGGAGTCGGAGTCGGAGTCGCAGGTTTGGCTTACCGACTCCACAGCCCTGGTTGGACAGGCTAGCTATGTATTTGCTTTCAACATAAGCTAGAAATAAATTAGCAAAAAATGCAAGCTACTGATGTCCCCGTTGCGGTACTGACACATTTTACATACCACTTATCCATGAACTGGGATGTGTTATGAGAGAGAATGAAATGCAGGGTTCCTGTGATAAAGCTAATATATTCCTCACTTTTGTCTGTTTAATGTAAGATGTGTTCTACTGCCTGAATACCTAGTTTTTGTGGGATTCGCGTATTCAGACTCTCATCCACATCTATGAAGTGAAGCCTTTTATGTATCGGTATATTACGCAGAAGTGGCCTTAAGAGCCAGTCTAGATATTTCGATATGGGCTCTGTGAGAGAGCCTGCGCCGAGATTGAGTCGTCCAGACAGGAAACATGGTAACATAGTTAGTAAGGCCGAAAAAATACATTTGTCCATCCAGTTCAGCCTGTATTCCGTCAGAATAAATCCCTAGATCTACGTCTTACTAAAAAACATAATAACTGTAAGATGCAATATTGTTACGCGCCAGGAAGACATCCAGGCCTCTCTTGAACCCTTCGACTGAGTTCGCCATCACCACCTCTTCAGGCAGGGAATTCCAGGTTCTCACTGCCCTAACTGTAAAGAATCCTCTTCTATGTTGGTGGAAAAACCTTCTCTCCTCAAGATGCAGAGAATGCCCCCTTGTGACCGTCACCTTCCTTGGTATAAACAGATCCTCGGAGAGATATTTGTATTGTCTCCTTATATACTTATACATGGTTATTAGATCGCCCCTCGGTCGTCTTTTTTCTAGACTAAATAACCCTAGTTTTGCTAATCTCTCTGGGTATTGTAGTTCCCCCATCCCCTTTATTAATTTTGTTGCCCCCCTTTATACTCGTTCTATTTCCATTATATCCTTCCTGAGCTCCGGTGCCCAAAACTGTACACAGTACTCCATGGGCGGTCTAACCGGGGAATTGTACAGAGGCAGGGAATTGTACAGAGGCAGTATATACCTAATGAACCTAGTTTACAAGGGATTTCTCCCTGTTCTTCCAAGAAGTCAAGTTTAAAATCCTTCTTTTGCGCATAGGCTTTAGTAATATGCGTTTTTTCTTGATGCTTTAAATAGATCTGTTTTATTTTAAAATCTGCAAAATTCTCCGGTAGACAGTAATGTAAACCTTTTGATAGAACTGATAACTATGCATCTGTAAGGTCAATCCTTTAAATCGGGGTTCCCCAACTCCAGTCCTCAAGGCCCACCAACAGATCAGGATTTCCTTAGTATTGCTCAGGTGATAATTGCTTCACCTGTGCAATACTATGGAAATCCTGAAAACATGATCGGTTGGTTGGGCCTTGAGGACTGGAGTTGGGGAACCCTGCCTTAAATTAATAACATTAATCCCAACTGTAAGGTTCTCCAGGACAGAAGCTAGTGCGAAAGAAGCTAGTGCGAAACGTGCGTTGGTGTGGAGGAGGCCGCACCATTCACAGTCACCAGTTATCGGTTACCAACGTCCTCACAGGTATAATCAGTTCGAGTTTCTTTAGGTTTATTCCTCTGGCGTTATGTAGTAATTTTCCAGTAACTCTCCAAGTTCTGATATATACGATTTTTTTCAGACAGTGAGGTCATTTATTCAAGTTGTTTATACCTGGTTGGATTACCTTTATCTTGCCACATCCCGTTTTGGATATCTAGTGGTATTTACCTTTGTGTTAGAGTTAAATTTTGCTACATTATTTGTGTGACTATACTATTTCATTCATTGGTGTTTTGAGCGCCGCCTGCTGGGCATTTCTGTTATTTTAAATGTAATTTTAACCCCTTCCTGACATCCGACGTACTATCCCGTCCATGGGACCCGGGCCCCTATGCCCATGGACGGGATAGTACGTCTACCGCGATCAGCGGCGCCCACGTGGTGAGCGCCGCTGATCGCGGCCGGGTGTCAGCTGATTATCACAGCTGACACTCGGCACAATGTGTCAGGGGCGGTCACGGACCGCCCCCGACACGTTAACCCCTTGCACACCGCGATCAAACATGATTGCGGTGTACCGGGGGTTAAAGGGAAGCATCGGCAGGGAGGGGGCTCCGTCCGTGCTTCCCTGAGCCCCCCACGGCAGCGCAATGTGCAGCGCTGCTGCGGGGGGCTCCTTTCCTGCAGGCCCCCGAATCCAAGATGGCGACGGGGGCCTTCGGGGGCCTGCAGGAAGCTGGCTTCCTCAGTGCCTGCAAAGCGCAGGCGTGAGGAAGCCTTCTGCACTGCCTGTGACAGATTGCTGATCTGTCACAGTGATCTGTGATGTGACAGATCAGCGATCTGTCACTGGACAGTGATGTCCCACCTGGGACTATGTAATAAAGTTAAAAAAATAAATAAAAAAAAGTGTTAAAATAATTTTAAAAAAAAATCGCCAAATAAATTGGAAAAAAAAAAAATATTCCCCCAATAAATCCATTTTTTGGAAATAAAAAAAAAACAATAAAAGTACACATATTAGGTATCGCCGCGTCCGTAACGACCCGCCCTATAAAACTGTCCCATTAGTTAACCCCTTTAGCGAACCCCTTAAAAAATAAAAATAAAAAACGAAGCAAAAAATAATGATTTATTATCATACCGCCAAACAAAAAGTGTAATAACGCGCGATCAAAAAGACACATATAAATATCCATGGTACCGCTGAAAACGTCATCTTGTCCTGCAAAAAACGAGCCGCCATACAGCATCATCAGCGAAAAAATAAAAAAGTTATAGCTCGCAGAATAAAGCGATGCAAAAATAATTATTTTTTTTATATAAAATAGTTTTCATTGCATAAAACCGACAAAACATTAAAAAAAGACCTAAATGAGGTATTGCTGTAACCGTACTGACCCGAAGAATAAAACCGCTTTATCAATTTTACCGCACGCGGAACGGTGTAAACGCACCCCCCCAAAAGAAATTCATGAAACGCTGGTTTTTGTTCATTCTGCGTCCCAAAAATCGGAATAAAAAGCGATCAAAAAATGTCACGTGCCCGAAAATGGTACCAATAAAAACGTCAACTCGTCCCGCAAAAAATAAGACCTCACATGACTCGGTGGGTCAAAATACGGAAAAATTATAGCTCTCAATATGTGGTGATGCAAAAACTATTTTTACAATAAAAAGCGTCTTTTAGCGTGCGACAGCTGCCAAACATAAAAACCGCCATAAATAGTAAATCAAACCCCCCGTTATCACCCCCTTAGTTAGGGAAAAATAATAAAATAAAAAAAATGTATTTATTTCCATTTTTCCGCTAGGGTTAGGTCCAGGGCTAGGGTTAGGGCTAGGGTTAGGGTTAGGGCTAGGGTTAGGGCTGAGATTAGGGTTAGGGGTGTGTTGAGGTTCGGGTTGGAGTTAGAATTGGGGGTTTCCACTGTTTGGGCACATCAGGGGCTCTCCAAATGTAACATGGCGTCTGATCTCAATTCCAGCCAATTCTGAGTTGAAAAAGTCAAATGGTGCTGCTTCCCTTCCGAGCTCTGCCATGCGCCCAAACAGTGTTTTACCCCCACATGTAGGGTATCAGCCTACTCAGGACAAATTGCAAAACAATTTTTGGGGTCCAATTTCTCCTGTTACCCTTAGGAAAATAAAAAAATGGGGGCAAAAATATCATTTTTGTGGAAAAAAATGATTTTTTTATTTTCACGTCCAAACGTTATAAACTTCTGTGAAGCACTTGGGGGTTCAAAGTGCTCACCACACTTCTAGATAAGTTCCGTGGGGGGTCTAGTGTCCAAAATGGGGTCACTTGTGGGGAGTTTTAATAGTTTAGGTACATCAGGGGCTCTCCAAACGCACATGACACCCGGAGACCATTCCATCAAAGTCTGCATTCCTAAACGTCACTACTTCCCTTCCGAGCCCCGACGTGTGTCCATACAGTAGTTTTCTCCCACATATGGGGTGTCAGCGTACTCATGACAAATTGGACAACAACTTTTGGGGTCCAATTTCTCCTGTTACCCTTGGGAAAATGAAAAAATTGGGGACTAATTGATCATGTTTGTGGAAAAAATACGATTTTTTTATTTTCATGCCCTGGCATTATAAACTTCTGTGAAGCCCTTGGGGGTTCAAAGTGCTCACCTCACATCTAGATAAGTTCCTTAGGGGGTCTAGTTTTCAAAATGGGGTCATTTGTGGGGGTTTTTCACTGTTTTGGTACATTATTGGCTCTCCAAAGGCAACACGACACCCGCAGACCATTCCATCAAAGTCTGCATTCCAAAACGTCACTACTTCCCTTCCGAGCCCCGACGTGTGCCCATACGGTAGTTTTCTCCCACATATGGGGTATCAGCATACTCAGGACAAATTGGACAACAACTTTTGGGGTCCAATTTCTCCTGGTACCCTTGGGAAAATAAAAAAAATGGTGACTAAAAGATCATGTTTTTGGAAAAAATATGAATTTTTTATTTTCACGCCCGGGCGCTATAAACTTCTGTGAAGCACTGGGGGGTTCAAAGTGCTCACCACACATCTAGATAAGTTCCTTAGGGGGTCTAGTTTCCAAAATGGTGTCATTTGTGGGGGGTTTCTACTGTTTTGGTACATCAGGGGTTTTCCAATCGCAACATGGTGTCCGATCTCAATTCCAGCCAAAAACGTCAAATGGCGCTGCTTCCCTTCCGAGCTCTGCCATGCGCCCAAATAGTGGTTTACCCCCACATGTGAGGTATCAGCGTACTCAGGACAAATTGCACAATAACTTTTAGGGTCGTGTTACCCTTGGAAATATAAGAATTGAGGGTGAAAAGATCATTTTTGTGGAAAAAATATAATTTTTTAATTGTACGGCTGTATGTTATAAACTTCTGTGAAGACCTTGGGGGTTCAAAGTTCTCACCACACATCTAGATAAGTTCCTTAGGGGGTCTAGTTTCCAAAATGGTGTCATTTGTGGGGGGTTTCCACTGTTTTGGTACATCAGGGGTTTTTCAATCGCGTCATTCCCCCCCACATATCAGGTATCAGCGTACTCAGGACAAATTGCACAATAACTTTTTCAGTCCAATTTCTCCTGTTACCCTTGGTAAAATAAAAAAAATTGAACCTGAAGTATTTTTTTTGTGAAAAAAAGATGTTCATTTTTTTTTAAATATTCAAAACAATTCCTGTGACGCACCTAAAGGGTTAATAAACTTCTTGAATGTGGTTTTGAGCACCTTAAGGGGTGCAGTTTTTAGAATGGTGTCACTTTTGGGTATATCATATAGACCCCTCAAAGTGGCTTCAAATGTGATGTGGTCCGTAAAAATAAAATGGTGTTGTAAAAATGAGAAATCGCTGGTCAACTTTTAACCCTTTTAACTTCCTAACAAAAAAAAATTTTGGTTCCAAAATTGTGCTGATGTAAAGTAAACATGTGGGAAATGTTAGTTATCAAGTTTTTTGTGTGCCGTATCTCTGTGATTTAAGGGCATAAAAATTCAAAGTTGGAAAATTGCGAAATTTTCAAAATTTTCGCCAAATTTCCGTTTTTTTCACAAATAAACGCAAGTTATCTGAATGAAATTTTACCACTATCATGAAGTACAATATGTCACGAGAAAACAATGTCAGAATCACCAGGATCCATGGAAGCGTTCCAGAGTTATGACCTCATAAAGGTACAGTGGTCAGAATTGTAAAAATTGGCCCGGCCATGAACGTGCAAACCACCCTTGGGGGTGAAGGGGTTAATGTTTTTTTTTTTTTTTTTTTTTTTTCAATAAAATTTGATATTTTATTCTAATACTGGATCTCTTCATATTTTTCGGCGCCATCATGGCATATAGATCCGAAAATGTTTTGTTTTGACCAATTTCATCAAGTCTAGAGAACATTTTAAATGAATAATCCCATTCATTTTGAAAGTCGATGTCATCCTGAAATTGTGAAATTTCCTTATGAATATGTAAACCACGAGGCACTTGTTCCAATTCCTCATATGATTTCAATGCTTTAATTATCCAGAATAGGCATATTTCTTTTTCAGAGAGTATGCTGATTTCGTGATCCAATGTTCTGATGCCCATGACTTGTAACTCATGTTTCAGGTTACTGTCAGAAAAAAATTCACCTGCGTTAATTCTTCCTGCTAAAATGCCGCGCTCTGCCATGTGATTTTCGTTAGGTGCGTTTTTCTGGATCCATATCCATAGCTCTAATCCAATGTGGATGTGCCAGACAAAGTACAAGGAGTCCTGAATTCAATATTCTGGTATTAGAATGGCCAAGGCACCATACCACTTTTTATGGAAAGTACTGCACCTATGAGTTATCATTATTTGTAAAGAGATGCAGGTGGTGCTTAGCAAGGTAAGTATTCAAAGTCCATGGTGCAAGTATGAGAAAAATGAGTCACTCACCATTTCTTTGAAAAAATTCAGTCCTTTATTTCATCTTCAGACAAATAAGCGGCTGGCGCCAGGCAGGGGGTGCAGGGATATGTGTGTGACTGCCGTTGGCCGTTTCACACTGAACACAGTGCTTCTACAGACTCAAACATCTATTGACGTCATGATAATCTGCTAAAATGTTGTAAAAATCTTGTTAAAGATCCCCTTCAAGCTAGTTTGAAACAAGATAAACAAGCCAGCTCTCGCTTAGCTCTTTTTTTATAACATTCATATGCCTAGTAATTGTATAGTTTAGACTAGGTTCACATTCATACTGTGCTCTGCGTTTGAGTTTCCGTCAAAATCAGGGCCACATGAGTGATTGCTATTAATGTGACCCAACACAGATTTCTGGTGGGCCACAGTACTTAAAGCAAACCTGTTAGGCCGGTTTCACATTAGCGCATTTTATGCGCACGCACGGCCGGGGGTAGCTCCGCCCCCGATCCGGCTCTCTGCCCGGCGTGTCCGCCCCTTCCTTGTAGCGCCGCCTCCTAGCGGACAGCGGCGCCTGCGATCGGCGCACCCTATCTTTAGCATAGGGTGCGCCGATCGTGCGCAGGCCGTGCGCTAGTTGCGCTTTGACCTGCGCTGCGCACTTTTGACGGTGCGCCGTGCGCGCCAAAATCCGAAAAGTTTGATTTTGGCGCGCACGGCGCACCGTCAAAAGTGCGCAGCGCAGGTCAAAGCGCAACTAGCGCACGGCCTGCGCACGATCGGCGCACCCTATGCTAAAGATAGGGTGCGCCGATCGCAGGCGCCGCTGTCCGCTAGGAGGCGGCGCTACAAGGAAGGGGCGGACACGCCGGGCAGAGAGCCGGATCGGGGGCGGAGCTACCCCCGGCCGTGCGTGCGCATAAAATGCGCTAATGTGAAACCGGCCTTAGCAAGATTTTTCTCAGTAATCTACAGACACTGTCATGTTGTCACTGTTATACTGATTAAAATGATACTTGGTTGAAGAAATATGTCTTGTGGTTTTTGTGTAATCAGTGTTAGAAGTTTTCAGTTAATGAGATTCTTGTGCTTCGGGGCAGGAATGTAGGCAGAGTCTTATCTTGTTGCGCTAAGCAAGAGAAACCAAGGAAGAACTGACCACAGGCCGCCCTGAAGCACAAACAGTCTGCCTCTGTCTCTATGATGAGGAACATGTTAGTGCTTCAGGATGGCCTGTGGGCATGTCTTTCATTGGTTTCTCTGGCTTAGAGCAACAAGACAAGACTCTGCCTACAGCCCCGCCCTGGAGCACGAGCATATCATTAGCTGGAAACTTCTAACACTGATTACAATAACACTGATCACAATATTGGGACTTGCTCAACGATTTAAGAAAAAATTCTCCTAGTAGGCTGCTACTGAAAGGGAACCTGTCACCACAAAAATGCTACAATTGTGGCCAAAAGTATTGACACCCCTGCAATTCTGTCAGATAATACTCAGTTTCTTCCTGATAATGATTGCAAACACAAATTCTTTGGTATTATTATCTTCATTTAATTTGTCTTAAATGAAAAAACACAAAAAGAATTGTCCTAACGCCAAATTGGATATAATTCCACACCAAACATAAAAAAGAGGGTGGACAAAAGTATTGGCACTGTTCGAAAAATCATGTGATGCTTCTCTAATTTGTGTAATTAACAGCACCTGTAACTTACCTGTGGCACCTAACAGGTGTTGGCAATAGCTACATCACACTTGCAGCCAGTTGACATGGATTAAAGTTGACTCAACCTCTGTCCTGTGTCCTTGTGTGTAACACATTGAGCATGGAGCAAAGAAAGAAGACCGTGCGCAGTGTCATCAAGAAGTTTAAAGCCCATGACACTGTGGCTAACCTCCCTAGATGTGGATGGAAAAGAAAAATTGACAAGAGATTTCAACGAAAGATTGTGCAGATGTTGGATAAAGAACCTCGACTAACATCCAAACAAGTTCAAGCTGCCCTGCAGTCCGAGGGTACAACAGTGTCAACTCGTACTATCCGTCGGCGTCTGAATGAAAAGGAACTGTATGGTAGGAGACCCAGGAAGACCCCACTTCTTACCCCGAGACATAAAAAAACCAGGCTGGAGTTTGCCAAAACTTACCTGAAAATGCCTAAAACGTTTTGGAAGAATGTTCTCTGGTCAGATGAGACAAAAGTAGAGCTTTTCGGGCAAAGGCATCAACATAGAGTTTACAGGAGAAAAAAGAGGCATTCAAAGAAAAGAACACGGTCCCTACAGTCAAACATGGTGGAGGTTCCCTGATGTTTTGGGGCTGCTTTGCTGCCTCTGGCACTGGACTGCTTGACCGTGTGCATGGCATTATGATGTCAGAAGACTACCAACAAATTTTGCAGCATAATGTAGGGCCCAGTGTGAGATAAGCTGGGTCTCCCTCAGAGGTCATGGGTCTTCCAGCAGGACAATGACCCAAAACACACTTCAAAAAGCACTAGAAAATGGTTTGAGAGAAAGCACTGGAGGAGACTTCTAAGGTGGCCAGCATTGAGTCCAGACCTGAATCCCATAGAACACCTGTGGAGAGATCTAAAAATGGCAGTTTGGAGAAGGCACCCTTCAAATATCAGGGACCTGGAGCAGTTTGCCAAAGAAGAATGGTCTAAAATTCCAGCAGAGCATTGTAAGAAACTCATTGATGGTTACCGGAAGCGGTTGGTCGCAGTTATTTTGGCTAAAGGTTGTGCAGCCAAGTATTAGGCTGAGGGTGCCAATACTTTTGTCTGGCCCATTTTTGGAGTTTTGTGTGAAATGATCAATGTTTTGCTTTATGCTTCATTCTCTTTTGTGTGTTTTCATTTAAGGCCGGAGTCACACTGGCGAGGAATACGGCCGAGTGAGAGGCGCTAAAAGCACGCATTAGACACGGACAAATGATTCTCTATGGGGTCACTCGCACCAGGCGTATATTTCTCATCCGTATCCTACGCTCCGTGCCAATCGCAGCATGCTGCGATTGTCAGCGTACTACATCCGTAGTACACCAATGCAAGTCTATGGGCCCGCAAAAAATACGGATTACACACGGACCAGACGTGTGACCTGCGAGCAATACGCAGGTCTTTTGGCTGTTGACAGGAAATGGGCCAATCCATAATCAGGAAGCCTGGACATGCAAATGAGCTCAAAAAGCGCTCCAGACATCCAGGAAGTACGCCTCCACGGAGTACAGCAGCAGCATGGCGTCCACGTAGATAAATGTTGAGATGCTCATTGTCCTGGTGCAGGAGCGTCCCGAAATCTGGGACCAACGCGATGCAAATTATGCAAACCGGGCAAGAAAGGAGGCGTCATGGAGGCGCATCTGTCGCCAGATGTACCATGACTTTTGTGACCGACCACGTGAGGAGCAGCATAAAATTCGTAAGTACAACGCAAAACATGAGTAACCTTAGCGCGCAACAAAAAAGGAATATAGAATCAGCACCCCCCTTCCTGTGCATGTACTTTTAGCCTCATGAGGCCGTTACATTTGGATGTGACACGTGGCTTCACACAGCCATAATTTGGGGTTAGCCCACAAGCTCCTCATCCTCCTAGACAAAACAATTATTAAGTGTAGCTAAAGAGACCCAGTGTAGCTAAAGAGACCCTGTGTATCTGCCCAATTACATATGCCACCATGGGTATAAAGCACACCCCAGAAGGCCCCATGCCTAGACTACTGGTAGAAAATGTGACCTCTCAAATATGTGAATTTGACAATATTTCCTGTCACATTGCAGTGGAAGATGTGATGAAACGCTGGCGAAGCATCCGGGACCAGTACCGCCGGGAACGCCATCAGCGGTCCAGGAGTGGGGATGCTGGATATGTTAAAAGGAAGTACATATACTATGACCGGCTGTCCTTCCTCGCCCCAATTCTGGATCTGAGACTGTAAGTAGATACCTCCCACCACATTACACAAATACTTTACAGGGCCAAAAATATTGATGTATTTTTGCCTCTGTTCTATTTCATAACAGAACTCAATCCAACCTTACGGATCGAGGAACGGCCTCAGAGGCAGAGCCCATAATAGATCCTGTAGGGGATGAGGTGGCTGGCCCATCTTCTCCCCCTACAAGAAGGATGGCAGAAGATGAGGCATCACAGGACAACCCAATGGCTGCCCAACACACAACACCACCAGGACGGTCTGCTGCTGCCCCATCACCCATTATGGAAGAGCCGGGCAACTTGAGCAGCAGCCCAACTGGCCAGATCAGGGCCTCCCCACAGGCTGCTCTTACATCACGGCGAACACGAAGAAGGCGCCAGGTCACTATTCAAGAGAGCAGGACCAATGTGGACACGGGTGCTCAATTATTTATCTAGAGTAACTACAGATGATGGGGAGGAGGCCTACGCACGTAGCCTCACCCTTTATCTCAGTGCCCTTACCCGTGAGGTCAGGCTCCGTATTAGGGGATGTTTTCAGATCCTGCTTGATACAAGCACCCCAGCCCCCCAATACCGCATATGAGCTATTCAAATATCTGGAGAGGTGGCAGCTCTCCCCCCGAAATCTAATGCGCATGAGACCATCCACACAGATGCTTGCTCAAGCAGGGTCTGAACAGCCCCTAATACGTGGGCCAACACCTCAACCCCTTCCTCCCACTACCCAACCTTCTATTCAGCAGCCCCAAATGTCAGCCTCCTGCCAACCCCACCAATATGGCCACTTGTACCCACCCAGTGTTGGAGGCTGGTCCCAACCTGGTTGGGAACGATCTGGCTATCTTGGTGGGTATGAGCCACGAGCCTACCACAGCCAACAAGATGCCCCTCACCATCATCATTACTCTGGCCAGTATCCCCAACAGTCCCAGGAGGCAGGACAATTCCAGCATCATGGGCAACAGTATGGCCCCACACAGGGCGATGTTGGCCACAGTGTCCAGCAGCACCCACAGGCTGCTCTTCCACGTTCCCCTTCCCCAACCTATGAGGAATTATAAGTCTGATGGCCGGAGATGTCCAGTGCGGTTTGACTGGTGCTCCAAATAGAAAGGAAAAAACAGGTGTTCTCCATCACGAAACTTTTTGACCTAATTTAACATTCTAATTTTTTCACAATGTTTTCCAATCATATGAAAGAATCCATCATGACAGGCAAGGCTACCTCACGCCTTTCAGACAAATATTACATGTGTCTACAAAACAGAATATTTCAACGCGCTATACTGTAAAATGAAAGGATGAAAATACACTACTCACTTGCTAATGCCTAGGAAAGGCGTGCTGGCCTTAGTGAAGTAGTCACCTTTTTTGCTAGCAATCTCTAGTAAAACAAATCAAGGCAACCAGCCTTCAGAATATCACGCTCTCTCTATGTCTTAACAAGTGAGTTTTGTTTTTTCATCCTTTCCAGTACAGCATGTTTAAATATTCTCTGTTCTACAGACAGGTAATATCTGTCTGAAAGCCGTGAGGTAGCCTTGCCTGTCATGGTGGAATATTTCTATGATTGGAAAACATTATGAAGAAATGTGAGCGTTATCTTTTAGCATTAATTTTGGTGATGGAGCTCACCTATTTTTTTCCTTTCTAGTTTAATATTGTCATGCAGCAATGTTGTTATTGCCTAATCTTTTTTTGGGTTCTGTTATGTAATGTTACTTTTCAAAAAAGTTAAAGAAGGCACAAAGGGTCATTTTGCCCATTGCCAAAATGTTCTTATGGCAATATTATGTTTGCCTTTAAGCAACCAAAAAAAAAAGCAAAACTAAAAATTTGTCTACTATAGTTAACGTCTCTGTGTGATTTTTCACAAACCCTGACTACATACTAACATACACTAACCAATGCAATGAAACAGTCATAGAATCATAAGGGGTTGAGTAATATATATTTAAACACACTTAAAGAAACAAATTATAACATAGGCACAGTATGCTCTTGCCAAGAAGTTGCCCCCTCAGGTGAGATAAAGTAATTAGTGAAAATATCACGCACTTTGAGGCCAGAGAGCGGTCTACGTTGAGGGTTCATAGGTGGTCTCACCCTGCGCACATTGTCCGGCCTAGGCACAACACCATCAGAGGAGGAACAATCATGTATCCTGGTAAAGTTATGCAGAACAACACAGGCTTTCACAACTTCATTCACATTTTGTTCACTCAACTGAATGGCAGACTTAACTCGCCATTTGGCACAAAGCATCCCAAAGGAACACTCCACCAGTCGCCTAGCACGTGATAGGCGCAAGTTAAAAATTCTGCGCCTGTGGTCAAGGTTGCGCCGGGGATATGGCCTCATGACATTGCGCGATAACTGAAATGCCTCATCTGCCACATAGACATAAGGGACTGATTCTTCAGGGGAGCCTGGTAGCATGCGTGGTGGTGGTAGATCCAACTGGTTGGTGCGTAGCCGCCGAGCCATTATGGAAGTATTGAAGACTCTAGAGTCTCCCGTCCTTCCATAGGCCCCAATGTCAACAATTATAAACTTGTATTGAGGGTCTACCAGAGCCAACAATACAACAGAAAAGTATTGTTTATAATTGAAGAATTGGGAGCCAGAGTTCGGCGGCTTACGCACCCGGATATGTTTGCCATCCAGGGCCCCAATACAATTTGGAAACTGGCTGTCTTCCTCAAAGTCCCTTGATATCCTCAACCAGTCATCCATCCTGGGCTCGGGCATGACCACTTGATGGAGTCTTGTCCAGATTTCTGTACAGGTAGACCTCACTATGCCTGAAATGGTTGATCTTCCAATGAGAAACTCATGGTGGAGGGCGGCATAAGACAGGCCAGTTGACAGGAAGCTGTAGAACAACATAAATTGATAAGTTTAGAATGCCTAAAGTCCAAAAACATCAGTTACATGCCGACCAAACTTGGGAGGAATTGAGATAGAATAACACACACATATTTGGTTGCACAATGACTAAGTGATATGCAGGACATATGAGAGCTAACCTTCTGTTGTGTAATGTTGTGTAAGTTGAAACATATTTGGAGTAAGATGAGGGCATTAAACTTTGTCCAAGAAGGCAAACAAACATACTTTAGCACACACATTATGAACATAGAGAATGTGGTTGTGTAGTACATACCGTATTGTGAGTAGAAGTCGCTCCTCTGCAAATATCGCTTTGCGCATACTTGTGTCCTGAAAGGTTATCCCAGGGCGCACTGTCTCCAAGAGTCGATCAAATGTGGAAATGCTCATGCGACAGACAGTACTGGTAAAATTTTACAGGATGCTCCCGCATAGAAGAATAGAGGCGGTGAAAATGACCTCTTGTGAGTCGTTGCCCCAAAAGTGGATGGACCCACATGCGTCTCCTCCTCCGCGGATCCACTATCACAGGATATGGTTGCCCAAAGCGCCGTGACAAAAGCCAGTTAAAGAGAACCTGCTCAGTTGTATTGAATCTCAGACCCTCTGCCATGCTGCACAAAGAACACCAACACACCTCGTGAAAGCAAGCTCACAAATGGACAGTATGGAGGCAGCCACCTGTTTCTGAGTGTATAAATAGGGTGCAGGCTAATGATTTAAATTGTTAGCAGGCCTCAAAACCGTTAAATGTCCATTTTGCAAGGCTGCGAGAAAATCTCGCCATACGGATTGCATACGGATACCATACGGATGCAGACCTGCGCAAAAAAAGCTACCGCACCTGGCTTTACGGATGACCTACGGAGCACTATTTAGGGGTCATTCATCCGTATTACGCATGTAAACTACGGAGCGTATTTTGCTCTGGTTAGTGTGACTCCAGCCTAAGACAAATTAAATGAAGATAATAATACCAAAGAATTTGTGTTTGCAATCATTTTCAGGAAGAAACTGAGTATTATCTGACAGAATTGCAGGGGTGTCAATACTTTTGGCCACATCTGTATAAGCCTGCAGATGTGGGGTTAATCTGCAGGTTTAATAGCGTTACTAGCCTGCACATTGCCAAATGCTGCGGGGATAAAATGAACTTTATTCTCCCCTGCAGCGTTTGGTTTCAGTCACCGCTCTATGTATAGAAAACGACAGCTGTATCCGCGCCTCTGTCCCTGACACTTAGAGCTGGCTGTCAGTCAGGGCCGGGGGTGTGGTGACTGAAACTGGAGCTGCCAGAGAGAATAAAGTTCAGTTTCTCCCTGCAGTGTTCGGCTACGTGCAGGCGCACAGCAGGTAACGCTATTAACCTCCAGATTGACCCCATATCTGCCGGTTAATAACGTTTTTCTGGTGGCAGGTGTCCTTTAATTAGATTATTATGTGAGAACTTTTTTTGCCTGCAGTGCGGGAAATTGGGAAAATTATGCATGGACCTTTTTTTTGGTGATAATCAGCTTTTGATAGTGTTTATGCATTTAGCACTCCCACTAACTTTTTTTTTCTTCATTAAATGTGTGTACATGCATGTAATGTAGTGTGATGTATTAATATACTACTGCTGCTTTCTCCTGTGTCCTGCATCGTTCTCTGCGGACGTTGTTAGGCAATGTTCACATGTGGCTTTTGTTAATGCAAATTTTCTGCTGCGTTTTACAGTACCAGCAAAGTCTGTGATTTCAGAATTATCATGCACACAGCTGTTTTTTTTTGTCCTCAGTATTTTGTGCTTTGCTTGTTTGTTTTGCACAATAGAGCATGTCACTTCTTTTTTTTTTTTTCAGCGCTTTTCACTCTTTGAAAGTAATTGGTGGTGAAAAAAAACACTGCATTTTTGTGAAAAAAAGCAAGTACAGCAGCATGTCAAACCCATTTATTTTTGTGATTTTCCCAGTTTTATCATCTTGTTCTCGTCACCTGAGATGGCAGTTGGGATTAGTACAGTTTAATTAAATTACACTGTGTTCCAAATTATTATGCAAAAAATATTTCCTCATATTTTCTCTAAATTACCTATATGAATTGCAGTCATTATTTTCCAGTCATCTAATATTCTAGTATAATTGCAATGTTTTTGAACAAACTGCCTATGAAAACAGTATATTTTTAAAAATAAGAAACACTCAAAATGCATGTTCCAAATTATTATGCACAGCAGAGTTTTCAACCTTTTTATTTTTATTTTGAACAAAAAAATGGTCAATTGTGAAATTATAAGCATTATCAGCTTATTACAAAATGAAATCAAACAGTTTTCAAGTCAAAACTTTATTCTAGGTGATGTTACATTTGCACATAGGACCCCTTGTTGGAAAGAAGCTTCTGAACTCTCTCGTCAATTGAATTTGTCAGTTTTTGGATGGTTTGTGCTTCAATTGTTTTGCATGTGGACAGAATACCCTCCCAGAGCTGTTGCTTAGATGTGAACTGCCTCCCGCCATCATAGACACTCCTTTTGATGATGCTCCAGAGGTTCTCAATGGGGTTGAGGTCAGGGGAAGATGGTTGCCACACCATAAGTTTGTCCTCTTTTATGCCCATAGCAGCCAGAGATGCAGATGTGTTATTTGCAGCATGAGACGGTGCATTATCATGCATGAAAATGATCTTGATGCGGAAAGCACGGTTCTTCCTCTTGAACCATGGCAGGAAGTGCTGTTTTAGAAACTCCACATAGATTATGGAGTTCATCTTTACCCCTTCAGGGATCCTAATGGGGCCGACAATCTCTCTCCCCATGATTCCAGCCCAAAACATTACTCCACCTCCCCCTTGTTGGCGCCTTAGCCGTGTTTTCATGGGGTGTCCATCAACCAGCCATCCTCCACTCCATCCATCTGGATCATCGAGCGTTGCACGGCACTCATCGGTGAACAAAACAGTTTGGAAGTCAGTCTTCATGTATCGTTTGGCCCACTGGAGCCGTTTCTGCTTGTGTGCAGTGGATAGAGGTGGTCGACAGGATGGCTTGCGCACAGCTGCAAACCTCTGAAGGACCCTGCATCTTGTTCGGGGGACGTTGGAGGCACCAGCAGCTTCAAAAACTTGTCTGCTGCTATGACAAGGCATTTTTGCAGCTGCTCTTTTAACCTGACGCAATTGCCTGTTGGAAAGAGTCCTCAATTTTTCCTTATCAGCACGCACACGTGTGTGCTGGGAATCAGCTACATACTTCTTGATTGTGCGATGATCACGATGAAGTGTCTTGACAATGTTGATTGTAGTCATGCCTTGACCTAAATACTCCACAATTTGTTGCTTCTCAGCAGCCGACACATCCTTTTTCTTTCCCATTTTGGCAAAAAATGTAGGCTGCTTAATAATGTGGAACAGCCTTGTGAAGTAGTCTTGCCTTTATTTGGACACACCTGCCAAACTAATTTGCACAGGTATCTGCAATTGCTTTCAGTGATATAAAGAGCCCTGACACACATCACCATCAATGAGTTTAAATGACAAACAAAAAAATTCTAACCTTATCACTCCTAAACTCTTTTTGCATAATAATTTGGAACACAGTTTAATGATGTGTACAATGTAAACATTGGCCGACCAAGGTGTGATATTGAAAAATACCTGTGGCCAACCAAAGTGTGAGATTGACCAATGCCTGAGCAACTCAATGACAGACCAAAGTGTGAACGTAAACAGTGTCCTACAAACTCAATGCACTTCCAGTGTCTTAGGTAAATTATTCCAGACCAAGTCACCTCCCCCAGCTTTACATTTGTATGCGTATATCTTCATGAACATGTCTCTTGTGTTCAAGCTTCTGTGGTGGAAGCAAAGCTGAACTTTGAGATCCTGAAAAAAGCAGCAAGAAACTCCCTAAAAACACACCAAAACCTGTGTTTTTAACCTGAAAAAAGCCAAGTGTGAACTTAGCCTTACAGTGAAAGCCTATAGAGCCATGTTCTGATGCTCCATTATATGTCCTCTAAAAACCTCCTTCTATCCCCAACACTTATTTGTTCCTCACCCAATCGTCTCCAAGACTTCTCCCAAATGTCCTCCATCCTGTGGAATTCTGTTCCCCAACACGTTCAATTATCCACCACATTCGGATCCTTCAGACGGAACCTAAAACCCATCTTTTCAAGAAAGCTTACAATCTGCAATGACCCCGCTGCCTCCTCAACACCATGGCAGCTACTGCAACCCCCAAACCTACTATGTCCTTCCCCACCATCCTGTAGAATGAAATCTTCCAAGGGCAGGGTCCTCTCTTCTCTGTACCAGTCTGTGATTGTTAGTTTGTTTATTGTAATTTATATCTGTATTTTATATGTAAAGGCCCCGTTACACATAACGATGTCCCAGCGATCCCACCAACGATCCGACATGATGCGACTCCTGGATACCCGCTGTTTACCTTGGAAACCAGCGTGTACGCCGGTTTCCAAGGTAAACAATGGGTATCCAGGAGCCGAGGCTCCTGGATACCCGATGTTTACATTAGAAACCAGCGTCGCTGATCGCTGGTCTCTCACTTCCACACGCAGCGATGCATGCTGGCCAGCGGGAGACCAGCGATCGAAAAATAGCCCAGACCGATCGAGGACGATCAGCGATAACCGGCAGGGTGGCTGGTCGCTGATCCCCGTCACACACAGCGATCTCACTGGCGAGATCGCTGTGGCGTCACAAAATCCGCGATCTCGCTAGCGAGATCGCTGTGTGTGACGGAGCCTTAACCCCTTCTCATGTACAGCACCATTGAATCAATAGTGCTCTAAAAAGAATAATATTGTGCACACACATTTAATGAAAAGGAAACAATGTTAGTGGGAGTGCTTCTTTAATGTGCCCTGAGATGTCAAAACGCTGGACACCCTTTAATGCGCTTATTTATATTTTTCCAGGATAAAAGTAGCACATCAGCATTGGAGCTGCACGATGTAGATAAGAAATTGGTTGAAATTGTAAAGACTTCTCTTACCAATAACGACATTTTACGATACAGCCGACAACTTGTTTTACCGGAGTTTGGTGTTAAAGGCAAGTGATATATTTACTATATATAGATGTCTAATGTGTGTCTTACTAATCACCACAGGTTTTCAGTTACTACAAGCATTATTTAATTTTACTTTCCATAGTTAGATTTTAGCCGGTAAAAGAGAAATAATGTGTGTGGTGTTTTGTTTTAATGTGGTTTTTTTTTCACTTTTAACCCCTTAGTGACAGAGCCAATTTTGACCTTAATGACCAGGCCAATTTTTACAATTCTGACCACGGTCACTTTATGAGGTTATAAACGCTTTAACTGATCCTGCTGATTCTGAGATTGTTTGTTTGTTTGTTTTTTTTCATGACATATTGTACTTTATGGTAATAGTAACATTTCTTTGAAATGACTTGCGTTTATTTTTATAAAAAATGGAAATGTGGCAAAAATGTTGAACATTTTGCAATTTCAAACTTTGAATTTTTATGTCCTTAAGGCTATTTGCACACGTTGCAGAATTGCTGCGGACATTTCTGCGGATATTCCGTAATTCCATTCCGGGGGAAATATGCGAGAAAAACGCATTTTAATTCCTGCCTATTTCCCACGGAAAAACTAGCGATTTGCAAGCATAATTTGTAGCTTGCAGAATGCTAGCGTTTTCCAAGCGATCTGTAGCATCGCTTGGAAAACTGATTGACAGGTTGGTCACACTCGTCAAACAAAGTGTGACCAACTTTTTACTATTGAGGCTGCCTATGCAGCATTAGTAGTAAAAAGATCTAATGTTCAAAATAATTAGAAAAAAATGGTGTTTTTTTCACCTTCCGACGTCCCGCGCAGCTTTCCCGATCATCGCGATGCTCCCGGCAGATCTCATTCCCAGTGATGCATTGCGACAATGACCTTTGATGCGAGACTGCTACAGTATCGCAAGACCGGGACATCATCAAAGGTCATTGTCGCAATGCATCACTGGGAATGGGACCTTACCGGGAGCATCACTGAGGCCTGGTGACGCTGCGAGGGACATCGGAAGGTGAGAATATGACGATTTTTTTATTTTAATTCTAATTTTTTTACAGGGATATGGTACCCAGAGCCTGGAGGAGTGTCTCCTCTCCTCCAGACCCTGGGTACCATCCACACATTTTGCGCTTACTTTTCACATGGTGGCCATAGCCACATGCGGAAAGTAAGCAGAACAATGCATTCCTATGTAAAAAAAGAAGCAGGATGGCACTCACCGTTCTTATGAATCAAATCACTTTATTTCATGAGTACAGGGCATAGGCATTGGCACGGGAACAATGTGCTGAGAGACGGACGGCAGCCGTTTCACACTTAATGCGCTTCAACAGGTCCTAACGCATTCCTAATACATTCCTATGTGTGCGGATTTTCCCACGATTCCGCACAAAGAATGAGCATGCTGCGTATTTTTCCGCGATGCAATTCCGCCGCGGAAAAATCTGCAGCATTAGCACAGCATGTGCAGAATGCCATAGGATTGCATGGGATGCTTTTTTTTTTGCGTTTTCGCCGCAAAATCGCCGCAAAAAGCAAAAAAAAAACTAGGTGTGAACACAGCCTTAATCAGAGTGATATGTCACACAAAATAGTTAATAAATAACATTTCCCACATGTCTACTTCACATCAGCACAATTTTTTTAAACCATTTTTTTTGTTAGAAGGTTATTAGGGTTAAAAGTTGACCAGCAATTTGTCATTTTTGCAGCAAAATGTGCAAAACCATTTTTTTAGGGGCCACCTCACATTTGATCTCTCTTTGAGGGGTCTATATGGCAGAAAATGCCCAAAAGTGACACCATTCTAAAAACTGCACCCCTCAAGGTGCTCAAAATCACATTCAAGATATTTATTAACCCACCACGTGCTTCACAATAACGGAAGGAAAAAATTAACATTTAACTTTTTCGCACAATTTTTACTTTAGAACCAATTTTTTTAGTTTTCACAAGGGTAAAAAAAGAAAGAATAACAAAATTTGTTGTGCAATTTCTCCTGAATATGCGGACACCCCATATGTGAGAAAAACCACTGGGTTAATGGCAGGGTTCGGAATTTCAAAATTGGCTGGAATCGAGAGTGGATGCCATGTCGCGTTTGGAGAGCCCCTGATGTGCCTAAACAGCAGAAACTCCCCACACCATGACCCCATTTTGTAAACTACACCCCTCAAAGATTTTATCCATGGGTATATTGAGCAATTTGAACCCATGGGTACCACACAGAATTCGATAACATTAGGTCGTCATATTGAAAAAGTTCAATTTTTTCGCAAAAATCTTATTTTAACCCTGAATTTCTCACTTTTGCCAGAGATTACACCAAAAAGTGGACCTTACAGTTTGTTACCCACTTTCTTACAAGCTCGGTGATATCCCACATGTAGTCAAAAAGTTCTATTAGAATAAACAACAGAGCTTGGAGTGGAAGAATCAATATTTGAATTTTGGAAGTCAAATTTGTCTGAAAGATGTCGAGCACCATGTCCCATTTGCAGGGCCTCTAAGGTGCCTAAGCAGCAGAAAACCCAACAACTGACCCCATTTTGGAAACTACACCTCTCAAGGATTTTATCCAGGGGTATATTGAGCAATTTGAACCCATGGGTACCACACAGAATTTGATAAAATTAGGTCATCATATTGAAAAAGCTAATTTTTTTTCCACAAAAATCTTGCTTTTGCCCCGAATTTCTCACTTTTGCCAGAGATTACACCAAAAATTGGACCCCTCAGTTTGTTACCCACTTTCATATAAGCGCGGCGATACCCTATATGTAGTCAAAAAGTTCTGTTTGGACCAACGGCAGGGCTTGGACAGGAAGGGGCACAATGTGACAAATTTGGCTTTATTTGAAATTGCCCTATTTGCAGAGCCTGTGTTGTTCAAGAGCAACAGAAATCCCCCATAAATGTCTTTTTTTTTTTTTTGTAAATTATACCGTCTAATCTGTTTATCTAGGGAAGTAGTGAGTAGCTTGATACCACCATTTTTTATCCAGTTGATGCTACACAAGTTTTAAAATTTATAATTTTCATTTTTTTCAGTCTCTCTTATGATTCTTTTTTGTACGTTCTGAGGAACACACTTCAAATTTTATTGCACTAGTTTTTATGTGTTCAGAATGTATTCAATATGGCACCAATGGACACACGGCATTACCTATAATAATAGATGGCACACCATTTGGTCTTTGGGGTAAAATTGAACAAGTTCCAGGACCCACTCAAAGCTTACAGAGACATTGAGCAAACAACAAAATCCTTCCAGGAATTATTACTCACAGAGGCAGGCATGCTCCTGAAAACACATTGGCTGATTATAAAACTTGGTCTTGCTAACTAAACAGTTGTCCCGCATTTGCGTATATTGTAGCAGGAAGAATAAACTGTACTGGAATGAAGGGCAAAATGTGGAGGAAAATGCAGCCAACTAAGTGGCAAAGCTGAGTTTGTTACAAAGGTGAAAGAACACCTGCAGAGCTAAAATGGCAGACACTTTCAGAGACTAGTCGTACAATGTCTGTTTAGCTCCATCAATCCCTATATGAGAGAAGAATGTGCCAATAGACGTGGTACACCATAACAGGCTCCCGCTGCCAAGGTAGGAACCGCTATATGCACAAACCAACCAATTTTCCACAGAAACTGTAAAGTATTGTCTGGTACCAGAGGTTCGGCAAGAACGATTACATAAAGCCCATAGTGTATAAGTACCGAACTTCCTCATTATTAGAGACCCTCCAATAAAATGATCATGCCAGTATCACCAACATAAATATAAGTAAGATAAATGGAAACAAAAGTTTTGTGTAGCAAGACATAGTCGTGAAAGCAGTCAAAGTTAGATAAATGGTCAAAAATGTTTGTGAGTAATCAAGTCATAGAATTAATTTTCAAAAAAACCTGACTTTTTTCAACAACATTTGTGGGGTCCACACTCTGGAGTGTGTGACGAACAGCCCACGGCCGTTCGTCCAAATACGGGGGCGACTAACGGGGGGGTCCCGCTGCCACCAAAACGTGACAGACTGCGGACCCTGTGTCACCACTATGTCACAGTCCCACCACTGACACGGGTGTATCAGCGGACGGAGGGACGAGACACAATGCCGGCACACGGCTATCACAGGCGCAGTGGGGCTTATCTTAGTTATCCCAACACTGGCACCATGTGACCAAAAATATCCAGCAAGCTAATCTCGCTCTACAATTTGCCGCAGGGGGAGTTTAATTTGGATGCCCCACCACTGCTATCAATCTTCCAAGTACTGCAGGGATTTATGTATATCCCACTTTCTCAGTTCCACTTTGGAACTTGCAGCTCTCCGGCGCCCCCCTTACGCTCAGGTCAGTCAGGGAACTGCACCTAGGATAATTGGTCGCCGGACGGGCTGCCTGTTGTGAACCGGCAATTAGGCTTCTGCAGTAAGGGAATTATGAATGCTGGTGCCGCAGACCCTTATTCAGCTATATAAGACCCTTCTAGACTGCCAGCAAGCCGCAATAGCCGTACACAACGCGCTGCCACCAGTCACGGTTACTTAATTCACAGTGTTAAATTAGGAGGGTCCGTGGCAAACCCCTTGAATTAGTAGCGATTATCTATCAAAGGCGTATAGTTCGAGTCTTAGAGCATAGAGACAGATCTAAATAATTATTTCATTTATTTTCCGAAAGAGGACAGTGATTACAGATAAAAGTTGCTATAAAATTGAGACATAAAATATGTACAGTACAGGTATAAAATAAAAGTGGAGAAAACAAAGAGATTACACTCACAGTTCCATATTGTTCCTTAGGCAGACCATGCGGCTAAGGTGGGTGGAGGCGGAGCTGCACTTCTCCGCTCATCTGGGTCTTTCTAGCACGACGACTTGAGCTGTTCTGCCCTGGTTTTGTCCAGGAAATGCTTTATAGACTTGCTATGTGACATCACGGAGAGATGCATGCTGGGTTAATCCCACCTCTCCCTTTTGGATTTAGAATTACACTAGAAAACTTATACTAATCATAACTCCGTGGGGGCAGCCCGCACAGACATATATAGGGCATCATTGGTTGTGATTTGTTGAGTACCATAATTCAAGACCAAATATGCAGTAGTTCTGATACACCGTTTAGCTGGAACACATATCTCAGGTTCTGAAAGGATTACGCTTCGCCAGAACCACGGCAGCGACGCTGTGACCGCCCGGATTACAAAAATGTGATTTTCATATCTCTAGGGTATTTGGTTCTTATGGTATAGTCTCTCATAGTTTTATTCGTTTCAAACAAAGAAGTTTTTCTCGCTCTGAAGAGGAGAGAAGGAAACAAATGGTTGTAACAGCAGGGGGGTCTCCTATTACTAGTGCGAACACAGGCTGTAGAGGAGGGGGGGTGGCACTGCTCTGTGTGTGTGTGAAGGGAGGAGGGATGAAGCTGCAGAGCTAGCAGCCTGGATTGTCATATCTGCCGGATCTTTCTGGAAAGTTACAACAGAAAACATCATATTTTGTGGACAAACCCCATACCTCACAGACATTGTACATCACAGAGTGTACAGACATGGTTATGTGGATGAGAATTTGTCTGAATAGTAGTTTGGTATGTGATTGATCAAGTCCTGGAATTAATTGTGAAATGGGGTAAAATGGGATTTACTGATGAAAATATTCTCTTCATTACTTGTTCCGTAAAAAATACTCTACTTGGGCCCACTAAGCAGAAAATGTAAATTATTTGAAAAAAAAAACCTCTTATAATTCTAAGATGTGTGGTAGGCCTCAAAACGGGGAAATACAAAGGCCAGGTTGAGATGGGCACATGGGGCAATAGTACTCCTTCTACCATGCTTCCTACAAACCCGGCATCTGTTTTGGGCATACTTTTGGCTGGGAGTGGCAGCCGGCAGGGACAAAGCAAGGAAAATGGCGTCTCCGGGCATCCTCAGATTCCAATGCTTTGGAGCATGTTGGAGCATCAGCTGAGCAATGACTAGTCCTCTGAGGCCATTAGAACCATGCCCATGATCAGGGGAGCAGTAGCCTTCTTAGCAGATGTGTCGGCTGACTCAGCCAGGCTAGCCGCCAGATCAGCCGCACTATCCAACGCAGGTCGGAGAGCGGTCTAGTTGAAAAACTGTTCGGTACCTCTTCCCGAAGTGGGCGGAGGTCCTCCAAATGACTCTTTCTCAGGTGGGAGGAAGGCTCTTCCTCTTCCTTCCAGCCTAGGAGAAAATATCATTCAGTCCTTGGATTCTCAACCTGGTGGGGTCAGGGTTGAGAATGGAGTTCTGGAGTTATCCCCCAGACAGATTGATCATTACGGCCCCACGAACGGCCGTCTCAGAGCAGATAACACTGGAGTTAGAGGTAGCAAACACACATCTTGAAAAGTAGCCTCACCAAACTTTGTCAAATGACCAATGCACTAGCAGGACGCAGCAGATTCCCACCGATAAAGGCTGGAGCAGCACAAGTGCCCACCACTAATGAAAACAGCCACCCTATCACTAAAATAGTGATGATGAAGGTGTTAGCTGCCTAGTGGAAAAAAGCACACAGATAGGGCTTGCTTAGGACTTAAGTCACACAGGAAAGTGCGATGCACAGTGTCTGGATAGCAGCCTATTTATAATGCCTATAATGGAAGGCGGGCTGTTCAGCACTATACAGTATATGCATAACACAGAAAACCAAGCCATCAAAAAGAAGCCTGGCTGCATCCTGCAAAAAATGATAAAAAGTGCAATAAAAAGATAAAAAAAAAATAATGGATATGATAAATATTGTATATACTCGTGTATAAGCCGACCCCCCCCCCCCTAATTTTGTCACAAAAAACTGGGAAAACTTATTGACTCGCGTATAAGCCTAGGGTGCACAGTGTGTGGCCCCAGAAAATGCCGCACAGTGAGTGGCCCCAGATAATGCCGCACAGTGAGTGGCCCCAGATAATGCCGCACAGTGAGTGGCCCCAGTTTTGTTGCACAGTGTGTGGCCCCAGATAATGAGGACAGTGAGTGGCCCCATCATGTTGCTGCTGCTGTCGCTGCCTCCGTTACAAAAAAAAATGTATACTCACCTCCTGCCTGCTTCTCATCAGCGTTGCCGGCTCTGGAACGGGGACAGGTGAATATGCCCCCCCGTTCATACTCACTCATGTGGTACCACTCTCTAAACTCATGAATATGCGCATATTCATGAGTTTAATGAGCGGTACCACGTGACCGCTGAAGCAGGAAGAGCACAGCAGCACCGAGAACATGGAGCAAGCAGGGGGACTGCAGAGGGTGAGTATGATCTCTGACACCCCCGATCCCCCTCCCCCGCCGACCCTCCCCGGTATATGACTCGTGTATAAGCTGAGAGGGGGACTTTCAGCCCAAAAAAATGGTCTGAAAATCTCGGCTTATACACGAGTATATACTGTACATTAAATGAGGTATTGGTTACTATTTTGGCCAAAGGAGATAAGCTCGCAACCCAAACGTAAAGGGTCCCCATTTTATTGCAAGTCCTAACTAAACATCAATTCAAAACTCACAGACAGTGAAAAAGGACTTAAAAATCCTGTAAAAAGTTTTAGCAAAAACACATGAAAAGTAGCCTCACCAAACCTGGTAAAATGACTAATGCACTAGCAGGACGCAGTAGACTCCCACCGATAAAGGCTGAAGCAGCACAGGTGCCCTCCACTAATGGAAACAGCCACCCTATCATTAAAATAGTGATGATGAAGGTGTTAGGCTAGTTTCACACTAGCGTATGGAGGAGCTATGGAGGGATGCGGACTTCCTCCGTGAAGCTCCGCCCATGGCCGCACCTCCTCCGTTCAGCTCCGCCTCCGTCGGCATGCGGCCTGCATACCCTATCTTTAGCATTAGGTAGAAGGTCGTGCCAATGTATGCGGATGCCGCCGCATGCGTCGTTTTGACGGTGCGGCAACTGCACCAAAATGCAACACGTTGCGTTCGGCGCAGGGTACGCAGGCCAACTGAGGCGGAGCTGAACGGAGGAGGTGTGGGCGGAGCTTCACAGAGGAAGTCCACATCCCTCCGCAGCTCCTCCCATACGCTAGTGGGAAACTAGCCTTAGCTGCCTAGTGGAAAAAAGCAAAAATATATGGCTTGCTTAGGACAGGATGTACCAGCAGGAGATGAAGGAGCAAGGGTTCTACTCTCCCCTGTTCCTAATAAAGAAGCTGGATTGCTCATACAGGACTATCTTCAGTTTGAAAGGCCTAAACAAGTTTTTGAAGATTCCAATGTTCAAAATGGAATCAATAAAAACGGCAATTCAGCTGCTCTTTCCGGATTGCTATATGGCCGTTCTGAAGGACGCATATTACCACGTGCCAATACACGCAGCATTCAGGAAAAACAGTATTTCCGGGTGTTGGTACCAATGGGAGGCCTCATAAGACACCTTCAGTTCAAGGCACTTCCCTGTGGCCTGGCAGTGGCTCCTCAGGTTTTCACAAAGCTGGTAGCGGAGGTAATGGCCCATCTCAGAGAAAGAAACAGACTAGTCTTCCCATATCTAGACGATTTCCTGATAGTAGGCCATTCCTTCACTCAGTGCCACAATCAAGTGGAGGATATAGCCACCATCTTAAAAAACTTAGAGTGGTGTTTGAACCTGGAGAAGTCAAGGTTACGGTCACAAAAGGCGCAAATCTTTTCAGTAGTCTTGCTCAACTCTTGCTGGCAGGAATGTCGTCTGCCAGAGCAAAAGAAAGAAAAGCTGTTCAGTCTCATCTCCAGGTCATTTCAAAATCCAGGGATGACTGTTATGAATGGGCACCGAGGAGGATAGCAGGCCCAAGCTAAGCCTCAGAAAACCAGAGAGGTTGGTAACTAAGTGGATGCAGACCCCTGATCCTGTCCACACAACTAGCAGTAGCCGTGGAGCGTGCGTACAATGATCCTAGATGCCTCGGCACAGCCGGAGAGCTAACTAAGCCTAAAGCAAGAAAGGGGGATCTAAACTGCCCCGGAGCAGACCCCAAAGGAATAGATAGCCCCCAAACATATATTGTCGGTGAGACAAGATGAAAACACAAACGTAGGCAGGAAAATAGACTGAGCAAACGATGGGGCCCACACTAACTAGATAGGAAAGGAAACACACTGTCTGCAATCACGCAAAAAACCCTGCAAAAAGTCCAACACGTCTGATGCAGAAAAACACTGAAGTCGCATGACTTCGCCCCCACTATATCAGCACTCTGGTATATTCTGAAAGCAAAGCAAAAAGAGACCAATATAACAGGGGACAAAACAAACTGGCACATGCAGTAACATATGGGCGGTGATTCGGCACAGCCCCAGCCGGAGCTGGCTTTCCCGCACAAAGCAGAGATAAACAAAACCAGATCCAATGCAAACAGAATCACAAATGATCCACTTAGCTGAACATGCAGGGAAAGAGCAGGAGACATCAGTGTCAGGAACACCGCATGGCACTTGCTCACTGAGCCAGTGCGTGTGTCCTGAGTAAGACAAACTGCTCAGAGATTCCTGTGGAGCGGGCAGCAGCAGAGAAGATGTGTGCTTCAGACCCACAGGACCTGAAGCACGTGATTGCTGGGGGCATGGCCTAAACTCCAGAGAGCTAGGAGCTGCAGGAAAACTCCTAGAATGGTAACTACGGAACAAAGTTACTAATTGGCATAGACAGGGACATAAACCAGATCAGGCTGGGGTCAGAGCACGAGATGGCACGACAATTACCAAAGGGCCAGACAGAACGGATAGTCAAGATGTAGCCAAGAAGTCAGAAACCAGAGAAGCAGATATACACTACAGAATCAACAGGCAAACTCACAACGGGGGACAGAACCGGATCAGAACCATATAAGCAAGCTATACAAGACAACGAACAGGCACACAGGGGTCACAACACTCGGCCAAAGGCAAAAGTATAACTGACAGGGATTGGAGTTTCTCAGGGCTATAAAAAGCTCTGCCTGAACCAAAGAGAGGCCACAATAATTAACCCCAGGTGTGCAGGTCAAAGCCTGCACTGAGCTCAAGACATTAACCCCTGACATGCAGGTCAAAACCTGCACTGGGATCATGACAATCAGACCACAGAGGGCACAGGAAGAATATCACCAGCAGGGATAGAGGGAGTCAGCTGTCTTAAATCCCAATCAGAAACCCCAGATATCCAATCGTCTTCCTCTGTCAATCACATCAGCTCCACTACCTTCAGTAATCACCAGAGGGAAGCCAGAGAGAGAATTCACAACAGATGACCCTCAGAAGTGCTGTGTCCCTCCTGGGCTCCCTGACCTCATGTATCCCGGCAGTGAAGTGGGCCCAGATCCAGTCAAGGGAGTTGCAGGGGTTCGTCCTATAAAGCCAACATATGTTGCTGGGGTATCTGGAAGGTACACTGACACTACCACGGGAGGTTATACGTTCTCTCCGCTGGTGGTTGAACATAAAATCACTTCGGGAGGGGGTCCATTGGTTTCCTTACATCACCAGCGTAGTTGCCATAGATGCCAGTCCCAAGGGATGGGGAGCACATCTGGACGACCATTTAGTTCAGGGGACATGGTCTGCAATAGAAAGGGAAGCCTTCTCAAATATGTTGGAGCTTCAGGTGTTAGAGAATGCGTTACAGGCTGTCCTACCGTTCCTGCGACACCATCATGTGAAGATATTGTCAGACAATCAGGTTACTGTGGCATATCTAAATCATCAGGGGGGGGTGGCACACGGTCCCAGACCCTAATGAATGTGGCCAGATGTATTTTCAACCTTGCGGAGAAGAACATCTTGTCACTATCTACACTCCACATCAAGGGGAAGGACAATGTAACAGCGGAATTTTTGAGCTGCAGGGCGAATGGTCCCTCAAAACAATGGTGTTCAGGCGTTTGGTGGACATGTGGGGGGAACCGGAGATTGACCTTTTTGCCACTCATCAGAACAGCAAAGTAAAGATGTTCTGTTCCCTGAATCCAGAAGAGAATGGCGGTGGACGCCTTCCGAATCAGATGGCATTTTTCCCTAGCCTATCCTTTCCCCCAATCTGTCTAATACCAGCAGTTCTCAGGAAGATCAGGCAGAACGGGAAGAGGGTAATACTCTTCACTCCCTTTTGGCCCAAGAGGACCTGGTTCTTTTGGCTGAGGAGCATGTCGGTCACCGAACTGTGGGTCCTTCCGGAGGTCCCAGACCTTCTAGCTCAGGGGTCCGTGTTTCATCCTCAGGTGACTGGGCTTCACTTAGAATGTGAGAGGTCGGTGCTAGAGGGTAAGGGGTTCTCTACCAACCTGATCTCTACGTTACTTGCTAGTAGGAAGCCGGACACTACAAAAATTTATGGTAGGACCTGGAAGAAATTTTTGTCATCTACAGGATGTTCTCCAGAGGGAAAGGTACCCCTAAGAGAAATCCTGGAGTTCCTTCAGAAGGGGCAGGAACAGGGCCTGGCACTTAGTACCTTGAAAGTTCAGGTGTAAGCCTTAGGGGCTGTATATGATTACAACCTAGCAGGTAATCGGTGAGTGGTCAGATTTATTAAGGCCTGCACTAGATCCAGACCAGTCCTGAAGACCAGGGTCCCTCCATGTGACTTGAACTTGGTCTTAAATGCTTTAATTGAACCCCCTTTTGAACATTTAGCTGAAGGGTCCATGAATCTAGTTACATTAAAAACCATCTCTTAGTAGCCCTTACATCGGCACGGAAAATCGGCAACATTCAGGCCCTTTCAGCAGATCCTCCCTTTACTATGGTAATAGATGATAGGCAGGATCAGGTTTTAAGACTACCCTATCTGCCTAAAGTAGTGTCTAGATTCCATAGATCGCAGGAGATATCTCTACCTTCCTTCTGTCCTAACCCGAAGAATGATGGGGAAAAGAAATTAAACACCCTAGATGTCAGGAGGTGCCTCCTTCAATATTTACCGGCAACAAAATCTTGGAGGAAGGATAGGGCTCTGTTTATCTCCTTCCAGGGTTCTAGGAAGGGACCGGGAGCCTCGAAGGGTACCCTATCAAGGTGTGTAAGGGAAGCTATCAAGTTGGCCTATGTGGGTGCGGGAAGACTGGTCCCGGACGACCTGATGGCCCACTCTACAAGGGCAATGGCAACATCTTGGGCTGAAAGAGCAAACTTATTCATTGAGCAAATCTGTAAGGCTGCCCCCAGCAGCCATTTTCCCGGAGTCCACCACAACGTAGACCATGGAAGTCCGGGGGTCCCAACCAAACACCCGCAGCATTGCACATCTGATCACCCCTTTCTCCCAATCTGGGGTCTGCAGCATCGCCCCACTCCTGCCTCCGCCAGCATCGAACCTGGAACCCTGCTTCACCGCTGCCACCACCCCTGGTAAGCAGTATGATACATGGATTGTAAGAAGCATCACCATTTTATTCCCAAAAAAATTTTTTTTTTCCTATTTTTCTCAAAATTTAGGGTGTGTCTTATAAACCGCAAAATACAGTAGGTCTAAAGGAAAATCTTTGTGAGAGAAAAGTAAATATTTATTTTTTCCTTCCACATTCCAGAAATTCCTATGAAGCACCTGAAAGGTTAATAAACTTCTTGAATGTGGTTTTGAGTACCTTCAGGGGTGCAGTTTTTAGAATGGTGTCACATTTGGGTATTTTCTGTCATATTGACTCCTCAAAGTGACTTGAAGTGTGAGGTGGTCCCTAAAAAAAAGGTTTTGCAAATTTTGTTGTAAAAATGAGAAATCGCTGATCAACTTTTAACCCATATAACTTCCTAACAAAGTAGACATGTGGGAAATGTTATTTATTAACTATTTTGTGTGATATGACTCTGATTTAAGGGCATAAAAATTAAGTTTGAAAATTGCTAACTTTTCGCCAAATTTCCGTTTTTTTTTTGTTCACAAATAAGCGCAAGTCATATTAAAGAAATTTTACCACTATCGTAAAGTGCAGTGTGTCACAAGAAAACAATCTGAGAATCACCAGGATCCGTTGAAGCGTTCTAGAGCTATAACCTCATACCTGTCCCAGTGGTCAGAATTGTAAAAATTGGCCCGGTCAGGAAGGTGAAAACAGGCTTTGGGGTGAAGGGGTTAAACACCTTTTAACTTTCAGCATAATTGACTTGCCATCTTTATTAATGCAATAATGACAACACTATGTTTGTTTTGTTATATTTTACTAATTTTGTACAAAAAAAGAATTAAAAAAAAATGTGTTGTCACATTAAAACCCAAAACATTATTTTTACATAAACAGAGATGTGCAGGGGTGTGATTTTTGTGAGACAAGCTGAAGTGTTCATCTGCCAATTTAGGTAAATAGGGCTTTTTTTAAATCCTTTTTCATTCCAGATTTTAGTAGGAGGCATAGGAACTCTGCATTGTTTTTGCATATTATGGTATTCACCACACAATAAGTAATTTAGCTTTATAACATTGGTCGACACCCAATTTATATAGTGGTGTTGTTCTATTCTGGAATGGTTATTCATTTTTTTTTTTTTTTTAAAGGCCGCATCCACCTTGTGTGATAAAGAATGACATGGTATTTTGTGTGGGTTGTTGTGGACATAGAGAAACGAAATCTGAATCCAACATTTTTTATTTGCGGCGTTGGTTATTTTCCATAATAAACCACTTTTTATTAGACTGATCCCCTTTCTCATTGTGAATGTAAAACTACGGGCTGACCCCCTTCTTGCAACAAATAATGAATTACATTGGCTTTATGCCCACTTTCCTGGCCCATGATATCAGGACAAAGGCCACTAATCTGATCTGCTATGCCTCCAAACATTGCCACACTCTGATTCTGTTGGCAACAGATGCTGAAAAAAGCATTTATTAGAGGGAATTGGTATTTTATGAAGAAAGCACATGGGTCTTGACCCCAACATGCTCTCTGGATCCTCAGCTTCTTAGAGATGATTCAATCTTTTGAAATTCGAATTCACACCCTTTGACAAATTTCTCCCAAAAATTTGATTTACAGCAAATCGATTAACCGTGAGTCTCAATACTGCAAAGCCTCTAATTGCCTGGACAAATAAGAGTTTTATACTCTGAAGTCTCCTAGGACTCTATTTTAACCACTTTTGAGCTGTTTAATGCAAGCATAACCTTAGGAATGTCCAAGTGACCTCGACATATATGGGTAGGGATAAACTGCTGCTAACCTGCTGTTCAAAGTTAGGTAAAAAAACTGTATTTGTGCTCACGGTGAGGCGTGTACCCTTAGGAGCTTTGCTTTCAACATTGTCTACTGTCAGGATAAATGCTGAGTCATTGGAAAATTCAGTCTTCTGCGCTTTTCTACACAGGAAAACCACACCGTATGCAAGTGAACATACTGTCGGCCTTCGTCTGATGAATGGTTGATCATGGCAGGGTTACAGTATACATCATGCACAGCTCCCGAAATATATTATAGGCTAAGTGCACAGATGCAGTCAGGGCCGGCGTAGCCAGCCAGCATACCCAGGCAAGTGCCGGCGCCTTGGATAAATGAAGGGGGGAGCACTCGCCATCAGTAAAGGCGTAAAACCGGCGGGTGAGGGGCCCGCCAACACTAGAAAATACTTAGCTGGATGTGCGTCTTGAAGTGTATTGCAGCGCACAGACCCATTGGGTGTCCATGTGACTGGGGGCGCATGACAGTGACGTTAAGTGCTCCCGTCTCTTGCACACTGAAGTTAGCTGCCGGCTTCAGAAGAGGACGCTATGCGGTGGGGGAGTGGATGGGAGGTGAATATATTTTTTTTTTTTTAAATTGGTGGGCACACAGAGGCTATACTACTACATGGATGAATATGAGCTGTGCATTATACTGCATGGATGACCATGGGCTGTTCATTATATATGGAGGTGCATTATACGATATGAAGGATGTGGGCTGTGTATTATACTAATATGTAGGACTATATGGTGTGCATTATATATGGAGGTGCATATGCGGGGTGCATAACATTACATGGAGGACTATGGGCTGTACATCATATATGGAGGACTACAGGCTGAGCATTTTACTATGTGGAGGACTATGGGCTGCGCATTATACTGTATAGAAGACTGTGGGCTGTGCATTATACTATATGGAGAAATATGGGACTATACTATATGTATGTTATTGTACAATTTACAATAGATATCACTCATGTAATGTAATAGTAAGTGAAATAATTGGCATTGTAGTATACTTATATTTCTTTTCTGTGCAACATGAATCGTGGTATGTGTGAAAGGGGCCCACTGAGACTCTTTTGTCCGAGTCCCAGGAAAACCTGGAGACGACCCTGGATGCAGTGTTCATCTATACACACCCTTCTGCGATTGCGTGTAAAGCCCCCGTTACACACTGCGATATCGCTAGCAATATTGCTGTAAAGTCACCGATTTTGTGACGTTACAGCGATATTGCTAGCGATATCGCTGCATGTGATACTTACCTCTGACCGGCTCCCCCGCTGATTATCACTGATCGCACGAGAAGCTCCTGGATCATTTCTCGTCGGCCACTTCCTGCTGGGCTTCCTGTGGAGAGACGAGCGACGCGTGGAGCCGGGCGGGAGAACGCAGGATCGCCGCGTCTGACAGGTAAGTAGCGATCCCCGTCCCCAGCGATGTCGCTAGTGAGATCTGGCTGTATGGCAGCTCACTAGCGACCACCTAGCGATGCACCAGCGATCCTGACTGCGTCATTTCACTGGTCGGGATCGCTGGTGCATCGCTATGTGTAACGGTACCCTAAGTCCATAAGAGTGACTGAAATGTTCTGTGGTGGGTCAACTCAGAGTTCACCTCCCTAAGTATGTGGTCTCTGCCAAACCTAATTGACCGTACATTTTATAACTACCATAATACAATGCAAGGTCCTGGACTGATAATGGCCATCTATTCTTGAAGCAATAGCACAGTGTCTGCGTGCCTTATTAAATTTGAATAGTATTTCCCATGGGTAACATGATGTACAGACCATGGGGAAAAGAATCTGGGTTGTATCCCTCGAGTGATCGCCCTCTCCATCAATGTGGCTTAGTGCCAATGAATAACAGTGAATGAAGAACGTGTATTGGAGAATTTTGATGTTGTAGCCGAAGGACAAGCAAAATAAGCACAATCGCTAGAAGATATTAGCCATTACTAATGTAGATTGATTTCTTTTGTGCTCATTCCTGTCTAGGGGTGCAATCCTTGGCAGGGTGCTGCCTGGGGAATTCAACCCAGTTGTTGCCTCCCAAAAATGTATTTCAGTAAAAATGATGGGTTCCATGAAAAATGACAAAAATTTTAGTTATGCAGAACAAACAGTTTTGAACACCCTTTTCAATAGCTTCAGTAAGTGACTTGGGGGCCCTCATCACCTAGTAATGGCAGATTTCAAAATTAAACCAGCTCCAATTTCTATGCTGCATAATATTTACCCATTATTATTTACATATACCTTTATCTGTGCACATCTATATATTGATTTATTTGCCTGTGTGGATTGGATGGGTTGTTACAGACATCTGGTGAGAATTTCATGTCAACAGCACCTTTAGAAATATATTCACTTAGAAAATTGGTGGCGTGTTCAATTCTTATTTTATCTGTTGTATACTGTAGAAGTTTATCTGCTGAAATTCTCATGTAGTATGCAGTTTACAATGCATGACTGTATTACTGTGCTTTCAAATTAATATAACTGTAGTTCTGTGCATTTTGAAATTATGTAGATTAACCTGAATGTTATTTTGTGTTATACAAGTGCTTCTCACAAAATTAAAATATCAAAAAATTTACTTATTTCACTTCTTCAATACAAAAAGTGAAACTCATATACAGTGCTGTGCAAATTAGTTGGGACAAAGCATTGTTTTAAGTAAAATCGCAAGTTGGTTACCAGTCAGTGATTCAAACCAGTTTTAACTGCTTTGAACAGGCACTCACACCTGTTCAAAGCAGTTAAAACTGGTTTCAATCACTGTCTGGTAACAAACTTACGATTTTACTTAAAAAAATGCTTTGTCCCAATTAATTTGCACAGCACTGTATTATATAGAGTCATTGCAAACAGTGATCTATTTCTAGTGTTTATTTCTGTTAATGTTGATGATTATGACTTACAGCCAATCAAAACTCAAAAGTCATTAGCTCAGTAAATAAGAATACTTTATAACACCAGCTTTAAAAAATGATTTTAAAATCCAAAATGTTGGCCTACTGAAATGTATGTCAGTAAATGCACTCAATACTTGGTCGGGGCTCATTTTGCATCAACTACTGCATCAATGCGGCGTGGCATGTGGCACTGCTGAGGTGTTATGGAAGCCCAGGTTGCTTTGATAGCAGCCTTCAGCTCGTCTGCATTGTTGTGTCTGGTGTCTCTCATCTTCCTCTTGACAATACCCCGTAGATTCTCTATGGGTTTAACGTCAGGCGAGTTGGCTGGCCAATCAAGCACAGTGGTAGTGTTGTTTTTAAACCAGGAATTGGTACTTTTGGCTGTGTGGACAGGTGCCAAGTCCTGCTGGAGAATGAAATGTCCATCTCCAAAAAGCTTGTCGGCAGAGGGAAGCAAGAAGTGCTCTAAAAATTTCCGGGTAGATGGCTGCGCTGACTTTGGTCTTGGTAAAACACAGTGGAACTACACCAGCAGATGACATGGCTCCCCTAAACCATCACTGCAATTCAAGCAGCTTGGATTGTGGCCTCTCCCACTCTTCCTCCAGATTCTGGGAACTTGATTTCCAAATTAAATGCAAAATTTACTTTCCTTGTGGAGTGTGTCAATGACTGCCTTCTGAACATCTGTCAAGTCAGCAGTCTTCCCCATGATTGTGGAGCCTTCTGAAGCAGACTAAGGGACCTTTTTAAATGCTTAGGAAGCCTTTACAGGTGTTTTTGTTAATTATTCTAATTTACTGAGATAATGACTTTGGGTTTTCATTGGCTGTAAGCCATAATCATCAACATTAACAGAAATAAACACTTGAAATAGATCACTCTGTTTGTAATGACTCTATATAATATGAGTTTCACTTTTTGTATTGAAGAACTGAAATAAATTAACTTTTTAATGATATTCTCATTTTTGTGAGAAGCACCTGTACTTCTAGTTATTTCCAAGCAGAAGAAGTCTTTCAAATTGTTTAACAGTCAATATTTATGGGTTTTCTTTCTCCAGGTCAACAAAACTTATCAAGAGCATCTGTGTTAATCATAGGATGTGGAGGTTTGGGATGTCCATTAGCTCAATATTTGGCTGCAGCTGGAATAGGTGATATCTGACTTTTTTTTTACTTTGTTTTATTTTCTGTATTTGTTGTGGCACAGTTACTCTAGTACCATGCAAGTCATTTTCCAACACTTTGAACATATATTCAGCGTTTCTTTCCTTGTGTTCAAAGAATTAGCTATCTCTGCACACTCTGATTTACCATTTACACAGCAGGGGCGTGATGCCAGAGAAGTGCAGAGATGAATGATGGCTCTCCTGGACTAGTCTGGGGACAAAAGCGCCGAGATTAAACTTCAGTACATAAACACCTATATAATAAGTGCATTGTGACAAATATCATTAGGAGGCTGATAAAGCACCCCTAAAGGCCCCTTTTACATTTAGCGATGCACCAGCGATCCGACGAGCGATCCGACCCGTTCAGGATCGCTGGTGCATCGCTAAATGATCGCTAGTGAGCTGTCACACAGGCAGACCTCACAGCGATGCAGCAGCGACGCAGCGCATGATACTCACCTTTCACACACAGCGATCCTGACGTCCTCCCGCCCGCCTCACGCGTCGCTCGTCGGCGCCAGCAGGAAGCCCAGCAGGAAGCACCCGACGAGAAATGGAGCCGGACATTCTCGCGCGATCAGCGATGGACAGCGGGGGAACCGGTTGGAGGTAAGTATCACACATAGCGATATCGCTATAACGTCACAAAATCGGTGACGTTATAGCGATATCGCTATGTGTAAAACCCCCTTAACACTTTATGGGGGCATAGTCTGCTGCCAGGTTCCCTAACATGACCCAGGACAACAGTGTACAGCAGTGGGTTACAGAGGAATAGCAGAAGTAGTCCATAATCGATAAAGTATACAAAGGTTTTTTTGTATCTCTTATATGTTGTATTCTGTAGCCATTAGTTAGATATACTATTCCTCTGAAAGTTCACTGCAAAGCTAGTGACTGTACCTGTGCTCCAGCCTAAACTACCAGCCATATATTGAGGGAAAATACCTGGAAGTCCCCTTTAAGACAAGCAAAAAAAAATATATATGTTGCTTAGAAAGTCTGAATTTTTGTACAGAATATAGTTATTTTATGTTATATTACAAATAGTTTGTACTTCAAAAATAGGGTAAAGTTTTAAAGTGTCTCTTTGTGTGCACAGGACGATTGGGATTGCTGGATTATGATGTAGTAGAAACAAGCAATCTTCATAGACAAGTTTTACATGGAGAAAAAAGAAAAGGCATGTCAAAATCTGCCTCTGTTGTGAAAACGCTAAGGAAGTATGTGGTTCTTTAATCGGTTGTCATTTTTAAATTGTTTATCCTGTTAACACCATGAGAACGATGTGTCAAAGCTAAAGGAAAACTTGAGATGTTGTCCACATCAACCAATCATGTTATTTATGTTAAGTTGTAGTGGTTTAAAGGCCTTTTGAAAACTGGGAACTGGAATCTGATTGGTTACTATAGGAAGGTGCACTCTTTTATTGCACTAATTTTGATAAATCTCCCACATTATCTTTTGTTTGTTCATTTTATAATTTGATGATGTTTATTATTAGTTGGGGTTATTTGCATTAGTCTATTTATGACCCTGTCTTCAACTCATGTGATTTGTCCATGTCAATAGAGTATGAAAAATTAAAGTGAAACTGTCAGCAGGATTGTGCTCAGTAAACTACAGACACTGTCATGTTGTCACTGTTATACTGATGAAAATGATAGCTGGGGTGAAGAAATCCATCTTGTGGTTCTTCTGTAATCAGTGTTAGAACTTTTCAGCTAATGATATGCCTGTGATCCAGGGCGCGACTGTGGGCAGAGTCTTATCTTCCTGCTCTGGGCCAGAGAGACCAATGAAAGACCTGACCACAGGTCACCCCGAAGCACAAACATGTTCCTCATCATAGAGACAGAGAGAAAGTACTGATAGTTGAATAAAATAGCATTTATTATTAAGAAAAAAAGTGCAATTCCTCCATTGTTTTTTTTGTTTGTTTTTTTTATGCCATTCATTGTGTATTTTGTCCAAGTTTGTGTGGTTACCACAATACTTCGACTTTTTTTTATATTTAAGTAATGAAAAAATTCAGAATTTTGTATAATAATTCAAAAAATGTGTTGCCATTTCCCAAGACCCGTAACATTTTCTTTGAGTTGATGGGGCTGAGTGAGGGATTGTGAGGTGAGGTTACCATAAAATCCTGCAATTCTTGCATTTTGTTTTTTTTCTTTTTTACGGCTTTTACTAATCAGATTTATTCTATATTTTGACATATCAATCTTTTATTTCTAGAGAGATATCTAATATTTTTTCCTTTACTTTTAATAGTAAAATGTGTGGGAGGGGTTTGATTTAAATTTTTATATTTAAACATTTTTTAAAGGGAACCATCAGCATTATCCATGTTTAAACTAAAGATGATGTCATACTGATTTAATATATACCGTCAGTGTAGAAATCTTCAGCCTGTTTTTTGTTAAAGCGAACCTGTCAGCAGGATTTTCCTCATTAAACTACAGATGCTACAGCGCAGGTGCCGCTGCTGCAGCTATTTTTCTGGATGAAATTTTTTTTTTCTAACCCCACAATGGTATATGCATTCTGTAAAATTGGGGCAGATCAGCAAAGGATCAGTGATCTGTCATTAACCAACAGGCCGCCCCGGAGCATTAACTGAAAGCTACAAATACAGATAAAACAACAACCACAAGACGGATATCAACAACCAAGGCATCATTTCAACAGGTATAACAGCGCCAACCTGACACTGTCTGTAGGTTACTAAGCACAATCCTGCTGACAGGTTCCCTTTAAATCATCGTTAGAAGTTGCAGATTCCTAAACTCTTCATGTATGGGTGCAAGATTATGGATAGGGTCTTCAGCTGTGCAACAGCCCCCCTTCCCCCGCTGCCTTTGGTGTATTTATCTTCTTTCTCATTTAAATATCACACTGTCGCCAACCTAGCTGTGGGCAACGCTTCCGCAGATTGATCTGGTGGTGGGCTTAAGGGAAATGGCACAGGTGGTTGTGCATGCGCAGACTAAGGGTATGTGCACACGCTGCGGATTCTGCTGCGGATCTGCAGAAGATCCGCAAACATTGTACAGTACAATGTTATCCAATGAGTTTTCAAAACCGCAGTGCACATGCTGCGGATTTTTCTGCGCGGATTTGCTGCGGTTTTAAATCCGCAGCATGTCAATTCTTTCTGCAGATTCCGCAACGGTTTGACACCTGTTCCATTGTCCAGGTGTCAATCCGCAGGGGAAAACCGCTGGCCAATCCTCAGGTAAACTGCAGGTCTCTTTACCTGCGGTTTTACCTGCAAATCCGCAAGGAAAAGTCCGCAGTGGAATCCGCACTGTGTGTACTCACCCTTAGATTTCAGCTCAATGAATAGCTGAGATCTCATTCTGCGTGTGACCCACCACAGGCACCTTCTTACTGAAGAATACCGGAGGTCGATCTGCGCATGTGCCGCCACCGGCGTCACTTTCCTGAAGCCAACCACCAGATCAGTCTGTGTGAACGCCACCCACAACTTGGACAGCACAAGAGCAATATTTAAATGAAGAAGATGTTAAAGACTCCAGAGTCTGCTGAGGGGCCGTAGCAAAGCCACAGTTCCACCCCTATGTATGAAGAGCTTAGGAATCTGAAACTTATAACAATGATTTAACAAAAACCAGGCAGATTTCTACACTGCAGGTTTTTATTCAGTATGACAGCACCTTTATGACCATAGTTTTAGTTTAGCATGCATAATTCTGATGACAAGTTCTCTTTAAGTTCTCTTATGGGACTTACTGTAAATCTGTAATTGCTTGATCACTTATACTATATATCAAGTATAGCAACATATAGTGGAGTGTATGGTCTCTTATGGAGTTCAGCCTGTGGCAGAGCTTCATAGGAGTTCCAAAATGGCAGAGATGAGGACATTCAGCAGGCCCGTAGGTGCCATGGTAAGCCTTTGCATTTTTATTATTGTGGGGCATAATTTTGGAACAGAGGGGCACAGAAGATAAAGAAAAATTGGTCCAGAATCCATGGCGCATCATCAATTGAATGAGGTACTCCGTTTAAATTAAAAATTCTAGTGAAAGGTCTTTTAAGTTTGATTAATAATATTTTTTAGCGAATCCTGCTTTGAGCAGGGGGTTGGACCAGATGGCCCAGGAGGTCCCTTCCAACTCTACGATTCTATGATTCTATTTATAATAAGTTACACTTTTGGTTGGAAGGAGATGCTCGAAATAGAAGGATGGATTTTGGAGGTAGTTTCTGAGATTATTCTTAACACTTTTCCAATATAGGACGTAAAGGTACATCCTAGATCAGGTACCTATGTATGGAATGGGCTCAGGGACTAAGCTTGTATCATACACGGCAGGTACCTGCTGTGTCGCTCAGCAATCTGCCTGTAACAGCAGAGAGTAGATGTTGCTGCTGTTATATTCTATAAATGTAGCACTGACTATCTTCACCTCTCCGCTATGTGTTATCATGTTAGCCAGGGGCCTTCCGAAAACCTCAATTGCTGCCATCTCAGTCCCCTTGTACAGCCAAGAACGTAGTTTGCTCTTTTCATTTTTTATCTTTTTATTATTGTCGTATATAGAAGGAGCATTGAAAAATATAAAATCAGCAATTAAACTAAAAAAGCCCCCTAAAAAAAGCATGTAAAATAAAAAAGGTAAGAAATATTAAAATTCAAATGATCCACTTGTTTTATTCCATAAGAAAAAAAAAAGCATATTTTGTATTGCTGCATCTGTATAATTCTGTTCCTTCAAAATAGAACATTAATTAAAGGGAACCTGTCAGTAGGGTTGTGCTCAGTAACCTACAGACAATGTCAGGTCGTCACCGTTATACTGACTAAAATAATACCTTGGTTGATTAAATCTGTCTTGTGGTTGCTGTTTAATCTGTATTTGTAGTTTTCAGTTAATGAGATTCTCATGCTTCGTGGTGGGCCCGGAGGGGGGCTTTATGTGGTGCTCGGCTTGCATATTCATCTGTATGACTTCTGACAGGTCACTGATCCTTCACTGACCTAACCCTATTTTACATACTGCAGCATGATCGCACGTATAATGTGCATTTAATTATTTTATTTACTGATATAAATTTATTCAGGAAAAAAAAAATTCTGTCTCAAAATGGCACCGGCTGTGCCTGCGCAGTAGCATCTATCAGCGATCCAATAGATGTGCAGCTGGTGCCATCTTGCTAGAGGGAAAAAATTGTCTCCATCAAGATGGCGCCGCCTGCGCAGTAGCATTTATCGGATCCTGTGCAGGCATGGCCGACGCCATTTTAAGACAGAATTTTTTTTTTTCATTCTTCTGTAACGACTGTACTCATCAGGTATAAATTTAAGGGCGAAGTCAGACAGCCGTGTAACACGGACGATGATCGCAGTGCAATGCTCGGACTGGCCAGTGGCTCTGCTGACCAGAGTGTGATGACACGTATTTCATTGCAGCTGTCACTCTCCGGTCAAGAGACTGATTGTGTCCTCACATTTATGGTAGCTGCCAATATCAGCTGAAATGTATATGGCTGTGTTTGCGGAACGATTGCTCCTTGGACAAATATTCATTTAACTGTTGATCAACTTTTTTTTAATGTGTACATGGCACTCTTATGTATTACATGTGTGAATACATGTTTAACTTATCAGATGTTAATAATTTTTCTGATTGCTCATTTCAGTTTAAACTCCTCAGTTGAATATGTTCCTTATCAGATGATGCTAAACCCCAGGAATGCTCTGCAACTTATTCAGCAATATCCTTTCAAGTCTTTCTGTAAATGCAGAAAAATGTTATTGTTTCCCCAATGTACAGTGGGGAAAAAAAGTATTTAGTCAGTCAGCAATAGTGCAAGTTCCACCACTTAAAAAGTTGAGAGGCGTCTGTAATTTACATCATAGGTAGACCTCAACTATGGGAGACAAACTGAGAAAAAAAAAATCCAGAAAATCACATTGTCTGTTTTTTTTTCATTTTATTTGCATATTATGGTGGAAAATAAGTATTTGGTCAGAAACAAAATTTCATCTCAATACTTTGTGATATATCCTTTGTTGGCAATGACAGAGGTCAAACGTTTTCTGTAAGTCTTCACAAGGTTGCCACACACTGTTGTTGGTATGTTGGCCCATTCCTCCATGCAGATCTCCTCTAGAGCAGTGATGTTTTTGGCTTTTCGCTTGGCAACACGGACTTTCAACTCCCTCCAAAGGTTTTCTATAGGGTTGAGATCTGGAGACTGGCTAGGCCACTCCAGGACCTTGAAATGCTTCTTACGAAGCCACTCCTTCGTTGCCCTGGCGGTGTGCTTTGGATCATTGTCATGTTGAAAGACCCAGCCACGTTTCATCTTTAATGCCCTTGCTGATGGAAGGAGGTTTGCACTCAAAATCTCACGATACATGGCCCCATTCATTCTTTCATGTACCCGGATCAGTCGTCCTGGCCCCTTTGCAGAGAAACAGCCCCAAAGCATGATGTTTCCACCACCATGCTTTATAGTAGGTATGGTGTTTGATGGATGCAACTCAGTATTCTTTTTCCTCCAAACACGACAAGTTGTGTTTCTACCAAACAGTTCCAGTTTGGTTTCATCAGACCATAGGACATTCTCCCAAAACTCCTCTGGATCATCCAAATGCTCTCTAGCAAACTTTAGACGGGCCCGGACATGTACAGGCTTAAGCAGTGGGACACGTCTGGCACTGCAGGATCTGAGTCCATGGTGGCGTAGTGTGTTACTTATGGTAGGCCTTGTTACATTGGTCCCAGCTCTCTGCAGTTCATTCACTAGGTCCCCCCACATGGTTCTGGGATTTTTGCTCACCGTTCTTGTGATCATTCTGACCCCACGGGGTGGGATTTTGCGTGGAGCACCAGATCGAGGGAGATTATCACTGGTCTTGTATGTCTTCCATTTTCTAATTATTGCTCCCACAGTTGATTTCTTCACTCCAAGCTGGTTGGCTATTGCAGATTCAGTCTTCCCAGCCTGGTGCAGGGCTACAATTTTGTTTCTGGTGTCCTTTGACAGCTCTTTGGTCTTCACCATAGTGGAGTTTGGAGTCAGACTGTTTGAGGGTGTGCACAGGTGTCTTTTTATACTGATAACAAGTTTAAACAGGTGCCATTACTACAGGTAATGAGTGGAGGAAAGAGGAGACTCTTAAAGAAGAAGTTACAGGTCTGTGAGAGCCAGAAATCTTGATTGCTTGTTTCTGACCAAATACTTATTTTCCACCATAATATGCAAATAAAATGAAAAAAAAACAGACAATGTGATTTTCTGGATTTTTTTTTTCTCAGTTTGTCTCCCATAGTTGAGGTCTACCTATGATGTAAATTACAGACGCCTCTCATCTTTTTAAGTGGTGGAACTTGCACTATTGCTGACTGACTAAATACTTTTTTTCCCCACTGTATATGGAGTCCAGCAAGTTCCTTTTCATGCACTGAAAGCGATCCCTGATACAGGATTCGTGTACTATCCTTACATAACCTATAACATATGACGTGATCGCAGACTGCTCCGACAATGTTCCAACCAGATATCTGATCAATGATGCTTGTGTGGCCGCTGGTAAACCATTAGTATCAGCAAGTGCATTAAGATGGGAAGGCCAGGTGATTGTTTTTGACTTTTTGACGTGCAATAATAAGTTTCAGTGATGGATAATCCAAAATGGTACTGGAGGTTCCACATATTGTTTTTTATTTTAAATGCAACAGTATTTTCAGCAATTTCTAAGCCTTAGGCTGGGGTCACACTGGCGAGGAATACGGCCGAGTGAGAGGCGCTAAAAGCACGCATTACACACGGACCAATGATTCTCTATGGGGTCCCTCGCACCAGCCGTATATTTCTCATCCGTATTCTATGGTCCGTGCCAATCGCAGCATGCTGCGATTGTCAGCGTACTACGGCCATAGTACGCCAATGCAAGTCTATGGGTGCGCAAAAAATACGGATTACACACGGAACACACATGTGACCTGCGAGAAATACGCACCAGGTGTCTTTTAGCAAAGCCGGCAATTCAGTGCGCTATACCGTAAACTCACACTGACAGGTTTTATAAAGAAACGAAAGAATAGATATATACACATAGAATATATATTTAGATATATATATGTATTCTATGTGTCTACATCTATTCTTTGGTTTCTGTTAGAAACCCTGTCATAGGGCTCCATTATATGTCCATTTTGCAAGCCTGTGAGAAAATCTCACCATACGGATGCCATACAGATTACATACGGATGCTGACATGCGCAAAATACGCGACCACACCTTGATTACGGATGACATACGGAGCACTGTTTAGGGGCCATTCATCCGTATTACGCATGTAAAATACTGACCGTATTTTGCGTCGGATAGTGTGACCCCGGCCTTAGTCTGTATGTGCCATCCAGTATAACAGAAGCCATGGTGCTCTGCTAGATCCATCATATGACTAGAGCCTAGTAGGCTTTGTTGTATGGTGATACGTTTTTATGCAAGAAACAAGCATTGCAGTTTTTTTCATCACATCTGCCAAGACTGCTGAAGAAAGCTCCATGTGATATTTGTTTTTAGTTTTCAATAAATGTGCAAATATTTCTACATTTCTGTTTTTTTTCAGTGAAGATGGGGTGCAGAGTGTACATTAATGAGAAAAAAATGAACTTTTTTAAATTTACCAAATGGCTGCAATGAAATAAAGAGTGAAAAATGTAAAGGGCTCTGAGTACTTTCCGTACCCACTGTATATTCAAATATCGTGTAGTATAGCGTAAAACCAATTTCCGCTACCTAGAGATATATAAAATCTTAGAAACAACCCTCACTAAGTTATGCTACAAACCATTATATATAATTGGCACCTATTAGATCACAACGGATATCGTCATAACCTGGCAGAGACCGTTCAATTTTTGTTTTAGAGCAGGGCTCGAAACTTTGCTGGGTATATGGTCTGCACATAGAAAAAAATTGAATTTGGGGGGCTGCATTCTTTGTATGACAAAGTGACATTTTTAGCGATACCATTTTTTCTATACACCTTTTGATCATATATACAGTGCCTTGCAAAAGTATTCGGCCCCCCTGGAACTTTTCAACCTTTTCCCACATATCATGCTTCAAACAAAGATACCAAATGTAAATTTTTGGTGAAGAATCAACAACAAGTGGAACACAATTATGAAGTTGAACGAAATTTATTGGTTATTTCAAATTTTTGTGGAAAGTCAAAAACTGAAAAGTGGGGCGTGCAATATTATTCGGCCCCTTTAACTTAATACTTTGCTGCGCCACCTTTTGCTGCGATTACAGCTGCAAGTTGCTATATATATATATATATATATATATATATATATATATATATATATATATATATATATATATATATATATATATACACTCACTGGCCACTTTATTAGGTACACCTGTCCAACTGTGTGTTAAGACTTAATTTCTAATCAGCCAATCACATGGCGGCAACCCAGTGCATTTAGGCATGTAGACATGGTCAAGACAATCTCCTGCAGTTCAAACCGAGCATCAGTATGGGGAAGAAAGGTGATTTGAGTGCCTTTGAACGTGGCATGATTGTTGGTGCCAGAAGGGCTGGTCTGAGAATTTCAGAAACTGCTGATCTACTGGGATTTTCACGCACAACCATCTCTAGGGTTTACAGAGAATGGTCCGAAAAAGAAAAAAAATCCAGTGAGCGGCAGTTCTGTGGCTGGAAATGCCATGTTGATGCCAGAGGTCAGAGGAGAATGGGCAGACTGGTTCGAGCTGATAGAAAGGCAACAGTGACTCAAATTGCCACCCGTTACAACCAAGGTAGGCAGAAGAGCATCTCTGAACGCACAGTGCGTCGAACTTTGAGACAGATGGGCTACAGCAGCAGAAGACCACACTGGGTACCACTCCTCTCAGCTAAGAACAGGAAACTGAGGCTACAATTTGCACAAGCTCATCGAAATTGGACAGTAGAAGATTGGAAAAACGTTGCCTGGTCTGATGAGTCTCGATTTCTGCTGCGACATTCGGATGGTAGGGTCAGAATTTGGCGTAAACAACATGAAAGCATGGATCCATCCTGCCTTGTATCAACGGTTCAGGCTGGTGGTGGTGGTGTCATGGTGTGGGGAATTTTTTCTGGGCACTCTTTGGGCCCCTTGGTACCAATTAAGCATCGTTGCAACGCCACAGCCTACCTGAGTATTGTTGCTGACCATGTCCATCCCTTTATGACCACAATGTACCCAACATCTGATGGCTACTTTCAGCAGGATAATGCGCCATGTCATAAAGCTCGAATCATCTCAGATTGATTTCTTGAACATGACAATGAGTTTACTGTACTCAAATGGCCTCCTCAGTCACCAGATCTCAATCCAATAGAGCATCTTTGGGATGTGGTGGAACGGGAGATTCGCATCAGGGATGTGCAGCCGACAAATCTGCGCCAACTGTGTGATGCCATCATGTCAATATGGTCCAAAATCTCTGAGGAATGCTTCCAGCACCTTGTTGAATCTCTGCCACGAAGAATTGAGGCAGTTCTGAAGGCAAAAGGGGGTCCAACCCCTTACTAGCATGGTGTACCTAATAAAGTGGCCAGTGAGTGTATGTGTGTGTATATATATATATATATATATATATATATATATATATATATATATATATATATATATATATATAATTTTCTACAGTTGTGTTTCATTCAATTGGTCACATACAGTAATATTGTCTTACAATTAGCACCATATAATAATTCTGGCAAACATCTTAGTAATGTCCACCAATCCTGGTTCCCATCTTGTAGTAATGCCTAATTCTGGTCCCCATATTGTAGTAATGCCCCCATCTTGTAGCCATACCTCATCTTGGTGTAATGTCTCCATCCTGGTCATCATCTTGTTGTATTGTCCCCATCCAGGTCCTCATCTTATATTAATGTCCCTATCCTGGTCCTAATCTTGTAGTAATGTCCCCATTCTGGGCTCTCATCTTGTAGTAATGTCCCCATCTTGGCCGTCATCTAATAATAAGAATAATAACCTGAGGCTCAGGTTATTATTCTTATTATCAGAATTCTGTTCTTCCTGACGGCTTGGTTGTATCTTTCCCATTTATCATCATATATTGGCCGTCATCTAGTCGTAATGTCCCTATCCTGGTCCTCATCTTGTAGTAATGTCCCCATCCTGGTTTCCTTCTTATAGTAATGCCCCATCCTGGTCCCCATCTTGTAGCAATGTCCCCATCTTGTAGTATTGTGCCCATCCAGGTTCCCTTCTTGTACTAATGTAATGTCCCCACCCAGGACCCATGTTCCCATCCAGGAGTAATGTACTCATCCAATTCTCCATCCAGGAGTAATGTCTCCTATCCTGCACATAAAAGAAAAAAAAAATTCTTCTCACCTGTCCTCCTTTTCTGCATATGTGGCCCACAGGCACTGCAGACCCATTGACTATCGCGGCCCGGTCCAGGAGGCCACCAACGACGCGCATTCAATTTAAATGTAATGCCACACAGAGACAAGCTCTGTACACAGCAGTACCAATGACAGCCTTCAGCCAATCGAAAGCCAGCAGCTGACATCGGGGTGCCAGCACGGCAGCTTATGATGTCACTGCCATGCGCCGTCACACCAATGCCAGCTGCTGACGTCTGATTGGCCGGCGGCTGGCATTTGTATTGGTGTTCAGAGAGCTTGTCAATACATTTCAATTGAATGTGTCCAAGGGTCAGCAGTGCCTGCGGATCACATGAAGCAGCTTTTGGGGCCGCATGCAGCCCGTGGGACGCATGTATGACACCCCTGTTTTAGAGCCTCCATATTACACAAAACTCCTTTCTATACATACTTAATAGGTGCTAACCATATATAATGGTTTGAAGTATAACTTATTGAAGGTTTTATATATATGATTTTATATGTAATCAAGGCCGAAAGTCTTGGCACCCTTTAAATTGTTCCAGAAAATTATTGCAATGACACATTTTGTTATACACAAATTTCCTTTATGTGTATTAGAACAACACAAAAAACCTGCAAAAAAGGACGTATTTTCACACAAACCCCCCAAAATGGGCAGGACAAAATTGTTTCAAGTATGTGATGCTAATTCAAACTCAATTAAGTAATGGGTGTGGGCAATATGAAAAATCTCCCCTTTTTAATCTGATTTTCAGGTGTGAAGTTGACTCCATCAATATATGCCAACAATTTTGTCCAGACCATTTTGGGGGTTTTGTGTGAAATGATGTCCAATTTGTCTTTTTCTTTCCTGTGTTTTTTTTGTGTTGTTCCAATACACAAAAAGCAAATAAACATGTGTATACCAAAACTTGTCTAACTGCAATAATTTTCTGGAGGAAATACTTAATTTTCTGGAATAATTTCAAGGGGGAGGTCAACACTTTTGGCCATGACTGTATCTCTAGGTGGGGAAAATTTGGTTTTGCACTATACTACACGATATTTATATAGACATGGTTATTGGTGTGTGGTTTAGTGCTAGGTCCTTTGTTTCTAGAAGACCTAATACAGGTTATATTTTAGATGCCCATACTGTAGATTGCTTTTCAACGTTAATAATTAGTTTATTTTTATGTTGAATTTAAAGGGGTTGTTCCATGAACAAAGTACATTTTCATGACTAGGTCTTGGAGTAATTTTTCCACAATTGGATTAAAAATGTTCCTGTACTAAAATTATAAATTTGCCCACTGCTGTGTACGGTCTTATTTGATGTGTCGACCATGCTCTGGTGCATGGTCGGCCCATACCACAGCTCCTGGCCAGGGGAGGAATCATAAGAGCATATACAGATGACATAGCAGGGGCTCTCAGCTGCTGCTTTCTGAGGTATGAGCTCAGCAGCCACTGACTTCATTTATGATGAGCTCATAGGGCTGCTGTAGATGCAGCAGAAAATGTGTTGCCTCAGAAAGAAGCAACTGGGAGCCCCTGCTGTCTTTGTATAATTGCTCGTCATAACTGACTTATGCTTCCTTCCTAGGCCACGAGCTGTGGTATGTTCTGACGATGAGCTGTTCCAGCCAGGCTCCCGATTACTTCAGCAATGGATTTTTTTTAACTCATTCAATTGTGGAATTACCGTATTTTGCTTATTATAAGACGCATCAGTTTATAAGACTCCCCTCAAATTTTTGGACAGAAAACAGGTACTTTTTTTTTTTTTATAAAATGTTGATGTGTGTGTTTTAATCTGCTTTTACACTAGCTTACCTGGGGGGGGGAGGCGACTGTGATGGAGCAGGGTCCCAGGTGGAATGGTCGCTGCTGCAGGAAGCTGGCGGAGGCAGGAGTGGAGCGATGCTGCGGGGCTCAGGCTGGTAGGACGGGTTGTTTGGTGGTGTGGGAGCTCTGCCGACATTGTTAAAGCCCAGAGCCCCACATCTTCCATACTTTTTAAAGCAATGGACTCAAGGAACATGGCCTCTGGAGGCGGCGCATGCGCAATTGAGATCTCTGTGCTGATCTCCACCTCCGGCAGTCAATTTCCCGCCGTCCACCACCTTGAAGAGTATGGAAAGTAAGTGGCTCTGAACAAAATGTTGGCTGAGCCCCTGCACCACCGAACACCTCGTCCTACCAGCTTGGAGCTGCGGCTGAGCCCCACTTCTGCTTCCGCTGCTGCTAGAAGATTCCTGCAGCAGCGATCTTGGGACCCTGCTCCACAGCAGCTTCAGTTCGGATTACCCTATTTTCCCGCAAAATTTTGGGGGAAAAAAGTGCGTCTTATAATCCCAAAAATACGGTAATATTTCAACATCTATTAATTAAAATATATTTTGTTTGTGGGAAAAAATATATATGATATTGTTCCACAGTGGCACAATCTTAATTTTAATTAACAATGAGCACTTTTCAAACAGAATTTAAAAAAAAAAAATCTTTACTAAAGTAAATTTTCTTTTTAGCTTACAGTGTATAATCATAAAGGAGGACCTTGTTACCGGTGCTTATTTCCTGTGCCTCCACCTGCAGAGACTGTAACTAACTGTGCAGATGGTGGTGTTCTTGGTATTGGTAGGTGTATATTACATTTATTTTCATTAGTTCAATTTCTGAGCTTGCTATTTCTTATCTAATGTGAACATTTTTATAAGTGTGAATTGTTCTTGAATTTAGTTAATTGAATCATTATTTATTGTATATGGGAAATAATTTGTATATTTCTTTCAGTGCCTGGAATCATGGGATGCATGCAAGCTTTGGAAGTGTTTAAGCTTGCATCTGGAATGGCCTGTATCCTTTACTGTAGTTTTAGTAGAGTTATCTTGAGATATAACCTATGACTGGGTGTATGGCAGAGCAGGCAGGGACAGCAGACTGGTGAACAATCCAAAAGACCTTTATTGGCACTTGAAGAATATTCCACCTAACATAGATATGGTTCCTTAGGGTCCCGTTACATATAGCGACGCTCCAGTGATCCCGACAATAATACAACCTGGTAAGGTAGATCTCTTCAGCGACGCAGCAACGATCCGGCGATCCGTATAACGACTTCGGCGGTCGTTGGTGCCTTGTCACACAGCAGCTTTTCTGATGATTCCTGCCTGCGTCCCTGAGTTCGGCGTCAAACACAGCGATGCATACTGGACAGCGGGATGTCGAGGATGAAAAAAATGACCCAGGACATTCGAGCGCGATCAGTGATATCCAGTGGGGGAGGCCGGTCGCCGCTGCGTGTCACATGTAGCGATGTCGCGGTTGCGTCACAAAATCGGTGACGCTTCAGTGATCTCGCTAGCGATCTCGCTATGTGAGACGGGGGCTTTAGAGTCTGTAACGTGACTGCAACAAAAGGAACAAATCTGGGGGCACCACCCGGTAATCCGACGCCAAGGAAATTGCAACATTGGTCTTTTGAAAAGCTTCTATAAACCAGCAGGATATGAAAAGTGGATGACAATGGTACATAGCATATGATCTCCAGTCTCTACGAGTCACAGTAGTGTCACCTGGATCTGGCCTTGAACAGCAGTTCTTAAGTAGATCTTCCTAGACATAATAACTGCCAACCCCAAACATGAGTCTTTCCTTTTCTACTTTCTTGGAATCAACCCCCTGGTTAGGGAGAGATACTTGCACCCCAACCCAGATACATTTAGTTCAAAGATTCATAGAAGCTCCCAGAGACCCTGTCTCCAGCCAAAGGATTGAAGGGTCAGGCTCCATTTTCATCTCTCCTTTGGCTTAAACTCTGCTTGCTGCACCCACTAATAGTCATTGTATATCTCCCACATTGTTTCCTAGGAGAATATCTGCAGACAGGCCACTCATCACACCAACCATACATTGCTTGCCCCCAAAGCCAAAGTCCAGCTCTACAGTCGCTTTTGTAATATACCTTCATTTGACTCTAGCTAATTCAATGGTAATTCTAGATTCTTGTATTGTATCTGGCTGAACCACTCTAGGATCAGCTATGGTGAGAAATGCACCCACTCTAGGATCAGCTATGGTGAGAAATGCGCCGGAGTTACAAAAATCAAGAATTCTCCTATCAACAAGCAGTACCTCTGGTAAGTGCTTTCTTTGATGATTGGAGGTACTCGTGGCCGTGTCTCGCACCCCATAAACCCCAAGTGATCGAACATGGGTGCCTGAGTCATTAGGCAAGTCAACTTTTAAGTGGTAACACCTTTCCCTCCGTTGTAGTTAACAGTCGATAATAAGTTGATTTGGTGCAGGATCATTTCTTATTCGTCCAGCAGGGCCGGTGGCTTGCAGATGCCCAGACTGCACACATCGGTAATATCTGTGCTGTGTTGCACTCCCGCTCCCCTGCCCCCCCCCCAATTTTCATTCTGGAGGTGGTAAGGGAACATGGAGGCTGTTACCCAAGTGTAGGTGCAGAAGGTGGTTTTTGGGGTTGAGAACAACTCCTCCACTGGATAGCTGGGCATGTGGCCTGCAGATGCCTAAAACAATAAAGTCTGTTCTGTACTACGTTCCTTCCCAGTTGCATTCTAAAAGACGAGGTAGGAGTAGCTGTAGACACTTTCATACGGGTAGAAATATGAGATGGTGGTCTGGTGATACAGTGAACATTGGAGACTAAAGGACAATGGACTACTGGTGGTGGGGAGCTGGCAGTCCTCTCTCCATCCATCAGCAGATTCTTCCGCTGGGGATTGATAGTAAGAACCCCATCAGCTAAAGCTGCAGCTAGTTCCACTATTGCTGGTGTCCTTTCATGCACCCATTCCCTAATCTTAGTGAGCATTTGGCAAAGAACTCTTTTAGGATAACCTGGAGAATGGTCTCCCGAGTTAAGGCCACCTCTCCCTCCAGCTAATAATGACATGCTGATTTGATCTTATGAGCATACATTTTAAAAGAGCCTTCTCTATTACAGACTAACGATCGGAATTGACTTTTATAAGTGTATGGAGTTACCACATAATGTTCCAGGATGGTTTCCTTAATATCCTCATATTTGCAGTTCCACCGAGGTTCCATAACTTGATATGCTTCTGCAGATCTTTCCCCTAAGGCCATGTACACATTTTGATTATTTGGTCAGTATTTTTCATCAGGATTGGTAAGCCAAAACCTGGAGCAATTAGTGGAAAAATATAATAGAAACACATGCAAACACTTCTGCATTTTTTTACACACTACTTGTTTGACTTACAAATACTGAGGTAAAAAAACTCACCAAATACTCAACGTGTGCATGTGGCCTAAGAGTCCCACCAGATGTCTGATCCGCTCCATTTCTGGAACTTCCATTAACTGACATTGGTGTTCAAAGTTTTGGAAAAATCCTTCAATGTCCCCTGAAGTCTCATTAAATGGATTAATGAGGACATTGCTGAACTTTCTTGGGGATTACCTTATGGTGGGTGTTGTGATTTCTAGTTGCTTCCACAGTGAGCTGCCTTTCACCAGCTCTCTGAATGACCTTCCGTTTATCCTTTATGGTGTCTTTGTCCCCAAGCAATGCCATCTTCTCATACCACACAACCCTCTGACTTTTCCAGGTAATTACCTATAGGTCCCATCTTTCCTGCAATTGCTCTGACAATCCCTCTCCAGTACAATCTTGAAGGCTACTTCCTTCTAAAACCTCAATTAGTTGATCTTTGGACAGTCCTTTGCAACTAATCCCTATTTCACGGGCCTTTGTAGGTTCACCGCAGTCCAACTCCTGTATCCTGAGGTTCTGATTCCATTTGTTGCTGTTCTCCATTCTCTCTGCTCTTTTCTCACTTCTGTCAACCAGTTTGTGACAGGGTGTGTTATGGAGCAGGCAGGGACTGGACACCAGTGAACAATTGAAAAGACCGTTATTGACAGTGAGAGAATATTCCATCGAACATCGATATAATTCCTTAGAGTCTGCAATGTGGCTGCTACAAAACGAGCAAATCCGTGGACGCCACCTGGTAATCAGACACCAAGGAAAATGTAACCCTGGTATTTGGAATGGCTCTTCTAATCGAGCTTAGCAGATGATCTCCAGTCTGAGAGTCCCAGTAGTGGCACCTGGATCTGTCCCCAGCAGCAGGTCCTAGCCCTTCCAAGACATAACAACTGCCAGCCTCAAACATGAGTTTTTCTTTTTCTACTTTCTTCTTGGGATTAGTCCCCTAGCTGGGTAGAGAATATCACACCCCCGTTAACCATTAGGTACATTTAATTGAACCCCTTTCCGACATCGGGAGTATATTTTCGCCGATGTCTGACTCCCTCCCTTTGGATGTGGGCTCCGGCGGTGAACCCACATCTTTCCTGGGACATGTCAGCTGTTTTGAACACCTGCCATTTGCCCGCAATAGCCAGGGGTGGAATCGCAATCTACCAGCGGCTGTTAACTAGTTAAATGCCGTTATCAAATGCTGACAGTGGAATTTAAATGTCGCTTTCAGCAGTCGCGCTGGAAATACGCACACCGGTGACCCACGTCACGTGATCGCGGGTCGCAGGTGTGTTGGCATGACAACCTGAGGTCTCCTGGAAACCTCTATGGTTGTCAATGCCAGATTGCTGTGAGCGTCACCCAGTGGTCGGCGCTCATAGCAAGTCAGCAATTCTACTACATAGAAGCAATCTGACCATCGCCTCTATGTAGCAGAGCCAATTGGGTTGTACCAGCTTCTAGTCTCCTATGGAAGCTATTGAAGCATGGCAAAAGTATAAAAAAATGTGTTTAAAAACATTCAAAAATATAAAAGTTCAAATCACCCCCCTTTCGCCCCATTCAAAGTAAAACAATAAAAATCAAATCAAACATACACATATTTGGTATTGCTGCGTTCAGAATCGCCCGATCTATCAATAAAAAGAAAAAAAAAAAAAAAAGATTAACCTGATCGCTAAACGGCATGACGAGAAAAAAAGTCAAAATGCCAGAATTACGTTTTTGGTCACCCCGACAATGCATTAAAATGCAATAACGGGCGATCAAAGGATTGTATCTGCGCCAAAATGGTATCATTAAAAACGTCAGCTCAGCATGCAAAAAATAAGCGCTCACCTAACCCGAGATCACGAAAAATGGAGACTCTATGGGTCTCAGACATTTTTTTTTTTTTTTTTAAGCAAAGTTTGGAATTTTTTTTCACCACTTGGATGAAAGAGAACCTAGATGTGATTGGTGTCTATGAACTCATAATGACCTGAAGAATCATAATGGCAGGTCACTTTTAGCATTTAGTGAACCTAGCAAAAAAAGCCAAGCAAAAAAACCATTGTGGGATTGCACTTCTTTTTTTTGCAATTTCACGACACTTGGAATTTTTTTTCCCTTTTTCTGGTAAAACCAATGGTATTGCTAAAAAGTATAACTTGTCCCCCAAAAAACAAGCCCTCACATGGCCATATTGACGAAAAAATGAAAAAATTATGGCTCTGGAAAGAAGGGGAGCGAAAAACCGAAAAAGCTCCGGGGGTTAATTGGTTAAAGAGTCAGGGAAAGTCACAGAAGCCCTGTCTCTGGCTAGTCTGAAAAGTTGTGGAACAACAAAGCCCTCTCAGTGAAAGATACACAGGCTCCCACCAAATGTAGGCAAGGATTGCTAATGGAGGTCGCCTTGGGATGACAGATTGTTACATAACCCTCCAAAGCTGTTTATATGGGTATTTAGCTCATAGAAAGCTTAAAAAACTGATACCTTGATATCCGCAATCCGATATGTCCAGATAAATCCATGTTTTTCTTATATGTAAATGAGCTGTTAAGATCTATGGGCCGGACACTGACCTGCATGAGAATCTGCCTCCAGAGCGTTTTTTGAATGAAAGGAAGTGTTACCAGTGTGAGACAAGTAACTAACACAAAACACATTTCCTGTAGCTCTCACAGCTCTACTGTATTGCAACACTGTCTGTCTGTGAGAAATCAGAATTTTTTATTAAACAGGTATTCAACTAACAAACAAGATATGAAACCAGAGTACAAAAATATACTGCAAAATTAAATCACTGTTAAGAATAAATGCAAAAGCAAAATTTGTGAATTGCTCAATAATTAATCCAAAAACATTTAAGGCGAGTATGAGTCAATATGGAGAAATTGTGCATAGTCTTCATGGATCATCACAAAATAACTAGAATTGAAATGTAGTAAAAGTTGTATAAATTAGTAGTCCATTGCACAAAATCTCCACCTGGTGGAGTCAAATAGCGGATGGAAAAAGTGGTGACCGCAAACTGTGTGTCCGACAGGACAATATATGGTAAATGCTGGCTAGATGAGATTAGTATAAACCTAAAGGAATTGTTCCATCCCCAGGAATAAATAAATATATATCAGTGTAAAGTGCTAAGTGCTTTAAGTATAACCTGTTAGGAGCAATGCCTTCGAAATAGTCAAAATAAACCAAACATTAGTAATCCTTGTTGTTCCGTTTGACTCCACCAGGTGGAGATTTTGTGCAATGGACTACTAATTTATATCACTTTCACTACATTTTGCTTGTATCTTGTGATGATCCATGAAGACTATGCAATATTTGTCCATACGGACTCATACTCAATGTAAAGCTTTTTGGATTACTTATTGAGAACGTCACAAATATTGCTTCTGCATTTACACTTGCCAGTGATTTAATTTTGCAGTATATCCCCTTTTTGTACTCTGGTTTTATATCTTGTTTGTAATGGGAATACCTGTTTAATAAAAATTTCTGATTTTATTGCTAATGGGAGTACCCTCTTTTTCAGCTTAATGATTCACTTCTACTCCCATGGACTCCTAGGACCTTTTTAGTTTATATGTAACCCTGATAGAGATTTCTAAGATCACAACGATTACAGTCAGAATTTTATGAGATCCTCTCTGCATGTCACCTCTGTCGATTCTAAAATTTTTTACAATCAGCAAGTTTTTTTTTTTTTCAACAACAAAATTTTATTGAATTTTACAGATAAGGTAAATAAAGAAAATCTCGATACAGACATACAGTTACATCTCAAAAATATTGAATATCATCAAAAAGTTAATTTACAGTGCCTTGCGAAAGTATTTGGCCCCCTGGAACTTTTCAACCTTTTCCCACATATCATGCTTCAAAATATGAAGATACCAAATGGAAATTTTTGGTGAAGAATCAACAACAAGTGGGACACAATTGTGAAGTTGAACAAAATTTATTGGTTATTTTAAATTTTTGTGGAATTTCAAAAACTGAAAAGTGGGGCGCGTGCAATATTATTCGGCCCCTTTAACTTAATACTATGTTGCGCCACCTTTTGCTGCGATTACAGCTGCAAGTCGCTTGGGGTATGTCTCCATCTGTTTTGTACATCGAGAGACTGCAATTCTTGCCCATTCTTCCATGGCAAACAGCTTGAGCTCAGTGAGGTTTGATGGAGATCGTTTGTGAACAGCATTTTTCATCTCTTTCCACAGATTCTCGATTGGATTCAGGTCTGGACTTTGACTTGGCCATTCTAACACCTGGACACGTTTATTTGTGAACCATTCCATTGTAGATTTTGCTTTATGTTTGGGATCATTGTCTTGTTGGAAGACAAATCTCCGTCCCAGTCTCAGGTCTTTTGCAGACTCCAACAGGTTTTCTTCAAGAATGGTCCTGTATTTGGCTCCATCCATCTACCCATCAATTTTAACCTTCTTCCCTGTCCCTGCTGAAGAAAAGCAGGCCCAAACCATGATGCTGCCACCACCATGTTTGACAGTGGGGATGGTGTGTTCAGGGTGATGAGCTGTGTTGCCTTTACACCAAACATATCGTTTAGCATTGTTGCCAAAAAGTTCGATTTTGGTTTCATCTGACCAGAGCACCTTCTTTCACATGTTTGGTGTGTCTCCCAGGTGGCTTAACACAATTGCGGCATGCATTATACATGTAAGAGAAAACCATGTAAATCTAAGTAAAGAGAAATCAATTACTACTCACATATATGTGTGTGTGTGTGTGTGTGTGTGTATGTGTGTATATATATATATATATATATATATATATATATAACTAGGACTATGGAGGGCATACTGCAAATAAACATAAAGACAACACAGAAAAACGCAGTCAAGCGTCCCATAAAATATTACCTTTATTATATATCAAATATAAAAGTGAACAACCAGGTACATTGAAAAAGAGGGGGGAAAAAAGGAATGCGTCCACCCATTGTACCTGGTTGTTCACTTTTATATTTGATATATAATAAAGGTAATATTTTATGGGACTCTTTTGACTGCGTTTTTATGTGATGCCTCCCAGGTGGCTTGTTGCAAACTTTAGATGACACTTTTTATGGATATCTTTGAGAAATGACTTTCTTGCCACTCTTAATAATAATAATCTTTATTTTTATATAGCGCTAACATATTCCGCAGCGCTTTACAGTTTGCACACATTATCATTGCTGTCCCCGATAGGGCTCACAATCTAAATTCCCTATCAGTATGTCTTTGGAGTGTGGGAGGAAACCCACGCAAACACGGGGAGAACATACAAACTCCTTGCAGATGTTGTCCTTGGTGGGATTCGTACCCAGGACCCCAAGCGCAGCTTTGCAGTGCTAACCACTGAGCCACCGTGCTGCCCATGCACTCTTCCATAAAGGTCAGATTTGTGCAGTGTACGAATGATTGTTGTGCTATTGACAGACTGTCCCACCTCAGCTGTCGATCTCTGCAGTTCATCAAGAGTGATCATGGGCCTCTTGGCTGCTTCTCTGATCAGTCTTCTCCTTGTTTGAGATGAAAGTGTAGAGCAGGGGTCTCAAACACGCGGCCCCTGAGGCAGGCATCTGCGGCCCGCGGTGCACCACATGTCTCCCTGAGGCAGGGGGAAGACACGCATTCAGGAGTGGCGATGGCATTGGCTGTTGTGTGCACACACTGCACAGGACCTGTGATGAGGTCACACGAGAGGGAGGAGTTTGGTGTCACATGATCAGGGGCTTCAGTGTGTGCAGGACAGACGCTGCTGTCTGTGTGCTGGTTGTCATGGTACTGGATGAAGGTAAGTTTATGCGTGGGGTCAGGAGGGGTTTACAGGGTGGATAGAGCCGAGCCCTGTGTGTTCGAGGTGTATGGAGTGGAGCCCTGTGTGTATGAAGTGTACGGAGCGGAGCCCTGTGTGTACGAGGTGTACGGAGTGGAGCACTGTGTGTACGAGGTGTATGGAGCGGAGCCGTGTGTGTGCGAGGTGTATGGAGCCCTGTGTGTATGAGGTGTACGGAGCGGAGCCCTTTGTGTTCAAGGTGTATGGAGTGGAGCCCTGTGTGTATGAAGTGTACGGAGCAGAGCCCTGTGTGTTCGAGGTGTATGGAGTGGAGCCCTGTGTGTACGAAGTGTATGGAGTGGAGCCCTGTGTGTATGAAGTGTACGGAGCAGAGCCCTGTGTGTTTGAGGTGTATGGAGTGGAGCCCTGTGTGTACGAAGTGTATGGAGTGGAACCCTGTGTGTACGGAGTGGAGCCCTGTGTGTATGAAGTGTAAGGAGCGGAGCCCTCTGTGTACGAGGTGTATGGAGCAGAGCCGTGTGTACGACGTGTACAGAGCCCTGTGTGTATGAGGTGTATGGAGCGGAGCCGTGTGTGTATGAGGTGTACGGATCCCTGTGTGTATGAGGTGTACGGAGCGGAGCCCTGTGTGTACGAGGTGTATGGAGCGGAGCCGTGTGTGTATGAGGTGTACGGATCCCTGTGTGTATGAGGTGTACGGAGCGGAGCCCTGTGTGTTCGAGGTGTATTGAGTGGAGCCTTGTGTGTACGAAGTGTATGGAGTGGAGCCCTGTGTGTACGAAGTGTATGGAGCGGAGCCCTGTGTGTATGAAGTGTAAGGAGCGGAGCCCTCTGTGTACGAGGTGTATGGAGCAGAGCCGTGTGTATGACGTGTACAGAGCTCTGTGTGTATGAGGTGTACGGAGCATAGCCCTGTGTGTACGAGGTGTACGAAGCGGAGCCCTGTGTGTAAGGGGTGTATTAAGTTTAAAAGGAATGCGGCCCCCCAGTTCAAATTTTTTTTTTTCATGTGCGGCCCATTTACTCTGCCGAGTTTGAGACCCCTGGTTTAGAGGGACTCCGGGGTCTTGGTAGATTTGCAGTGGTATGATGCTCCTTCCATTTCAATATGATTGCTTGCACAGTGCTCCTTGGGATGTTTAAAGTTTTGGAAATCATTTTGTATCCAAATCCGGCTTTAAACTTCTCCACAACAGTATCACGGACCTGCCTGTCATGTTCCTTGGTCTTCATGATGCTCTCTGTACATCAAACAGAACCCTGAGACTATCACAGAGCAGGTGCATTTATACGGAGACTTGATTACACACAGGTGGATTATATTTATCATCATTAGTCATTTAGGACAACATTGGATCATTCAGAGATCCACAATGAACTTCTGGAGTGAGTTTGCTGCACTGAAAGTAAAGGGCCGAATAATATTGCACGCCCCACTTTTCAGTTTTTGAATTTCCACAGAAATTTAAAATAACCAATAAATTTCGCTCAGCTTCCCAATTGTGTCCCACTTGTTGTTGATTCTTCACCAAAAATTTACATTTGGTATCTTTATGTTTTGAAGCTTGATATGTGGGAAAAAGTTGAAAAGTTTCAGGGGGCCGAATACTTTCACAAGGCACTGTACTTCAGTTCTTCAATACAAAAAGTGAAACTCATATTATATATAGTCATTACAAACAGAGTGATCCATTTCAAGTGTTTTTCTGTTAATGTTGATGATAATGTTGGCCTTTAATTCCTCTCTTAAGGAATTAAAAAAGCTAGTAAGGTGAGGGATTAGGATAGACGCATATTCCTTACAGTAAAGGGCAGAGAATCCGTCAGGGGCTGGTTTTTTTGTTGGGTTTCAACAGTTGGATTGCTATTTCTATTTCGCTGGGAGTGATAGCTTGATTTGGAAGTTCTATCGTACTAGAATTAAGGACTGGAAGAGGAATAGAGTTTAGGAAAGTTTCCATTTTTTCTATATTTACGGTGGAAGTGTTGCTGTATAGCTGTTCAAGTTTTTGTTGAAACATATGCGTAATCAGTTGCTGATTGGATGTAATGCCGAAGTTGTACGTAAACGTATGGGAGGACGAGGAAACGGTAGACATTTTAGACAACGAGCTAGGTTGGAATTATTTTTATTAGGAGCGTAAAAGCGTTGCTGAGACTAACGGATGGCTCAGTCTTCATTTTCAGAGAGACAGAGGTCGAGTTCTGTGCGAGCATGGGAGAGTTCCTGATATGTTATGGGGGAAGGTGAGCTCTTCATCTGGGATTCGAAGACTGATACTCTCCGTTCCAGATCAGCTACCCTTGCATTTCTGTCTTTTTTTCTTGCGCAAGACCTCTTGAATGCAGTAACCTCTCAGGACTGCTTTATGGGCTTCCCATAGAGAAATAGGTGAAGAGGCAGATTGTTGATTCAACGATAAATAATCGTATAGGTGATTTTTCAGTCTTTGAGCAATATCAGGGTAGGAGAGTAAGGATTCATTCAAAGTCCAGTTGAAAGCGCAGGGTCATGGGTGAAGTATGGAGCAGGTAAATTGAATTGGGGAATGATCAGACCAGGGAGTATACTTGATAGGGATATTTATGACATTTGGTATGAACGCCGGATGTACTAAAATATGGTCTATTCTGGTGTAAACTAGATGGCGTGGGGAGAAATAAGTATAGTCTTTGTCTAAGGGGTGTAAGTCTCTCCATAAGTCCTTCCATTGGTGTTGTGAGAGGAGTTTGTTAAGGGCAGCTGAGTCTGCAGAAGGATGTGATTCCGAAGGGATCGGGGGTTGGGGACCTGTAGATTTATCAAGGCTAGCTTTAAATATACAATTAGAATCACCACATAGCAGTGTAGTGCCTTGGGCATGTTCGGAGACCAGGTCAGATAGTCGTGGGAAAAAAGGCAGCTTGGTGAGTGTTAGAAGCATAGTGGAAAACAATAGTTATTAATTCATCTGAAATAGAGACACAATTAAGTAGGGGCCTTCCTTATCCGCGACCAATGATTTAAAGACGAAAGCGACAGACTTCTTAAAACAAATGGCGATACCTTTGGTTTTATTTGGGGCATTTGCTATATAGAAGAGTGGGTAGGAGGTGGACAAAAACTATGGGTATGAATTTGTTGAGAAGTGTGTCTCTTGAAGACAGACCACGTCTACTTGTTGGGATCTATAATAGTTGAAGGCCTTAGTATGTTTGTGTGGAGAATTAAGGCCCCACACAATGTGGAACATGATTGTTAATGGCATGGTGAAGGAGTAATAGAAATGCATATGATGGCTCCTGAATGTGGTCTACAATTGGAGTTGGGGGTGATATTTTGAAAAGGACCATATTGGTTGAGCTCACTCGGGCGAGTAAAGGGAAAGGGGAAATGAACAAGTAGAGTAAACCATATGGTTAGGAAAGGGTGAAGGAAACCTGTAGGGGAAGGAGTAGTAACCTTAAGGATGGCAAAGCACAAAGTTCTGAGCAGCAGTGTGTAGAGTCTACACTGTACACTGTAGACACACTGTAGGGTCATGTGCTTGAAAAAGACAACGCATCCTAGTATGAAATAACTAAAGTTAGGTAATAATAGCTAGGGTAAGCTGGGTGTGTTAATGGACAAAGGCTATCTATGATAAATTTGCATATACAAACACCAGATTATTATGCAAGTATTGATATATTTTGTATAGGGAGGGTGTGGAGTAGTCTGAAAGGCAAATCAAGCACAAGTTCAGTATTCTGAAAGAAGGGTTAGGCGAGGCAGCTCTAGGAGATGGGAAGTAATGTTAAACATAAATAAAGTGTGTTAACCGTAAACTATAGAAATTATCATAGTATAATAGTGGGTTGATAATAATACGATAGAGTTTTAATCAAGATCTCAGGTATGTAGCCATAAGGGTCCGTGACCGACAGAAGGTTCATTGAGCATAATCACTTATCCATCCTGGAGATGAAGTCGGAAAGCGTCTGTTGGTCCGGAACTTGGGGAAAAACTGGGGCACTTGCATCCTTTTGGAAAAGTAAAAGTTGGAGTTATACACTCTGGAAGTACCTGAAACAATATGCTGGAAAACCATATGTAAAGTATCTGTCAGAGAAGTCTTTCAGTTATGCCTAAAACTCAGGCACATTTTAGCAAAGTTCCAAAACATTGAAAAATGAAAGTCTAAGAAAGTCTAACATTTATAACCGTGGGTAGGGATAAACAACATATACAGTAGCCTGTAAGCTATCATGAATGTAAAGTAGAATCAGAGCTTAAAGCACACAATCAAGGGAGAGTAGTCGGACCTTGCGGCCTGTAACGACGATCCTTGGGTTGAGGAACTGATGACGAAGCTAGAGGGGACAAGGAATGTTCCATGAGCCGTACTTTAGCAAGGCAACAGCTAGCTCCCTTAGGAGAGAGAACTGTATGGACCTCGTTGAGATGGGAGAAAATCAATATAAATGGAAATCCCCAGCGGTACTTGTTCTTGGACTGGAGGACTTCTAGGTATGGCTTCATTGACCGTCTTTTGGCGATAGTAGTGGGGTCCAGGTCAGGGAAAAGTTCGTAGGAATGGCCTTGAAATTTCAAGAGGTGCGGCATTCCTCGCCGATTGTTGAAGTTCTTTTGTCTTATAAAAATGCAATTTAAGCATAACGTCTCACGGTGGACCATGTGGATTAGGTTTGCTTAAAGCTCTGTGAATACGGTCCATTTCTAGGCGTTCGATGGAAATTCCGGGTAGGAGTTCTTGAAACAGAGCTGTCGCTTGAAATGGAGGTCTGTGATTGTTTCGGGCAACCCCCTAATATGGATATTGCATCTGCGGGCGCGGTTTTCAAAATCTTCCAGTTTGTTGTTGAGTGTGTAGATCTGTTCATGGAGTGCCTCTAGTTCCTTTTCATGAGTGATAAGGGTTGCGGAGGTCAAATCCATCTTCTCTTCAAGTTCGGAAGTTCGGGAACCCAGCTCTCTGATCTCTTTACAATGTTCTTTGGTTAACCTGTCTGACATTTTGGATAATTCAGAATGTAGAATAGTCTGGAACTGTGAGAGTAGAGCTGTTTGGTCCAGAGTCAGGGTATTTGGGATCCTAGTTGTAGAGGCAGGGATCATCTCTGAATCAGCTCCATCTGGCATGGAAGACTAGATTGTCATGATCCAGGTTGGGTTTGTTTCTTTTCCGTCCTAGTCAGGTCAGGGTTAATTTATTTCCCTCTCTCTGGTTCTAGGGCGGCTATTTAAACTGGCTGCTGTCAGGTTCCTGTGTCGATACTTCCAGTTTACTCGGCTAGGGTAGCTGACCCAGGTTACTTTAACTATCGTTGTACCTCTGTATGCTTATTCTGATCTGTGTATGACCCGGTTTGTTCCTTGACTTGTATCTGGCTTCTGTTTTGGTACCGATCTGTCCTCTCTGGCTTCCGACTCTGCTTCCCCCTGACTACTCTCCCATCTTGCCCTCTGGATCCCGCGCTACCGTCTGGCTTCTGACCCCCGGCTCGCCTCTGACTACCCTTCTGTTTCATCCTTCGGCTCCCGCACCCCCTTCGGGCTACCTACCCTCTGCATGCTCATGTCTTCGCTCCATTTCCACATCCTCGGCCAGCTCCCGTCCTCACGCGTGTTAGCTAAGTCCGCCCCCTTCGTCTCTCCTGTTATTGCGTGTTTAGTTAGGCTCAGGTCCTGTGTGCCCACCACACCACGGTGTCTTCCCTCCTTGCTGGTCTGCGTTCTCTGTTAGCGCCCCCTAGGCTCTACCTCCAGTGATACACGTTGTGTGTCATCACATAGATGATTCTGTCAGAGAGTAAAGTCCAGAAGATATATTGATATCCAGATCCATTAATGAGGAGGTCCTATTAATAGGATTCGCTGAGGTGGTGGATACGTGATTTAGGCATGGGGACGTCTTTACCTTGTAGGAATTTCCCGTATTTTATGTCCAGCTTAGGGAGAGTGAAATCAAAGAAGGTGCATATTTTGTGTTGTCTCTAACAGGATAATGGGGGTAGAATTAAGTCATCATGAATGTCCCAGGATACAAAATTAAATGAATCCAGATGCTTATTTGAGTTCAGAGCAGAATTGTTATTAGGTCAACCGTGGAAGCTTTAATAGAGATTACGATGGTTAAATTAGATGAGCAGTTACTCTAAACATTCATTCACTAGGTGTCAGCAGAGCACCACCAGAACAGCTATTCTATGTATTGGAGTTCCAGCTACTTATTTCGGATGGCCTGACGCACCTCTACCGCCCCCTCATGGATCTAGCGCGTAATGGCAGCAGCTCCACTTATCTCCTCCAAGATGGTGTTGGAGGAGAAGCCCGGCACGTGGGGCAGCAGAATGGAGTGCCAATACAACAGCCGCCGCCACAGTAGGAAAGAGCGGCCCGAACGGGAGGGACCCCCGCGTCCATCACAGAGGACCCAGGCGGCAATCCCTGCGCGGGTAAGGTGAGTATGGGTGCAGGAGGGCGGGTGGCATGTACAGGGGAGCGCAGCACGGATCCAGAGGCGGTGAGCAGTCCACAGTACAGTCTCTTCAGGAAGGGCAGCAGGGTGAGCGCCCAGCAGGGAGGGGGATGCACAGGGTCCGCGCAAGGCTGCTGCAGCAGCATCCGGCAAACTCACCGTTGACCCGCCGGGGATCCCACCTCACATATGCTGTCGTCCAGAGCCGAGGGGGGAAGATGGCACCCCACGCTAACCTCTTCCTCCGGGACCCATACAATTAGCTCTCCAGGAGATCGCTGGAGCGGCATAATGGATCAAAAGTCCACCTGCAATGTTCCTAGGGGTTTCAGTACGACTTATCGGGGGTTTGAGGCCAGCAAAGTTATGCAGAAGAGTAAAACTTTAAAAGTGATAGGGAACTATGTTAATGAGGCGCAGGGATCTATGGTGCGGCTCCACTCACCAGCCTGCAGTGTCCGGTCCTACTGGGTTTGAAAGCTAATATCTCAGCTGTGCCAGCACATAGAGGGTCACGGGTGGTCTTGGATTGCTCCACAGGCAGTTCTGTATTCACCCAAACAGGGTCCAAATGAGACCAGCTTCTTTTTGTAAATTTTTCACCCAAAATCCAATGTCCTCATATGCCAGATGGACCTCTGTAAATGCGGCAGAAATTATGTTTTAGTGCATTGTGCTGCATATGGACATAGTAAAAAAATGTGAGCCTTGGCAATACTGGAGTACTGATATACTCTACAGCACACCCGTATTCTGTATGGCCATGGCAAGGACACGATTTGAAGCGATCCAAAATTTTTTGCATTTTTACATGATAGTGATAATTGTGACGCTGGTCACTTCTCACAGCCAAGCCGTGAGTCAGAGTGGTCAAGGAATCCAAGGTCAGAAGCCAGGAGGCTACATCATAAACAGAAAGAAGAGACAAAAGCGTAGTCAGATAACGTTCCGAGGAAAGAGGGCTGGGAGGATAATGGATCAGAGCTGAAGCGGTTTAACAGGCGGATAGTCAGAGTGAAGTCCAAGGTCAGGCAACAGATCAAGCATACAGAACTCAAGGCACAGGAAAGCACAGCATAAACCTCACAAGATGAATGTACATCTGGCAGTGTTTGGAAAACACAGCTCAGTTAAGAAGCATGGCCATTAACTGGAATAATGAACACATGAGACAGCCGACGCCTCACAGTCTCAGATTGGAAAGACGAGCTGTCAATCAACACATTGACAGCTCAGCACGCCCCTGTACCAGATTGGATGGCCAAGCTGTCAGTAACTGCATCCCAGACACACTGAGGGGTGGAACCATGACAATAATTATGTTCAGTTTCCTACCTGAGATGATCCTTATGAGGCTTTTTTCCAAAATGGCGCCCTCCACTTGCTGGATGGTGTGTTCATCAATAGCAGAGTGTGTTCGCCCTGGAATTGAAGCTGTTTGCACTGAAGTCAGACCACATTTGAATTGACAATGCCATTTCTTGGCAACATCATATGATAGGGAATCATCTCCATAAACCTCTTTCATCTCATCGAGCGTCTCCTTTGGTGTGTGGCCTTTCAAGTATAAGATCTTGATGATTGCTCTGTATTCCACTGGGTCCATTATCAAACCTCACATCACTTCAGCACCTGTAAAATCAAGACAGTTATCAGTTCTGAGTTGCAAATTGGCACGTAACCTCTAGAGACTTGTATCATTACATGTGCAGTTTCAGCATCCTGTGATAAATAGAAGTGAGTCAGGGGAAATCTTTAGGCTATGTGCACACGTTGAGTATTTGATTGCAGAAGGTTTCTTCATCTCTTGGCAGCAAAAACGCTGCCGAAAATACGCTGCGTTTTGCAAGCGTTTTTTTTCCTGTTCATTCAATGGGTCAAAAATGCCAGCAAAAATGCAAAAAGAATTGACATGCTGCAGAAAAAAAGCACTGCAAATACGCACGGAAATTTACTGATCATGTCCACAACACTTCAGGATTGTCATTGAATAAGCTTGCATAAGTATTCCATTGCGTTTTTAGACCATTTACGCGCAGGAAAACACGCAGTGAAAAAACATCAAATACGCAATATGCGCTCATAGCCTTAGTGAACGCCACTCATACATGGGGTTGCAAATCTCTCAGATTAGGTCCTAAAGCCATACAGTGCCATGAGAAAAAATAAAGTACAGTGGGGAAAAAAAGTATTTAGTCAGTCACCAATTGTGCAAGATATCCCTTTTAAAAAGATGAGAGGCCTGTAATTGACATCATAGGTAGACCACTGTAATTGACATCTTAGGTAGACCGCAACTATGAGAGTCAAAATGAGAAAACAAATCCAGAAAATCACCTTGTCTTGATTTGGCAAGATTTTTTTTTCAAATTATGGTGGAAAATAATTGATTACCTAAAAACATAAAAGATTTCTGGCTCTCACAGACCTGAAACTTCTTCTTTAAAAGGCTCCTCTGTCCTCCACTCATTACTTGTAGTAATGGCATCTGTTTGAACTTATCAGTATAAAAGACACCTGTCCACAACCTCCAACAGTCACACTCCAAACTCCACCATGTTGAAGACCAAAGCACTGTCAAAGGACACCAGAAACAAAGTTGTAGCCCTGCACCAGGCTGGGGAAGACTGAATCAGCAATAGACAAGCAGCTTGATATGATGAAATCTACTGTGGGAGCAATACTAAGAAAATGGAAGATATACGAGACCACTGATAATCTCCCTCGATCCAGGGCTCCACGCAAGATCTCACCTTGTGGGGTCAAAATTATCACAAGAACGGTGAGCAAAAATCCCAGAACCACACGGGGGTGGGGGGGACTTAGTGAATGACCTGCACAGAGCTGGGACCACCGTAACAAAGGCTACCTTCAGTAACACACTGCGCCGCCAGGGACTCAGATCCTGCAGTGCCAGACGTGCCCCCCTGCTTAAGCCAGTACATGTCCAGGCATGTCTGAAGTTTGCTAGAGAGCATTTGGATTATCCAGAAGAGTATTGGGAGAATGTCATATGATCTGATGAAGCCAAAGTAGAACTGTTAGGTAGAAACAAAACTCGTCATGTTTGGAGGAGACAGTAAGCTGAGTTGCATCCAAAGAACACCATACCTACTGTGAAGCATGGGGTGGCAACATCATGCTTTGGGGCTGTTTCTCTGCAAAAGGACCAGGATAACTGATCCGTGTACATGAAAGAATGAATGGGGCCATGTATCGTGAGATTTTGAGTGCAAACCTTCCATCAGCAAGGGCATTGAAGCTGAAACGTGGATGGTGATGATACTGATACATGATAATGATCCCAAGCACACTGCCAGGGCAACGAAGGAGTGGCTTCGTAAGAAGCATATGAAGGCCCTGGAGTGGCCTAGCCAGTCTCCAGATCTCCACCCTATAGAAAACTTTTGGAGGGATTTGAAAGTCTGTGTTGCCCAGCGACAGGCCCAAAACATCACTGCTCTAGAGGAGATAAGCATGGAGGAATGGGCCAACATACCACCAACAGTGTGTGCCAATCTTGTGAAGACTTACAGAAAATGTTTGACCTCTGTCATTGCCAACAAAGGATATATAAATAATATTGAGATGAACTTTTGTTAATGACCAAACACTTATTTTCCACCATAATTTGCAAAATAAATCTTGCTAAATCAGACAAGGTGATTTTCTGGATTTGCTTTCTCATTTTGACTCTCATAGTTGTGGTCTACCTATGATGTCAATTACAGGCCTCTCTCATCTTTTTAAGTGGGAGAATTTGCACAATTGGTGGCTGACTAAATACCGTACTTTTTTCCCCCCACTGTATATTATGATAACGTCCCTGTGGCTGCATGATTTGTGGTTGTTAGAAACTCTGAACATATGTGGGGGTTCCCTAACAAATAGGCAATCCCTGCATGTGTTCGGGCTGTCTAACCAGGATGGAGGACATATAAACCTGATTGTTTCACATTATACCAGTATGGGACACATATATACCTGAATGTGGCTCATTATATCAGGATGGGGTACATATATACCGGAATGGGGCACATATACAGTGGGGCAAAAAAGTATTTAGTCAGTCAGCAATAGTGCAAGTTCCACCACTTAAAAAGATGAGAGGCGTCTGTAATTTACATCATAGGTAGACCTCAACTATGGGAGACAAACTGAGAAAAAAAAATCCAGAAAATCACATTGTCTGATTTTTTTTTCATTTTATTTGCATATTATGGTGGAAAATAAGTATTTGATCAGAAACAAGCAATCAAGATTTCTGGCTCTCACAGACCTGTAACTTCTTCTTTAAGAGTCTCCTCTTTCCTCCACTCATTACCTGTAGTAATGGCACCTGTTTAAACTTGTTATCAGTATAAAAAGACACCTGTGCACACCCTCAAACAGTCTGACTCCAAACTCCACTATGGTGAAGACCAAAGAGCTGTCAAAGGACACCAGAAACAAAATTGTAGCCCTGCACCAGGCTGGGAAGACTGAATCTGCAATAGCCAACCAGCTTGGAGTGAAGAAATCAACTGTGGGAGCAATAATTAGAAAATGGAAGACATACAAGACCACTGATGATCTCCCTCGATCTGGTGCTCCACGCAAAATCCCACCCCGTGGGGTCAGAATGATCACAAGAACGGTGAGCAAAAATCCCAGAACCACGCGGGGGGACCGAGTGAATGAACTGCAGAGAGCTGGGACCAATGTAACAAGGCCTACCATAAGTAACACACTACGCCACCATGGACTCAGATCCTGCAGTGCCAGACGTGTCCCACTGCTTAAGCCTGTACATGTCCGGGCCCGTCTGAAGTTTGCTAGAGAGCATTTGGATGATCTAGAGGAGTTTTGGGAGAATGTCCTATGGTCTGATGAAACCAAACTGGAACTGTTTGGTAGAAACACAACTTGTCGTGTTTGGAGGAAAAAGAATACTGCGTTGCATCCATCAAACACCATACCTACTGTAAAGCATGGTGGTGGAAACATCATGCTTTGGGGCTATTTCTCTGCAAAGGGGCCAGGACGATTGATCCGGGTACATGAAAGAATGAATGGGGCCATGTATCGTGAGATTTTGAGTGCAAACCTCCTTCCATCAGCGAGGGCATTGAAGATGAAACGTGGCTGGGTCTTTCAACATGACAATAATCCAAAGCACACCGCCAGGGCAACGAAGGAGTGGCTTCGTAAGAAGCATTTCAAGGTCCTGGAGTGGCCTAGCCAGTCTCCAGATCTCAACCCTATAGAAAACCTTTGGAGGGAGTTGAAAGTCCGTGTTGCCAAGCGAAAAGCCAAAAACATCACTGCTCTAGAGGAGATCTGCATGGAGGAATGGGCCAACATACCAACAACAGTGTGTGGCAACCTTGTGAAGACTTACAGAAAACGTTTGACCTCTGTCATTGCCAACAAAGGATATATCACAAAGTATTGAGATGAAATTTTGTTTCTGACCAAATACTTATTTTCCACCATAATATGCAAATAAAATGAAAAAAAAAACAGACAATGTGATTTTCTGGATTTTTTTTTCTCAGTTTGTCTCCCATAGTTGAGGTCTACCTATGATGTAAATTACAGACGCCTCTCATCTTTTTAAGTGATGGAACTTGCACTATTGCTGACTGACTAAATACTTTTTTGCCCCACTGTATACTAGAATGGGGCATAAATATATACCAGGATGGCGCACATTATATCAGAATGGAGCACATGCAGTCATGTCCGAAAGTGTTGGCACCATTGAATTTGTTCCAGAAAATGAAGTATTTGTACCAGAAAATTATTGCAATTACATGTTTTGTTATACAGAGAGGAAAAAAAGGCAAATTGGACATCATTTCACACACAACCCCCAAAATGGTCTGGACAAAATTGTTGGAATCTCTCCAAAATTGTCGATAAACAACTTTTGTTTCAAGCATTTGGTGCTTGTTCAAACTCACCTGTGGAAAGTAACAGGTGTGGGAAATATAAACATCACACCTGAAACCAGATAAAAAGGGGAGACCTTAACTCAGTCTTTGCATTTTCTGTCTTTGTTTGGCACACTAAGCATGGAGAACAGAAAGAGAAATGTCTGTGGACTCAAGAACCAAAATTGTTGAAAAATATCAACAATGTCAAGATTACAAGTCTGTCTCCAGAGATCTTAATGTTTCTTTTTTAGCGGTGCGCATCATAATTAAGAAGTTTACAACCCATGGAACTGTAGCTAATCTCCCTGAATGTGGATGGCAGAGAAAAATTGATGAAAGGTTGCAACACGGGATAGTCTAGGTGCTGTATGAGCAGCTCCAATCAATTTCTAAATAAATTCAAGCTGTATTGCAGGCACAGGGTGCATTGGTGTCAGTTTGAACTATCCGTTGACATTTGAATTAAATGAAATGCTATGAGAGGAGACCCAGGTGGACCCCACTACTGACAGAGACATAAAAAAGCTAGACTGCAGTTTGCCAAAATGTTAACGAGTAAGCCAAAATCCTGGGAAAACGTCTTGTGAACAGATGTGACCAAGATAGTTTTTTTGATAAAGCACATCATTCTACTGTTTACCAAAACAGATTGAGGCCTACAAAGAAAAGAATACAGTGCCGATAGTCAAATATGCTGGAGGTTCAAAGAGGTTTTGGGGTTGTTTTGCTACCTTTGGCACTGTGTGCAAGTCATCATGAAATCTGAAGGATTACCAAAGGATTTTGGGTTGCTATACAGCTCTGGCAAAAATTAAGAGACCACCATATCAAAACCCTGTCATGGGCAGCTAATTCTCCAGACCTGAACCACATTGAAACCTCTGGAACGTAATCAAGAGGATGATGTATAGTCACAAGCCATCAAACAAAGAGGAACTGCTTAAGTTTTTGCGCCAGAAGCAGTGTGAAAGTCTGGTGGCAAGCATGCCAAGACTAATGAAAGCTGTTTTTAAAAATCATGGTTATTCCTGATTTCTGAACTCTGCCTGAGTTAAAATATTAGTATTGTTGTTTCTAAATTATTATGAACTTGTTTTCTTTGCATTACTTGAGGTCTGAAATCACTGGGTTTTTTTAAATTTTGACCATTTCTTTTCTGAAAAAAAAAGCAAAATTTATTGCTTGGAAATTCAGAGACATGTCAGAAGTTTGTAGACTAAAAGAACAATTTACATTTTACTCAAAAATATACCTATAAAGAGAAAAATCAGACAAACTGAACATTTAGTGGTCTCTTAATTTTTGCCAAAGCAGTATAGTGCCCAGGGTCAGAAGGCTGGGTTTGCGTCCTTGGTCATGAGTCTTCCAGCAGGACAATGATTCCAAACATACTTCAAGAAGCACCCAGGAATAGATGGAAACAAAGCACTGGAGAGTTCTGAAGTATCCAGCAATGAGTCAGGATTAAAATCCAATTGAACACATGTAGAGAGATCTTAAAATTGCTGTTAGGAGAAGTCACCCTTCAAATATGAAAGACGTGGAGCAGTTTGTAAAAGAAAATTGGTCCAAAATTCCAGTTGCGGTATAAGAAGCTTGTTGATGGTTATAGGAAGCGATTGATTGCATTTATTTATTACAAAAGGTGTGAAACCAAATATGAAGTTGAGGGAGCCAACGGTTTTGTCCAGCCCATTTTTGGGTTTTGTTTGAAATTATATCTAATTTGCCATTTTTCTCTTTTTTTTTTTTTTTTTTGTGTTCCAATACACAAAGGAAATAAGATGTGTATAACAAAACATGTAATTGCAATAATTTTCTGTGAGAAATACTTCATTTTCTGGAACAATTTCAAGGTTGCCAACAGTTTAAACAATGACTGTATATACCTGGATGGGGCACATTATACTTGGAAGGGGACCACAATGGGGCATATTATCCCCAGAAGGGGACCAGGATAGGGTACATTCTACCAGAAAGGGGACAAAGATTGGGCACATTCTACAAGGTAGGGGACCAGAATGGAGGAAATTATAGCAGGAAGGGGACCACCAGGATGGGGGATATTATGCCAAGAAGGAGCCCAGGTTGGGAGACATCACAGAAAGGGGCCCAGTATGGTTACATTATTACGAAAACGGGCTCCTTTATTACATACCATCCTCTCTAGTTATGTATGGGGAGGTCCCTTATTATGTAGCATCCTCTGTTATGTACAGTGCTGTCCCATTATTACATAGCATTATGTCTTGTTATATATAGCACCGTCACTTACACAGCATTTCTCGTTATTTTTGTTAGTCACCGCGCCGTCTCCTTATTAGCCCCCTCTTCTTAGATGACTGATGGGGCAGCCTCTGACCAGAAAAACAGTCCATCAACCACCTCCATTATAAAGAAAAATTCCCCCATTTATCATCAGCAGTCGTTTAATTTTATATCAAGCAAGAGAGGACGGTATGTAATAAAGAGCAAGGCGCTATAAATAACAATATAATCTGATATTTAAGGTATGGCGCTGTACATAATAAGAAAAAGCACTATGAAATAGCGGGTGGCAATATACATGAGAGGAGACTACGTAATAGATATTTATATATATTTATAGCTTGGCTGCCATAAGGAGGGGAACCCAAACAAAAGTTTTTTATGTGGATTTTTCAGGCAGAAAGTCAACACCCAAAAAAACTAAATTTTTTTCATGTTTGTGTTTGAGGCATTTTTTTCTGCTGCAATTAATTACAATTAAGGGCTTGTTCAGACAGGTGTATAATATACAGTAGATGATCAGATTAATGTTTTTTTAAATGAACCCGCTCTTAGTGTGAACAAAAAAAAAACAATTAGAGCATGCACTATTTTCTTCTGAGTCTCATCCAAGAATCGCACATTAAAATCTATGGCTGTATGAAAAAAATAAAAAAATAAAAATCCGATCCCATGCAGAACATCCATGTGACATCTGATTTTTTCCAACTACATCTCTATTATTGACCTAGGAAAGTATATTTGATCAGATGCATTTTTGAATGCAGAGCTGTGAAAACAGATAGCACACATTTCTTTTTCCACATAGGGACAAGAAACCCCAGCACCAATACTCTACCCTCTGAGCACATCTTCGTGATCTCTTCATCGGAGCGACCCTTTCCTCTACATTCTGCACTTTCCTCACAGTAGATACACCAGATGAAGCTGGTGTAAGAGATTTATATTGTTTATCTGACAGATCTGCTCTAATCATGTATGTTTCTAAGCAAGAAAAGTTTTCCAAGAGGATAGATTCTATAGTAACACTTGACTTGAGTGTACACATATTTTAGGCTACATATTCATGTCTTTTCTAGCAAAGCCCAGTATTGCTATGGTATCCTTGGTAGTTATTTGTACCTATGGGTGAGCTTATATCTTAGTCATAAAGCTTTTAACTCCCTTATATGTCCTGTTCTAGAGAAGATTCTAGTGGAATGGAAACTTCAAAAAGAAGTGATAATTTCTCAACAAAGACATAAGAGCGATGAAAAAAACTTGGCTCCTTCTAATCTGATCATGATATTCTCTAAGTAGTTACAACTCGTCCAGGGGGTCACATGAGCGTTTATAGCTTTAAGAGGATCACATGAGGTTTTATCACATTCTTCACATCATAAGACATTTGTCTGCACAAGGAGAATTCTGTCTACAAAACTATAATCAATGTAAACGCCTGATGATGAGCAAACACATTACTGGCTTTAAAGGGAACCGGTCATGTCCCCCATGCCTCCAACCCAGGAGCATTCACATATATACTGTATTACTAAATTCCCTGCCTAACCAGCCATTTATAATGTTATTCACTTAATGTTTAAAAAAAGTGTTTATATATTTACCTATGCTAATTAGGCCTTTTGATTAGTCTCTGGGGCATAAGTTTCCCTAGACTAGTTGGCCCTCATTGCATGTTGGTTGTCACGCCCATGATTTACGTCATCGCCAACTCCCTGCAAATCTCTATTCTGCAGCGTCATTGAGACTTTGAAGCTGGGTGTGTGCATGACAGAAAGTGCAGAATATGTTAATCATCCATATGCCCTATCGACTGGTCAAAGGTCTAATCACCGTATAGTCATACCATATATGTAACCTGTCCGACACAACACTTTTTTTTGGATTGCCTGACAACAAACAGAACACCTATACGTTGCCATTTGAAAAACAGTGTAATTTGGTCTGATCCCACATCCTGTAGAGAAGAAACTGACATTTTTGGCTTCCATTGGTTCATAATGCATGATCAGCTTTACTAAAAAATGAAAAGTTCCCAGGTCCCATCAGAAAGCAGCAGGGAAATATTTCACATGGATTTTGTCTGAAAAGTATTTCCGTACTGAAAACAAGTTTTGGAACTGTTGATGTAGAATTTCTTTTTCTCCTTAACTTTTTTGAAGCATCTTTTAGCGGTGTTATGCTGTTGTTTGATGCGCTGGACGGGCGATTTCGCAATATAAGGATTCGAGGCAAAAAATCTGACTGTACAGTATGTAGCCGTTCAGAATTACAGATACTAACAGACTACGAGGCGTTCTGTGGTTCTTCTGCTTCAGATAAGGTTCCTACAATCACCCTATTTTGATTGTCAGAAATATTTTTTGCACTATGTCATTATTATTTTTTTCTTTTTTTTGATTTCCAGTGCAGAACATTAAATATATTGTCTAATGAAGAGAGGATAACTGTTCAGGTAAGAAATCCAGGAATAAATGTGATCAAATTATAAATAAAGTCCCTCGCTTTTCTTGGTTTTCTGGATTTCTCTAGGCATCATTAGAACTTACCAAATTAAGCAACACTGTATAAGCAGTTACACCAAATATGAACATTAAGGGGTCTAACTCTGTGACCTCTGAGGTACAGCAGGCTAGAGATTGCCTACCCTGAAGTGTGTGCGTCACTAAGTTTCCAGAAAAATCTCGAATTTGCTTTCTTTGCATAACTGCAGCAAGAACATCTCCCTGTGTCTTCAATAGAAGACAAATATTAACCCTGCCCTTAAAATGGAACAATGTTTTCAACGCACATTGCATAAATTAATAGTACAGGTTATTGTAAGAAACTTTGTAAAGTATCAGAAAAATCTGCCTTCCTTCCCCACTTATTAATCACTTCTTCCACTGTGTACTGAATTTGTCATCCACTCTGAGAATCCATATTTTTTTTCAGACTAGACTGACTGCCAACTCCTTAGGATCATGTGACACCTATTATACTCTTTGGAGAGGGGAGTGGTGAGGAGCAGAGAGAGGAAACAGGCAGACACAGACAAGAAGTTTGAGCTGAGCTATCTAACAAGCCTTTTACCTCACCTGGCCACATCCAGGCAGCTCTGGACTGCTCTATAATGTTCCCCTATGCTGCTTTTCTCTGTGCGCTAAAAAAATGAAAGAAGATCAGGAATTTATTTGAACACTGTGATGTGTATAGCCGAGATCACATCAGCTTTCAACATCTTACAGTGGATTGCAAATTTCGAAGAGGAGAAAAACTGGTGGAATTGGAATATAGATTTAATTTAATGGTCAGATATAGTGTCGTTTACCATGTACACTTGAAAGTAGTTACCCCTTTAAAGGAAACCTGTAAGGATTGTTTTAGTACTGAAACTATAGTTGTATGGCAGTATGGGTTCTAGGAAAACAGTAAAAATCATGCCTATTTTTTAAGTAATCTAATGTGACTTTAAAGTCACATGCAAATTAAACTGGATGTGCATTGACGCCACCACAGTTCACTTCCATTCTAATTACTAGACTAGATTTCTATGAAATGCTCATCCTTTGTATTCTTGTTCCAGGACTTGAATAGCCATACCGCAAATTTCAGTAGTAAAATCATCCTGACATAATCCATTTGCCTAAGCAAAACCCAAATCCAGTAGATAATTTTCCATGTAAAAGTAGAATAGATGGGATGGAACTACTTTTAACCTGCTATTATTATAGCTGTAATAAACTGTCATTCAACATTATAGTCTTTGTAATTGGCAACATCTATTCCCAAGCTGCACTAGGTATGACTACCCCAAAGATCTCTGATTCCTACAGACTTTGTTAAGTACTACAGCGTTATTTTTTGGCATACAGCACCATGAGCATAGGCAGGATACTGCCTTTGTGATCGGCAATAAAGAAAACTGACGGTCTTTTTTCTATGATCACTGGGTACAAGGTTTGTCAAGGGAGAATATGTGAGGATTCAGGAGAGGTAGGTATGGTCTCAAATGAGCTTCTTGGCCTTGTATTTCTTCTGCATTTAGGGCTTGTTCAGTCTTGGCGTTTGACACATTTATTCTATACATTTTATAGTACTAGCATAGTGAACAAGATTTCTGGACAGCTCATGCACGTGCTGCATATTTTTTTTCCTTTCAAATTTGAAACATTGTAGTTTTTTTTTATTTTATTTAAAATCCACAAGTAAAAACATACATAAAGCTTTGCAGAAAGTGTTTATTTAACACAACTTTTTCATGCTAACACTATTTTTGGCAGCTTAAAAAATCTACTGCAAATACTAAATGTGAGCTCATATCCTTAGGGTATGTTCACACGGTTCATTTTTGCAGAACTTTTTTTACTGCATTTTTTTCGGGAACAAAAGTTGCATTTTACAGTACCAGCAAAAGCAATGAGATTCTAGAAATGTATACTGGGACATTCTACCTCCCAGTAGGAGGTTTTTGCCACTACCATGTACCTTTGTCTGTCACCCACTAATAGTGGGTGCCGAAATGTCCCAAAAATACACTGACCACTCCTTATTGTAGATGGTAACATACAGTTCTTTCCATTATACCTGTTGGCCAAGTGGTTCAGAAAACAAAGTTGCATTGTCACATCCTAATGGTAATACCTTGCCTGACTTAACTGCTTGCTTAATACAATTTAATCTGGCTGAAGTCTTAGTGTGCAAGTAAAGCCCCAAGATAGCAGACTGTTTGGAAAATACCCAAAGAGTAAAAATCCTGTTCCGTGCCATAAAGCACCAAGAAAATCTTAAGGCTGGAGTCACACTAACCTGCGCAAAATACGCTCCGTATTTTACATGCGTAATACGGATCAATGACCCCTAAACAGTGCTCCGTAGGTCATCCGTAAGCAAGGTGTGGTCGCGTATTTTGCGCATGTGTGCATCCGTATGTAATCCGTGTGGCATCCGTATGCAATCCGTATGGCGAGATTTTCTCGCAGCCTTGCAAAATGGACATTTAACGGTTTTGAGGCCTGCAAACAATTTAAATCATTAGCCTGCACCCTATTTAGACACTCAGAAACAGGTGGCTGCCTACATTCTGTACATTTCTCACCTTGCTTTCACGAGGTGTGTTGGTGTTCTTTGTGCAGCATGGCCGAGGGTCTGACATTCAATACAACCGAGCAGGTTCTCTTTACCTGGCTTTTGTCACGGCGCTTGGGCCAACCATATCCTGTGATAGTGGATCCGCGGAGGAGGAGACGCATGTGGGTACATCCACTTTTGAGGCAACGACTCACAAGAGGTCATTTTCACCGCCTCTATTCGTCTCTGCGGGAGCATCTGGACAAATTTTACCAGTACTGTCGAATGAGCATTTCCACATTTGATCGCCTCTTGGAGACAGTGCGCCCTGGGATCACCTTTCAGGACACTAGGATGCGCAAAGCGATATTTGCAGAGGAGCGACTTCTACTCACAATACGGTATGTACTACACAACCACATTCTCTATGTTCATAATGTGTGTGCTAAATTATGTTTTTTGGCCTTCTTGGACAAAGTTTAATACCCTCATCTTACTCAAAATATGTTTCACCTGACACAGCAGAATGTTACATCTAATATGTACTGCATATCACTTAGTCATTGTGCCACCAAATATGTGTGTGTTGTTCTCTCTCATTTCCTACCAAGTTTGGTCGGCATGTAACTGATTTTTTTTACTTTACCCATTCTAACCTGTACTATTTCTGTTGTTCTACAGCTTCCTGTCCACTGGCCTGTCTTATGCCGCCCTCCACCATGAGTTTCTCATTGGAAAGTCAACCATTTCAGGCATAGTGAGGTCTACATGTGCAGAAATCTGGACAAGACTCCATCAGGTGGTCCTACCCGAGCCCAGGATGGAAGACTGGTTAAGGATTTCAAGAGACTTTGAGGAGGACTGCCAGTTTCCAAATTGTATTGGGGCCCTGGATGGCAAACATATCAGGGTGCGTAAGCCGCCGAACTCAGGCTCCCAATTCTTCAATTATAAGCAATACTTTTCTGTTGTATTGTTGGCTCTGGTAGACCCTCAATACAAGTTTATAATTGTTGACATTGGGGCCTATGGAAGGACGGGAGACTCTAGAGTCTTCAATACTTCCATAATGGGTCGGCGGCTACGCACCAACCAGTTGGATCTACCACCACCACGCCATCTACCAGGCTCCCCCGAACAATCAGTCCCTTATGTCCTTGTGGCAGATGAGGCCTTTCAGTTATCACGTAATGTCATGAGGCCATATCCCCGGCGCAACCTTGATCACAGGCGCAGAATTTTTAACTTGCGCCTATCACGTGCTAGGCGACTGGTGGAGTGTTCCTTTGGGATTCTTTGTGCCAAATGGCGGGTACTCCAGTCTGCCATTCAGTTGAGTGAGCAAAATGTGAATGAAGTTGTCAAAGCCTGTGTTCTACTGCATAACTTCACCAGGATACATGATTGTTCCTCCTCTGATGGTGTTGTGCGTAGGCCGGACAATGTGCGCAGGGTGAGACCACCTATCATCCCTCAACGTAGACCGCTCTCTGGTCTCAAAGTGCGTGATATATTCACGAATTACTTTATCTCACCTGAGGGGGCAACTTCTTGGCAAGAGAATGCTGTGTCTATGTTATAATTTTTTTTTTTCAAAGTGTGTCTAAATATATATTACTCAAGCCTTTTTATGATTCTATGAGTGTTTCTTTGCATTGGTTGGTGTCTGTTAGTATGTTGTGAGGGATAGTGAGAAATCACACAGAGACGTTAACTAGAGTAGACAAATTTTTAGTTTTGCCTTTTTTTTTTGGGTTTTGCTTAAAGGCAAACATAATTTTGCCATAACACAAATTTGGCAATGGCCAAAATGACCCTTTGGGCCTTCTTTAACTTGGTGTAACATTAACATTACAGAAAAAAAATGCAACAAACATTATGCAATAACAACATTGCTGCATGCCTATATTAACCTTGATTAGGCAACAAAGGGTGAGCTCCATCACCTAAATAGTCAATAAGATAAGGGTGGTTTCACATTAGCGCTTTTTAAGCGCACGCACGGCCGGGGGTAGCTCCGCCCCCAAGCCGGCTCTCTGCCCGGCGTGCCCGCCCCTTGCTTGTAGCGCCGCCTCCTAGCGCACAGCGGCGCCTGCGATCGGCGCACCCTATCTTTAGCATAGGGTGCGCAGATCGTGCGCAGGCCGTGCGCTAGTTGCGCTTTGACCTGCGCTGCGCACTTTTGACGGTGCGCCGTGCGCGCCAAAATCAAACTTTTCGGATTTTGGCGCGCACGGCGCACCGTCAAAAGTGCGCAGCGCAGGTCAAAGCGCAACTAGCGCACGGCCTGCGCTCGATCTGCGCACCCTATGCTAAAGATAGGGTGCGCCGATCGCAGGCGCCGCTGTGCGCTAGGAGGCGGCGCTACAAGCAAGGGGCGGGCACGCCGGGCAGAGAGCCGGCTCGGGGGCGGAGCTACCCCCGGCCGTGCGTGCGCTTAAAAAGCGCTAATGTGAAACCACCCTAACACTCACATTTCCTCATAATGTTTTCCAATCATAGAAAGCTTCCACCATGACAGGCAAGGCTACCTCACATCTTTCACACAGATATTACCTGTCTGTAGAACAGACAATATTTAAGCATGCTATACTGGAAAGGATGAAAATACAAAACTCACTTGTTAAAAGACATAGAGAGAGCGTGATATTGTGAATGCTGGTCGCCTCAAATTGGTTTACTAGAGAATGCTAATAACAAAGTTGACTACTTAACTAAAGGCAAGCACGCCTTTCCTATGCATTAGCAAGTGATTAGTGTATTTTCATCCTTTCAGGTAACAGTATAGCGCATTTAAATCTTCTCTTTTATACACACATGTAATATCTGTGTGAAAGGCGTGAGGTAGCGTTGCCTGTCATGATGGATTGTTTCATATGTTTGGAAAACATTGTTTAAAAATGTGAGTGTTAAATTATGTTCTAAATGTTGGTGAAGGAGAACACCTGTTTTTTTGTCTAGATTAGAAGCACCAGTTACCTGTTACTGGACATCTCCAAACTTTTGATTCATAAATCCTCATATGTAGGGGAAGGGGAACGGGGAGGAACAGCCTGTGGGTGCTGCTGGACATTGTGGCCAACATCGCCCTGTGTGGGGCCATACTGTTGCCCATGATGCTGTTGTTGTCCAGCCTCCTGGGCCTGTTGGTGATACTGGCCAGAGTAATAATGATGATGGTGAGGGGCTTCTTGTTGGCTCTGGTAGGCCCGTGGCTCATACCCACCAAGATAGCCAGATCGTCCCCAACCAGGTTGGGACCAGCCTCCAACACTGGGTGGGTACAAGTGGCCATATTGGTGGGGTTGGCTTGATGAAGACATTTGGGGCTGCGGAATAGAAGGATGGGTAGGGGGAGGAAGGGGTTGAGGTGTTGGCCCACGTATTAGGGGCTGCTCAGACCCTGCTTGAGCAAGCATCTGTGTGGATGGTCTCATGCGCATTACATTTCTTGGTGAGAGCTGCCACCTCTCCAGAAATTCAAACACCTCATATGGGGTATTGGGGGGGGTGCTTGCATCAAGCAGGATCTGAATACACCCCCTAATACGGAGCCTGACCTCACGGGTAAGGGCACGGAGATAAAGGGTGAGGCTACGTGCATAGGCCTCCTCACCATCATCTGTAGTGACTCTGGACAAGTAATTCAGCACCCCAGTGTCCACATTGGTCCTGCTCTCTTGAATGGTGACCTGGCGCCTTCTTCTTATTCGCCGTGATGCTAGAGCAGCCTGTGGGGAGGGCCTGATCTGGGCAGTTGGGCTGCTGCTCAAGTTGCCCATCTCTTCCAGGATGGGTGAGGTTCCAGCTGCAGACCGTCCTGGTGGTGTGTTGTGTAGGGCAGCCATTGTGTGTTCTGGTGATGCCTCCTCTTCAGCCATCCTTCTTGTAGGGGGAGAAGATGGGCCAGCCACCTCATCCCCTACAGGATCTATAATGGGCTCTGCCTCTGAGGCCGTTCCTCGATCCGTAAGGTTGGATTAAGTTCTGTTTTGAAATAGAACAGAGGCAAAAATACATCAGTATTTTTGTCCCTGTAAAGTATTTGTGTAATGTTTTTGTGTCATGTGGTGTGAGGTATGTACTTACGGTCTCAGAGCCAGAATTGGGGCGAGGAAGTTCAGCCGGTCATAGTAAATATATTTGCGCTTGACATGGCCAGCATCCCCACTCCTGGACCGCTGCTGGCGTTCACGGCGGTACTGGTCCCGGATGCTTCTCCACCGTTTCATCACATCTTCCACTGCAATGTGACAGGAAAGATTGTCAAAATCAGATATTTGAGAGGTCACATTTTCAAACAGTAGTCTAGGCATGGGGCCTTATGGGGTGTGCGTTCTACCCATGGTGGCATATGTAATTGTGCTGATACCCAGGGACTCATTAGCTCCCCTGAAACTAATTTTAGTGGCTAGGAGGATGAGGAGCTTGTGGCCTAACCCCTAATTATGGCTGTGTGAAGCCACGTGTCACATCCTAATGTAACGGCCTCATGAGGCTAATAAAAGTACATGCACAGGAAGGGGGGGGGGCTGATTGTAGATTCATTTTATAGTGCGCGCTAACGTTAATTATATTTTTATGGTTGCACTTACGAATTTTATGCTGCTCATCACGTGGTCTGTCACCAAAGTCATGGTACATCTGGCGACAGATGCGCCTCCATGACGCCTCCTTTCTTGTGCGGTTCGCATAGTTTGCGTCGCGTGGGTCCCATATTTCTGGACGCTCCTGCACCAGCACAATTAGCATCTCTACATTAATATATGTGGACGCCATGCTGCTGCTGTACTCCGTGGAGGCGTACTTCCTGGATGTCTGGAGCGCTTTTTGAGCTCATTTGCATGTCTAGGCTTCCTGATGATGGATTGGCCCATTTCCTGTTCACCAGCCAATAGACCTGCGTATTGCTCGCAGGTCACACGTGTGTTCCGTGTGTAATGCGTATTTTTTGCGCACCCATAGACTTGCATTGGCGTACTACGGGTGTAGTACGCTGACAATCGCAGCATGCTGCGAGTGGCACGGAGCGTAGGATACGGAGGAGAAATATACGGCTGGTGCGAGTGACCCCATAGAGAATCTTTTGTCTGTGTCTAATGCGTGCTTTTAGCGCCTCTCACTCTCCCGTATTCCTCGCCAGTGTGACTCCGGCCTAACAGTCTTGTCATAAACCTCTCCAGAACACTCTTGCATATTAGAAATAAGGAAACTATCTTTCAAACTTAAACCCTCATGGCAATCTTGTCTCTAATAAGACTGCCAATCTGCTTCAATCTGAGCTATTTGTTTCTAAAGGGCTTTTCCCACCCAAGCTTCCATTTTGGATAGTGGGGGACCTCTGTTTTTCAGAAAGTCTAACTTACCTACAGTATGTGGACAATGCCTGGGATTTTGAGTTAGTGATGATAAAGTGCCACTTTCTCTTCTTCCCTCATGCATCCTCCTTTTGCTAGGTAATAGATTCTCCAGAATAGGGTATGCCCTTCCTTACTAATATGGTAGTATAATTTTAGGGCTTCTATTGAGACTATGTTGTGGTCTTCAAGAAAGGTTATTCTGTGACATCCATTCTAGAAGAAAAACAAGAGCTTACTGTAGTTGCAGGAGTGCTCATTCCCATGTCTTGAGTGGAATTCATGCGATTAGCGGTCGTCTCAATATAGCAATGGACTTCCGATCATTGATCCACCTTTACACTTTTCATCTCTAATGGCAGGTCAAATTTAGAAAAAGTAATTCTCATGGTTCTGTTCCTCTAACTCTGTGTTTGAGTGGTACCATTCCCCTGATTGAATGGTGTTAGGCAGCATGAGCACCCCCATAACTGGAAATGGATGGTCACTTTATTTTTAAATACATTGCTAGCGGGGCGTGGCCTAGCGCACGATGTGAGAGGACGTGCAGAGGAGCTCTCCTGCCACAATCTCCCTGATTATAGCTATTTGCAGCGCCGCCGAACGCTGAAATTCCCCCACGGAGTGTGCAGAAACCTGGGGAGTAGCAGGGAGTAGAGTGCGGTCGGGTGGAGAAGAGCCCCGCAGCAGGATGACGCGCAGGAGACAGAAGGAGCTGGCAGCGTCTGGAAATGCTCAGGCCCAAGATGGCGCCGAGGCTGCAGAGGAGGCGGCAAGGGCGAGCGCGGCATATCAGAGGAAGATGGACGTGATCGCTCGGCTGGAACGCTTTGCAAGGTCAGAGGAGGCTGCTAATGATCGGTCAGAGGCTGAAGGGGAGAGACCTGACCCAGAACATGTCCCTGGGACACAGCAGGAAGGAGGGGGCCAGCCACAGAGTGGTGGGGAGGAATGGAGATCCCCTGAGGTGGCTGCATGTACTGGCCAGCTTGAGCAGCCGGACACACTGGATGTAGCAGAGCCGACGCTCAAGGACATATTCTCTGTGGTAATGTACAAAAAATCTGCCCTTGCAGCTCTGAATGGTCGTGTGGATGATTTAAAGGGGGAGATGGCTGCGATTAACGCTGCAGTGCGCAAAGTTGAACAGAGAGTGGAGGTGGTGGAAGAACGTGTGGGAAGTGCGGAGGACCAGGTTAATGAACTGTTGAAAAGGGAAAAGAAGTATATGCAACATATAGCTGAGCTGGAATTTAAAACTGATGATTTGGAGAACCGCTCCCGCAGGAGTAACTTGAGGATTGTGGGGGTGCCAGAAAAAGCAGAGGGCAATAATCCCACTGAGTACATTGAGTCATGGTTAAAGAATACTGTGGGAGGGGACAGCCTTACCAAAATGTTTTCTGTTGAAAGAGCGCATCGGGTGCCCACCAGACCCCTGCCCCCAGGATCAGCTCCAAGAGTCATTTTAGCTAAAGTTTTGAATTATAGAGACAGAGACACTCTGCTGAGGAAAGCCAGGACCCATGCGGAACTTACCATAGATGGCAATCGCATCTCCATTTACCCAGATTATTCTGCAGCAGTCCAGAAGCTCCGGATGACGTTTGGAGAAGTTAAAAGAAGACTACGAGACATAGATGTGCGCTACTCGATCTACCCAGCTAAACTGAGAGTCGCAGCTTTGGACCGGGTGCACTTTTTTCAGAACCCAGAGGAGGCGACACTCTGGCTTGACTCTAATATACAAAATATCAGAGCGGGACGGACCCGTTGAAGCATACTCTGAGTGATGTTGAAACAGTGACTAACTGTGATTTAGTTTGAAATTACTAAGTTAATGGTCATCTTTGAGATGAAGCAATGCCATGTTGGTTTAAGAAGGTTGAGTTCGGCGGCGCAACGCTTATTGCAGTTGGATTAATGTGGACGGGAGGGTAGTTGGAATACAGAGCTTGTATCGTTAGGCTGTTAAAACGCCCTACTGGTTCTCAAATAGAGAGGGAGAGAGAATTCTTATCAGCTTAAAGGCTGTGGGAGACAACTAATTTTTTGGGAGGGGGAGGGGGGGGGAGGGGAGTTTATTCCAGTTGGGAAGTTGAGAAAGGGGGTAGAGGTGGGGAGGTGCGGGGGAGGGATGGGGGGGAGGATCGAGATTCTACCTATAACGTGTCTAATGTTTGGGATTGCAACATATTATGGGGGATAGAATTAAGATTCTAAGCTGGAACGTTAGGGGTCTCGCTAACGCTTCAAAACGGGTTGCAATTTTACAATATCTGCTGAAGCTGAGGCCCTCAGTGATTTGCCTCCAAGAGACACACCTGGTAGAGGATAAAGTCGCAATGCTACAAAAAAGATGGGTGAGGAAGGCTTATCACTCGACGTATTCGGCCTATGCAAGGGGAGTGTCGGTGTTAATCCACAATTCTACTCCATACGAAGAAGTGGAGGCTATAATAGATAGGGACGGGCAATACGTGTTTATTGTATGCAGAATTTTGAATAGATTATTATGTATTGTGTCCTTGTATATCCCTCCACCATTCTCTAGAAAAAAGATACAGGAAATTCTGGACTTATCTGGGAAATGGATGGGAGTCCCGCTGCTTGTAATCGGTGATGTAAATAATATTGCAAATGATCATTGGGATAAAGGTAAACATACGGGGGGTGGGAAGGGGGGGAAGGTGACACCTTTTGGAAACTACATGAGGGAGATTGGTTGGATAGATTTGTGGAGAGTTCGGAATATGGAGAAATATACTTATTCATGTTATTCGGCGACATACGGATCTTTATCTCGTATTGATGTGGCTTTAGGAAATGAGGGAATGGATGACTTGGTACAGGAAGTGGAATATCTGCCCAGGGTCCTATCGGATCATTGTCCACTGGAGGTGTCTCTACAATTGGGAGGGCAAGGGAGGTTGACAGGAATGGGATGGAAAATTCACCCCTTTTGGTTACGGTTGCTGGATATGGGAAAGGTGAGAGAAGAATTGGGAGAATTTTTTAGGATAAATGAAGGCAGTGCTGAGGGCCATATAGTCTGGGATACTATGAAGGCCTTTTTGAGAGGGATTTTATTCAGAGAAGTATCTCGATATAAGACTAAGTCTCAAAATCAAGACAAAGCAGTGATGGAGGAACTAAGGGCAGCGGAGGAGGCATTGGGTGCGCAGTGTAATAAAGATACGCAGACCCGCATGAAAGTGGCCCAATTGGAAGTTAATAAACTTCATATCCGTAAGGCGGAGAGATGGCGGGCGTTTCAGAATGAGGCATTCTACGCGGAGGGTGAAAAAGTGGGGCACCTGCTCTCAGTGGTGGCGTCGGCACAACGGGAATCTTCCCATGTATATGCAATTAAAAATAAGGAAGGTACTGTGGTTTCACAGGGGGATCAAATTTTGGAAGTATTTAAACAGTTTTACAGTGAGTTATACTCCTCACAGACACATAAAGGTCAAGAGGAGATGGACAGTTATTTGGGGATGATTGAGCTTCCTAGATTTGGGGATGAAGATAGAGAGTGGATGGATAGGCCGCTTACGGCAGAGGAGTTGAGGGTGGCATTGGCGGACATGGCGGGTAATAAGGCCCCGGGGGCAGATGGTATTCCAACGGAGGTCTATAAAATACTAAATGAAGAGGTAATAACTAAATTGGTGAAGGTATTTGATGAGTCGTTGGAGAGGGGACAGCTGCCTACTTCTATGAGAGAGGCCATTGTTGTGGTCATTCCTAAAGCCGATAGAGACCCTTTGGATCCGGAGTCCTACAGACCGATTTCACTTACGACAGATATTAAGATATTGGCAAAGGCCTTGGCCAACAGGTTGACCCGTGTGGTGGCTAAAATAATTCACCCAGATCAATCGGGTTTTATGCCCAATAAATCTACAGCAATCAATCTAAGAAGATTATATTTAAATATGCAAATTCCGGCCGATAATGCTGGAAAAAGAGTGGTAGTGTCTTTGGATGCCCATAAGGCTTTTGACTGTGTAGAATGGAAGTACTTGTGGTCGGTCCTGTTGGGCTTTGGGTTCGGGCCTAGGTCTATGTCTTGGGTGGGGTTGCTGTATTCCTCTCCGACGGCAAAAATCAGAGTAAACAATAAATTATCTGATAGTTTCTCACTACATAGGGGTACGAGACAGGGATGCCCATTATCTCCGTTGCTGTTTGCCCTCGCCGTGGAACCCCTAGCTATTAAAATAAGGGATACACAGGAGATAAAGGGATTTGTTTATGGAAGGAAGGAGGAGAAGGTGTCTCTGTACGCTGATGATATTCTGCTATACCTGGGGGACTCGGGGGAGAACTTGGATAATGCGATGGCATTAATTGAGGAATTCGGAGAATTTTCTGGACTCAAAATTAACTGGGATAAATCGTGCATCATGCCCATTGATACAGTAGATGGAGATATTGGGGAGGTTGGAATATCACCGAAATTGAGAGTAGTTTCGAGATTTAAATATCTGGGGATACAGATCGCCCTCCCTTTGAGTAGTTTTGATGAACTTTAATTTAAGCCCTCTGCTACAAAAAGTTCGTTCCAAGATTTCGGCGTGGAATAAATTACATCTTTCGGTGATTGGAAGGGTAAATCTTTTAAAAATGATTGTGATGCCGCAGCTGCTGTATGTACTGCATAATTCTCCAGTTTGGATCCCACAGAGTAGGTTCTGTAAAATTAAATCGCTGTTCGGCGACCTAATATGGGGGGGGAAAGCCCACGGTTTAAACAAGAAACGTTGCAGAGGCCGAAAGAGGACGGGGGGGGTGGCGCTTCCTAATCCCTGGGTATATTTTTTAGCAGCACAATGTCAACATATGGGAGGATGGGGGGAGGAGACGGGACAGGAACAATCGCCCAGTAGTTTGAGAAAGCTGTTTGGGAAATGGCCTTTGGGAGAGAGCCTGGAAGGGGGGCAGTTTTTAAAATTTGGCTCTAGGTTTCCTACGGTTCTCCTTATTCATAAGGTATGGGAGAAAGTTAAACAGATTAGGGGTGTCACGGGCCTTACTAAATACTCTCCAGTGTGGGATAACATAAATTTACAAGAATTCCAGCGAATGGAGGGATTTGGGCTTTGGAGAGAGGCAGGAATCAGATGGATGGGTCAGCTTGTGGGTCAGGGGAGACTTAAATCATTCATGGAGCTACAATCAGAGTTCCAGCTTCCACACTCAAATATGTATCATTATAAAAGAATTCAGCATGCGTATCGGTCGCAATGTCGGAGGAGGCCTGTTGAGGTCCAGATTGATGTCACGCTGGCCTCCATTTTGGGGAACAGCGAGACGAAGGGGGCAATCTCAGAAGTGTATAGAGATTTATTATTTACATTTCTAGTCAGTCATCCCTTCAAGGCTAGAGTGAAATGGGAGGCTGAATTGGGAGAAATAAGTGATGATAGATGGGAATCTATTTTAGAATATGTGCCTAAGATTTCTATGAGCGAACCTGGGAGGATGTCTCAGCTGTACGTAATTCATAGAGCTTACAGAACTCCTGATAGATTGTTCAAGATGGGTTTGAGGTCTGATTCCGATTGTCCACGGTGTTCGCAGGAACGGGCAGATATGATGCACATGTTGTGGTGTTGCCCTAGATTGTCTACATACTGGACAGTTGTACTGAATCGGATCGAATGGATATATAAATGTGTAATCCCCAGAGACCCTTTGATCTGTATTTTAGGCTTTGTGGAAGAATTGGCAGCGTCGGCTATGGTCAAACTGTCGATTGCTAGACTGTTGTTCATAGCAAGGAAATTGATTGCCCGGTTTTGGATCAGAGAGGAGCCTCCGACTAGACGGGACTTTCTTGCGCAGGCGGAGCATATAATTTCATTGGAAAAAAGTATTTACACTAAGAGAAATAAACTTGAGGTGTTTCACAAGATATGGCAGCCATGGGTAGAATGGAGTTAGAGGGGTGGGAGGGACGTATTGGGATATGGAAGATATTCACATTACATAACTATATATGGATGTTGGAAAGAGTACTGGATGAGGAACGGGGAAGGCACTGAAGGGATCTCGGAGGGGGATAGGGGGGAAAAGGGAGGGAGGAGTTTTGTTTTTGTTTATAAAAACATGTTTATATGTGAACAATTGCTTGATGTCATGTATATGATGTAATTGTTATCATAAATAAAAATTTATCTGATTAAAAAAATACATTGCTAGCAATATAACAGTAGAGTTGACTAGTCTTTATTAAGGCCTCAAAACTGCACTATAGGTTTTCACCAAGGTGATGGCAGCAGTCATTAAAGGGATTGGCCTTATTATCTTTATTTGAGCATATGTGTTATGGGCATGGTTTTGTGGCACTTTTACAGGTATGACAGGTTCTCCTGCTCTTGGTGTAGCTTTCCTCATAAACTGCTTAGCTCTACACTACAGTCCATACCATGGCTGCTGGAGGAGGAGCATGTGTCCAGACAAGACCATCAGCTTTGTTCAATTGAAAACCACACATGAGAAAACTGGTTTTATATTGGAAGAGACTGATGGTCATTGATGAGCACAAGTATTCGTTACTTGAGTTTGCCTAGGGTGCTCGGGTATGCACAAAATATCGCGGGTGCTCTAGTGACATATTCGAGTCCCCACAGGCGCATGCGGCTAGGAAACCACAAAACATGTGAGGATTACCTGACAAACACGGGCAATCCCCCACGTTTTGTGGCTGCCTAGCAGCCACGAAACATGGGCCCGCGGGGACTCGAACATGTCACTCAAGCACCCTAGGCAAATCTGTGCTCATCACTATTGGACTGGTCTGGACACACGCTCTTCCACCAGCAGCCATTGTTTGGACTGTAGAGCTGTGCAGTCTGTGAGGAAAGCTGCAGTAACAAGAGCAGAAGGACCGGTCATAGCTGTATAATGGTAAGTGCCACAACATCATGTCCTCAACACATCTTCTAAAGTAAAGATAATGTGGCTGACCCCGTTACCTCATTCTGCAGTCGGCAATAGACAGTGTGATACAGTGGCTATAGGAGGTAAACGGTGCTAAATACTTCATGATATCCAAATCCAAAAATGATTTTGAAAAAATTGTCTACAAAGGTGGACAAACGTCTTTAAGGGAATTGCCAAAGTTTTCTTCCAGTGTGGCAGACAGAACGCGGAACACTTCTTTACTTTGAATTTATTTTCCCTGCACTCTTGAATGATGGTGAGCGATCTGCAGTCCGTAATCAAATATTTAGCTGTTGATGCACCACAGCACCTTTTCTATTTTATGTGGCTTGTTCTTTTGAGGGTATTGAGGAGATTGAAGGTCTGGTCCCATAGACTCACAGTAGCTCCACTGGGCAAAATAGAACATATCTCTTCCTGTTTGTTCTCTACTGACAGGACAACATCTGTAGTCTCTGGACACACTCCAGCATTAATAGGGCATGGGCGTAACTACCAGGGTCTCAGCGGTCTCCATTGCGACTGGGCCTGGGGGGAGTTAAAAACATCCGGTCCCCTGAAGAAGCCAACGCGAAACGCGCGTTGGGGCTGCGGTACCGCGTGTTCCTGGGCTGAGGCACTATGGGTGAGAGCAAATGGTGCAATAATGATATTTTTTAATATCAGCTAAGGGTTTGTCCTGAAATGGTAATGGGACTACTAGAGGTTCCCCAGTACTGATAGTATTTATTCAGCAATTGCAATTGGCATCTCATGTATTTTACAAAGTTTTATACAATTAGCTGCTTACTTGCTCCCCCACCTCACATTATTATGTCTGGACACACGGTACTTTGTGTGTTTACCTTCTGTCCTTATTGTTAAGACCCTCTGTCGCATACTAATGAGTGTACTACATATGCTGAATTGTGGTTCTATTTAATAAACTTGTATATATTTTTCATACAACTCCACTCAGTCTATATGAGACCGCTGGAGACAGCTGCACATTGAACTGTAATGGTTTTGCTGCTGAGAGAGCATTAAAAGAAATCAGTCAGGAGGATCTCACACCCCAAATTATTTATATGTGCGTGTAGCCCTTTCAAAGACAAGGCCAGCAATATCTTTTCATGGCCAGTCTGTTCTTTCATTACTGAGAAATCAGCGTTTGAATTGATATGGAGCTGTCTATGGTAGATCTGAAGCCCGCTTCATCATAGCGCTATTTCCTGCCAAGCACCGCTTCCGCCTGTGTGAGTGACAGGTCCTTTGCCTGAGGTCACACAGCCTAGAAGCAGTCAGACAAGCAGGAGGAGGTGACACTAGGCGCGGAATAGATCTGGGGTGACAGAAGCTTCAGATGTACAACTAGTTCTTCAGCCTCATTTGCATATCAATTGAAACGCTGATTTCTCGGTAAGGGAGGAATGGACCGGCCATGTAAAAAATTACTGCACTTGTCTTTGAAAAGGCTACATGTGCATAGAAATAGCTTGGGGGGGTGAAAGCCTGCTGACAGATTCCTTTTTAGCTTCATTTCTGTGAGGAGGTTGATGAATATTATTCCTAATGGTAATAATTGGTTTCCCTTTAAAGGGAACCTGTCAGCAGGATTGTGCTCAGTAACGTACATACACTGTCAGGTCGGCACCGTTATACTGATTATAATAAGACCTTGGTTGATTAAATCCGTCTTGTAGCTGTTTCTTAATCTTTATTTTTAGTTTTGTGTTAATGCTCTGATAATGCAGACTGCTGACAGGTCACTGATCCCTCCCTGACCTGCCCCCTAGTTTGCATAATGCATACCATCACATACTCAATTTAAAAAAAAAGCTTCTGCAGGCAGGTGCTGGCCGTGGCACCTGCGCTGCAGCATAATCGCATGGTTACTGTGTACTTTTTTCAGATTTACCTGAGCGACGAGAAAAAAAAAAAGTAATTTTGAAAATGGTGCCCGCCGCGCCTGCGCAGTAGCAGCTATCGGTTTGTATAGAGGTCCAATAGCTGCTTCTGTCGCGGCTCCTGCGCAGGCGTAATTCTCTGCCCTGTTGAGGGCAGAGCAAAGTACTGCAGTGCGCAAGCGCCGGGAAAGGTCAGAGAGGCCCAGAGCCTGCGTACTGCAGTACGACAGAAGCAAGGAAGAAGACGTCATCACATGAAGATGGGAGGCACCGGACCCGGACCTGCCACATCCATTGGACCGGACCACCCCCCTTCCCCCAGGTGAGTATAATATACCATGTTTTTCTTAACTTTCGTGTTATATCAGGGGCTTATCTACAGCATTACAGAATGCTGTAGATAAGCCCTAATGGCGGTGGCTGCAGCTTATATGCGAAAAATGAGGGGACAGATTCCCTTTAAAGAACAACCATAAGACGGATTTCATCAACCAAGGTATCATTTTATTCAGTATAACGGCGCCAACCTGACTCTGTAGGTTACTATGCATAATCCTGCTGACAGGTTCCCTTTAACATTACATCTTCTTTAAAGATCAGAAACACTGTCACCTCCATTGCTGTGTTAAAAAAATGGAATATCTCTTTATGCTAAAGGATGTCACTTACCAGTATCCTGTTGTTGTTGTTTTTCTTCTAAAGCTATTAGTAACAATGCTAATTATTCCGTCGTGTTTTATTTGCACATATTTCACACATTTCCTTTTGGTATTCTTTTCTTAACCTTTCTGGAAGGGAAGGAAATGCTGAAAAGCGTTCTCCACCCTTTTCTTGACTTCTACAAACACGATTTAGCTGCATTTTCCAAATATCTAAGATGCTGTACAGCTAGGATTACACAACAATATGAAACGAGGAGTTCAGTGTTCTCTTCTCTTTACCAATTTTAGTATATTATGTTTTACATTTATCAGTTCGGGACCAGAGCTACCTTTTTGCTGCTGAGTTCCTATCCTATGATCGTTCTGAAACTTGAGAAAATCTTGCAGGATAACTAATATTTATTTTAAATGCTCTCTGGATAGCCGTGGTCACTGCAGGGTGCTTACACATGAAGGCAAAAAGGTTAACAGTAACCAGGTATATAACGTATATCTAACTGATTGGTGGGGGGTGCCAAGTATCGGGCCTCCACCAATCTAAGATGCCGTATTTTTCGGACTATAAGACGCACTGAACCATAAGATGCACCCCAAATTTTGGGGTGGAAAATAGCAGAAAAAAGGTTTTTATAAGATGGGGGTCCATCTTATTGTCTGTATTTAAGATATCTTACCTTAAGGCCGGCAGTGGTAGAGCGGGGTCACAGAAGGCATAATCCCTTCCTCAGGATTCCGGCGGCGGCAGAAGTGGGGCAATGCTGCAGTGCTGGGGTTTGATGCTGCGGGTCCGGTGTAGGCGGTGAGGCAGAGCATGGAGCAGGGGGTCCCTTCCTCAGGATGCCGGCGGCAGAAATGTGGTGATGCCGCAGCCCGGTGTCCACGGCGAACAGAGCCAAATGCATCACCGGTTTCTTGGCTGCAATCTTCCTGAGGCCGCGCATGCGCAGATTGAGATCTTGGCGGCCCTCGGCTTCAGGAAAATGGCCGCCGAGATCTCAGTCTGGGCACGCACAGCCTCCGGTGGCCATTTTCCTGATGCTGAGGGCCGCAGATATCTCATTCTGCTCACGCGCCCCCTCGGCTGCAAGCTGTTATAAAAGCCAGAGGTGGTGCAACAAAATACTAGTGATGTGTTGTACTGTTTTTTTGTATTTGTTTTTCATGATTCCTTAATTTCCTCAGAATTGAGTGACTCCATAATTTTTCCCCTATGCTTGGTTAAAAAAGTAACCATTACTGACTACCACATTTTTTGTTCTTGATTTCTTTTAGTGTTTCTTAAAGCCAGAAAGGTGCCATTTGAAATTACTTTAGTTTTGTGCCATGTCTGTGATCTGCTTTTTTTCTACAAAATTAAACAACTAAATGAACATCCTCCAAGGCCGATGATTACATAATTTTTGCCAGGGGTTGTATAACGGTTAGAAACCGACTCCATGAGGATGGTCTGAGGGCCCGACATCCACAGATAGGAGTTGTGCTCACAGCCCAACACTGTGCAGGACACTTGGCATTTGCCACAGAACTCCAGAATTGGCAAATTCGCCACTGGCGCCTCATGCACTTCACAGATGAAAGCAGGTTCACACTGAGCACATGTGACAAACGTGACAGAGTCTGGAGATGCCGTGGAGAGCAATCTGCTGCCTGCAACATCCTTCAGCATGCCCGGTTTGGCAGTGGGTCAGTAATGGTGTGGGGTGGCATTACTTTGGAGGGCTGCACAGTGTTGGTCTGTGAGCACAACCCCCATCTGTGGATGTCGGGCACTCAGACCATCCTCATGGAGTTGGTTTCTAACCGTTTGTGCAGACACGTGCACATTTGTGACCTGCTGGAGGTCATTTTGCAGGGCTCTGGCAGTGCTCCTCCTGTTCCTCCTTGTACAAAGGCTGAGGTAGCGGTCCTGCTGCTGGGTTGTTGCCCTCCTACGGCCCCCTCCACGTTTCCTGGTGTACTGGCCTGTCTCCTGGTAGCGCCTCCAGCCTCTGGACACTACGCTGACAGACACAGCAAACCTTCTTGCAGTAGCTCGCATGGATGTTTCAACCTGGATGAGCTGCATGACCTGTGTGGGTTGTAGAGTTTGTCTCATGCTACCACGAGTGTAAAAGCACAACCAACATTCAAGTGACCAAAGCATCAACTAGAAAGCATTGGCACTGAGATGTGGTCTGTGGTCCCCACCTGCAGATCCACTCCTTTATTGAGGGTGTCTTGATAATTGCCAATAATTTCCATCTGTTGTCTATTCCATTTGAACAACAGCATGTGAAATTGATTGTCAATCAGTGTTGCTTCCTAAGTGGACAGTTTGATTTCACAGAAGTTTGATTTACTTGGAGTTATATTCTGTTGTTTAAGTGTTCCCTTTATTTTTTGAGCAGTGTTTTTTGGATCACTATGAGTAAGGATTAATAATATAGGATCTGAAATGCATAAGGTTGCAAGAGTTATTTTAATAATGTGCATTTTTCATAATTGTTAATTATGATCCATTCAAAATTACATTTTATTATGTTTTTGTGGATTTTGGAATACTATTTCCTCTGTATTTATCTTCATCAATAACTTAAGCATGGAAAATCAAGTTAATTCTCAAGATCTTTAACCCCTTCCTGACATCAGACGTACTATCCCGTCCATGGGACCCGGGCCCCTATGCCCATAGACGGGATAGTACGTCTAGCGCGATCAGCGGCGCCCACGTGGTGAGTGCCGCTGATCGCGGCCGGGTGTCAGCTGATTATCACAGCTGACACCCGGCACTATGTGTCAGGGGCGGTCACGGACCGCCCCCGACACGTTAACCCCTTGCACACCGTGATCAAACATGATCGCGGTGTACCGGGAGTTAAAGGGAAGCATCGGCAGGGAGGGGGCTCCCTCCGTGCTTCCCTGAGCCCCCCACGGCAGCGCAATGTGCAGCGCTGCTGCGGGGGACTCCTTTCCTCCAGGCCCCCGAATCCAAGATGGCGACGGGGGCCTTCGGGGGCCTGGAGGAAGCTGGCTTCCTCAGTGCCTGCAAAGCGCAGGCATGAGGAAGCCTTGTGCACTGCCTGTGACAGATTGCTGATCTGTCACAGTGATCTGTGATGTGACAGATCAGCGATCTGTCACAGGACAGTGATATCCCACCTGGGACTATGTAATAAAGTAAAAAAAAAAATTAAAAAAAGTGTAAAAATAATTTTAAAAAAATCGCCAAATAAATTAGTAAAAAAAAAAAAAAAAATATTCCCCAATAAATTCATTTTTTGAAAAAAAAAAAAAAACAAAAAACAATAAAAGTACACATATTAGGTATTGCCGCGTCCGTAACGACCCGCCCTATAAAACTGTCCCATTAGTTAACCCCTTTAAAAAATAAAAATAAAAAACGAAGCAAAAAATAATGATTTATTATCATACCGCCAAACAAAAAGTGTAATAACGCGCGATCAAAAAGACGCATATAAATATCCATGGTACCGCTGAAAACGTCATCTTGTCCCGCAAAAAACGAGCCGCCACACAGCATCATCAGCGAAATAATAAAAAAGTTATAGCTCGCAGAATAAAGCGATGCAAAAATAATTATTTTTTATATAAAATAGTTTTCATTGCATAAAACCGACAAAACATAAAAAAACGACCTAAATGAGGTATCGCTGTAACCGTACTGACCCGAAGAATAAAACCGCTTTATCAATTTTACCGCACGCGGAACGGTGTAAACGCACTCCCCCAAAAGAAATTCATGAAACGCTGGTTTTTGTTCATTCTGCGTCCCAAAAATCGGAATAAAAAGCGATCAAAAAATGTCACGTGCCCGAAAATGGTAGCAATAAAAACGTCAACTCGTCCCGCAAAAAATAAGACCTCACATGACTCGGTGGGTCAAAATACGGAAAAATTGTAGCTCTCAATATGTGGTGATGCAAAAACTATTTTTACAATAAAAAGCGTCTTTTAGCGTGCGACAGCTGCCAAACATAAAAACCGCCATAAATAGTAAATCAAACCCCCCGTTATCACTCCCTTAGTTAGGGAAAAATAATAAAATTAAAAAAATGTATTTATTTCCATTTTTCCATTAGGGCTAGGGCTAGGGTTAGGGCTTGGGTTAGGGCTGAGATTAGGGTTAGGGGTGTGTTGGGGTTCGGGTTGGAGTTAGAACTGTTTGGGCACATCAGGGGCTCTCCAAATGCAACATTGCGTCTGATCTCAATTCCAGCCAATTCTGAGTTGAAAAAGTCATATGGTGCTCCTTCCCTTCCAAGCTCTGCCATGCGCCCAAACAGTGATTTACCCCCACATGTAGGGTATCAGCCTACTCAGGACAAATTGCAAAACAATTTTTGGGGTCCAATTTCTCCTGTTACCCTTAGGAAAATAAAAAATTGGGGGCAAAAATATCATTTTTGTGGAAAAAAATGATTTTTTTATTTTCACGTCCGAGCGTTATAAACTTCTGTGAAGCACTTGGGGGTTCAAAGTGCTCACCACACATCTAGATAAGTTCCGTGGGGGGGTCTAGTGTCCAAAATGGGGTCACTTGTGGGGAGTTTCAATAGTTTAGGTACATCAGGGGCTCTTCAAACGCACATGACACCCGCAGACCATTCCATCAAAGTCTGCATTCCAAAATGGCACTGCTTCCCTTCCGAGCCCCGACGTGTGTCCATACAGTAGTTTTCTCCCACATATGGGGTGTCAGCGTACTCAGGACAAATTGGACAACAACTTTTGCGGTCCAATTTCTCCTGTTACCCTTGGGAAAATGAAAAAATTGGGGACTAATTGATCATGTTTGTGGAAAAAATACGATTTTTTTATTTTCATGCCCGGGCATTATAAACTTCTGTGAAGCCCTTGGGGGTTCAAAGTGCTCACCACACATCTAGATAAGTTCCTTAGGGGTTCTCGTTTCCAAAATGGGGTCATTTGTGGGTGTTTCCACTGTTTAGGTACATTAGGGGCTCTCCAAAGGCAACATGACACCCGCAGACCATTCCATCAAAGTCTGCATTCCAAAACGTCACTACTTCTCTTCCGAGCCCTGACGTGTGTCCATACAGTAGTTTTCTCCCACATATGGGGTGTCAGCTTACTCAGGACAAATTGGACAACAACTTTTGGGGTTCAATTTCTCCTGTTACCCTTGGGAAAATAAAAAAATTGGGGAATAATTGATCATGTTTGTGGAAAAATACGATTTTTTTATTTTCATGCCCTGGCATTATAAACTTCTGTGAAGCCCTTGGGGGTTCAAAGTGCTCACCTCACATCTAAATAAGTTCCTTAGGGGGTCTAGTTTTCAAAATGGGGTCATTTGTGGGGAGTTTCCACTGTTTAGGTACATTAGGGGCTCTCCAAAGGCAACATGACACCCGCAGACCATTCCATCAATGTCTGCATTCCAAAACGTCACTACTTCCCTTCCGATCCCCGACGTGTTCCCATACAGTAGTTTTCTCCCACATATGGGGAATCAGCATACTCAGGACAAATTGGACAACAACTTTTGGGGTCCAATTTCTCCTGTTACCCTTGGGAAAATAAAAAAAAATGGTGACTAAAAGATCATGTTTGTGGAAAAAATACGAATTTTTTATTTTCACGCCCGGGCGTTATAAACTTCTGTGAAGCACTGGGGGGTTCAAAGTGCTCACCACACATCTAGATAAGTTCCTTGGGGGGTCTAGTTTCCAAAATGATGTCATTTGTGGGGGGTTTCTACTGTTTAGGTACATCAGGGGTTTTCCAATTGCGACATGGTGTCCGATCTCAATTCCAGCCAAAAACGTCAAATGGCGCTGCTTCCCTTCCGAGCTCTGCCATGCACCCAAATAGTGGTTTACCCCCACATGTGGGGTATCAGCGTACTCAGGACAAATTGCACAATAACTTTTAGGGTGCTGTTACCCTTGGAAAAATAAGAATTGAGGGTGAAAATATCATTTTTGTGGAAAAAATATGATTTTTTAATTGTACGGCTTTATGTTATAAACTTCTGTGAAGCCCTTGGGGGTTCAAAGTTCTCACCACACATCTAGATAAGTTCATTAGGGGGTCTAGTTTCCAAAATGGTGTCAGTTGTTGGGGGTTTCCACTGTTTTGGTACATCAGGGGTTTTCTAATCGCGACATGATGTCCGATCTCAATTCCAGCCAAAAACGTCAAATGGCGCTGCTTGCCTTCCGAGCTCTGCCATGCGCCCAAATAGTGGTTTACCCCCACATGTGGGGTATCGGCATACTCAGGACAAATTGCACAATAACTTTTAGGGTCCTGTTACCCTTGGGAAAATAAAAATTGGGGTGAAAAGATCATTTTTGTGGAAAAAATATGATTTTTTTAATTGTACCGCTGTACGTTATAAACTTCTGTAAAGCCCTTGTGGGTTCAAAGTTCTCACCACATATCTAGATAAGTTCCTTGGGGGGTCTAGTTTCCAAAATGGGGTCACTTGTAGGGGGTTTCCACTGTTTAGGTACATCAGGGACTCTCCAAATGTGACGGCGTCCGATCTGAATTCCAGCCAATTTTGCATTGAAAAAGTCAAACAGCGCTCCTTCCATTCTGAGCTCTGCCATGCGCCGAAAGAAATCAGGTATCAGCGTACTCAGGACAAATTGCACAATAACTTTTGCAGTCCAATTTCTCCTGTTACCCTTGGTAAAATAAAAAAAAATTGAACCTGAAGTATTGTTTTCGTGAAAAAAAGTTAGATGTTCATTTTTTTTTTATAAATATTCAAAAAAATTCCTGTGACGCACCTAAAGGGTTAATAAACTTCTTGAATGTGGTTATGAGCACCTTAAGGGGTGCAGTTTTTAGAATGGTGTCACTTTTGGGTATTTTCTATCATATAGACCCCTCAAAGTGGCTTCAAATGTGATGTGGTCCTAAAAATAAAATGGTGTTGTAAAAATGAGAAATCGCTGGTCAACTTTTAACCCTTATAACTTCCTAACAAAAAAAAATTTTGGTTCCAAAATTGTGCTGATGTAAAGTAAACATGTGGGAAATGTTAGTTAGGCTAGTTTCACACTTGCTTTTTTTTGCAGCGCGTTTTTCCCGCAAAAAAACACATTGAAAAAACGCATACAAAAGCATACAACTGCTGCGTTTTTTTCAAGCATTTTTATGAGCATGCATGAAAAAAACGCAGCGTTTTTATGCGTTTGTATGCGTTTTTAGTGCGTTTTTACCGCGTTTGCGTTTTTTCCAAACATTAGGTGGCCCCTCACACTAACCCAAACCATGACTTTACTAACCCTAACCCTTAACCAAACCATACCTTAACCCTGACCCTAACCCTTAACCAAACCATACCCTGATCCTAACCCTGACCCTAACCCTTAACCAAACCATACCCTGATCCTAACCCTTAACCAAACCATACCCTGATCCTAACCCTAACCCTAAACCCCCTTAACTAATCCTAACTCTAACCCAAACCCCTAAATTCCATTGTCTAAACTAATGGTAAAAAAAAAAACGCATGTGCAAAAAAACGCATACATAAGCATGCCAATGCGCACATATGCTCACCATAGACTTATAATGGGTGTCTTGCTGTAAAAAAACGCATTGCGCGCGCATGCGTTTTTTTGAGGCAAGTCGGACGCCCAAAAAATGCAACAGGTTGCATTTTGTGCGCCCGAGCGCATACCACAAAAAAACGCATGCGCGGAAAAACGCGTACAAACGCATGTGTATGCGCACATAAGCGCATCCCATGCAAAGTATAGGAAAAAAAAACGCATGCGCTATTTAGCGCTAAAATACCGCGAAAAAAAAACGCAAGTGTGAAACCAGCCTTATCAAGTTTTTTGTGTGCCGTATCTCTGTGATTTAAGTGCCTAAAAATTCAAAGTTGGAAAATTGCGAAATTTTCAAAATTTTTGCCAAATTTCCGTTTTTTTCACATATAAACGCAAGTTATTTGAATGAAATTTTACCACTAACATGAAGTACAATATGTCACGAGAAAACAATGTCAGAATCACCGGGATCCATAGAAGCGTTCCAGAGTTATGACCTCATAAAGGTACAGTGGTCAGAATTGTAAAAATTGGCCCGGTCATGAACGTGCAAACCACCCTTGGGGGTGAAGGGGTTAAGGGCTCATAACAATTAATCATAAAGTAATGACATTACATTTTTGGGAAAACCCCCTTTGAGTTTTATTAAACATAAGACCGTTACAAAAAAAGTTATAACAATACTGAAAATAAACCATGCATTAGATTATTTGGCATCTTAATATTTTGTTTGTTCCAATTTCAGATCTATAAACAAATGCTTGATGAAAAAGTTCCACACTTGCTTATTGATGTGCGACCACAGGCTGAAGTGGATATATGTCACCTGGAACACTCTATTCGTATCCTTACTTGTAGAGAATGAGTGATATTTTTGTGAAATATTTCATTTTTGTTAATATATATGATATAAATAGTCATAAAAAGTTTTGAAAAATAAATATATTGGACAGCAGTAGATCCATCTCTTTGATATGTAGATAGTACAGTATAAAGAAGGAGAAGCTGAGCAGAATGATATATGGGTTTGTAGGAAAAGATTCTTTATAACTTGTAATTTATTCCTTGAAATCCCTGGTGTGCATATACACAGGAGTCCAGCGGGTGGTCCTACTAGTGATTGACACCTATCTCTGCATGCACAGTCATATAGGGAAGGCTGCCAATCATACCAAGGATTTCAATTAATAAATGGCAAGGTTTAATGAAACTTTTCCCACAAAAAAAAACTCATTTGGATCAGCTTGTCCGGCTGTAGAATATCCTGCATGGAGATCCAATCCCATTTTCAACATGACAGGTTCCCTTTAACTATCCTTTTTCTCTAAAAGATTTTGTTAGCTGATTTTTGTAATCTAGGTATAATAGCAGATATGGGAATACCCCTTAAAATGATTTTTGCAATTTCCCAATTAATCAGGGCTATGGAAATAATGGAGATGACTGAGCTACACTGTTTCTGTAATTGCCATCTATAGTGACCCTTGTATAGACAAAGATATTCCCATCTCAGCCATGAATGGCTGAGACTAACCCTTTAACTGAGCACTTTTTTTTTCTTAAAGTACTTAAAGATATATCTTTAAGTCAACTGGAAGACAGAAATTTGACTTGGGTCAATGTCCTGACTGAAAGACTATCAGAATTAAACAAGAGCACTAAAGACATGGACAATAAAGGTAAGCCTTAGAAATGGCCCCCTATAGTCCCATAATAATCAGTTTTTTATTCATATTTCTTTACATCATTTTGCAATAAAGCCTGTTAAATTTACTGCATAGTTAATCTGTCCTCCCGGGAATTAAAGGGAATCTGTCATGTAAAAAATGCTAATAACCTGCAGATATGGGTTTTCCCTGCAGGTTAATAGTGTGCTGAAGCTGCTCTGCATCCACTCTGAAAGCCCAGCTACTGGGAGGAAATTAACTTTATTCCTCCATGCAGCCTCCAGCTTTCAGTCATGGGCGCGGCTTCAGTCACTGCTCAGTACATGGTGATTTGCGGCTGTAACTGCCCCCCAACACTGACTGCCAGCTGTGGTCTGTACTGAAAGCCTCAGGCTGCTGGGAGAAATAATGCTCATTTCCTTCCAGTAGCCAGGCCTTCCGGCTTCAGAGCACTATTAACCCTCAAACTAACCCTGTATCCACAATAGCAATAACAATAGCGGTTTCTCACATAGCAGGTTCCCTTGAAGCCTTTCCTCTTCCCATAATGCTGTGTCTCGCACTAAGGCCTCATTCAGATGTCTGATTTTTCAAGTATGCAAAAAATGGTTCAAGTCTCCTCAGTGTGTGGTCAGTGTGTCAGTTTTAGGGTGGTTTCACATTAGTGTTTCAGGCCGCAGCGTCGGCCTGCGCACGGCCGCGGCTAAGCCCCGCCCCTTGCGCGCCTCCGGTAGCTCCGCCTACGGGCGCATGACGCATGAGGTTGCGTTTGGCACTGGTCAGCGCACCGTCAAAAGGACGCATGCGCCGCCAAACACATACCTGCGCGCGGCCTGCGTCCCCAGTGCTAAAGATAGGGGACGCAGGATGCATGCAGCGTCAGGGAGCGGAGCTTAGCCGCGGCCATGCGCAGGCCGACGCTGCGGCCTGAAATGCTAATGTGAAACCACCCTTATCCATTAGTGTTTCAACAGTGATTTTTCACGTGTGGAAAAAAAAGATAATTTGCAAAGCTTCTTCTATCCGTGGCGATGTTAATCACGGACAGCACAAGAAGTACACATTGATGCCATCCGTGTGCTTTTCTCGGACCCATAGACTTATATGGGTAATGTTGATCCATGACTTCAATCAAAAATTGGACACATGGTTCGCAAAAAATCACAGACATGTGAATAGCACCATAGACTATAATGGGTGCGTATTCTACCCTTGAAAAACACAGATGGAGCTCATGCATGAAAAACAGACATCTGAACGACGCCTTAATCTGTCCTTATCTGTCAAATAATGGTTTGATAAATGACCTTTTAGATAATCATTAACCATAATCATGCATGCTTGGCTGAGCAAGTCTGCAATTCTAGTAGATGAAATTATTACCTGTGGACATTCTGTCTTTTCTGTATACTCTTTGTTGAATTTTAACTGGTCTTTAAAGAAGCTCCTCTGATTCTGAAGCTCTGTGTCGCTGCATCCCTCCATTTCACAGATATTCACTGTGCATTGTAGTTCAGCTGGACGTTCCTTCACAGTTTTCTCTGGGGATGCGTGCTCTCACCCCTCGCTCCCAGGCTCCCGCTATGACTGGCAGAGTATGGGACAGAGGGGTGAAAGTGCATGCCCCCAGAGAAGACTGTAAAGAAATGCACAGTTGGACTGCAACACAGAGAATCCACATAGTGCGCTCCAGAATTTAATAAAACATGTTGATCTCTACAAAGGCTGGACACAGCACAAAACAGAAAAGATCGCCAGAATCATGGGAGCGCAGGGATTTTAATAAGTTATTTAACTCAATTTTTTGTGATAGTGACAGATCCTCAGTAAGAGTCTTGTTGTTATGTTCTGACTTTTTGAAGGGGGATGATGGGCCAAAGGAGGTTCACTCCCTCTATCCAAAACCTTAGATTCTGTGGTTGATATGGACTGTGGCATCTAAAGGGTTAAATGAAGGGAGACCAACTTTGAGTCTTCGATTAGTTCAATTAGTGTCTTATGTGCAGCAATCTTCTAGAAGCATCTTCGTGACCATGCGATTTTTCTATTTTTATGCAGTTTTTTTTTCCTCCCTCTCTTTCAAGAGCCATAGCTTTTCTTTTTTTTTATCTTGGTGTCGACTTGGCCCTTGTATTTTTCAAGGCGTGTTATAGTTTTGAATGACATCTGTCGTTATTCTATACACTGTACTAGAAAACGGGGGAAACATTTTCAGATTTGATTAAATGTTGCAGATAAAATGTAATTCCTTCATTATTTTTCTGATTTTGTTTTTCCATTGTTTATTGTGCTGCAAAAATGCCATCAAGATTATTCCGGTCACAACAATTGCAGCAAGCCTCCCAAACGTCCTGGATCCAGCGAGACAGTCCCGATTTTGACTGCCTGACCACTGTCCCGGGTGGGAGCTTGTTTTTCCCGCACTGCAATGATAAGCCGCCACGCCCCCCCATGCCCCCACCCCATCCATTCCTCGCCCTTTCAGAGAGACCCACCGCAGCCCCTCACTGAAATCCCAGCAATGACATCGCTAGGTCACAGGAGAGGAGGAGTCAGGGGTCACATGATCAGGGGCCTCAGTGTTTTCAGGACCCTGCAAGGCTGGTAGTCATGGTGCTTGATGAGGGGAAGTTTATTTGAGGGGTCAGGAGGGGCTTATAGGGTGGATGTAGCAGAACTGTGTATGTACGAGGTGTACAGAGCGGAGTCGCGTGTGTATTGTGTGTGCAGAGTTGAGCTGTGTGTCTACGGAGCAGAGCCGTGTGTGTGTGCACGGTGTACAGAGCAGAGCCGCTTGTGTACAAGATGTATGGAGCGGAGCTGTGTTTGTGTACGAGGTGTGCTGAGCAAGCTGCAGCTGCATGTGTACGAGGTGTGCGGAGCGCGTGTGTACGAGGTGTACAAAATGGAGCCCTGTGTGTACGAGGTTTACGGAGCTGAGCCGTGTGTACGGAGCAGAACAGAGCCGCATGTGTATGAGGTTTATGGAGTAGAGGCATGTGTGTACTGAGTGGACCCGTGTGTGTGGGAGGTGTGCGGAGCGGAACCATGTGTGTATGAGGTGTGCGGAGCTGTGCGTGTAGAATGTGTATGGTGGGGAGCATTTATACCTCCCAACCATCCCGGATCCAGTGGGACAGTCCCGATTTTGAGAGTCTGCCCCACTGTCCCGGACGGGAGCTTTCTTTTCCCGCGGACACAGGAGTACACAGCGGAGCCCCGAGGAGCACTTTAAAATTTGCACTAGACGTTCCACCGGAAGTGACGTGATGGAATCTGACCGAAAATGAGGTAATTTTGGGAGGAGATTGTGACAGAACCATGGAGGCACTTTAGGGAATGCTTCAGATCCATCACCCTGTCCTCCTCCGACAACACGGACAGTGGAATCGCCTTGGAATCAGGGATGCGGGCCATGTGAGCGGATCATGATATGTCCTGTATCGGGGGGCTCAGATGGGCATTACAATGGGAGCCGGGCTGCTATAGTATCTTTATAGAATCTTTCTCTCTCTCTGTTCTTTCTTTACCTCTACTCTTTCTTTCTCTCTCTGTTTCTTTCTCTGTTCTTTCTTTCTCTCTCTCTGTTCTTTCTGTCCCCTCTTTCTTTCTCTGTTCTTTTTTTCTGTCCCCTCTTTCTTTCTTTCTCTGTTCTTTCTTTCTCTCTTTCTCCTCTTTCTTTCTCTCTGTTCTTTTTCTTTCTCTCTGTTCTTTTTTCCCCTCTTTCTCTCTCTCTGTTCTTTCTTTTTTTTCCCCTTCCTTCTTTCTTTCTCTCTGTTCTTTTTTTCTTTCCCTCTCTCTGTGTTCTTTCTTTCTCTCGCTCTGTTCTTTCTTTTTTTCCCCCTTCCTTCTTTCTTTCTCTCTGTTCTTTTTTTCTTTCCCTCTCTCTGTGTTCTTTCTTTCTCTCGCTCTGTTCTTTCTTTTTTCCCCTCTTTCTTTCTCTCGCTCTGTTCTTTCTTTCGCTCTGTTCTCTTTTTCCCCCTCTTTTTTCTCTCTGTTCTTCCTTTCTTTCTCTCTCTGTTCTTTCCTCTCTCTCTTTCTCTCTGTTTTTTCTTTCCCCTCTTTCTTTCTCTGTTTTTCCTTTCTCTCTGTTCTTTCTTTCTCTGTCTGTTTTCTTTTTTTCTCTCTCTGTTCTTTCTTTCGCTCTCTGTTCTTTCTTTCCCCTCTTTATTTTTTCTCTCTCTGTTCTTCCTTTCTCTTTCTGTTCTTCCTTTCTCTCTCTTTATTCTTTTTTTCTCTCTCTGTTCTTTCTTTCTGTTCTTTCTTTCTGTTCTTTCTTCTCTCTCTGTTCTTTCTTCTCTCTCTGTTCTTTCTTCTCTCTCTGTTCTTTCTTCTCTCTCTGTTCTTTCTTCTCTCTCTGTTCTTTCTTCTCTCTCTGTTCTTTCTTCTCTGTTCTTTCTTCTCTCTCTGTTCTTTCTTTCTCTCTGTTCTTTCTTTCTCTCTCTGTTCTTTCTTTCTCTCTTTGTTCTTTCTCTCTCTCTGTTCTTTCTTTTCCTCAGTACCAGTCAATGTGCCCAAAGTACCAGCCACTGTGCCCTCAGTACAAGTCAGTATGATCAACAGTGCTAAATGGGTGCCATTGGGGCGTGGACATGGGTGTGACTAGTTGTGAAATGGGTGTGGTCGGGCTTGGCCTAAAATTTGCAGCTGTGCGCGCCGCAGCCTTTCTCCCTCCTTCCCTTCTTCAAAAGTTGGGATGTATGATTATGGTGATAATAAACTTACAAAGTTCTGGGTTTGTTTTAGTTAAAAGATGACAAAAAATTCATAAAACCCTTTAAAGAAAACCAGGGATATGTAAAATTATTTTTTTTCTTATGATGGAGCTGTGTGATCATGTTTATTGTATGTCGTGTTGACATTTTATTTGCAATACTTTGCAGTAGATATAACATTTTGAGGGGGTTTTTTTTGCATTTTTGCCCCATAAAGTATGATGCCAACAAAAATGCCTCTCAAACACAGTATGATTCCTACATAGCACCCTCCAGATGCACAGTATGATCCTACTGTACTCCCATGGCAAAGTATGATGACCTCACTGATCTCAGCGCTGCTTCGTTGCTAATTCTCTGATTATGTCAGAACTGCAGCACCCGGTAATCTAACTGATACATCCTTTGATTGAGCTTCTCTTTCCCGACATCAGGCTTTTCCAAGATGAGCTAGCAAAAACCTGCTGACAGATTCCTTTTAACTGCATTTAGATTTCCAGTACGTTATATGGTAAAATGGTGTAATTGAAAACTATATCTTGCACCGTTAAAAAAGAAAAAAAAAATTCACATTTTTTTCTATGGAAAATTAAGTTATGGCTCTTGGAAGAAAAAAAAAGTACAAAAACAGTAAATGGCCGTGGTACACAGTGCTCAGTGTCTGGCCATTAACAATTAAAAAGTCATTAGCAATTCATCTTTAACATTTCCATTGAAAGCTGCTGCAATATTTGGGGGGTGGCATTGTGCTACACATGTGCTGTATCTGTCATGTGGTAATATTACTTTTAGCACTCGCACCACCGTGTAACTCAGACAAGTGCTATCCCATTTATCATCACTCGGAACAATGTTATTCAATGGGGCCGTGCTGATGACCGATTTCTTTACTGACAGAATCTGTCTATGAAAAGTGCAGCATTCTGCAATTTCGCTTCCAAATCGATAGGTGAGAGAAAAAAAAAATGCATGCCATGTTGACCATCAGTATACGGACCAATGACTGATGGTCCGTATAGTAATAGTCAGCATGGCATGCACTTTTTATGCATACATTACAGTTCTATCACAGGTAACTGTACATGGTCCTGTAAGTGATTAATATCCATAGAAGAGAGAAGACAAGCAAAATACTTCTAAATCTATAAAATGTTCATGATATATTGGTAAAGAATAATACTTGTTTTCATACATTTTGTGTTTTGTTTTTTAGTGATTGTTATATGCAAACTTGGGAATGATTCACAAAAAGCTGTGAAGATACTACAGGAATTTTCAACCAGAAGCACGTCTAAATTTGAGGCTAAAGATATTATAGGCGGATTGATGGCCTGGTCTGGAAAGATTGATTCCACTTTTCCACAATACTGAAGTTTCATTCCTTGATGCAGTTCCAGGTCATTTGCCTACGCTACTATTAAAATCAAATTGAAATGTTTGTTTGTTTTTTTTATAAATTTTTAAAACCTTGGCTGCAATATATGGTACAGATAAAGACTTTTTTTCTCACACTGAGTTCACATAGAAAGTTGTCATTTGATGAGAAATAGAATGGAACCCACGATCGCTGCTATAAGGCTGGCGGATAGTGAATATTTTTTCTATTTATTCGAAAAAGTAGAAATGGGTATGGTCGAAGATGGAAGGTGCTTTACCTTTTTAGATGCAGACTAAAGAGCAGATCTAATTTGATGCAGGTGTTAGTTTTGGGAATGAAAATTTATAGGGTGATTCCATAATTTTTTCCCTCAGAATTGAGTGATTCACTGGGGAACGCAATTTTTTAGGAGTTAGGTCAGAAAACTGTTCTTAATTAATTTTTGGATGCTGAATCCAGAAATGATCTCAGTTTTTCTCTATCACGTCAAGTTTTTGAACTATAGGATTTTTGTCTTCTCAAAAATATGTAAACTACTGTACCTAAAAAGTTTTTTTTTTTTTTAAATAGTACAAATATGAACAAAAAATGAAAGTATAAGAAATAGGCATGACAAATATGTTTTTTAACACTATCATGTTTTTTACAAAGGATATATATATTTATATATATGCAAGTATTTAAGGTAAAAATGTACATTTATAGCTTTTTCTGGAGTGTTTAACTTGAGGACAATCACGTTTGATGCTCCAGCAATAGTCAGCCATCATATGTACATCCCATCTACCCTGGTAACGGTCTTCCATAACCTTCAAATCTTGGTGAAATCGTTCACCTTGCTCATCGCTAACAGCACCAAGATTTTCCGGAAAGTTGGCAAGATGGCAATGCAGAAAATGTAGTTTAATACTCATGTTGCAACCAAGCGCTTTGTAGCTCTCCAATAGTTTCTGAACAATTTCTTTGTAATTACTTGCACGTGTATTTCCAAGAAAGTTCTTGACGACGTCTTTGAATGATAACCAAGCATTCTTCTCAAGATCTGACATAGTCCCAGTGAAATGTTCATCTTTGATGAGTTGTCGAATTTGTGGACCATCAAACACACCAGCCTTGATTTTTTTCAATGGACAGTCCAGGAAGTGCCAAAATGATGTACTTAAAACAGTCGCCGTCAGTTGGCAATGCTTTTTACAAATTGCTTCATGAGACCTAGTTTTATGTGCAGAGGTGGGAATAGTATATTCTTCCTGTCAACAAGTGGCTGATGTAGAATGTTAGGATCTCCAGGTTTAAGACCAGATCTTGGAGGCCAATTCGACTCAACCCAATGCTTTTCTCGAGCTCTGCTATCCCACATACAGAGAAAGCAGGGATACTTTGTGTACCCACGTTGCTGACCAAGAAGGAAGCAAACCATTTTAAGGTCAACACAGATGATCCAATTGTGTGTGTCATATTTCAATAACTCTCTTTACATCTCCATGTTCTTCACGAAGAGAGACAGAATGCCCAGTAGGGACTGCACCAAATAAATTGCCATTGTGTAGAAGGACACACTTAAGACTCCGCTTTGAGCTATCAATAAACAGTCGCCATTCATTTGGATTGTACATTGAAAGCCCTAATTCTTGTAGTAAACCAGGAATATCATGGCAAAACACAAAACCGCTGTCACACCGAAAGTACTGCAAAAATGTACTTTCTCTAGTACGAAAGTATGATACCTTCGCTCCTTGTTCAAGTAACTGTTTCTCATTCAGCCTTGATGCTAGTAATTCTGAAGCTTTTTTTGATAAGCCCAATTCACGTGCTAAATCATTTAACTCGTGCTGATCAAATCCCTTACGAACTGAATCCTTGTGACTTTCAAATTCTGCATCATTGCTGTCACTGTGTTCGTCAACATCACTCAGAACTTCTAGAGATGGTAGCTGTTCGAAAACTGGCACTGGAATTTCAGCTGAATGAGGCATTTGTCTGATAGCTGACGGTAGATTGGATATTCTATTTTACTTTTATTTTTCCTGTTAAATCCTGATGTTTTGACTAAACAGAAGTAACAGTCTGTGGAATGACTTTTTTGCTCTCTCCACACCATGGGGATACCAAATGCCAACTTTTCACGTGTTCCTTTGGTCCACATCCGTAAACTCTCGACACACTGCTTGCACACTATGTGAGGGGCCCATGGCTTATCTTGATCACCGAGTTTTACTTTAAAATATGCAAAATATGCTTGTTTGACAAATGCACTGATGTTTGCCCTTTGAACTGGAATGGTGAAAACACCACAAATATAGCAGAAGGAGTCAGGGTTGTTTAAGCATTTATGACGAGAGGAAGAAGGAGCAGACATGATCTGAAACAAAGGAAATATGTACATAAGTAAATAAAACACTGAGATGGAAATTTACAAGCTTTGAAAACTAACAAAGAAAAAAATCATAAAAGATATATAAATTACAACTAAGCGCCCAATGTAAAGAGAAAAGCTATCACAAATCCTATTTATTCCTACTATGATACATTTTTTGTGTAAAGATATTGATAATTATGACTTATTGGGAGCTGTACACACCTCTCACCACACTGTCTCAGTTGTGACTACTCTTACAAGTTGCCACGTAGCTCTATATGAGTCGAATTGTACTCAGATAACAAGTTTTATTACAGAAATCAGTGCAATTGTGCTTCTATGGCAGGTAAGTTGAGGAGGAAAAACTTGACGTGATAGAAAAAAACTGACTACATTTTTGGAATCGGCATGCCAATTTTAGTATAAATCAGCTCAAAAACCTAACTCAACAGAAAATTTTTTTCAAATTGTTCCCCCTATGCTTGGTATAAAAAAGTAACCATTACTGACTACCACATTTTTTGTTCTTGATTTCTTTTAGTGTTTCTTAAAGCCAGAAAGTTGCCATGTCTGTGATCTGTTTTTTTTTCTACAAAATTAAACAACTGAATGAACATCCTCCAAGGCCGGTGATTCCTTAATTTTTGCCAGGGGTTGTATATTTGTATATGTGTGCGTGTGTGTGTGTGTGTGTGTATATATATATATATATATGTATATATATAATATGTGTGTGTGTTATATATATATATATATATATATATATATATATATATATATACTGTAGTTGTGTATGTGTGTATATATATACAGTACAGACCAAAAGTTTGGACACACCTCATTCAAAGAGTTTTCTTTATTTTCATGACTATGAAAATTGTAGATTCACTCTGAAGGCATCAAAACTATGAATTAACACATGTGGAATTATATAATTAACAAAAAAGTGTGAATCAACTGAAAATATGTCTTACATTCTAGGTTCTTCAAAGTAGACACCTTTTGCTTTGATTATTGTTTTGCACACTCTTGGCATTCTCTTGATGAGTTTCAAGAGGTAGTCACCGGAAATGGTCTTCCAACAGTCTTGAAGGAGTTCCCAGAGATGCTTAACACTTGTTGGCCCTTTTGCCTTCACTCTGCGGTCCAGCTCACCCCAAACCATCTCGATTGGTCTGGTGACTGTGGAGGCCAGGTCATCTGGCGTAGCACCCCATCACTCTTCTTGATCAAATAGCCCTTACACAGCCTGTCCCTCTTGTACTGCGCTACCTCTCTGTGTATGACCCTCTGCCTGTGACTTGACTATTCTTTGCTCGTCCCTCTGGTACCGCACAGCCCTCTCCGTGTAAGAACCCTCGCTTTCCTGACCTGCGTTTTCCTCTCCTCTTCTACAGTTTCCCTGCAGTAGGTACATTATATCATCTGCAGCAGTAGGACGCTAAGCCCCACCCCATGCAGTCACATGATCTAGGTCCTGGGACTCCTTACTATTTTCAGTGCCGCAGGTCCTGTCTGCTTGAACCGTCACTACTGTATTGGACCCCGCGCTCTCCCATAGTGTGGGTAAGTCACCCTGCTCTGCGTGGCAGTTTGCCGACGCCGACAGGGTCCTGACATTAGAGTCCTGGCATTCACATGTGTTAATTCATAGTTTTGATGCCTTCAGAGTGAATCTACAATTTTCATAGTCATGGAAATAAAGAAAACTCTTTGAATGTGAAGGTGTGTCCAAACTTTTGGTCTGTACTGTGTATATATGTGTGTGTGTGTGTGTATGTATATATATATATATATATATATATATATATATAATGTGCATATATAAAAATATAATATTGTAGGGAACCATACTCACTCGGCTGCGGTTGAGGTAGGAGCAGGGAGCGGTATTCCTGAAATGTCCAAGCAAGTTTATTAAAACAGCATAAACTGCTCTGGATAGGAAAACAAATGCACAGCCTTTTCTAGCACAAAGTAACAAACAGAAAAATTAACAGTTCATATAGTACTGCAGGTCCGCCCGCTCAGGTCAGTGTCTTTAGCATACATACAATGGAGGTCTCCACACCTCCAGCCACAGACACTGAATGAGGCAATTGGCCTCCATTTTATTAGCCAAACCACGCCCCTGGGGTGGGGATATGTGAGCGGTCATTCCCACCCATCTCTTATGACCGCTCGTAAAACCCGGCCCTGGAATGGCCAAATAACTGTTAAAATTAATAAAAACAGGAATGTAATTATTTGGAAATCTCTTACAGCTATATTTTATTCACAACAAAACACATCAGAAGATAAAAGTTAGACATTTTTCCATTTTATTTGAAAAAATTAGAAATTGATGGCAGCAACCCATCTAAAAAAAGTAATGACATTCCTGTGTAGGTCTGCCATCGTGTAACATCACTGCTCAGGTCGAGCATATTGAAATTCTCGGGTGCTCGACCTGAGCAAAAAGCCCAATGTAAGTCTATGGGAAACCCGAGCATTTTTGCAGTGACCCCCCCCTCGGGTGGGGGGGGCTTTTTAGGGTCTAAAAATGTCAGAAATTGATGGGAACAGTTGTCAAATGACATGGGAATATCATGGGGAAGACCCCTGGAAGCATCTCTGACTCCCAAGTCACTGCTGTGAACAATTTTGTCAGTCTTATGCCAGTTTTCCAGGCACACAATAAAACATACAAAAATGAAACCAAAATTGATTTTCCTGGGAAATATGTTAAGGAACATCCTTTCCAGGGTAATGATTTGTATGTTAAGCAAAATAAATAAACCCCCCCCCCCCCAAAAAAAAAAAATGTTCCTCCACCACTTGTGCTATGTTCACATGTAGCGATTTTGATGCGTTTTTCAACTTTAGCATTGCTCTCAACCAAGACAACTGCATTCACTGGGAAATGTCCTGTTTCATTTATGAAGGAGGGACTGTTAGAGTAGGTGGACCATCAGGTGGACATTAATATTCTTAAAGGGACAGCAACTAGTCCTCACTATTCTTAGAGAGCCATCAGCCGGCTATGTTTTGTTGTTCCCATTATTAAACAGTGGTTTTCTATACTGTTATTGCCTATGCATTGAGTGCAAGGTCTGCCCCAAATTTGGACACAATCCAATAACCCATTGAACAGACGTCCTGGATGGCCACATGAAACCAAAGTTCCCATTACTATAAAATTGGTAGTCCCATACTGTTCGCCAATGCATTTAATGGAAGGCCTGGCCTGCTCCAAAGTTTAGCGCACCCCAAAAACCCTTTGAACCAATGTACTGGATGGCTGCATGAAACCAAAGTTCCTATTATTAATTTGCTACTCCCATAAAGTTTGCCCATGAAGTGAATACAAGTCCTGCTCCAAATTTGAAAGCACCCCAATAACCCAAAAAACAGACGTCCTGTATGCCCACATGAAACGAAAGTTCCCATTATTATGTTTTGGTTTTTTTTTTACTACCAGAAAGTTTGCCCATGAAGTGAATGCAAGACCTGCTTCAAATTTGGACGCACCCCAATAACCCATTGAACAGACGTACTGGATGGCCACATGAAACCAAAGTTCCCATTCTTATTTATTTGTTACTGCCATACGGTTAGCCTATGCATTGAATGCAAGGCCTGCCCTGCCCCAAAGTTACAAAACCCCAATAACGCTTTGAACCAACGTACTGGATGGCCACATGAAACCAAAGTTCCCATTATTAGAAATTTGGTACTTCCATATTGTTTGCCTATGCATTGAATGCAAGGCCTGCCCTGCCCCAAAGTTACACGCACCCCAATATCGCTTTGAACCAACTTACTGGATGGCCACATGACACCAAAGTTCCCATTCCTATTTATTAGGTACTGCCATTTTGTTAGCCTATACACTGAATGCATAGCCTGCCCTGCCCCAAAGTTACACCCACCCCAATAACCCTTTGAACCAACGTACTGGATGGCCACATTAACCCAAAGTTCCCATTCTTATTTATTTGGTACTGCCATACTGTTAGCCTATGCATTGAATGCAAGGCCTGCCCTGCCCCAAAGTTACATGCACCCCAATAACCCTTTGATTTCATGTGGCCATTCAGGACGTTGGTTCAAAGTTCCCATTATTATTAATTTGCTACTCCCATAATGTTTGCCCATGAAGTGAATGCAAGGCCTGCTCCAGATTTGGATGCACCCCAACACCCCTTGGAAGAGACGTGTAGGCGAGCCTCCTAAAAATCTTTTCCCAATTTAAAAGAGCGGGTCTCCTATACTTGTAATGCCTATACACTAAGTGTATGGGCTGACAAACATTTCCCCCTGGGGGGTACACATCAACATACTGTGTAAACTTTTTTTTAGGGGCATCATTAACACCATTGAAAACAATAATGTTGCTGTTGCATCACGGAACATGTTCACCCTGGTGATCTAGTGTTGGTGTCTGAAGAGACGTGGTGTCATGATCCCAGTGCAGATTTTGACCTGCACGTCAGGGGTTAATGTCTTGTGCTCAGTGCAGGCTTGACCTGCACGCCGGGGGTTAATTATTGTAGCCTGTCTTTGGCTCAAGGAGGGCTTCTTTTAGCCCTGGGAGACTCCAATCCCTGTCAGTTATACTTTTGCCTTTGGCCGAGTGTGGTGACCCCTGTGTGCCTGTTTTGAGGATCCCTGTAGTAGAATCCTGCACTTACCTTCAGCATCAACATTGTCAAGGTTGTTTGTGCTGCATGTGGTCCGATTGCATGGGGTACCCCTGAATGTTGTGTCTGACAGAGGTGTGCAGTTTGTGGCCAAATTTTGGAGGGCATTCTGTAAGAAATTGGGCATCTCACTCTCCTTCTCCTTGGCATATCACCCGGAGAGTAATGGTCGGACGGAACGCACCAATCAATCCCTGGAACAGATTCTCAGGTGTCTGACCTCCACCAGACAGGAGGATTGGTGTGATGTGTTACCGTTGGCGGAGTTTGCTTTTAACAACCGGGTGAATCAATCCACCAACATGTCCCCATCCCTGGTCAATTATGGGTTTAATCCTCATTTTGGGGAGTTTTCACGGGTGGATTCCGGTTGTCCAGGGGCGGAGGGATCCGTTCAATTGTTAAAAAACCTCTGGGCTGAAGTTCGGGCAATATTTCTCAGGCCCAGGGGAGGTATAAATATTTTGCTGACAAAAAGAGAGCCCCGGGATACATGTTTCAGGTAGAGGAGAAGGTTTGGCTTTCCACACGTAACATCAACTTGAAGGTACCATTAGCTAAATTGGGACCAAAGTTCATTGGTCCGTATGAGATTGTAGAAATAGTCAACCCAGTGGCAATATAGGCTGCATCTACCCGCCTCCTTAAAAATATCCAATGTGTTCCATAAATCGCTGTTGAAACCCGAGGGGTCTGTCAAGGAGGACTCCGAGCTTGTTGTTCCTCCAGTGTTGGTGGAGGGTCACTTGGAGTATGAGGTCGGACATATTGTGGACTCTCGGCGGGTGCGCTGCTCCTTGCAGTATGTGGTCCACTGGAAGGGATATGGACCGGAGGATCGCTCGTGGGTTCCTGCTCACTCTGTACATGCAGATCGCCTGGTTCAGGCTTTCCATGCCAAATACCCAGGGAAGCCTGGGGGTCCAGTGGCCGTTGAGGTTTTGACCTGCACGTCAGGGGTTAATGTCTTGGGCTCAGTGCAGGCTTGACCTGCACGCCAGGGGTTAATTATTGTAGCCTCTCTTTGGCTCAAGGAGGGCTTCTTATAGCCCTGGGAGACTCCAATCCCTGTCAGTTATACTTTTGCCTTTGGCCGAGTGTGGTGACCCCTGTGTGCCTGTGCCTTCTGATTGTCTTCTAGCTTGCTTATATGGTTTTGACCCGGTTCTGTCCCCTGTTGTGAGTTTGTCTCTTGATTCTGTACTGTTTATCTGCTTCTCTGGTTTCTGACGCATTGCCTATGTCCTGACTAGTCTCTGATTGCCCCTCTTGTACTTTGCTGCTATCTCCGTGTATGACTCATTGCTTACATTCTGACTGCTCTCTGCTTGTCCCTCTGGTACCGCGCTGCCCTCTCTGTCTGTGTATGACCCTCGTTTGTCTGATTTGAGGATCCCTGTAGTAGAATCCTGCACTTATCTCCAGCAGCAGAACGCTAAGCCCCGCCCCCTGCAGTCACATGATCGTAGGTCCTTCACTGCTTTCTACCTTCAGTGACACAGGTCCTGTGAGCCTGGAGCATGCATCGTCACTACTGCTGCCCCGCTCCACAGGTATCTTTGGGCACAGGTTTATACTCAGGACATGCGCACAGGCTCAGTGAGCAAGTGCAGTGCAGTGCAGTGTTCCTGACACGTGGAGGATGGCTTCCTAAAAATCTTTTCCCATTTTAAAGGAGTGGGTCTCCTATACTTGTAATGCCCATACACTAAGTGTATGGGCTGGCAAACATATTCCCCTGGGGGGTACACATCAACATACTGTGTAAACTTTTTTTTACTGGCATTAAGAACACCCTTTAACACAATAGCATGGCTGTTGCATCACTGACCACGGTCACCATGGTGGTGGATGATGAGGATGAGGATAACAGCAAATAGCCAAAATCAGGAAGCGTATACCCATGTGTGAGTATGAAGAGGTGCATGGGAATATACCTCCCAAAAAGACTCATTTTGAGTTTTTTACACTGCTATCATTCAGTGGTATAGAGAAGTCTGGCCCAATCCAGCCCTTGTTCATTTTTATAAGAGTCAGCCTGTTTGCATTTTCAGTTGACAGGAGGATGTGCTTATCAGCTATAATTCCACCAGCGGCACTAAAAACCTGCTCTGACAAAACGCTAGCGGCAGCGCAGGCCAGGACCTCCAAGGCGTAGAGAGCCTGTTCATACGACGTGTCCAGCTTGGATACCCAATCATTATAAGGCACGGAGGACGTTGGTGTGGTCAGCAAGGTACTCCCTCAGCATCTTCCAAAACTTTGCACTCATTGTGACAGTACTCCGAGCCTCAGGGCCTCTGCGATGGGAGGGTCTGAGAAAACTTTCCCAGAACTTTGCCAGTGATCCCCTGCTTCTGCTGGATTGGAGTTGTCTCTCTCGCCTGTACTCCTTGATTGTCCAACGAACTGTGACCTCTGACGCCAGCGTTTTCAGATTCAATTTTTTTTAATAATTCCACAACAAGGGCCTTCTGGTACTGCACCATTTTAGTACACCTGTCTGCCTCTGGAAGAAGAGATTGAAAGTTCTCCTTGTAGTATGGGTCTAGGAGTGTTACCAACCAGTAATGACTGTCACCCAAAAATTTGAGAATACGAGGGTCACGGCAAAGGCAGTGCAACATAAAGTCAGCCATGCGTGTCAGACTGCTAATAGGCAAAACTTCCGTGTCCTCGCCAAGAGGACTACTGACTTTGCTCGCCTCCTCCTCTTCCTCCCTGTCTTCAGGCCATCCACGCTGAACAGACGGTATGACAGTTGTGCTTGTAGTACCGTCTATAGTGCAAGAAATTAGCTCCTGTTCTTCCTCCTCTTCCTCATTGTCAACCAATCCACGCTGGGATGACGTGAGGCTGGGCTGTGTGTAATCACCCTGTATGGTTCCTTGCTCCATCTCATCGTGCTCCACCTGCAATGCATCCTCTTTCATTGTGAGCAGAGAGAGTTTCAGAACACAGAGAAGCGGGTTGGTGACACTAATTATGGCGTCATCGCCACTCACCATCTTGGTGGACTCCTCAGAGTTTTGTAGGATTGTACATATGTCTGACATCCATGTCCACTCCTGAGGTCTTATATGTGGAGACTGAACTGAATACCGACTGCCTTGTTGATGTTGGTAGTCAACAACTGCCCTCTTCTGCTCACAAATCCTTTCCAACATCTGCAGTGTAGAGATCCTACTCATGGGGACATCACAGACCAGTCAGTGACCCAGAAGTTACAAACACTGCTGAAGCGCGGCAAGGGTGGTGGAAGCTGTAGCTGACTTCATAAAATGGGCACACAGGCAGTGTACTTTCACAAGCAAATCCGGCAGCTCCGGGTAGCTTTTGAGAAACCATTGAAAAATGAGGTTAAGCACATGGGCCAGGCTTGGTACGTGTGTGAGCTCGCCTCAGAGCCGCCACCATGTTCCGGCCATTTTCACACATGACCATGCCTGGCTGTAGGTTCAGCGGTGTCATCCACAGATCTGCCTGCTTTCAGAGCTGTCCACAATTCTTCAGCATTGTGCGGTTTGTCACCTAAGCATATTAACTTCAGCACAGCCTGTTGCCGCTTGGCTGAGGCAGTGCTGCAGTGCTTCCAGCTTGTGACTGATGTGGGCATTTTGGAGATGGAGGCTGAAGAGGAGGAGGAGGTGCAGGAGCTGTAGACTGTGGGGGGGGGAACCCTGATTGACGTAGGGCCCGCACTCCTTGGCGTCAGGAGGACGTATTCCTTCCAAAGGTCCGACTGGGTCCCGGCTTCCACTATGTTAACCCAGTGTGCCATCAGCGAGATGTACGGTACCTGCCCAGAAGAACCTGTCCACGTGTCCTTGTTAGGTGGACTTTCCCAGTAACAACATTGTTGAGGGCATGGCTAATGTGGGACATGTGCTTGTGTGTTACATTCCAAGGACTGGGGTATGGACAACTGAACGCTGCTCTGGGACAAAGATGATGATGGTGTTAGTTGAGTGTATGCAACGACTGGTGCAGGGCAGGAGGCATCTTCACATGCACCATGGACATGGGATTGGCTTGCACGCACAACAGCGGAAGAAGCAGTGTTGTCACCAGCCAACAGTGTTCCTGGATCCTGGGGTTCGGCCCACAAAGTCGGGTGCTTTGCTGCTATGTGCCTGATCATGCTGGTGATGGGCAGGCTGGTAGTTTTTTTACCCCTGCTGATGCGGGCATTGCAAGTGGTGCAAATGGCCTGTTTGGGGTTATCGGCATAGTCTTTAACAAACAACCAGACTCTGGAAGACTTAACACTTGTACTGGAAACTTCCATTGTGTTGGTGTTCTGGGGAACGGTTGCCCATCTTCTGTTTGCGGCCAACACAATGCTACTTCCTGCCTGCTGGGGTGCTACGCCTCCCTCCCCCTGTGTGCTGCTGTCCTCGCTCTGCATGTCCTCCTGCCAGGCTGGGTCAGTTACTATATCATCTACCACCTCCTCTTCTGCACCCTGGTCCTCCTGACTTTTGGGCAATTGTGTCTCATCATCGTCCACCTCTTGTGACACGCTCCCAGCGTCGCCTTTGTGTGAACGTGGCTGCTCCTTCAAATATTTGGGCATCGCTACATGCAATCTCCTCTTGCCCAGCTTCAAGTGCATCAGGAGAGAAGCTTGAATCTCTAAACGGAAAAGTGAACAGCTCTTCGGAGTGTCCAAGTGTGGGATCAGTTGTCTCCAGGCGCTCGGCATAGTGGGAGGAAGGGATATCAGGGTGAGGAATATGCGCTCCAGACTCACGGCTACTGAGACTTGACTGTGTGGAAGATAGGGTGGTGATGGCAACAAAGTGACTGGAAGCATTATCCGCTATCCAATCAACAACCTTTTGACACTGCTCTGGGTTCAATAGTGGTGTGACAGGAAGGTCGAGCGAGAAGATGTGGGTGTTTGCAGTGGCCCAATTTCAGCTTGCCCACATCCTCAGCCTCACCCTCTGCATTCACCATCACGTCCTCTTTCCCGTCCCTTGGCACACGCCTTGCCCATTTTAAATGGACTACAATATTTTGCACATTCACTACAAATGCCTGACTTTGGAGCAAAATTATATGTGATCCTTGTGTGGGAAAACCACAGTTTTCTGGCCTGTAGGTAACACCTTTTTTTTAAGCAAACTGGTGTCAATAATTAGACTTAGACACAGCAAAAAAAGTTGAATGGAGCACAAAAAATCTCCCAATTTTTAGCCCACAGATAGGTGAGGCGTGTGATGGAGATACCAGACTTTAAATTATCTGGACTTTTTAAAAAACCAACAAACAGCAAAATAGTGTCAATAACTAGGCTAAGACAACAGCAAAAACAGTTCAATAGAGCACAAAAAAATGCCCCAATTTTTAGCCCACAGATAGGTGAAGCGTGTGATGGAGATACCAGACTTTAAATTATCTGGCCTGTATTTTTTTTAACAGCAAAGAGTGTGAATAACTAGACTAAGGGTACCGTTACACCTAGCGATGCACCAGCGATCCCGACTAGCGATATGACGCAGTCAGGATCGCTGGTGCATCGCTAGGTGGTCGCTAGTGAGCTGCCACACAGGCAGATCTCACCAGCGACATCGCTGGGGACGGGGATCGCTACTTACCTGTCAGACGCGGTGATCCTGCGTCCTCCCGCCCGGCTCCACGCGTCGCTCATCACAGCAGGAAGCGCCACAGGAAGCTGACGACGAGAAATGATCCAGCAGCTTCTCGCGCGATCAGCGATTACCAGCGGGGGAGCCGGTCGGAGGTAAGTATCACATGCAGCGATATCGCTAGCAATATCGCTGCAACGTCACAAAATCGGTGACTTTGCAGCGATATTGCTAGCGATATCGCAGTGTGTAACGGGGGCTTAAGATGCAGCAAAGACAGTTCAATGGAGCCCTAAAAAATCCTCCAATTTTTAGCCCACAGATAGGTGAGGCGTGTGACAGAGATATCAGACTTTAAATTATCTGGCCTGTATTATTTTAAAAAACATCGAAATAGTGTGAATAACTAGGCCTAAGGCCTGTTTCACACTTCAGTTTTTCGTGTCAGTCAAAATCCGCCAAAAAGGCGGAAAGCAGATCCGTTATTAACTGATGTGAACGGATGCCACCGGATCCGTTTTTTTGACGGATCCGCCGAATGAAGAATTTTAAAGGAACCGCTGCCCGGGAAGGGGAGAGAGAGAGAGAATTTTTTTGTCCGCCAGAAAGGATTTCAGGGTTAAATTCCCGGCTGGCTTCCTTTCTCTGGGCATGCGCACTGTAAAATGCGGATCCTGCAGCAAAAAAAACGTTGCAGGGTCCGTCCAGGCATGTCGGCGGACGCAAAAAATTTGGCGGATCCGCAAAAAAACGGATCCAACGGATGGCCATCCGTCAAGATCCGCAGGTAATGCGACTCAATGGGGAAAAAAACATCCGCCAAAAAAAATGGCGGATCCGTTTTTTTAAAAAACCGGTGGATTTTGACTGATGGTCAAAAACGGAAGTGTGAAACAGGCCTAAGACACATCAAAAATAGTTCAATGGAACACAAAAAATCCCCCAATTTTTAGCCCACAGATTTTGTGAGGTGTGTGACAGAGATACCAGACTTTAATTACCTAGCCTTTAAAAAAAAAAAAACAGCAAGATAGTGTCAGTAACTAGGCTAAGACACAGCAAAAACAGTTCAATGTAGCACAAAAATGCCCCAATTTTTAGCCTACAGATAGACTTAAAATTATCTGGCCTGTATTTTTTTGCAGCAAAACTGTGTCAATACGTAGGCTAAGACACAGCAAAAAAAAATTAAATTGTGGGCTGAAATGGCACTATTTTGAGCGTAATGATATGTGAGACCCGTGATGCAGATACCCCACTTTAAAATATCTGGCCTGTTTTTTGTTGTTTTTTTTTGCAGCAAAATAGTGTCAATAACTAGACTAAAACACAACAAAAAAATTCAGTGGACCCCTGAAATGGCACAATTTTGAGCACAATGATAGGCGATCCGTGTGGCGGAGAAAACACAGTGTAAAATATTTGCCCTGTAAGTAAATTTTTTTTTTTAAGCAAACTGGTGTCAAGAACTTGTATAAAAGTTCTGGAAGCCACCACCCCTCCACAAAGATATAGATTTCAGTCTATGGAGAGGATTTACATAGGTTCCCATACAGATGAAGACTTTAGGCTAAGTGAGGATTGGCATTAGGCTAGGGTCCTGGAAACCGATAAACGCCTTAACGTGGCTTCCAGGTACACATAACTTGGCCATTTTATGCACTAAGCTTTCTCAATTTTTCATATTTCTATGCAGTAATGCAATTCATATTTTATGTTTGCATGCTATGGCGCTACGGAGTGCTTCCTTTTTTGTTTGAGTGTATATGAGTTGGTGACTCTAGGTTGAGCACCTGTTCACACTTAGTTTATGCTTGGATGTGACGGTCAGTTTTTTGAAATTTGTATTCATTAACCTTCTGACTGAGCACTCCACCTCTTAGCTGCAGGAATTTGTAATCACAGCAGGGTCACCACCCCTCCACATATTTAGTTTATACTTGGATGTGACGGTCAGTTTTTTGAAAAAAGAACTTGTATAAGACACTCCAAAAATTTTTTAGAGCACCACAAAAATAGCAGAATTTTCTGCGCACTCTGATGTGATCGCTGTGATGACCAAACCCCTGTTTAAAATACCTGCATTTTAACGCTGTACTATGGAAAGCATCTGGCTGTATTCTGCAGTGAAAGCCTACGACAAAAAAATCCTCCAATAAATAATTATAACAATAGAAATTTTATTGAACCATGTCTAAAACCATGAAATTTTATTGAACCATGTCTTGGGTTTGTGGGTATGATGTGCAAAGAAATCTTTTTACTCTGCAAGCTCCCAACATCATCTTGTATATTCTATTTATGAACTTTATGGAGTCCTTCTATTGAGTTATAATTAACCCAGTTTAGTCCGGTAGGATACGTTTAGTCCTGGTCTATTCACACTTCTTTGTGATCCATTTGAAAGCAATTTTGCTTCTATTTATTTATTTTGGGATCTTATTTGCAAAAATTTATTTTTGATTGTTGTTATCTGTGATGGACTGAATTTATCCCTCTGCACAATGTTTGCTGTTTTGTCCCTTTTTTTGTGTATTGTCTTCCCTTTTTTAAAGATTTTTAGATATGGATCAATAAAATTTCTATTTTTATAATTTATTGGAGGATTTTTTGTCGTAGGCTTTCACTGTTCTCATGGTTCTCCGTGTTTAAATTTGGGCAGTTTTTGTGTATTCTGCAGTGCCAACAAGCAAATGGAGGAAAAAAAGTGTGCTCTGGATTGCTTTTAAATAAAATAATCAGGTTTAAGATGCAATAACAAATTATTCCTGGCCACTGATACCTGGGTCTATGTAACTGGGTAACGGTCAATAACTGTAATAAGCAACAGCAGACAGTAATGGAATAGACCCTCTTGCTGTATACAATAAAGTGTGCCACATACACTGCCTGCCTACCTATCCCTGATATCTATAAACCCCGTAATTAGTCCTTAGAAGGGCTGTTGGTTTAGCTGGATTTGTGGATTCAACAATGGTATAACCACACTAACTGATACCCAATCTATTCTGTCCCTATCTCTGCAGTAACTCTCCCTACACTGGTGATTCCGGAGCTGAGTGTAACGAGCAGGGCGGCGCCAGGTCTGACGCTGCGCGGCCAGCCAATCACTGTAATGCCACAACCAACATGGCTGCAGCATTACACTGCGTGGCAGACAATCCCTGCATGTTGATTGGCGCTCTAAAGAGCGCCAAACATGCAGGGCAAGGACCCGAGCTTCCACCGAGCAACCCCGGAAATGATCGCCGATCTCTAAGCATCGCAAGCGCCTTGAGGCTCGGGTGAGTACCGAGCATTACCGAGCATGCTCGCTCATCATTAAACATCACCTCTTCTATTTACAACAGTGCGTAACTGTTTTGGAAGTGAGGAGACCAATTGCTGGAGTTTTGGGAGAGGAATATTGTCCCATTCTTATCTGAAGTAGGATTTCAGCTGCTTATTACAGTCCCTGGCCTTTGCTAGATTTTTCGTTTCATAATGAGCCAAATATTTTCTACCAGTGAAAGGTCCAGAGTCCAGACTGCAGGCGGGCACTTCATCTCCCGGACTCTTTTACTGTGAAGTCATACTGTTGTGATGGGTGCAGAATGTGTTTAGCACTGCTGAAATATGCAAGGCCTTCCCTGAAATAGACATCATCTGGATGGGAGCATGTGTTTCAAAACCTCTATATAATCCTCAGCATTGAAAGTGACTGTCTAGAGGTGTAAGCTGCTCATGTTATAGGCACTAAGTTGTGCATCTGTGAATTTCATAACTGTGTTCCAATTTACGCAGCATCCAGCACTATACAACTTTTTTTTAATTGGTGTTGTACATATCTGTATATACAGTGGGTAAATGTCACGGTGACCCGTCCTGTGTGACGCGACCTGCAGGCCTGTAACTAAAACAACAAGACGCGGCATGTGATACTGTCCTGTGTGACACGGCCCGCAGGCCGGTAGCTGAAACAGCAAGACACGGGGAAAGGGGAAAAAGTTGCAACGGTGGGCCCTGCGATAGGGAAAGGGGACGTGGAGACCTCCTGCACTCCCTGAGTCAGTGTCCCTAACGCTCCTAACGTTCCCTGTGCCAGTTCCGCACCGGGCGCCGATCAGGAACCTGTCGCCCTAGCACACCCTACACCTATCCCTTGCTAGGGAGCTGGGCAACGCAGTCACTGGCCCCACCGCTGTACTAATACATACTAAGGAAAAGCACAAACAGGGAAACACCACTTAGCTTTACTCTGTTGCACTTGCTCCTGGCAACAGAGTCCACCACCAGAATGCAGCTCTCCTCCTGAATCACTGCCACCAAGCTCTGTCAGAGCTACAAGGAAATCCCCTATGACTCCTTCCACACCAGGGCTAAGACAGTGCTGCAAGGAACGCTCTCCAGCTCCTTCCACCAAGGATGGTTGAAATGAACACTATCACCAACATTGATTGCAACACCTGTGACTCTTATAGCAGAGCCAGAGCAATCACACCTGCATTATAATCATGTGCACTAAACTAAAGAAACCAGAGTGCAATGACGCTCACCACCACCGGGGGCAAACTTAGAACAACGACACCACAGTGCAATAATCCTAATGGCCACCGGGGGCAAAAAACAAACTTAAGCACAGCTTAAGAAAAAAAAAGGTTACCTGTGCTTTTTATCAGTCCTGATCCAGCATGGATCATGACAGTACGGAAAGTATTCAAAGCCCTTTACATTTGTCACTCTTTGTATCTTTGCAGCCATTTGGTAAATTCAAAAAATTTCATTTTTTTCTCATTAATGTACAATGAGCAATGTGCAAATTTATTAAAAATGAATAATCAAAATATCACATGGTCATAACTATTTAGACCCTTTGCTCAGACACTCATATTTAAATCTCTTGCTGTGCATTTCCTTGTGATCCTCCTTGAGATGGTTCTACTCCTTCACTGGAGTCCAGCTGTGTTTAGTTAAACTGATAGGACTTGATTTGTAAAGGCACACACCTGTCTATATAAGACCTCACAGCTCACAGTGCACGTCAGGCCAAATGAGAATCATGAGGTCAAAGCAACTGGCCAAGGAGCTCAGAGACAGAATTAAACCAGCCCTGTCCCTGGCTACACAGACATTATTACAAAATGCTGAGAGGAAAAGAGCCTTTCAGGGAATCACCATTTTTGAAGGTGAAAGAGTAGAGCACTTACTATCTCTTGTTACTGCAACGTAAATGGATTTATCCCATATAGAGATGAGCGACTTTGCCTCTTTTAGGGTCGAGTCGGGTTTCATGAAACCTGAGTTTCGCAAAAGTCGGGTCGAACGAAATCGGCCGACTAAAGGGAAAAGTAGGAGGCCAACTGAAACACGAAACCCAATGCAAGTCAATGGGGAAGCAAAGTCAGCAGGGAGTGGAGGACAGTAAACACACCTACAGTGCCCATTTCAATGCCCAAAACATCAATTCTTATTACTGAAGCTTGTCAACCTTTATTTACTTCATAATAATAGTTACGTATTGAAAACTGGGGGTTATTTGGCTAAAGTTGTGGGGGGGTATAGCTGGCTCCAGGTTTTCGTGTGCCCTGGGCCAAAGAGTGAAGCAACAAAAAGAGCAGTCTCTCTGAGGATTAGCAGTTGTTTGTGGGAGAACCTGCATTTGCTGGGAAGCTCCGGGACCCTTGGTGTTCACTTACAGCTGGGATTGGTTTCAACTTCACATCCGGAAGCCGGTGAGAGATGGACTGACCAGGAGAGCGGAGGTTGCTGACAGTCACGCACAGTGCCCTTCTGGGTTGCGAGGACACGCTCCCCAAATACCATTTACGTTCACACCGTGGTTGTGCAAGGGTGGCACAACCCTGTAAGGTGAGCACCCTGTTGGTTCAGTTAGGGAATTTAATTTCAACACAGGTACACTCATTGCGCCTCTATTTGCATTTTATTTTTCTGGGCCAAAGAGTGTCAGTGCGCCCCTTTAACACATACCACAACTCATGATGCTCCGATACGGCACAGAAATATAGGTATAGTACAATGACAAATACTTCACTGCTTACATGACATGACTGATCTACTTTAAATTGTACAATAGATCAAAAAAAGGACAGTATATTACTCCATACAGTATTATGGCCACCACATTGTGCACCATACAGAATAATGAGCCCCATATATTTCTCCATACAGAATAATTGGTCACATATAATGTTCCATACAGTATATGATGAGCTCCACATAATGCTACAGTATATGATGGTCCCCATGGACGATGCTCCAGTGTGTTATGGGCCCAAATAATGCTCCATATATAATGGGCCCCATTTGTAATGCTCCAGTGTATAATGTGCCCCATAGGTGCTGCTCCAGTGTCTGATCTGCCCCATTTAGAATGCTCCAGTATATGATGGGCCCCATGGATGATGCTCTAGTGTCTTATGGGCCCAAATAATGCTCCATATATAATGGGCACCATTTCTAATGCTGCAGTGTATAATGTGCCCCATTGATGCTGCTCCAGTGTATGATCTGCCCCATTTAGAATGTTCCAGTATATGATGGGCCCCATGGATGATGCTCCAGTGTCTTATGGGCCCAAATAATGCTCCATATATAATGGGCTCCATTTCTAATGCTCCAGTGTATAATGGGCCCTGTAAATGCTGCTCCAGTGTCTGATGTCCCCCATCTGGAATGCTCCAGTATATGATGGGCCTCATGGATGATGCTCCAGTGTATGATGGGCCCTAATAATGCTCAATATATAATGGGCTCCATTTCTAATGCTCCAGTGTATAATGGGCCGCCCTAAATGCTGCTCCAGAGTCTGATGTCCCCCATCTGGAATGCTCCAGTATATGATGGGCCTCATGGATGATGCTCCTGTGTATGATGAGCCCAAATAACGCTCCATATATAATGGGCTCCATTTCTAATGTTCCAGTGTATAATGATCCCCATAAATGCTGCTCCAGTGTCTGATGTCCCCCATTTCTAATGCTCCAGTATATGATGTGCCCCATTTTTAATTAACCCAGGCATGGTATGTGAAAAGAGCTCCATGGAGTAATCTGAAGTGTGTGCTGCCGCATTCTTCACTTTTGGTGTGGGTGAAGGACACAAGGAAAGGGGTTGCTTCTGACCAGAAGCCTGCACTGACGACTCAGTGCTTGCATTTTTTTAAACTTCAGAAGAGGAGGCGATAGAGCTGGAGGCTGTTTCTGCAATGTAAGCCAAAAACAGTTCCTGATGCTCCGGCTTTAAAATCAGTCTACCTACTCCCAGAAAAGGGAGCCTTACAGGCCTTCCAGAGCTACACCATGATGCAGGCTCAACACCTCCTGCCTTAGCTATTATTGTGTTTTTGGCACTACCAGCAGATGCACCACCACCACCATCAGTACCAGGTGGCTCCCCACACCCACGTCCGCATCCTGTTCCACCATACTTCCTCATGTTTTGGAAAATGGACCCAAAATACCAGCAGATACAGTATATGGTACTGTATCAGAAGCGTACAGCTCTATACAGTCTAGGGATAACAGTAAATCTCCGTATATATTTCATGAGTCATACACAGACGCTCACAGGCTCAGTATGGAGTACACAATAAAATAAAAAGTTGAAAAAGGGTACAGTATCACCAGATACAAGGTATATATAGTATAGTGTAAACATTAGGAATCTCCGTATATATTTCAGGAGGCAGACCACAAACGCTCTCAGGCCCAGTATGGATTACACAAGAATATGAAAAACTGTAAATGGGTAATGTAACACAAGCGTACAGCTGTATACAGTGTTGGGGAAATCTTAAATCTCCAAATATATTTCCGGAGTAACAGACGTTCACAGGCTCATTATGGATTACACCAGCATCTAAATAGCAAAAAGGGTTACTGTATCAGAAGCGTACAGCTGTATACAGTGTTGGCCAAATTTGAAATCTCGGTATATATTTCCGGAGTCACCCTCAGACGATCACTCAGTCTGGGTTTGACCATAATAAAAAATGTTGTAGAAAAGGTACTGGATAACAAGATAGCAAGTATATATATTATAGGGTACAATTGAAATCTCCGTATACATAGTCCTGTAGTCACTCTAAGACGCTCACTCAGTATGGATTTGAGCGTAATACTAAATGTTGAACAAAGGTAAGATGCAAGCTGTATCAAGTATAGGGTAAAAATTGGTATCTCCGATTCACCGTATATATAGTAGGCGTAAACTACACATGCTCACTCCCAATGGATGATACCGTAATAAAAAATTTTGAACAAAGGTACCGTATCAGCACATACCAAGTGTATCCAGTCTGGGGGTAATTGTAAATTTCCATCTATACTTCCGGAGTCAGACACAGACACTCAAGTCTGAGGAAGAGGACAAAAGCGAGGCAGTTTTCTGGCAACCTATGTGTCAGCAGGGTAAGGTGGGACAAAATCCTTTGAAACCCATGCATGGTTCATTTTAATGAAGGTTAGATCATCAACATTTTGGGTTGACAGACGGGTCCTTTTTTCTGTCAGGATTGATCCAGCAGCACTGAAGACTCTTTCAGATAACACACTAGCAGCTGGGCAAGCGAGCTTCTGTAAGGCATAGTGTGCCAATTCAGGCCAGGTGTCCAGTTTAGAGGCCCAATAGTCAAAGGGGAATGACCTGTGAGGGACAACATCGATATGCGAGGAGAAGTCGTTTGTAACCATAGTTGACAACTGCTGTCTCCTTTCTCTTTTAATCGATGCAGTATTAGCAGTCGTGTGAGCAGTACTTGAGAAATCATTCCACAACATGGTCATTAAACCCCTGTCTCCAACGCCACTTTGGCTGTGTGCACCACGAACACGTCTTCCATTGTGCCCACTACGGCTCGTGGGAGAACCAGCACCGCTGCTGTGTGCTGGGAAAGCCTCAAACAAACGGTTTACCAGAGTTGCTTGTTTCTTAGCCAATATTATCTCTAGGTTCTCCTGTGGCATTATGTTGTGTAATTTGCCTTTGTAGCGTGGATCGAGGATGCTGGCCAGCCAGTAGTCGTCATCCTTCATCATTTTGGCAATGCGGGGGTCCCTTTTTAGGATCCGCAAGGCATAATCGCACATGTGGGCCAATGTTCCAGGTGTCAATAATGCACTGCCACTGCTGGGTAGAGGAACACTTTCTGGCAAATCCACATCCCTACAGTCACGCACAAACACTGTACCTGACCTTGGAACGCCAACATTTTCTCTTGCCCCCTAAGAAGCATCCTCCTGCCCAAAATAATGATCCCCTCATCCTCCTCTTCCTCTTCCTCCACCTCGTCCAGGACAGTTCCCTGACCAGACAATGGCTGACTGTCAGCAAGACTTCCCTCCTCCTCCTCCTCCTGTTCCTCCTCCTCTGCTGCAGATGCCAGATCCTTAATATGCGTCAGACTTTGCATGAGCAGACGCATAAGTGGGATGCTCATGCTTATGATGGCCCTGCAATAGGGAACGGGGACGTGGAGACCTCCTGCACTCCCCTGAGTCAGTGTCTCTACACTCCTGACGGTCCCTAGGCAGGTTCCACACCTGGCGACGAGCAGGATACCTAAAAACCCTAGCTCGCCCTGCACCTTTCCATTTCTAATGAATTGGACGGTGCAGAAACTAATCCCACCCCTGCACTAAAACACATAAGGAAAGTTACAAACAGGGAAAAACCACTTAGCTTTGCTCTGTTGCTATTGCTCCCAGCAACAGTCCAGCACCTGAGTGCAGCTTTCCTCCTGAATAGCTGCTACTTCACCAAAGCTTTGTCAGAGCTGCAAGGAACTCTTCTCTAGCTCCTTCCTCCACCAAGGATGGTTGGAAATGACCAATATCACCAACAGTGAGTGAGACCACATGACTCTTTTTTTTATAGGCAAGAGCCAGAGCCATAACACCTGCTAGTGATTCCCATGTAATAATACTAGCCACCACCGGGGCAAAACTAGAAATAAAGACACCACTGTGTAATGACCCTAATGGCCACCGGGGGCAAAACTAACTAAGCAAACAGCTTAAAGGAAAAAAAAAGGTTACATGTGCTTTTATCTGTCACAATCCAGCATGGATCGTGACAGTAGTGCTCTGGGTCAATGTACCAGCAGAATCATCTAGCAGTGGCTGTGCATCAGTGCACTCCATGTCAGATTCATCTTGGACTGGGGAATTCAGGATTTGACTGGATAACCCAGGCATGGTATGTAAAAAGAGCTCCATAGAGTAATCTGAAGTGAGGGCTGCCGTATCCTTAACTTTTGGTGGGGGTGAAGGACACAAGGAAAGGTGTTTTTCCTGATCAGAACCCTGCATTGACGACTCCGTGCTTGCAGGTTTCAAATGTTCAGAAGAGGAGGCAATAGAGCTGGTGGCTGTTTCGGCAATGTACGCCAAAACCTGTTCCTGATGCTCCGGCTTTAAAAGCGGTTTTCCCACTCCAAGAAAAGGGAACCTTACAAGCCTTCTTGGGCCAGACGATGACGCAGGCTCAACATCAACACCTCCTGCCTTAGCTGCTGTTGTGCTTTTGCCAGAACCAGCCGATGCGCCACCACCATCAGTACCAGCTGCCGCCCCCTGCCCACGTCCACGGACTCTTCCACCATACTTCCTCATGTTTGAGAAAATGTACCAAAAATACCAGCAGAGAGATGGTACTGTATGAGGAGTGTCCAGCTGTGTAAGGTGTATTAAAAAAATTAAAGCTACGTATATATTTTGTTAGTCAAAGACGCTCTCCCAGTGTGTATTTGACCGTAATCCAGCAAGCAGATATACGGAACTCTATCACAAGTGTGCAGCTGTATGCGTTTTTTGTGTAACTAACAATCTCCGTATAAGGGTATGAGCACACGCTGTGGATTCTGCTGCGGATCCGCAGCGGATTTGGCCCTGCGGGTCCACAGCAGATTCTGCTGCGTTGTACAGTACCTTTATTTCCTATGGAAATAAAAAAACGCAGTGCATGTGCTGCGGATTTTTCCGCGGGTTACAATCCGCAGCATGTCAATTCTTTGTGCGGATTCCACTGCGGTTTCCTACCTTCACCATTGTGAGGTGAGAAACCGCAGGGCAAAACCGCAGGCTAATCCGCAGGTAAGACGCAGGTCTTCTGACCTGCGGATTTACCTGCGGATTTTACAAAGCACCTAAAAACTACGTGGGCACATAGCCTAAGTATTTATGGAGTGTCACACACACACGCTGACTCTGTATAGATGTGACTGTAATACGAATGGCAGATATACAATACTCTTTGAGAATCGGACAGCTCTATACGGTGTCTGTATGGAAAATTGTCCATCTCTGTCTATTTTTATACGGAGTGACACACGCTGTCTCTGTCTAGTTTTGACTGTTATCAAACAGCAGATATACGAAACTGTTTCAAAAGCGGACAGCTCTCTAAAGTGTAGGTTTGGAAAAATGGAAAATCTCCTCTGCTTGTTTTTCCAGAGTCACACACAGCTTGTATTTGTCCGTGATACCAGCTGGTACACGGTAGTGTGTGAGGAGCGCACACCGCTATACGGTGTCGGAAAATTGTCAATCTCCATCTATTTGTATACGGAGTGACACACGCTGTCTCTGTCTAGTTTTGACAGTTATCAAACAGCAGATATACGAAACTGTTTGAAAAGCGGACAGCTGTATAAGGTATAGGTCTGGAAAAATAGAAAATCTCCTCGGCTTGTTTTTCCAGAGTCACACCCAGATAGCTTCTATTTGTCCGTGATACCAGCCGGTACACGTAGTGTGATTAGAGTACACCGCTATATGGTGTGTGAAAAAATGAACGCTCGGTAACTCTCAGTCACCAGAACAAAATAATAAAAGTTGGAGTGTTTTGAAAAAAGCAGTTTGAACAGCAGTGTGCACACAGCAATGCAGCTAGCAGGTAGCCTTAAAAGGCAGCCTAATCACCACCAGCACTGCTGCACACAGCAAGAGTCCTCCCCTTTCCCTGCACACTAACTGTACAGTGAAAAGCGCTATCAGCAGAAGCAATTTTTTTTCTTCTTCCCTGCCTAACGCTTTTCCTATTCAGAATCAGCAGCAGCAGCACCTCTCCCTATTGTAAGATCGGCAGATGTAAGATGGTGGTCGGCGGTCATGGCCTTTTATACCCACTGTGACGCCACACAAAGCCAGCCAATCACTTCGATGCCCTTCTCTAAGATGGTGGTGGCTGCTGCCCATGTCATCGCGCTGCCCACAGTGTGCGTCCTCCATCATTTGGCTGAGAAAAGGCGCTGGAAGCATTATTTGAAACGCGACTTTGGCGCTCTGATCGATGACCTCATGGCCGACCTCACGCTATGGTCGGGTTTCGATCGGCGAAACCCGACTTTAGCTAAAGTCGGGTATTTTTGAATATGACCAACCCGTTTCGCTCAACTCTAGTCCCATATTTATAAGGTTCGCTCTCAAAATGGGGATTGGGCAGAGTTTGCGGGAGAGAATCTGGAGGTTCTGCTTTCATTTTATGAGACACTATACTCTTCCAAGGTAAGGTCTCTGGAAGGAGAAATTTTGAATTTCTTAGAAATCTAGATGGTCCCCTGTCACTGGAGGAACTAGAAAATACTCTTATCTTCTATGCTGAGTGGTAAAGCTCCAGGAGTAGATGGTCTCCCTGCGGAGGTGTATAAACATTTTAACAAGGTATTACCTCCAAATTTGTTAAAGCTATACAACCACTCTCTTGCTGCAAGTTTATTTCCACCATCCATGAGAGAGACAATTATTACTATTATCCCTAAAAAGGGAAAGATCCTCAGCTTCCTAAGTCATATAGACTCATTTCATTATTGACGGTAGATATCAAAATATTAGCTAAAATATTAGCTAATAGGCTGTCAGGAATTATGTCTAAAGTGATACATCCAGACCAAACTGGCTTTATGGCCAACAAATCCTCAGCAATTATTTTACGCCCCTCTTTTTGAATATACAGCTTCCATCAGATAACATTGGGCATAGAGTGGTGCAGTCGTTGGATGCAGCAAAAGCCTTCAATGGCATAGAGTGGAGCTTTCTCTGGGAGGTGTCTGACCCACGTTTATATCATGGGTGCAGTTGCTATACTCCTCCCCTATAGCTAAAATCAAAGCAAACGGTGAGCTGTCTCAAAGCTTCAGATTATATAGAGGCACAAGACAGGGGTGTCCTCTGTTCCCATTGTTGTTTACCATTGCAGTAGAACCCTTAGTGGCAGTTGTGAGGAATTCTTTTGAAGTTAGAGGATTTCAATATGGGAAAATAGAAGAGAAGATCGCATTGTATGCGGATGTCCTTCTATTTCTGGAAGACTATGGTAGATCCCAGAAGAGTGTAATGGATATACTTAAACAGTTTGGGGGGTTGTCAGGTCTGACTATTAACTGGGATAAATCTGTAATATTCCCCTTAGATTGCCAAATTGACCGTTCAAACATTCAGCATACCCAAATAGAGGTGGTTTCCCAGTTCAAATACTTGGGTTTGGTAATATTGTCCCCTCTTAAAGATTATGAAAAACAGAATCTACTGCCTCTTCTAGACAAAATTAAGTGCAAAATAACGGCATGGTGTAAACTCTAACTCTCTGCGGTGGGCAGGTTAAATCTTGTGTTGATGCCTCAGATTTTATATATTCTACATAATGCTCCCAATTGGCTCCCGCTATCTAGATTCCATAAGATAAACACGCTTTTCATAGATTTGATATGGCGTAAAGGGCAGTCCAGAATAAGACTAGACACTTTGCATAGACCAAAAGAAGTCGGTGGCCTGGCACTGCCCAATGTATGGTTATATTTTCTGGCTGCTCAATGCCAACATATGAAGGGATGGAAAGAAAGTGACACGGGAAGTTCGGTCTGTAAAGTTATTCAAAACACTGTGGGACAGGGGCCCCTTGTGGAAAGTTTAGAGACAGGCAGGTTGGGGGTTCTCTCAGTATACCCTCCGTTGGACTTGATTTCAAAAGTTTGGCTTAAAATCAAATAAATAAGAGAGGTCGAACACTTATCAATGTACACAACTATTTGGAGTAATGACTAGTGTTGAGCGATACCTTCCGATATCGGGAAATATCGGATCGGATTGGATTGGACCGATACCGAAAAAGTATCGGATATCGCCGATTCCGATACCGGAAACCAATGCAAGTCAATGGGACAGAAATATCGGAATTAAAATAAACCCTTTCTTTCCTTGTAGGTTAATTCTACATGAAGGAAAACAACTAAGAATAATGTAGAATGTATTGGGGGAGGTGGAGGACACATTAAAGGCATAGAGGTTTAGCCCAATCAAATGGAATAGCAGGAATTAATTTTTTTTTTAAGACGTTCGGAGTTACAAAGATATTGACTATGTTAAAGGGGTTGTGTAGCAATAGAGGGAGACGTTCAGAAAAGGCACATGTTGGCGGTGTGTTGGAACGGAGTGCTTCATCTAGCTTGGAGGTTGACTGAGCCCCTAACCCGGAGGACACGGCACGGATGCGGTCACCTGTATGCACAACAGACTGTGAGTAAAGCTTTGGAACTACATGCCCTGGTGTCCTCCAGTTATTCCTGCGCCAACACACTCAGCACTGCTACATCTCTGTGCCTGGCACTGCACCATCTACGTCTCTTTACTACCTCTCCATCTACACTGCTCGGGGACTACAGCCCTACCTGTGGAGGGCCACAACATCATTGCTGCACCACACCATCTGTCCCAGAGGATCTGTCTGCAGCGTCGGCTTAACATCTTCATTGCCGAACACCACAGGTGGCGTCACGAATCATTCACTCATAAACTTTAATCATCATCCACACGTTCAACATTTCCCTTTTACAATGGATGCCCAGGGCCACGGACCAGGTCACAGCTACCGTGACATCTCCCATTGAAACCAACAGGCCCGGTACCGTGTACCCCACCAGCCCTGGCGGGCGATCCAACTTGGCGGAAATACATAACAGAACAGGTTGTCCGGGCTTTTCACATAATCTCAGTGAATATCTAGGCTGCAGAATGCTGACAATAAGTAATTTACCTTCTGTGGCTAGTCTGCACTGTTTCCAAGATATCATCTCTTGCTTCCAAGATAAACGTCCGGAGGGGTGTTCTGGCATTGAAATGAGAACTTGTCGTTTCCTCCTCCCTCACTAGTTTCACTTTCCATAGATCATTGTTCAGCGTGTGTCTGGGGGAAGAGCAGCTGGGTGGTCTGCTCGCTGCCAATCACAGCCATGCCAGTAGTTACATGCCTACATGCCTAACAGGATGTGCCCACACTTCTTAGGATTCCTCATTGGCTGAATCAAATCAAACTGGCTCATAGCATTATGGGAACTTCCGATTCCGGTATTCGATATGCAAAAAGTATCGGAATTCCGATACCGCGAATATCGGCCGATACCCGATATTTGCAGTATCGGAATGCTCAACACTAGTAATGACATACTCTCAGAATTTACCAAATTAACTGAGTTCAGGAACTGAAAGAGTATGGGTATACATTACGTTCACCAGGTGGTCGGCAATGAGAGGCTTAAATCCTTTGTTTGCAAAAAAGAGTTCCATCTACCCGATAGTTGCTTCTTTCAATACTTTCAACTGAAACACGTCTATAGTGCCCAATGTAAAGTGAAAGCAGTTAAAACTCAGAGAGATGTAATATCAAAGGGGATAATATCCAGTGTCTATAATGACTTTCTCTTTGTCTTCCTTAAGAAATTCCCTCTGTGGGTTAAACAGAAATGGAAGACAGAGATTGGTGTTATTATTACAGATGATGAGTGGGCTTTGGTGCTAGAATACATACCCAATCTTTTGCTTAGTGAGCCCAAATGACTCTCGCAGCTCTATGTTATTCACAGAGTATACAGATCACCTGAAATGATGTATAAAATAGGTCTTAGAAATTATTCTGGATGCCCGAGGTGCGCCGAACCGGAGGCAGGAATATTGCACATGTTATGCTGTCACGCCCCCGGAAGAAGCTCTGGGCGAAATGTGTGTCAGGGTAGAGGGGGGAGAATTGATCTGGCCATATACCGCACTCAGTTGTCAACTGCTCTTCTCATTAAGGTATAGTGCCATATTTCTCTTTATTAACGTCTTTGCAGTTTACTTTTTAGTTCTGCAGTCTACTTATGTTTATTAATAGGAGATACATGGTATTCACATATATACTGTGTCTCTGTTCGTGTCGTACACAACCAGAACTAAATGGAAAGCGTACTTAGGCTATAATTAAGTAGATATGTATATGGCATTATTTCACTATACTATATACCCCACAGCGACCACATTATTTGTTTAAATAGACAGTATTTAGGCTATAGGTATCATCAATCTCATGAACTTATTGTACTTTACTGGTTTATATTATCAAGATACACAACACTTTCTGATTATATAATTTTTTTTCCTGGATACCTTTGCTATAAACTGTGCCTTTTAGGTAAAACTTTGAGTTTATATAGAAACATGGGTCGCCCTCCCAGGGCTGTGGGGTACTCGGTACCGGGCCGGTCTCTCATAGGGGAATGTCACAGCAGCGGTGACCCGGTCTGTGGCCCTGGGAGCCCATGTAAAAGGGATGAAATGATGGAATAAAGTTTATGAGTGAATGATTCGTGACCCCACCTGTGGTGTTTGGCAATGAAGGTGTTAAGCCGACGCTGCAGACAGATCCTCTGGGACAAATGGTGGGGTGCAGCAATGATGGTGTAGCCCTCCACAGGCACGGCTGTAGTCCCAGGGCAGAGTAGATGAAGAGGGTAGGTCATAGAATCATAGAATCATAGAATCATAGAATCGTAGAGTTGGAAGGGACCTCCTGGGCCATCTGGTCCAACCCCCTGCTCAAAGCAGGATTCGCTAAATCATCCCAGTCAGATGTCTGTCCAGCCTCTGTTTGAAGACTTCCATTGAAGGAGAACTCACCACTTCTCGTGGCAGAAGTGGTGAGGAAGAGGGTGTAGTGTTTGGCACAGAGATGTAGCAGTGCTGGAGAGTTTGCAGGAAGAAGGCAAGGACACAACAGGGTGCAGTTTCTTTACCTTTACTTTGCTTGGCAAATGCAGTCCAGGGTCCAGATTACAGATGGCACAGGAGCTAATTAGCCTCGAAGCAACTCAGGAATCTCTCTATGCAGATAGGTTGTGTAGTCTCCTTCCTAGCGCTTACTTGACGTACATGCAGTACTGCGTTACACTGAAGTTCCTCCTTTTTCCCTCTCAGATCCACCTCGTATGGCAGACAGCTGTAGCCTTCTATCTCTTCTCTTGGCTCACCCGTTGCTGTTGTGCCTCCAAGTCTTAGATGGGAATAGAGCATTTACAGCTTCCTATTCCTCTGATTTCTGTTGCAGGACCTTCAGTATCCATACAACCGTGGAGACCAGGCTCCAGATCATGCGCTCCAGCTGGGAATGAGCTCTCAACTCCACTCAGTCTCCCAGCTTCTCTCTCCACGTCTACACACGTTGCCCTCCTCACACTAACTCCTCATTTCCCTTCCTGGCCCTCAGAGAGCACTCCTCCCCCCCCATTCTGGTTCAGAGCTCCCTCTGCTGGCCTGGAGTGGGAACTGTGTTGCATGTTATGGTTAACTGCCAGAGAGATCCCCTATTGCTTCCAAACATGACATCACACTCCCTAGGAGGAAGGTAATGCCACTGTGGTGACCATACTCCTGGGGGCGCCACAAACTTAATTTAGGAAGTAAGGCCCCCTCCTGGACACTTTGTCATGCCTTGTTTTGTGTTTTAAAATTATCTCAATAAAGCTCAATATTTGTTTCTCGCCTTGCAGCTATTGTGAATATAAGTCCTCACTTGATTACATGTAATCACACATGTAATTACATGTAATTTTGAAGTGCCATAGACACTTATTTGGACATTTTTTGGGATATAATACATGTTATGGTCATGCCCGCATCTGCACTCATATTGGGGAGCGGTTTTGGGCCATATAGAATCAGCCAAGGGGTGCGTGGTGACTAGTAGAGTTGAGCGACTTTTGTTTTTTTAGGGTCGAGTTTCGTTTCGTGAAACCCGACTTTTCCAAAAGTCGGGTCGAGCAAGATCGGCCGATTATAGGGAAAAGTCGGGGTCGTCCCGAAACACGAAACCCAATGTAAGTCAATGGGGAATAAAAGTCGGCAGTGAGAGGAGGACAGGAAACACACCTACAGTGCTCATTTGAATGCCAAAAGCATCAATTCTTCTTACTTAAGCTTGTCAACCTTAATTAACTTCATAATACAAGTTACGCACTGAAAAATGGGGGTTATTTGGCTAAAGTTGTGGGGGGGTAGGGCTGGCTCCAGGTTTTCATGTGCCCTGGGCGAAAGAGCGCCCCTTTAACACATACCACAACTCATCATGCTCCGATACGGCAGAGAAATAGCGGTATAGTACAATGAAAAATACTTCACTTTTTACATCTCATGACGAGGCCCATCTATTTCTCCATACAGAATCATTGGTCCCATATAATGTTTGAAACAGTATATGATGAGCTCCACATAATGCTACAGTATATGTTGGTCCCCATGGATGAAGCTCCACTGTCTTATGGGCCCAAATAATGCTCCAAACATAATGGGCCCCATTTCTAATGCTCTAGTGTATAATGGGCCCTGTAAATGCTGCTCCAGTGTCTGATGTCCACCTTTGGAATGTTCCAGTGTATGGTGGGCCCCATCTATCATTCTCCAGAGTATAGTGCTCCCCAAAAATTGCTGTCCCAACATTGAAAACAATCAAATAAGTCTCCTCGCTAGGGAATCCCTGTACTAGTCTGGACTCCTCGTCGTCCCCATCTTCCATCTCACTGCACAGTATTTCAACCTTGCAAGTGCTGTGATCCTGAGCAAGCAGGGGGGGCCCACTCGTTGGCGACGGCACTGGCACAGGGCCCCTGATAGTACGGTGGTGTGTCTGATGGCGGGTGGGCCGAACCTGCACTTTCATCTGCAGCTTCCTCTTTGTCACCGTGTAAGATGGAACTGTATATGGGAAGGGTAACCTGAGTTTCATCAGGGTCAGATTCAGGCCGTGTAGTGTGCGAGGGGAATGTAGTGGTCTGGGTCAATGTACCAGCAGATTCATCGAGCAGTGGCTGGGCATCAGTGCACTTGTGCCGCCCCCAGGAGTACGGTCGCCACAGTGGCAATACCTTCCTCCTAGGGAGTGTGATGTCATGCTTGGGAGCAACGAAGGATCTCTCTAGCAGGTTAACTGATTGGGCGGCGTTATTCCCACGAGTCATGACCCTCCAAACAGCGTTCATGAAGGCAAAGTGTTTGTTTTACGTGGGCAGTATGGTTGCAAAGCTGAACCTTAAAGGAATGACCAGAAGGGCACCACCAGGAGTGGAGCCTACGGTTAAATTCGACTCCACCTGGGAAACCTCAACCATGCCAGCTACAGAACAGATGCACACATTGCAAGCTTAATTCCGTTAACGAACGAGACTCCGTCATGCCCCGCGGTCCGAGTCCGGCTTACTAGAGGGACACGTGAGGCTCTGGCACATGAGATTGGCCAATAACTGGTGTGTCATGCCCTTACATGTCCGTGGCTGCATGTGCGCTACACTGGAAAGGCCAGCGTTTGTCGCTTACAGGTGCAGATAACCCGCTGAACTACGTTAGTGATGGGGATCACTGACTACAATTATTACCCGCGAACAATGATTTCCCAGTAAGTGCAGGTCAACCGCAGTTCCGGAATTAGGCCTAACCGTCATTCCTGAAAAAATGAAAAACTTACGTGTGCAAACCACAGGTGCTGTAGCTTGCTTAACAGCTCGCCAGCCGTTCTCACGCCCAGTATGGATTACACGTGATTGCACAAAGGTGAGAAAGGGTACCGTATTCCCGGATAACATGTATGGATAGCGTACACATTCAAAATATATGTCTATACATCAGGAGGCAGGCTCAGACGGTGTTAGGCCCAGTATGGCTTGCACGTGATTGCACAAAGGTGAGAAAGGGTACCGTATCCCCGGATAACATGTATGGATAGTGTACACATTCAAAATATATGTCTATACATCAGGAGGCAGGCTCAGACGGTGTCAGGCACAGTATGGATTTGACGGCCCAGACTAGACAGCGGAGGAGCAGGGAGAGGTAAAGATTGCAAATGCTGGGGCCCTGCCCAAGCAAGGGGGGCCCACTCGTGGGCGTCGGTACTGGCACTGGGCCCCTCATAGTACGGCGGTGTGTCTGACGGCGGGTGTGCACCACCACCGTCAGAGACACTTGATTGCACTATGAGGGACCCTGTGCCAGTGCCCGCGCCCAAGAGTCGGCCTACCCACCTGTCCAGGGCAATGGCACTCGCACGGTGTCGTGCGCTAGGTGGTGACCCCGGCCATGGGGGGGGGAGGCAGCACAGTTAGGGAGTTTTAGAAAGTGGCATATGTTGATGTTGGACATTCAGCTGATGCAAAAGGCGAAATAGGTCAAGTCCCAGGAAGAGGTGGACCAAAGCAAGCCATTTTTCTGTCACCCTATGTGTCATCAGGGGAAGGTGGGACAAAATCCTTGGAAACCCATGCATGGTTCATTTTAATGAAGGTTAGATCATCCACATTTTGGGTTGACAGACGGGTCCTTTTTTCTGTCAGGATTGATCCAGCTGCACTGAAGACTCTTTCCGATAGCACACTTGCAGCTGGGCAAGCGAGCTCCTGTAAGGCATATTGTGCCAATTCAGGCCAGGTGTCCAGTTTAGCAGCCCAATACTCAAAGGGGAATGACCTGTGTGGGAGAACATCGATATGGGAGGAAAAGTAGTTTGTAACCATAGTTGACAACTGCTGTCTCCTGTCACTTTCCATCGATGCAGTATTACCAGTTGTGTGAGCGGTACTTGAAAAATCAGTCCACAACATTGTCATGAAAGCCCTGTCTCCAACGCCACTTCTGCTGTGTGCACCATGAACACCTCTGCCAAGCTGCCCCCGGCCCGTACGGCTCGTGTGAGAACCATCACTGCTGCTGTGTGCTGGGAATGCCTCAAGCAACCGATTTACCAGAGTTGCTTGTTTATTAGCCAATATTAGGTCAAGGTTCTCCTGTGGCATGATGTTTTGTAATTTGCCTTTATAGCGTGGATCCAGGATGCTGGCCAACCAGTAGTCGTCATCGTTCATCATTTTGGCAATGCGGGGGTCCCTTTTTAGGATCTACAAGGCATAATCTGACATGTGGGCCAATGTTCCCGGTGTCAATGATGCACTGCGAGTGCTGGTTGGAGGAGCACTTTCTGGCAAATCCACATCCCTCCAGTCACGCACAAACCCTGTACCAGACCTTGCCACGCCAACATTTTCACTTGCCCCACGAGATGCATCCTCCTCCCCTAAGTAATCATCCCCATCATCATCCTCCTCCTCCTCTTCTTCCTCCACCTCGTCCAGGAGAGGTCCCTGAGCAGACAATGGCTGAATGTCATCAAGGATTCCCTCCTCCTCTTCCTCCTCATCAACATTGGCTGCAGACGCCTGCTCCTTAAGGTGCGTCAAAGTTTGCATGAGCAGACGCATAAGTGGGATGCTTATGCTTAGGATGGCGTCGTCTGCGCTTACCAGCCGTGTGCATTCCTCAAAACACTGAAGGACTTTACAGAGGTCTTTCAGCTTCGACCACTGCACACCTGTCAACTCCATGTCTGCTCTCAAAGTGCCTGGCCGTGTATCCTCCCACAAATGCATTATGGCCTGCCTCTGCTCGCACTGCCGCTCCACCATGTGCAGGGTGGAGTTCCACCTTGTTGCAATGTCGATAATGAGGCGGTGGTTGGGAAGGTGGAGCAATCGCTGCAGCTTCTGCATACGAACGGAGTGTACAGGCGACCGGCGGATGTGCGCGCACAGTCTTCGCACCTTCTGGAGCAGGGCTGTTAACTCTGGATAATTTTTGAGGAAGCACTGCACCACCAGGTTCAAGGTGTGAGCCAAGCAAGGTATGTGGCTGAGTTTTGAAAGGGCTATGGCTGCCACAAAATTACGGCCGTTATCACTAACTACCTTGCCTGCCTCAAGATGTACACTGCCCAGCCATGACTCAGTTTGTCGCTTCAAGTACTCGGCCAGCACCTCGGCGGTGTGTCTGTCGCCCAAACACATAATCTGCAACACAGCCTGCTGACGCTTTCTACTAGCTGCTCGATAGGGGGACACCTCGTGTGCAACAATGGCAGCTGCAGATGGAGTGCTCGTACGACTGCGCTCTGTGGACGAGCTTTCGCTTCTGGAGGAGGAGGAGGAGGGTCGAACGCCTACAGCCAACTGTTTCCTATACCGTGGGCTAGGCAGCACTGTCCCACCACCGCTGTCCCCTGTGGACCCTGCATCCACCACATTAACCCAGTGCGCAGTGATGGACACGTAACGGCCCTGGCCATGCCGACTGGACCATGCATCAGTTGTGAGGTGCACCTTTCCACTCACTGACTGCTTGAGTGCATGGACAATGCGGTCTTTTACATGATGGTGGAGGGCTGGGATGGCTTTGCGAGAGAAGAAGTGGCGACTGGGTAGGTCATAGCGTGGTACTGCATAGGCCATGAGTTCGCGGAAAGCTGCGCTTTCCACCAACCGATAGGGCATCATCTCTAACGAGATTAGTTTGGCAATGTGGGCGTTCAAACCCAGTGTACGCGGATGAGAGACTGAGTACTTTCTTGACCTACTCATAGTGTCTGGGAGGGTGAGCTGGACTTGAGAGCTGCATATGATGGAAGTAGCGGTGGACAGGGCGGACTGAGAGAGGGTTGATGATGGTGATGGAGTTGGTGTTCTTTCTGATGGCCTAGATTCAGTATTTCGTTGATATAACAGTGGGATTCCCTGACTGCTGTGGCCTTGCAACAACACCTCAACATTTGCTGCTGTGCTAACTGGTGGGCTTACAGTGGGGGAAACAATGTAGCGTTGCTGACTACCTTCTTTGTGATCAGTTGCACATGTGGCACTTGAGGTTTGGTGTTGTGTCCACGCTTGCAAGTGCATGCTGGTTAAATGTCTAAGCATGCAACTGGTATTCAAATTTTTCAGATTTTTCCCTCGGCTAAAGGTCTTTGCGCACTTCTTACAGATAACCTTGGCCTGATCCAGAGGATTTTGTTCAAAAAAGTGCCACACTGCACTCTTCCTACTTTGGCAGACATTTTGCGGCCTAGCACGCTGTGATCTTTTGACCCTCTGGACAAGCTGTCCAGCAACTCTTTTGATTTTTGGAACCTGTCTTTGGAGTGCTCCGGGCCTGCCAGATAACAGCTGTTGCGATGTCGATGTCTGCTGTGGATGCTCCTCATCTGAGCTATTGGAAGCAGCACCCTCTTCTTCCAATGGATGCCAATCTGGGTCAACAACTGGTTCATCCATCACCTCCTCTTCAATGTCATGTGCACCTTCCTCTGTGTCACCGTGTATGGTGGTATAGTGTGCGGGAAGGGGCACCTGAGTCTCATCAGGGTCAGAATCTGGCTCTGTACACTGCGAGGACAATGTAGTGCTCTGAGTGAATGTACCAGCAGAATCATCTATCAGCGGCTGTGCATCAGTGCACTCCATGTCAGATTCATCTTGGCCTGGGTAATTCACCATTTCACTTGATAATCCAGGTATGGTATGTGAAAACAGCTCCATGGAGTAATCAGTAGTATGGCCTGCGTCATCCTTCAATCTTGGTTGGGGTGAAGGACACAAGGAAAGGTGTGGTTCATGAACATGAGCCTCCAATGACGACTCAGTGCTTTTACTTTTTACAACTGAAGAAGAGGAGGCGATAGAGCTGGAGGCTGAGTCAGCAATGTAAGACAAAACTTTTTCCTGATGCTCTGGCTTTAAAAGCGGTTTGCCAACGCCTAGAAAACTAAGCCTTCGAAGCCTTATGGAGCCAGACGATGACGCAGGCTTAACACCTCCTTCATTCGGTCCTATTTTGCTTTTGCCACTACCATCAGATCCACCACCAACACCATCATTACCAGCTGCCAACCCCCGCCCAATTCCACGGCCTCTTCCACCAGCCTTCCTCATTTTTGGTAGAAATGTAGACAAAATCCAACAAACTATATGGTAATGTAAAACAAGGTACAAGGTGTCTATAGGACAGGGGAGATTTTGAATTTCTGCAGACACTTGTGGACACCAAAGAATTTAAATATGCATCTATGCAAAGCGATAATAATGACCCCCTTACTCATGTGGGGGAGTGTGCTATAAATATGTGTCTCACTATAAAAAGTGAGTAACAGTTTATAAAATACAACCAGTCTCACTGCCCAATAAGCGTGAATGAATCTGTAACTAGGAGGAAAAGATCATACTGACCATCCAGATTACTGTTCATGTCATGGGCAATGGTAACAGTCTTGAGCAACTCCTCTCCTGATGGACTTTAATGGATTCCAGTAGTGATGTAATACTCAGTCCAAAAAAATTGCAGGCTAGTAGTGGGTAGACTCCAAAAGAGGGGGGTCACCTCTATTATAATCGCGGGCGATGCTCCGGCCGGTAGCAATCGCCCAATTCCCCCGATATTGCACTGCCCGTTGTCAGTGGGACATGCAGCGGGAGACGCGGTAAATGCCGGCAAGGTACAGGACCTTGCGTGACGTCACAGTCACGTGTTGAGTCACGTGACCGGCTTAGAATGACTGACAGGATCAACAACCAATCCTCCGCGTTTCGGAGGCTTACTGCTTCCTTCCTCAGGGATGATTCCTGTCATGGAGGTGACACCTATATACCCAGCCCGTGTGATGTATTAATCCTATTTGTTGAAGGCAAAAAGTTCAATCTCGCTATTCAAGCCATTTGGTCTGAGCGTGTTCATTTTAAATATCCACTCACTTTCTACTTTTGACATTTGCTCAATGAAGTTACCTTTTCTCCAGCATTTCTTAACTATTTTAATACCGGTTACCGTAATTCCCTTAATAGAACCTCCGTGATGTGTAACAAAGTGATTAGAAAGAGGATGACCAGTAAATTTATTAGTAATATTGCGAAGATGTTCAGCAATTCGTATCCGCATTGGACGAATAGTTCTTCCAATGTATAGTTTACCACATGGACAAATTACCCCATAAATAACCCCTTTTGTATTGCAATCAATAAAATCAATTATATTGTTCTCAATACCTTTATTAATGATCATTTTTTGTTTCTTAGTGTTTAATTTTTTACATGGTCCACATTTCTTACATGGGAAAAAACCACTAAGAAAGACTCGTTCACCATTAATTTTTCTATTTGAAAATCTTGGGATTGAAGGTGCTATCAAATTCCCAAGATTATTTGCCTTCCGAAAAACAAATCTAGGATACGTGGGCAGTAATTCCCCAATAATTTTGTCATTTTGTAAGATATTCCAATGTCTTCTAACAATATTCCTAATGATCCCAACATTGGAATTATATTGTAAAATAATCGGAATTTCATTCTTGACAAAAAAATCATTAGGCATACGTTCTTTTATAGGGTCCAGTAGTTGGTCTCTTGGTATTTTTCTAACCATTTCTGTAGTTTTTTCCAATGTTTTTACATCATATCCCTTATATTTAAACTTAATGTTCATGGACTCTGCTTCTTTTTCAAAATCCTGTTGTTTAGAGCAATTTCTATGCGCTCTAATGAGCTGACTCTTAGGGACATTTAGAAGCCATTTCGGGAGGTGACAGCTATCTAGAGAAATAAAAATTTTTGAATCCGTGGGTTTGTGATATACTTGAGTCTGAATGGTATTCTCCTCAATAAAAATCCTCAAATCTAGCTCTTTGCGACTAATATTTGCAGTGAAGTTTAAAAAATAACAATTTTTATTTAGATCACTTAAAAATTCATTTAATAAAACATCACCCCCTGACCAAATGAAAAAAATGTCGTCGATAAAGCGACGCCATAGTACCAAATTTGGCCGTAATTCCCCATCCCTATAAATGGTCTCAAGTTCCCATTTTCCCACATAGAGGTTAGCATAGCTCGGGGCAAATCTTGTGCCCATAGCTGTGCCCCATTTCTGGGAGTAGTAGTTCACCCCAAATTTAAAATAATTGTGCGTTAGAATGAATTCAATACAATCCAGAATAAATTCTCTCTGTTCCTTAGGTATCGCACTATCATTGGACAAGAAGAACTCGGCTGATTCACACCCTTTTTTATTTTGTATCACCGTGTATAATGAAGTTATATCCAGGGTCCCCATAATGTAGTGGTCCTGCCATATCACATTTTTTAAAAGTTTCAAAATGTGGGTACTATCTTTTAGGTACATAGGGAGAGTAGGAATCAATTTTTGTAAATGACAATCCACATATTTCGATAAATTAGATGTGAGACCCCCTATAGCAGATATGATAGGTCTTCCTGGTGGATTAATTGGGTTCTTATGCACCTTTGGTAGGTAATAAAAATATGGAACCCTTGGAAATGGGGTATTAATAAAATCCCTCTCCTGCTTATTTAGAAAGCCTTTTTCAAAGCCATTTCTTATAAGCTCACCCATTTCTTTAATGTAGGGATCTGAAGGATCATTTTCCATTAATTGATATGTCCGTGTGTCCCCTAAAATCCGCAAGGCTTCATTTTGATAATCTGTCGTGTTCAAAATCACGATACCACCCCCCTTGTCGGCAGGCCTAATAGTGATATTTTTGTTATTTTGTATTTGACTAATGGCCTTCTCTTCTTCCTTTGAGAGATTATGCTTAAATTTGTTGCACCTTTTGTCTGAAACCTTCCTAATGTCTTGTATAACATTATTCTGAAAGGCATCAAATGCCTCAGAATATTCCTGAATAGGATTAAAGTTGGATTTTTTTCTTAATCCAGTGTGTATATATACATTCGATGTAGTTGGTTGATCTACCGAATCAGTACCGGATAATCTTTTCTTAATATAATATTTTTTTATAGCCAATTTTCTCATAAACATTTTAATACCAACAAATGCCTGAAATTTATTAAATCCTACACTAGGAGCATATTTCAGGCCTTTATTTAATAGACAAATCTCATTGTCCCCAAGTGTATGATCGCTAAGATTAAAAATTTTTTGTTGATGAGGAGCAGGAAGGGTTATTTGCGATGATGGTGATTTATTCTTTTTTTTGGTAGATTTCCCGCCCCTACAGCCTCTTTTGCGCGTTTTTTTTGGGCCAACTGAAAAAACGGAAGATGGCTTTGCTTCGTTTTCAGCTGTGCTCTCTTAGGATCTTTAATACACGTAGCACTGTTACTATTTGTTTTTTTCATTATAGGTGGTTGGTGAGTTTGTTCATGAACGGGACTTGAAGCAATCATCCCCATGTTCTCTAAAGTTGAAAACCTATTATGTGTGCTGACTGAAGGCAACGGTGTAGAGTTAGTCAAGGGGTCTTCTACATTATTCATATTTTCTATATTGGAATCCATACAATTATTGTTCTCCACAGTCGCACTATTCGTCGGTTGCTCAAAATTAGAAGTTAGATGTATAGAGAACCTGTCACTTGAAGAAAGAAAAGAGTTCTCAACCCCCTGTGTTTCATCAAGGGTTACCAATAAACTGGGGGATTTGAATGGGGGGTTATGACTGTCTTTATGCAAATTATTACCAGCAGTCAAAAAATCCCTCCCAAATTTTCTACGTTTCCTTTCTATAATTTCTTTTTCCTTGGATTTTATCCTTTTGCTAATATTGTTAGATAAGTGAATAATTTCTGGATGTAGCTCATAGGGTTTTAAATCTTCAAAAAGTTTTGAGATTTCTTGGCGGATCGTCATCAGGCCAGTTTTTCTCTTCTCTATTATAAATGACACGGTACGTTTAGAAAAATCCTCAAACATAGCATCCCACTCCAATTTAGTGTCTGGATCACCTATGTCACCTGTTAAGGGCTTATAGACCACTAAACCTTTGGGTATGCAATTAAATGATAAATAGCTCTCCAAAGTGGCTATTTCCCACAGATCCCTCATTTCTTTTATTAAATATTGTTCCAAAGATTTTAGTTTTTTAATAACCAAATTAAGATCTTCTTTTGTAGAAACAATGGGTGAACCTTGTTGTGGTAAATGAAAGAATTTTTGTATATTATAGATCCTTTCTTTCCTGTCTGACCATAAGTTAGTCATTTTTAGATCCTCAGAAGGGAGAAAAATGTTTGTAATAAATTTATACAAAAACCAAATAAATGTATACAATAAATAAATAAAAACACTGCAGCCTGGCTGAAATAGTGGCAAATTATCATAAATGAAAAAATATAATTTTTGACAACCAATGGCGCTGTGTAGGGGTATAGCAGCTGCAAATTAACAGACTACGCCACCTAATCGTCTGAATATTAAAACCATTAAAAATAAAACAAAAATTTGCGCTAATAATACCCGCATAAAAACCACTCTCTATAGAGAAAGCAAAGATGGATGCCAAAGAATTTAAATATGCATCTATGCAAAGCGATAATAATGACCCCCTTACTCATGTGGGGGAGTGTGCTATAAATATGTGTCTCACTATAAAAAGTGAGTAACAGTTTATAAAATACAACCAGTCTCACTGCCCAATAAGCGTGAATGAATCTGTAACTAGGAGGAAAAGATCATACTGACCATCCAGATTACTGTTCATGTCATGGGCAATGGTAACAGTCTTGAGCAACTCCTCTCCTGATGGACTTTAATGGATTCCAGTAGTGATGTAATACTCAGTCCAAAAAAATTGCAGGCTAGTAGTGGGTAGACTCCAAAAGAGGGGGGTCACCTCTATTATAATCGCGGGCGATGCTCCGGCCGGTAGCAATCGCCCAATTCCCCCGATATTGCACACGACAGATTATCAAAATGAAGCCTTGCGGATTTTAGGGGACACACGGACATATCAATTAATGGAAAATGATCCTTCAGATCCCTACATTAAAGAAATGGGTGAGCTTATAAGAAATGGCTTTGAAAAAGGCTTTCTAAATAAGCAGGAGAGGGATTTTATTAATACCCCATTTCCAAGGGTTCCATATTTTTATTACCTACCAAAGGTGCATAAGAACCCAATTAATCCACCAGGAAGACCTATCATATCTGCTATAGGGGGTCTCACATCTAATTTATCGAAATATGTGGATTGTCATTTACAAAAATTGATTCCTACTCTCCCTATGTACCTAAAAGATAGTACCCACATTTTGAAACTTTTAAAAAATGTGATATGGCAGGACCACTACATTATGGGGACCCTGGATATAACTTCATTACACACGGTGATACAAAATAAAAAAGGGTGTGAATCAGCCGAGTTCTTCTTGTCCAAGGATAGTGCGATACCTAAGGAACAGAGAGAATTTATTCTGGATTGTATTGAATTCATTCTAACGCACAATTATTTTAAATTTGGGGTGAACTACTACTCCCAGAAATGGGGCACAGCTATGGGCACAAGATTTGCCCCGAGCTATGCTAACCTCTATGTGGGAAAATGGGAACTTGAGACCATTTATAGGGATGGGGAATTACGGCCAAATTTGGTACTATGGCGTCGCTTTATCGACGACATTTTTTTCATTTGGTCAGGGGGTGATGTTTTATTAAATGAATTTTTAAGTGATCTAAATAAAAATTGTTATTTTTTAAACTTCACTGCAAATATTAGTCACAAAGAGCTAAATTTTTTAGATTTGAGGATTTTTATTGAGGAGAATACCATTCAGACTCAAGTATATCACAAACCCACGGATTCAAAAATTTTTATTTCTCTAGATAGCTGTCACCTCCCGAAATGGCTTCTAAATGTCCCTAAGAGTCAGCTCATTAGAGCGCATAGAAATTGCTCTAAACAACAGGATTTTGAAAAAGAAGCAGAGTCCATGAACATTAAGTTTAAATATAAGGGATATGATGTAAAAACATTGGAAAAAACTACAGAAATGGTTAGAAAAATACCAAGAGACCAACTACTGGACCCTATAAAAGAACGTATTCCTAATGATTTTTTTGTCAAGAATGAAATTCCGATTATTTTACAATATAATTCCAATGTTGGGATCATTAGGAATATTGTTAGTAGACATTGGAATATCTTACAAAATGACAAAATTATTGGGGAATTACTGCCCACGTATCCTAGATTTGTTTTTCGGAAGGCAAATAATCTTGGGAATTTGATAGCACCTTCAATCCCAAGATTTTCAAATAGAAAAATTAATGGTGAACGAGTCTTTCTTAGTGGTTTTTTCCCATGTAAGAAATGTGGACCATGTAAAAAATTAAACACTAAGAAACAAAAAATGATCATTAATAAAGGTATTGAGAACAATATAATTGATTTTATTGATTGCAATACAAAAGGGGTTATTTATGGGGTAATTTGTCCATGTGGTAAACTATACATTGGAAGAACTATTCGTCCAATGCGGATACGAATTGCTGAACATCTTCGCAATATTACTAATAAATTTACTGGTCATCCTCTTTCTAATCACTTTGTTACACATCACGGAGGTTCTATTAAGGGAATTACGGTAACCGGTATTAAAATAGTTAAGAAATGCTGGAGAAAAGGTAACTTCATTGAGCAAATGTCAAAAGTAGAAAGTGAGTGGATATTTAAAATGAACACGCTCAGACCAAATGGCTTGAATAGCGAGATTGAACTTTTTGCCTTCAACAAATAGGATTAATACATCACACGGGCTGGGTATATAGGTGTCACCTCCATGACAGGAATCATCCCTGAGGAAGGAAGCAGTAAGCCTCCGAAACGCGTAGGATTGGTTGTTGATCCTGTCAGTCATTCTAAGCCGGTCACGTGACTCAACACGTGACTGTGACGTCACGCAAGGTCCTGTACCTTGCCGGCATTTACCGCGTCTCCCGCTGCATGTCCCACTGACAACGGGCAGTGCAATATCGGGGGAATTGGGCGATTGCTACCGGCCGGAGCATCGCCCGCGATTATAATAGAGGTGACCCCCCTCTTTTGGAGTCTACCCACTACTAGCCTGCAATTTTTTTGGACTGAGTATTACATCACTACTGGAATCCATTAAAGTCCATCAGGAGAGGAGTTGCTCAAGACTGTTACCATTGCCCATGACATGAACAGTAATCTGGATGGTCAGTATGATCTTTTCCTCCTAGTTACAGATTCATTCACGCTTATTGGGCAGTGAGACTGGTTGTATTTTATAAACTGTTACTCACTTTTTATAGTGAGACACATATTTATAGCACACTCCCCCACATGAGTAAGGGGGTCATTATTATCGCTTTGCATAGATGCATATTTAAATTCTTTGGCATCCATCTTTGCTTTCTCTATAGAGAGTGGTTTTTATGCGGGTATTATTAGCGCAAATTTTTGTTTTATTTTTAATGGTTTTAATATTCAGACGATTAGGTGGCGTAGTCTGTTAATTTGCAGCTGCTATACCCCTACACAGCGCCATTGGTTGTCAAAAATTATATTTTTTCACTTGTGGACACTGGACACTTTTGGATTGTGTGAGGCCCACTGAATATCAGAGCGCTATGTCACAGGCTCGATGGCACAGGTGTGAAAAATGTCACTAGAGGATAACGGAGATTTTGAATTTCTGCACACAATAGTGGACACTGGACACTTTTGGATTGTGTGAGGCCCACTGACTATCAGAGCGCTATGTCACAGGCTCGATGGCACAGGTGTGAAAAATGTCACTAGAGGATAACGGAGATTTTGAATTTCTGCACACACTAGTGGACACTGGACACTTTTGGATTGTGTGAGGCCCACTGAATATCAGAGAGCTATGTCAAAGGCTCGATGGCACAGGTGTGAAAAAAGTGACTACAGGATAAGGGAGATTTTGAATTTCTGCACACACTAGTGGACACTGGACACTTTTGGATTGTGTGAGGCCCACTGAATATCAGAGTGCTATGTCACAGGCTCGATGGCACAGGTGTGAAAAATGTCATTAGAGGATAACGGAGATTTTGAATTTCTGCACACACTAGTGGACACTGGACACTTTTGGATTGTGTGAGGCCCACTGAATATCAGAGCGCTATGTCACAGGCTCGATGGCACATGTGTGAAAAAAGTGACTACAGGATAAGGGAGATTTTGAATTTCTGCACACACTAGTGGACACTGGACACTTTTGGATTGTGTGAGGCCCACTGAATATCAGAGCGCTATGTCACAGGCTCGATGGCACAGGTGTGAAAAATGTCACTAGAGGATAACGGAGATTTTGAATTTCTGCACACAATAGTGGACACTGGACACTTTTGGATTGTGTGAGGCCCACTGAATATCAGAGCGCTATGTCACAGGCTCGATGGCACAGGTGTGAAAAATGTCACTAGAGGATAACGGAGATGTTGAATTTCTGCACACACTAGTGGACACTGAACACTTTTGGATTGTGTGAGGCCCACTGAATATCAGTGAGCTATGTCACAGGCTCGATGGCACAGGTGTGAAAAAAGTGACTACAGGATAAGGGAGATTTTGAATTTCTGCACACACTAGTGGACACTGGACACTTTTGGATTGTGTGAGGCCCACTGAATATCAGAGCGCTATGTCACAGGCTCGATGGCACAGGTGTGAAAAATGTCACTAGAGGATAACGGAGATTTTGAATTTCTGCACACACTAGTGGACACTGGACATTTTTGGATTGTGTGAGGCCCACTGAATATCAGAGCGCTATGTCACAGGCTCGATGGGACAGGTGTGAAAAATGTCACTAGAGGATAACGGAGATTTTGAATTTCTGCACACACTAGTGGACACTGGACACTTTTGGATTGTGTGAGGCCCACTAAATATCAGAGCGCTATATCATAGGCTCGATGGCACAGGTGTGAAAAAAGTGACTACAGGATAAGGGAGATTTTGAATTTCTGCACACACTAGTGGACACTGGACACTTTTGGATTGTATGAGGCCCACTGAATATCAGAGCGCTATGTCACAGGCTCAATGGCACAGGTGTGAAAAATGTCACTAGAGGATAACGGAGATTTTGAATTTCTGCACACACTAGTGGACACTGGACACTTTTGGATTGTGTGAGGCCCACTGAATATCAGAGCGCTATGTCACAGGCTCGATGGCACAGGTGTGAAAAATGTCACTAGAGGATAACAGAGATTTTGAATTTCTGAACACACTAGTGGACACTGGACACTTTTGGATTGTGTGAGGCCCACTGAATATCAGAGCGCTATGTCACAGGCTCGATGGCACAGGTGTGAAAAAAGTGACTACAGGATAAGGGAGATTTTGAATTTCTGCACACACTAGTGGACACTGGACACTTTTGGATTGTGTGAGGTCCACTGAATATCAGAGCGCTATGTCACGGGCAGAAATTCGCTAGTGTATCACAAACTACAAGGTGTATGTAGAATTGGGCAGAATAGGAATCTCCCTAGAGTGTAGGTCTGTAAGAACGGAACAAGTCCTCCACTTATCCTTCCACAGTGACACACAGATAGCTTCACTGTGGCTGTGATAACAGCCGTTACACGGTACTGTGTGAGGAGCGTACACCGCTGTATGGTGTGAAAAAATGCACGCTCAGTACCTCAGCAGGACAAAAAACAAATTGGGATTGCTTTTAAAAAAGCAGTTTGCAGAGCAGTGGGTAAACAGCAATGCAGCTGTCAGGAAGCCTTAGAAGGCAGCCTAACAACCAACATCGCTGATCCACCACAATATAGCCTCCCCTTGCACTGCACACACAGTGACTGGTGTGTTGTACAAGCAAAATCGCTAGCAGCAGAAGCAGTTTTTTTTCTTCTTCCCTGCCTAACGCTCTCCCTACAGAATCAGCAACCTCTCCCTATACTAAGATCAGCAGAAGTAAGATGGCGGTCGGCGTGCACGCCCTTTTATAACCCCTGTGACGCCCACCAAAGCAAGCCAATCACTTGCATGCCCTTCTGAAAGATGGTGGTGACCCCTGCCTATGTCATCACATTGCCCACAGTGTCCGTGGATCCTGATTGGCTGAAAAAGAGCGCAAAACAAACTTTTGAAACGCGACTTTGGCGCGTAAGTCGCCGACCTCGTGGCCGACCTCACCCTAGGGTCGAGTTTCGTTTCATGAAACCCGACTTTGCCAAAAGTCGGCGACTTTTGAAATTTTTCAACCCGTTTCGCTCAACTCTAGTGACTAGTAATCCTCTCATCTGCATACTGGGATATGTAATTTAATGGTGTACTGTTGAGACTGGGAAACTTGCCATAGCTCGATTACTTTACATGGCTAGAAAACAGATTGCTAAAAACTGAATTTCTGCAATTACCCCGACAGGAAGAGAGGATATTAATCAAGTTGAGTCCCTCATATTATTGGAAAAAGGGGTATACCTCAAAAAGGATAGAAATAAATATTTTGATAAACTATGTGCTGATGGCTTGGAGGTAACCAGCCATCAACCTCAATAGGATCATGTGTATCAGTTACTATGGAATCACTACACATTGCGTTTAGAAATGCCAATCGGCTGCGTGCCTTTCGACTTGGCTGGTCTTGACCTGCCTGATTTATTTTGTTTTGTATGGTCGCATATCTATGATATAGTATTCTGAATAACAAATGTTAGGGGGGGTGAGGTGTTCAGGGTATGGAAGAGGAGGTTAAACACCTTTGGTTGAGAATGTTATTTGTGTATGTGTAACTGTCATAACATTAATAAAAATGTACTTGATTAAAAAAAAATTGCATACAAATTAGGCTTGTATAAGATGGTGGTCACAGACAAGTAGTGCACAATGTCTGGCTTACGGCCTATTCGTAACGCCCATACTGTTAGATTAGGCGGGCTGCACGTTATGTTTTTCTTCAAGGTGAAGCCAAGCCCATCAATGTTGGCCTTGTAAGCTAGGGTGTCTGTTGCGATGGGGGTGCACTTATATAGTGCTGAGCAGCCAGCCTAATCTAATAGTAGGGTGTCACTAATGGGCTGTAAGCCAAACACTTTTGTGACCAGGGCAGGTAAACACTATAGCCCTTTTTTGCGGTGTTCAGTCTTGAATGTTTTAGGGAATTGCTTTTTCTGTGGCCTTGTTTTTAATTTCAACCTGAACACCACTAAAGATCAAATATTCTTTGAAAATGATTATTCCATCGTAGCAGATCACTCTGCACCATCTCAACTGCAACCATCTAGACAATCTTTTGTATTCCTGCTGCCTCCAATTACAGAACATGTATTACCATTGCCACCAGCCAGCAGTGACCCCACTCTATAAAATAAGGATGCAGTGGTCCCTCCACTAGACCAAGTGGAGGGGACCGTTTCTACTTATGTGGACCCTTATGATGCTACCTTTCTTTTGTCTGACTTGGATAAAGAATCGGAAATTTTATAGCTTACAGTGATTAGGACAGTCATAGTAAAAATTATTTTTGAGACAGTCAAAAACCCTGTATTAGCCATGGGAAGGAAAACAAATATACAGTTCTTGAATGTTATTTAAAAAAATTGTTGACCTTATAAAAAGTGAAGATAGACAAAACTGTAACTGGCAAGCAATCTATAAAAAATAAACATTTGTGCAGCATTTGAATATGCACACAAAAAAACTAAATTGTGAAGCCACTCCAAACATGTTCCATGTCTGCTAGGAAATGTATTGCTTTATTGTTATTTTTCAGCTGATAAAAAAATTATATCTTGGATTTTCAAAATCTTTGTGCTAAATTTACATTCTATAAGCAAGTCAAATAACTACCAATATCAAAAAGATTATATTTTCCCTGCCATTGACTATCACCATAAAAAGAAGCTGGAACATGGACCCAATGAAGTGAAAGCTACCGTACATCAGTGTGGTTAACAGGAGATAGTCATGACTTTTCAGCTAACTGTTTACTCATTGATGTCAACCAAAAACAAATATTTAGCTTTCGGTTATGTTCCCACAATAAATATTTGGCTAGTTTTTTTGTGTTGCAGGGGTGGAAAAATAATATAAAATAAGAATGCTTTAAAAAATAGAAGTGGTAATCGTTTATTTTTATCAATTAACAAAATGCAAAATGAATGCACAAAAATAAATCTAAATTAAATCACTGTTTGGGCCCAAACACTGGCTCCGCTCTTTATTACAAATGCCAACACCCTCCTCCTCTGATGACATCACCTCCTCGATACCTTGACCTGGTTCTCAGGTCTTGTTCACTACCCAATCATCATTCTTGTCTCTGGCAGATTCCTTCGCACTCTAAAGGCCCTGTCACACACAGCGATCTCGCTAGCAAGATCGCTGATTTTGTGATGTGCCAGCGAGATCGCTGTGTGTGACGGGGATCAGCGACCGGCCTCCCTGCCAGTTATCGCTGATCGTGCTCGATCGGCCTGGGGCATTTTTCGATCGCTGGTGTCCCGCTGGCCAGCACACATTGCTGCGTGTGGCAGCGAGAGAGCAGCGATCAGCGACGCTGGACGCTGGTTTCTACTGTAAACATCGGGTATCCAGGAGTCGTGCGGCTCTTAGATACCCAATGTTTACCTTGGAAATCAGCGTCCAGCGTGGCTGGTCCTGATCGCCAAAGGGGCTGTCTTGTGACAGCTCACCAGCCATCAGCCTAACAATGTCCCAGAGATCCCATCATGTCGGATCGTTGGTCGGATCACTGGGACATCATTATGTGTAATGGGGCCTTAAGTGTCCTGAGCTACCATCACAATTAACAGAGCCAACAACACAATTTCACCAATGTCCTCCATATCTTCTGGCCTCATGTCATCTAAGTACAAAACCTGACTGTTCATCTCATCTAATAAATCATCATCATGAGTTGTCGCCTTCAAGACAGAATTGATTAACTTTTACAGCAGTAGCTGTGGAGAACACTGACAAAGTGATGGTGTCACTGTCAGAGGTAACATCATCCTGCTATGACTGAGATGGGTGAAGTGCCATATCCATAACACCCTCTGCTTCCTCTTCTATCATATGCTTGCCAGAGGCAAAGAAGACCAAATAGAATCTGCAAGTGGTAGTGTTACTGCTTGGACAGCTGGAGCCTGTGGTGGAGCTGTTAGCAGCTTATAGAAAAATAGTTTGGATCCAGCTCACAGATAAAATTCAAATGCTTTATTTAAACAAGCTAAAATAGCATGGCACATGGCAGATAGGACAAAATAACTGAAAACATCAAAGTGCATAACTATTCACACCGCTAAAGTCAGTACTTTTTAGAGCCTCCTTTTGCATCAATTACAGCTGCAAGTTGCTTTAGGGTACCGTTACACCTAGCGACTCACCAGCGATCCCGACCAGCGATATGAAGGGGTCAGGATCGCTGGTGCATCGCTAGGTGGTCGCTAGTGAGCTGCCACACAGGCAGATCTCACTAGCGACATCGCAGGGGACGGGGATCGCTACTTACCTGTCAGACGCGGCGATCCTGCGTCCTCCCGCCCGGCTCCACGCGTTGCTCATCGTCACAGCAGGAAGCGCCGCAGGAAGTGACCGACGAGGAATGATCCAGGAGCTTCTCGCGCAATCAGCAATAACCAGGGGGGGGAGCGGGTCGGAGGAAAGTATCACATGCAGCGATATCGCTAGCAATATCGCTGCAACGTCACAAAATCGGTGACTTTACAGCGATATTGCTAGCGATATCGCAGTGTGTAACGGGGGCTTTAGATAAGTCTCTATGAGCTTTCCACTGGGAGTTTTGCCCATTCCTCAAGGTAAAAATGCTCCAGCTCCTTCAAGTTAGATGGTTTCTTCTGGTGAATAGCAATCTTCATGTCTGACCACAGATTCTCAATTGGATTAAGGTCTGGGCTTTTACTAGGCCACTGCAAAACATTTACACCTTTCCCCTTAAACCACTCGAGTGTTGCTTTAGCAGTTAGCTTTGGGTCATTGTCTTGTTGGAAGGTGAACCTCAGTCCCAGTCTCAAATCACTGACAGACTGAAACAAGTTTTGCTCAAGAATATCACTGTATTTCGTACTATTCAACATCCCTTCGACTCAAACCATTTTCCCTGTCCCTACTGCCAAAAAGCATCCTCACAGCATGATGCTGCCAGCACAATGTTTCACTGTGAGGATTGTGTTCTTGGGGGAGGGGAGATGAGCTATGTTCGTTTACACCAAGCATAACATTTACCTTGGTGTCCAAAAAGATCAACTTTCGTCTCACCTGACCACAGCACCTTCCTCAATACATTTGAGAAGTCTCCCACATGTCTTTTGGCAAGCTCAAAATGAGCCTTACAATTTTTGTGTGCAAGTAAAAACTTTTTTCTGCCCACTCTTCCATAAAGGCCACCTCTATGGAGTGTTCGGCTTATTGTGCTCATATGGACAGATACTCCAGTCTCTAGTTTGGAACTCTGCAGCTCATTCACGGTTACCTTTGGTATCTGTGCTGCCTCTCTGATTAATGCCCTCCTTGCCGGGCTGAGAGTTTTGGTGGGTGTCCCTCTCATAGCAGGTTTGTTGTAGTATCATGTTCTTTCCATTTGGTGATGATGGATTTAAATGTATATCACAATTGTGCATATGTCTTACATTTTGGAGTCTCCCTGCTTTTTTCTGTTTCATACAGATGACCTTTATAACAATCATCTTTGTGATGACTGATTCATAGCAATTCTAGGTATGTATTTTATATATTGTTGTTTTGGTAACCTCAATTATTTCCCAATTGTCAAAAAAGAACACCACATGAAATGCAAGATAGATACACTCTCTGAAAGCCAAAGGCTGCAACAGACTGCAGTATTGGTGTCAAACTAGCCTTGTAAATCAGGTGTGCAAAAAAGACATGTATATTTATATGTCCATATTTTTAATTTATGGCTATTTTTTATGCTGTTTTTTTAATACAGTTCTCTTCTTCAAAAAAAGGAGGCCACAAGGAATGTTAGGTAGGTACATGTGCATATATAGAAAATTAGGAAGGGGAAAGGGAAATTTGTGCTCACCAAAATAGTCCTATAAGCCGGTCGTGCCTAGGGATCAAATGGCTGACCACCATGTGTTGCAAACATAAAAAGAGAAGGAAGATCCGGCACTGGAGACTTGATAAAATCCACGAAAAGTTTTATTCACATAATTTCATGATAAAACCATAAAGGGGAAAACAGACCCCCACGCCTGACGCGTTTCGAACCTTAAACCAGGTTCTTCATCAGGCGTGGGGGTCTGTTTTCCCCTTTATGGTTTTATCATGAAATTATCTGAATAAAACTTTTCGTGGGTTTTATCAAGTCTCCAGTGCCGGATCTTCCTTCTCTTTTTACATGTGCATATACCCAGCAACTTTCTGCAATAGACCTCTGTATTAAGCCCCCGTTACACACTGCGATATCGCTAGCGATATCGCTTGAGCGACACCGATTTTGTGACGCAACAGCATCATCGTTAGCGATCTCGCTAAGTGTGACACGCAGAAACGACCGGCCCCCTGCTGCGATGTCGCTGATCGTGTGCGAACGTTCAGGATCCTTTTTTGATCGCTGGTGTCACGCAGAGCAGCATGCATCGCTGTGTTTGACGCCCCTTTTCAACGACGAGCGACCTCGTTGGCGATTCCGAACTCAGCAACGTAGGCGTGATTAAATGATTTGGTAGTAACGCCTCCTTAGCGCCAATTGGTTGTCGCAATAGCGACCTCACAATAAATGACTGTGTAACGTCGCACTCAGACCATTGATTGTCAGCGTTGTGTAGCTGGTATTCCTGTAGCGGTTCCGTGCGAGTCACAACAGCGTTCATAGCCCCAGTTGGAGTCACTACTGCGTGTTTTCATTGTCTTCAGAATTTCCAGGATTTTGCTGTCTTTGCAAGGTAGGTTCTGATAGGGGGGTCTCATTTTAGGATCTGTTTTTTTATTTTAATTCCACAGACATCTTTTCCTTTTTTTTTTATGTTGGGCAGCCATTTAATTTTCCAAACCGCACCTGCTATTCTTTGTTTGAATGGGTTTTCTTTTTATTTGGAGTATGAGCCGCCATTTTGCTTTTCCAGCCAGCCGCGCCTGTCTCTGCCATTGTTCTTAGTTTTCTTTTTTTTTTTTTTTTTGTATGGCTAGCCATTTTAAATTAACAGCCGCACCATTGCCTCCGCCATTGGACTTTTTCTTGTTATGATTTCCCATTAATATTTATTTTAACTATTTAACTATTTGTTATATGTAATGTTATCATTTCCACATGTGGTGTTACGTTCATTTTTTGTAGTTGGTTGTCCTATTTTCTAAACTTTAACGTTTATTTTGCAGTATACACAGCATGAATATGAACACCGCGGAGCGTGTGATTGTTGCTGCTGCGTTACTGATGGAGGGAGATCGGCAATAAGGAACTGATGCAACAGAGGCGATCCAAACGAAAGCGTCGCATGTGGACCCGAGAATGGCTGCAGCAGAGGGATAAATTCTCACATATGCAATTGGTACGAGCGTTGAAGGAGAAGAATCCACAGGACTTCCGTAACTATCTTCGTATGTCGGAGGAATCCTTCCAACTCTTACTGGAGACTGTAAAGCCGCTAATTGAACGTCAAGACACAGTGATGCGTGCTGCTGTCCCGGCTGACGAAAGATTGGCAGTGACGAGGCGATACCTTGCCACTGGACGTTCTCTGCAAGACTTACAATTTTCTGCTGCAGTTTCGAGGTCTTTGCTCAGCAGTCTAATCCCGGAAACATGCAAGGCAATAGTACAAGGTCTACGTAGCTACATGCCTTTTCCAAAGACGGAGGCAGAATGGAAAAAAATATCATCTGACTTTGAGCTCATTTGGCAGTTCCCTAATTGTGGTGGGGCGTTGGACGGAAAACATGTACGGATCACGCAACCACCAAACAGCGGATCCTATTATTACAACTACAAGGGCTATTTCAGCATAATCCTGATGGCCCTTGTAAATGCAAATTATGAGTTTTTAAACTTTGATGTTGGCATGAATGGGAGAGTTTCGGATGGTGGAGTTCTTGAGCACACAATTTTTGGTGAGCGCTTGACTAACGGTGACCTAAACTTGCCTCCCAACAGTCACACAAGAGGCAACCTAAATTTTGTTTTTGTGGGCGATGAAGCATTCCCCCTGCATTCTAACCTTGTTAAACCATACCCGCAAAAAGCCTGATGCCGGAAAGAAGAATATTTAACTACCGTTTGTCTTGGGCACGACGTGTTGTGGAGAATGCCTTTGGCATCATGGCCAACCGATTCAGAGTGTTCCACACACCCATAAACCTGAAGCTTGAATCCATTGACGCTGTGGTGTTGGCATGTTGCATTCTGCATAATTTCCTAAGACGCCGTGATGCTGTTGCGTACACTCCACCAGGATTTGTGGACACAGCTGACCAAACCAACGGTGAAGTGGTGCTTGGCGACTGGAGGGAAAATGATCCCGCAATTGTTGGATTACAACCAGTTATATATGGCAGAACAAGGGATGATGCCAAGGACTGCAGAGAAAAATACTGTACATATTTTAACGGACCTGGTGCTGTACCTTGGCAGCATCTGATCTAGTGGCCAAAAGATGACTGTTTTTTTTTCCATCTCATTACTTGTAATTCTGTTATTTTTTATTGCTTTACGTTAAATAAAAGCTATTTTTCACTGTCAGAACGCTTTTTGGTTCTTTCATACATTAACGTCGGGATGGGCAAAGGGGAGTGCTGTATATTTAAAAATATGACTGGTGTTGGTAAAGTGACTTAACCCGTGTTCGAAGACCCCTCTAAACTTTAAATAAAGAAATGTTAACCAAAATATTCTTATTGACTTTTACGGCAAATAACCCAAATTTTCACATAGAAATTACACAGGGTCCGCTGACAGAGTCTTCTAATAGGGTTAAGTCTTTCTAGTAAGAAAACCTTCCCCCTTCCGCAGCTTCAAAAGTATTGACATACACAGGATAAATAGCAAAATGAGCTTCGCAATACAATTTACAGCCTTCATTACTTTTTAAAATTTGATCGCAGTAACGTCACGTTATAACTAATTTGTGCGACGCCACTGTAACGACGCCCGGTCATGAATCTCAATGTATAGACGGCAAAATTTTGACGCAGTTGCGTCATCGTTCCCCACCTGAAACAGACGCAGCTACGTCACCACAGGCGACCGCACGCCATGATGACGTCACGTCGCCCTGGTGGGCATCTCACATGCGACGTCGCGCACAATTACAGAACCTAAATATGGCGTCCAGGCGAGCTACACCTTGGGGTGATGTGGAGGTTCGGTACCTCATTACCCAGATAGATGCAAGGGACTATGACTGTGTCCATCATACCACCCATCCTATGCGGCACAAGAAAAAGGTGCTGCGTAGGATCAGAAAGGGCCTATCTCAGCAGTTTGGGATAGAAAGGACAGCTACGCAAATCCAAAAGAAAATAGCGGATCTGCGATACCGCTCGAGGGACAGAATTGCCAGCATCCGGCAACATAATGTACGAACTCGTGGTGAGTGGTCTTTGGCCTTTTTTTTTGTTTTGTTTTTTTTTATTTTTTAAAGCTGAACATAAGTGTAAACGTGCACCATGGTCTCACCACTGGTAAGTAGTGTTGAGCTTTCCGATACCGCAAGTATCGGGTATCGGCCGATATTTGCCGTATCGTAATTCCGATACCGAGTACCGATACTTTTTTCGTATCGGATACCGGAATTGGAAGTCCAAAATGCAATGAGCCACAAAAGTGGCTCTGATTGGCTGCCGAAATGACGTCATCATGATGCGCTGTCTGTGCGCATCATGATGCGCCGTCAGTTCGGGCCTTCGGGGGGGCTGTGCCGACTGTCCGGGGGTCTGTACCGGCCTGCTGGTGGTCTGTGCAGGCTCCGGGGGTCTGTGCCGGCCTGCCGGTGGTCTGTGCAGGCTCCGGTGGTCTGTGCCGGCCTGCCGGGGGGCTGTGCCGGCCTGCCGGTGGTCTGTGCAGGCTCCGGTGGTCTGTGCCGGCCTGCTGGGGGGCTGTGCCGGCCTGCCGGTGGTCTGTGCAGGCTCCGGTGGTCTGTGCCGGCCTGCCGGTGGTCTGTGCAGGCTCCGGGGGTCTGTGCAGGCATCGTCCGATGGGACTACAAGTCCCATCGGGCGATGCCTGCTACCATGACAGTGATTGACACATTAGCCAATGATGGGACAGTAGTAGTCCCATCATCCGGCTAATGTGTTGAATGTAAAAAAAAAAATAAAAAATTACATGCTACATACATGCTACATACATACAACATGCATATTTCATATATACTACATGTAACATACATACTACATGCATGCTACATGCATGCTACATGCATGCTACATACATATATACTACATACAATACATACATATAGACATACAGTACATATAACAGAGTACATACTTACCGTCACTTTGATCCCCGAAGCCATTGTCACCTGAGGGATAAATATCAAAATAAAAAAACACCAATATACTTACCCCGATCCGCAGAAGTCCACGAGGGTCCCACGTCCATCTTGCGGGAATTTCCCACGCAGCAATGGCATAAAGTGAGACTAGGGACTTTTTTTTTTTTTTTTTTTTAAAGTGGTGGAGGAATACAGTGCGGAAGGATACCTACCTTCCGTCATTGTATTCCTGGAGCTGGTAGAGAACGGTAGCATCAGCTGATGCTGCTGTTCTCCACGCAAGATGGACGTGGGACCCTCGTGGACTTCTGCGGATCGGGGTAAGTATATTGGTGTTTTTTTATTTTGATATTTATCCCTCAGGTGACAATGGCTTCGGGGATCAAAGTGACAAGTGACGGTAAGTATGTTCTCTATGTTATATGTACTGTATGTCTATATGTATGTATTGTATGTAGTATATATGTATGTTGCATGCATGTAGTATATATGCAGTATATGTAGTATGCATGTGGTATGTATGTTGCATGTATGTAGCATGTATGTAGTATGTATGTAGCATGTATGTAGCATGTAGTGTGTATGTATGTAGCATGTATGCAGTATGTATGTAGCATGTATGTAGCATGTAGTATATATGTAGTATGTATGTTACATGTAGTATATATAGTATATATGTAGTATGCATGTTGCATGCATGTAGTATATATGTTGTATGTATGTTGCATGCATGTAGTATATATGTATTATGTATGTATTATGTATGTAGCATGCATGTAGTATGTATGTTACATGTAGTATATATGTAGTATGTATGTTACATGTAGTATATATGTAGTATGTATGTTGCATGCATGTAGTATATATGTAGTATGTATGTAGCATGCATGTAGCATGCATGTAGTATGTAGCATGTATGTAGTATGTATGTTACATGTAGTATATATGTAGTATGTATGTTGCATGCATGTAGTATATATGTAGTATGTATGTTGCATGCATGTAGTATATATGTAGTATGTATGTTGCATGCATGTAGTATGTATGTAGTATGTATGTAGCATGTATGTAGTATGTAGCATGTATGTAGTATGCATGTAGTATATATGTAGTATGTATGTTACATGTAGTATATATGTAGTATGCATGTTGTATGTATGTAGCATGTAATTTTTTTTTTATTTTTTTTTTTTTTACATTCAACACATTAGCCGGATGATGGGACTACTACTGTCCCATCATTGGCTAATGTGTCAATCACTGTCATGGTAGCAGGCATCGCCCGATGGGACTTGTAGTCCCATCGGACGATGCCTGCACAGACCACCGGCAGGCCGGCACAGCCCCCCGGCAGGCCGGCACAGACCACCGGAGCCTGCACAGACCACCGGCAGGCCGGCACAGCCCACCGGCAGGCCGGCACAGACCACCGGAGCCTGCACAGACCACCGGCAGGCCGTCACAGCCCCCCGGCAGGCCGGCACAGACCACCGGAGCCTGCACAGACCACCGGCAGGCCGTCACAGCCCCCCGGCAGGCCGGCACAGACCACCGGAGCCTGCACAGACCCCCTGGCAGGCCGGCACAGCCCCCCGAAAGGCCCGTACAGACCCGAGAGAGGCTGTACAAGGCAAAAATAGGGTTTTTCTTATTCCGATACCGGAAGTCCCATAGACTTGAATGGGACTTCCGGTATCGGAATCGGCGATACCGATACTTTTTTTTTTAAGATCGGCCGATCCATTCCGATCCGATATTTTCAAGTATCGGCTGGTATCGCTCAACTCTACTGGTAAGCATTACTAAAATGCATAGCCCAAATGTGAAATGTGTAATGTGCAATGTTAGTAAAACTAGGAGAACACACTCAAAAGCAATTAACCCCTTACTGCCATGAGAACTACTATCCTGTCCATGTGCCCTGGGACTTTATTCACGTGGATGGGATAGTACATCATAGCGAACAACAGCGCACACGTGGTGATCGCCGCTGATCGCGGCCTGGGTGTCAGCTGATTTTCACTGTAGACACCCGGCGCGATGTGATAGGGGCGTTGACGGACCGCCCCCTGACACGTTAACCCCTTGCACACTGCGATAAAATACAATCGCTGTGTATCGGTGGTTCCGTTAGCCCCCCACGCCAGCGCAATGTGCAGCGCATGTATGAGGATGCCCAGTGCACTGCCTGTGAAAGATCGCTGATCAGTGGGTAAATAAAATTTGTAATGATTAATATTATTGATCCAAATGTGTACTTAAGTAAAAAATTTGTTTCATTACCATATAGGCCCACCCTCTACAGCTGCTACTACATCTCCCCAAGCAGCACCGGCAGCAAGGACTCCATCGCCACCGTCCACGCCTGCACCACCATTCCCACGTGGTACATCTCCAATGGCCACCCCATCTCCTGTCCTAACCCCGCCTCAAAATTTACCCTCTACCTTTTCCTCCCCCGATGCTGTCTTTTCCCCAGCATCACTCAGGGATACAGCTGGTGTATCATCCTACGGTAAATATAGCGAATAATATCAATGCTCCACGGATGTTTGAAATTATATTTAGATATTGAAAGGATGATGGCCTGTTGTCGTAAAATTTTTTTTCTTTTTTTTTGTATCATTTCATAGCCACTGAAGCCCAAGGTTCGGGGTGGGCAATTAGCACCACCTCTGAAGAAAGTGGGGAGCCACCAAACCGTAAGTGTTTCAACACAAAACTACTACCTGTTGTTCCACATTTTTACAGATTTAGCAATAACTTCAACTCTTGCCTCAACAGAATTGAACACCCTTGTTCATGACCTAGTGGCCTCGCACCAGAGGATGGTTGATGCCATATCAGCAGCAACACAGCAGCACAGGGTGATGCTGGGGAGGTTGGTGGCGTATTTGGAGCAGGGCCGCCGAGAATAATATATTTTTTTTGTTTGTTTTGTGGTTTTTTTAACTGTTGGTCTGTTAAACCAAAAAGGTGAAAAAAGTTTTATAAAAACATTCTGATTCTAAATTCCCTCAGTAGTGTTTACTTTTCAACCAAAAAAAGGTTGTGCTTACATGCACAGTTGATGGAAGTTACATACATAAACACTTCCCGTAACGCATTAATTTTACCAGAACCATGAAAGTGTATGGGGAGAGAGTAGACCACAATTAAGTAAGAATAAACAATTTTATTAACATAACGCATAATTAACAACATTAACGGTGGCCACTTTTTTTTTAGAAACAAAAAGAATAACTTAACAAAACAACACACTATTCACAACTGTTGATAATATGGGTCTGAGTCTGGAAAACGTTGCCTTGGTGGAGTGTAAAAGAAATTTTGCGACGTTCCATTACTATGATTTGGTGTATTGTCAAGACCCCTTCGCATAGCTGACTCCAGTGGTTCCTGAGTGTGCGGCAAGGCGTAAAACGGTTGAGGATGTCTGTCTATAAGGGCTGTTGTGTCACACAGTTTCCCCGTTGCCGCTCTGCTCAATGCTTCCATAATTATCCTCTCAGCGTGAACACGCTGACTTTCTTCCAGAGTTTTAATTTTGTCATTTACGTAGTGTGCAATACCGGTTATTACCGGTTGTGTTTGCTGTAGTGTTAAAACTTTTTTAGCTATTTCTACGAATTCTGCTGTATCTGTGCTGGGGGACTTTCTTTTTCTTGATGCACACTGCAGTCGCCGAGGTAAAACCGAAAGGGCAGTTTCATTGTTTTCCTCCTCCCTGGGCATAGTCTGGCTGTTGTTTTCCGGACACTCTGCAGTTGATGACGAGGCTTCATTGGGCACCTGCAGTAGCAGTAAAAGAAAAGAACATTAAAGCAAAGAAATAATTTTTTTTAAACCATGCTAAAAAATGCAATATCTATTGTACACACAACACTAGGTGGAAGAAAAAAGGTACTTACATCTCCTGTGGGTGAATGTGACTCGATCTGTGGCTCTTCTGCCAACATTGATGCCATGCTTCTTGGTACCTCCTGGTCTCTAGTGAAGTACAATAAGTCATAGTACCAAAGCTTAGGTACATAAACATCCTCTGTTCCTGCACCTGATTTTAAGCTTTTTTCCACCTTGTTTAGTTCCTTCTTGAACACGGTGCGGAGGCCTTGAATTTTTTTTTTTACTACTGCTTCATCAACAGTCTCTGTAGGATTGTGAATTCTATACAGCTCAATGAGCTGCTCGTATGCCTCCCTTTTTTTATTCCTGTTGCTATAATCTGTAGATTTTATTTTCCACAGACACGGCAGGGTGCGATACTTTTCGATAAGTTCGAGGATGAATTCTTGCTTTTCTGCAGACATCTGTAAAATAAAAAATATTGTTATATAAGGTTATTGAAATATTACAAAAGGAAAAAAAGAAGCGCAAACATTGAATGGCTATAATGGCGGTGTCGGGCGCGGCCTAACAAAAAGTACGGCGGAGCGTGCCAGTGCAATGCCAGAACAATAGGAGAAAATAAAAAGATGGAGCATACATGGAAACGCTGCCAGTAAACTCAAATGGCGGTGTCGGGCGCGGCCTAACAAAAAGTACGGAGGAGCGTGCCAGTGCAATGACAGAACAATAGGAGAAAATAAAAAGATGGAGCATACATGAAAACGCTGCCAGTAAACTCAAATGGCGGTGTCGGGCGCGGCCTAACAAAAAGTATGGAGGAGCGTGCCAGTGCAATGCCAGAACAATAGGAGAAAATAAAAAGATGGAGCATACATGAAAACGCTGCCAGTAAACTCAAATGGCAGTGTCGGGCGCGGCCTAACAAAAAGTACGGAGGAGCGTGCCAGTGCAATGCCAGAACAATAGGAGAAAATAAAAAGATGGAGCATACATGAAAACGCTGTCAGTAAACTCAAATGGCGGTGTCGGGCGCGGCCTAACAAAAAGTACGGAGGAGCGTGCCAGTGCAATGCCAGAACAATAGGAGAAAATAAAAAGATGGAGCATACATGAAAACGCTGCCAGTAAACTCAAATGGCGGTGTCGGGCGCGGCCTAACAAAAAGTACGGCGGAGCGTGCCAGTGCAATGCCAGAACAATAGGAGAAAATAAAAAGATGGAGCATACATGAAAACGCTGCCAGTAAACTCAAATGGCGGTGTCGGGCGCGGCCTAACAAAAAGTACGGCGGAGCGTGCCAGTGCAATGCCAGAACAATAGGAGAAAATAAAAAGATGGAGCATACATGAAAACGCTGCCAGTAAACTCAAATGGCGGTGTCCGGCGCGGCCTAACAAAAAGTACGGCGGAGCGTGCCAGTGCAATGCCAGAACAATAGGAGAAAATAAAAAGATGGAGCATACATGAAAACGCTGCCAGTAAACTCAAATGGCGGTGTCGGGCGCGGCCTAACAAAAAGTACGGAGGAGCGTGCCAGTGCAATGCCAGAACAATAGGAGAAAATAAAAAGATGGAGCATACATGAAAACGCTGCCAGTAAACTCAAATGGCGGTGTCGGGCGCAGCCTAACAAAAAGTACGGCGGAGCGTGCCAGTGCAATGCCAGAACAATAGGAGAAAATAAAAAGATGGAGCATACATGAAAACGCTGCCAGTAAACTCAAATGGCGGTGTCGGGCGCAGCCTAACAAAAACTTTGGAAGAGTGCAATGCCAGAACAATAGGAGAAAAGGAAAAGATGGTCCATAAATCAAAAAGCTTTCAAACATCAAAAATGGCGGGTGTGGGCGCGGCAGCCAAAATAGAATGGGTGACAAAGAATAACAAAAGGGTGAATACATTAGCGATAAATTTAATAAATAAAATAGACATATGTACATATGTACATTTAAAAAAGCAATCAATGCTTACCTTGAAATTACAGTCCAAATTTACAGAAAACAAGAGAAAATAAACGCAGTTGCGTCCCCGATGGTGTCAATTGAAAGGCTAAAACAAAGCTAACAACTCAATAGCACTCTGTGCTCTGGAACAAATGATGGAAAGCGCAAATAAGTTTGATTTTAAATAGTGGTCGCAGTAGTGGCCGCCAATCGGAGCATTGGGGCGTTGTGAAATACATCACCCAATGAGAACAATGATAGCGCAGCTGTGGCCACCAATCGGAGCGGAGGGGCGTGGAAAGCTAGCGCTGAAGGACGCCTACACAAAGTCTGAATCGTTACTATGGACAGCGTATGACACGGTACCAACGATCACGGTGGTCGTTTGTAAAATCGCTAATTGCTGATGCGTCGTTATGTAGATCGTGCAATATGACTGCTTACTAGCGATGCACAAACGATCTTGGCCAGGTCGTATCGTTGTCGTAATCGCAGGTGCGTCGCAACGTGTGACGGTACCCTTAGTGTGGTGTGGACACATGTCAGCTTGTATAATAAAAAAGACCTACACATGTCAGTTTGGACTAGGAACAGGTGTGCACAAACACACAAAAAATATACAGGCATTTAAGCGTGCATACATGTTTCACTAGTCCAAATTAACACCCATACACACCACACAACAACACCAACAGTGGCCTTACAGAACATATTGGGTATTTGGACATGTACTCATCTATCTCCTATTTCTGCTAACATCCTTTTTAACATAAAAAAACAGACATATAGCTGTGCATAATTTATTTATTTATTTTTTAAAAATGATTGCCCCTACCCAGATATTTTTTTCTTTGAAAAATGCCATAATTGTGTTGGATATCTGTGTCATGATCCGGGCCGTATTTTTGTCTTGTCTCTCCTTTCCCGGTCTGGTCATGTCTGGGGTTAATTTTCCCTGCCTCGTTCCTGTGTCCGGTCTGCTAGATCTCTGGGCTGTAACCTGTGTGCAGTGCCAGTTGTATTGCTTAGCTTCGGCGTGTTAAGCTGGCTCTGGTGAGTTCTTGATCTGTCCTGCTGCGTTCGTCTGACCCTACCCGTGTCTGTTGACCTTCCTCCTACCTGACCCTGCTCCTCATTTCCCTGTGTGTTTGGATTCATTGGTATTTGACTTTAGCTGGTCCCTGATCTGATCCTGTCTCTCCCATCTGTTTGCTCGGCTATTGACTGGCACTGCCCTTTTGCTCTCTTCTGACTCTGTTTTGGATTTCCCCTTTGTACTGCCTTATTCTCTGGTATCAACTCGGCCCTCTGACTATTCTGCTGCCACCTAGTGGTTGCCTTGCTGTATTTCTGCTGGTCAGCTTCATTGCAGGATATTCAGCTCATTCTCCACTCTGCTGCCATCTAGTGGAGTTGGTGCAGTAACCCTCAGTATTACAGCATGACAAGCTGCTTTCCAGTGCATTTTTAATGAAGAAAAACGTGTACTTTTTCAGCCCAGCAACACTATATCACTAATCAATCACACTGGCATTGCTACTGCCTCGCCTCTTTGTTTCCCCATATCAATTGAATCGCTATTATCAGATTTTTACACTCATATTTTCAGACTATTACACTCATCTTCTTTAGTGCTGCAGATGAAAAACACATAGGGCCCGATTCATTAAAGCTTTTACACCAGTATTCTGGCATAAAAAGCTTTGAAAAGCAAAATAATTGCAACAGGGCTGCAACAGGACGGACATTCTACAAACCCCCCCCCCCTCCCCACGGGTTAGGCACTTTAGAGCAGCACTATCCTCGGCACTTTATACATACCATCGGATCTGAGATAGGATTACTTGTGGGGATGGATTTTTTTCTTGTTCTTATCTTGATTTACTTTCCCTTATGTTATGTAGAGGGACATCTTACTATGATATAGAGCTGCATTTCTCATGCCCCCATAGACAAATCCCTTACTATGTGATCATATAGCCAAAGTCTATCAGAGGCAGTGACTAGGATTTTTGGTCTGAACTTAGTTGAAATATAGCAATGTCCCCCTGTGCATTGTCTTCACCATTCAACTCATCTCTTTTCTATATTGTACTGTTGTTTTGTTGCCATATTGTGAGAAATTAATAACATTTTCCATATTGATATATACATAAGGTGTTCTTTTTCTTACTTGGAAAATTGATTTTTGGGACATTTGACTCCGTTTTTTGTAGGTTGTCGTATTTAGGGAGTTGCCCCAATCCCTTTACGTCCTTCCCTTTCCCTTCCCGTGTATGATGTATCCAGCATGGTGATCTTTGTTAAAGTTAGGCATTTAAGCATGCATACCTGTTTTACTAGTCCAAATTAACCCCCATACACCCCACACAACAACACCAACAGTGGCCTTACAGAACATATTGGGTATTTGGACATGTACTCATCTATCTCCTATTTCTGCTAACATCCTTTTTAACATTAAGAAAACAGACATTTAGCTGTGCATAATGTATTATTTTTTATTTAATTTTTTTTTTAAATGATTGCCCCTACCCAGATTTTAATTTTTTGAAAACTGTGTTGGGTAGCTGCTTTCCAGTGCATTTTTAATGAAGAAAAATGTGTCATTTTCCAGCCCAGTAATGCTATAAATCACACTGGCATTGCTACTGCCTCGCCTCTCTTTGTTTCCTCATGTCAATTAAATCCCTATTATTCTCAGACTATTACACTCATCTTCTTTGGTGCTTCAGTTGAAAAACACATAGGGCCCAATTCATTAAACCTCTTACACCAGTATTCTGGCATAAAAAGCTTTGTACAGCCAAATAATTTTGGTGCAACTGGAGGCTTCGCTTAGCTTATGTGACTTTTGGCGTTTTCACGCCAGTTTCACCCAGCTCTGGCAAAGTGGGCGAAGCTTTGGCTGGACGTGGGGTGGTAACCACCACTAATCAAATTCGCAACGAGCGGCAGTGTTCGCTACTCCACAAATCTTATTCTAGCATGGACTACAGTTTATTAAATTTATGTGGATACCAAAGATGTTGGGGTTATGTAATATTTAATGATCACAAATATGACTTGAGGCAGCCCTACAGTAACCTTGATCTCCACCATTGCAAAAGTGACACCCTCCTATTCACAGTATTAAGTGTCAAGATCCTGATGCTGATTCATGGGTACAACATCGTTGTTCACAAGATTAATTTGATATAACCATGACAGAGTGTGAAGAAGCGCTCACATATGAAGGATATGCCCATCCAGGGTAAGTAAGGGGTTAACCAAGTTAGATCTCCATACTAAGGAATATTTGTGACATAATCTGAGCCTGGTCTGTACTTGAGCATGATGTTTCCATAGTAACCAGATCCAACCTGACTTCAAAGCGCTGAAGTAGATAATGATTTCTGCAATTAGAGGAAACCCATGAAAAAACGAAAACCAAAGGAAGATTATGCATGACTAAACAAAGAGATAGCAGAAAGAGAAAAATGGATGAGGATAGACGCTTAAAAATAGCCAAAAGAAAAGATATTTTATTGGCATCTGTGTCATTTTTTCATTTTCTACGACTTGCAAATGATTTTTTCCTTTTTAAACCCAATATCAATAGGAATAGTCACCTGTTATGGATTCACCTGGTGTAGATAAGGATGAACAACATGGACAAGGCGATGGTATAGCAGGCGGGATATGTCGGATAGCGCGCAGCTCAGCGATGGACAAGACAGCATGACGGCAGGTAGACAAGCGAAGCAGAAGAACCCAGAAAACACAGCCAGAAGTGTAGACACACACAAAAATTATACACATACTGTCAGTCCAGGACATGCAGCAACGAAATGGTTGAAAACGGAGTTGTATGCCATTAACAGACAAAAGGGCTTTGGCAGGGTCAAATGCAGCAGTGATGAACAGGCAACCGATACTAGCTTTAAGCAAGATGGATATTGTTGTGTCAGGGTTTGTAGTGTGAACAACATCAGAGAAGAGTTTATGTTTACTGCAGATGAATGGTTAATTGGCAGGTCTGAGCCAGGAAGTAATTGCAGATAGTGGAAAAACAAAAAGGAGTGCTCCACGCACCGAACAGGGTGCCCCCCCATAGACCAGCATATTGCTCTCCTGAAATACTGTGTGCTGCTGTCACCCTGCTCCTTCCACCATATATCTCTCTCAGTGACCCCCATAGACCAGCACAATGCTCTCCTGAAATTCTCCGTGCTGCTGTCGCTCTGCTCCCTCCACCATAAATCTCCCAGAATCCTTGCTGCCTGCCATCCTCGGTGACTGTCTACTTGTCAGTGTAACTTTGCAGTCACCAACAAAATGGCTTCTCACTGTGTTCCTAAATGTCATCCTCTCTTATCCCTTAGCAAACACCCAGAAGGGGAGGACAGGAGTGACATCACACCCATATCAGCAGACTCAGCCCATATTTACTGCAGGGCAGTAATGTGAGCTAGTTGTACACTAGGTTTTTGTCAAATTTCAGTAGCTGCTCCCCCTAGTGTCTAAAAGTTGAAATATCAAACCTTTTAAAATTATTTTTCATATTTTACTAAATTATAAACAAATGATAATATTTTTTTAAGACAAATTAAACATTAATTCTTTATATTTTTTCAATTATTGGGAAAAAAAATTTGATGGCACCTTCCCTTTAAACGTTGATTGAATGATGAGAGAACTGAGTGATGAGACAACTCCAAAGTACAGTATACGGAATATCAGAAACACACTGCTGAATATGCCTTTAAAGACAGAGGATGATGACGGCACAGAAGTTCACCAGCCAGCTTAAGAAACCTGGTGTGAAAAAGGGGGCTATAGTGAAAAGATGAGACAGATGAGTAACAGCACCCAAAGTGAGATAAAAATGACTTTATGTAACTTCATGATCTGGCGAGGTACACTGGAGTAACTAGGTCATTTTTTTTCAGGAAATCAATAACAATAATCTTAATGTCTGACTAACTTATAGATTGGAATATGAGGAGATTGATTTCCTTGATATTCTCATCAAAAGACATAAAATAGGTAGTAATAATAATAATATTTTATTTCTATAGCGCCGATATATTCCGTAGCACTTTACATTTAATCATTCAAACAAACATTTTTTGGAAAGAGACATCAGTTAGCTCAATTTTGCATGCAACATCATCACATTCTACCCATGATATTAAATCAGTCCCTACCAGTCAGTTCATTAGACTTCATCGCATTTGTACAAGATATGAAGACCAGGCTCCTTGATCGAGGTTACAGTAAGCAAAGTATTAAACATGTTTACAACAGGGTGAGAAATCTAAACCGCCAAACTTTAGTATACCCATCAGGAAGACTTCACAAAGTGTGAAAAGGTTGGTCACCCAATATCGCTCCCAATGGGATAAAATGTATAGCATCGTGAGCAAACCCTGGCCAATTCTTTTGGCAGATCAAACATTACAGCAGTATTTAACACCCAAACCAGCCATTGCACCTCAGCGTTGTAGGAACCTGCGTGACCAACTAGTTAAAAGCTGCTATACACCAACAGATCAATCTATAATTGTATTTAGTCAACAATATAAACAACTTAATAAATGGGGATGCCGGTCGTGTGGCTCTTGTGTAGCCTGTCCCTACATTGAGAGGACCAAAGATTTTTTATCGTTCGATGGGAGGACTTTTGTGACCACGCACTCTATCACGTGCTCTGCTCGCACATCTACTTACCATGCAACATGCCCGTGTTCTTTGCACACATGCATTAAAAATCAGAGCTCATGAACATGTATGTGACATTACTTTAGCTGCTAATGAAGACAACACTGAGCTGTTAAAAACGATACCGAAACATTTTAAGTTATTTCACTCATGGGACCAAATCAGGTTTTCGTGTTAAAGGGATTGCCCACATCCATTCTGATCTTTGGGGTGGAAACCTTAGTCAATTATTAGCTCAGGAGTCCAGATGGATATGGACTCTGCAGATTCTACAACTACACGGCTTAAATGAATCTTTGGGATTTGCTCATTTCCTTTGAACATCGGCTTCGCAGATTGTTAGGGCTTCTTTCGCCATTTTTATGTTATATGTGTGTGTGTATACAATTTTAACATAGTCTTTTAATTGTTATTAAGTCTAACTATTCTTATGTATTTATCATTGCTCATAGCCTTAATCGCTCTCTTTATCCCTTGAATGATTATTTCTACATAGAATACCGGCTCTGCACAACGCACTTAACCACTCCTCTTGGGACACTGGTCTTCCATATCGTATTTAATTACTCTGCTTACCCTGTGGATTATTTTTTCTACGCACATCAGTACTGTGCTAGTTTTCATCATGTAGGCAAATCCTCGTAAGAAATTATCTTCAATGTATTATATGGAACTTTTTGCCTATCTGTACTTTTGATTTCAGCATGTTATATAAAAACCAGGGGAAGAGTCTTGAGGAGATCATTTGCATATTCCCAGTGCCTTCTGGGATAAGTGAAGAGTCTCCGCGAGCTCAACGATCACTGGGTTTTGGCCGTTGCAGCTGAAAAGAGGAAAACCAGGGGAAGAGTCTTGAGGAGATCATTTGCATATTCCCAGTGCCTTCTGGGATAAGTGAAGAGTCTCCGCGAGCTCAACGATCACTGGGTTTTGGCCGTTGCAGCTGAAAAGAGGAAATCGGAAAACCAGGGGAAGAGTCTTGAGGAGATCATTTGCATATTCCCAGTGCCTTCTGGGATAAGTGAAGAGTCTCCGCGAGCTCAACGATCACTGGGTTTTGGCCGTTGCAGCTGAAAAGAGGAAATCGGAAAAACCGCGCGCCTATCGGCACGCAAATTTGGGCTCATCTTTCATCGTTTTTAAGAAATCTCAAGATGGAAGAGGCCAGGAGCCATTTGGTGAGCTGCATTTCTTGCTACATGTTCACAGACTTACCAGTGGAAAAGCCAAACTTCACATGCCACAAATGCAAGCTTGTGTCCCTGTTGGAGGAAAAGTTGCAAAATCTCGAAGAGAGGTTAGCTACGTTGAAGATCATTAAGGAAGGTGAAGAGTTCTTGGACAGAGCAGAATTATCTCTTCATGTTACAGAAAGAGAAGAAATTCGAAGTGCACCTGAAGAAACAGAGGAATGGAGACATGTGACCCAGAGAAGCAGGAGGATCAGGAGGCAGTCAGCACCCATACTGCTCAGAAACCAGTACCAGGCACTCACGCAGGAAAACAATGAAGAAATACATCAGGATAAGACTTTGCCAACAAGCAGCAACCTTGTACGCCTTCAGAGTCCTCCTGGATGGAGAAAGAAAAATGTTGTGAAGAAGAAACGGAGAGTGGTGGTCATGGGGGATTCCCTGTTGAGAGGAACTGAGGCCGCTATCTGCAGACCGGATATAACTTCAAGAGAAATGTGTTGTCTTCCAGGTGCAAAAATTAAAGATGTGTCTGACAGGATATCAGGACTCTTCAGACCTACAGATGACTACCCATTCCTGCTACTACATGTGGGGACAAATGACACCGCAAGAAACGACCTGGAAACCATCTGCAGAGACTTTGAAGACTTAGGCAAGAAAGTGAAAGAACTGGGAGCGCAGGTGGTCTTCTCTTCCATCCTCCCAGTGGATGGCCATGGAACAAGGAGGTGGAATAAGATTCTGCAGGTGAACAACTGGCTACGTCGATGGTGCCGTCAGCAACGATTTGGATTTCTGGATCACGGAGTGAACTACTTATACGATGGACTACTTGCTAGAGATGGGGTGCACCTTACGAAGACTGGTAAGCATGTATTTGGAAGTCGCCTTGCTACACTTGTAAGGAGAGCTTTAAACTAGAACAACATGGGAAGGGAAGCAAAAGACCAGAAAAAGCCATACACCTGACAAATGCTATTGAGAACTCTGCTATTAGAAGTGGAAAGGAAGAACAAAGACGAAAGAATCTAATTAATAAAAATATTGGAGAAAGAGAAACCAATAACAAACTAAAATGTTTCTATACTAATGCACAAAGCATGGGCAACAAACAAGGAGAATTGGAACTACTAACACAGGAAAAGAAATATGATGTCATTGGAATCACTGAAACTTGGTGGGACAATACACATGATTGGAATACAAGACTAGAAGGATACAACTTATTTGCAAGAAACAGACTTGATAAACGAGGAGGGGGTGTCGCATTGTATGTTAGAAACGCGTATATCTGCACAGAGATTGAAGCTTCAGAGACTGGGAGTTCTGTGGAAACTGTTTGGGTAAGAATACAAGGACAGAACAATGGAAAGGACACCATTGTAGGCATTTACTACAGGCCGCCTGTGCAAGCTGAAGCTATGGATGAACTCTTTATGCATCAAATGGCCAAGTTCTCCAAAAAATATGACATAGTTGTCATGGGAGATTTCAACTATCCAGACATTTGTTGGGAATCTCTCTCAGGCAAAACTAACAGGTCAAGGAAATTCTTATCCTCTCTTGCTGACAACTTTATCTTCCAAAAGGTAAGGGAGAAAACAAGGGGAACTGCTACCTTGGATCTAATCCTTATAAACAGGGAGGAAATGGTTGAGGAGGTAAAAGTGGCTGGGACCCTAGGAGGTAGCGACCATGCTATTTTAGAATTTTGGATAACTAGAGGCGGAAGACCTGTGAAGACTCAGACGTCAAGGTTAGATTTCAGAAAGGCAGATTTTAAGGGATTCAGAAAGAGAATTGGAGGGATCCAATGGTTGGATATCCTTAAAGACAAAAATGTCCAGGAAGGATGGGAAATCTTGAAAAATGAAATTCTCAAAGCACAGTTGTTAACAATTCCGAAAAGAGGGAAGAATAGGAAGCAGTTAAGGAAACCAGGATGGATGAACACAGAACTTAAGCACATGCTAAAAAGGAAGAAAAAAATGTTTATAAAATGGAAAGCGGGAGGCATATCTAAAGAAGAATATAATGCTGTCTGCAGAACCTGCAGGGCACAAATCAGATTATCTAAAGCTGAAAATGAATTGACGCTTGCAAGAGATGTCAAAAGCAATAATAAAGGATTTTGGGGATATGTCAAAAGTAAAAGAAAAGTCAAAGATGCTATAGGATTTTTACAGGATGAAAATGATGAAATGGTAAGACAGGATGTTGAGAAGGCTGAACTTTTAAATTCCTATTTTGCATCTGTTTTCTCTCAGAAAGGAAATGTAACATCAACTGTTATTCACTGTCCTATTAAGGGAATAGAAGAATCCAGGATATCTATAAACAGAAAGATAGTGAGGAAACACTTAGCTAGCCTAAATGAATTCAAGTCTCCAGGTCCAGATGAATTACACCCCAGAGTACTGAAGGAGATAGCAGAAGAAATTTTTGAACCCCTCTCTATAATCTTTGAAAATTCTTGGAGAACAGGAGAAGTGCCAGAAGACTGGAGAAGAGCAAATGTTGTTCCTATCTTCAAAAAGGGGAAGAAGGTGGACCCAGGTAACTATAGGCCGGTGAGTCTGACTTCTATACCAGGAAAGATCTTTGAACAAATTATTAAACAACATGTATGTCAATACCTGGATAAGAATGAAGTGATTAAACAGAGTCAGCATGGGTTTGTAACTAATAAGTCATGTCAGACTAACTTAATTTCCTTCTATGACGGTATCACTGATTGGGTGCATCAAGGAAATGCTGTAGATATAGTATATCTTGACTTCAGCAAAGCATTTGACAAAGTCTCTCATACAATCCTTATTGAAAAAATGATTAAGTATGGAATGGACAAGGCAACTGTTAGGTGGATTCATAACTGGCTTAGTGATCGGACCCAAAGAGTGGTCGTAAATGGCTGCACATCCAGTTGGAAGAATGTCTCAAGTGGGGTACCACAGGGCCCTGTCCTGGGCCCTGTATTGTTCAACATCTTTATCAACGATTTAGATGAAGGAATTGAGGGTAAACCGATTAAATTTGCTGATGACACAAAGCTAGGAGGGATAGCTAATACTAGAGAAGAGAGAGAGAGGATTCAAAAAGATTTAAATAAACTGGAGAAGTGGGCAGCAACTAACAGAATGGTTTTTAACAGGGAGAAATGCAAAGTACTACATCTGGGCAATAAAAATGGAAAAAGCATATATAGAATGGGAGGAATAGGGCTAAGTGACAGCACATGTGAAAAAGACTTGGGTATACTAATAGATCACAGACTGAATATGAGTCAACAGTGTGATGCAGCAGCAAAAAAGGCAAATGCAATTCTAGGATGTATTAACAGAAGCATACAGTCTAGATCACGTGAAGTCATTATTTCCCTCTACTCCTCTTTGGTCAGACCTCATCTGGAATATTGTGTCCAGTTTTGGGCACCACATTTTAAAAAAGACATCAACAAACTGGAGCAAGTTCAGAAAAGAGCGACCAGAATGGTGACCGGTCTGCAAACCCTGTCTTATGAGGAAAGGTTGCAGGATTTGGGAATGTTTAGTTTGCAAAAGAGAAGACTGAGAGGAGACTTAATAGCTGTCTACAAATATCTAAAGGGCTGTCACATTGTAGAAGGATCAACTTTATTCTCATTTGCACAAAGAAAGACTAGAAGCAATGGGATGAAACTGAATGGGAGGAGACACAGATTAGATATTAGAAAAAACTTTTTGACAGTTAGAGTGATCAATGAGTGGAACAGGCTGCCACGAGAAGTGGTGAGTTCTCCTTCAATGGAAGTCTTCAAACAGAGACTGGACAGACATCTGACTGGGATGATTTAGCGAATCCTGCTTTGAGCAGGGGGTTGGACCAGATGGCCCAGGAGGTCCCTTCCAACTCTACGATTCTATGATTCTATGATTCTATGATTCTATGAGGAATGTACAGTATATGTGTTTTGTATAAGTATGAGTGATATGCATAGTATATTGGAGGAGAGTATGGTTATATGAGAATGCATTGGGGTAATTATTGTTATACATGTATGTATATTGATAATGTGAAGTTGGTATTTATTGATTAAATAAGCTGTGATGTTACCGATACCTCCATGCTATTTAGACCGCCACTATTAATTTGAGGGTATGCCCTTCATATATATTGCACTTTACCTACACACATTACATTTTACGCACTTTCATATCTTTGCACTTTATTCACGCACTTCTATGCACTTTAGTATATTTTTTTTCTTTTTATTATTTTTATTTTTTATTTGTTATTCTTTATTATTTTCTATTTAATTTTTTTTTTACTACTTTTTTCTTATCTTGATTAGTGCACATAACCTTATATTGATATCTCACTTTTTAAATTTAAAAGTGTCGTACACCATTTACAATTACACAATTTATGTCCCTCAATACATTTTATAATATTTTGTCACTTAATTGGTTAGAACATTTCACATATAGGTTCACACACTTTAATTTTATATGTCTATATTGTTTTCCATGTATTACACATTTCACATAATTATATTGAATATTGTACCACATAATTTCATTGTATAGACTATGCCACATATATTTATTGATAATAATCATCATATAATACTTATACCTAATTACATGTTTTTATATTTATTCTCCATTGTATATGTTATGTGAAGGTCTAGATTGTAGGTATTTATTTTGTAACATACACCTTAATAGTTATGAAACTTCCTCTTGATATCAATTCGCATGCTGGAGCGCATGCGCGCTGACGCTCTTGATCCGGCTCACCCGATGGTGTCTCTTGCGTTGGTGTTCTGGGTGTGGGATTCCTGCTCCGCTCACGTGATGTGGGCGGTGCTGGTTGACGACGCAGCCGGCTCGCTTCCGTTGACACCCTTGGCTGCGTCTGTGTCTGGGATGACGTCGGCAATACACCTCCTCTGTGGATGTGGCAACCAATTTTATCATCCGGATTTAGATTATGAAACCTGTTGAGATTGGTGGGAATTGAGTGAAGCGTGTATTTAATGAACATGTTGATGCCACTACCCCTGAAGAAGGCACGCTGCCGAAACACGTGTTGGGGAAGTGGCACCAGCGCTGATATACAGGTAAATCATGTTTCCTTATTCTGCAACTTAGCATTGTACAATTGGGCTTTCCTTGTGTTGGTAATATATGCACTTTAGCACTTACTTGGTAGGATATGTTCACATTGGGACTGTGAAATTGTGATCTGTTGCCTGTTTACTATGTAACATCGATCTTGCTGCTATTGTAACCAAATCTCCTGTGCTACAAATCTTGGCTCACCATCTGATTGTTTAATGGTTTTATGTAATGTCTTGATATTTGAGTTAATAAAGTACCTTATAATTTTATAAGTTGTTGTGCATCCTCTTATTCAAGTATACTGATAGATAATAATCTTTATTTTTATATAGCGCTAACATATTCCGCAGCGCTTTACAGTTTGCACACATTATCACCACTGTCCCCGATGGGGCTCACAATCTAAATTCCCTATCAGTATGTCTTTGGAATGTGGGAGGAAACCGGAGTACCCGGAGGAAATCCACGCAAACACGGGGAGAACATACAAACTCCTTGCAGATGTTGTCCTTGGTGGGATTCGAACCCAGGACTCCAGCGCTGCAAGGCTGCAGTGCTAGCCACCGAGCCACCGTGCTGGTGATAGTTCACTTCCCAGCAGTACGCAGACAATTGTATGCACAAGTAATAACAAACCATCCAAAGCACAATGTATGATAGAACACCCACTCGACCCATATCAGTGATAGGTAATAGAGGGCTTCCACAGGACACTCCACATTAGAACTTGATAACCAAAGACACCATAAGGAGAACAAAGTCCAAAGAATATAAAATATATATAATTTTATTAGACATAATTGTCACAAACATGAATACATACAAAAGGATCAGGTAATGAAGGCAAGGTCACAGATTAAATAGCATGTAAAAAATGCCAAAGTGCATTATACCACCATGGGAATAGATTATAAATGTACTGGCCAGAATATGTACTAAATCCCCCACTGTTGGAACCGGCCAAAATACAATTAAATATACATCATAAATAAATGCCCCAAGTGCTTACCCATAAGCGATATGAATCAAGACCAAAGTCCCATGCCACCGACGATGCCACCGACTCATTGAAAAATGAGTGGCCATCATTACTTTAACAAATGAAGGTCAGTCAGTCTGAAAAATTGGGAAAACTTTGAAAGTGTCCCCAAAAACCATCAAGCGCTACAAAGATACTGGCTCACATGAGGACCACCCCAGGAAAGGAAGAACAAGAGTCACCTCTGCTGCAGAGGATAAGTTCATCCGAGTCACCAGCCTCAGAAATCGCAGGTTAACAGCAGCTCAGATTAGAGACCAGAGCAATGCCACACAGAGTTACAGCAGCAGACACATCTCTACAACAACTGTTAAGAGGAGACTTTGTGCAGCAGGCCTTCATGGTAAAATAGCTGCTAGGAAACCGCTGCTAAGGACAGGCAATAAGCAGAAGATACTTGTTTGGGCTAAAGAACACAAGGAATCGACATTAGACCAGTGGAAATCTGTGCTTTGGTCCGATGAGTCCATATTTGAGAACTTTGGTTCCAACCACCGTGTCTTTGTGCGACGCAGAAAAGGTGAACGGATGGACTCTACATGCCTGGTTCCCACCGTGAAGCATGGAGGAGGTGTGATGGTGTGGGGGTGCTTTGCTGGTGACACTGTTGGGGATTTATCCAAAATTGAAGGCATACTGAACCAGCATGGCTACCACAGCATCTTGCAGCGGCATGCTATTCCATCCGGTTTGCGTTTAGTTGGACCATCATTTATTTTTTAACAGGACAATGACCCCAAACACACCTCCAGGCTGTGTAAGGGCTATTTGACCAAGTAGGAGAGTGATGGGGTGCTACACCAGATGACCTGGCCTCCACAGTCACCAGACCTGAACCCAATCGAGATGGTTTGGTGTGAGCTGGACCACAGAGTGAAGGCAAAAGGGCCAACAAGTGCTAAGCATCTCTGTTAACTCCTTCAAGACTGTTGGAAGACCATTTCCGGTGACTACCTCTTGAAGCTCATCAAGAGAATGCCAAGTGTGTGCAAAGCAGTAATCAAAGCAAAAGGTGGCTACTTTGAAGAACCTAGAATATAAGACATATTTTCAGTTGTTTCACACTTTTTTGTTAATTATTCATAGTTTTGATGCCTTCAGAGTGAATCTGCAATTTTCATAGTCATGAAAATAAAGAAAACTCTTTGAATGACTGTATATATATCTCTCAATCATAGGATCCTAGAAACTAGATTAAATTTTACTGTATGACAGTGTCATATAGGTCAGACAGAAGATTCCCAATTACGTATGTTATTTTATAGGAATTTGAGTAGTGCGCTAAATGTGGTTATTCCTGAGGATGAGGTTGGAGTACCATTATTTTATCTTGCTGCAGAATATGTTGGCGCTATAGACATACAATTATTATTATTAAGCTGGAAGGGCTAAGCCCTGGGTAGGGCAGGATAGACCTGCTGCTTTATGGACTTTTAATGATCTTAAGGCGCTGTTTTAGCTATGTGAGTACAATACACTGTACCTAATTAATAAATCCTTGCAGTTTTACACCAAGGTTGGTTTTCTGATTTTCTATAGTAGTAGCAATTATTCCCCTGGAAGCTCTGTATTGTGGAGGAGCTTACACTGACCCATGTAGACATCTTATGAAACTTCTGAAGACCGGACTTTAGTCTAGTTAGTAATCTGTACTACCTTGTGTTTTGAGCAGTCCAACTTTATACTTTGTGACCTCTGGCAAGCATGGCAATAAATTTGGAAACTATTTTTTTTGTTAGAGCTATATCTCCTAAAAAAATGGTTTTGCAACTACAGGGTGGACCATTTATATGGATTCACCTAAGAAAAAATGGTTGGTGATATCAACTTCCTGTTTGTGGCACATTAGTATATGGGAGAGGGGAAACTTTTCAAGTTGGGTGGTGATCATGGCGGCCCACCCTGTATAGTACCTATTAGAAAATGAGAAAATCCAACACAGTGGATCAATTTTTATTCAACAGGAGACTGATTGGTTTCGGCAGCCACCTCTTGATCACTGTTGGAAAAGTAAAAGTGACAGCTGCTTCGCTGCCGCAATATTATAGGTATTACCAACAATATTACATATCAAGAATATTACCAATAGTAATATCAACAAAATTAGAAGCAGTATGTAAAATAGGAAGTACCCGTATTTTTCGCTTTATAAGACGCACCTGATTATAAGACGCACCCCCAAATTTGGTGAAGAAAAAGAGAAAAAATGTTTTTTTATGTTAAATGGAGGTGTGTCTTATAATGCCAGTGTTCGTCTTTCAAATCATATACCGTATATGTTCCTCATCCTGGTATCTAACCCCTATCCTGGCACATTGTCCCCTTGTGCTGGCACATGGCCCCCTCATGCCATCCTAGATATGGCCCCCCTCTCTCTATATGCTTCCCTGCTGGCAATCACTTGGCCCCCCTCTCTCTATATGCCCCCCTGCTGGCACTCACATGGCCCCCCTCTCTCTATGTGCCCCCCTGCTGGCACTCACATGGCCCCCCCTCTCTCTATATGCCTCCCTGCTGGTACGCACACGGCCTCTGCGTCCCTATAATCCCCCCTGCTGGCATTCACACTGCACCCCGTCCCTATATTCCCCTCTGCTGGCACACATTATCCCCCCCCGTCCCTATATTCCCCCCTGCTGGCACACATGGCCCCTCGTTCATATATTCCCCACTGCTGGCACACATTGTCCCCCCCGTCCCTATATTCCCCCCTGCTGTCACACATGGCCCCCGTCCCTATATCTCCCCCCTGCTGGCAAGCACATGATAAAATATTAAACAGTTAACTCACCTGCAGTGCACACTGGAATCACGTGACTGCAGATCCTATTGGTCATATCATGGAAGGTCCTGAAGCGATGAACTGCATGAATGAGCAGCTGCTGCCGCGCGCCCTGCAGGAGGAGGATCTCAGCAGACACCGGAGCACAACATGGGGTTAATCTGCAGGTTACTAGCGTTCTGAACCTGCCCAACACCCACACTTAGAACCTCTGTGCTCTGAAAGCTTACATATATAATTTTTCTAGTTAGAACATAAAAGGGAAAAGTTCTAGAATACTTTTCCCTTTTTATTGGAATCCCTCACCTAGCAACATCAGATCAGCAATGGTTAGCACACCCAACAGTCAGATATGCTTAGGTTTGTTACTGTGACATAATGTAATTGTAATAAAGCGGTGTCTGTCAATGGAACCTGAAAACCCATCTTGTCAGGAAAGCTTACAGCCTTCAATAACCATTCTGCCGCCTCACCACCGGCCGAGCTGCCGCCTCAAAACCACCAGAGCTGCTGCACCCCCGACCTTCTGTCTCTTCCTCACTATCCCATAGAATGTAAGTCCGCATTGACAGGGTCCTCTCCCCTCTGTACCAGTCTGCCATTGTAAATTTGTTTACTGTTAATGATATCTATAACATTGTATGTAACCATGGAATTAATGGCGCTATATAAATAAATAATAATATGGTGTTGGAGAACAGTGGAAGGAAAGCAAGCAGGGAAGCTCTCATCTTCACTCAATGGAAGGCTGCCAGAATAAAAAGTCTTATGGGGCCTTTACACATAGCGATATTGCTAGCGATATTGTTAAAGCGTCACCGATTTTGTGACGCAGCAGCGATATCGCTATGTGTGATACTTACCTCCGACCGGCTCCCCGCTGTCTGTCGCTGATCGCGCGAGATCGTGCAGCTCCATTTCTCGTTGGGCGCTTCCTGCTGGACTTCCTGCTGGCACCGATGAGCGACACGTGGACGGGAGGACGTCAGGATCGCCGCGTCTGAAAGGTAAGTAACGACCGCTGCTGCGTCACTACATCGCTGTGAGATCTGCCTGTGTGGCAGCTCACTAGCGACCATTTAGCGATGCAACAGCGATCCTGACCAGGTCGTATCGTTGTCGGGATCGCTGGTGCATCGCTAAATGTAAAGGGGCCTTTAGTCCTTTAGTCTGAAAGCAGGGAGCTGGAGTATGGAATTAAAATGTTGCTCACTGGATAAGCACTTTGCATCTCTGGCTTTGGGTGAGGGTCCCACACTGGTATAGAAGTGGGATTATTATTACTCCACTACATCAAGAATCTAGGTAAATTTAACTTACAGCAGATACTCCGACCAAGGAGGTCTCTGAGCAGAGAGCTGGAACCTTTTTTCCGTGGACGCCATGTTTCCAGGTGATCTTGTCTTTTGGCTTGAGTACCGTGTACCTAGTAAGGCCCTTCCCATCTAGGTTATAAAGATACAGGTCATCTTTTAACTACCACCTAATCACCAGAAGGAGGCAGAATTGAGTCCGGTGTCAGGAGTGAAGCAAACACCTGCTTATGCAAATCAATTAGTGGCCAATATAAATATAATGGCACAACATAATCAGTCAAAGTTCCATGTGCCAAAGATGCTAATATTAATGAGGAAAATACAATCTGGTCTTAGGGTGCTTTCATATTGTGTTTGTGGGTCCCGTCGGGGCATATGTTAGAACCCTCCCACAAAGCAGGGCTTGGAAATCAGTGCCGGACGGGGCCATAGACTGTAATGATGCAGTCAGGGCCATAGACTGTAATGATGATGGCAGAGGGAACATTCGCTCTGTCGTGCATCATTTTGTGGGGGTTCGAACGTAAACTCCAACGGGGTCACTGAACTCTTCTAAAAAATATCTCAGCTAGGGACATGTTTTCGGTGTAACAGGCCAGATTAACTCCCCCCACCCAGAATATACCCGGGGTTAAAGTGGCCTAGGCCAGATTATACCCGGGGAAATTCTGGCCTAGGCCAAACTATACTCCGGGGTATAAATTGGCCTGGCCAGATTATACCCCTCCGGGTCAAAATATGCCCCAGCTGCTGTAGATCAGATTTTTCACGCTTTTGAGAACCATCAAAAACGGGGCCCCAGGAAGCACATGGGGCTTCGGGCAGCACACGGGGGGGCAGGAACAGTGAACGGGGTCCCAGCCAGCACACGGTGGCCCCAGGCAGTGCACAGGGCCCCAGGAAGCACACAGGGGCCCCAGGAAGCACACAGGGGGCAGAGACAGTGAGCGGGGTCCCAGGCAGCACATGGGGCCCCAGGCATCACACAGGGCCCCAGGCATCACACAGGGGCCTCAGGCAGCACACAGGAGCCTCAGGCAGCACACAGGAGCCCCAGGCAGCACACAGGGGCCCCAGGCAGCGCACAGGGGGCAGAGACAGCACACAGGGCCCCAGGCAGCGCATGGGGGCCCCTGGCAGCACACAGGTGGGCAGAGAGCGCACGGGGCCCCAGACATCGCACAGGATTGAGTAATATACTCAAGAACGGGGCCCCAGACAGCGCACATGGGGGCATAAACAGCACACAGGGGCCCTGCACGCTGTCTCTTCCCTCCTTGCGCACCGTCTCTGCCCCCCTGTGCGCTGCCTGGGGCCCTCTGTGCTGTCCATGCCCCTGTGCGCTGCCTGGGGCCCGGTGCGCTGCCGTTTTTCTTCAGGAAATCACTTCCTTGATGTTTTCGCATAAATATAAGATCCTTTCAGCTAAGTATTCTTTAGGAAAATTGGGAAGATTTAAGGGGCAGGTGCTGGCGTCCCTCTGTTCTCTGTATAAATTCATTTAAATAACTCAGTCTTCTCTTTATTACAGGTCTGGTCTCTATCATTGAAGGCAGCAGCAAAACCTATGAATTACATTTTCTATATTTTAATGTATGCTACCTTATTACAGTCTCACTGTACTTGTATATAGGGGAAAATCTCCATATACAAGTGAATGTATGTACCTGTATTGTAGCGGTTAGATGTTTTTCACATTTCAATAAAATTACTGCAAAATGCTGACAAACAATTATAATGACATTTTCCATGCACTTTTTTAAAATAAACATCACAAAACAGGAAATAATAGATATAGTTGGTATCACTGTAATTGTCACAAACTGTACAATACACTGAGCAGATCATTTTCAGTGATTGGTAAATGGTGTCATCGATTTGATTTTTTTTCTCTATTGAACCCATTAAGGGTGAGCGCACACGCTGCGGATTCACCTGCGGACTTTTCCTTGCGGATTTGCAGGTAAAACCGCAGGTAAAGAGACCTGCAGTTTACCTGTGGATTTGCCAGCGGTTTTCCCCTGCGGATTGACACCTGGACAATGGTGGAACAGGTGGCAAACCACTGCGGAATCCGCAGAAAGAATTGACATGCTGCGGATTTAAAACCGCAGCAAATCTGCGAGGAAAAATCCGCAGCATGTGCACTGAGGTTTTGAAATCCCATAGGCTAACATGGTACTGTACATTGCTTGCGGATCTGCTGCGGATCCGCAGGGCCAAATCCGCTGCGGATCCGCAGCAGAATCCGCTGCGTGTGCCCATACCCTAATGCTCTGCCCGCAATAAGTTTTTGGTGAGTTTTCATGCTGCATATTTTGCTGTGTCAAAAACTCAGTGTACCACAGTTCCAGCAAAGTGGAAGGGATTTATTGAAATCTTATGATCACTGTGTTTTTTTTTGTTTAACTCCACATAAAATGACCTGCGGTGTGTGTTTTAAATCTGCAACATGTCAATTTCTCTTGCGGGTACACTGAGATTTATGTGCCATTTTTTCCCATAAACTTGCATTAGATGCGGAAAATCCGCAGGGAAAAACCACACATGCATTTTTGTGTCGGAAATGCATAAAAAATGTATGTAATTCACATATGACTGCATCAAAAAAGTTTTGTTAAAGTGAAATACCAGGAAGTATCAAAATCAAAGAAGTTTTGTTTCAAATTTAAAAAAATGCACTCAAAAGCACAATGCAAAAAAGTAACATTATTTACTTAATAGGTGAAGAAAATTTGCAACATCAAAAACCACAAAAAAGCTCATTGTGGGAACATAGCCTAAAAATGTAATGCTACATCTTTTCTGCAGGTCTCTGCACCACTCTTTTCTGATTAATGTATTGCTTTTTAAGGCTGTGTACCCATGTAAGCGTTTTTCTCGCATTTTTACCTGCAAAAACGCTTTAAAAATGCTTACAAGAAGCATCCCATTCATTTTAATGAATTCTGCACTTTTTGTGCATATTGATGCGTTTTTTTCATGAAAAAAAAACACATCGTGGTAAAAAACGCAGCATGCTCATTAATTTCGCGGAAAAATCCGCATTTCTAACTATAGTCTATGAGACTGGGGATGCTCTGGAAAACACGCGGAAAACAAACATGCATTTCCTGGGAAGGAGTCTGGTTTTTAGTCAGGAATTTTCTGCATACGTGGGTACATAGCCTAAGAAGTGAAACAAAACTAACAGAGCACTTCCTACAATAGTAAGAAAACACAGCACACTACAGAATGTACAGTGAAACTGAAGAGCGGAGCGCAACTGCTAATATGAACCAGTCCACCTGTAATATGACGCAGGTGTGCACAAGGCACTAAACGTGAGAGTCCAGAAGTATATACGAGAGGAAGCACACGCTCTTAATGAGGAAATCCAGCGATATTATGGAAGAGCACACCGCACAAACGCGTAGAAGTCCAGCGATCATATAGGTGAAAATGCACACGGCACCTAGACGTAGAAGTTCAGCAAAACACAGGAGTAGCATAAACTGGGGAAGGTCACCACATGTACTGTACCTATTGGGCTGAAAGTCCCGCACAAGTCCATACAAACACAGACCAAGAGGAGATGGTGATATCAGGATTCCTTACTGGTCACAGCAGATCCAGAGGCGAACAGCTCCTCACTAGAAGTCCAGATAGCAGTTATCAGGGAGACGCACAGGGGACTGTAGGCAGCAGAGCATGAAGAGGCAGAGAGTCGAGTAAAGTTGGAGTCACACATAGCGTCTCACCAGCGATCCCGACAACGATATCAACGTGTCAGGATCGCTGGTGAGTCGCTATGTGATCGCTGGTGAGCTGTCAGACAGACAGCTTCACCAGCGATCAGCACAGCGACGCCGAGCGTGCGGCGTCGCTGTGTTCGTTAGTTACCAGCGCGCTGATGCAGCGAGCTGGTAACAACATACACATCGGGTATCCAAGGGACGTGCATTCCTTAGATACCCGATGTGTACTTAGTTACCAGCTCCCTGCATCAGCGCGCTGGTAACTAACATACACATCGGGTATCTAAGGGACGCACGTCCCTTGGTTACCCGATGTGTACGTTAGTTACCAGCAGATCGCTGGTCTCCCGCCTGTCACACGCAGCAATGCGTGCTGGCCAGCGGGAGACCAGCGACAAAAGAAATGTCCAGCGGTTTCCTACAGAGATCAGCGATACCGGCAGGGGGGCTGATCGCTGTCTCACACAGCGATCTCGCTGGTGAGATCGCTGTTGTGTCACAAAACTTGTGACTCAGCAGCGATCTCGCTAGCGAGATTGCTATGTGTGATGGGGCCCTAAGGAGCAGCAGCAGCAGGGAGTCCACTAGTAGACAGGCAGGAGCTCAAGAGCCAACAGCAACAAAATACGCAGGCAAAGACACGACCTGGACTTAAATCACAAAACAGACAGGAAGTTCCATGACAGGGCGAGATACAAGACTCCATCTTGACTAAGGGAAACCAGGCACAAAGGAAATTCTGGAAACCCTACAGGTGTAGTGACACGATTAGTGATGAGCGAGTATACTCGTTGCTCGGGTTTTCCCGAGCATGCTCAGGTGGTCTCCGAGTATTTTGGCGTGCTCGGAGATTTAGTTATCGTCATTTCAGCTGCATGATTTGTGACTGCTAGCCAGGTTGATTACTTGTGTGGAATGCCTGTTTGTTAGGGAATTCCCACAGGTATTCAGCTTGTGTAGCAGCCACAAATCATGCAGCTGAGACGACGAAACCTAAATCTACGAGCACGCCAAATACTCGGAGATCAATGTTACTCGCCCATCACTAGTCACTATTCGACTGGTGAGTGACCTGGAACCAAGGGGCACCTTTCCTGGCCCTAAGACTAGGGGGTGCCCTAGCTCGCCTTGTTCCCTGGGATACTTCAGATGGCAAAGATGCCGGGGCCTATGCCCTTGACTAATCTCCTACAACAACCATACATCTGTCCCCTTCCCCCACCTGGGGAAGAGAGGTGCTACTGTGTACCGCAGTACACCAACCCAACAGAGGGACAAAGACAAGGATAAAAAGGAAACTCCACACACAAAATATCCACTCATGTATAACAGTATAACAGAAGTATTCACCAGGGTGTGTAAGGAGGGGTGTTGTGAGTTCATTTTCCCCTTTGTCACTGAGGTCTGGTGAACTCCCTATTCTGGTAAAGGAAGGTAATGAGCCTGATTATCAGGCACCTGAGTCTAATGAGGATGACTGGCTGAGTGGAGTCACGGACTGGATATAAGGCTGCCGACGCCCTTCTGCCCTGCGGGTGATTTCTCTGTGGACTTCTAGGACACCAGTCTGATTCCTGCTCCTCTAAAGCTAAGATTTTTGCTTTGCCTGTTGCATTTGTGTTTTGTTTTTGTTTTCCTTGCTTTTCTGGATTCTGCCATTCCCTGCTGGGGTGAGCTGAATCTCCTTTTGCCTGTTGCTCTGTCTTCAGAATATTCCTGAGTACTGACATAGCTTTTTGAAGCCTAGCGTCTTCAGGGCCTTTTACACTGTCAGTCTGTTGGCTCTTATTTTCATAGGGTTTTTCACGGATTGCAGACAGCAACCTTCCTGTCCTTTTCTATCTAGTTAGCTGGGGCCCCGTCTTTGCTCAGTCTATCTTTCTGTCTGTGTTAGTGTTTTCATCTTGCTTCACCGTCATTATATGTTGGGGGCTGCCTATTGCTTTGGGGTCTGCTCTGGGGCAGTTTAGATTTCCCCTTTCTTTCTTTAGGCCTATTTAATTCTCCGGCTGTGATCGAGGGGTCTAGGGCATCGTAGGAACCCCCCACGGCTACTGCTAGTTGTGTTGATAGGTTCAGGGGTCTGCAATCCGATAGCTGCCAACTTCTCTGGTTTTCTGGACTTAGCTAGCATTTCTGCTTTTGCCTCCTACGGTGACTCAATCATAACAGAATCACCCGCCATACCGCAGATCCTAGGGTACTCAATAGCAGGAAAGAATTGTGCTTTGAAGAGAAAAAAAAAAAAAAAAGTGTGTGTATATTCTTTCCTCTATATCTCTGAGGCCGTAGGGGGAATTTTTTTTTCTCTCAATGGAGATAAAGCAATTGTCTGATCGTGTGGAGCAGCTCGCTGCGGAAGTGCGGGGAATTTCCGCCTACCTTGCTCATTCGCATGCTGTTGAACCAAAGATCCCTACACCTGATGTATTTTTTGGGGATCGATCTAAATTTTTGAGTTTCAAAAATAATTGTAAATAATTTTTTACCTTGAAGCCTAACTCGTCAGGGAGCTCCGCGTGGCGATCCCCAGGATTGGGCGTTTTCTTTGAAACCAGATGATCCTATTCTGACTAATGTGAACGCATTCTTTCAAGCTTTGGGGTTGTTGTATGACGAACCTAATGCTATTAATCAGGCTGAAAAGACCCTGTTGGCATTGAACCAGGGTCGAGATTCTGCAGAGTTGTACTGTCAAAAGTTCCGAAAGTGGGCGGTCCTTACTACCTGGAATGATAATGCCTTGGCTGCTCTCTTTCGGAAGGGTTTGTCAGAAGCCGTAAAAGATACTATGGTGGGATTTCCTGTTCCCTCTGGTCTGGACGATTCTATGTCATTAGCCATTCAGATTGGTCGGCGTTTGCGTGAACGCAGGATTGCACGAGAGGTGTTGCCACCGGTTGAACAGACGTCTGAACCTATGCAATGTGATAGAGTTTTGTCTAAGGCGCAACGTCAGGAGTTCAGAAGGCGTAATAAGCTGTGTTTTTTCTGTGGAGATGCCTCGCATATTATTTCTGTTTGTCCTAAACGAGAGAAACGCTTTTCACACACGTTTTCTGTTGGTGGTGTTCAACCTAAGTTTCTTCTGGCAATTACTCTGATCTGCTCCCTGTTCACATTTTCCGCCAAGGCTTTTGTGGATTCGGGAGCAGCGCTAAACCTAATGGACTTGGATTTTGCTAAACGTTGTGGATTTCCGATGACACCTCTGCAGACGCCTATCCCTTTGAGGGGGATTGATGCTACTCCTTTGGCTAAAAATAAACCTCAGTTTTGGACCCAGGTGGTCATGCGGGTCGCCCCAGACCATCAAGAAAATTGCAGATTTTTGGTGTTGCATGGTCTGCATGATGCCGTTGTTCTGGGGTTTCCCTGGTTGCAAATTCATAATCCAGTTTTGGATTGGAAATCTGTGTCTGTGGTGAGTTGGGGTTGTCGGTGTGCCTTTAGTGAGGCTCCGGTTTTTTCCACCTCTCCTCAGTCGCATGATGTTCCTGACTATTTGGCGGACTTTTATGATGTATTTAGTGAGAATGAGTCTGCGCCCTTGCCTCCTCATAGGAGTTATGACTGTGCAATTGAACTAAGCCCGGGGTGTAATTTCCCAAGGGTCGGCTCTTCAATTTATCTGTACCCGAACACGAGGCTATGCGGTCCTATATTAAGGAGGCGTTGGAGAAGGGTCATATTAGACCATCCTCTTCACCCTTAGGTGCCGTTTTTTTTTTGTGGCCAAAAAGGATGGTTCTTTAAGGCCTTGTATTGATTATCGTGCCCTCAATAAAATTACTATTAAATATCAGTATCCGTTACCCCTGATTTCGGATCTATTCTCTAGAGTTAGAGGTGCTTGCTGGTTTACCAAGCTTGACCTCAGGGGGCCGTGTGATGTACAATGTCTGCAAGATATGTTTTCTGTTGCACTGTGCTAAAAAATCCTCCATTTTGTAAGAAGCTGCCTGCCAGTGTCTCAGTTACATTGCACCCTGCAGCAGCTTCCCTTCCCCCCCAGGTGATTATAAATCAACTTCCTGCCACACCATTTGGCTTCTCTCAGCCTCAGCTGAAAGAGAAAAAAAAAGTGCGGGAAATAAACTCTTTGTTTGAAATAAAGGTTAGTAGTAAACCTTTAAGAGCCTGCCCTGCGAAAACCGTACCAAGTAGAGATATGAAAATCATATTTTTGTAACCTGAGCGGTCCCAGCTTCGATACCGCGTATCTTTGGAAGTACTACCCTGTCCAGAACATGAGATAGGATTTGCGCCCAAATGGACTGTCATATCGCATAGATGTTTGATGTTTTCTTGATAGGCTCATTACGCTGGGAAACATGATACCACTGATGAGTCCATACCAGCTTCTCCCATAAAGTTATAGCTAATCTAAGTTTTGTAGCCAAAACATAACTTGGATAAGAGAGGTGGGATCAACCCAGAATGCACCTCTCCGTGATGTCACATAGGAAAGTCTATAAGGCATTCCCTGGCAGAACCAGCTCAGAACAGCTCAAGTCGTCGTGCTAGAAAGACCCGCAGATGAGCGGAGAAGTGCAGCTCCGCCTCCACCCCCCTTAAAGCCACATGGGATGCCAACTGACCACATGTGAGTGTGACTTTCTACCATTTTAATCCTTTTATTTTATATCTGTACTGTACCTATTTTATGTCTCAATTTTATAGCAACTTTTATCTGTAATCACTGTCCTCTTTCGGAAAATAAATGAAATAATTATTTAGATCTGTCTCCATGCTCTAAGAATCGAACTATACGCCTTTGATAGATAATCGCTACTAATTCAAGGGGTTTGCCACGGACCCTCTTAATTTAACACTGTGACTAAGTAACCGTGACTGGTGGCAGCGCGTTGTGCACGGCTATTGCGGCTTGCTGGCAGTCTAGAAGGGTCTTATATTGATGAATGAGGGGCTGCGGCCACAGCATTAATAATTCCCTTACTGCAGAAGCCTGATTGCCGGTTCACAACAGGCAGCCCGTCCGGCGACCAATTATCCTAGGTGCAGTTCCCTGACTGACCTGAGGGTAAGGGGGGCGCCGGAGAGCTGCGAGTTCCAAAGTGGAACTGAGAAAGTGGGATATACATAAATCCCCGCAGTACTTGGAAGATTGATAGCAGTGGTGGGGCATCCAAATTAAACTCCCCCTGCGGCAAATTGTAGAGCGAGATTAGCTTGCTGGATATTTTTGGTCACATGGTGCCAGTGGTGGGATACTAAGATAAGCCCCAACGGTGCCTGTGATAGCCGTGTGCCGGCAGTGTGTCTCGTCCCTCCGTCCGCTGATACACCCGTGTCAGTGGTGGGACTGTGACATAGTGGTGACACAGGGTCCACTGTCCGTCGCGTTTTGGTGGCAGCGGGACCCCCATTAGTCGCCTCTGTAAGTGGACGAACGGCTGTGGGCTGTTCGTCACATATTGGTGGCAGAGCGGTGGGATAATCCTAGAGCATTAGTGATTTGGTTTGAGCAATCATTCCTCTCACTAAAAACCTGCACGGTTCCTGCGGGAATCCTGCATCATAGGTTTTGGAGAACAGACTCAGTGGTTACTAGTTCTGAGACATTTGTGTGTACGTACAAGTATTCCCTCCCATTTCTTCGTTTTTCTTTTCTATCTTTTATTTGGCAACCATGGCTACATGGGGAGAATCTTATTATAAGCAGCTTAATAAGGACATCCTGAGGTCCCTGTGCACGTCAAAGCAGATTGATGTTGCCGACAAGACCAAAGCCCAGTTGGTCGCGGCTCTAGTGCAATGGGAAGAGAGCCAGGGAGCAGAAGGCAGCACCAATGCCGATTGTGCAGCCGCAGGGGTCCAGATGGTGCAGACCGCCAGCCGGGAAGTCCTGGACACCTATCTGCAATTGGCTCTACAGCAACTCCCTGCCGAAGACCATGTTGGACGTCTGCAGCTGATCCAGCAAGCTCAGGAGAGAGCTGAGCGCCAAAGAGAGGCTGAGAGAGCCGAGCGCCAGGCGCAGAGGGCCCATGAACTGGAGGTACTCCAGCGGGGTGGGAATGCCCCCACAGCCCGAAGCCGTGAGCCCAGCAGCGTCCAGACTCCTAAACCCCGGCCAGAGCATTTTCCCGTGATGGAAAAGAATGGGGACTTGGACACGTTTCTGCGAGCCTTTGAGAAAGCCTGCAGACAGTACCGACTGCCCGAAGACCAATGGGCCAGGTACTTGACCCCAGGGCTAAAAGGCAAAGCTCTGGAGGCGTTTGCTTCTCTTCCGCAAGCGCATGATGATGACTATGACGCCATAAAGCAGGCGCTGATCGCCAAATACCGGCTGACACCTGAGGTATACCGAAAGAAGTTCCGGCACCTCCAACGTGGCCCACACGATAGCTACAGTGATGTGGTGCAAGGACTCAGGACCCACTTTGACCAGTGGATCCATGGACTGTCCGTTGAAACCTTTGAGCAGCTACGGGACCTGATGATCAAAGACCAGTTCCTGCATCTCTGCCCAGCTGAGGTCCGACAGTTCATCCAACCAACGAACGCGGACAAAGCAGCGCAGATCGCTGACAACTACGAGGCCAACCGGAAGCCAGAGACGCGGAGGCCAGTCGCCACCAGCTGGAAAGGGGGTAAGCCAGCCACCAACCCCAGTGCCCCAGCTAGCCGTCCCTCCGGAGGCCCTGTCCCTGTTGCCAACAACAGGCCGGCTACTGACAGTCGCCTGTGTCACCACTGCAAGCGGCCTGGTCACTTCTCTTACACCTGTCCGGATAGGCCGAAGAACCCCCCAGCCAAGGCCCCCGGGCCCAACGCCTCTGTTCTTTTGGTGGGAGGTGTGGTTGGGAGGGCTGACGACAACGTTCAACCTGTTCAGGTGGGGGCCCGTCTTGCTACAGGCCTCAAGGACACCGGGGCTGAACGAACCCTCATCCGTCCTGGACTGGCGGCCCCTGAAGAGTTTGTTGAGGGGAAAACCCTGACTGACTGTCACCGGGATTGGAGGCACCCGTTGTCCCTTGCCAGTGGCCCGGGTTTTTCTTGATTGGGGTGCCGGGAGCGGGTTCAGGGAGGTGGGAGTGTCCAAAAACCTGCCCACTGATGTTTTATTGGGGACTGACTTGGGGCGGATGGTTGCATACTATGTCCCTGACACCCTTCCCCAAACTGATAATAAGGGTAACGTTAACCCTGATGATGATGTTGATGATGGGAAACTGAATGTGTTACCTGCTAATGCCTTGATGAGTAATGATGTAACTAACAACCATTCTTTCCCCAGGTATGATGCTGATGCTGATGTGAATGTACCAAAGCAAACTGATAACCATTCTTCTCCTAGGAAGGATGATGATGATGTTGATGTATCTGTGCCGACTGAACCCGCTAACCCTTTCTTTGAAGCGGTAGATGTGTCCACAGGTACCGAAGTGCTCAGCCCCGTCACTCTGCGGAGTGAGACGGCTGAGGAACCCCTGGCAGGAGTAAGCAATGGTGCTCAAGAGAATGGGGAGGTGCATGGGGACCATGAGGAAGGTAATGCCATGCAGCTGACCAGTGCCACCGAGGAAGGTAACTGGCCCATAAGTAGCACTGCTCCTAAAGTGTTGGGGGTGGATGGGGAGGTAGAGCCCAGGGCAGCACCGGCTGGTGGGTCTGTAGAAATCCCCAGGGAGGCAGTGTACATAGCAGCTGTCACCCGCAGTCAGAGTGCCCAGATCGCAGGTAACGCACTGTCTTCTGGACCCTCTGCTGCTACAGGAGAGACTGAACCAGAGGTGAACCCAGAGCCGGTTCGAGAGGGTCCCAGTAAAGGAGGTACCCTGACGTCACTTCTGGCAGCCTCCAGCATGGAGTTCCAGGCTGCTCTGCACTCAGATGCCAGCCTGGAGAAATTGAGAGGTCTCGCCGAGACGCCCACCTCCGAGTCTGATAAGGAGAGGGTGTTCTGGGAACAAGGAAGGTTGTACCGGGAGACAGTACCCAGAGATCCTAAAAAGGAGTGGTTGAGGGAAAGACAGCTGGTCGTCCCCTATCAGTTCAGAACTGAGTTGTTGCGGATTGCCCATGAGATTCCACTCGCTGGACACTTGGGGATCGGCAAAACAAAGGCACGGCTGTCTCAACACTTCTATTGGCCCAAGATGGGGACAGATGTAACACACTACTGCCGCTCCTGTGCCACCTGTCAAAAAGTGGGTAAGGCGGGGCCTGCTCTTAAGGCTCCCCTTATTCCTTTGCCGGTGATAGAGGAGCCTTTCCAGAGAATCGCGGTGGACATTGTAGGACCGCTGTCCGTCCCCAGGAGCTCCGGAAAGCGATACATTCTCACCGTGGTAGACTACGCTACCCGGTACCCAGAGGCAGTAGCTCTGTCTTCAACCAGGGCAGATAAGGTGGCTGACGCACTGGTGACCATCTTTTCAAGAGTAGGATTTCCCAGGGAGAAGCTTACCGATCAAGGGCCCCAATTCATGTCTCGCCTAATGGAGGCTCTCTGTGAGAAAATGCAGGTGACGCAGCTGGTATCGAGTCCGTATCACCCACAGACTAATGGTTTGTGTGAACGTTTCAACGGTACCCTCAAACAGATGCTCCGCATACTGGTTGAGACCCAAGGGCGCGACTGGGAGCGGTACCTCCCACACCTGCTGTTCGCTTACAGAGAAGTTCCGCAGGCCTCGACCGGGTTCTCCCCCTTCGAGCTCCTGTATGGCAGGCGAGTCCAGGGACCCCTTGGGTTGATAAGAGAATCCTGGGAAGATGAGCCAAACCCCACAGAAGTGTCCATCGTGGATTATGTCATGCGCTTCCGTGACAAGATGCAGACCTTGACGCAGTTGGTGCATGACAACATGACGCAGGCTCAGGCTGACCAGAAGCGCTGGTACGACCAGAACGCCCGGGAGCGGACCTACCAGGTGGGTCAAAAGGTGTGGGTGCTGGTCCCTGTACCAACGGATAAGCTTCAGGCAGCCTGGGAAGGCCCGTACGTCGTCCACCAACAGCTCAACCCGGTCACCTACGTGGTCACGCTTGACCATGCTCGGGGTAGGCGCAAGGCCTTTCACGTCAACATGCTGAAGGCGCACTACGAACGTGAAGCTTGCGTCCTACTGGTCTGCAATCTGCCAGAGGATGGGGAGGAAGATCCTCTCCTGGACATGCTGGCCCAGGCCAAGGCCAATGGGTCCATTGAGGACATGGAGATAAGTGGTTCGCTCACCGTGTCCCAGCGGTTGCAGTTGATGGCCACCCTGGAACTCTTCCGGCCCGTGTTCACCAACCGTCCTGGGAGGACGGAGTTAGCGGTTCATGAGGTGGACACCAGGAATCACGCCCCATTACGGCGAACACCTTATCGGATCTCTGAAACGGTGCAACAAGTCATGCGCCAAGAGATCGATGAGATGTTAAGGCTGGGGGTGATTCGACGGTCAAAAAGCGCGTGGGCTTCACCTGTAGTCCTCGTGCCTAAAAAGGATCGAACCACCCGGTTCTGCGTGGACTACAGGCGGCTCAACGCCATCACAACCTCTGATGCTCACCCGATGCCGCGCATCGAGGATCTGCTCGAGCGGTTGACAAACGCCGACTACATATCCATCATGGATTTGAGTCGGGGATACTGGCAGATTCCCCTGAGCCCTGAGGCGCAGGAGAAATCCGCCTTTATCACCCCCTTTGGACTGTATGAGTCCACGGTCATGCCCTTCGGCATGAAGAATGCCCCTGCCACTTTCCAGCGGATGGTCAACCACCTGCTTCGGGGACTGGAGGAGTACGCAGTGGCGTACTTAGACGATATTGCCGTCTTCAGTTCCACCTGGGAGGAACACCTTCAGCACCTCCAGGAGGTGCTCAAGCGTCTTCACCAGGCAGGCCTGACCATCAAGCCGGGGAAGTGCCAGATAGGCATGCACAAGGTCCACTACCTGGGGCACCGGGTAGGCGGGGGTTCCATGAGTCCGGAGCCAGAAAAAGTGGACGCAATCGTGTCCTGGCCCACCCCCAGGACCAAGAAACATGTGAAGTCCTTCTTGGGCACTGCAGGGTACTATAGGCGGTTCGTACAGGACTATAGCGCCCTTGCCAAACCCTTGACTGACCTCACCAAGCAGAGGCTACCCCAAACAGTCAACTGGACAGATGACTGTGAGGGGGCTTTCCAAGCTTTGAAAGCAGCCCTGTGCAACTCTCCAGTGTTGAGAGCAGTCGACAGCAGTCGCCCGTTTCTGGTACAGACCGACGCCAGCGAGTTTGGCCTCGGTGCTGTGCTTAGCCAGGTCGATTCGGGGGACCAAGAGCACCCCGTGTTGTATCTGAGCCGGAAACTTTTGCCGAGGGAAGTGGCATACTCGACCATCGAGAAGGAGTGTCTGGCCATGGTGTGGGCACTGCAGCGTTTGCAGCCCTACCTGTATGGGCGCGCCTTCACGGTGGTAACTGACCACAACCCTCTGAGCTGGTTGCACACAGTGTCCGGAACCAATGGAAGGTTGCTCCGCTGGAGCCTTGCCCTTCAACAGTACGACTTCACTGTAAAACACAGGAAGGGCAGTGAAAACGGCTATGCCGATGGGTTGTCCTGCCGGGGCGAACCCGCTGAGGTGCGCATGGCCGATTACCGAGAAGGTAATGCCTCCTTAGCGCCCTCTTAAGGGGGGAGGTGTGATGTACAATGTCTGCAAGATATGTTTTCTGTTGCACTGTGCTAAAAAATCCTCCATTTTGTAAGAAGCTGCCTGCCAGTGTCTCAGTTACATTGCACCCTGCAGCAGCTTCCCTTCCCCCCCAGGTGATTATAAATCAACTTCCTGCCACACCATTTGGCTTCTCTCAGCCTCAGCTGAAAGAGAAAAAAAAGTGCGGGAAATAAACTCTTTGTTTGAAATAAAGGTTAGTAGTAAACCTTTAAGAGCCTGCCCTGCGAAAACCGTACCAAGTAGAGATATGAAAATCATATTTTTGTAACCTGAGCGGTCCCAGCTTCGATACCGCGTATCTTTCGAAGTTCTACCCTGTCCAGAACATGTGATAGGATTTGCGCCCAAATGGACGGTCATATCGCATAGATGTTTGATGTTTTCTTGATAGGCTCATTACGCTGGGAAACATGATACCACTGATGAGTCCATACCAGCTTCTCCCATAAAGTTATAGCTAATCTAAGTTTTGTAGCCAAAACATAACTTGGATAAGAGAGGTGGGATCAACCCAGAATGCACCTCTCCGTGATGTCACATAGGAAAGTCTATAAGGCATTCCCTGGCAGAACCAGCTCAGAACAGCTCAAGTCGTCGTGCTAGAAAGACCCGCAGATGAGCGGAGAAGTGCAGCTCCGCCTCCACCCCCCTTAAAGCCACATGGGATGCCAACTGACCACATGTGAGTGTGACTTTCTACCATTTTAATCCTTTTATTTTATATCTGTACTGTACCTATTTTATGTCTCAATTTTATAGCAACTTTTATCTGTAATCACTGTCCTCTTTCGGAAAATAAATGAAATAATTATTTAGATATGTCTCCATGCTCTAAGAATCGAACTATACGCCTTTGATAGATAATTGCTACTAATTCAAGGGGTTTGCCACGGACCCTCTTAATTTAACACTGTGACTAAGTAACAGTGACTGGTGGCAGCACGTTGTGCACGGCTATTGCGGCTTGCTGGCAGTCTAGAAGGGTCTTATATTGCTGAATGAGGGGCTGCGGCCACAGCATTAATAATTCCCTTACTGCAGAAGCCTGATTGCCGGTTCACAACAGGCAGCCCGTCCGGCGACCAATTATCCTAGGTGCAGTTCCCTGACTGACCTGAGGGTAAGGGGGCGCCGGAGAGCTGCGAGTTCCAAAGTGGAACTGAGAAAGTGGGATATACATAAATCCCCGCAGTACTTGGAAGATTGATAGCAGTGGTGGGGCATCCAAATTAAACTCCCCCTGCGGCAAATTGTAGAGCGAGATTAGCTTGCTGGATATTTTTGGTCACATGGTGCCAGTGGTGGGATACTAAGATAAGCCCCAACGGTGCCTGTGATAGCCGTGTGCCGGCAGTGTGTCTCGTCCCTCCGTCCGCTGATACACCCGTGTCAGTGGTGGGACTGTGACATAGTGGTGACACAGGGTCCGCTGTCCGTCGCGTTTTGGTGGCAGCGGACCCCCGTTAGTCGCCTCCGTAAGTGGACGAACGGCTGTGGGCTGTTCGTCACAGGCCGTATAATCTTATCCGCATTAAGCAGGGGGATGAATGGAAGACGGCGTTTAATACTCCGGAGGGACATTTTGAGTACCTGGTGATGCCTTTTGGGCTCACTAATGCCCCTTCTGTCTTCCAGTGCTTCATGAACGATATTTTCTGAGACTTTGTCGATAAATTTTTGATTATCTATCTGGATGATATTTTGATCTTCTCCAAGGATTGGGATTCTCATGTGGAACATATTCGGACTGTGTTCCGGATCTTGAGGGAGAATTCCCTGTATGTCAAAGGATCGAAATGCCTTTTTGGAGTACAGAGGATTTCATTTTTGGGATTTATTTTGTCTCTGTCAACTATTGAAATGGACCCGGCCAAGGTACAGGCCATTTATGATTGGGTTCAGCCCACTTCTTTGAAGGCCCTCCAGAAGTTTTTGGGGTTTGCTAATTTTTATCGGAAATTTATAGCAAAATTTTCTAGTATTGCCAAGCCATTGACTGATCTGACTAAGAAGGGTGCTGATGTGTTGAATTGGTCTCCGGAGGCTGTTGCTTCCTTTCAGGAGCTGAAGCGAAGATTTACCTCCGCCCTGGTTTTACGGCAACCTGATGTCTCACTCCCGTTCCAGGTAGAGGTGGATGCTTCTGAGATTGGTGCAGGAGCTGTTTTGTCCCAAAAGGATCCTGTAACATCTAAAATGAATCCCTGTGCTTTCTTTTCCCGAAAGTTCTCTCCATCTGAACGTAACTATGATGTGGGGAATCGGGAGCTGTTGGCCATGAAGTGGGCATTTGAGGAGTGGAGACATTGGTTGGAGGGAGCTAAACATCAAGTTGTGGTCCTCACTGACCACAAGAATTTGATTTACCTAGAATCGGCTAAACGCTTGAACCCTAGACAGGCTAGGTGGGCCTTGTTTTTTACACGTTTTGATTTTGTGGTCTCTTTTCTTCCTGGAACTAAGAATGTCATGGCAGACGCCCTCTCTAGGAGTTTCTTTGCTGATTCTCCTGTGGTGACCAAGCCTGCTACCATCTTAGGCGAAGGGGTAGTTCTTTCTGCCATCTCGCCCGATTTGAGACTTGCGCTGCAAGAGTTCCAGGAGGACAAACCTGAGCGTTGTCCCAGTGGAAAGTTGTATGTTCCTGACCAGTGGAAGAAGAGAGTGATGTCTGAAGTTCATTGCTCTGCATTGGCTTGTCATCCAGGTATTTTTGGTACTAGAGATCTGCTGAGTCACTCTTTTTGGTGGCCCACCTTGTCTCATGATGTCAGGAATTTTGTGCAGTCCTGTGGGACTTGCTCCCGGTCTAAACCTTGTTCTCGCTCTAGTGGGTTGTTGTTGCCTTTGCCGGTCCCCAGGAGGCCATGGACCCATATTTCAATGGATTTCATCTCTGATATGCCGGTCTCTCAAAGAATGACTGTTATTTGGGTGATTTGTGATAGGTTCTCTAAGATGGTTCATCTTGTACCACTCCCTAAGTTGCCGTCTTCCTCTGAATTGGTGCCCCTGTTTTTACAACAAGTGGTTCGCTTACACGGGATTCCTGAGAACATTGTATCTGACAGAGGAGTTCAGTTTGTGTCTAGATTTTGGAGGACTTTCTGTTCCAAGCTGGGAATTCAGTTGTCCTTCTCCTCTGCTTTTCACCCCCAGACCAATGGGCAGACAGAGAGAACAAACCAGACCTTGGAGTCGTATTTGAGATGTTTTATTTCCGCTGATCAGGATGATTGGGTTTCATTTTTGCCCTTGGCCGAGTTTGCTTTAAATAATAGAGCTAGTTCTGCCACTTTGATGTCACCTTTTTTTTGTAACTTTGGGTTTCATCCTCGATTTTCTTCAGGGCAGGTGGAGCCTTCTGCCTGCCCAGGTGTTGATACTGTGGTGAAGAGAATGCACCAGATCTGGGACCAAGTGGTGGATAAGTTATCTCTCTCCCAGGAAAAGGCCCAGCGGTTTTCCAATCGACATAGGACCATTGGTCCCCAGTTTAAGATTGGTGATATGGTGTGGTTATCATCAAAAAATATTGCTATGAAGGTGGCTTCTCCTAAGTTTAAGCCTAGATTTATTGGACCTTACAAGATTTTGGGGATTATTAATCCGGTCTCTTTTCGTTTGGCTCTTCCTGTCACATTTAAAATCCATAATGTGTTCCATAAGTCCTTGTTGAAGAGGTTTGTTGAACCAGTTGTTCCTGGGGTGGCACCTCCAGACCCTGTATTGGTTGAAGGTAACATGGAATATGAGGTAGAGAAAATACTGGATTCCCGTTTGGCTAGACGGAGACTCCAGTATCTGGTTAAGTGGAAGGGTTATGGTCAGGAGGATTATTCCTGGGTCTCTGCCTCTGATATTCATGCCAAAAGATTGGTGCGTGCCTTTCATCGGGCTTACCCTGATCGCCCTGGTGGCGTGGTTGAGGGTTCGGTGACCCCTCCTCAAACTTGTGACTCAGCAGCGATCTCGCTAGCGAGATTGCTATGTGTGACGGGGCCCTAAGGAGCAGCAGCAGCAGGGAGTCCACTAGTAGACAGGCAGGAGCTCAAGAGCCAACAGCAACAAAATACGCAGGCAAAGACACAACCTGGACTTAAATCACAAAACAGACAGGAAGTTCCATGACAGGGCGAGATACAAGACTCCATCTTGACTAAGGGAAACCAGGCACAAAGGAAATTCTGGAAACCCTACAGGTGTAGTGACACGATTAGTGATGAGCGAGTATACTCGTTGCTCGGGTTTTCCCGAGCATGCTCAGGTGGTCTCCGAGTATTTTGGCGTGCTCGGAGATTTAGTTATCGTCATTTCAGCTGCATGATTTGTGACTGCTAGCCAGGTTGATTACTTGTGTGGAATGCCTGTTTGTAAGGGAATTCCCACAGGTATTCAGCTTGTGTAGCAGCCACAAATCATGCAGCTGAGACGACGAAACCTAAATCTACGAGCACGCCAAATACTCGGAGATCAATGTTACTCGTCCATCACTAGTCACTATTCGACTGGTGAGTGACCTGGAACCAAGGGGCACCTTTCCTGGCCCTAAGACTAGGGGGCACCCTAGCTCGCCTTGTTCCCTGGGATACTTCAGATGGCAAAGATGCCGGGGCCTATGCCCTTGACTAATCTCCTACAACAACCATACATCTGTCCCCTTCCCCCACCTGGGGAAGAGAGGTGCTACTGTGTACCGCAGTACACCAACCCAACAGAGGGACAAAGACAAGGATAAAAAGGAAACTCCACACACAAAATATCCACTCACGTATAACAGTATAACAGAAGTATTCACCAGGGTGTGTAAGGAGGGGTGTTGTGAGTTCATTTTCCCCTTCGTCACTGAGGTCTGGTGAACTCCCTATTCTGGTAAAGGAAGGTAATGAGCCTGATTATCAGGCACCTGAGTCTAATGAGGATGACTGGCTGAGTGGAGTCATGGACTTGATATAAGGCTGCCGACGCCCTTCTGCCCTGCGGGTGATTTCTCTGCGGACTTCTAGGACACCAGTCTGATTCCTGCTCCTCTAAAGCTAAGATTTTTGCTTTGCCTGTTGCATTTGTGTTTTGTTTTTGTTTTCCTTGCTTTTCTGGATTCTGCCATTCCCTGCTGGGGTAAGCTGAATCTCCTTTTGCCTGTTGCTCTGTCTTCAGAATATTCCTGAGTACTGATATAGCTTTTTGAAGCCTAGCGTCTTCAGGGCCTTTTTCACTGTCAGTCTGTTGGCTCTTATTTTCATAGGGTTTTTCACGGATTGCAGACAGCAACCTTCCTGTCCTTTTCTATCTAGTTAGCTGGGGCCCCATCTTTGCTCAGTCTATCTTTCTGTCTGTGTTAGTGTTTTCATCTTGCTTCACCGTCATTATATGTTGGGGGCTGCCTATTGCTTTGGGGTCTGCTCTGGGGCAGTTTAGATTTCCCCTTTCTTTCTTTAGGCCTATTTAATTCTCCTGCTGTGATCGAGGGGTCTAGGGCATCGTAGGAACCCCCCATGGCTACTGCTAGTTGTGTTGATAGGTTCAGGGGTCTGCAATCCGATAGCTGCCAACTTCTCTGGTTTTCTGGACTTAGCTAGCATTTCTGTTTTTGCCTCCTATGGTGACTCAATCATAAAAGAGGGGGAAGAAAATAAAACGGGAAAGGATATGGAATTTGCAAGCGTACAAGCCAAGCAACAGTCACTAATAAACTCCTCCAGCTTTCCTTCAAAACACCAGCTTCTCCCACTCCAGAACTATGTAGGTAATGCTAACTCAGTCAAGGACATGGTAATCTAGCCCAGCTTTTATAGGGAAGAGGAGTGGCTAACCGAGCACAGCTGAATGCTGGAATTTCCAACATGGCCGATGGTTGTTTAAATAGATGTCGGGTAGTACATGTGCTCACAAAATGACCCTTTTTGCCACAACAGAAATACACACCCCCTTACACTGGACTACAGACAATTCACTAGGTTGAGATGCTGCACCCACCTGCATGGGTTCCACAGCTGACTCAGTACTGACCACTCTCAAACCTGGACCTCCCGACCCAGAGGTGACTCCCTATGTCTCTGGAGAAGGCGGCGATCAACCCGGATTGCCAGGGACATGGCTGCCTCAAGGGAGTCAGGAGTCTCAGAGAGCTAAGGCATCTCTTAGTCTCCCTCACAGGTCCTCACTGAACTGACTACAGAGGTCTGGGTCATTCCACCTAGTGTCTGTGGCCCACCGCCGGAACTCGGAGCAATATTTCTAAGCCTGGAAATTCTTCTGCACCATGAGCAACAGACCAAACACCACCACCTTCAGCAGGACATGAAGCCAATCGAGATGAGGATGACGTGGACATAGCAGTAGTCCTATGCTCCCCCTGGATACCTCAACACAGGCTGTGACCATCCCATACCGGGGCTGACGCAGGAGGGAGCTTCTCACCATCGATAACAAGCGCCAAATAGACAATGGTGTTTTGGAATATCTATCGCATACTTTTAATGATGCCGATGAGGAGGCCTATGGTCGGAGTCTTGCTCGGTATATGCGCACAATTCCCCACAAGGTGAGGCTGCATGCCAGTATAGAACCTAACAATCCAAGGCTGGTTTTCAACTTCCTTGAAAGATGGCAGGTGTCCACCGACATCCACCTACACATGCCTGGAAGCCGTGATAACCAGCCTATAGTACTGCCAGAACCACCTCCACCACGGATCTCATCACCTCAGCCATGGCAAACCCCGTATTAACACCTCCAACCACAAGCAAACTTCTAAAATCCAGCTGCACCTGCCTAATATGGCCGCTAGAACATACCAACTGTAGGAGACTGGTCTCAACATGGGTATGTTTGACATGGCCATTCTGGGGGGGTTTATCCAAATGCCAAACACAAATCCACCGGAGTATGGATAGCATTGCCCAGTACCATGTCCCACAACAGGGCTATTCCTTGTCCCGGAATCCTGCCTCATCCACCTCTCAGGGACCCAATCATGTAGGAAACCAAAATCAACAAACAAGTCACGCTGTGCTGGTGTCATCATCTTCACCTTCCTACCAAAATTTGTAAAAATTTGAATTTTCAGAGGTAATGTCCTTGTTTGTTTGTTTCATGTTATCCTAAGTTGCAATATGATTTAAAAATGGCTTTTTTAATACAAATTGTTAGAAATAAAACTGTTATTTAAATGTGTGATTTATGTTTTGCCCAATATATACTTGATGCTTCTGATATACAGGGTCTATTTTGGACATACAGAGTCATCATACACTTTGGTCCGTAACAGCACGTTGTTTCTTGAAATTAATTGAACACAGTTTATTAGAACATAGACACAGCATAGTCTTGCCAAGGAGTATATCCCTCTGGTGATATAAAATAATTTGTGACTATATCACACACTTTAAGGCCAGAGGGCTGATGACGTGGATTGGCAACATGTGTTGCCGGTCTCCCATTATTCTCATATTCTCCATAATTAGCATAATTTGATGGACATTCATGGATCCTCGTTAAATTGTGTAGGATGACACAGGCCTTAATCACACCATCTCACATTAGCTTCACTTAATTATATGGCTGACATCAGGACTCTCCATTTTGCACATAGGATTCCAAAGGCGCACTCCAACAATTGTCTTGTGCGAGGTAGACGATAATTAAAAATTTGCCGCTTGTAGTCCAGGCCTCTCCGTGGATATGGCCTCATTGCATTGCAGCTCAATTGAAATGCCTCATTAGCAACCATTACATAAGGAACCGCTTCCAAACGTGAACCAGGTAGAACACGTAATGGTGGGATGTACAAATCATTATTTCGCATCTGCCGACCCATTATGGAACAACTGAAGAGTCTGGAGTCTCCAGTTCTTCCATAGGCCTCAATATCGACACTTATAAATCTATATGTGCTGTCGACCAAGGCCAACAGCACTACAGAAAAAAATCTCTATATATAAAACTGAGTGTATGTATGTATGTATGTATGTGTGTGTGTATCAAGCCACACCCACTCCACATAGCTACCAATCACTGAGCATCTTTCATTTGACCAGAGCTGTTTAAAAGATGAAAGCTGAGCTGTGATTTGTTGCTATGAGCAACAGTTTTCCTTGTAGACAGTTGTGGTAACTGAGGCCTATTATTCTTATCATTTCTATGGTGTTATCGTCCTTTGGTAAAGCTGGAAATAACACAATTTACACAGACACAGACTGCAGGGGGAGCCCAGTTTCACACAGGATAGGATTAGATACATGGCTTAGCAGACAGTATCACACAGGATAAGATTAGATACACAGCTCAGCAGTCAGTATCACACAATAGGATTAGATACACGGCTCAGCAGTCAGTATCACACAAGACAGGATTAGATACACAGCTCAGCACACAGTAGAGGAGAGGATTAGATACACGGCTAAATAGTCAGTATAACACACACGATAGCGTTAGATACATGGCTCAGCACATAGTATCACACAGGATAGGATTAGATACACAGCTCAGCAGACAGTATCACACAAGACACGATTAGATACACAGCTCAGCAGTCAGTATCACACAATAGGATTAGATACACAGCTCAGCAGTCAGTATCACACAAGACAGGATTAGATACACAGCTCAGCACACAGTAGAGGATTAGATACACGGCTAAATAGTCAGTATAACACACAGGATAGTGTTAGATACATGGCTCAGCACATAGTATCACACAGGATAGGATTAGATACACAGCTCAGCAGACAGTATCACAAGGATAGGATTAGATACATGGTTCATCAGACAGTATCACACAGGAAAGGATTAGATACACGGCACAGCAGACAATCACACAGGATAGGATTAGACACACGGCTCAGCAGACAGTATCACACTGGATAGGATTAGATACACAGCTCAGCAGTCAGTATCACACAGGATAGGATTAGATACACAGCTCAGCAGACAGTATCACACAGGATAGATTAGATACACAGCTCAGCAGATGGTATCACACACGATAGGATTAGATACACAGCTCAGCAACAGGATGTGCCAAAGGAGAGGACATTTTCATTCTAAGAACTCAACTCATTCCATCTGATTTGCCTTTTGATTTTAAACGCCTCCAGTTTCCAGTTCAACTGGCATTTGCAATGTCCATTAACAATACTCAGGGACAGTCCTTAAAAGTAGTAGGGATTGATTTGCAATCTCCATGCTTTTCTCATGGTCAACTTTACGTGGCCTGTTCAAGAGTTGGAACTGCCAAAAATCTGTTTATCTTTGCACTGAAAGGAAAAACTAAAAATGTTGTTTATCAAAAGGCTCTTGAATGAGTTGAAAATAAAATACTATCAATACTTGGGTAATCATTTAGTTAATTTGTGTTGCAAATTTGTAGTGCTGAATATATGATGTGAAATGTTTTTATGTGAAATATAATCAATATAATTTGTTATCACCAACCACAGTTAGTTACTACACCCGGGCAAAGCCGGGGTTCTTCAGCTAGTTGCTTATAATTGTAAGTCTATGTGCACCTGCTGCGGATTCTGCTGCGGATCTGCTGCGGATTTGGCCTCTGCGGATCCGCAGCAGTTCTGCAGACAATGTACTGTACAATGTAAGTCTATGTGATTTACATTCAGCTGTGCACATGCTGCGGATTTTCAACTGCGGAAAACTGCGGATTTGAATCTGCAGAAAGAATTGACATGTCAATTCTTTCTGCGGATTCTGTTGTGGTTTGCCACCTATTCCATTGTCCAGGTGGCAAACCGCAGGCCAATCTGCAGGTAAAACCGCAGGTCATTTTAGATGCGGTTTTACCTGCGGATCCGCAGATACAAATCCGCGGGTGAATCCGCAGCGTGTGCACATAGCCTAATATTGGGACTCTGAGTTTGGCGGCTTATGAACACAGGTGCTTCCATCCAGGGATTCTATGCAGTTGGGGAACTGACTTGTTTGCTTAAAGCCACAGGCTATCTGCAACCAGTCTACTTGTTTAGGCCCAGGCATAACCGAATTATGCAGGCGGGACCAGATTTCTATACAGGTGCAACGTTCAATGGCTGAGATGAGAAAATCCATATGAAGTGCTGCATAGGAGAGACCGGTAAAGATAGAAATCTAAAATTAAAAATACTCAAACAAAAATCAGAATAAAAAGGCTATTAACAATGTGGTCCATCATAAAAGTAAGCAACATAGCAAACTAAGCACTGGGTCAATAATAGACAACACTATTACATGCTAAGGAACGTTCAGTTTGAAGAACATCAGGGAATGCTAATGACAAAATGTTGTGAAGTAACTCAAGTAAAGACGCTGTTAACATTCACACAATATTTAGAAATAACGAATGGCCACTCGGGTTTCAAAATGATCATTACATTTAATAGCCAACAAATATAGGATAAATACATACCGAAATGTAAGTAAAATACGCTCCTTTGCTGAAATACATTTGCGCATCTTTGTGTCCTTGAAGGTTAGGCCAGGTTGCACTGCCTCCAAAAGAAGGTCAAAAGTGCTGATGATCATCCAACAGTAGTGATAAAACTTGTCAGGGTGGCTGCGTAGAGAACCATACAGTCGGTGGAAATGTCCTTTAGTGAGCCATCGCCTCAAAAGCGGATGTAGACACATTCGTCTCCACCTCCTCAGATCAAAAATCACTGGGTAAGGCTCCTCAAAATGTTGAGACAAGACCAGATGTAAAAGAACTCCCTCAGTTGTTTTTAATGTTAGCCTGTCACATATGTTTTTCACAAACCAGTAAAACAAGACACCAGCAGGGCCTCTATTTTAAAGATATGAGGAGTTAACTTTTGTCGAGCCAATATATGACCTCCTTGATTAGGTTTTTATTCATTTCAGACCATTGATCCAGTTAATTTAATGGATCGGTATATAGGGAAAAACAGTAAGAAATGTAAATCCACACGATGCATTACGGATGTCATACAGATAAATGGCTAAGAGAAAATCGCATCATCGCATTGCAAACGCATTACACATGGAATACCATATGGAGAACACTCGTGCGACTCTCAGCAGTGAGACTCGGACCAATTTTTTTATACGTTTAGTGTGACTCCAGCCTCAGTATAAGTCTATGAGGGCTTGGCGTATAATATGGAGGAGTACAATGCGAGAAAACATCATATTGCACTCTGACCAATGTTATTAAATGAGTCAGTGCTCATCTGCGTTTTTTTCCTCAGTTCTAATAGGACTAAGGAAAAGCACAGAATGCTGTGAGTGGATGCGAGAATCGGATGGGACTCGCTAATGCAAGTCTATGGGTGTGAGAAAAAAATCTGATGGCACATGGACCATGGGTATGCTGCCCAATTTTTACATACACATCTCAATTGAAACCTGAAATTTCTTCATCCAAAATTAACGGCTGGAACTGTCAGAATAGAAATATAGATAGATTTATAGATAGAATAGCAAGCTGTCCTGAAGATATATAATTTCACAAGCCCCTTACATATAATACCCTTGCAACTTTTAGCGTCTTTCATGTGGCACTAAAGTGTGTCTCGTCTTATTTAGCCTATTAAATAAATAATTTAAAAAAATGAGGTGGGCCCCCTACCTATTTTTCACCTCTCTCAACTCCCAGAGAGGTGAGTATTCGTTTCTCTTAAGTAGCAGCACACGTGATAGCCCGGCAGCTGCAGGAAGGCTAGGGCTGACACTGAGTGCTACTGAAGATCAATGAATGCTCACTGCTCTCTGCGCACACAATCCCGGCATGCAGAGCAGTGAGTATTCCGGCAGCTGCCCTTCGGCTTGCAAGCAGCGCATGATGTCCCTGCCAAGTGCTGCTTACAAGCATAAAGCCGCTGCTGGCAACGGAGCAGGACGCTGCGAGGGAGCGGCCAGGAAGGTAAGCGTTATTTTTTTAATGTTTTCTGATGAATACAAGGATGAGGGTGGGGCCAATCATAAGGATGGAGCCATGCATACCAGGACAAGGGTCAATCATACCAGAATAGAAATGGGGCCATGCATACTAGGACAACATGGGGGTCCTGCATACCAGGATAAGGATGGAGGTCATGCATACTAGGATGCAATGGGGGCCCTGCATACCAGGATAAGGATGGGGGACATTCATACTAGGATGAGACGGGTGCCCAGCATACCAGGATAGGCATGGGGTCATGCATAGTAGGATCGGGATGAGAGCAATTATTCCTACCAGGATAGGGATTAGGGGGACCATTCCTACCAGGATAGGGATGAGGGGGCCATGTGTATCAGGATGGGGTTGACGGGACCATATATCCCAGGATAGGGGATTTTAAGTACAGAATTGACTACATTTTTGGCTTCAATTTTTTCCTGATTTCCTCCTCTAAAACCTAGGTGCGTCTTATTGTCCGTTGCGTGCAGTGGGCCCTTCGCAGCCTAAAAATACAAACCTACAGACACCCCAGAATTAGCACATCCAATTCTGGCGCTTTGCCTGACTCTTCCCGATTGCCCTGTTGCTGTGGCAATCTGGGTATGGGTAGTGGGGGTTGATGACAACTGTGATTTGGCAAAAATTACAGCTGCAATTAAACCTTGGGGTTAGAAATGAAGAGATGTTTATCAGACACTCCCGTTACTAACTTAGTAATCAAAAATTAGAACAAACACAGATAAGCAGGCACCGGTTAGTGATGGCAATGTTCATCAGAGCCATAGGGTCTCGCTGAACGAAGTGGGAGACAGTGACACTGATGAGCATTGTTTTCAGTAAACGGTGCCTGTGAATAGCGGTAACTTTACTGCTATTCACAGTCGCCTGAGCCAATTTTGGCGAACATGGATTACATGGATTACATTGGAGGTTTGTGGGAACATTTTTAGTAAAAAATTGGAGAATGAGGGACTGTGTGGGGGAGTCTTTATTCATGTAAAGTATTTTTTTTTGCATGTGTGTTTAAATTTTTGATTACTGCGTTAGTAATGGGGGTTAAAAACATATGTGACATGTCACGGTAACCCTTCATGAAGCAGTCCCTATCTAATGTATTTAAAACCTGAACATGTGAACAGTGTCTAAATGAACAGGATACAGACTGACGCCTCCTAGTATATGGGCTTGTGGTGTAAGACAGCTCATTTATGTGCATGTCACACAGGAGAGGGGTGGGGTCTCCCAAACCATGCTGAACAAGGAAAAAACGGATTAAAAATATATGTGACATGCACAAGTGTGAACAAGTCGGTCAGACAATGCTCACACCACCCAATGGCTGAAACACAACAAGAAAACACAAAATGACAAATTTGCAAAAAATACTCTGCAGTAAAAAACATGACAGTAATCAGCAAGTGCTGTATAACAAATACAGGGTATTTAGTCGATACGTTTTTTGCAAAAAATGTATACCAAGCTGCTTCACCATGTCACGGTAACCCTTCACGAAGCAGTCCCTATCTAATGTATTTAAAACCTGAACATGTGAACAGTGTCTAAATGAACAGGATACAGACTGGCGCCTCCTAGTATATGGGCTTGTGGTGTAAGACAGCTCATTTATGTGCATGTCACACAGGAGAGGGGTGGGGTCTCCCAAACCATGCTGAACAAGGAAAAAATGGATTAAAAATATATGAGACATGCACAAGTGTGAACAAGTCGGTCAGACAATGCTCACACCACCCAATGGCTGAAACACAACAAGAAAACACAAAATGACAAATTTGCAAAAAATACTCTGCAGTAAAAAACATGACAGTAATCAGCAAGTGCTGTATAACAAATACAGGGTATTTAGTCGATACGTTTTTTGCAAAAAATGTATACCAAGCTGCTTCACCACGTCACGGTAACCCTTCACGAAGCAGTCCCTATCTAATGTATTTAAAACCTGAACATGTGAATAGTGTCTAAATGAACAGGATACAGACAGGCGCCTCCTAGTATATGGGCTTGAGGTGTAAGACAGCTCATTTATGTGCATGTCACACAGGAGAGGGGTGGGGTCTCCCAAACCATGCTGAGCAAGGAAAAAACGGATTAAAAACATATGTGACATGCACAAGTGTGAACAAGTCGGTCAGACAATCCTCACACCACCCAATGGCTGAAACACAACAAGAAAACACAAAATGACAAATTTTTCCTTGCTCAGCATGGTTTGGGAGCTTGTAACATTAAATATATATAGGACATCCATCTACTGTATCTATATCTCTATATAAGATACTTTTGTAAACTAGCTTTAAATTACTTAAAGAATTACAGTTTATAAAAGATGATGTTAAAAACACATACCATACGGATGTCATATGGATGATAGGTGAGGAAAAAAATTGCACACTCACATGACATACATAAGTTGAACTATACGGATTCTGCTCATCCAACATCGGAGGTATTTTTATACGCTAATATGAGCGAGGCCTAACATTGAGAAATGACTTTGTCCGGTCCACTCAGTAAATATTGAAGTGATCCAGGTAGTCCCAACTCCGATTGGATGGTGCAGAAGGACGTAACAGTGATGGGAACATCAGAAGACTGAAGTTGGTAAGTATTTTACTACATAGAGGGAACAATACTACTGATACCGCTACGGTGGTTAATATATGCGGTATCTGTAGTGTGTGGAGGGAGACCAGCTCCTTAGCCCACTCAACATGTAATCCCCACAATCATGTACATGAAAGTAATATTGCGCCAACGGGTTAAAGAGCTAAGGAGTGTAAAAGTGGCAGCGACATCAGCACCCCCCGAAGAAAATATTCATATATAGATTTATTTATATATGCCACTGTAATGGACAAATATGGAATATATGCTAGTAGTAAGGGGGAGTGATGTCTCGCGAAAGAGAAATCTGACAGGTGCCCCGCCCACTATCAACTTGATATCAAATTGATATGAAATTGAATCAAATTGATATTAAAGTGAATGAAATAGATATTGTGCAAATATCGTAGTGAATTTAAGTGTATTAAATTGGTAACTGGCACGAATTCCAGTAATCAAAGTGAAACAAAGTGCGATTGATACGTTAATCAGAATTGGTTTCATTGTGCCCATTATTTTATAGGGACAATAATTCTATAGGCTTTTGATACAACTATTATTTCTATAGGCTCTATTACGTATAGTGCTGATATTGTGTATTGTCTTTTATTGACAATTTGATACGCTCAAAGAACGAGAGACATGTTTTTCAGATAAAAGTTACAATGTTTATTGAACAAAATCAATGACATTTTATAAAGACGTATGAATAAATTTCATTGTTCAATTAGATTCAATCAGTTACATCACATTTCTTGAAATCCACAATACAGCACAATTAAACAAATCTTTTTTAGATAAAAGTTATGTTTATTTTAAACAAATCAAATCAATTATCACTGAACACTCTCTATTACAATCATATAGATGAAAACATAATATTTCTTACATAATAATTTATAGCAATACAATTGATAACTGCTACATAGTGAGCCACGTGGGTTGTAGTATCGGTGATAGTCTTTTTTTAAGCCTCAATGGACCTTGAGCCATACATAGTGGGGAGGAGTGTAAAGGACGGAACATACGGCGTGGTGTGAATAGAGTTTGTGGCTGAGGCCGGAGTCACACTGGCGAGGAATACGGGCGAGTAAGAGTCGCAAAAAGCACGCATTAGACACGGACAAATGATTTTCTATGGGGTCACTCGCACCAGGCGTATATTTCTCATCCGTATCCTACGCGCCGTGCCAATCGCAGCATGCTGCGATTGTCAGCGTACTACGCCCGTAGTACGCCAATGCAAGTCAATGGGTGCGCAAAAAATACGGATTACACACGGAACACACGTGTGACCTGCGAGCAATACGCAGGTCTTTTGGCTGGTGACAGGAAATGGGCCAATCCATCATCAGGAAGCCTAGACATGCAAATGAGCTCAAAAACCGCTCCAGACATCCAGGAAGTACGCCTCCACGGAGTACAGCAGCAGCATGGCGTCCACATACATTAATGTTGAGATGCTAATTGTGCTGGTGCAGGAGCGTCCCGAAATATGGGACCCACGCGATGCAAATTATGCGAACCGGACAAGAAAGGAGGCGTCATGGAGGCGCATCTGTCGCCAGATGTACCATGACTTTGGTGACAGACCACGTGATGAGCAGCATAAAATTCGTAAGTGCAACCATAAAAACATAATTAACCTTAGCGCACGCTAAAAAATGATTCTACAATCAGCACCCCCCTTCCTGGGCATGTAATTTTATTAGCCTTATGAGGCCGTTAAATTTGGATGTGACACGTGGCTTCACACAGCCATAATTAGGGGTTAGGCCACAAGCTCCTCATCCTGCTAGCCAATAAAATTAGTTTAAGTGTAGCTAATGAGACCCTGTGTATCGGCCCTATTACATATGCCACCATGGGTAGAAAGCACACCCCAGAAGGCCCCATGCCTAGACTACTGTTAGAAAATGTGACCTCTCAAATATGTGATTTTGACAATCTTTCCTGTCACATTGCAGTGGAAGATTTGATGAAACGCTGGCGAAGCACCCGGGACCAGTTCCGCCGGGAACGCCAGCAGCGGTCCAGGAGTGGGGATGCTGGACATGTGAAAAGAAAATATATATACTATGACCGGCTGAACTTCCTTGCCCCAATTCTGGATCTGAGACCGTAAGTACATACCTCACACCACATTACACAAATACATTACACAAATACTTTACAGGGACAAAAATATTGATGTATTTTTGCCTCTGTTCTATTTCATAACAGAACTCAATCCAACCTTACGGATCGAGGAACGGCCTCAGAGGCAGAGCCCATTATAGATCCTGTAGGGGATGAGGTGGCTGGCCCATCTTCTCCCCCCTACAAGAAGGATGGCTGAAGATGAGGCATCACAAGACCACACAATGGCTGGCCTACACACCACACCATCAGGACGGTCTGCTGCTGCCACCTCACCCATCCTGGAAGAGCCGGGCAACTTAAGCAGCAGCCCAACTGCCCAGATCAGGTCCTCCCCACAGGCTGCTCTAGCATCACGGTGAACAAGAAGAAGGCGCCAGGTCACTATTCAAGAGAGCAGGACCAATGTGGACACAGAGGTGCTCAATTATTTGTCCAGAGTAACTACAGATGATGGGGAGGAGGCCTATGCACGTAGCCTCACCCTTTATCTCCGTGCCCTTACCCGTGAGGTCAGGCTCCGTATTAGGGGATGTATTCAGATCCTGCTTGATGCAAGCACCCCCCCAATACCCCATATGAGGTTTTTGAATTTCTGGAGAGGTGGCAGCTCTTACCACGAAATTTAATGCGCATGAGACCATCCACACAGATGCTTGCTCAAGCAGGGTCTGAACAGCCCCTAATACGTGGGCCAACACCTCAACCCCTTCCTCCCCCTACCCAACCGTCTATTCCACAGCCCCAAATGTTTTCCTCAAGCCAACCCCACCAATATGGCCACTTGTACCCACCCAGTGTTGGAGGCTGGTCCCAACCTGGTTGGGGACGATCTGGCTATCTACCAGAGCCAACAAGAAGCCCCTCACCATCATCATTACTCTGGCCAGTATCCCCAACAGTCCCAGGAGGCTGGACAATTCCAGCATCATGGGCAACAGTATGGCCCCACACAGGGCGATGTTGGCCACAATGTCCAGCAGCACCCACAGGCTGTTCTTCCACATTCCCCTTCCCCAACATATGAGGATTTATGATTCTGATGGGTGGAGATGTCCAGTGAGATGTAACTGGTGCTCCTAATATAAATGAAAAAACAGGTGTTCTCCTTCACCAACATTTAGAACATAATTTAACATTCACATTTTTAAACTATGTTTTCCAAACATATGAAACAATCCATCATGACAGGCAACGCTACCTCACGCCTTTCAGACAGATATTACATGTGTGTAGAAAAGAGAATATTTAAATGCGCTATGCTGTAAAATGAAAGGATGAAAATACACTACTCACTTGCTAATGCCTAGGAAAGGCGTGCTGGCCTTAGTGAAGTAGTCACCTTTTTTGTTCGCAATATCTAGTACAAAATTTCGATGCGACCAGCATTCAGAATATCACGCTCTCTCTATGTCTTAACAAGTGAGTTTTGTATTTTCATCCTTTCCAGTATAGCATGGATAAATATTGTCTGTTCTACAGACAGGTAATATCTGTGTGAAAGCTGTGAGGTAGCCTTGCCTGTCATGGTGGAATCTTTCTATGATTGGATAACATTATGAGGAAATGTGAGTGTTATCTTGTTGCCTTTATTTTGGTGATGGAGCTCATCTTTTGTTGCCAAATCTCGGTTAATCTAGTCATGCAGCAATGCTGTTTTTGCATAATGTTTGTTGCTGTTTTGTTATGTAATGTTCATTTTACAACAAGTTAAAGAAGGCACAAAGGGTCATTTTGGCCATTGCCAAATTTGTCATATGGCAAAATTATGTTTGCCTTTAAGCACCAAAAAAAAAAAAAAAAGGCAAAACTAAAAATTTGTCTACTCTAGTTAACGTCTCTGTGTGATTTTTCACAATCCCTCACAACATACTAACAGACACCAACCAATGCAATGAAACACTCATAGAATCATAAAGGCTTGAGTAATATATATTTAGACACACTTAAAGCAACAAATTATAACATAGACACAGCATGCTCTTGCCAAGAATTTGCCCCCTCAGGTGAGATATATTAATTAGTGAAAATATCACGCACTTTTAGGCCAGAGAGCGGTCTACGTTGAGGGTTCATAGGTGGTCTCACCCTGCGCACATTGTCCGGCCTACGCACAACACCATCAGAGGAGGAGCAATCATGTATCCTGGTGAAGTTATGCAGAACAACACAGGCTTTCACAACTTCATTCACATTTTGCTCACTCAACTGAATGGCAGACTGGAGTACCCGCCATTTGGCAGAAAGAATCCCAAAGGAACACTCCACCAGTCGCCTAGCACGTGATAGGTGCAAGTTAAAAATTCTGCGCCTGTGGTCAAGGTTGCGCCGGGGATATGACCTCATGACATTGCGTGATAACTGAAAGGCTTCATCTGCCACAAGGACATAAGGGACTGATTGTTCGGGGGAGCCTGGTAGCTGGCGTGGTGGTGGTAGATCCAACTGGTTGGTGCGTAGCCGCCGAGCCATTATGGAAGTATTGAAGACTCTAGAGTCTCCCGTCCTTCCATAGGCCCCAATGTCAACAATTATAAACTTGTATTGAGGGTCTACCAGAGCCAACAATACAACAGAAAAGTATTGTTTATAATTGAAGAATTGGGAGCCTGAGTTCGGCGGCTTACGGACCTTGATATGTTTGCCATCCAGGGCCCCAATACAATTTGGAAACTGGCAGTCCTCCTCAAAGTCCCTTGATATCCTTAACCAGTCTTCCATCCTGGGCTCGGGCATGACCACTTGATGGAGTCTTGTCCAGATTTGTGCACATGTAGACCTCACTATGCCTGAAATGGTTGACTTTCCAATGAGAAACTCATGGTGGAGGGCAGCATAAGACAGGCCAGTGGACAGGAAGCTGTAGAACAACAGAAATAGTAAAGTTTAGATTGTGTAAAGTAAAAAAAATCAGTTACATGCCGACCAAACTTGTTAGGAAATGAGAGAGAATAACACACACATATTTGGTGGCACAATGACTAAGTGATATGCAGGACATATTACATCTAACATTCTGCTGTGTCCGGTGAAACATATTTGGAGTAAGATGAGGGCATTAAACTTTGTCCAAGAATGCCAAAAAACATAAATTAGAACACACATTATGAACATAGAGAATGTGGTGGTGTAGTACATACCGTATTGTGAGTAGAAGTCGCTCCTCTGCAGATATGGCTTTGCGCATCCTTGTGTCCTGAAAGGTTATCCCAGGGCGCACTGTCTCCAAGAGTCGATCAAATGTGGAAATGCTCATGCGACAGTACTGGTAAAATTACTCCGGATGCTCCCGCAGAGAAGAATAGAGGCGGTGAAAATGACCTCTTGTGAGTCGTTGCCTCAAAAGTGGATGGACCCACATGCGTCTCCTCCTCCGCGGATCCACTATCACAGGATATGGTTGCCCAAAGCGCCGTGACAAAAGCCAGTTAAAGAGAACCTGCTCAGTTGTATTGAATCGCAGACCCTCTGCCATGCTGCACAAAGAACACCAACACACCTCGTGAAAGCAAGGTGACAAATGTACAGAATGTAGGCATCCACCTGTTTCTGAGTGTCTAAATAGGGTGCAGGCTAATGATTTAAATTGTTTGCAGGCCTCAAAACCGTTAAATGTCCATTTTGCAAGGCTGCGAGAAAATCTCGCCATACGGATTGCATACGGATGCACACATGTGCAAAATACGCGACCTCACCATGCTTACGGATGACCTACGGAGCACTATTTAGTGGTCATTCATCCGTATTACGCAAGTAAACTACGGACCGTATTTTGCGCAGGTTAGTGTGACTCCAGCCTAAGATGTTCCATCAGTTTCGTTCATAGGAATTTTTAATAGATCTAATTGTTCTCTAGTAGTGGAATTACCCACAAGAGTCGAGGGCACATTTAATTTCGCCATAGCCTGCATAAACGTATCCCAACCCCTGGGTAAATTCCTTCTGGACATTGCATGACTCTGAGTTGTTACGTACCAAATCCAGCATGCTAGAGCCAGGAATTACAGTTCCTTTGAATATAAATTCACTTACGTCATTCCACGATGTAATATTTTGGTTCTGTAACAGTCTGCTTAGTAAAAATTCTGCATTCTTTTTATATCGCAGATTTACATGACTTACAATTTCAATAACATCTGTATTATCAGGTTCTGAATTCAACTATTGTTGGTGATCAGATTCAGGAGTGCTAATGATCTTTAAAGTTGATAGTTCCTCAGCATCATGTTTAACATGAGTCAAGTATCTCTGTAGTACATCACTATATTTTTTCATTTTCACATCATCTGGTATATCACGACGTAAAATCTCAGCAATTTCTCCATCGAGACGTTGGATAACACTCTGGCGTATGTTGGTTGAAATAGGGGCTCTTAGTTAATTAGTTCCTGCTTGGGAACAAGATACATTTTCTCGGTATGTTCCATTAATTACCGCTGAGTAGACTTGTTAATATCGGAATCACAAAACCTAAAAGAGGACCTATAAAGCCTCCAGTCTGCTTTAGTAGACGCTTCTTTTTCTTTATGCTGTGGGATTTATTACTCATGGTTCTTATAGCTTTACTCCACTTTTTTAGTATTTTTTTTGTCGCTCTTTCAGAGGAATTCGCCCTTTTAAGATATTTAAAGCGATTTCACCTATCGCTGTAATTAAATTGTGACTGGCATTGCAAAAAATAGATTTTCTGACAGAAGGAGATGCCTTCACCAGTGTTTTGAAGAGGATCCAGTTACGGCATATTCTGTCAGACATCTTTACATCACTATGGCCACAGTGTAAAATGTCTGATTTTGTGTAAATTCACTTTTTAGAAGGATTTTTCTTTTGAACATACACAGCTGGAAAAGCTGGAGGAAACAGGCCCGTCCTCAAGCGAAGTTCCTCAGGAGTATCGGCTGTTAAGTCAAGCATCAAATACCCATAAGATTCACGCGTGGCACCCTCAAAAGCTTCTAAGAAAAAGCGAGTTTTTCACAGGTACATTTGTCGCTCTAGTGTTACAATTTGTAATTTATCTCGAGGGTTATTAAAAAGTACCATGTATTTTGTGTTTAAATTTATCGTGCGACTTTTCTTTCCTTGACAAAATATGTTTTGCACCAGGTTGAAAATGCAGAGATTTCTGTGATGTACATACTTGGTAAAGGCTTTTTCTATTTCACTATTATCACTACCACTCTCCATGAGATCATCAACAATAGTCAAATTTACCTTTTCAGGCGCAAATAATTCATCATCTACGAAAGACATCAGACATCTCCCCTGCTTTGATGAGGGCTCCGGCGCTGAGCCCGCATCAAAGCCGGGACATGTCAGCTGTTATGAACAGCTGACATGTGCCCTCAATAGGCGCGAGCGGAATCAACGTCCGCCCGCGCCTATTAACTAGTTAAATCCCAGGCCGGAAATTACCTCATCGTCGTCCCCCGTCACGTGATCGAGGGTCGGCGTCATGTTGCCTGGACAACCAGAGGTCTCTATGAGACCTCTATGGTTGTTCCAGGCATATGGCTTTCAGCGCCACCCGGTGGTCGGCACTGAAAGCACAGCAGTAAATCTGCTACATATGGGCGATCTGCTCATCGCCCATATGTAGCAGAGCCGATCAGGTTGCGCAAGATTCTAGCCTCATATGGAGGCTATTGAAGCATGCCAAAAGTAAAAAAAAAAAAAGGTTTGAAAATAAAAAAAATTAAAAAAAACCTAAAAGTTCAAATCACCCCCTTTTTGCCCAAATCAAAATAAAACAGTAAAAAAAAATCTCACATACACATATTAGGTATCGCCGCATTCAGAATCGCCCGATCTATCAATAAAAAAAAAGCATTAACCCGATCGCTAAACGCCAGAATTACTTTTTTTGGTCGCCAAGACATTGCATTAAAATGCAATAACGGGCGATCAAAAGAACGTATCTGCACAAATGTGGTATCATTAAAAACGTCAGCCCAGCACGGAAAAAATAAGCCCTCACCTGACCCCAGATCATGAAAAATGGAGACGCTACGGGTCTCGGATATTGCGCAAATTTTTTTTTTTTATTTTTTTTTTTTAGCAAGATTTGGAATTTTTTTTCACCACTTAGATAAAAGAGGACATAGACATGTTTGGTGTCTATGAACTCGTAATGACCTGGATAATCATAATGGCAGGTCAGATTTAGCATCTAGTGAACCTAGCAAAAAAGCCAAGCAAAATACAAGTGTGGGATTGCACTTTTTTTTCAATTTCGACATGGTAAAACCAATGGTGTCATTTAAAAGTACAACTCGTCCCGCAAAAAATAAGCCCTCACATGGCCAAATAGACGGAAAAATAAAAAAGTTATGGCTCTGGAAAGAAGGTGAGGGAAAAATGAAAATGCAAAATAAAAAATACCCCTGGTCGTTAAGGGGCTAACATCATTCCAGCTAATCAAAAGCAGCACTGAAAGACTACCGTATATACTCGAATATAAGCCGAGATTTTCAGCCCATTTTTTGGGGCTGAAAGTCCCCCTCTCTGCTTATATTCGAGTCATATACACCGGGGGGTCAGAGGGGGAGGGGGGGCGGGGGTGTCAGGTCATACTTACCCGTCCTGACGCTGTCTCTTGAGCCCCCAGCTTCTCCTCGTGCTCTCTCTTCCTGCCTTCAGCGGTCATGTGGTGCCGCTCATTAAAACTCATGAATATGCGCATATTCATGAGTTTTAATGAGCAGTATCACTTGACCGCTGAAGGCAGGAAGAGAGCGCGGAGAAGCTGGGGGCTCAAGACACAGCGTCAGGACGGGTAAGTATAGCGATACTCACCTGTCCTTCGTCCATGGCTGCTTGCTGCTGTCTGTCATCGGTCAGTGACTTCAGACAGCAGGGGGCGCGGTGACGTGATTAGTCGCACCGATTAACAGCAAGTGATCTTCTAGCTAGAAGACTCTATCTACACCAGCAAGCTAGAAAAATACCAAAAATAAAACTAATCTACTTTATTCAAAATTAGATTTAAAAAGGACTTAGTCCATTCATAAAAAATGTACATGTACAAAAAGACAAACACTTACAAAAACCGCTCAATCTGACGCGGTAAGACCAAATTTTCAAGCACCCTATCGGTATACCCTTGGTGTCTTTATCCAACTCTCCATAGATACCCCCTCAGAGTATCCGCTTCGTGTGAATTTATTTCAAAAAACACACTCTCATGGTGCTAGAAAAATGTCTTGCACAGATCTATTGTACTTTATGTGCCACTTCTGTGTAGCATACATAATCATCACTAACAATGATCTTAGACAAATATCATATTAACAGCCTTATATCAAATAATAACCTAAAAATAGGAAATGGCATAATAGACAGTCTGTAATTATATATAACCAAAGTGTGAATCAAGACATTCCTCTTTGGATCATACAATTCACCACTTTTACAGATTTTTTTATGTCATTTGGTATATCATGGAAAGATCTCACCCGAATCTATACATTCATGGGTTCCTCCATGTGACGCTCCCTTCTCCCTACGCGTTTCACCACACAGATCATCAGGGGAGTACTGAGTACAGCGTTATGCCTACATAAGAAAAATGCCATCACTGGGCTGTTCATTTATCTGCTTTTTATAGCATGCACTCTTTAGTGTGTTCCCGCCTCATAAAGATGGGCGGGTGTATGCCCATGACCATTTCCTGTTTCTATGTCACCATGGTAACAAGCCTATCATTTATATATTCATTAACATCATTTACTCGCTTACTCTCATAGCATATTAATACTATGCGATTGCTTAAGCCTCCGTTTAAAACATATAACTGTGCGCATTCTTTTCTTTATCGGGTTGCATAGCAACGCATTAACATCAGCTTACTCTAGCGCATGCGCATTCTTCTTTATAACGTCCAGCCCTTTTTTTTACGTCACGGCGTCTATTTACTTCCTTATATCAGTATCAGGGGAATTTTCGCGCCTGCGCATTCCCAACTATAGCCGCTTCTTTGCAGGCTTTAAATTCTTAGTGCACGCTAGTCCCCTTACTATGCCTGCACTCTCCACAAACACCCGCTTCTTTGCAAACTATGATTTATAAATGCATAAAAGTTCCTCTTATCACAGGAAAATATAATTGTGCGCATTCTTTTCTTTATCGGGTTGCATAGTAACGCATTGACGTCATCTTACTTTAGCACATGCGCATTCTTCTTTATAACGTTCAACCTACTGTTTCACATCACGGCGCCTATTCACTTCCTTATATCAGCATCAGGGGAATTATCGCGCCTGCGCACTCCCAACCATAGCCGCTACTTTGCAGGCTTTAACTTCTTAGTGCACGCTAGTCCCCTTACCGCGCCTGCGCACTCCACAATCAACCGCATCTTTGCAAACTATGATTTATAAATGCATAAAAATTCCTCCTATCACAGGATTATTTCATGAGAGCACTTATACCGCCCTCAGAATAAATGGCATATCAATGCTTCACATTGTGGTCACCAATTATAACTAAAATGCTCACTATCTAATCCTCAATTAACCCTATAGGCATAAATCTTACCCTTGTGAAGGAATAGGTTTCACAGTCATTTTGGGCATATTTCAATATTTACTATCAAGTTTTAGGACTTTCAGGATATTGAAGATATTAAACTTTATTAAATATCCCCTTAAAAAATCCTCTCAACTATCCCGAGCGATCACTCAAGACAATGTACAGTATTTTGCTCAGACCTTACAATCAAAAAGAGACTTCTTAACTTCTCTTGATCCCATTCCATTTTTATTCCTAAGGTATTCACTCCGTGTTTAGACAAACAAAAAAAGGGAAATAACCCGATAGAGAAGTATAGCTCCTTTAGGATTCCCTCCTGAGTAACCACACTACCCTTTAACCCCTATACAGGGATCTGGTTTTACGTGGGGCACAATGGAGCTTGTCCTCCGGGGCTCCATCTCATTACATATGGGTTAATTAGTTTACAAAAAAGCCATGAAAGATAGTTGGTCATTCAGGCCTGTTGGTTGGAGTGTTCTCAGCCAGAAAATCCACCTACATTCCCTTTGAAGGATCACTTTGTCCCAATCACCCCCTCTATGGGGGTAAGGAACTTTCTCGATCCCAACAAATTGAATTTTGCTATGATCACCCTGATGTATCCTATTGATGTGGTTAGCTATAGCTGTATCTCTTTTGTTCACCACATCACCAACATGTTCACGTATTCTCTTCCTGAATTCCCTTCTTGTTTTCCCTATATATTCAATCCCACATATACACGTTGCCTTGTAAATTACTCCAGTGGTTCGACAATTAATAAACTGTCTAATAGTATAAACTTTCTTGTTGTTCGTACTCCTAAAGGTTTTCCCTTGTGTTACTGACTGACATGCAACACAGTTACCGCACCTATAGCACCCTTTAACCTCTCCTTCCAACCAGGTACGTGTTTGAATCTCTCTGAAGTGACTGTGCATTAGTCTATCTTTTATAGATTTGTTCTTTTTGTATGTTACTTGTGGTTTAGAACCTAAGGTCTTCTCTAAGGTCTGAGCAAAATACTGTACATTGTCTTGAGTGATCGCTCGGGATAGTTGAGAGGATTTTTTAAGGGGATATTTAATAAAGTTTAATATCTTCAATATCCTGAAAGTCCTAAAACTTGATAGTAAATATTGAAATATGCCCAAAATGACTGTGAAACCTATTCCTTCACAAGGGTAAGATTTATGCCTATAGGGTTAATTGAGGATTAGATAGTGAGCATTTTAGTTATAATTGGTGACCACAATGTGAAGCATTGATATGCCATTTATTCTGAGGGCGGTATAAGTGCTCTCATGAAATAATCCTGTGATAGGAGGAATTTTTATGCATTTATAAATCATAGTTTGCAAAGATGCGGTTGATTGTGGAGTGCGCAGGCGCGGTAAGGGGACTAGCGTGCACTAAGAAGTTAAAGCCTGCAAAGTAGCGGCTATGGTTGGGAGTGCGCAGGCGCGATAATTCCCCTGATGCTGATATAAGGAAGTGAATAGGCGCCGTGATGTGAAACAGTAGGTTGAACGTTATAAAGAAGAATGCGCATGTGCTAAAGTAAGATGACGTCAATGCGTTACTATGCAACCCGATAAAGAAAAGAATGCGCACAATTATATTTTCCTGTGATAAGAGGAACTTTTATGCATTTATAAATCATAGTTTGCAAAGAAGCGGGTGTTTGTGGAGAGTGCAGGCATAGTAAGGGGACTAGCGTGCACTAAGAATTTAAAGCCTGCAAAGAAGCGGCTATAGTTGGGAATGCGCAGGCGCGAAAATTCCCCTGATACTGATATAAGGAAGTAAATAGACGCCGTGACGTAAAAAAAAGGGCTGGACGTTATAAAGAAGAATGCGCATGCGCTAGAGTAAGCTGATGTTAATGCGTTGCTATGCAACCCGATAAAGAAAAGAATGCGCACAGTTATATGTTTTAAACGGAGGCTTAAGCAATCGCATAGTATTAATATGCTATGAGAGTAAGCGAGTAAATGATGTTAATGAATATATAAATGATAGGCTTGTTACCATGGTGACATAGAAACAGGAAATGGTCATGGGCATACACCTGCCCATCTTTATGAGGCGGGAACACACTAAAGAGTGCATGCTATAAAAAGCAGATAAATGAACAGCCCAGTGATGGCATTTTTCTTATGTAGGCATAACGCTGTACTCAGTACTCCCCTGATGATCTGTGTGGTGAAACGCGTAGGGAGAAGGGAGCGTCACATGGAGGAACCCATGAATGTATAGATTCGGGTGAGATCTTTCCATGATATACCAAATGACATAAAAAAATCTGTAAAAGTGGTGAATTGTATGATCCAAAGAGGAATGTCTTGATTCACACTTTGGTTATATATAATTACAGACTGTCTATTATGCCATTTCCTATTTTTAGGTTATTATTTGATATAAGGCTGTTAATATGATATTTGTCTAAGATCATTGTTAGTGATGATTATGTATGCTACACAGAAGTGGCACATAAAGTACAATAGATCTGTGCAAGACATTTTTCTAGCACCATGAGAGTGTGTTTTTTGAAATAAATTCACACGAAGCGGATACTCTGAGGGGGTATCTATGGAGAGTTGGATAAAGACACCAAGGGTATACCGATAGGGTGCTTGAAAATTTGGTCTTACCGCGTCAGATTGAGCGGTTTTTGTAAGTGTTTGTCTTTTTGTACATGTACATTTTTTATGAATGGACTAAGTCCTTTTTAAATCTAATTTTGAATAAAGTAGATTAGTTTTATTTTTGGTATTTTTCTAGCTTGCTGGTGTGATTAGTCGCACCCCCTGCAGTCTGAACGTCACTGACTGATGACGTGGCAGATAGCGGTGAGCAGCCATGGACGCAGGACAGTTGAGTATCTGACACCCAGCGACGGAGAGGTGAGTATGTCATTTTTTTTATTTTTACATGCAGCAGCAGCGGCAGCACATGGGGGAATAATCTTAAGGAGCTTCTAATGGGGGCAGTATATGGGGGAACAATATGGAGCTTCTAATGGGGGCAGTATATGGGGGAACAATATGGAGCTTCTAATGGGGGCAGCATATGGGGGAACAATATGGAGCTTCTTATGGGGGCAGTATATGGGGGAACAATATGGAGCTTCTAATGGGGGCAGCATATGGGGGAACAATATGGAGCTTCTAATGGGGGCAGCATATGGGGGAACAATATGGAGCTTCTTATGGGGGCAGTATATGGGGGAACAATATGGAGCTTCTAATGGGGGCAGCATATGGGGGAACAATCTATGGAGCTTCTTATGGGGGCAGTATATGGGGGAATAATCTATGGAGCTTCTTATGGGGGCAGCATATGGGGGAATAATCTATGGAGCATTTCCCACCCTAGGCTTATACTCGAGTCAATAAGTTTTCCCAGTTTTTTGTGGCAAAATTAGGGGGGTCGGCTTATACTCGGGTCGGCTTATACTCGAGTATATACAGTATTTTGTTTTTCTTGGGCTGAGTTTAGACGAGCATATTTTTGCTCTGTGTGCAGTCTGTATGAACAAAGGATTGGACAGTACGTGGACCAATATAAGCCAATGGCACAATTCACGCAGTTTCGCCACACACACACACACACACGAAGTCTTGTACTAAGCACTTTAGTAGTCATATTTTCAAGTTTATCATCTTTTCCAAGTAATTAGTATGTCTGTGTAAGGCCGGGGTCAGACATGCAAGAAACTCGGACGAGTCTCGCACATCAATAGATGGCACTGCTGCCAGCACTCGGATCGGAGCGTTCAGCTGCATGTATTTCTATGCAGCTGAATGCTGTGATCCCGAGTCCCGGCGGCAGTGCCAAGTATTTCCCGCAAGTGTGACCTCGACCTTATACTGAATCTTTTCTCACAAAACTCCATATACCAAGCTGCTCAGATCCCTTTGATAACATGGTGCCTGCAGATTGCACAGCATTTTCATGGTGACAGGTTTCCTTTAGGCTATGTTCATACATTGTGTTTTTGCTGTTTTTTGCTGCGTTTTTAACCCGTTTCTGACATACTGCGATATAATACCTCCTTGCGCCCTGGGCCTTATTGACGCAGGATGGATTATTACGTCTATGCGATCGGGCTTGCATACAGGCTGTGTGCGCACGATTGCCGCCTTGTGTCAGCTGATACTCGGCATTAAGTGCCAGGAGTGGTCCCACACCACTCCCGTAATGTTATCCCCCTAAATGCTGCGATTGAACTCAATCGAAGCATTCCGGGAGCCAGCAGAGGGATGACAGCCCCTGTGCCCTTGGATTGGAGACCCGACTGCCCTTGGATCGGTGTCTCGATCATTGCCATGGTGACCCTATGTCGTCATGACGACATCCAGGTCACCAGAGCTAGGAAAGTTGCTTGATCAGGCTCAAAGTATGATCAGCAACTTTGTCAGTGCAGAGCTGACAGTTTCAATAGCATGGGGATGCTGCTGCATCCGCTTGCTATACAAGTGATCAGCTTGCAAAAAATGATAGTCCCATAGTGGGACAAAGTAAAAAAAGTTTAAAAAAAAGGAAACCATTTTTTAAATAATTGTAAAAATATTTAAAATATTAATACAAAAATATTATACCAGTAAATAAATATACTGCTCAAAAAAAAATAAAGGGAACACTATTCCATTTGCAACAGGCTGTTTGTGTTCCCTTTATTTCTTTGAGCAGTATATTTCTATGAAAAAAATTATATATAAACAATAAAAATACACATATTTAGTATCGCCACTTCCGGAATGATCCGACCTGTCTCAATAGTTAACCACTTTAGTGTACACAATAAAAAAATAAAATAAAAAAAGTCAAAAAATAACGTTTTATCATACAAAAACAAAAAGTGGAATAAAAAAAATGGATATAAGTAAAAATGGTACCACTGAAAACGTAATCTTGTCCCGCAAAAAAACAAGCTGCCCCACAGCTCCATCAGCGGAAAAATAAAAACTTACAGCTCTCAGAATAAATCAATGCAAAAATAATTATTTTTTCTATAAAATAGTTTTTAATGTGTAAAAGCGCCAAAACATAAAAAACAATATAAATGAGGCATCTCTGTAATAGTACTGACCCGAAAAATAAAACTGCCTTATCAATTTTACCACATGCGGAATGATATAAACCCCCCTCCTGAAAAAAATATCCTGAATTACTGCTTATCCTGAATTACTGCGGCTACCTTGACGCCTCGATATTCCGGGATGGAGCTGGGCTCGACAGGCCCTTGAAGAAATGATGCCGGTAGGGCGCAGCAGGCCCTGAAGAAACGATGCCGGTGGGGCGCAACAGGCCCTGAAGAAACGATGACGGTGGGGCGCAACAGGCCCTGAAGAAACGATGACGGTGGGGCGCAACAGGCCCTGAAGAAACGATGACGGTGGGGCGCAACAGGCCCTGAAGAAACGATGACGGTGGGGCGCAACAGGCCCTGAAGAAACGATGACGGTGGGGCGCAACAGGCCCTGAAGAAACGATGCCGGTGGGGCGCAACAGGCCCTGAAGAAACGATGATGGTGGGGCGCAACAGGCCCTGAAGAAACGATGACGGTGGGGCACAACAGGCCCTGAAGAAATGATGACGGTGGGGCACAACAGGCCCTGAAGAAACGATGAGGGTGGGGCGCAACAGGCGTCTCCTTGCGGCTCTCGTCTCACCGCCGAGTTATGATGCAGTCTCTAAATATAACCGTTCACCAACCTCTGCTCAGGGTCCCTTAGCAAACCGGACGGGGGCCTCTACTACTGCCTGTAGCGAGGTGGCGCCCCCTGGGGCCGGTGATGACAGGGCCGCAGCTGTGGGAGAAGGCAGGGGGGCAGTGTCCTGATCGCTGTAAAGGAATGGTCTGTCATCGCAGCGGTCGCCTGAGGTCGCCGCCTTGTCACAACAGGGTGGGAAGCAGCGGGAGTGGCTGTATGGGACCGTATGCTGGGAGCGGCCGCCGGTGCAAGTCTCTCACGTGTCACTAGTTGGTGAGTCCGCAGCTTTCCTTTCACAGGCCCCTGTCGGTCTCTCCACAACACACCGTCTGCTCCCTCGATCCTCTCTGTCTCACACGGCTTCCTGTCTGTTGTCCTGCTCTCTGTCAACTGCCACTTCAGCGCCCCCCCTGCTCCTTTTAAGCTTGCTCCACCCCCTGTTTCCCTGACAACTTCAGTCAAGTCTTTCCTTTTACTGTCCTCCCAGTATCGTTCCCTCAGGAACCCTGATGGCAGTCCCCTGGGTACTTGTCCTTTCACTGTCTGGGAGTCCTTCTCCCCACACATGACTCTGTGAGCCAAAAAAAATTATAGCTCTCAAAATATGGCGATATTAGTTTTTGCAATAAAGTGACTTTTAGTGTGTGACAGCAGCCAGACATAAAAATCTGATATAAATCTCTCATGGCTGTAATCGCACCGACCCGAAGAATAAAGTCATCTAATCACTTTTGCCGCACAAGGACCAAGGACGGCGCAAAAAAAAACAAAAAACAAACAATTGTTCATCTGCTGACTGAGTCCAGAGTAAGGCCTCTTTCACACTTCAGTTTTTTGCATCAGTTATAATCCGCCAAAAAGGCGGACAAGCGGATCCGTTCTCAACTGATGTGAACGGATGGCACAGGATCCGTTTTCAGACGGATCCTGAAAATGAAGAAATTTAAAGGAATCGCTGGCCGGGAAGGGGGGAGAGAGAGAGAGAGAGAGAGAGAGAGGGAGAGAGAGAGAGGGAGAGAGAGAGAGAGAGAGAGAGAGAGAGAGAGAGAGAGAGAGAGAGAATTTTTTTTTTTTTTTTTTTTGTCCGGCACCCAGAAAGAAATTCGGGTTAAATCAGTGTTTGCAGGATCCGCCAGAGGAAAAAACGTTACAAGCTCCGTTTTGAAATTTTTGAGGATGGTGACGGACAGCAACTTTTGGCGGATCCTCACAAAAAACGGATGCAACGGACAGCAATCCGTCACAATCCGCCATTAATGCAAGTCAATGGGAAAAAAAACGGATCCTCAAAAAAAATTTGAGGATCCGTTTTTTTTCAAAACCTGGCGGATTGTGACTGATTGTAAAAAACGGAAGTGTGAAAGAGGCCTAACTCTGCTGCCTCATTATAGTAAATGGATCCCTCCAGAGTTTCATCTGAATCACGTCACTCAGAGATTTAGATGGAAACCCCAAAGTAAGTGGTCAGTGTGATCCCAAATGTTATGTAAATGTTCCCAATAAAAGGTTCATCTCAATCCACAAGAAAAGCAAGCCCTCACGCAGATCTGTCATGTGTTAACAGAAATATAGGGGGCTTCCACGTTACTGGTAGTACAACGGCTGTGGAAAAGTGAAATGGCTTGATAACCCGCCAAAAGAAATCCAGCAAATTCTCCGCTCCCAAATCCAAATGCTCCCTCCCTTCTGAGCCGCACAGTGTACCTAAACCACATACAGCATCCCCATGTTTGGCATTTCTGAAGCGATGAGAGACCACCTAACTTACAGATGCATGTCTGCAGAAGCATGGGATGGGCATAACGTACAGATGACTGCAATGTACTGGTAACTATAATGGCAGTTTGCAATTTTCACTTGGCGGCATTCATTGCTGCTTGTTTCTGGAAAATACAAATGGAGTCAAAATCGTCACTACACCTGTAGATAAATTCACAAAGGAGTATAATTTCCAAAACGGGGTCACTTGAGGGGGGATTCTGCTCGTCTAGCAAAATCTGCCCTCCAGATGGCAAATAGCACTCCGTTTCTCCCAAGTCTCTCCGTATGGTTAAGTAGTACTGTACAGTCGCATATGGGGTATTGCCACATTCAGTAGAAATTGTGGGAAAAATTATGGTGCCATTTTTACCCACTTCTTGTGTGAAAATTCAAAATCTGGGCCACTGAGCTGGCAGTTGCTTCTTCCCTGCTGTGTCCCCCATTCCGCCTTGCATTCAAAGGACAATAGGCAGAGGCCAAAGCAACTTTGAACAATACGGGTTTATTATCTTCAGGACACAGCACATCCATAACACTTCCAGCACATTCGTCACAGTACCAACAATACATTTCTCCGTCTTTTCCTACTTCTTCTGCGTCACGGAATAGGCCACAAAGATATAACGGGACGAGGAGCCCGGTGAAAACGCCACTGCAATATATCTCCCTGCAGCCTGCTTCATCTCAGACTCAGAAATACTGTCTATAGTGTCGTCCACCCCTTCTACGGTTATCCTGTCCGCGCATTTTCACAGTGAGCGAAGACTCAGTGATGAGCGGTGACGTCACCACTAGTTACTGAGCATGCGCCGGCTGCTCCCATTCATTCCCCAGTCATTTACAGTCGGGAGCGGCTGTGTTAGCAGTGCTCCAGCTGTATACGTATTAACCCCCAAGATGGATTTACGCTGTGGGACGTGACTGAGCATCGGACAGGTAATGTATATAGTTGCTTTATTATTTTCACCTTTTTTTCAGTAGATCAAGGGCTTCGCAAAGGAATTACGAGTGTAATAAAGATTATAAAAATGTGTGTTGTATTCTTTCATTAAAATAATTTATTCTTATTGTGTGTGTGTGTGTTTATTTAACCCTTTATTTACTGTAGGATTAGTAATAGGTGTCTTATTGAAACCTGTCCATTACTAATACGGGCTTAATGTCACCATAGAATAGAAAGGTGGCATTAATCCCTTATTACCCCACTTGCCACTGCTACAGGGCAAGTGGGAAGAACCAGGAAAAGCTCCAGATTAGGTGCATGTAATTGATATGCCTTTTCTGGGCAGCTGGGGGCTGCTGTTTTTAGGCTGGGGGGGCCAAGATCAATGGCCCCTTACCAGCCTGAGAATATCATCCCTCAGCTGTCAGCATTAGTCAGATTGATTGTCAAAAATAGGGGGGACCCCACGCCGTTTTTTTAAATTATTTATTTAAATAATTAAAAAAACAGCGTGGGGACCCCTATATTCTTGAGAACCAACCTTGCTGAAGCCCACAGCTGAGGGTTGCAGCCCCCAGCTGTAAGTTTCGTCTGGTTGTTTCAGAAATGAGGGGGACCCGACGTTGGGTTTTCATTCATTCTTCTCTCCTGCCAGCAGAGCAGGAGAGAAGAATGACAGCCGCAGTCAGCACCAGCCGCCGGGATCAGCGCTTACAGTAGTCGCTTCTTCCCGGCGGCCGTCTGTGAGCACGGAGGACAGTGTGAACAGTTCTCCGTGTGCACGTGTTGAGGGCCGTGTGTCCGTGTTAAAACGGACATGTCAGCGTATTTTGCACACGGACACACGGTCCGTGTAAACATGCTGACAAGTGCACAGACCCATTCATTTGAATGGGTCTACGTGTGTCAGTGTCTCCGGTATGTGAGAAAACTGTCCCTACACGTATCGGAGCCACTGACGTGTGAAAGAGGCCTAAAATAAACCTTGGCCCAAAGCCTGTGGCTAACTAAGGTGTGAGATTTAACAATGCCTGTGGCTGACCAAGGTGTGAAATTGAACAATGTCTGAGCAACTCATGGACTGACCAAAGAGTCAAAGTAAACAGTGTCCTACAAACTTAATGCACTGCCAATGTTTTAAGTAAACTATTCCTGGCAAATTCACCTCCCCCTTTTTGAGACATAAAAATTTTTGTCCACTAAATTATTTGATCAAATTGCCCTCTTCTCCAAAAATGGTTTTATGGTTTCACATATGTCTTGCATTGGTGGTGACTTGTGTTCATGCTTCTGTCGTGGAAGCAAAGCTAAACTTTGGGATCCTGAAAAATGCAGCAAAAACTGATTTTCGTAAGCAGCTTCTTTACTGATAAGAGAACAGGTTTTTCCTGAAGAAAAAAAAACACAGCAAAACGCAATGTGTGAACATAGCCTTGAAGCTCAGTTTTGATTTTACAGGTAACTGAGATTATGGTGAAATTTTTTTTCATAGTGTACAAACACTTTAACCTAATGCATGTTGAAGTCTGCTGTTAAAGCTGTAACAAAAACAGACAAGGTATGGATGTAAAAATTCCGCTGCAGGTCAGTCCTACTTAAAATGCTAGTGCGTTATCATGGGGTCTGTATGTACTTTCTCAGTATGACTATACTATCCTGATGCCATGATACCTTGATGATTATTTGGTGCATTTTTTCTGCTGTGTATTTTCATGTGCAAAAAAACAGCGTATGAAGATGACAGCAAAATGTATGGGATTTATCCAACTCCTGTGCCCCCTGTGCCATTTTCACTTGTTTTGCGTTTCTGAAATCCACAGCATGTCAATTTTCCATGTTAATATGCTTTTTATTTTCTGGATTTTCCCCACAGATTTGAATAAGACACTATAAGGGTATGTGCACACGTTGCGGATTTGCCGCGGATCCGCAGCGGATTTGCCGCTGCGGATCTGCTGAAGATTTGCTAGTGATTTACAGTACAATGTTATTCAATGGGAAAAAAAACCTGTGTGCACAAGATGCGGAAAAATCCGTGCGGAAACACAGCGGTTTATTTTCTGCAGCATGTCAATTCTTTGTGCGGATTCTGCAGCATTTTTACACCAATTCCATTAAAGAAATCCGCAGGTGTAAAAACGCAGGCCAAATCCCCAGGAAAAACACTCGGATTTTGACCTGCGAATTCTGCAAAAATATGCAGATTCCATGCAGAAAATTCAGCACAGCAATCTGCAACGTGTGCACATACCCTAAATTAGTAGCTAAAAAAACGCAGATATGCTGTTAGTGCTATTCCATAGTGGAAAAGGGCATATCATTCGCACAGGATTATCCATTACGTTTTATCAAAGATGAGGTCACTTAACACACAGGAGACAAAATCTGCAGCAGAAAATATAAAACGCATGTAAAAACACGGGTTGCCACAATGAGCTAATTGTTGCAGAAATGCTGCAGAAAATGCATCAAATACTGATCATGGGAACTTCATCAAGGACCTTGTGTTGGTAAGGGGGTAGCTTGATGCATTTTTACTCCACAAAAAATTGATTTTTTTAAGCAAATTAAACTCCTTCTGAGATATGTGGATGATATATTCATAGTATGGGACGGGTCCCAGGAATCGTTCCACCATTTCGTGGATCACTTGAACACGTCCAATAATATGAATGGCTTTTTACAAACAGAAGTATATCGCAAACCAACTTCCACCAATTTACTGCTGCATTTTGACAGCACTCATCTGCTGTTTTTGAAAAAATTCACACCTTACAGTCAGCTTTTACGGCTGAAAAGATTTAACCCCTTCCCGAAGAATGACGCCACATAGGCGTCATGAAAACTGGTGCCAATCTGACCAGTGACGCCTATGTGGCATCATGAGTTTAAAGCCCCCCTGCAGGTCGGGTGACCGGGGTCACTGAAAGGTCACCTGACCCGCAGATACAGGGGGCTTTGTTCTTCACCACAAGGGGCGCGGCTTCGCCCCCACGTGGCTACGATCGCTCTGATTGGCTGTTAAAAGTGAAACAGCCAATCAGAGCGATAGTAATATTTCATCAATGAAAATTGATGAAATATTACAATCCAGCCATGGCCGATGCTGAAATAGCATCGGCCATGGCTGGAGACACTAAGTTAACCCCCCCGCCGGCTGACGGCGCCTATCAGGCGCTGCCACCGACTGACGGTGGCGATCGGCCGCCGCTGTCACAATCTGCCCACCTCCCCCTTCCCTCCGCTCCCCCCACCTTCTGATCCCACCCCACGATACTCACTAACCCCCCCCGGCCGTCCCGGTGTCCCGCCATCCGGCCGCCCCGGTCCATGGGCGCCGCCATCTTGGAAAATGGCGGGTGCATGCGCAGTGCACCCACCGGCATTTCCCGGCGGCAGATTCATTTTTTTTTATTTTGATCACTGTGATAAACTCTCACAGTGATCAAAATAAATAAAAAGTAAATCACCGCCCCCCTTATCACCCCCCATAGGGACAAATAATAAAATATTTTTATTTTTCAATTAGGGTTAGAAATAGGGTTAGGGATAGGGCTAGGGTTAGCTGTTATGAATGGGTCACCGAGGAGGAATAAACAAAACAAGCTAAGTCACAGAAAACCAGAGAGGTTGGTAACTATGCAGATTGCAGATCCCTGATCCTAACGACACAGCTAGCAGCAGCCGTGGAGCGTTCCTATGATGAACCTAGACACTTCGTCACAGCCGGAGGACTAAATAAGCTTAAAGCAAGAAAAGGGGAAAATTAACTGCCCCAGAGCAGACCCCAAAGGAAAGACAGCCCACACACATGTATTCACGGTGAAACAAGATGAAAACACAAATACAGGCAGGAAAATAGGCTGAGCAAACGATGGGGCCCAAACTAACTAGAAAGGATAGGAAAGGAAAGACACTGTCTGCAATCTGCGAAAAACCCTACAAAAATAATGTCCAACACTTCTGATAACAAAATTAACCCTGAAGTCACTAGACTTCTCCCACTATATCAGCACTCTGAAATATTCTGAGACAGAGCAAAAAGAGGCCAATCTAGTAAGGGACAAAAAGCAAATTGGCAAATACAGATAAATAAGAGTGGAAATTCAGCACAGTCCCAGCCGGGGCTGGCAGACCACACAAAAACTGAATAGCCCAACAAAATCAAGTGTGAACATTAGCAGAAAAACTTAGCTTGAGCTAACTGGAACAGAGCTGAGAACCAAGACCTGACAAGCAGAAGGAATCACCAGCACCAGAATAGGGCGTCGGCTGTTTTAAATCCAGTCTGAGATTCCTGAGGTCCAATCGTCATCCTCCTTATCAGGTGGCAGATCTCCACTGATTAAATCAGCCTCGCTACCTCCTGTTACCACCAGAGGGAGCCTGGAAGGAGAACTTACAACTGGTAGACCAGAAAATGAACTCACAACAGTTAGGGTTAGGGCAAGGGTTAGGGCTAGGGTTAGGGCTAGGGGTGGGTTGGGGTTGGGATTAGGTTTGTGATTAGGGTTAGAGTTGGTATTAGGGTTAGGGGTGTGTTGGGGTTATGATTAGGGTTAGGGGTGTGTTGAGGTTAGGGTTGGAGATAGAATTGAGGGGTTTCCACTGTTTAGGCACATCAGGGGGTCTCCAAACACGACATGGCGCCACCATTTATTCCAGCCAATTTTGCGTTGAAAAAGTCAAACAGTGCTGCCTCCATTCCGAGCCCCGATGTGTGCCCAAACAGTGGTTTACCCCCACATATGGGGTATCAGTGTACTCAGGAAAAATTGCACAAGATCTTTGGGGGTCTAATTTCTCCTGTTACCCATGGGAAAATTAAAAATTGGGGGCTAAAAAAATAATTTTTGTGGAGAAAAAATTATTTTTTATTTTCACGGCTCTGCGTTATAAACTTCTGTGAAGCACTTGGGGGTTCAACGTGCTCACCACACATCTAGATAAGCTCCTTAGGGGTCTAGTTTCCAAAATGTGGTCATTTGTGGGGGGTTTCCACTGTTTCGGTACATCAGGGGCTCTGCAAACGTAACATGACGCCCGCAGACCATTCCATCAAGTCGACATTTCAAAACGTCACTACTTCCCTTCCGAGCCCCAACGTGTGCCCAAACAGTGGTCCCCCCACTTATGGGGTACCAGCGTACTCAGGACAAACTGGACAACAACATTTGGGGTCCAATTAATCTTATTACCCTTGTAAAAATAAAAAATAGTGGGCTAAAAATCATTTTTTGAGGGAAAAAATATTTTTTATTTTCACAGCTCTGCGTTATAAACTTCTGTGAAGCACTTGGGGGTTCAGAGTGCTCACCACACATCTAGTTAAGCTCCTTAGGGGGTTTAGTTTCCAAAATGGGGTCACTTGTGGGGGAGCTCCAATGTTTAGGCACACAGGGGCTCTCCAAATGCGACATGGCAAATGCTAATTATTCCAGCATATTTTCCATTCAAAAAGTCAAATGGCGCTCCTTCCCTTCTGAGCCCTGCCGTGCGCCCAAACAGTAGTTTATGACCACATATGAGGTATCGATGTACTCAGGAGAAATTGCCCAACAAATTTTATGATCCATTTTATCCTGTTACCCAAGTGAAAATGTAAAAATTGATGCTAAAAAAAAATTAAAACGTCCATTTTTTCCTTCCACGTTGCTTTAGTTTCTGTGAAGCACCTGAAGGGTTATTAATCTTCTTGAATGTAGTTTTGAGTAGCTTGAGGGGTGCAGTTTTTAGAATGGTGTCACTTTTGGGTATTTTCTGCCATATAGACCCCTCAAAATGACTTAAAATGTGAGGTGGTCCCAAAAAAAATGGTTTTATAAATTTTGTTGTTAAAATGAGAAATCGTTGGTCAACTTTTAACCCTAAATAACTCCCTAACAAAAAAAATGTTTTTTCCAAAATTTTGCTGATGTAAAGTAGACATGTGGGAAATGTTATTTAGTAACTGTTTTGTGTCACATTCCTCTCTGGTTTAACAGAATAAAAATTCAAAATTTGAAAATTGCAAAATTTTCGCCAAATTTCCATTTTTTTCACAAATAAACGCAAAAATTATCTACCTAAATTTACCACTAACATGAAGCTCAATATGTCACGAAAAAACAGTCTCAGAATTGCTAGGATCCATTGAAGTGTTCCTGAGTTATTACCTCATAAAGGGACACTGGTCAGAATTGCAAAAAGTGGCCTGGTCATTAAGGTCAAAATAGGCTTGGTCATGAAGGGGTTAACAATGACCCCATCAAGTTTAAAGAACAATCCATGGACCTCTATAAACGTTTTTCAGACAGGGGTTATCCCAAATCTGTTCTGGACATGGCATTATAGAGGGTTGAGGACTGTCCTAGTGTTTCATATGAAAAGAAACTCCAGGTCCAACAGAACAAAACAGAAAAAAGATTTATTTTTAATTTTAGATTTGGTCCTAAGGATAGTCAAATTAGATCTGCGATCAACAGGAATTTGCATTTACTAGAGGGAGAAAAAGAAATTGCGGATATCGTGTCCAGGGGCCCGCTTGTTACATATTGGAGGACTAAAAATATAAAAGATATTCTAGTTCACAATCGTGTACAAACTGAATCTAATAATTGGTTGCAGAAAAATATGCCTGTAGGTAATCATAAATGCGGAAAGTGTTCTTTCTGTTCCTTCCATCTTACTACTAAATATTTACAGATGGTAGGTATTTCACATAAAGTCCAAGATTTTATAACATGCCGCACAAATTACGTTGTATACGTTGTTTTTTGCCCATGTGGTTTTCACTATATTGGAAAGACTATTCGTTCCTTATTTGTACGTTTCCGTGAGCACTTTAACTCCATCACCTCAGGTAAAGGGGTCCCAAGACTAATTGAACATATAAGGAAAAAACATGCAGGTAATCCTGAAGTTTTACGGTTCGCAGGGATTGAAACCGTTAAAATGCCTGCACAAGGAGGGGACCTAAATAAATGATTATTAAGAAAAGAGGCTGGATGGATTATTCGGACTCATGCTCAAGGCCCATCAGGTTTCAATGATAAAATCGACATAGCTGTGTTTTTGTGATTTTTTTATTTGTTTTTAAATAATCTGTCCTTTGCAATTTTTTTTTTTTTGCTTTTCACTTGTTCATAATTAATGAGGTGCTGTCCCCCGATGTTTGGTGGGTGGGACAAGGGCAATGGTTGCTTTTAAATATGTTGCCTGTACTTGCTCCATGGTTTTATCTGTCTGCTGTTGGTAACTTGATGCCACAATAAAGGATATTCTTTGCACAGGACGGATTGTGCCTATCCACTTTCTTTTCTATGGATATGCAAGGAAGAATGGCAGAGGATCCCCAAATCCAGATGTGAAATACTTGTTGCATCATTCCCAAGAAGACTCATGGCTGTACTAGCTCAAAAGGGTGCTTCTACTCAATACTGAGCAAAGGGTCTGAATACTTATGACTATGTGATATTTAAATTTTTCTTTTTTAATAAATTTGCAAAACTTTCTACATTTCTGTTTTTTTCAGTCAAGATGGGGTGCAGAGTGTACATTAATGAGAAAAAAATAAACTTTTTGGAATTAAACAAATGGCTGCAATAAAACAAAGAGTGAAAAAATTAATACGAGTACTTTCCGTACCCACTGTACAGAAGATTTAAAAAGGCGCCTTGACAGAGCTTTTTTTTTTTTAGCTGTGGTGCTTTTTTTTTAAACTGTCTCATGGCAGTTCTTCATTGTTCTTGCTGTTCTTTACTCATTCAAGCACACAAGAAAACATTGTACGTAATGTTGTTTTTTTTCCAACATTGCTTTTCTGTAGCTTTTTTCCCCACGTGTGTGAACATACCATTATACAATATACAGCATGGGCATGCTTTCCTAAAATGTGAGCACCTTAGGTCAGGGCTGGGGCACCTGTGTGGCATGCCCTGGGGTGACCAGCACTTGTCTGCTGCCTCCATCATGTCTCCGGGACTGTGGCACTTGTGTGACATGCCCTGGTATGAGCAGTACTTGTCTTCAGCCTCCATCATGTCTCCTGGGCAGGGGCACCTGTGTGATATCCCTGGTGTGACCAGCACGTCTGCTGCCTCCATCATGTCTCCTGGGCTGGGGCACCTGTGTGACATCCCTGGGGTGACGAGCACTTGTCTGCTGCCTCCATCATGTCTCCTGTGCTGGGGCACCTGTGTGATATCCCTGGTATGACCAGCACAGGTCTGCTGCCTCCATCATGTCTCCTGGGCTGGGGTACCTGTGTGGCATTCCCTGGTGTGAGCAGTACTTGTCTGCTGCCTCCATCATGTCTCCTGGGCTGGGGCACCTGTGTGACATCCCTGGGGTGACCATAACTTGTCTGCTCAATCCATCTTGTCTCCTGGGCTGGGTCACCTGTGTGACATCCCTGGGGTGATCAATACTTGTCTGCTGCCTCCATCATGCCTCCTGAGCTGGGGAACCTGTGTGATACCCATGGGGTGACCAGCACTTGTCTGCTGCCTCCATCATGTCTCCTGGGCTGGGAACCTGTGCGACATCCCTGGGGTGACCAGCACTTGTCTGCTGCTTCCATCATGTCTCCTGGACTGTGGCACTTGTGTGACATGCCCTGGTATGAGCAGTATGTCTTCAGCCTCCATCATGTCTCCTGGGCAGGGGTACCTGTGTGGCATGCCCTGGTGTGAGCAGTACTTGTCTGCTGCCTCCATCATGTCTCCTGGGCTGTGGCAACTGTGTGACATCCCTGGGGTGATCAATACTTGTCTGCTGCCTCCATCATGCCTCCTGGGCTGGGGAACCTGTGTGATACCCATGGGGTGACCTGCACTTGCTGCCCAATGTCAATGGTGGTGTGTGGTTAATGGAATGGAATAGTTCGTGACGCCACCTGTGGTGTTTGGCAAGGGAGATGCTAAGCCGACGCTGCAGACAGATCCTCTGGGACAGATGGTGGGATGCAGCAATGGTGGTATAGCCCTCCACAGGCAGGGCTGTTGTCCCAGGGAAGTGTAGATGGGGGGACACCTTGATGGTGTAGTGTCCGGCGCAGGGAATGTAGCAGTGCTGGCGGACACAAGAAGGAATGGAGGACACCAGGGCTTGCAGTCTCAACGCTTTACTCACAGTTCTTGGTAACCACTGGTGCCCGCTTCCATGCCGTGTCCTCCGAGGCAGAGACTCAATCAACCTCCCGGGCAAGTTAGGCTTCTCCTCTCCAACACTCCGCCAACATGTACCTTTCCTGAACGACTCCTCTATTGCGCCTTTAGTGTAAAGAGCTCCAGTACCGTGGTACTCTGAAGTTCCTCCTGTCAGATGTTCCTAACAACTCTACTTGTATGACAGACAGCTGTAGCCTCTATCGGGGACTCCTCCCTGAGTCCTGGCTCTCTAGTCGGTTGCTGTTGTGTCCCAAGTCTTAGATGGGAGTAGTGCATTTACAGCCAACTACTCCACCGGTGTCTGCTGCAGAACCATGAGTCCATACAACCTCGAGGACTGGGCCCCGACCTTGCGCTGAGAACCTATAGGCAGGGTTCCTCTTCCAACCCACAACTCCTCTCTGTTCTCCTACTCATTCGTTCCGCGCTGTTCCTTCTCTCTCTTATGGAAGCTTAGGTTGCAGTTCTACGTCTTTCTCCTTCTGTTCCTTTCCTAGGGAGCTCGTTCCACTAAGACCAGTCCTCAGCCTCACCTGACTGACTGTCTTCCTCCGCCTTGACCTCCCGTCAGGCTGACTTCCTGTTAGCCTGCTCTCTGACTCAGACTGATCTGACTGACTTGTAATTCTAAACCTTCCCAACATTTTATACCTAAGTCCTCCCACCTCCCAGCACATCTCGTGTTACGAAGCAAGGACCCACGAAAGGTGCTCTGCTATCCTCTAAGCATGGAGCCGCAATCTGGTCCATTGCTGAACTATCCTGTGTGTGGGTGCAGGTGATGGAGTGTGGAAAGGAGTTCCCAACCTACCTAGTTTGTGGGGCACTACACCTTAGGGAAGGTGCAGTACCTCTGTGGTGGCTGAGCCTCAGGGGCGCCACACATCCCTGGGGTGACCAGCACTTGTCTGCTGCCTCCATCGTATCTCCTGTGCTGGGGCACCTGTGTGACATCCCTGGGGTGACCAGCACTTGTCTGCTGCCTCCATCATATCTCCTGTGCTGGGGCACCTGTGTGACATCCCTGGAGTGACCAGTACTTGTCTGCTGCCTCCATCATGTCTCCTGTGCTGGGGCACCTGTGTGACATCTCTGGGGTGAGCAGCACTTGTCTGCTGCCTCCATCATATCTCCTGTGCTGGGGCACCTGTGTGACATCCCTGGGGTGACCAGCTCTTGTCTGCTGCCTCCATCATATCTCCTGTGTGGGGGCACCTGTGTGACATACCTGGGGTGACCAGCGGATATCAGCTGCCTCCATTATGCATCCTGGCTGGGGAACCTGTGTGACATCCCTGGGGTGACCAGCACTTGTCTGCTGCCTCCATCATGTTTCCTGGCAGGGGCACCTGTGTGACTTCCCTGTGGTGACCAGCACTTGTCTGCTGCCTCCATCATATCTCCTGTGTGGGAGCACCTGTGTGACATCCCTGGGGTGACCAGTACTTGTCTGCTGCCTCCATCATATCTCCTGTGCTGGGGCACCTGTGTGACATCCCTGGGGTGACCAGTGCTTGTCTGCTGCCTCCATCATGTCTCCTCTGCTGGGGCACCTGTGTGACATCCCTGGGGTGACCAGCACTTGTCTGCTGCCTCCATCATATCTCCTGTGTGGGGGCACCTGTGTGACATACCTGGGGTGACCAGCGGATATCAGCTGCCTCCATTATGCCTCCTGGCTGGGGAACCTGTGTGACATCCCTGGGGTGACCAGAACTTGTCTGTTGCCTCCATCATATCTCCTGTGCTGGGGCACCTGTGTGACATCCCTTGGGTGACCAGTACTTGTCTGTTGCCTCTATCATGTCTCCTCTGCTGGGTCACCTGTGTGACATCCCTGGTGTGACTAGCACTTGTCTGCTGCCTCCATCATATCTCCTGTGCTGGGGAACCTGTGTGACATCCCTGGGATGACCAGCACTTGTCTGCTGCCTCCATCATATCTCCTGTGTGGGGGCACCTGTGTGACATACTTGGGGTGACCAGCGGATATCAGCTGCCACCATTATGCCTCCTGGCTGGGGGCACCCGTGTGACATCCCTGGGGTGACCAGCGGATGTCAGCTGCCTCCATTATGCCTCCTGTGCTGGGGCACCCGTGTGACATCCCTGGGGTGACCAGTACTTGTCTGCTGCCTCCATCATATCTCCTGGCTGGGGGCACCTGTGTGACATCCCTGGGGTGAGCAGCACTTGTCAGCTGCTTCCATCATGTCTCCTGGCTGGGGGCACCTGTGTGACATCCCTGGGGTGACCAGCGGATGTCAGCTGCCTCCATTATGCCTCCTGTGCTGGGGCACCTGTGTGACATCCCTGGGGTGACCAGCACTTGTCTGCTGCCTCCATCATGTCTCCTGGCTGGGGGCACCTGTGTGACATCCCTGGGGTGACCAGCACTTGTCAGCTGCCTCCATTATGCCTCCTGGCTGGGGGCACTTGTGTGACTTCCCTGGGGTGACCAGCGGATGTCAGCTGCCTCCATTATGCCTCCTGTGCTGGGGCACCCGTGTGACATCCCTAGGGTGACCAGCACTTGTCTGCTGCCTCCATCATGTCTCCTGGCTGGGGGCACCTGTGTGACATCCCTGGGGTGACCAGTACTTGTCTGCTGCCTCCATCATATCTCCTGTGCTGCGGCACCTGTGTGACATCCCTGGGGTGAGAAGCACTTGTCAGCTGCCTCCATTATGCCTCCTGGCTGGGGGCACCCGTGTGACATCCCTGGGGTGACCAGCACTTGTCTGCTGCCTCCATCATATCTCCTGGCTGGGGCACCTGTCTGACATCCCTGGGGTGAGCAGCACTTGTCAGCTGCTTCCATCATGCCTCCTGGCTGGGGCACCCGTGTGACATCCCTGGGGTGACCAGCGGATGTCTGCTGCTTCCATCATGCCTCCTGTGCTGGGGCACCCGTGTGACATCCCTGGGGTGACCAGCGGATGTCTGCTGCCTCCATCATATCTCCTGTGCTGGGGCACCTGTGTGACATCCCTGGGGTGACCAGTGCTTGTCTGCTGCCTCCATCATGTCTCCTCTGCTGGGGCACCTGTGTGACATCCCTGGGGTGACCAGCACTTGTCTGCTGCCTCCATCATATCTCCTGTGTGGGGGCACCTGTGTGACATACCTGGGGTGACCAGCGGATATCAGCTGCCTCCATTATGCCTCCTGGCTGGGGAACCTGTGTGACATCCCTGGGGTGACCAGAACTTGTCTGTTGCCTCCATCATATCTCCTGTGCTGGGGCACCTGTGTGACATCCCTTGGGTGACCAGTACTTGTCTGTTGCCTCTATCATGTCTCCTCTGCTGGGTCACCTGTGTGACATCCCTGGTGTGACTAGCACTTGTCTGCTGCCTCCATCATATCTCCTGTGCTGGGGAACCTGTGTGACATCCCTGGGGTGACCAGCACTTGTCTGCTGCCTCCATCATATCTCCTGTGTGGGGGCACCTGTGTGACATACTTGGGGTGACCAGCGGATATCAGCTGCCTCCATTATGCCTCCTGGCTGGGGGCACCCGTGTGACATCCCTGGGGTGACCAGCGGATGTCAGCTGCCTCCATTATGCCTCCTGTGCTGGGGCACCCGTGTGACATCCCTGGGGTGACCAGTACTTGTCTGCTGCCTCCATCATATCTCCTGGCTGGGGGCACCTGTGTGACATCCCTGGGGTGAGCAGCACTTGTCAGCTGCTTCCATCATGTCTCCTGGCTGGGGGCACCTGTGTGACATCCCTGGGGTGACCAGCGGATGTCAGCTGCCTCCATTATGCCTCCTGTGCTGGGGCACCTGTGTGACATCCCTGGGGTGACCAGCACTTGTCTGCTGCCTCCATCATGTCTCCTGGCTGGGGGCACCTGTGTGACATCCCTGGGGTGACCAGCACTTGTCAGCTGCCTCCATTATGCCTCCTGGCTGGGGGCACTTGTGTGACTTCCCTGGGGTGACCAGCGGATGTCAGCTGCCTCCATTATGCCTCCTGTGCTGGGGCACCCGTGTGACATCCCTAAGGTGACCAGCACTTGTCTGCTGCCTCCATCATGTCTCCTGGCTGGGGGCACCTGTGTGACATCCCTGGGGTGACCAGTACTTGTCTGCTGCCTCCATCATATCTCCTGTGCTGCGGCACCTGTGTGACATCCCTGGGGTGAGTAGCACTTGTCAGCTGCCTCCATTATGCCTCCTGGCTGGGGGCACCCGTGTGACATCCCTGGGGTGACCAGCACTTGTCTGCTGCCTCCATCATATCTCCTGGCTGAGGCACCTGTCTGACATCCCTGGGGTGAGCAGCACTTGTCAGCTGCTTCCATCATGCCTCCTGGCTGGGGCACCCGTGTGACATCCCTGGGGTGACCAGCGGATGTCTGCTGCTTCCATCATGCCTCCTGTGCTGGGGCACCCGTGTGACATCCCTGGGGTGACCAGCGGATGTCTGCTGCCTCCATCATATCTCCTGTGCTGGGGCACCTGTGTGACATCCCTTGGGTGACCAGTACTTGTCTGTTGCCTCTATCATGTCTCCTCTGCTGGGTCACCTGTGTGACATCCCTGGTGTGACTAGCACTTGTCTGCTGCCTCCATCATATCTCCTGTGCTGGGGAACCTGTGTGACATCCCTGGGGTGACCAGCACTTGTCTGCTGCCTCCATCATATCTCCTGTGTGGGGGCACCTGTGTGACATACTTGGGGTGACCAGCGGATATCAGCTGCCTCCATTATGCCTCCTGGCTGGGGGCACCCGTGTGACATCCCTGGGGTGACCAGCGGATGTCAGCTGCCTCCATTATGCCTCCTGTGCTGGGGCACCCGTGTGACATCCCTGGGGTGACCAGTACTTGTCTGCTGCCTCCATCATATCTCCTGGCTGGGGGCACCTGTGTGACATCCCTGGGGTGAGCAGCACTTGTCAGCTGCTTCCATCATGTCTCCTGGCTGGGGGCACCTGTGTGACATCCCTGGGGTGACCAGCGGATGTCAGCTGCCTCCATTATGCCTCCTGTGCTGGGGCACCTGTGTGACATCCCTGGGGTGACCAGCACTTGTCTGCTGCCTCCATCATGTCTCCTGGCTGGGGGCACCTGTGTGACATCCCTGGGGTGACCAGCACTTGTCAGCTGCCTCCATTATGCCTCCTGGCTGGGGGCACTTGTGTGACTTCCCTGGGGTGACCAGCGGATGTCAGCTGCCTCCATTATGCCTCCTGTGCTGGGGCACCCGTGTGACATCCCTAAGGTGACCAGCACTTGTCTGCTGCCTCCATCATGTCTCCTGGCTGGGGGCACCTGTGTGACATCCCTGGGGTGACCAGTACTTGTCTGCTGCCTCCATCATATCTCCTGTGCTGCGGCACCTGTGTGACATCCCTGGGGTGAGTAGCACTTGTCAGCTGCCTCCATTATGCCTCCTGGCTGGGGGCACCCGTGTGACATCCCTGGGGTGACCAGCACTTGTCTGCTGCCTCCATCATATCTCCTGGCTGAGGCACCTGTCTGACATCCCTGGGGTGAGCAGCACTTGTCAGCTGCTTCCATCATGCCTCCTGGCTGGGGCACCCGTGTGACATCCCTGGGGTGACCAGCGGATGTCTGCTGCTTCCATCATGCCTCCTGTGCTGGGGCACCCGTGTGACATCCCTGGGGTGACCAGCGGATGTCTGCTGCCTCCATCATATCTCCTGTGCTGGGGCACCTGTGTGACATCCCTGGGGTGACCAGTGCTTGTCTGCTGCCTCCATCATGTCTCCTCTGCTGGGGCACCTGTGTGACATCCCTGGGGTGACCAGCACTTGTCTGCTGCCTCCATCATATCTCCTGTGTGGGGGCACCTGTGTGACATACCTGGGGTGACCAGCGGATATCAGCTGCCTCCATTATGCCTCCTGGCTGGGGAACCTGTGTGACATCCCTGGGGTGACCAGAACTTGTCTGTTGCCTCCATCATATCTCCTGTGCTGGGGCACCTGTGTGACATCCCTTGGGTGACCAGTACTTGTCTGTTGCCTCTATCATGTCTCCTCTGCTGGGTCACCTGTGTGACATCCCTGGTGTGACTAGCACTTGTCTGCTGCCTCCATCATATCTCCTGTGCTGGGGAACCTGTGTGACATCCCTGGGGTGACCAGCACTTGTCTGCTGCCTCCATCATATCTCCTGTGTGGGGGCACCTGTGTGACATACTTGGGGTGACCAGCGGATATCAGCTGCCTCCATTATGCCTCCTGGCTGGGGGCACCCGTGTGACATCCCTGGGGTGACCAGCGGATGTCAGCTGCCTCCATTATGCCTCCTGTGCTGGGGCACCCGTGTGACATCCCTGGGGTGACCAGTACTTGTCTGCTGCCTCCATCATATCTCCTGGCTGGGGGCACCTGTGTGACATCCCTGGGGTGAGCAGCACTTGTCAGCTGCTTCCATCATGTCTCCTGGCTGGGGGCACCTGTGTGACATCCCTGGGGTGACCAGCGGATGTCAGCTGCCTCCATTATGCCTCCTGTGCTGGGGCACCTGTGTGACATCCCTGGGGTGACCAGCACTTGTCTGCTGCCTCCATCATGTCTCCTGGCTGGGGGCACCTGTGTGACATCCCTGGGGTGACCAGCACTTGTCAGCTGCCTCCATTATGCCTCCTGGCTGGGGGCACTTGTGTGACTTCCCTGGGGTGACCAGCGGATGTCAGCTGCCTCCATTATGCCTCCTGTGCTGGGGCACCCGTGTGACATCCCTAGGGTGACCAGCACTTGTCTGCTGCCTCCATCATGTCTCCTGGCTGGGGGCACCTGTGTGACATCCCTGGGGTGACCAGTACTTGTCTGCTGCCTCCATCATATCTCCTGTGCTGCGGCACCTGTGTGACATCCCTGGGGTGAGTAGCACTTGTCAGCTGCCTCCATTATGCCTCCTGGCTGGGGGCACCCGTGTGACATCCCTGGGGTGACCAGCACTTGTCTGCTGCCTCCATCATATCTCCTGGCTGGGGCACCTGTCTGACATCCCTGGGGTGAGCAGCACTTGTCAGCTGCTTCCATCATGTCTCCTGGCTGGGGCACCTGTGTGACATCCCTGGGGTGACCAGCGGATGTCAGCTGCCTCCACTATGCCTCCTGGCTGGGGCACCTGTGTGACATCCCTGAGGTGACCAGTACTTGTCTGCTGCTTCCATCATGTCTCCTCTGCTGGGGCACCCGTGTGACATCCCTGGGGTGTCCAGCGGATGTCTGCTGCCTCCATTATGCCTCCTTGGCTGGGGCACCCGTGTGACATCCCTGGGGTGACCAGTACTTGTCAGCTGCTTCCATCATGTCTCCTGGCTGGGGGCACCGGTGTGACATACCTGGGGTGACCAGCGGATGTCAGCTGCCTCCATCATGCCTCCTTGGCTGGGGCACCCGTGTGACATCCCTGGGGTGACCAGCACTTGTCTGCTGCCTCCACTATGCCTCCTGGCTGGGGCACCCGTGTGACATCCCTGGGGTGACCAGCGGATGTCTGCTGCTTCCATCATGCCTCCTGTGCTGGGGCACCCGTGTGACATCCCTGGGGTGACCAGCGGATGTCTGCTGCCTCCATCATATCTCCTGTGCTGGGGCACCCGTGTGACATCCCTGGGGTGACCAGCGGATGTCAGCTGCCTCCATCATGCCTCCTTGGCTGGGGCACCCGTGTGACATCCCTGGGGTGACCAGCACTTGTCTGCTGCTTCCATCATGTCTCCTGGCTGGGGCACCTGTGTGACATCCCTGGGGTGACCAGCACTTGTCTGCTGCTTCCATCATGCCTCCTTGGCTGGGGCACCCGTGTGACATCCCTGGGGTGACCAGTACTTGTCAGCTGCCTCCATCATGCCTCCTTGGCTGGGGCACCCGTGTGACATCCCTGGGGTGACCAGCACTTGTCTGCTGCTTCCATCATGCCTCCTGTGCTGGGGCACCCGTGTGACATCCCTGGGGTGACCAGCACTTGTCTGCTGCTTCCATCATGCCTCCTGTGCTGGGGCACCCGTGTGACATCCCTGGGGTGACCAGCACTTGTCTGCTGCCTCCATATCTCCTGGCTGGGGCACCTGTCTGACATCCCTGGGGTGAGCAGCACTTGTCAGCTGCTTCCATCATGTCTCCTGGCGGGGGCACCTGTGTGACATCCCTGGGGTGACCAGCGGATGTCAGCTGCCTCCACTATGCCTCCTGGCTGGGGCACCTGTGTGACATCCCTGAGGTGACCAGTACTTGTCTGCTGCTTCCATCATGTCTCCTCTGCTGGGGCACCCGTGTGACATCCCTGGGGTGTCCAGCGGATGTCTGCTGCCTCCATTATGCCTTCTTGGCTGGGGCACCCGTGTGACATCCCTGGGGTGACCAGTACTTGTCAGCTGCTTCCATCATGTCTCCTGGCTGGGGGCACCGGTGTGACATACCTGGGGTGACCAGCGGATGTCAGCTGCCTCCATCATGCCTCCTTGGCTGGGGCACCCGTGTGACATCCCTGGGGTGACCAGCACTTGTCTGCTGCCTCCACTATGCCTCCTGGCTGGGGCACCCGTGTGACATCCCTGGGGTGACCAGCGGATGTCTGCTGCTTCCATCATGCCTCCTGTGCTGGGGCACCCGTGTGACATCCCTGGGGTGACCAGCGGATGTCTGCTGCCTCCATCATATCTCCTGTGCTGGGGCACCCGTGTGACATCCCTGGGGTGACCAGCGGATGTCAGCTGCCTCCATCATGCCTCCTTGGCTGGGGCACCCATGTGACATCCCTGGGGTGACCAGCACTTGTCTGCTGCTTCCATCATGTCTCCTGGCTGGGGCACCTGTGTGACATCCCTGGGGTGACCAGCACTTGTCTGCTGCTTCCATCATACCTCCTTGGCTGGGGCACCCGTGTGACATCCCTGGGGTGACCAGTACTTGTCAGTTGCCTCCATCATGCCTCCTTGGCTGGGGCACCCGTGTGACATCCCTGGGGTGACCAGCACTTGTCTGCTGCATCCATCATGCCTCCTGTGCTGGGGCACCCGTGTGACATCCCTGGGGTGACCAGCGGATGTCTGCTGCCTCCATCATATCTCCTGTGCTGGGGCACCCGTGTGACATCCCTGGGGTGACCAGCGGATGTCAGCTGCCTCCATCATGCCTCCTTGGCTGGGGCACCTGTGTGACATCCCTGGGGTGACCAGCACTTGTCTGCTGCTTCCATCATGCCTCCTTGGCTGGGGCACCCGTGTGACATCCCTGGGGTGACCAGCACTTGTCTGCTGCTTCCATCATGACTCCTTGGCTGGGGCACCCGTGTGACTTCCCTGGGGTGACTAGCGGATGTCAGCTGCCTCCATCATGCCTCCTTGGCTGGGGCACCCGTGTGACATCCCTGGGGTGACCAGCACTTGTCTGCTGCTTCCATCATGCCTCCTTGGCTGGGGCACCCGTGTGACATCCCTGGGGTGACCAGCACTTGTCTGCTGCTTCCATCATGCCTCCTTGGCTGGGGCACCCGTGTGACATCCCTAGGGTGACCAGCAGTTGTCTGCTGCCTCCATCATGCCTCCTGCCAGGCTCGGAATCCATCCTGCCCTAGCTTCCTCTTCCCAGACGTCACATCACAATTTACCTCAGGATGACGTCCCTCATGTTTCCCCATTCCACCTCTGTTATTTCCGACACACATCCCGCATCTGCCCGCCCATATGTGACTCCTTCCCTCCCGCTGTTCGGGCACTGACGCCTGCGGGAGACTGACTGACCGGAGCCATGCCAATCTGCCTTCTGGGCACCGTTTACCTGTGGGCGCTCGTCAGTGGGCAAAACCCCCAATGGACCACGCAGAAAGTAAGTGCATCTCTGAGTGATTCCTGCTGCCAGCACGGGAAAAGGCGCCAGTGTCTCCGGAGTATGGAGCCACTGCCGGCTCTTACCGGCCAGGAGACGATGGGGAAGGTGCTTGTGTTTCTGAAGGGAGATGATGTCCTGGTGCCTCTGCCCTGAGGAGACATAGTGCTGGTAATGGAGGCATTTCTTGGTGGGTAACACTGTACAACTACCATCTTATCAGCTTCCAGACGAGGCTGAAGTTGGTTTCTTATTCGTCCAGTTTCTTATTCTGCATTTTTTTTCTTTTGTTTTTTTTTATTGTTTTTTTTATAGGTTTAACAACAAAAAATAAGCATCACAATAATAACTTACAATGCAGCGAGGTGCCCTGATGCGAATACACTTAAAAACAGCTACAAAAAGTATAAAACTGGCACAAAAATGAGCATCAAAGCGGGCACCAAAGAGCGTTGAAGAAAGGGTTAAATAACTTTGGGCCACAGATCTCACACTGCAGATATATAGAACAGGGAGCTCCACATCAAATCCTGGTCTCTCCAGTCTAGCCCAAATGAGTTGTGGGCATCACAACTGGCATCAAAGTGGGCAGTCAATTTTGGCTATTTGAATAAGTAACTGGTGTTTTTAAGGGGTTAAATGACTTTGGGCCACTGATCTCACACTAAGAATACACAGATAGTGATGCCCTGCATCAACCCCAGGTCCCTCTAGCCTGGCCCAAATGGGTTCTGGGCATCAGAATTGGCATCAAAGTGGGCAGCCAGTCGATTTTCACCCATTTGAATAAGTAACTGATGCTTCTAAGGGGTTAAATGACTTTGGGCCACTGATCTCACACTAAGAATACATAGATAGTGTTCCCCCGGATCAAACCCAGGTCCTTACAGCCTGGCCCAAATGGGTTCTTGGCACCAGAACTGGCATCAAAGCCATTTAACCCCTTAAAAACATCACTTATTCAAATCTTTGAAAATCGTCTGTTTGCCCACTTTGATGCCAATTCTGATGCCCAGAACCCATTTGGGCCAGGCTGGAGGGACCTGGGTTTGATGCAGGGCATCATTGTCTGTGTATTCTTAGTGTGAGATCAGTGACCCAAAGTCATTTAAGCCCTTAAAAACATCAGTTACATATTCAAATGGCCAAAATTGGCTGTCTGCCCACTTTGATGCCAGTTATGATGCCCAGACCCATTTGGGCCAGGCTGGAGAAACCAGGTTTTGATGTGGGGCTCCCTGTTCTATATGTCTGCAGTGTGAGATCAGTGGCCCAAAATCATTTAACCCTTTTTTCAACGCTCTTTGGTGCCCAATTCGATGCCCATTTTTGTGCCCGTTTTATAGTTTTTGTAGTTGTTTTTAAGTGTATTCACATCAGGGCACCTCACTGCATTGTGTTTTATTATTGTGATGCTTAGTTTTTGTTGTTAAACCTATAAAAAACAGAAAAGAAACAATTGCCGAATAACAAACCAACTTCAGCTCTGAATAAGAAACTAGACGATTCTAAGTGCACACGTAGCAGAAAATTTCTGCTGGAAAACCTGACTCCCTTCCCAGAAACCGCGCTCTTTTTTCTGCGCGGTTTTTATGCGTTTCTTCCGTGCGTTTTCAAAACGCATAGAAATAGCCAGAAACGCGGAAAATCCGCAAAATTAATGAGCATGCTGCGTTTTTTACCGCGATGCGGTTTTTTTCGCGGTAAAAAACGCATCAGTATGCACAAAAAGTGCAAAATGCATAGAAATGACTGGGAAGCTTATTTTTAGCAGTTTTATAGCGGTTTTATTGGAGAACCCGCTAAAAATACCGCTAAAAAAACGCTGTGTGTGAACACAGCCTAAGAAACCAACTTCAGCCTCGTAGCTTCCAGTGGTTAAGAAGTGTTGTAAATGGCATTGTGCCAAGTGTTACACAGGCAATACTTCTGTAAGGATGTCCCCTCAGTGCAGTACAGCTGCCATACAGCACTGAGCTACATGCCAGGCATACAGCGTCACTTTTCTTCTTTCAGGACTTGTCTGAGCTTGTTCTTGCATTGGTGAACCTGAAGCCAAGGCGCTCTGTCTTCATGTCTGTGAAGTGTGTTGGTGCACCTGAAGCCAAGTCTCACTGTCTTCATGTCTGTGATGTGTGTGTTGGTGCACCTGAAGCCAAGTCTCACTGTCTTCATGTCTGTGATGTGTGTTGGTGCACCTGAAGCCAAGTCTCACTGTCTTCATGTCTGTGATGTGTGATGGTGCACCTGAAGCCAAGGCGCTCTGTCTTCATGTCTGTGATGTGTGTTGATGGACCTGAAACCAAAGCTAACTGTATTCCCTGTCTGTGATCTGTGTTGGTGAACCTGAAGCCAAGGCGCTCTGTCTTCATGTCTGTGATGTGTGTTGGTGCACCTGAAGCCAAATTTACTGTCTTCATGTCTGTGATGTGTGTTGGTGCACCAGAAGCCAAGTCACTCTGTCTTCATGTCTGTGATGTGTGATGGTGCACCAGAAGCCAAATTTACTGTCTTCATGTCTGTGATATGTGTTGGTGCACCTGTAGCCAAAGCTCACTGTCTTGATGTCTGTGATGTGTGTTGGTGCACCTGAAGCCAAAGATGCATTGTCTTCATGTCTGTGATGTGTGTTGGTGCATTTGAAGCCAAGGCGCTCTGTCTTCATGTCTGTGATGTGTGTTGGTGCACCAGAAGCCAAGTCACTCTGTCTTCATGTCTGTGATGTGTGTTGGTGCACCTGAAGCCAAATTTACTGTCTTCATGTCTGTGATGTGTGTTGGTGCACCTGTAGCCAAAGCTCACTGTCTTCATGTCTGTGATGTGTGTTGGTGCACCTGAAGCCAAAGATGCATTGTCTTCATGTCTGTGATGTGTGTTGGTGCACTTGAAGCCAAGGCGCTCTGTCTTCATGTCTGTGATGTGTGTTGGTGCACCGGAAGCCAAAGCCCACTGTCTTCATGTCTGTGAAGTGTGTTGGTGTACCTGCTGCCAAGGCACACTGTCTCCATGTCTGTGATGTGTGTTGGTGCACCTGAAGCCAAGGCGCTCTGTCTTCTTGTCTGTGATGTGTGTTGGTGCACTTGAAGCCAAGGCAAACTATTTTCATGTCTGTGATATGTGTTGGTGTACCTGCTGCCAAGGCACACTGTCTCCATGTCTGTGATGTGTGTTGGTGGTCTTGAAGCCAAGGCGCACTGTCTCCATGTCTGTGATGTGTGTTGATGAACCTGATGCTAAGGCGCACTGTCTTCATATCTGTGATGTGTGTTGGTGCACTTGAAGACAAGGCGCTCTATCTTCATGTCTGTGATGTGTGTTGATGCACCTGAAACCAAAGCTCACTGTCTTCATGTCCGTGATGTGTGTTGGTGTATCTGAAGCCAAGGCGCACTGTCTTCATGTTTGTGATGTGTGTTGGTGCACCTGAAGCTAAGGCACTCTGTCTTCCTGTCTGTGATGTGTGTTGGTGCACTTGAAGTCAAGGCGCTCTGTTTCCATGTCTGTGATGTGTGTTGGTGCACCTGAAGCCAAGGCGCACTGTCTTCATATCTGTGATGTAGAGAATACAGCCGACAGCACACGCCCTTGTAGATTGCACGCTCCAAGGATCCCAGGACCTGATAGGATCAATGGCATAATGTACATAGAACATGAAGAAGGAACAGCATCCGTTCCAGTTGAAGAAACCTTATAGCTTTATTTTGCCATCAATAGATACAACGTTTCGACCAAAACATGGTCTTTATCAAGTACAACAAATAGAACATGAACAAACAAATTAGAACAGACTCCATAATGTAAACATATTCCCAATCCCAGAATCAAATATACTGGGACGAGACAGGACCAAAACTGACATTCGGGACACCCATAGATATTAGAAGACCAAAAAAACAAGGTGTAGATCCCATATATATAAAAGTACAATACTTTATTGGAAAAGGCTAATTCAATATCACAAAAATGACTAGTTACATAATACAGGGGAAGGGTAAGCAAAAATATATGTCACACCAGGTCTGAATGGATATGTAAAGAGGTGGGGGAGCGGCAACTACTGCACATAGATTACAAAAAAGTTACATATGAAATGAGGCCAAAGTTTGTGTTAAAATAAAAAATAAGGAGTAAAGTCACAAGAGACCAATACCCAAGGCTTAGTATAGGAAAACGTTATGGCTAAAAAAGCCAATAGGAACAAGTAATCTCCCCATAAATCACAAAAAGTAGCCACAAAATATCGGTAGCTCCACTCTTACCCATAGTACCTCTACTCAGAATCCCAGGACACGTAGCTGAGTAGAGGTACTATGGGTAAGAGTGGCGCTACTTATATTTTGTGGCTACTTTTTGTGATTACCCCCCATATCATCAGGGGTCAAAACCAACGCTTTTTCTTTGTAACGTTTGACATACTTAATCGGATAACCCCTCTTAACAAATTTATCACACATCTCCTCAAGTCTGGAATCCATTAAAGCCTCATCCTTCACAATTCTCCTAACTCGCAACATCTGACTCCCAAGGTAAAGATTCAACCATCTTCCTTGGATGATTGCTGTTGTACAGGAGAAGGCTATTCCTATCTGTTTCCTTCACGAAAAGATCAGTGCATAGAACTTCATCTTGCTTATACACCATAGTATCAAGAAATTGAACTCGATCAGTAGAATGCGTCAGAGTAAATTTCAATTCAGGGATTATACTATTTAACTCTTCCTGAAATTTCAGCAAATCATCACAACTACCATCCCAGATACAAAACATGTCGTCAATGTAGCGCCACCAGGCTCGGACATGGCGCCAGTAGTTGGAACAGTGCACAAACTGGTCCTCAAATACCGCCATGTAGATGTTCACATAAGTGGGGGCCACATTGGACCCCATGGCGGTACCCCTCACCTGCAGGTAAAAATCATCCCCAAAAAGAAAATAATTCTTCCTGAAACCTAGCAGGGAGAGGACCAGCTGTGCACAACTGGAGGCCATGTCAGTGCCTGACAGAACCACATCGACGGCATGTAATCCCCTATCATGTTCAATGGATGTGTATAGGGAGACCACATCAAAAGAGGCCAATACCGTATCAAAAGTCACTTTACAATCACTAATTTCACTCAAAAAACCATTAGTATCTACAATGTATGATTATGCAGATGTAGCAAAATGTCTCAGGACCTTATCTAAAAAGATGGAAGTATTACTAAAAATTGAACCCCTCCCCGACACTATAGGATGTCCAGATCCTTGTGGATCTTTGGCAAGATATATAGAAGTGGTGTCACAGGATTTTCAATCATCAAAAAATCAAAGAGTTTCTGATCAATGAGTCCATTGTACAGGGGCTCACTGATCAGGAGCCGAAGCTCATTCGAGAATTGCACAGTAGGGTCACAAGGTAATTTGGTATACACAGCTGCATCTGTTAGCTGGCGTAAAATCTCTGCCTTATATTTGATGGTATCCATTATCACTGCAGCCCCACCTTTGTCTGCACTCTTAATAGTAATAGCAGAATTTTTAGACAATTGTGTTAAAGCCTTTCTTTCAGCACTATTGAGGTTTCCCCCTCTAGATTTACAAGAATCCTTTTTCAACTGAAGAAAATCCTTTTCCACCAATTGAATATAAGCTTCAGCAAAATTGTTTTTCACAGGAGGCTGAAAATTACTTCTATTATACAGACCAACACCTTGTAAGGTGAAACCACCAGAGACCACATCATCAGACGTGGAAAGTGTCCCATGTTTATCATATCTGTGATGTCTGTTTGTGCACCTGCAGCTAAGGCACTCTGTCTTCCTGTCTGTGATGTGTGTTGGTGCACTTGAAGTCAAGGCGCTCTGTCTCCATGTCTGTGGTGTGTGTTAGTGCGCCTTGGCTTCAGGTGCACCGTCTTCATATCTGTGATGTCTGTTGGTGCACCTGCAGCTAAGGCACTGTCTTCCAGTCTGTGATGTGTGTTGGTGCACTTGAAGTCAAGGCGCTCTGTCTCCATGTCTGTGATGTGTGTTGGTGCACCTGAAGCCAAGGCACACTGTCTTCATGTCTGTGATGTGTGTTGGTGCACTTGAAGCCAAGGCGTTCTGTCTTTTCTGTGATGTGGGTTGGTGCACTTGAAGCCAAGGCAAACTGTTTTCATGTCTGTGATGTGTGTTGGTGCACTGGAAGCCAAGGCGCACTGTCTTCATGTCTGTGAAGTGTGTTGATGTACCTGCTGCCAAGGCACACTGTCTTCATATCTGTGATGTGTGTTGGTGCACCTGCAGCTAAGGCGCTCTGTCTTCATGTCTGTGATGTGTCTTGGTGCACCTGAAGCCAAGGTGCTGTTACGCGGGGCTTAGGTCAAAGAAGGCTGAAATACCCGGGGCCCCTGCGGAGTCCCTCCAACTAGGGAAAACCCTGTCTGACCCTCAACCCAGGGTTTTTGCTAATGGTGCAAATGCCTGAGCCTCCAACCTTTCCTTATCTCCTGCTCAGCCCTAAGGCCTCTTTCACACTTCCGTTTTTTACAATCAGTCAAAATCCGCCAGGTTTTGAAAAAAACGGATCCGCAATTTTTTTTTGCGAATCCGTTTTTTTCCCCATTGACTTTCATTATTGGCGGATCTTGACTGATTGCCGTCCGTTGCATCCGTTTTTGTGCGGATCCGCCATAATGTTGCTATCCGCCAACATCCTGAAAGATTTCCAAACGGAGCTTGCAACGTTTTTTTGCCCGGCGGATCCTCCAGACACTGATTTAACCCCAAATTCTGTCTGGTTGCCGGCCAAAAAAAAAAAAAAAAAATTCTCTCTCTCTCTCTCCCAGCGATTCCTTTAAATTTCCTCATTTTCCGGATCCGTCAAAAAACGTATCCTGTGCCATCCGTTCACATCAGTTAAGAACGGATCCGCTTGTCTGCCTTTTTGGCGGATTTTAACTGACACAAAAAACTGAAGTGTGAAAGAGGCCTAAGCTGAACCCTCCACCCTCCACCCAGTGAGTCGTCAAACCACCAAAGCCCACACAGTAATGACAGACAGGGAGACTCTCCCGATGATTCTTGGCGGTGATTATTTAACGCGAACTCGGCCAAGGGAAGGAATGTTGACCACTTCTCTTGGTTGTCAGACACAAAACATCGCAAATACTGCTCCAGATTTTGGTTCATGCACTCAGTTTGACCATTTGACTGCGGATGAAACGCCGACGAACGAGACAACTTGATCCCCAATCGTGAGCAAAAAGCTTTCCAAAATTTCGCCACAAACTGGGTACCCCTATCAGACACTATGTCCGACGGAACTCCGTGTAGTCTGACCACCTCCTGCACAAAAACCTGAGCCAACGTCTTCGCGTTGGGCAAGGAAGGCAACAACACAAAATGCGCCATCTTCGAAAATCGATCAACCACCACCAGGATGACCGTGTTCCCCGCCGAGGCAGGCAAGTCCGTGATAAAGTCCATGGAGATTTCTGTCCATGGCCTACTAGGTACCCCCAGAGGCTGTAGAGTGCCAGCAGGACGGGATCTGGGCGACTTGGCCCTGGCGCACGTGCTGCAAGCTGCCACGTACGAGACCACGTCCTGCTGGATCTTTGGCCACCAGAAGCGGCGCGATACCAGCTCCAAGGTGCCCCTAACCCCTGGATGACCGGCCGGGACAGAGTCGTGGTGTTCCCCCAACACCTTAAGACGAAGATGAAGGGGTACGAATGACTTGTTAGCGGGAAGTCCTGGCGGTACCTCCTCCTGGGCCTCGGCAATCTCCGCCTCTACCTCAGTCGTGAGAGCCGAGACCACTACACCTTCCTGGAGGATGGGTACCGGATCTTCCCAAGGTTCTCCCCCCCGGAAAACACCTGGACAAGGCATCCGCCTTGGTGTTTTTAGCCCCAGGACGGTAAGTCACCAGAAAGTTAAATCGAGTAAAAAACAATGCCCAGCGAGCCTGCCTGGGAGACAGACGCTTGACCGACTCCAGATAGAGCAGGTTTTTATGGTCGGTGATGACTGTGACCTGGTGGACCACCCCCTCCAAGAAGTGTCGCCATTCCTCAAAAGCCAATTTGATGGCCAACAACTCCCTGTTGCCGATATCGTAATTCCGTTCGGCAGGCGACAGCTTCTTGGAGAAGTAGGCGCATGGACGCATATTGCTCAAGGACGAGCCCTGTGACAGTACTGCCCCCACTCCCACCTCAGACGCATCGACCTCCACAGTAAAAGGTTTAGATACGTCCGGTTGCACCAGAATGGGGGCTGAAGCAAAACAGTTTTTCAGAAGCTCAAATGCACGCACCGCCACCTCAGACCAGATAGCGAGATTGGTACCTTTTCTCGTCATGTCCGTGAGCGGTTTGGCTATAGTAGAAAAATTCTTAATAAACTTCCTATAATAGTTGGCAAACCCAAGGAACCGCTGGAGCGCTTTTAGATTATCAGGCCGTTCCCATCACAGCACCGCTTGCACCTTCGCGGCGTCCATTTTAAACCCTACGGCGGACACAATATATCCCAAAAAAGGCAACTCCTGAACAAAACACGCATTTTTCAAGCTTAGCATAGAGCTTATTCTCACTGAGCAACTGTAACACCTGCCTGACATGCTCTAAATGAGTGTCCCGGTCGCTCGAATAAATGAGGATATCATCCAGGTACACAATCACAAATTTCCCCAGCACATGAGCGAATACATCATTTATGAAATGTTGGAAAACAGCAGGCGCGGTTGTCAACCCAAATGGCATAACTAGGCTTTCAAAATGACCCTCAGGGGTATTAAACGCCATCTTCCACTCATCCCCCTGACGGACCCTTATGAGGTTGTACGCCCCCCTGAGGTCAAGTTTGGAAAACCACTTCGCACCAGCCACCTGGTTGAACAAATCAGGGATCAGAGGCATCGGGTAGGGGTCACGGACCATAATCTGGTTTAACTCCCGGAAATCCAGACACGGGCGTAACCCCCCATCTTCTTAATGAAGAAAAACCCCGCTGCTACAGGCGAGGATGAAGGCCGGATGTGCCCTTTACTTAGACTCTCCGCGATGTAGTCTTTAAGAGCTTGTCTCTCTGGACCAGAAATACTAAACATCCTAGCCTTTGGCAATTTGGCCCCGGGTTTTAACCTAATCACACAGTCATAGGTTCGATGTGAAGGTAGTACTGAGCAACCCCTCTCAGAGAATACGTCCGCAAAATCCAGCAATGCCTCCGGAAGGCTGGACTTCACGGCGGACACACATGTGGCCAAGCAATTTTCCTGGCAGAAACCACTCCACTGGACTATGTCCTGGGTTCTCCAGTCAATCACCGGGTTGTGCTTGGACAACCATGGGAAACCCAGGACCATTTGTGCTGGGAGATTATTGAGTACCCTACATGTAACCCACTCAGAATGTAGGACCCCAATGTGGAGTTTAACCTCAGCTACAAACTCAGTAATCTCCCCCTGTGGGAGGGGAGCGGCATTAATGGTAACCACGCAAATAGGATGAGGGAGTTTTTCGATCTTAAAACCGGCCGTGCGTGCAAACTCCTCATCCATGAGATTGGTAGTGGAACCGCTATCCACAAACACTGATATTGGTAGCTCTCTGCCCGCAATAATAACCCTGGCAGGGAGCATACATTGAGATACCATCATGGAGGATATGCATACGCTCATTTGGGTCTCCTCCATACCCTCTGAGCTTACCAGTTTTCCGCCGGTGCGACCTTCTTAGGTAGCACAGGACAAGCATTTACATAATGATCTCTTTTACCACAGTAAAAACATGCTCCTTGCTTCCTGAACCCAGGAACGCGACGCTTAACATGTGATACCCCAGCGATTTGCATAGGTTCCGTGGGCTCACCTGCAGCAACCACACTTGCACCCCTGCTTTCCCCCAGGGGCAGCGTCTCCTGCGCCCCCTGACGCAAACGGCGATCAATACGAATAACCAAACTCATGGCAGACTCTAACGATGCAGGAGTCTCATACATCAGGAGGGCCTGTTTAACTCTTCCTGAAACCCCATGAATAAACTGACTCCGCAGCGCTGGGTCATTCCACTGTGTGTCTACTGCCCAACGGCGAAATTCTGAACAATAGTCTTCCGCCATACGTTCCCCCTGACGGAGGGCGCGGATTTTAGATTCTGCTAGAGCCAATCTGTCGGGATCATCATAAATGAGCCCGAGTGTTGAAAAAACATTCTCAACCGAATGAAACGTAGCAGAGTCAGCTGGTAAGGAAAACGCCCATGCTTGGGGGTCCCCACTCAGTAAGGATAACACCAGACCCACCCGCTGAGCCTCATTACCTGAGGAGACAGGGCGCATGCGAAAGTATAACTTGCAGGCCTCCCGAAAGATGACAAATTTGCTGCGTTCCCCAGCAAATCATTCAGGCAGCGGAATCTTCGGCTTTGCACCTGCAGAAGCCGCTTGCACATTAGCTACAACCAAGCCCTGCTGCTGAACTGCCCCTTCCACTCGGTGACCTGTAAGGACAGCACCGCCAACTAGCGGTTTATGGAAGTCATGGAATCCATGGACTACCAAAATATTGTCGGCCGATTATAATGTTACGCGGGGCTTAGGTCAAAGAAGGCTGAAATACCCGGGGCCCCTGCGGAGTCCCTCCAACTAGGGAAAACCCTGTCTGACCCTCAACCCAGGGTTTTTGCTAATGGTGCAAATGCCTGAGCCTCCAACCTTTCCTTATCTCCTGCTCAGCCCTAAGCTGAACCCTCCACCCAGTGAGTCGTCAAACCACCAAAGCCCACACAGTAATGACAGACAGGGAGAACTTAAACCGCACCGCGCCGCATACACACAGGACAATACCGTAATGTGAACAGGGCAAAACAAAACACAAATATAGGAAGGCGAAAAGGTAACAACGGATCATACGCCACCAGCTACGAATTTCTCTCTCCAACACCTCCTCTCCAGACCGGAACCACTTCGCATAAAACACAAGCTATAATCGGCAACGCCCATAGGCCAGCACAACTATTTTAAGACCGTGGGCGTGACCAAACATCCCACCTGATTTCCAGCTAGATTAACCCCCAATAACCTGAGTAAAATCAAGCCGGCGCCACTGAGGCTATAGTGGACGGAGATGGAACTACCGCTGCCTGCCGGACGCTGTGGTGTGAATAGCGTCCGACATGACAGGTGCACTGTCTTCATGTATGTGATGTATGTTGGTGCACCTGCAGCTAAGGCTCACTGTCTCCTTGTCTGTGATGTGTGTTGGTGCACTTGAAGCCAAGGCTCACTATCTTCATGTATGTGATGTGTGTTGGTGCACCGGAAGCCAAGGCCCTCTGTCTCCATGTCTGTGATGTGTGTTGGTGCACCTGAAGCCAAGGTGCACTGTCTTCATGTCTGTGATGTGTGTTGGTGCACCTGCAGCTAAGGCTCCCTGTCTCCTTGTCTGTGATGTGTGTTGGTGCACTTGAAGCCAAGGCTCACTATCTTCATGTATGTGATGTGTGTTGGTGCACCGGAAGCCAAGGCCCTCTGTCTCCATGTCTGTGATGTGTGTTGGTGCACCTGAAGCCAAGGCCCTCTGTCTCCATGTCTGTGATGTGTGTTGGTGCACTTGAAGCCAAGGCTCACTAACTTCATGTATGTGATGTGTGTTGGTGCACCGGAAGCTAAGGCCCTCTGTCTCCATGTCTGTGATGTGTGTTGGTGCACCTGAAGCCAAGGTGCACTGTCAACATGTCTGTGATGTGTGTTGGTGCACCGGAAGCTAAGGCGCTCTTTCTTCATGTCTGTGATGTGTGTTGGTGCACTTGAAGCCAATGCTCACTAGTATGTGATGTGTGATGGTGCACCTGAAGCCAAGGCCCTCTGTCTCCATGTCTGTGATGTGTGTTGGTGCACCTGAAGCCAAGGTGCACTGTCTTCATGACTGTGATGTGTGTTGGTGCACCTGCAGCTAAGGCTCCCTGTCTCCTTGTCTGTGATGTGTGTTGGTGCACTTGAAGCCAATGCTCACTATCTTCATTTATGTGATGTGTGATGGTGCACCTGAAGCCAAGGCCCTCTGTCTCCATGTTTGTGATGTGTGTTGGTGCACCTGAAGCCAAGGCGCACTGTCTTCATATCTGTGATGTGTGTTGGTGCACCTGAAGCCAAGGTGCTCTGTCTCTATGTCTGTGATGTGTGTTGGTGCACCTGAAGCCAAGGTGCACTGTCTTCATGTCTGTAATGTGTGTTGGTGCACTTGAAGCCAAGGCTCACTATCTTCATGTATGTGATGTGTGTTGGTGCACCTGAAGCTAAGGCCCTCTGTCTCCATGTCTGTGATGTGTACTGGAGCACCAGAAGCCAAGGCGCACTGTCTTCATGTCTGTGATGTGTGTTGGTGCACCTGCAGCTAAGGCGCTCTGTCTTCATGTCTGTGATGTGTGTTGGTGCACTTGAAGCCAAGGCAAACTGTTTTCATGTCTGTGATATGTGTTGGTGCACCTGCAGCTAAGGCGCTCTGTCTTCATGTCTGTGATGTGTGTTGGTGCACTTGAAGCCAAGGCACTCTGTCTTCTTGTCTGTGATGTGTGTTGGTGCACTTGAAGCCAAGGCGCACTGTCTTCATGTATGTGATGTGTGTTGGTGCACCTGAAGCCAAGGCCCTCTGTATCCATGTCTGTGATATTTGTTGGTGCACCTGCAGCTAAGGCGCTCTGTCTTCTTGTCGGTGATGTGTGCTGGTGCACTTGAAGCCAAAGCTCATTGTCCTTGTTCTGTCCTCACTAAATGAAGCAGACTTCAGGTAGCTTATACAGGCAGCTAAACCGCTATACCGGGGTCCAATAAGGAGACTGTAGGTTGAATCTTTGTTTTATTGAACGTGGTGGTATATTGGCGCGATGAAACTACAAACAAAAAACATATATAAACACCGAGTCAATACAGGGTACAACAGGGATACATATCATACCTAATACATTATGAATCAAATCTGCACTACTAGCTGAGCAGGGGAAAACTAACTAGGCATGCTAATATGGGACAGATATTAGATACAGGAAGCGTGATTACATACCAGTGATGCTGTCACAAGGGGAGAAAAGATATGAGATGCTTTCAGGATGCAGGCTGAGAGAAAATGGAGAACTGGAGGGAAAATGGAGGCTGGACTAACCATAGTCCTTTGAAAAGCTTACCAGGGTGCCTTGCAACCTTACCAGAATGCATTGCGAACGTAGGGAAATGTGAAAATGAAAGTAAAACACACAATAATACTGTGGTTATGACTCTGGTTACTAGATGGAGCCAGAAAACACTGAAAACGTTTAATAAGCAGATAATCAGGGATTCTGAATTAAATGTCGGAGACAGAACAGTCTTCATGTATGTGATGTGTGTTGGTGCACCTGAAGCCAAGGCGCTCTGTCTCCATGTCTGTGATGTGTGTGTTGGTGCACCTGAAGCCACAGCACACTGTCTTCATGTCTGTGATGTGTGTTGGTGCACTTGAAGCCAAGGCTCACTGTCTTCATGTCTGTGATGTGTGTGTTGATGCACCTGAAGCCAAGGCACACTGTCTTCATGTCTGTGATGTGTGTTGGTGCACTTGAAGCCAAGGCTCACTGTCTTCATGTCTGTGATGTGTGTGTTGGTGCACCTGAAGCCAAGGCACACTGTCTTCATGTCTGTGATGTGTGTTGGTGCACCTGAAGCCAAGGCACACTGTCTTCATGTCTGTGATGTGTTTTGGTGCACCTGAAGCCAAGGCACACTGTCTTCATGTCTGTGATGTGTGTGTTGGTGCACCTGAAGCCAAGGCACACTGTCTTCATGTCTGTGATGTGTGTTGGTGCACTTGAAGCCAAGGCTCACTGTCTTCATGTCTGTGATGTGTGTGTTGGTGCACCTGAAGCCAAGGCACACTGTCTTCATGTCTGTGATGTGTGTGTTGGTGCACCTGAAGCCAAGGCACACTGTCTTCATAATCTGTGATGTTTCATTGGCTGTAAGCCATAATCATCAATATTAACAGAAATAAACCCTTGAAATAGATCACTCTGTACTGACTCCATATAATATATAGATATGAGATTCACTCTTTGTATTGAAGAACTGAAATAAATTAACTTTTTGATAATATTCTAATTTAGTGAGAAGCACTTGTATAAAGTGCATAGTTATTAGCAGCCGGCAAGGTAAAAAAAAAAGTCAAGCATTGGGAGGAAATATTCATATACAGTTGATATATAGGTGGCAATGTGCCTTGTAGTGTCAGTCTAGATCTTGAAGCAATGGCGTTCCTGTGTGTAGAAAAAAGGTTGTTTCAACTGTAAACTCGTGGTGTCAGTCCGGATCCTCAGGCAATGATATGCCTGCTTGCAGAAAAGTGAGGTTAGTGAGCAGTGCCCCGGCTGGTGGCAAACACTGTGCGAGTTTCCAGGGAACAGCTGATAGACGCTGGGGCAGAGGAGAGTGTTTATGACGTCTCCTACAGACCCCCAGTTGTCATGCCAACCCTTTGGTGTTCCGCGGTAATGTGACAGGGGCTCCAATGGGCGTGGTTTGTGAAATGTTGTTGACAAAGATTAACAGTGTAAAGAAAAAACTAAAAAAAAACATTCTTAATTCATAACTGTAAGTACAGATATAGTGCCTCATAAAGTCTCAATCGATAGAGACGACTCTCACTTATACTGGAAAAACAAGAGGAAAACAGAGTCCAGATCCATCTAAAAAATGCAAATTTTATTGTAAGTAAACAGGCACATAATAGAGAAACAAGACAAGAGATTAACAGTGGTATTTAAAATGTTAACAGCCGCGGGTGGATATTGATTTCACCCACGGCTGTTATGGTCGTATGACAGCTGATCAGATCAGCTGTCATGTGCTTGAAAACGTGCTGGCTCAGTGATTGAGCTTGCATCAAAGGGGGATACACGACCTATGAGGTACCTATACGTCATAGGTCATGAAGGGGTGAACAGCAAACTTATTGTTTTCTCTGACTAATAAATAGCCTATAATTGTTATATTTAATTGTTTTTTATTTGCAGAATTCACATCGCCCCCTGGTCTTGCGCACAGCTGATGTGCAGCGTGCTCTGTCTCAAACAGACATTTCTCAAATGTGGAAAAGTGATTTAATGCCTATGCTTATTGAGAGGTTTTCTGGATCACCAGGGAATTTTGCAGTTCGACAAGTAAGTAATGCATTATACATATATTAAAATACGTTACAGGAGTTCTCGATAACCAATTCAAAATTAAAATCAATATCAAAGTTATACTAGCCTATTTATTAAAGATCAGATTTGGTTGCTGGATGCAAATCTAGTGTTTCGATTCCCAGATTTTTTGTCCCAGAGACAGTGATATGACTAGACCATCCTGAGCAGAATTGTAGCAAACAATAATGCTCACAGGAGACAGTCCTTACCATAGGATACATAGTAACTACAAAATGGTTACTCTTTGCATCTGTTCCCTTTAGTAACATGAACACATCCACACAAAATTACCCCATACCAACAGTCACATCAACACAAAATTACCCCATACCAACAGTCACATCAACACAGAATTACCCCATACCAACAGTCACATCCACACAGAATTACCGCATACCAACAGTCACATCCACACAGAATTAATAATAGTAATAATTTTATTTCTATAGCAGCAACATATTTCGCAGCACTTTACATTTCAGAGGGACTTGTACAAACAATAGACATTACAGCATAACAATAGACACATAGCTCAACAGATACCAAGAGGAATGAAGGCCCTGCTCGCAAGCTTACAATCTATGAGGAAATAGTGGAGACACGAAAGGTGGATGGTAACAATTGCTTTCGTTGTTCGGACCAGCCACAATGTAGGAAATCAGGTGTTCATGTAATGCTGCATGAACTGGTTATCAGCCAGAATATGTAAAAGTACAGACACAGAGGGCTATTAAATGCATCATGCGTATGAGAACATGATATGAGGAAACTGGTTATGGTAAAAATTTTGAATAGGCAACACAGTTAGATTAATGTGTTGAGGCGGTAGGCCAATTAGAAGAAATGCGTTTTTAGTGCACGCTTAAAACTGTGGGTATTGGGGATTAATCGAATTAACCTGGGTAGTGCATTCCAAAAAATTGGTGAAGCACGTGAAAAGTCTTGGAGATGGGAGTGGGAGGTTCTGTTAATTGAGGATGTTAACTTCAGGTCATTGGCAGAATGGAGGGCATGGGTAGGGTGGTAGACAGATGAGGGAGGAGATGTAGGGTGGTGCTGAGCCATCGAGTGCTTTGTGGGTGAGGGTAATAAGTTTATACTGAATTCTGGAGTGGATGGATAACCAGTGTAACGACTGGCACAAGGTAGAGGCTTTGGTGTAATGGTTGGTGAGGAATACGATCCTAGCTGCAGCATTCAAGACAGATTGGAGAGGGAAGAGTTTGTTAAGAGGTAGAATGATTATAGAGAATTACCGCATACCAACAATCACATCCACACAGAATTTCCCCATTCCAACAGTCACATGCACACAGAATTACCTCATACCCACAGTCACATCCACTCAGAATTACAGCATACCAACAGTTACATCCACACAGAATTGCAGTATATAGTATAAGCATTCTCGCAGGTTGAAGACTCTTACAGTGACTGAGAAATAATTAAAAAAAATAAAGATAACATGTTTTAAAAAATAAAAAAATATATACGGTATATACTCGTGTATAAGCCGAGTTTTTCAGCACATTTTTTGTGCTGAAAATGCCCCCCCTCGGCTTATACACGAGTCACTTGTCCGGAAAGTCGGTGGGGGAGGGGGAGTGGTAGAGCAGCAGGTCACAGAAGGCACAAGCTGGCGCCTGCGGCTGTAACTGTGCCCGCTGCTAAAGAGAAATGAATATTCATTTCTCTTATAGCAGCGCACAGTGACAGCCGCCAGCTTCCAGAAGACATCCTACTCAAAAGTGTGCCCTCACAGCATCTCGGTGGTCCGGCACCTTCGCAGCATTTCGAAGGTTCTGGCTTCCAGCAGCTCTTTCGGTTCGATCACGCAGCACCGCTCGCTCATTAAGGCAATGAATATGCACGTGTCTCCACTCCCATAGGCGTGGAGCGCATATTCATTACCTTAATGAGCGGTGCCACACCACGTGATTGCGCCAGAAGTGCTGCTGGAAGCCAGAACCATCGAGATGCTGTGAAGGCGCCGGCACCACTGAGATGCTGCGAAGGCATGCTGGAGGGTGAGTAGGATAGGGGATAAGAAGCCATGCATACGGGATGGGGGAGCCACATGTAGCAGGACAAGGATGGGGGAGCCATGCATACAATGACAGGGACCGGGGAGTCATGCATACAATGACAGGGACCGGGGAGCCATGCATACCAGGACAGAGCTGGGGGAGCCATGCATACCAGGACAGCGATGGGGGAGCCATGCATACCAGGACAGGGACGAGGGAACCATGCATACCAATACAGGGATGGAGGAGCCATGCATACCAGGACAGCGATGGGGGAGCCATGCATACCTGGACATGGACGGGGAAGCCGTGCATACCAGGACAGGGATGAGGGGACAATGCATACCCAGCTTATACTCGAGTCGATAAGCTTACCCAGTTTTCCGTGGCAAAATTAGGTGCCTCGTAGTGATGAGCGAGTATACTCGTTGCTCGGGTTTTCCCGAGCATGCTTGGGTGTCCTCCGAGTATTTTGGCGTGCTCGGAGATTTAGTTTTCGTCATCTCAGCTGCATGATTTGCGACTGCTAGACAGCTTGAATACATGTGTGGAATGCCTGTTTAGGGAATTCCCACATGTATTCAGCCTGTCTACAAGTCGCAAATCATGCAGATGAGATGGTGAAACTAATTCTCCAAGCACGCCAAAATACTCGGAGGACACCTGAACATGCTCGGGAAAACCTGAGGAACGAGTATACTCGCTCATCACTAGTGCCTTGGCTTATACTCAGGTCGGCTTATACTCAAGTATACACGGTATGTGTAAAAAGAAAAGAAAATCATCCTCTTTTCTCTAGTTAAAAATAGGGAAAATATTTGGTATTGCTGTGTTCATAAAAGTGAAATAATTAAGCCAATTGGTAGATGCTGTCAAGGGAAATAAATCAAGACGCCAGAATTGAAGATGGGTTGTTACTAGTGATAAGCTAAAATACTCGGAGGACACCCGAGCATGCTAGGGAAAACCCGAGCAACGAGTATACTCGCTCATCACTAGTTGTCACATCACATTCCCTGAAAAATGTAATAAGCAATCAAAGTATTTTATGTACACAAAGTTGGTATCAATAAAATTGCAGCTCACCGTGCAAAAAACAAGACCTCACTCAGCCCCATTAACAGAAAAATAAGCAAACAAACAAGTCCTCACACGTCTATATCTGTGAAAAAATAAGGGTTACGGCTCTTGGAAGAAGACAAGGAAAAAACGAAAGTGAAAAAACGAACAATTCCCTGGTCCTTAAAGAGTTAAGTAAGTACATATCTTATATCCTGAGTGATGAACACTGGCATGCAGGTCATGAGTTAGTACAGCTGCCTGGTCTGTGTAATAGCCTGAAGACATCTGTATACAGCAGTAAGAGCCCGCCCTGCTAGAGGGTAGGTTCCTATAGTAAAACAATCAGATAAGAATGGTGACTAATGGTGCTCGAGCACTAAAATGCTCGGTACTTGAATCAAGCAGGTCGGACTGCTCGATGTTTGACTGGAGTAACTAGTATAAGGGGAAGTGAATGGAAATCTCAAGCATTTTTCTGGCAGACCCTCCTGAAATGGAAGGAAAAAGTGCTCAAATTGCATAGGCATAACATGGGGAAGACCCCTAGACGCATCTCTGACTCTCAGGGTTACTGCTGGGAGCAATGTTGACAGAGTATTACAACACTTTTATAGACTGACAATAAAACATACCAAACTGAAGATAAAATGGATTTTACAGGAAAAAAATATTAGGAAAAAATATTTCTTGTGTAATGACTTGTACATACAGCAAAATTAAAAAGGGAGAAAAACTGCCTCCTCTACCCTTTAGGCTATGTTCACACATAACGTTTTTGCATTCTCATTGCTTTCAATTGGTGAAATATGCTGCAAAAACGCTGAGAGAATTGACATGCTCCTTCTTTTAAAAATGCAGCACTTTTCCATTTCAGTCAGGAAAGAAAAGGAATTGCATGCATGAGATTTCTGAAATCTTTTGCCATTTGTAAACCTGTGACACATATTCACAAGAATTCAGCTGGAAAATAAACCTTCTTCTGGACTCTTCATATGTGCCTCTTACAGTCGAGTTAAAACTATCTGAGGACATTATTATGTGTGAGTATGGTGTAAAAAAAGACAGTTTAGAAATGGTGTCTCACAGCGCCCTATGCTTGCAGCTTAGTAATGCAGTTAGAATAGTCTCAGATCTCAGAGATCTCTTTTATATAAATATATATATATATATATATATATATATATATATATATATATATATATATATATATAAAAATAAAAGTGTGGTCAATACAAAAGATTGACACAAGCTTACAAAGAACTAGGGGGCACTCATTAGGGTATGTGCACACATTGCGGATTTGTGTGCGGATTTTTCCACGCGGGATCTGCAGAATCCGCAGATCAAAATGCCTGCGGATTTCCTGCGGATTTCTAGCAGATTTAGTGTGGATTTCTCCTGCATTTTTACACCTGCAGATTCCTATAATGGTATGGGTGTGAAAACGCTGCGGAATCCGCACAAAGAATTGACATGCTGCGGAAAATAAACTGCTGCGTTTCTGCAGCATGTGTACAGTGGTTTTTGTTTCCCATAGGATAACATGGTACTCTGCATGAACTGGAAAACTGCTGCGGATCCGCAGTGCCAAATCCGCTGTGTGCACATACCCTTATATATAGGTGGAAGTAAAAGTCAGGTGTCTCACATCTTCTTAACAATCAATACCCCATAGATTCTCTATGAGGTAAAGGTCAGATGAGTTTGCTTGCCAATCAAGCACAATGATACTGTTGTTTTTAAACCAGGAATTGGGACTTTTGGCAGTGTGGACAGGTACCAAGTCCTACTGGAGAATGAAATTTCCATCTCCAGAAAGTTTGTCGACAGAGGGAAGCATGAAGTGCTCTAAGATTTCCTGGTAAACGGCTGCGCTGACTTTGGTCTTAATAAAAAAATATATAAAGTGCTCTCAGTGAGAGAAACAAAATAGGAATCTTGTGGGTATGATACCTTTTAATGGCTAACAAATAATAGTGAATGTTGTTACAAAGCAAGCTTTCGGGACTGCTTACGTCCCTTCATCAGGCTGATATGACAAAATATTTGAAGAAACCTTATTTATATACAGTTTAAAGCACAACATTTCAATAAACAAACAATGAGCTTGAAGAGAGAATCCTTAATTACACAGTGGACCTACACCAGCAGATGACATGGCTCTCCCAACCATCATTGGTTGTGGATAGAAATGAGCGACTTTGCCTTTTTTTTGGGTCGAGTCGGGTTTCATGAAACCCGACTTTCGCAAAAGTCGGGTCGAACGAAATCGGCCGATTATCGTGAAAAGTCGAAGGCCGACTGAAACACAAAACCCAATGCAAGTAAATGGGGAAGAAAAGTCGGCAGTGAGTGGAGGACAGGAAACACACCTACAGTGCCCATTTTAATGCCAAAAACATCAATTCTTATTACTTAAGCTTGTCAACCTTAATTTACTTTATAATAATAGTTAGGCATTGAAAACTGGGGGTTATTTGGCTAAAGTTGTGGGGGGGGGTAGGGCTAGCTCCAGATTTTCATGGGCCCAGGGCCAAAGAGTGTCAATGGGCTCCTTTAACACATGCCACAATTCATGATACTCTGATACGGCAGAGAAATAGCGGTATAGTACAATGAAAAATACTTCACTTCTTACATCTCATGACTGATATCCATTTTAAATTCTCCAATAGCTCCAAAAACGGACAGTATATTACTCCATACAGTATTATGGCCACCGCATAGTGCGCTATACAGAGTAATGAGGCCCATATATTTCTCCATACAGAATCACTGGTCCCATATAATGTTCCATACAGTATATGATGAGCTCCACATAATGCTACAGTATATGTTGGTCCCCATCGATGAAGCTCCACTGTCTTATGGGCCCAAATAATGCTCCATATATAATGGGCCCCATTTCTAATGCTCCAGTGTATAATGGGCCCTGTAAATGCTGCTCCAGTGTCTGATGTCCACCTTTGGAATGCTCCAGTGTATGGTGGGCCCCATATATCATTCTCCAGAGTATAGTGCTCCCCAAATATTGCTCCCAACCTTTAAAACAATTAAATAAGTCTCCTCGCTAGGGAATCCCTGTACTAGTCTGGACACCTCGCCATCCCCATCTTCCATCTCTCTGCACTTGGACTGTTTAGGTAGAGGGCGTACAGACATGATGTCATCGCGCTCTTTGACCAGAATGTCACTGTCAGGAAACGCGGAAGACATCACGGCGGTGGAGCAGGGAGAGGTAAGTATTTCAACTTTGCAAGTGCTGTGATCCTGAGCAAGCAGGGGGGGCCCACTCGTTGGCGACAGCACTGGCACAGGGCCCCTCATAGTACGGCGGTGTGTCTGACGGCGGGTGGGCCCTTGGGCCCTCCCACCGGCAGAGACACTTTTGCGTACTATGAGGTGCCCTGTGCCAGTGCCATCGCCCATGAGTATGCCCCCCCACCTGCTCAAGGAACCTGCACTTTCATCTGCATCTTCCTCTTTGTCACCGTGTAAGGTGGTATAGTATGCGGGAAGGGGAACCTGAGTTTCATCAGGGTCAGATTCTGGCTGTGTAGAGTGCGAGGGGAATGTAGTGGTCTGGATCAATGTACCAGCAGAATCATCTAGCAGTGGCTGGGCATCAGTGCACTTGTGGCGTCCCCAGGAGTATGGTCGCCACAGTGGCATTACCTTCCTACTAGGGAGTGTGATGTCATGCTTGGGAGCAACGAAGGATCTCTCTAGCAGTTAAACCAACACACAACACTGTTCCCACACCAGGCCAGCACGGAGAGCTCTGAACCTGACTGCTGAGGAGCTGCTCTCTGTGGTCGGGAGGAGGGAAGTTAGGGCAGTCTGTGAAGGGAAGGGGAAGTGTGTGGATGTGAGAAGGGGAGCTGGAGGATGAGCAGAGTTAAGGCTCACTCCTAGCTGGAGGGTATGGTCCGGATTCCGGTCTCCGAGTTTGTAGGGACACTGACAGTCCTGCAGCAGAAACCGGAGGAAGTAGCAGCTGTAAATGCTCTGTTCCCAACTAAGGCTCGGAGGCCCCAGCAGTGACTTGTGTGAGCCAGAAGGAAAAGGCTACGGCTGCATGCCATATGAGAAAGTTTCAAAAGAGAGTCAACAGGGGGAACTTCAGTGAACTCAGTACTGCGAGTACCTCAGATAAGCGCTAGAACGGAGGCCACACTACCTATCTGCAGAGAGAGAATTCCTAATTTGCTTCCAGGCTGACCAACTCCTTCTTCATCTGTACTCTGGGTCCTGTACGGCACTTACCAAGTACAGATAAAGGAACTGCACAACTGTGTCTGTCATTTTTCTCCTGCGCCTGGCGCACGGCTCTGCTACATCTTACACTGCACACCATCTACCAACTCTTTCATCTGCCCTGCGACTACGGCCCTACCTGTGCAGGGCTTCTACATCTTAGCTGCACCACAACATCTGTCCCAGAGAAGCGACACTGCAGCGCTGGTCAATCTGATCAGAAACCACAGGTGGTGTCACGTATCATTCACCTATAAATGTTATTCACCCCTTTGCTTGGACGTCCAGGTCCATGGACCGGGTCACCACCACCGTGACACATCCCTCTGAGACACCGGCCTGTTACCGATTAACCCCACTGCCCTGGCTGGCCACCCACACTCCATGTCAGATTCATCTTAGACTGGGGAATTCACGATTTGACTTGATAACCCAGGCATGGTATGTGGGAAAGAGCTACATGGACTAATGTGAAATGTGGCCTGCTGCATCATTCACTTTTGGTGGGGGTGAAGGACACAAGGAAAGGGGTTCTTCCTGACCAGGAGCCAGCACTTGACGACTCAGTGCTTGCAATTTTTGAAACTTCAGAAGAGGAGGGCATATTTGCTGGAGTCTGTTTCGGCAATGTAAGCCAAAACCAGTTCCTGATGCTCCGACTTTAAAAGCGGTTAACCTACTCCCAGAAAAGGTAGCCTTCCAGGCGTTCCAGAGCCAGACCATGACGCAGGCTCAACACCTCCTGCCTTAGCTGCTATTGTGCTTTTGCCACTACCAGCAGATGCACCACCACCATCAGTACCAGCTGCCCCCCCCACGCCCACGTCCGTGGCCTCTTCCACCATACTTCCAAATTTTGGATAAAATGTACCCAAAATAACATCAGATATATGGTACTGTATCAGAAGCGTACAGCTCTATACAGTTAAAGGATAATTGTCAAGTTCTCTATATATTTCATGAGTCACACAGAAACGCTCACAGGCTCAGTATGGATTAGACAAGAATATAAAAAGTAGAAAAAGGGTACAGTATCATCAGATACCAGGTATATATAGTATAGTTTAAACATTCTAAATCTCCGTATATACTCCGTATATATTTCAGGAGGCAGACACAGACACTCTCAGGCTCAGTATGGATTACAACACAATATAAAAAGCCGTAAAACGGTAATGGATCTGAAGCGTACAGCTGTACACAGTGTAGGGGTCATTGTCAATCTCAGTCTTTATTTCCACAGTCAGAAACAGACTCTCACTTGGTCAGTTTGGATTAGACCAGAATATAAAAAGCAGTAAATGGGTAATGTATCACAAGCGTAGAGCTGTATACAGTGTTGGGGTAATTTTTAAATCTACATATAAATTGCAGGAGTAACCCACAGACTCTCACACGCTCAGGATGGATCACACCACAATATAAAAAGAAGATCTGCAAGAAATAATCACACATGTGGGCTAATGTTCCAGGTGTCAATGATACACTTAGAGTGGTGGGTGGAGGAAGACTTCCTGGCAGAAAGGGTACAGTATCACCAGATACCAGGTATATATAGCATAGTTTAAACATTAAAAATGTACGTAAATATATCAGGAGTAGTGTTGAGCCACCCCGCTAGTGTTCGAGTTCGGTTCGGTTCGTCGAACACAAGGCAAGTTCGTCGAATGTTCGTCGAACGTTCGACGAACACCGTCGAGCCCCATTGAAAACAATGGCAGCCAAGCACAAACACATACAAACACATAGAAAACAATTACAAAACACCTTAAAAGGTGTCCCAAAGCAGAAAAAATGCTCAGAAGACAAAAATAACATATGGAAAAGGGCAACTACATATAGAAAAGAGGTGGAGGAGTAAAAGGAGGAGGAGGAGACACAGATATAGGCATGTCATGCCCTTATAAAGTCAAGAAAGGCTGGACTAAAAATCTAAAATAAATTAAAAATCTAAAATTCTAAAATCGAAGACGATCATGTACCGTTGGACTTCCCACCATAAATTATGCCAACTGCCGATCGGGCGGCGTTATTCCCATGACCATCCAAACAGCGTCCATGAAGGCAAAGTGTTTGGTTTCCGGGGGCAGTATGGTTGCAAAGCTGAACCTTAAAGGTCCTGCTTACTAGAGGGACACGCGAGGCTCTGGCACGCGAGATCGAGCAATAACAGGTCTGTAATGCCCTTATATGTCCGGGGCTGCATGCGCGCTACACTGAAAGGACCAGCGTGTGTCGCTTACAGGTGCAGATAACCCGCTGAACCCGTTAGTGATGGGGATCTGGGATTCCAATTCTTCCCCGCGAACGAGGATTTCCCAGTACGTGCAGGTCAACCGGAATTCCAGAATTAGGCCTAACCGGCATTCCAGAAAGAATGTGAAAAAATGTATTGTCCAAACCACAGGTGCTGTAGCTTGCTTAACAGCTGGGCTCCTCTGCTGAGTAGCACGCAGTTCTTGCATAAACAGGCGGCATAGCTTGGTTCACGGGTGGGCAACTCTGCTGAGTAGCAGACAGTGCTTACATAAACAGGCGGCATAGCTAGGTTCACGGGTGGGCTTCTCTGACACAGTTACTAGGCCCAAAGTATTAACTGGGCTAAATGCAGTAAAGAACTGTTTTTTTCATAAACAGGCGGCAGAGCTAGGTTCATGGGTGGGCTCCTCTGCTGAGTAGCAGACAGTGCTACAAGGCCCAATAGGATTTTCTGGACAAGATGCGGTAAAAAATGACTAGAAATACACACGGTGTAGCTCCTTGACAGGTGCACTACACCGCTGGCTACCAGACACTGCTACTATGCCATGAAACTGTCTATTAACATTTAAAACCATTATTAATGTGAAAATAAAGTTACACTTTTGGTGAACGAAGCGTTCTTGAACGGAACCTCGAACAGCCGAATTTTAAGCAAAGTTTTTGAGTTCGACGTACGGCTCGAACACTGCCCAAAACAGCTCGAATTTGAACTTGGCGAACAGGTCGACTCGAACACCGCTCATCTCTAATCAGGAGGCAGACTCAGACGGTCTCAGGCCCAGTATGGATTCGACAAGATTGTAGAAAGTTGAGAAAGGGTATAGTATCACCGGATAACAGGTATATATGGCATAGTTTAAACATTAAAAATCTCCGTGTATATTTCCGTAGTCAGACAAAGACACTCACAGCCTCACTATGGATTAGACAAGAATCTAAAAAGTAGAAAAAGGGTAATGTATTCGAAGCGTACACCAGTATACACTGTTGGGGTATTTTTCAATCTTCATATATATTTCAGTCTCAGTAAGACAGTCCAGACTCTCCGCAAGAGGAAACAAGATGGATACAAGTACAGACGGAAAGTCGAGTGATTGCAGAAATTTTGGAATTACTAATCACGGGAAAAACTCCCGGGTGAATTCTCAGAGGCGATGCTGACCCTCAATTACTTTGTCTGTGGAGACAGCGAAAACAGTTCTTGTGAAGAAAGGTTTGCTGTATCGCAGTACCGTGGATCCCATCACCGTTACTCATCTCCATCAAATTTTGATCACAGGGAGAGATGTAGACATTGTCCTCACTGCCTATCACGATCTGTCAGGTAACTTTGGAGTGCAAAAGACAGAAGCCACAGGCCATAGGCGATTCTATTGGATTGGCATGAGAGGACACATTTAATAATGTGGGCAGGAATGTCACACGTCTGTGAGTAGGAAAACCATGAAAGCTGTTGATAAACCACCACTGCATCTCATTGTGAGTCGACGTCCGTAACAAATGGAAGCCATTGATCGTCTGAAGATAGAGCCCAGCTGGACAGGGCATAGCTACATCTTAACCATCATCTATCAGTTCACCAAATTTGTATTGGCAGTCCCAGTGAAGGATTTAACAGCCCAGACTACACAGCGGTGGAGCAGGGAGAGGTAAGTATTGCAAGTGCTGGGGCCCTGAGCAAGCAGGGGGGGCCCACTCGTGGGCGGCGGTACTGGCACAGGGCCCTTCATAGTATGCCGGTGTGTCTGACGGTGGGTGTGCACCCCCACTGTCAGAGACACTTGATTGTACTATGAGGGACCCTGTGCCAGTGCCGCCGCTCAAGAGTAGGCCCACCCACGTGTCCAGGGCAACGGCACTCGCACGGGTGCGTGCGCCAGGTGGTGACCCCGGCCCTGGGGGGGAGGCAGCCCAGTTAGGGAGGTTGAAAAAATGGCATATGTTGATGTTGGACATTCAGCAGCTGAAAATGCAGGAATTGGAAAAGTCAGAGGAAGAGGAGGACAAAAGCGAGCCATTTTACTGGCAACCTACATGTCAGCAGGGGAAGGTGGGACAAAATCCTTTGAAACCCATGCACAGTTCATTTCAATGAAGGTTAGATCATCAACATTTTGGGTCGACAGACGGGTCCTTTTTTCTGTCTGGATTTATCCAGCAGCACTGAAGACTCTTTCGGATAGCACACTAGCAGCAGGGCAAGCGATCTCCTGTAAGGCATATTGTGCCAATTCAGGCCAGGTGTCCAGTTTACAGGCCCAATAGTCAAAGGGGAATGACCTGTGAGGGAGAACATCGATATGGGAGGAGAATTAGTTTGTAACCATAGTTGACAACTGCTGTCTCCTGTCACTTTCAATCGATGCAGTATTACCAGTCGTGTGAGCGGTACTTGAAAAATCAGTCCACAACATGGTCATGAAACCCTTGTCTCCAACGCCACTTCGGCTGTGTGCACCACGAACACCTCTTCCATGTTGCCCCCTACGGCTCGTGGGAGAACCATCACCGCCGCTGTGTGCTGGGAATGCCTCAAACAAACGGTTTACCAGAGTTGCTTGTTTGTTAGTCAATATTAGCTCTAAGTTCTCCTGTGGCATGATGTTTTGGAATTTGCCTTTATAGCATGGATCCAGGATGCTGGCCAACCAGTAGTCGTCATCATTCATCATTTTGGCAACGCGGGGGTCCCTTTTTAGGATCTGCAAGGCATAATCACACATGTGGGCCAATGTTCCAGGTGTCAATGATGCACTGCGAGTGCTGGGTGGGGGAGCACTTTCTGGCAAATCAACATCCCTCCAGTCACGCACAAACCCTGTACCTGACCTTGCCACGCCAACATTTTCTCTTGCCCCCTGAGAAGCATCCTCCTCCCCTAAATAATCATCCCCATCATCCTCCTCCTCCTCCTCTTCTTCCTCCACGTCGTCCTGGAGAGTTCCCTGAGCAGACAATGGCTGACTGTCATCAAGGCTTCCCTCCTCCTCTTCCTCCTCGGCTGCAGATGCCTGCTCCTTAATGTGCGTCAAAGTTTGCATGAGCAGACACATAAGTGGGATGCTCATGCTTATGATGGCGTCGTCTGCGCTTACCAGCCATGTTCATTCCTCAAAACACTGAAGGACTTTACAGAGGTCTTTCAGCTTCGACCACTGCACACCAGACAACTCCATGTCTGCCTGCAAACTGCCTGCCCGTGTATACTCCCACAAATGCATTACAGCCTGCCTCTGTTCGCACAACCTCTGAACCATGTGCAGGGTGGAGTTCCACCTTGTTGCAACGTCGATAATTAGGCGGTGTTTGGGAAGTTGGAGAAATCGCTGCAGCTTCTGCATACAACTGGAGTGTACGGGCGACCGGCGGATGTGCGAGCACAGTCTTCACACCTTATGGAGCAGGGCTGTTAACTCCGGATAATTACTGAGGAAGCGCTGCACCACCAGGTTCAAGGTGTGAGCCAGGCAAGGTATGTGTCTGAGTTTTGAAAGGGCTATGGCTGCCACAAAATTCCGGCCGTTATCACTAACTACCTTGTCTACCTCAAGATGTACTTTAGACTGCCCAGCCATTACTCAGTTTGTCGCTGCAAGTAGTCGGCCAGTACCTCCGCGGTGTGTCTGTTGTCGCCCAAACCCATCATCTTCAACACAGCCTGCTGATGCTTACCACTAGCTGTTCGATAGTGGGACACCTCGTGTGCAACACTGGCAGCTGCGGATGGAGTGCTCTTGCGACTGCGCTCTGTGGATGAGCTTTTGCTTCTGGAGGAGTAGAAGGAGGGTCGATTGCCTACAGCCAACTGTTTCCTATACCGTGGGCTAGGCAGCACTGTCCCACCGCCGCTGTCCTCTGTGGACCCTGCATCCACCACATTAACCCAGTGCACAGTGATGGACACGTAACGGCTCTGGCCATGCCTACTGGACCATGCATCTGTTGTGAGGTGCACCTTTCCACTCACTGATTGCTTGAGTGCATGGACAATGCGGTCTTTCACATGCAGGTGGAGGGCTGGGATGGCTTTTCGAGAAAAGAAGTGCCGACTGGGTAGGTCATAGCGTGGTACTGCATAGGCCATGAGCTCGCGGAAAGCTTTGCTTTCAACCAACCGGTAGGGCATCATCTCTAACGAGATTAGTTTGGCAATGTGGGTGTGGTTTGCGGGGGTGTGAGTGTGGTGACACAGGGGAACGCCTCTGTTGTCAGTTCCAGAAAGAGTTCACTGTATTGTGACAAACTAATGTGTGGCAATAAACGTTCAAGTCCGGACCTGTGTGTGAACGAGCATGTATGGGTGGCCACCAAACACATCCAGTGGAAGTGTGTTGCGGGGGTCTGGAATTCTCAGGTGATCGGGCCGTATCTGGTGTCGGCCATCATCGGCCCGGAGACTTACCAGCTGTAGTTACCCACAAACTTGCCCATACACCATTCGTTCCCCAGATCGGCGCTTTGGAGATGGGTGGTGCCTCCGGAACATACATTGCCAATATCAGCGGTGCTCGTTTGTCATAAACCTGAAGTTCAGGTAGTTGGGGTGAACTCTGGATCTGGGCGTCCTTTTTTTTTGGTGAAGAGTGGTCTTGAGGGTCCAGAGGCCCCTCATTGAGGGAGGGTACTGTCATGATCCAGGTTGGATTATGACAGATTTTGCACAAGTAACCTTTTTTTTCCTTTAAGCTGTTTGCTTAAAGTTAGTTTTGCCCCCAGTGTCACTGTGGTTATTTTAGTTCTAGTTTTGCCCCCAGTGGCCGTTAGGGTCATTGCACTCTGGTTACTTTAGTTTAGTTGCCCCCGGTGGCCGCTAGTGTTATTGCATGTGATAATGAAGCAGGTGTGATTCCCTGGCTGCTACCTATAAAGGAGTTGCAGGTGGTCTCACTGTTGGTGATATTGCTCATTTCCAACCAAGTCTGGTGAAGGAAGGAACGACAGAGAGGAGTTCCTTGCAGCTCAGGGGAGCTCTGGTATAAAGTCTGGTGAAGGAAGGAATGACAGAAAGGAGTTCCTGGCAGCTCAGGGGAGCTCTGGTGTAAAGCTTCAGGCAGAAGCTGAATTCAGGTGTCGAGCTTCAGGGGTGAAGCTGAACTTTGGTGTCGTACTCTGTTTCTGGGAGCAATAGCAACAGAGCAAAGCTAAGTGGTGTTTTTCCCTGTTTGTTACTTTCCTTGTGTGTGTATTAGTGCAGTGGTGGGATTAGTTTCTGCACCATCCAATTCACTAGAAAGGGATAGGTGCAGGGCGAGCTAGGGATTTGAGGTATCCAGCTCGTCGCCAGGTGCGGAACCTGCCTAGGGATTGTTAGGAGTGTAGGGACACTGACTCAGGGGAGTGCAGGAGGTCTCCACGTCCCCATTCCCTATTGCAGGGCCCTCCATTTAACGGTTTCCCTGGTGTTTCCCTTAACTCTGTTTAAATTCGCCCTGCTGGAGGCGGTGTATCCAGTCACACGTGACATTACAGTGCTGTAGCCAAGCATATTAATGGAAAGTTGAGTGGAAGGAAAAAGTGTGGTAGAAAAAGGTGCACAAGCAAGCGGGATAACCGCAGCCTTGAAAGGATTCTTAAGAAAAGACCATTCAAAAATTTGGGGAGAGATTCGTAAGGACTGAACTGCTGGAGTCATTGCTTCAAGAGCCATCACACACAGACGTTTCCCCAAGACAAAGACATGGGCAACAAGTGTCGCATTCCTTGTGTCAAGCCACTCATAACCAATAGACAATGCCAGAAGGGTCTTTCCTGGGCCAAGGAGAAAAATAATTGGACTGTTGCTCAGTGGTCCAAGGTGTTGTTTTCAGATGAAAGTAAATTTTGCATTTAATTTTGAAGCCATGGTACCAGAGTCAGGAGGAAGAGTGGAATGGCACACAATCCAAGCTGCTTGAGGTCTAGTGTGAACTTTTCACAACCAGTGATGGTTTGGGGAGTCATGTCAACTGCTTGTGTAGGTCCACTGTATTTTATCAAGACCAAAGTCAGCGCAGCCGTCTACCAGGAAATTTTAGAGCACTTCATGCTTCCCTCTGCCGAAAAGCTTTTTGGACATGGAAGTTTAATTCTCCAGCAGGACTTGGCACCTGTCCACACTGCCAAAAATACCAATGTGCAAAGAGGAAAAATGTTCAGCTCACCCTTTATACTCCAGAGTTGCCTTCAAGCACGGACCACAGTTCTGTTAAATGGTGAGTGGGAATGAAGAAAGGAAGGATGCAACTTTCCCTCTGGTTCTCTGGTCGGGTTTTGTACTTTGCACATCAATTTTTCATGTTTTATGGATATTCAAAGAAATGTTTGGGATTTTACCTTTCTGAGCTGGACCGTTTTCTTCAAAAATACCAATACCTGGTTTAACCCCTAACCCAAGGGTGGTTTGCACGTTCATGACCGGGCCAATTTTTACAATTCTGACCACTGTCCCTTTATGAGGTAATAACTCTGGAACGCTTCCATGGATCCTGGTGATTCTGACATTGTTTTCTCGTGACATATTGTACTTCATGCTAGTGGTAAAATTTCATTCATATAAATTGAGTTTATTTGTGAAAAAAATGGAAATTTGGCGAAAATTTTGAAAATTTCGCAATTTTCCAACTTTGAATTTCTATGCCCTTAAATCACAGAGATACGGCACACAAAAAACTTAATAACATTTCCCACATGTTTACTTTACATCAGCACAATTTTGGAACCCAATTTTTTTTTTCTTAGGAAGTTATAAGGGTTAAAAGTTGACCACGGATTTCTCTTTCTTGCAACACCATTTTATTTTTACAGACCACATCACATTTGAAGCCACTTCTATATGATAGAAAATACCCAAAAGTGACACCATTCTAAAAACTGCACCCCTTAAGGTGCTCAAAACCACATTCAATAAGTTTATTAACCCTTTAGGTGCTTCACAGGTATTTTTTGAATATTTTAAACTTTTTTTCACAAAAAAATACTTCAGGTTCAATTTTTTTTATTTTACCAAGGGTAACAGGAGAAGTTGGACTGCAAAAGTTATTGTGCAGTTTGTCCTGAGTATGCTGATACCTGATATGTGGGGGGGGAACCACTGTTTCGGCTCATGGCAGAGCTCAGAAGGGAAGGAGCGCCGTTTGACTTTTTCAATGCAAAATTGGCTAGAATTCAGACCGGACGCCATGTCACGTTTGGATAGCCCCTGATGTACCTAAACAGTGGAAACCCCCCACAAGTGACCCCATTTTGGAAACTAGACCCCCTAAGGAACTTATCTAGATATGTGGTGAGAACTTTAAACCAACAAGGGCTTCACAGAAGTTGATAACGTACAGCGGTACAATTAAAAAATCATATTTTTTCCACAAAAATAATCTTTTCACCCCCTATTTTTATTTTCCCAAGGGTAACAGGACCCTAAAAGTTATTGCGCAATTTGTCCTGAGTACGCTGATACCCCACATGTGGGGGTAAACCACTATTTGGGCGCATGGCAGAGCTTGGAAGGGAAGCAGCGCCATTTGACATTTTTGGCTGAAATTGAGATCGGACACCATGTCGCGTTTGGAAAGCCCCTGATGTACCAAAACAGTGAAAACCCCCCACAAATTTTGGAAACTAGACCCCCCCAAGGAACTTATCTACAAGTGTGGTGAGCACTTTGAACCCCCCAGTGCTTCACAGAAGTTTATAACGCCCGGGCGTGAAAATAAAAAAATCGTATTTTTTCCACAATCATGATCTTTTAGTCACCAATTTTTTTATTTTGCCAAGGGTACCAGGAGAAATTGGACCCCAAAAGTTGTTGTCCAATTTGTCCTGAGTACGCTGATACCCCAAATGTGGGAGAAAACTACTGTATGGGCACACGTCGGGGCTCAGAAGGGAAGTAGTGACGTTTTGGAATGCAGACTTTGATGGAATGCTCTGCGGTGTCATGTTGCTTTTGAAGAGCCCTGAATATACCTAAACAGTGGAAACCCCCCATAAGTGACACCATTTTGGAAACTAGACCCCCACGGAACTTATCTAGATGTGTGGTGAGCACTTTGAACCCCCAAGGGCTTCACAGAAGTTTATTATGCCCGGGCAAGAAAATGAAAAAATCGTATTTTTTCCACAAACATGATCATTTAGTCCCCAATTTTTTTATTTTCCCAAGGGTAACAGGAGAAATTGGACCCCAAAAGTTGTTGTCCAATTTGTCCTGAGTACGCTGATACCTCATATGTGGGAGAAAACTACTGTATGGGCACACGTCGGGGCTCGGAAGGGAAGTAGTGACGTTTTGGAATGCAGACTTTGATGGAATGGTCTGCGGGTGTCATGTGCGTTTGGAGAGCCCCTGATGTACCTAAACTATTGAAACTCCCCACAAGTGACCCCATTTTGGAAACTAGACCCCCCCACGGAACTTATCTAGATGTGTGGTGAGCACTTTGAACCCCCAAGTGCTTCACAGAAGTTTATAACGCCCGGGCGTGAAAATAAAAATAACATTTTTTTCCACAAAAATTATATTTTTGCCCCCAATTTTTTATTTTCCTAAGGGTAACAGGAGATATTGGACCCCAAAAGTTGTTTTGCAATTTGTCCTGAGTACGCTGATACCCTATATGTGGGGGTAAAACACTGTTTGGGTGCATGGCAGAGCTTGGAAGGGAAAGAGCACCATTTGACTTTTTCAGCACAGAATTGGCTGGAATTGAGATCAGACGCCATGTTGCATTTGGAGAGCACCTGATGTGCCCAAACAGTGGAAACCCCCCAATTCTAACTCCAACCCTAACCCCAACACATCCCTAACCCTAATCTCAGCCCTAGCCCTAACCCTAGCCCTAACGGGAAAATGGAAATAAATACATTTTTTAAATTTTATTATTTTTCCCTAACTAAGGGAATGATAACGGGGGGTTTGATTTACTATTTATGGCGGTTTTTATGTTTGGCAGCTGTCACGCTAAAAGACGCTTTTTATTTAAAAATAGTTTTTGCATCACCACATATTGAGAGCTATAATTTTTCCATATTTTGACCCACTGAGTCATGTTAGGTCATATTTTTTGCGGAACGAGTTGACGCTTTTATTGGTATTATGTTCGGGCATGTGACATCTTTTGATCGCTTTTTATTCTGATTTTTGGGACGCAGAATGAACAAAAACGAGCGTTTCATGAATTTCTTTTGGGGGGTGCGTTTACACCGTTCTGCGTGCTGTAAAATTGATAAAGCCTTTTTATTGTTCGGGTCAGTACAGTTACAGTGATACCTCATTTAGGTCGTTTTTTATGTTTTGGCGCTTTTATGCAATGAAAACAATTTTATATAAAAAATAATTATTTTTGCATCGCTTTATTCTGCGAGCTATAACTTTTTTATTTTTTCACTGATGATGCTGTATGGTGTCTCATTTTTTGCGGGACAAGATGACGTTTTCAGAGGTACCATGCATATTTATATGCGTCTTTTTGATCGCGCGTTATTGCACTTTTTGTTCGGGGGTATGATAATAAATCATTATTTTTTGCTTCGTTTTTTATTTTTATTTTTTAAGGGGTTCACTAAAGGGGTTAACTAATGGGACAGTTTTATAGGGCGGGTCATTACGGATGCGGCGATACCAAATATGTGTACTTTTATTGTTTTTTTTTTTTCCAAAAAATGAATTTATTAGGGAATATTTTTTTTCTTATTTATTTAGCGATTTTAAAAAAATTATTTTTACACTTTTTTTTTTTTTAACTTTATTACATTGTCCCAGGTGGGACATCACTGTCCTGTGACAGATCGCTGATCTGTCACATCACAGATCACTGTGACAGATCAGCGATCTGTCACAGGCACTGCACAAGGTTTCCTCCTTGCCTGCGCTTTGCAGGCATGAGGAAGCCAGCTCCCTGCAGGCCCCCGAAGGTCCCCGTCGCCATCTTGGATTTGGGGACCTGCAGGGATGGAGCCCCCCGCAGCAGCGCTGCACATTGTGCTGCTGTGGAGGGCTCAGGGAAGCACGGAGGGAGCCCCCTCCCTGCCGATGCTTCCCTTTGACCTCCGGTACACCGCGATCATGTTTGATCGCGGTGTGCAAGGGGTTAATGTGTCGGGGGGTGGTCCGTGACACATTGTGCCAGGTGTCAGCAGTGATAATCAGCTGACACCCAGCCGCGATTAGCGGCGCTCACCACATGGGCGCCACTGATCGCTGTGACGTACTATCCCGTCCCTGGGAATTAAGTCCCAGGGCACATGGACGGGATACTACGTAACATGACAGAAAGGGGTTAAAAACAACAGTGTCACGATAATGTAAATATGATGTATGATTTTCTTTACCATGGCACCCTTCTATAATTTTCCATTCGCACACTGAGCTCTGATACCTCCATAGCTGCAGACTTATGCTTCCCTTCCCCCCTGTCAGCTCCCTCACTCCTTTCCTCTCCCCCCTCCCCAAGGAATGTGTTAATTATCCAAGAGCAGTGCAAAGACAAGCTGATGGCTCTTTCGACCCCCTCTCCCTCTCAGCCCCCTTCTACACATACACACTCTGTAACGTGAGATTCCAGTGTGTGATCTCCCTCCTCCCTAAGGAATGTTCTTTGGGTCTTCCATAGAATAGATTTAGAATCTAACCATTAGGACATAACACAATGCCAATGTTAGGCGTCGGATTCCTGCAGCTGCACAGTGGGAATCCAGAGCCATAAGGCCCCATCACACATAGCGATCTCGCTAGCGAGATCGCTGCAGTCACAAGTTTTGTGACACAACAGCGATCTCACCAGCAAGATCTCTGTGTGTGACAGCGATCAGCCCCCCTGCCGGTATCACTGATAGCTCTTGGAAACCTCTGGATTTTTCTTTTGTCGCTGGTCTCCCGCTGGCCAGCACGCATCGCTGCATGTGACAGGGGGGAGACCAGCGATCAGCTGTTAACTAACGTACACATCGGGTATCTAATGGACGCACATCCCTTGGATACCCAATGTGTACGTTAGTTACCAGCTCTCTGCATCGGCACGCTGGTAACTAATGTACACAGCGACGCCGTGCACTCAGCGTCACTGTGCTGATCACTGGTGAAGCTGTCTGTTTGACAGCTCACCAGCGATCATGTAGCGACTTACCAGCGATCCTGACACGTTGATGGGATCGCTGGTAAGTCGCTATGTGTGACTCCAGCTTTACATCCAGCGGTCTCCCATTCCTTTCCGACTGCTCAGGGACCTGCACAGCAATCTTGGCAATCCAGGCGCCCTGCTCAGACCAGCTCTCTGGGTCTGGATGTTGCTGCCACCTCTGGACCAGCAATGGTAGTGCAACCTGCTTTGCAGGAAACCACTCCAGAGGCTAAGTCCTCTTGCCGCGCTACTGGGCATGCCCACGAGACGATCTCCCAGTGGAGATCGGGGGTCACGTGGTCGGCTCCTTGTCCTGATCCGATTGGCACATTTCAGAGGTCTGGAAGGTCCCGGAAGCGCATGACTATAAAAGGCCCGAATGACCGCTCGCCCATGCGCTAGTATAGACTATACTTGCTATGTGTGAATGGTGACGGATGTATGATTCTGGTGACTGACTCATTTGAAACCCCTTCCCTCTGATATTACGTATGTGGTTAGGGAATTAATGTTATAGTCAGCGCCAGTAAGTGGCAAGCCATACGCCACAGTGCATACCACACCGCTACACTAGCGTCCGATAGTGTTATGCCTCACGGCACTGTCGTGCAGCGGCAGTAGTTACCGCCGCACTGCAGTTAGCAGCACTTACTGGCATCCACGGTAGCGACGCCGCACGCACGGTAGGTCAAGACGAACACCGACCTCTGCCTTGGGCCGTGTCCTGTGACCGTATACCATGTGTGCAAGCCAGCTGAGACCTGTGAAGCTAACAGGCTCGGCGTCTATGCTTTACTTATACTAAAGCGCCTCTCTGAGTTTAACAGAGTCCGCTCTGCGCACCTCGGGTGACGTTTAACCCGAGGGCAGTATACCGCCATATAGCGAGTCTGCCATTACTCAGCAGCGGTTGTTACACCTACTGCACGATGGACCCCGGGCGGCGAACGCACTTCCTATTATTTATATTTAGTGCGTTCCGCCGTCCCTAATATTATACTAGCGCCAGGGTCTGGCTAGTAATGGCGGACCTGCAGCATCTGCAGCGGTACATTCGGCAGCTGGAGAGCAGGTTGGCGGCTATCGAGAGCTCCACCTCAGCTGCGAATGCTATGGCAGCCGCTGCTCAGGCAGTCGCAGAGGCTGTCTCACTTGTGTCCACACTCACGCCTATGCCGACAATATCTCGCCTCCCGCTCCCCAACAAGTTTTCGTGTGACAGCGCCACCTGTAGGGGAATCGTGAGTCAGTGCTCTATCCAGCTTGAGTTACTGGCTGCACGGTTCCCTACAGAGCGGGCTAAGGTGGGGTTTATTGTTTCTCTTTTATCTGGCAGGGCATTAGAATGGGCTACGCCATTGTGGGAGCGTGATAATCCTGTGGTTTAGGGGGCTGCTCTGTTCCTCGCGGCTCTGAAGCAGGTATTTTTGGGACCATGGATCACGCACGACACCTCTCTCCAATTATTGGCCCTAACACAGGGATCTCTCTCGGTCAGCCATTATGCCGTCCGATTCCGGACATTGGCTTCCGAACTAGAGTGGCCCGATAAAGCACTCATCCCTGTGTTTTGGAGAGGGTTAGCAGAGCATGTCAAAGATGCTCTAGCAACCAGAGAGGTCCCCACAAGTCTGGAGGAAGTGATTGCCATCTCCACCCACATTGATCTCCGATTTACGGAGCGCGGGCTGGAACGTGCGCAATCCAGACGAAGGGTTAATTTGGCACCCACCTTCACCGAGCCGCTAAGATCTCCTGCTCAGGAGCTTACACCCTCCGAACCTACGGAGGTGTCTCGCTCCGGCCACAAGCCACGTCCGGTGCGAATCTCACGTTGTTACCAGTGCCGGCAGGTTGGTCACTCGGCCAGCACGTGTCCTCTGGGGTCAGAAAAACGATCACGTCTAGTGGTCGTAGGTGGTGGTCAGGCAAATATGAAACCCTTTTCTCCCAAACTGGTATTCCGAGGGACATTAGATAGCGGGGCCTCCACCTGGGAGGTAGAGGTTACCGTGGATTCCGGGGCTGAGGGGAACTTTATGTCCTTGACCTTCGCCCAGAAACACGCTGTTCCACTGGTGTTACTGCCCCAACCTCTGACCATCAGGTTGGTTAATGGTGCACCTTTACCATCTCAGTTGACCCACCAGACAGCCCCACTCGGGCTCTCAATCTGACCCTCTCATCGTGAGATTCTGTCCTTGTTCATTTTGCCAGATGGCATCGACCAGGTGCTTCTCGGAGTTCCCTGGCTCCGTTGTCACTGCCCTCACATTGATTGGGCTTCGGGGAATATACTGGGTTGGAGCAAGGACTGTGAGGGAAGGTGTCTGAGGGGCAGTGTTCAGGTAGCTACCACTGAAGTGCCTGCGGATCTCTCCGCACTTCCTAAACCTTACCACCAGTACGTGGACGTCTTCTCTAAAATTCTGCGGAGACGCTCCCGCCGCACCGTCCTTACGATTGCCCGATAGATCTTCTGCCAGGCACGGAACCTCCTAGAGGCTGTGTGTATCCGCTGTCACTCCCTGAGACCGAGGCTATGTCTCAATATATTCGGGAGAACCTGGCTAGAGGTTTTATCAGAAAGTCGGTGTCGCCGGCTGGTGCAGGGTTCTTCGTGCAGAAGAAGAGCGGAGAGTTATGTCCCTGCATTGACTACAGAGGTCTCAACGCCATAACAGTTAAAAACAAATACCCTCTCCCGTTGATCTCTGAGTTATTTGACAGGTTGCGAGGGGCCCGGATATTTACGAAATTAGATCTACGGGGGGCGTACAACCTGATCCACATTCGCGAAGGAGACGAGTGGAAGACAGCCTTTAATACCAGGGACGGCCACTATGAATATCTGGTCATGCCCTTCAGCCTTTGTAATGTGCCTGCTGTCTTCCAGGATTTCGTCAATGACGTCTTCCGCGATATGCTCTCCACCTCGGTGGTGATCTATCTGGATGACATCCTCATCTTCTCGCCAGATTTGACCTCCCACCGGAGAGACGTCTGCAGGGTCTTCGACCATCTGCGGGCAAACTCTCTTTTCGCCAAGCTGGAGAAGTGCCAGTTTGAGCAAGAGTCCTTGCCGTTCCTGGGCTACATCAGGGGTTGGCTATGGATCCGGCCAAACTGCAAGCAGTAATGGACTGGCAGGAACCACACTCACTTAAAGCGGTGCAGCGCTTCCTGGGATTCGTCAACTATTACCGCCAGTTCATACCTCTCTTCTCCACACTGGTAGCTCCTTTGGTTGCTCTCACAAAGAAAGGAGCTAATCCTAACGCTTGGTCTGAACAGGTCTCCAAGGCCTTCTTGTCTCTAAAATCCCATTTTGCTGGCGCTCCCATCTTACACCGTCCCGATGTGGATAATTCGTTTATCCTGGAGGTGGATGCCTCTTCCGTCGGTGCAGGAGCAGTCCTTTTCCAGAAGGATGCTCAAGGTCGGAAGCATCTCTGCTTCTTCTTCTCTAAGACCTTCTCACCGGCGGAGAAGAATTACTCCATCGGGGACAGGGAGCTGCTAGCAATGAAGTTGGCCTTTTCTGAGTGGAGACATCTCCTGGAGGGAGCCCGGTTTCCCTTCCAGGTGTATACGGACCATAAAAATCTGGTCTATTTACAAACAGCCCAGCGCTTGAACTCTCGTCAAGCTAGGTGATCGCTCTTCTTCTCCCGCTTCTCTTTGCACTATCTCTCTGGAGAGAAGAACGTCCGTGCGGATGCTCTTTCGCGCTCGGTGGTCTCAGCGGAGGAAGGGGAGGCTGAGCCACGGCTAATTCTCCCTTCGGAGAGCTTTACGACTGTGACTCCAGTTGCTCTCGAGTCAGTGCCACCGGGCAAGACCTTTGTGCCTCCTCAGCTACGGCCGGAGGTTCTCGCCTGGGCACATGCGTCCAGGGTGGGTGGTCACTTTGGCAATAAGTGGACCACAGAACTCCTGGCAAGGACGTATTGGTGGCCGCACATGGCTCGAGACACTAAGGAATACATACAAGCATGCGTCTCGTGTGCACTGAACAGGTCCTCTAGACAGAGGCCAGCTGGGTTATTGTACCCTCTGCCGGTGGCGGATAGACCTTGGGAGATGGTTGGCATGGATTTTGTGGTTGGCCTGCCCAAGTCTGGTGGCAGTACGGTCATCTGGGTGGTCACCGACCATTTTTCTAAAATGGTGCATCTGGTGCCACTCGCACGGTTGCCTTCCGCTCGTGGTCTTGCCACACTGTTCATAAAACATGTATTCCGTCTGCATGGCATGCCAGGCAAAATTGTTAGTGATCGAGGTCCCCAGTTCGTGTCCCGGTTTCGGAGGGAGCTCTGCAGCCTACTCAGCATTGAGCTAAACCTGTCCTCCGCTTACCATCCTGAGACGAACGGCTTGGTTGAAAGAGCCAGTCAAACCTTGGTCACGTACCTGCGGCATTTCGTCTCTGCCAGGCAGGATGACTGGGCATCCTTGCTGCCATGGGCTGAATTTGCCCTGAATAATGCAGTGGCTGATTCCACTGGTCAGACGCCGTTCCTTCTAAATTACGGCCAACATCCGCACGTCCCTGTCCCAATGCCAGTGTCCTCCGCTGACTCCAGGGTGGCAGACTGGGCAGTGGAGGCTCAGGACATTTGGGATCGCACTCAGGATGCTATTCGTACCTCTAAAGAAAGAATGAGGGCATCCGCCGACACACATCGGCAACCCGCTCCAACCTTTTCCCACGGCGACTTGGTGTGGCTGTCTGCTCAAAACATCAAGCTGCAGGCCGAGTCCACCAAGTTCGCACCTGGCTCTTCCTCCACATTTAGCCACCAGTGAAGAACATCCACGCTCCGCTCCTGATCGCGGCCTTTGAGCATAGCGAGGCTCAGAGGGGGGCCCTATGAGGGGGGAAATTTTAGGTGTCGGATTCCTCCAGCTGCACAGCAGGAATCCAGAGCCATACATCCAGCGGTCTCCCATTCCTTTCCAACCGCTCAGGGACCTGCACAGCAATCTCGGCGATCCAGGCGCCCTGCTTAGACCAGCTTTCTGGGTCTGGATGTTGCTGCCACCTCTGGACCAGCAATGGTAGTGCAACCTGCTTTGCAGGAAACCACTCCAGAGGCTAAGTCCTCTCGCCGTGCTACTGGGCATGCCCACGAGACAATCCCCCAGTGGAGATCGGGGGTCACGTGTTCAGGTCCTTGTCCTGATGCAATTGGCCCATCTCAGAGGTCTTGAAGGTCCCGGAAGCGCATGGCTATAAAAGGCCCGAATGGCCACTCGCCCATGAGCTAGTCTAGACTATACTTACTATGTGTGAATGGTGACGGATGGATGATTCTGGTGACTGACTCATTTGAAACCCCTTCCCTCTGATATTATGTATTTGGTTAGGGAATTAGGGTTATAGTCAGCGCCAGTCAGTGGCAAGCCATACGCCACAGTGCATACCGCACTGCTACACTAGCATCCGATAGTGTTATGCCTCACGGCACTGTCGTACAGCGGCAGTAGTTACTGCCGCGTTGCAGTTAGCAGCACTTACCGGTGTCCGCGGTAGCGACGCCGCACGCACGGTAGGTCAAGACGGTCACCGACCTCTGCCTTGGGCCGTGTCCTGTGAACGTATACTGTTATGAACGAGTCACCGTAGGAGGCAAAAACAGAAATGCTAGCTAAGTCCAGAAAACCAGAGAAGTTGGCAGCTATCGGATTGCAGACCCCTGAACCTATCAACAACAACTAGCAGTAGCCATGGGGGGTTCCTACGGTGCCCTAGACCCCTTGATCACAGCCGGAGAACTACATAGCCTAAAGACAGAAAGGGAAATCTAAACGGCCCCAGAGCAGACCCCAAAGCAATAGGCAGCCCCCAACATATAATGACGGTGAAGCAAGAAGAAAAAACACTAACACAGATAGAAAGATAGACTGAGCAAATGATGGGGCCCAAGCTAACTAGATAGGACAGGATAGAAAAGCTGCTGTCTGCAATCCGCCAAAAACCCTATCAAAAACAAGAGCCAACAGACTGACAGGGAAAAAAGCCCTGAAGACGCTAGGCTTCAAAAAGACTATGTCAGTACTCAGGTATTTTCTGAAGACAGAGCAAAAAGACACAAAGGAATTCAGCTCACCCCAGCAGGGAATGGCAGAATCCAGAAAAGCAAGGCAAAATAAAACCAAAACACAAATGCAAAAAGCAAGGCAGAAAACTTAGCTTTTGAGGAGCAGGAATCAGACTGGTCTAGAATCCCTCAGAGAAATCACCAGCGAGGCAGAAGGGCGTCGGCTGCCTTATATCCAGTCAGCAATTCCCGTCACCCAGTCATCCTCTACCAGCTCAGGTGTTTGGTAATCAGCCTCACTACCTTCCTTCACCAGAAGAGGGAGTTCATCAGACCTCAATGGTGAAGGGGAAAATGAACTCATAACAGTACCTCCCCCTTGAGGAGGGGTCACCGAACCCTCATCCACGCCACCAGGGCGATCAGGGTGAGCCCGATGAAAGGCACGCACCAATCTTTTGGCATGAATATCAGAGGCAGAGACCCAGGAATTATCCTCCTTACCATAACCCTTCCACTTAACCAAATACTGGAGTCTCCGTCTAGCCAGACGGGAATCTAGTATCTTCTCTACCTCATATTCCATGTTACCTTCAACCAATACAGGGTCCGGAGGTGCCACCCCAGGAACTACTGGTTCAACAAACCTCTTCAACAAGAACTTATGAAACACATTATGGATTTTAAATGTGACAGGAAGAGCCAACCAAAAAGAGACCGGATTAATGATCTCCAAAATCTTGTAAGGTCCAATACATCTAGGCTTAAACTTAGGAGAAGCTACCTTCATAGCGATATTTTTTGATGATAACCAAACCATATCACCCACCTTAAACCGGGGACCAATGGTCCTATGTCGGTTGGAAAACCGCTGGGCCTTTTCCTGGGAGAGAGATAACTTATCCACCACTTGGTCCCAGATCTGGTGCATTCTCTCCACCACAGTGTCAACACCTGGGCAGGCAGAAGGCTCCACCTGCCCTGAAGAAAATCGAGGATAAAACCCAAAGTTACAAAAAAAAGGTGACATCAAAGTGGCAGAACTAGCTCTATTATTTAAAGCAAATTTGGCCAAGGGCAAAAATGAAACCCAATCATCCTGATCAGCGGAAATAAAAGATCTCAAATACGACTCCAAGGTCTGGTTTGTTCTCTCCGTCTGCCCATTGGTCTGAGGGTGAAACGCAGAGGAGAAGGACAACTGAATTCCCAGCTTGGAACAGAAAGTCCTCCAAAATCTAGACACAAACTGAACTCCTCTGTCAGATACAATGTTCTCAGGAATCCCGTGCAAGCGAACCACCTGTTGCAAAAACGGGGGCACCAACTCAGAAGAAGATGGCAGCTTAGGGAGTGGTACAAGATGAACCATCTTAGAGAACCTATCACAAATCACCCAAATAACAGTCATTCTCTGAGAGACAGGCATATCAGAGATGAAATCCATTGAAATATTGGTCCATGGCCTCCTGGGGACCGGCAAAGGCATCAACAACCCACTAGAGCGAGAACAAGGTTTAGACCGGGAGCAAGTCTCACAGGACTGCACAACATTCCTTACATCACGAGACAAGGCGGGCCACCAAAAAGACCGACTCACCAGATCTCTAGTACCAAAAATACCTGGATGACCAGCCAATGCAGAGCAATGAACTTCAGACATCACTCTCTTCTTCCACTGGTCAGGAACATACAACTTTCCACTGGGACAACGCTCAGGTTTGTCCTCCTGGAACTCATCCAGAGCACGTCTCAAATCGGGCGAGATGACAGAAAGAACTACCCCTTCGCCTAAGATGGTAGCAGGCTTGGTCACCACAGGAGAATCAGCCAAGAAGCTCTGAGAAAGAGCGTCAGCCTTGACATTCTTAGTGCCAGGAAGAAAAGAGACCACAAAATCAAAACGTGTTAAAAACAAGGCCCATCTAGCCTGTCTAGGGTTCAAGCGTTTGGCTGACTCCAGGTAAAATCAAATTCTTGTGGTCAGTGAGGACCACGACTTGATGTTTAGCTCCCTCCAACCAATGTCTCCACTCCTCAAATGCCCATTTCATGGCTAACAGTTCCCGATTCCCCACATCATAGTTACGTTCAGATGGGGAGAACTTTCAGGAAAAGAAAGCACAGGGATTCATTTTAGATGTTACAGGATCCTTTTGGGACAAAACAGCTCCTGCACCAATCTCAGAAGCATCCACCTCTACCTGGAACGGGAGTGAGACATCAGGTTGCCGCCAAAGCGGGGCAGAAGTGAATCTTCGCTTCAGCTCCTGAAAGGAAGAAACAGCCTCCGGAGACCAATTCAACACATCAGCACCCTTCTTAGTCAGATCAGTCAATGGCTTGGCAATACTAGAAAATTTTGCTATAAATTTCCGATAAAAATTAGCAAAACCCAAAAACTTCTGAAGGGCCTTCAAAGAAGTGGGCTGAACCCAATCATAAATGGCCTGTACCTTGGCTGGGTCCATTTCAATAGTTGACGGAGACAAAATAAATCCCAAAAATGAAATCCTCTGTACCCCAAAAAGGCATTTCGATCCCTTGACATACAGGGAACTCTCCCTCAAGATCCGGAACACAGTCCGAACATGTTCCACATGAGAATCCCAATCCTTGGAGAAGATCAAAATATCATCCAGGTAGATAATCAAAAATTTATCCACAAAGTCTCGGAAATTGTCGTTCATGAAGATAGGAAGACAGAAGGGGCATTAGTGAGCCCAAAAGGCATCACCAGGTACTCAAAATGTCCCTCTGGAGTATTAAACGCTGTCTTCCATTCATCCCCATGCTTAATGCAGATAAGATTATACGCCCCCCTGAGGTCAAGCTTGGTAAACCAGCAAGCACCTTTAACTCTGGAGAATAGATCCGAAATCAGGGGTAACGGATACTGATATTTAATAGTAATTTTGTTGAGGGCACGATAATCAATACAAGGCCTTAATGAACCATCCTTTTTGGCCACGAAAAGAAACCCAGCACCTAATGGTGAAGAGGATGGTCTAATATGACCCTTCTTCAACGCCTCCTTAAAATAGGATCGCATAGCCTTGTGCTCGGGTACAGATAAATTGAAGAGCCGACCCTTGGGAAATTTACACCCCAGGCTCATTTCAATTGCACAGTCATAACTCCTATGAGGAGGCAAAGACGCAGACTCATTCTCACTAAATACATCATAAAAGTCCGCCAAATAGTCAGGAACATCATGTGACTGAGGAGAGGTGGAAAAAAACGGAGCCTCACTAAGGGCACACCGACAACCCCAACTCACCACAGACACGGATTTCCAATCCAAAACTGGATTATGAATTTGCAACCAGGGAAACCCCAGAACAATGGTATCATGCAAATTATGCAACACCAAAAATCTGCAATTTTCTTGATGGTCTGGGGCGACCCGCATTACCACCTGGGTCCAAAACTGAGGTTTATTTTTCGCCAAAGGAGTAGCATCAATCCCCCTCAAAGGAATAGGCGTCCGCAGAGGTGTCATAGGAAATCCACAACGTTTAGCAAAATCCAAGTCCATTAGGTTCAGGGCTGCTCCCGAATCCACAAACGCCTTGGCGGAAAATGTGGACAGGGAGCAGATCAGAGTAATTGCCAGAAGAAACTTAGGTTGAACACCACCCACAGAAAACGTGTGTACAAAACGTTTCTCTCGTTTAGGACAGACAGAAATAATATGCACATCTCCACAAAAAAAACACAGCTTATTACGCCTTCTGAATTCCTGACGTTGCTCCCTGGACAACACTCTATCACATTGCATAGGTTCAGACACTTGTTCAACAGGTGGCAACACCTCTCGTGCAGTCCTGCGTTCACGTAAACGCCGATCAACCTGAATGGCTAATGACATAGAATCGTCAAGACCAGAGGGAACAGGAAATCCCACTATAGTATCTTTTACGGCTTCTGACAAACCCTTCCGAAAGAGAGCTGCCAAGGCATTATCATTCCAGGTAGTAAGGACCGCCCACTTTTGGAATTTTTGACAGTACAATTCTGCAGAATCTCGACCCTGGCTCAATGCCAACAGGGTCTTTTCAGACTGATCAATAGCATTAGGTTCGTCATACAACAACTCCAAGGCTTGAAAAAATGTGTTCACATTAGTCAGAATAGGATAATCTGGTTTCAAAGAAAACGCCCAATCCTGGGGATCGCCACGCAGCAAAGAGATGACAATTTTAACCTGCTGCGCGGACCTCCCTGACGAGTTAGGCTTCAAGGCAAAAAATAATTTACAATTATTTTTGAAGTTCAAAAATTTAGACCGATCCCCAAAAAACACATCAGGAGTAGGGATCTTTGGTTCAGCAGCATGTGAATGAGCAAGGTAGGCGGAAATTCCCCGCACTTCCGCAGCGAGCTGCTCCACACGATCAGACAATTGCTTTATCTCCATTGAGAGAGAAAAAAAATTCCCCCTACGACCTCAGAGATGTAGAGGAAAAAATATACACGCTTTTTTTTTTTTTAAATTCTTTCCTGCTATTGAGTACCCTAGGATCTGCGGTATGGCTGGTGATTCTGTTATGAACGAGTCACCGTAGGAGGCAAAAACAGAAATGCTAGCTAAGTCCAGAAAACCAGAGAAGTTGGCAGCTATCGGATTGCAGACCCCTGAACCTATCAACAACAACTAGCAGTAGCCGTGGGGGGTTCCTACGGTGCCCTAGACCCCTCGATCACAGCCGAAGAACTACATAGCCTAAAGACAGAAAGGGAAATCTAAACTGCCCCAGAGCAGACCCCAAAGCAATAGGCAGCCCCCAACATATAATGACGGTGAAGCAAGAAGGAAAAACACTAACACAGATAGAAAGATAGACTGAGCAAATGATGGGGCCCAAGCTAACTAGATAGGACAGGATAGAAAAGCTGCTGTCTGCAATCCGCCAAAAACCCTATCAAAAACAAGAGCCAACAGACTGACAGGGAAAAAGGCCCTGAAGACGCTAGGCTTCAAAAAGACTATGTCAGTTCTCAGGGATTTTCTGAAGACAGAGCAAAAAGACACAAAGGAATTCAGCTCACCCCAGCAGGGAATGGCAGAATCCAGAAAAGCAAGGCAAAATAAAACCAAAACACAAATGCAAAAAGCAAGGCAGAAAACTTAGCTTTTGAGGAGCAGGAATCAGACTGGTCTCCTAGAATCCCTCAGAGAAATCACCAGCGAGGCAGAAGGGTGTCGGCTGCCTTATATCCAATCAGTAATTCCCGTCACCCAGTCATCCTCTACCAGCTCAGGTGTTTGATAATCAGCCTCACTAATTTCCTTCACCAGAAGAGGGAGTTCATCAGACCTCAATGGTGAAGGGGAAAATGAACTCATAACAGTATACCATGTGTGCAAGCCAGCTGAGACCTGTGAAGCTAACAGGCTCGGCATTTATGCTTTGCTTATACTAAAGCGCCTCTCTGAGTTTAACAGAGTCCGCTCTCTGCACCTCGGGTGACGTTTAACCCGAGCGCAGTATACTGCCATATAGCGAGTCTGCCATTACTCAGCAGCACTTGTTACACCTACTGCATGATGGACCCCGAGCGGCGAACGCACTTCCTATTATTTATATTTAGTGCGTTCCGCCGTCCCTAACAGCCAGTTTATGCTATGAATTTGAAAATTACATGTTTGGGATGTGCTTCGACAGAGCCACTTAGCCTGTGTTTTTCCAGGCTCCAGCTTCAGCGGAATCCAAAAATGGATTCCTGCACAGCCGAGGCAAACCGATGCCTTGCGTTTGGACTTGAATGAACGCCAGTGTCATCCTGAATAAGATAAGACTCGGTCCGCTGCTACACGAGGTACCCTCTCCTAGATATAATTATGAGTTTTCTTAGCCAGTTTCTAACTCTGAGAAAAGGGGAGGGCGTTCTTAACTCAGCCCCTTTATTGATGGAAAACTGAGATACAGAGCCAACTCTGTGATGCATTGCGACATATGGCTCCTCCCACCAGCCTGGTCTGCCTGAGATAAGCAATTGTAAGTAGTGTTGAGCATTCCGATACCGCAAGTATCGGGTGTCATGGTATGCCTAGGTTACTTTAGGCTAAAACCCCGGGACCCCTGCGGTGTCCCTCAGACTAGGGAAAACCCTGTCTGTCCCTCAACCCAGGGTTTACACTGAAGGTGTGCCTGCCTAGGCCTCCACCCTGTCCCTGTCTCCTGTCCAGCCCTAAGCTGAACCCACCACCCTCCACCCAGTGACGGGACCAGACACCAGACCCCACAAATAAGTATGGACAGGGGTAAAAGAAACACCACACCGTTAATACACAAGGGAATACAATAATGTGCAAGGGCAACCAAATATATATATATATAACAGATAGGAGAAAGAACAACTGAGAGATATACTGCACCAGATATCAGACGCTCCAAAACCACCACTGCTGACCGGTTTTGCTAGCACTAGGCAAAAGCTATAGTCGGCGACGCCCATAGTCAGGACGGACTATTTAAAGACCAAGGGCGTGGCCCAGCCCTCAGCCAGCATGACAACCTGGTTAACCCTATCCCGACTGGAACAGAATACCCAACAAAGTCCCTGAGCATACTGTAGTGGAATAGGGTATTACCGCTGTCTGCCGGACACCCTGGTGTGAACAGTGTACGACATGACAATACTGTAGTGGAATAGGGTATTACCGCTGTCTGCCGGACACCCTGGTGTGAACAGTGTCCGACATGACATCGGGTGTCGGCCGATATTCGCTGTATCGGAATTCCGATACTTAGTTCCGATACTTTTTTCATATCGAATACCGGAATCGGAAGTTCCCATAATGCTAGGAGCCCGCTCGATTTGATTCAGCCAATGGGGATCCTCAGAAGTGTGGGCACATCCTGTTAGGCATGTAGGCATGTTAACTACTGGCATGGCTGTGATTGGCTGCTGAAATGATGTCATGATGCACTATAAAAACCGCAGCAGCCGCCATTTCGGGTTCACTCTGCTGTGAATTCAGTTAGGGACAGGCTGCTGTTGAAGACTGTGAGGGACAGTTAGAAATAGCGATCATCAAACATATCTATTGCTCTACCCAGGCTACATAATCCACCACTGTAGCATTTTTGTAGCCCAGCAGCGCTGTTTTAATAGCTGTCTGCAAGGGCTGTGTGAGTGCAGACCCACTCTGTGTAGTGTGTCCTGCAGGCACATCTGCTTGTAGGCCGCCCAGTGTGTGTCTCTGCCTCATACACATTTTTCTTTTATTGCTGCTTTTTTTTTCTCCTGTATAGTGTGCTTAGTGTGCTTCCATACGTATTCATATACGTTGGTTGCAAACACTAAAGGAGTGGACAGCGGAGCCTTTCAGCAGCCTTTCAGTGCTATAGCCCATTTCTCTGCACTGTTTTTGGCTGTCTGATAGGTCTCTCTGTGTGTGAGTACAGCTCACGTTGCAGTGTGTTCTACAGCCACCGCTGGTTGTTGTCCGCTCAGCGTGCATCACTGCCTCCTACATAGTCCTTTTTTGCAGCTAATTTGTCCAGATTTTTGCTCCTATATTAGTGTGCTTCCATCCGCATCCATTGTCATTGGTTGGTTGCAAACACTATATAGGATTAGATAGAGGAGCCTGTTTGCTGGCTTTTGCCCTTCAGGGCCAGCCAGACTAGTATCACCCTATTTTTTGGAGCCTCATCAATTGCATTGTAGGTTAGCTTCCTGCATTGTAATCGCTCCAAAAAGTTTGTGATACTATAGCTTTCAAACTTTGGTCACATCCCTTTCTTTCCCCCCCCCCCAAAAAAAAAAGGAAATAAAGTTCACCAAACACTCCACTTCAGAATTGTGTAGGCCACATTAGATCATATTAAAGTGTAGTACACACACTCTTAGCCAAATTAGTGTTTCTTATACTGGTTAGCAGGTGTTCAGGAATAAGAACACTAAGCCACCCCTTTTTTACTTTTCTGCCTATCTTTATCAGTCTACCAAGATGAAGAAGGCAGGGAGTAAGGCACGTGGTCGTGGCCGTGGAGTTTCAGCAGGGAGAGGACGGGGGGTTTCAGCAGGGAGAGGACGTGGGGATTCGGTGTCTGCTGCGGCCACCAGTGACCCGGCATCCCCCACTTTTACCAGGCAACAGTCCTTCATGCGCAGCTTTGCAGGACCTCGCCGTACCCCACTGCTGCGTGACGAACAAATTGAAGCCGTTGTCAGATGGATGGCAGCTAACGCATCCACTTCAATGACTTCCGCATCCTCCCAGGGCCAGAGCACTGAAGAGCAACCATCTGTCTCTTCACCACCTGCCAAATTGCCCAGGCAGTCTGAGAGCCCTGGACAGGAGCCATCTCAATCTTTACTTCTGTTCTCAGAATCTGTTGGCTTGGAAAGAGGTGGCCAGCCAAGCAGCATTCTAGAGCGTGAAGAAGAGGGAGTATGCAGTGATGCACAACTGCTTTGTCCCTCTGAATCTGAAGAGGCGGGTGGGCCAGTGCCTATTGTCAGCACACCTCAGTGCTCATCTGATGATGATGTGACTCAGTTGCCAATTTCTGGTGCGTACGGTGCTGGCGAGACAACCCAGGACCAGCCGGTGCTTGAAGAGGGGAGTGGAGATGATGAGGTCCTTGACCCATCATGGCGTCAGCCACAGGAAGGTGGTGGGAGCAGCTCTGAGGAAGAGATTCCCCGAACGGCCAAAAGAGGAGGGAGAGGGCGGGGGCAGACTTGGTTGCCTGTAGCCTCCACTTTGGCACCCGTGAGGAGCAATCCTCTTCCAAAACAGAAAACGGGCGCTCCCAGGACTTGCAGTGCGTGGTCTTTTTTTGACACAGTTGCAGATGACATTTGCTTTGTCAAATGCAAGCTGTGTCATCAGAAAGTTAAACAAGGGAAAAATGTGAGCAACCTCAATACCACAAATATGTGGAAACATGTGCGTACCAAGCACAAGGTGGAGTTACACAGACACACTGAAGATGTAGGCCAACCTTCAGCAGCACCTGCCACCTCTTCAGCTCGTGTTGGGGCCTCTTCCTCCAGCTCACACACAGCTGGTTCGGCTTCCTCACTGGAACGCCATGGAAGAACCTCTGCCACTGTTGTCCAGAGACCCAGTGAAATTCCACCCACTGAACCACGTTCTCAGTCATCAGCACACTCCCAGGCCACTCACCAGCAATCGGTAGCACAGGCATGGGAGAAAAAGCGGCCATACTCGGCAAACCATCCCCGAGCACTGGCTCTGAATGCCGGCATTGCCAAACTACTGGCCCTTGAGATGCTGTCATTCAGGCTGGTGGAGACTGACACCTTCCGGAACTTGATGTCATTGGCAGTTCCACAATACAATGTGCCCAGCCGCTTTTATTTCAGCAGGCAAGCCGTCCCTGCCCTGCAAAAGCATGTGGAGGTAAAAATTAAAAATGCGCTACTAAACGCCGTCAGCAAGGTCCACCTGACCACCGATGCGTGGACCAGTAGCCATGGACAGGGACGATACCTTTCCCTCACTGCCCATTGGGTCAATGTTGTGGAGCCGGGTACAGATCTGGAGAGTGGCTCTGTACGTATTCTGCCAACTCCAAGGATTGCAGGAATGCAGTCTGTACATATTGAGTCCTCCTCCTACTCTAGTTCCTCGGAATCAGCACTGCATGAGCCTGTTAGGCCAGATATGAGCACAGGTGTGGCCAAACGTCAACAGGCCGTCCTTAAATTAATTTCTTTGGGGAATCGGAGCCACACAGCACAGGAGCTCTGGAATGCCATCAAGCAGGAGATCGATGTGTGGTTTGTGCCAGCGAATCTCCAGCCAGGTTTGGTAGTGAGTGACAATAGCCGAAATCTAGTGGCAGCTCTGGGCCTAGGCAACCTCACTCACATACCATGTGTGGCACACGTGCTCAATTTGGTCGTGCAGAGCTTTCTGAGGGACTATCCGGATCTTGATGCACTGCTGCACAAGGTTTGCCTAGAGTGTGCTCACTTGCGGCGTTCCAGCATGGCAAGATCGCGCATTGCATCCCTGCAACGCCGATTTCGCCTGCCAGAACATCGCATCATATGTGACCTCCCCACCAGGTGGAATTCAACGTTACATATGTTGGAGCGGTTGAGTGAGCAGCAGGCAGCAGTAATGGAGTACCAGCTGCATCAAGCGCAAACAAGTCGCACTGTGCGCCGGACACACTTCACCACCACTGAGTGGGCCACTATGAGGGACATCTGCCAAGTTTTGCGTGCCTTCGATGACTCCACGCGGATGTCCAGTGCAGATGATGCACTAGTCAGCATGACTGTCCCCCTTATCTGTCTGCTTCAAAAAACCTTACAAGCACTAAGTGAGGAGGTTTTTGAAGAGGTCGAGGATGAGGAGTCAGAAATGCCATCTGCTTCTGGCAAGTCTGCGCAACATGCTTCCACACAAAGGCCCAGGCAGGGGACACTTAGTGAGGAGGATGACGAGGAGTCAATGGAGGAGGAGGAACACATCTCTCCAGAGGAGGGAGGTACACAAGGCTCTAGTAGTCAGTGTGTACAGCGAGGGTGGGGTGATGCTGAGCAGGCTGAGATGCTGCCTCAAGCTGGGGACAGTGTTTCCGGTCCAGTTGGCAGTCTGCAGCACATGGTTGATTTCATGCTGCAGTGCTTGTTAAATGACTGCCGCATCGCCAAAATTCTCCACACGGCTGATTATTGGGTGTACACCCTCCTAGATCCTCGCTACCGGGACAACTTACAAAGCCTCATACCACAGTTGAACTGGGAGCGTAAAATGCGGGAGTACCAAGAAACACTTGTGCAGGCCATCATGTTCTCCATTCCCCCCGCAAGTGTTGCTGGTAGTGCTTTTCAAAGCAGCCATGTGGGTAGAGGCAGTGGAGGAAGCTCTGCACAAAGAGGTAGCAGAGGCAGTGCCGCAGGACAAGGCAAGGCCAGTATGGCCCAAATGTGGAAAAGTTTTGTGGGACCGCCACAAACGGCTACACCATCACAGACGGCTCCAGTCAGCAGGAGGCAACGTTTCCGTCAGATGGTGACAGACTACTTGTCTTGCCCTGTTAGTGTACTCCCAGACGGCTCTTCCCCGTTCAAGTATTGGGTCTCTAAGCTGGATACATGGCCAGAGCTTAGCCAGTATGCATTGGAGGTGCTGGCTTGCCCTGCTGCCAGTGTATTATCGGAACGTGTCTTTAGTGCTGCAGGTGGTGTGGTGACAGACCGTCGCACGCGACTATCCGCCGATAATGTTGACCAGCTTACTTTTCTGAAAATGAACAAGGCCTGGATCTCACCTGAATTTGCCAGTCCTCTTCCAGAATAAATAATTGGCTGGCAACAGGATCCAGGTCTCCTGTTGTGTTCATGTTTCTATGACCTGAACTTTATTTCCTGGGCTACAGCAACGCCCGTTGTTGCTCAGAAGTGCTGTCCACACAGACAAAACACTCGCTCATGTGTAAGTGGGGTTCGGTAACGTCAGCTGATCCCCTGCTGTGTGTACGGCAAACTCTCCTGCTGCCTACAACTTCTGACTACCTCTGATTTAATATGTTCTCTGATTTGCCCTCTGTCTCCACTCTGTTTTGAGTATTTTCTCCGGCCTACAACACCGCCTGTTTCTGCTCTCAAGTGCCGTCTGCACAATCAACACTTGTTCCTGTGTTACCTGGGTCCTGTAACATCTGCTCATCTCCAGAGGTGAGTCCGGCAATGTCTCCTGCTTTGTCTACATTCCCACTACTTGTAGTGGAAAAGTGGACAGAGCAGGAGACATTGCCTGACTCACCTCTAGGGAGAAGCTGCTGTTACAGAACCCCAGTAACACAGGAACAAGTGTGGGTTGTGCAGACGGCATTTCAGAGCAGCAACTGGCGTGGTTGGAAGCCAGAGGAAATACTCGAAACAGAGTGAAGACAGAGGCCTAATTGGAGTACGTTGACAGTAGTAGTCTAGAAACAATCGAAAACTGCCACCAAGTAGCCCTCAGCCTACTACCTGATTTTCCCTGGGCTGCGACACCACCAGTTGGTGCTCAGAAGTGCTGTCCGCACAGACAAAACACTCGCTCATGTGTAAGTGCGGATCGGTAACGTCAGCTGATCCCCTGCTGTGTGTATAGCAAAGTGTCCTGCTCCCTCCACAGTCAAACAACCTCAGATTTACACCTGGCTCCAAGTAGGCCTCGGCCTACTACCTGATTTTCCCTGGACTCCGACACCGCCTGTTGGTGCTCAGAAGTGCTGTCCGCACAGACAAAACACTCGCTCATGTGTAAGTGGGGTTCGGTAACGTCAGCTGATCCCCTGCTGTGTGTATGGCAAAGTGTCCTGCTCCCTCCACAGTCAAACAACCTCAGATTTACATCTGGCTCCAAGTAGGCCTCGGCCTACTACCTGATTTTCCCTGGGCTCCGACACCGCCAGTTGGTGCTCAGAAGTGCTGTACGCACAGACAAAACACTCGCTCATGTGTAAGTGGGGTTCGGTAACGTCAGCTGATCCCCTGCTGTGTGTACGGCAAACTCTCCTGCTGCCTACAACTTCTGACTACCTCTGATTTAATATGTTCTCTGATTTGCCCTCTGTCTCCACTCTGTTTTGAATAACATCTGCTCATCTCCAGAGGTGAGTCCGGCAATGTCTCCTGCTTTGTCTACATTCCCACTACTTGTAGTGGAAAAGTGGACAGAGCAGGAGACATTGCCTGACTCACCTCTAGGGAGAAGCTGCTGTTACAGAACCCCAGTAACACAGGAACAAGTGTGGGTTGTGCAGACGGCATTTCAGAGCAGCAACTGGCGTGGTTGGAAGCCAGAGGAAATACTCGAAACAGAGTGAAGACAGAGGCCTAATTGGAGTACATTGACAGTTAGTAGTAATCTAGAAACAATCGAAAACTGCTACCAAGTAGGCCTCAGCCTACTACCTGATTTTCCCTGGGCTCTGACACCGCCAGTTGGTGCTCAGAAGTGCTGTCCACAAAGACAAAACACTCGCTCATGTGTAAGTAGGGTTCGGTAACGTCAGCTGATCCCCTGCTGTGTGTATGGCAAAGTGTCCTGCTCCCTCCACAGTCAAACAACCTCAGATTTACACCTGGCTCCAAGTAGGCCTCGGCCTACTACCTGATTTTCCCTCGGCTCCGACACCGCCAGTTGGTGCTCAGAAGTGCTGTCCGCACAGACAAAACACTCGCTCATGTGTAAGTGGGGTTCGGTAACGTCAGCTGATCCCCTGCTGTGTGTATGGCAAAGTGTCCTGCTCCCTCCACAGTCAAACAACCTCAGATTTACACCTGGCTCTAAGTAGGCCTCAGCCAACTACCTGATTTTCCCTGGGCTCCGACACCGCCAGTTGGTGCTCAGAAGTGCTGTCCGCACAGACAAAACACTCGCTCATGTGTAAGTGGGGGTCAGTAACGTCAGCTGATCCCCTGCTGTGTGGAGGGCAAACTGCTGCTGCCTCCAAATTGTAACTACTTCAGATTTAAACATTCTCTGATTTGTCCTCTGTCTCCACTCTGTCTCTAGTATTTCCCCTGACCTCCAACACCGCCAGTTCCTGCTCACAGTTGCCTTCCACGCATTCCACACTTGTTCCTGTGTTCCTGGTGTTCTGTTACGTGAGCAGATCCCCCAATGTGTGTGCGGCACTGTCTCCTGCGCTGTCCACCTTCCCACTGCAAGTGGTGGGAATGTGGACAGAGCAGGAGACAGTGGCAGACACACATCAGGGGATCTGCTGACATTACAGAACCCCAGTAACACAGGAACACATGTGGATTGGGCAGACGGCTGCTGTACGCATAAACTGGCGGTGTTGGTGGTCACGTGAAATCCTGGAAACAGAGTGGAGACAGATGCCTAATTGGAGCACGTTGACATTCTGTTGTAGCCTACAAACAATCTAAAACTGCCACCAAGTAGGCCTCGGCCTACACCATGATTGTCCCTGGGCTCCAACAACGCCAGTTGGTGCTCGGAAGTGCTGTCCACACAGAAAAAAACACTTGTTCATGTGAAAGTGGGGTTCAGTAACGTCTGCTGATCCCCTGCTGTGTGTACGGCAAACTGTCCTGCTGCCTCCAAATTCTAACAACGTGTTATCTTAAACTGCTTCCAAGTAGGCCTCAGCCTACAAAATGACTATCCATGGGCTCCAACATCGTCAGTTGTTGCTCGGAAGTGCTGTCCACACAGAAAAAAACACTCGTTCATGTGAAAGTGGGGGTCGGTAACGTCAGCTGATCCCCTGCTGTGTGGAGGGCAAACTGCTGCTGCCTCCTAATTGTAACTACTTCAGATTTAAACATTCTCTGATTTGTCCTCTGTCTCCACTCTGTCTCTAGTATTTCCCCTGACCTCCAACACCGCCAGTTCCTGCTCACAGTTGCCGTCCACGCATTCCACACTTGTTCCTGGTGTTCTGTTACGTGAGCAGATCCCCCAATGTGTGTCCGGCACTGTCTCCTGCGCTGTCCACCTTCCCACTACAAGCGGTGGGAACGTGGACAGAGCAGGAGACAGTGGCAGACACACATCAGGGGATCTGCTGAAATTACAGAACCCCAGTAACACAGGAACACGTGTGGATTGGGCAGACGGCTGCTGTACACATAAACTGGCTGTGTTGGTGGTCACATGAAATCCTGGAAACAGAGTGGAGACAGATGCCTAATTGGAGCACATAAACAGTCTGTTGTAGCCTACAAACAATCTAAAACTGCCACCAAGTAGGCCTCGGCCTACACCACGATTGTCCCTGGGCTCCAGCAACGCCAGTTGGTGCTCGGAAGTGCTGTCCACACAGAAAAAAACACTTGTTCATGTGAAAGTGGGGTTCGGTAACGTCAGCTGATCCCCTGCTGTGTGGAGGGCAAAGTGTCCTGCTCACTCCAAAGTCAAAATACCTCCGATTTACACCTGGCTCCTAGTAGGCCTCGGCCTGATTTTCCCTGGGCTCCAACAACGCCAGTTGGTGCTCGGAAGTGCTGTACACACAGAAAAAAACACTCGCTCATGTGAAAGTGGGGTTTGGTAACGTCAGCTGATCCCCTGCTGTGTGGAGGGCAAACTGCTGCTGCCTCCAAATTGTAACTACTTCAGATTTAAACATTCTCTGATTTGGCCTCTGTCTCCACTCTGTCTCTAGTATTTCCCCTGACCTCCAACACCGCCAGTTCCTGCTCACAATTGCCGTCCACGCATTCCACACTTGTTCCTGTGTTCATGGTGTTCTGTTACGTGAGCAGATCCCCCAATGTGTGTCCGGCACTGTCTCCTGCGCTGTCCACCTTCCCACTGCAAGCGGAGGGAAGGTGGACAGAGCAGGAGACAGTGGCAGACACACATCAGGGGATCTGCTGACATTACAGAACCCCAGTAACACAGGAACACGTGTGGATTGGGCAGACGGCTGCTGTACGCATAAACTGGCGGTGTTGGTGGTCACGTGAAATCCTGGAAACAGAGTGGAGACAGATGCCTAATTGGAGCACGTTGACAGTCTGTTGTAGTCTACAAACAATCTAAAACTGCCTCCAAGTAGGCCTCAGCCTACAAAATGACTATCCCTGGGCTCCAGCAACGCCAGTTGGTGCTCGGAAGTGCTGTCCACACAGAAAAAAACACTTGTTCATGTGAAAGTGGGGTTCGGTAACGTCAGCTGATCCCCTGCTGTGTGGTGGGCAAAGTGTCCTGCTCCCTCCAAAGTCAAAATACCTCCGATTTACACCTGGCTCCTAGTAGGCCTCGGCCTGCACCATGATTGTCCCTGGGCTCCAACAACGCCAGTTGGTGCTCGGAAGTGCTGTCCACACAGAAAAAAACACTCGTTCATGTGAAAGTGGGGTTCGGTAACGTCAGCTGATCCCCTTCTGTGTGGAGGACAAACTGCTGCTGCCTCCAAATTGTAACTACTTCAGATTTAAACATTCTCTGATTTGGCCTCTGTCTCCACTCTGTCTCTAGCATTTCCCCTGACCTCCAACACCGCCAGTTCCTGCTCACAGTTGCCTTCCACGCATTCCACACTTGTTCCTGGTGTTCTGTTACGTGAGCTGATCCCCCAATGTGTGTCCGGCACTGTCTCCTGCGCTGTCCACCTTCCCACTGCAAGCGGAGGGAATGTGGACAGAGCAGGAGACAGTGGCAGACACACATCAGGGGATCTGCTGACATTACAGAACCCCAGTAACACAGGAACACGTGTGGATTGGGCAGACGGCTGCTGTACGCATAAACTGGCGGTGTTGGTGGTCACGTGAAATCCTGGAAACAGAGTGGAGACAGATGCCTAATTGGAGCACGTTGACAGTCTGTTGTAGTCTACAAACAATCTAAAACTGCCTCCAAGTAGGCCTCAGCCTACAAAATTACTATTCCTGGGCTCCAACAACGCCAGTTGGTGCTCGGAAGAGCTGTCCACACAGAAAAACACACTTGTTCATGTGAAAGTGGGGTTCGGTAACGTCAGCTGATCCCCTGCTGTGTGGAGGGCAAAGTGTCCTGCTCCCTCCAAAGTCAAAATACCTCTGATTTACACCTGGCTCCTAGTAGGCCTCGGCCTGCACCATGATTGTCCCTGGGCTCCAACAACGCCAGTTGGTGCTTGGAAGTGCTGTCCACACAGAAAAAAAACACTCGTTCATGTGAAAGTGGGGGTCGGTAACGTCAGCTGATCCCCTGCTGTGTGGAGGGCAAACTGCTGCTGCCTCCAAATTGTAACTACTTCAGATTTAAACATTCTCTGATTTGGCCTCTGTCTCCACTCTGTCTCTAGTATTTCCCCTGACCTCCAACACCGCCAGTTCCTGCTCACAGTTGCCATCCAAGCATTCAACACTTGTTCCTCTGTTCCTGGTGTTCTGTTACGTGAGCTGATCCCCCAATGTGTGTCCGGCACTGTCTCCTGCGCTGTCCACCTTCCCACTGCAAGCGGTGGGAATGTGGACAGAGCAGGAGACATTGGCAGACACACATCAGGGGATCTGCTGACATTACAGAACCCCAGTAACACAGGAACACGTGTGGATTGGGCAGACGGCAGCTGTACGCATAAACTGGCGGTGTTGGTGGTCACGTGAAATCCTGGAAACAGAGTGGAGACAGATGCCTAATTGGAGCACGTTGACAGTCTGTTGTAGCCTACAAACAATCTAAAACTTCCACCAAGTAGGCCTCGGCCTTCACCATGATTGTCCCTGGGTTCCAACAACGCCAGTTGGTGCTCGGCAGTGTCTTTGGCACGGGTACTCCGTTGCCCAGCCTGGTTCCAGCACGCCAGCTGTTTCCGGGTAGTGACAAGGTCACTATGCCACCAATCCGTTGTCCTGTCGTCTTGCGGCCGGGTTAGCCGACTCTACGGCGCCTGCAGTTTAGGTGACTCCTATGTGGGCTGTGGGAACTGGCACTGAAGGCTGGATCCGTAGTGCCAATGGGACATGGACCCCCTGTAGGACTGTGGGTTTCGGTAACTGCGGCCGGCTTGCGGCCTGGCTACTTTGCTTTGGATGGGTACCTTCTGCTACCCACCCGGGTTCCAGCACTGTCAGCTCGTTCTCGCCAGAGCCTTTGGCCTAGGTGCCTCCATCTCGGTATCCGAAGGTCCAGCACCGTCAGCTGGTCCTTGGTAGTGCATTCTAGCACAGGTACCTCCTGCCTAGTAACCGTGGTCCAGCAACGTCAGCTGTTCCTCGGTAGTGCCATTGGCTCTTGTAGCTTTTGTTACTCATCTGGGTTCCAGCACCGTCAGCTGGTTCTCGGCAGTGTCTTTGGCACGGGTACTCCCTGTTGCCCAGCCTGGTTCCAGCACGCCAGCTGTTTCCGGGTAGTGTCAAGGTCACTATGCCACCAATCCGTTGTCCTGTCGTCTTGCGGCCGGGTTAGCCGACTCTACGGTGCCTGCCGTTTAGGTGACTCCTATGTGGGCTGCGGGAACTGGCAATGAAGGCTGGATCCGTAGTGCCAATGGGACATGGACCCCCTGTAGGACTGTGGGTTTCGGTAACTGCGGCCGGCTTGCGGCCGTGCTACTTTGCTTTGGATGGGTACCTTCTGCTACCCACCCGGGTTCCAGCACTGTCAGCTGATTCTCGCCAGAGCCTTTGGCCTAGGTGCCTCCATCTCGGTATCCGAGGTCCAGCACCGTCAGCTGGTCCTTGGTAGTGCTTTTTAGCACAGGTACCTTCTGCTTAGTAACCGTGGTCCAGCCCCGTCAGTTGGTCCTCGGTAGTGCCATTGGCTCTTGTTCCTTCTGCTACCCATCCGGGTGCCAGCACTGTCAGCTGGTTCTCGCCAGAGCCTTTGGCCTAGGTGCCTCCATCTCGGTATCCGAGGTCCAGCACCGTCAGCTGGTCCTTGGCAGTGCTTTTTAGCACAGGTACCTTCTGCTTAGTAACCGTGGTCCAGCACCGTCAGTTGGTCCTCGGTAGTGCCATTGGCTCTTGTTCCTTCTGCTACCCATCCGGGTTCCAGCACTGTCTGCTGGTTCTCGCCAGTTTCTCAGCCTTCTTGTACCTTCTGCTACATTTCCAAGATCAAGCTTTTTGAAATTGTCTTTGGTAATCCTTATTGATCTCCATGACGACGACCCTGATGACGACGACCCTGAAGACCACACCAAATAAGACCAGAAATATGACCCTAAATAATAAGACCAAGAGGACAAAGAACATGAAGACAACCACCAAGATACAGAACAAAAGACAGAAGAACAAGAAGCAGAAGAAGCAAAAGCAGAAGAACAGAAAGCAGAAGAACATTAAGCATAAGACTAAAAATCAGCATAGAAGAAATCAAAATTATAAGCAGAAGAAGACTAAGCAGTAAATGGGGGTGAGTCCGCTCCTCCTCGTGGTGCCCCTGGAAAATGCCTGCTGCTGCAGGCCAAACTGAACGCGGACAAATCCTGTTGTAAATCTTTTGTGACAGGCAGAACGTAAGGTGTAATCGTATAACTTTTATAGATAAGTACTACAGGAATGCCTGTCACCATAAGAAAATGAAGAAAAAGAAGAATAGGAAGAAGATGAAGAAATAGCATATGAAAATTAATAATAGCTGAATAAGAAGAATATGAAGAATGGAAAAAAAAAATAAATGGGAAGAAGGTGAAGAAGATGAATAAGGTGAAGAAAAAGTTGATGAAAAAAATGCTACTGCTGCGGATCATGAAGGAGAAAGTGTGGGAGAAATACAAAAGAAGGTGAAGAGCATGGAAGTTGTGAAACATACATATCTGACAAAATATCAAAAAGTTAACATAGTCAATATCTTTTTAACTCCGAACGTCTTGAAAAAAAAATTGGAATTAATGCTATGCCATGTGATTTGAATAAAACACTATGCCTTTAATGTCTCCTCCACCTCCCACAATACATTCTACATGACTCTTATTTGTTTTCAATTACGTAGAATTAGCCAACAAGGAAATAAAGGGCTTTTTTAAATTCCGATACCGGAAGTCCCATTGACTTGAATGGGACTTCCGGTATCGGAATCGGCGATACCCGATATTTTTTTTGGATTGGGCGATACCATCCGATATGATATTTTTGGGTATCGAACGGTATCGCTCAACACTAATTGTAAGTGTTTTTCTTCTTTAATCCCTGTTATTTTGTAATGGTCTGTACATACTTTAATTGTCTCATATTGTAAAATCTTTTTATACCTTCTGTAAACACTGCCTACCTTTTTGGAGTAAAGTATAAAATTACTAGTTTAGTTTCTCCTTGCTCTATAACAAATTTTGCACGTGCCCTGAAGTGAATTACCCTACTAATTTGGGTTTGCTTCGGACCCCTTTATTAATTTAGAAATATTAACAGAGAAATCGAAACTGGTGGCAGCGAAGTGTGTTCTGGGCTACTTGGGTAAAGCTGGCAGTGATGGAACGGGTTTTTTAAGCTTTTTTCTGGCTGCGGCCAGAGCATTTATAATTCCCTCACTGCAGCGCACCTAATAGCCAGTCCACATTGAAGCAGATCCATCCGGCGACCAATTATCCTAGGTGTAGTTCCCTGACTGACCTGAGGGTAAGGGGGGGTGCCGGAGAGCTGCAAGTTCCAAAGCAGAACCGAAAGTGGGATATACATAAATCCCTGCAGTTCGTGACATATTGTTGGCAGCAGTGGGATAACTAAAATAAGCCCCTGCGGTAAATTGATAGGTCAATAGACTTGTTTGCTGTTTTTCATCACATTTGGTTGCAGCGGAGGGATAACTAAGATAACCCGCCCTGCGACTGTGATAGCCGTGTGTCGGCCAAATGTTCCCCTTTTTCCTGACAATTGGGGGCAGCATGGTGGGATAATAGAGCAGTAGTGATTCGGTCTGAGCAATCATTCCGCTAACTAAAACTTCTGGTTCTTCCAAGGACCCTGCAGCCATAGTTTGTAGTTTGGAGAACGAACTCAGTGTTTAGTAGTCCTGAGACAATTGCGTCTACTTGCGATTACCCCCTCCCTTCTCTTTGTTTTTCTATCCTATCTTTTATTTGGCAACCATGGCTATGCGGGGAGAATCTCATTATAAGAAGCAGAACATGGACGCCCTTATTGCCCTGTGCACGTCAAACCAGATTGACGCCACTGACAAAAGCAAAGAACAGCTGGTCGCGGCTCTGGTGCAATGAGAGGAGAGTCAGGACCATCCCCAGGGCCCAGTGGATGCAGAAGCCAGCACCAGTGCCCATGGTGCAACTTTGGAGGTCCAGCTGGTGCAGGCCGGCCTTACCTGCAGCCATGGAGCCGTGGACTGCTATTTGGAAATGGCCCTACAACACTGTCCTGCTCAAAATACGGACAGACGTCTGCTGCTGATCCAGCAAGCTCTGGAGAGAGCAGAGCGCCAAGCCCAGCTAGAGGCTGCAAGAGCCGAGCGAGAGGCTGAGAGAGCTGAGCGGGAGGCTGAGAGAGCCGAGCTCCAAGCCCAGCGAGAGGCCGAGCAGTGGGAGGCCCAAGCTCAGAGAGATCATGAACTGGAGATGGCCCGGCAGGGGGGAATACCCTCCACAGCCCGGAGCAGTGAGCCCAACTGTGCTCAGATTCTGAAGTCCCGGCCAGAGCACGTTCCCATGATGGAAAAAGATGGGGACTTGGATACTTTTCTGCGGGCCTTTGAGAAAGCCTGCAGACAGTACCAGCTGTCTGCTGACCAATGGGTCAGGTACTTGACCCAGGGCTAAAAGGCAAAGCCCTGGAGGCATTTGCTTCTCTCCCGCAAGACCAAGATGACAACTATGAGGCCATCAAGCAGGCCCTGATCACCAAATACCGGCTAAGCCCTGAGGTATACTGTAAGAAGCTCCGGAACCTCCAACGTGGCCCACACGACAGTTATAACGATGTGGTGCAAGGACTCAGGCCCCACTTTCACTAGTGGATCCAAGGACTGTCAGCGACCACCTTTGAGCAGCTGATGGACCTGATGATTAAAGACCAGTTCTTGCATCTTTGCCCAGCTGAGGTCCGACAGTTCGTACTGGACCGAGAGCCAACAGATGCGGACAAAGCAGCGCAGATCGCCGACACCTATGAGGCCAACTGGAAACCGGAGACGCGGAAGCAGATGGACTGGTCATATCAGCGCTAACTGTCCAGAGACGCAGAAGAACCCCCCAGCCAAGGCCTCCGGGCCTAACGCATCCATTCTTTTGGTGGATGAGGTGGTTGGGAGGGCCCATGACAATGTGGAGCACGTCCGCATGGGGGCCCATCTCTCTAGAGGCCTCAAGGACACCGGGGCTGAACGAACCATGATCCGACCCGAACTGGAGGCCCCTGAAGAGATGATTCTGGGTAAAACCCTAACTGGCACCGTAATTGGGGGCGTCCGCTGCCCCTTACTTATGGCCCGGGTTGGTTGCAATGAAACAAAGAGTGAAAAATTTAAAGGGGTCTGAATACTTTCCGAACCCACTGTATAAGGCGGTCATCCCTCACTGCTGGAGTGTTCAAACAACATGCATAGATTGTCCTTCATATTTTAAGAGCACTATTGGGTCATCAACATATTAACAAACATTGTTCAAATATCATGTGCCTTTGTATCCCAAGGATAGTAGAACCATACTAGGACTGCAATACTAGGACAGATGCAATAGTCATCAGCCATTCAACAAATGGCAGCCATTGAACATTAATTCAATTGAGCATAAGAGTCAACATTCATTCTCAAATGAGCATAACTCATGTCCCAGAGCCTACTGAAAAAATATGTCTGGATAATTAAGAATAAATGCTGTGTCGTCACAAAAGGTATTTAGGAAAATGTTTAGTATTTAACCCCTGGACCATTTTCCGTTTCTGCGTTTTTGTTTTTTTCTCCCCTTTCGTTTTTTCATGTGAGGGCTTGTTTTCTGCGGGACAAGTTGTACTTTTGAAAAGTTTGTACTTTTGAATTGGTTTTAACATATCGCGTACTGGAAAATGGGAAATAAATTCCAAGTGCGGTGAAATTGCAAAAAAACTGCAATTCCACCCTTGTGGTTTTTTTTTTTTACCATTTTTACTTTACTAAATGCTAAAACTGACCTGCCATTATGATTCTCTAGGTCATTACGAGTTCAAAGACACCAAACATGTCTAGGTTCCTTTTTATTTAAGTGGTGAAAAAAATCCAAACTTTGGTAAAAAAAAAAAAAAGAAAAGGTGCCATTTTCCAAGACCGTAGCATTTCCATTTTTCGTGATTTGGGGCTGGGTGAGGGCTTATTTTTTGCTCATTGTGCTGACGTTTTTATTGATACATTTTGGTATGTACAGTATATTATCTTTTGATCGCCTGTTATTGCATTTTATTGCAATATAGCGGCGACCAAAAAAACTTAATTCTGGAGTTTTGAATTTTTTATCGTTACGCCATTTACCGATTAGGTTTATTTTTTTTTTATATTGATAGATCGGGCGATTCTGAATGTGTTGATACCAAATATGTGTATGTTTGATTTTTTTCAATTGTTTTATTTTGAATGGGACGAAAGGGGAGTGATTTGAACTTTAATATTTTTTTACTTTTTAAATATTTTTAAAAACATTTTATTTTACTTTTTGCAAGCTTCAATAGTCTCCATGGGAGGCTAGACGCTGCCGTTGTCTAATTGGCTCTGCTGCATACTGGCGATGAGCAGATCGCCTGTATGTAGCAGATATGCTCACTTGCTATGAGCGCCAACCACTGGGCAGCGCTTATAGCAATCTAGCTGTGACAACCATGGAGGTCTGCTGGAGACCTCTGGTTGTCATACCAACCCACTGGTGACGCGAACACGTGACGGGGTCACCGATGGTCGTGGTTTCCGGCGCCCTTGCTGGAAATTCGAGTTAAATACCGTTGTCAGAAATTGACAGCAACATTTAATGGGTTAACAGCCGCGATTGGATTGCGATTTCATTTGCGACTGTTAGAGGCACATGTCAGCTGTTCAAAACACATGTGCCGGAAAATATGTGGGCTCAGCGCCGGAGTCCACATCAAAGGGAGGGATTATTATGCATAACGTCGGAAAGGGGTTAAGCACCGATTGCAGAGACTTCAAGCTGGATGTCTTATACAAGTAGATATTTTTCATTTTCTCAGAGAATCCCTTTCACGGACAAAATAAAGTACTTTTTTTGAAGATGTAAGTACTTTCTGATTGCAATTGTTTAACAATTTGTTTTTCTTTTTTTGTCTATAGCACATTAAACAGAGATTGCAGAGACTTCAAGCTGGGTGGCTTATAGAAGAAGATACATTTCAAAGTCAAACTCCATTTGGATATGTGACATTCTCAAATATCATAGCCACTCTGAATCCATCTGCTCATCGTCACTTGGTTCTTGCCTGCCATTATGATTCAAAATACTTCCCTCCTCAGTGGGATGGTAAAATATTCATTGGGGCTACAGATTCAGCTGTACCATGTGCAATGCTATTAGAGCTTGCCCGAGCTCAGGATTATCATCTTCAGCAATTAAAGGTAGGTAATGTATATGTGTTTCTGGGCTGTTTTGCACATGTATATTTGTAAGTGGCTGTACAGTAAATTATATTGCATTAGTTCATCATCAATATTGCATCTATAATACAGGTTAGTAATACTGATGGCTAGCAAGGAAAAAATGGAATTCTAGACTATTTGAAACATAGATGCAACATTGTTGAAATCAGGGCTGGGCATAGTATTTTGGTGTATTAGGCAGATAGAGCCGATGCCAACCTATCCTCCACCACCAAAGTAAAGGGTCATAGAATAAGGTAACAGGACCCCTAAAGCCCTCTAATGAGTAAGGTAACAAGCTGTGACTGCCACTTGTTCTTGAATTGTTACCTTTTTCACAAAAAATTCCAGCAAAAGTAAAAAAAAAAAAGTTGTGTGCTGTACAAGGTGGAGGCCCTGGACGAACTGAGAGCCTAATCGGCATACTGTATGGAGCAATATATGGGGCCATTAAACTATATGAAACATTATATGGGGCTATTACATACTGTATGGAGTGATATATTGGGCCGTTATATACTGTATAGAGAAATATATGGGGCTATTATACCGTATGGAGCATTATATGGGGTCTATTATATACTGTATGGAGCACTATATGGTGGTCATTATATACTGAAAGGAGCACTATATGGGGCTATTATACTGTGTGCAGCATTATATGGGGCCTATTATACTGTATGGAGCATTATATGGGACCCATTATTCTGTATGGAGCAATATATGGTGCCCATTATTCTGTGTGGAGCATTATATGGGATCATTATACTGTATGCAGCATTATATGGGGCCCATGGTACTGTATGTAGCATTATATGGGACCCATTATACTGTATAGAACATTATATGGGGCTCATTGTACTGTATGGATAAATAATGGGCCTATTATTCTGTATGGAGTAATCTATGGAATTAATGGCGCTATATAAATTAGTAAAATAAATAAATACTGAATGGAGCAATATATGGAGCCCATATATAGAACATTATATGGGACCCATTGTACTGTATGGATCAATAATTGCCCTATATATGGAGCAATATATGAGGCCCATTATTCTGTATGGAGTTATATATGGGGCCCAATATTCTGTATGGAGCAATATATGAGGCCATTATATACTGTATGGAGCACTATGTGGGGCCAATATACTGAATGGAGCAATATATGGACCATTATATACTCTATATAGCACTATATGGGGCAATTATACTGTATGCAGCATTACATGGGGCCCATTATACTGTATGAAGCAATATTTGAGGCCTATTATACTGTATGGAGCAATATATGGGGCCATTATATACTGTATGCAGCACATTATACTGTATAGAGCATTAAATGGGGCCAATATACTGTATTGAGATTTACATGGGGTCCATTGTACTGTATGGATGAATATGGGGGGCCTATTATTCTGTATTATTATTATTATTATTATTATTATTATTATTAATATAGCACCATTAATTCCATGGTGCTGTACACGAGAAAGGCGGTTACATACAAAGTTATAGATATCGTTAACAGTAAACAAATTTACAATGACAGACTGGTGCAGAGGAGAGAGGATCCTGTCCTTGGGGACTTACATTGTATGGGATAGTTGGGAAGAGACAGAAGGTCAGGGGTGCAGCAGCTCTGATGGTGATGAGACGGCATCTCGGGCGGTGGTGAGGCGGCAGAATGGCTATTGCAGGCTGTAAGCTTTCCTGAAAGATTGGTTTTCAGGTTTCGTTTGAAGGATCCGAGGGTGGTAGATAACCGGATGTGTTGAGGCATGGAGTTCCAGAGGATGGGGATATTTGGAAGAAATCTTGGAGGCGGTTGTGTGAGGAACGAATAAGTGTGGATGAGAGTAGGAGGTCTTGGGAGGATAGAAGATTATGTGAGGGAAGATATTGGGAGATTACTTCAGAGATATAGGGAGGGGACAGGTTGTGGATGGCTTTGTAGGTCAGTGTTAGTAGTTTGAACTGGATTCGTTGGGGAACTGGGAGCCAGTGGAGAGATTTGCAAAGGGGAGAGACAGGGGAGTAGTGAGGAGAGAGGTGGATTAGTCGGGCAGCAGAGTTAAGGACAGACTGGAGCGGTGCAAGAGAGTTAGCAGGGAGGCCACAGAGGAGAGTGTTGCAGTAGTCAAGGCGGGAGATGATGAGGGCATGTACAAGAGTTTTAGTAGATTGAGGGCTGAGGAAGGGACGGATTCTGGAAATATTTTTGAGTTGGAAGCGACAGGAGGTGCAAGAGTTTGGACGTGTGGTTTGAAGAACAGGGCAAAGTCGAGAGTTACTCTGAGCCAGCAGATTTCAGGTGCAGAAAAGAGCATAATGCCATTTACCATAAGAGATAGATTGGGTAGGGAAGATACGCAAGATGGAGGAAAGATAATGAGTTCAGTTTTGTCTACATTGAGTTCTAGAAAGCGAGAGGTGAAAAAGGAGGATATGGCTGATAGACACTCCGGGATTCTGGACAGCAGAGAGGTGACATCTGGGCCAGAGAGGTAGATCTGAGTGTCGTCTGCATACAGGTGGTACTGGAAGCCATGGGATTTTGAGTTGTCCTAGGCCAAGGGTATAGATGGAAAAAAGTAGGGGCCCCAGGACAGAGCCTTGATGGACTCCAACAGAGAGAGGGCAGGATGAGGATGTAGTGTGGGAGTGGGAAGCGCTAAATGTGCGGTCAGAAAAGTATGAGACAATCCAGGACAGGGCAAGGTCTTTGATGCCAAGGGAAGAAAGAATCTGTAGCAGTAGGCAGTGGTCGACTGTGTCGAAGGCAGAGGACAGGTCGAGAAGGAGGAGGATGGAGAACTGTCTGTTAGTTTTCACTGTGAGTAAGTCATTAGTAATTTTGGTCAGGGCCATTTCAGTGGAGTGGTGGGGGCGGAAGCCAGATTGGAGAATATCAAGGAGGGAGTTGGATGAGAGGTGGGAGGAAAGTTGAGCATGGACATGCTGTTCAAGGTGTTTGGAAGCAAACGGGAGCAGTGATATGGGGTGATAGCTGGGCATAGCAGTTGGGTCAAGGTTTGTTTTTTTGAGGATGGGTGTGATAGTGGCATGTTTGAAGTCAGAGGGGAAGGTACCAGAAGATAGCGATAGGTTGAAGAGATGGGTTAGGGCTGGGATGAGCGTGTTAATGAAGTTGGGGAGCAGGTGGGAAGGGATGGGGTCAAGTGCACAGGTGGTGAGGTGTGCTTTGGAAAGGAGATGAGTAAGCTCTCCTTCAGTGATGTTGGAGAGGGAGGTAATTAGGGAAGGGCAGAGGTCTGGTATTTGGAATGGTTGGGGTGGTGGAACAGTAAAGGTTTGCCTTGTTTGGTCGATCTTGTTTTTGAAGTAGGTGGCAAAGTCCTCGGCAGAGATGAGGGGAGTTGGAGGTGGCAGTGGTGGGCGGAGGAGAGAGTTAAATGTGCTGAACAGTTGTTTTGGGATGTGGGATAATGAAGATACAAGGTTTGTGAAATAGGTCTGTTTAGCAGGGGTGAGGGCTGATTTGAAGGCAAGTGTCACGATCCCACCGCTGACACCGATATGTCACGGACCGGGCATGTAACCTTTTGCAGCACACGGCTATCACAGGCACAGGGGGGCTTATCTTCGTTATCCCACCGCTGGCACCATGTGATAAAAAACAGCAAGCTAGTCTTGCCCTAACAAATTACCGCAGGGGGGTTTATTTTAGTTACCCCACCATTGCCACAATATATTGCAAGCTGTCGGGATTTATGGATATCCCACTTTCCCAGTTCCACTTTGGAACTTGCAGCTCTCCGGTGCCCCCTTACCCTCAGGTCAGTCAGGGAACTACACCTAGTATAATTAGTCGCCAGATGTGCTGCTTGTTGTGCAGTGGCTATTAGGCCCGCTTACAGTGAGGGAGTTATAAATTCTTTGGCTGCAGCCACACCATCAGCTTATAAACCCCGCTCAGTCACTATCAGCGCTACTCACCTAGCCAGAACACACTTCGCTGCCACCAGCTTTAGATTTCTCCCATTAATATGTAAAATTAATAGAGGGGTTCGAAGCAAACCCAAATCAGTAGCGTAATTAGCTTACAGGCACGTGAATTTGTCACAGAGCAAAGAGACTGATCTAATAAATTTTATAGTTTATTCCCAAAAGGTGGGCAGTGTTTACAGAAGATAAAAAGGTTTTGCGATGGGAGACAATTCAAGTATGTACAATGCAATTACAAAATAAAATAAAGGATTAAAGCAGAAAATACACTTACATAATGCTTAGGTCATTTCAGGCAGAACCATGCTGGGGGTGGAGCCAGACATCATAGTTCATGGATGAGGTCTTGTGGCACAGCTCCTAAACAGCAACTAACTAGGGGGGGGCTCAGTTGCAGACTTATAAGACTGGGCTTGTGACATCACCAAAGGAGCTGTCTGGTGACCGACTTCCCCCCTGCTCTTACAGTTGCAATCTGACTGAAAAGCATATCATAACTATAACTCATAGAGAGTACCTCGTGTAGAAACGCACATAGCATCATCTTTTCCAGCCTGTCACTGGCCTTAGTTCAAGACCATGCCGTTCAGGAGAAATCCATTTCTCCGATTCTGTTGATGCTAGGATTTAGTAAGAACCACTGTGGTGAACCCCGATTGGAGCACGTCCCAATATGTCAGTTTCAAATTTCTGTCACGGACGGGGTCTGAGGTAGGCCCATTTAAATATTTCCCACACTTATATATGACCACATGTGCTCAAAGAAAAGTCTTTCTACTAGCTAATTAACATTCCTTGCAGTGAGGAAGGGAGGGGGGAGACAGGAAGAGCTGGTGTAGTGTTACAGAGAGCGTGTGTAAAAGCTGCAGGCACAGAGCTGCAATGTGTGACAAGCTAAGGAATGGAAGGGGGGCCAAGCCCCCACACTGACATATCATAGTTCAGTGTGTAAATAGAAGATTCTGCAATGTGATAATCCGGGGAATCTTATGTCATATTTTACATTACCATTACACCTCCCCCTTTTAGAGTTCGCTAAGGAGGTAGGACCCGTCGGTGCGCACCTCGACCTGGCTGAGCACAGCACCAAGGCCAAACTCGCTGATGTCGGTCTGTACCAGGAATGGGTGACTGCTGTCGACTGCTTTCAACACTGGAGAGTGGCACAGGGCTGTTTTCAAAGCTTGGAAGCCGGCTGTCCAGTTGACTGTTTGGGGTAGACTCCACTTGATGAGGTCCGTCTAAGGTTTTGCAAGGGCGCTATAGTCCTGTACGATCCGCCTATAGTACCCTGCAGTGCCCAAGAAGGACATCACCTGTTTCTTGGTCCTGGGGGTGGGCCAGGACACGATTGCGTCCACTTTCTCTGGTTCTGGACTCATGGAACCCCCGCCTACCCAGTGTCCCAGGTAGTGGTCCTTGCTCATGCCCATTTGGCATTTTCCCGGCTTGATGGTCAGGCCTGCCTGGCGAACACGCTTGAGCACCTCCTGAAGATGCTGAAGGTGTTCCTCCCAGGTGGAACTGAAGACGGCAATGTCGTCCAGGTACGCCATGGCGTAATTCTCCAGTCCCTGAAGCAGGTGGTTGACCATCCGCTGGAAAGTGGCAGGGGCATTTTTCATGCCGAAGGGCATGTCCGTGGACTCGTACAGTCCAAAGGGGGTGATAAAGGCGGATCTCTCCTGCGCCGCAGGGTTCAGGGGAATCTGCCAGTATCCCCGACTCAAATCCATGATGGATATGTATTTTGCGTTTGCCAATCCCTCAAGCAGATCCTCAATGCGCAGCATCGGGTGTGCATCAGAGGTTGTGATGGCGTTGAGCCCCCTGAAGTCCATGCAGAACCGGGTGGTCTGATCCTTTTTGGGCATGAGAACTACAGGTGAGGCCCACGCGCTCTTGGACCGTTGAATCACCCCCAGCTGTAACATCTCATCGATCTCTTGGCGCATAACCTGCTGCACCTCCTCAGAGATCCGATAAGGTGTTCGCCGTAGTGGGGCATGATTCCCGGTGTCGACCTCGTGTACCACTAACTCAGTCCATCCAGGTCGGTTGGAGAACATGGTCCGGAAGAGTTCTAGGGTGGCCAACAGCTGCGACCGTTGGGGTACAGTTATGGAGGCACTTACCTCCATGTCCTCAATGGACCCATTGGCCTAGGCTTGGGCCAGCATGTCCAGGAGGGCATCTTTCTCCCCATCCTCAGGCAGGTTGAAGACCGGTAGGACACAGGCTTCACGTTTGTGATGAGCCTTCAGCATGTTGACATGAAAGGCCTTGCGCCTACCCCAAGCGTGGTCAAGCGTGACCACGTAGGTTACCGGGTTGAGCTGTTAGTGGGCGACGCATGGGCCTTCCCAGGCTGCCTGAAGCTTATCCGTTGGTACGGGGACCAGCACCCACACCTTTTGACCCACCTGGTAGGTCTGCTCTCGGGCGTTCTGGTTGTACCAGTGCTTCTGGTCAGCCTGCGCCTGCACCATGTTGTCATGTACCAACTGTGTCAAGGTCTGCATCTGCAACGTCTCTGTAAGCGAATAGCAGGTGTGGGAGGTACCACTCCCAGTCACGCCCTTGGGTCTCAACCAGCATGCGGAGCATCTGTTTGAGGGTACCGTTGAAGCGTTCACACAAATCATTGGTCTGTGGGTGATCCGCACTTGATACCATGTGCTTCACCTGCATTTTCTCACAGAGAACCTCCATTAGGCGAGACATAAATTGGGTCCCTTGATCGGTAAGCATCTCCCTGGGAAATCCTACCCTTGAAAAGATGGTCACCAATGCATCCGCCACCTTATCCACCCTGGTTGAGGACAGAGCTACTGCCTATGGGTACCGGGTAGCATAGTCTACCACGGTGAGAATGTATTGCTTTCCAGACCTGCTGGGGACGGCCAGCGGGCCGTGATTCTCTGGAAAGGCTCCTCTATCACTGGCAAAGGGATCAGGGGAGCCTTAAGAGCAGGCCCTGCCTTCCCCACTCTTTGACAGGTGGTACAGAAGCAGCAGTAGTTTGTTACATCTGTCCCCATCTTGGGCCAATAGAAGTGCTGAGATAGCCGTGCCCTAGTTTTGCTGCCCAGTGAGTGGAATCTCATGGGCAATCTGTAGCAACTCAGCCCTAAATTGATAGGGGACTACCAGCTGTCTTTCCCTCAACCACTCCTTTTGGGATTCTCCAGGTACTGTCCCCAGTACAACCTTCCTCGTTCCCAGAACACCCTCTCCTTATCAGTCCTGGAGGTGGGCGTCCTCTAAACCACACCACCCACCAAAAGAACAGAGACATTCGGCCCAGAGGCCTTGGCTGGGGGGTTCTTCTGCCACTCCAGACAGGTGGCAGTGATATGTTCAGTCCGTTTGCAGAGGAAACACTGGTGAGGGTTTGATGTAGACCTGGCATTGGCAAATGGGACAGGGCCTCAAGAGGGATGGCTGGCAGGGACGCTGGGGTTGGTTGCAGGCTTACCCCCTCTCCAGCTGGCGGTGACTGGCTTTCGAGTTTTCGGTAGGCCTCATAGTTGTCGGCGATCTGTGCTGCTTTGTCCACATTTGTTGGTTCTCGGTCCAGGATGAACTGTCGGACCTCAGCTGGGCACAGATGTAAGAACTGGTCTTCTATCATCAGGTCTTTCAGCAGGTCAAAGTTGTCCACTGACAGTCCATGGATCCACTGGTCAAAGTGGGTCCTGAGTCCTTGCACCACATCGGTATAGCTGTCGTGGGGGCCACATTGGAGGTTTCGGAACTTCTTGCGGTGCACCTCAGGGGTTAGCCGGTATTTGGCGATCAGGGCCTGCTTGATGGCATCATAGTTGTCATCTTCTTCCGACGGGAGAGAAGTAGATGCCTCCAGAGCTTTGCCTTTTAGCCCTGGGGTCAAGTACCTGGCCCATTGTTCCGTAGGCAGCCGGTACTGTCTGCAGGCTTTCTCAAAAACCCACAGAAAAGTCTCCAACTCTCCATCCTTTTCCATCACGGGAAAATGCTCTGGCCGGGGTTTAGGACTCTGGGTGCTGCTGGGCTCACGGCTCCGGGCTGCGGAGGGCCTCACCCCTTGTCGGAGCAGCTCCAGTTCATGGGCTCTCTCAGCCTCTTGTTTGGCTCTCTGGGCTTCTCACTCGGCTCTCTGGGCCTCCGCTTGGTGCTCAGCTCTCTCTTGAGCTGCCAGGATCACCTGTAGGCACCTGTCCGTATCGTCAGCGGAGATCTGTTGCAGGGCCATTTGCAGATAGCGGTCCACATCCTGGCTGCCAGTCAAGCCAGCCTGCACCAGCAGGACCTCTGCGGCTGCACCATAGGCACTGGTGCTGCCTTCTGCGCCCTGACTCTGCTCCCATTGCACCAGAGCCGCGACCAACAGGGCTTTGGTCTTGTCAGCGGCGTCAATCTGGTTTTCCGTGCACAGGGCCCTAAGGGCTTCCTTCTTAAGCTGCTTATAATGGGATTCTCCCCTCGTAGCCATAGTTGCCAAAAAAAGATAGAATAGAAAAACAAAGTGAAGGAAGGGGTAATCACAAGTACACACAATTGTTTCAGAACTAATATACACTGAGTTTCGGCCTCCAAAACTTTTGGTGCAGGGTCCTCGGAAGCACTGTGTAAGTCTTTAGTCAGAGGAATGATTGCCCAAACTAAATCACTAATGCTCTATGATCCCACCACTCTGCCACCAATATGTCACGATCCCACCGCTGACACCGATATTTCACGGACCGGGGATGAGACCTTTGGCCGCACACAGCTATCACAGGCACAGGGGGCTTATTTTAGTTATCCCACCGCTGGCACCATGTGATAAAAAACAGCAAGCTAGTCTTGCCCTAACAATTGATCGATGAAGGCAGTGGCTGAGCCCGGTGGCCGGTATACGACAGCCATTTGGAGATTAGAGGGAGAGTAGATACGGTCAGAGTGAATCTCGAAAGAAGGGAGGATAAGGGAGGGTGGGGGGTGGATAGGGTTAAAGGAGCAGTTTTTTGAAAGAAGGAAACCCACTCCTCCACCATGTCTGTTGCCAGGGCGAAGAATGTGGGTAAAGTGGAGGCTGCCGTAACTCAGTGTCGCAGGGGCGGCCGTGTCAGGGGGTGTCAGCCAGGTCTTAGTGAGGGCCAGGAAGGAAAGGTTGCGGGACATAAAGAGGTCGTGGATCACATGGAGCTTGTTGCAGATGGAGCGGACATTCCAAAGTGCTCCAGAGAGAGGGAGTGGGAGGGTGGGGGTCAGTGGCACAGGTTTTAAGTTTGAGGGATTGCGGTAGTTTCTCTTAGTGTGAGAAATATAGGGCTGAGGATCAGTGGGATGTATGAGGTGAGTGGGGCCAAGATTGGGGGATATGTCACCAGCGGTGAGAAGAAGCAGAGAAAGGGAAAGCAGGTGGGTGAAAGAGAATGACGGACTTGTATTATATTTTAGTAGGAGGGGTCTGAGGTTAAGGAACAGGTCTGCAGATGAAGCGAGGTGGGGGGTAAGAGAGAGAGGGAGATAGTTATTTGTTTCGAGGGTGCAGGGGTTTGGGGATAGCGAAGGAGAGTGAAGATAAGTGGTGTAGAAACGGTGAGGGCAAATGTGAGCATGGTTAAAGTGCACGGTTAGTAAAGAAAGGCAATTAAAATTAGAATGCAGTGGTTATTCTTACCTTCTGACCGATTTCTGGACTATTTCTGGTATATTTCTGATGTAACACTTTAAAGATGTATTCATCACCAGAATTGTCATCTGTACATGAATACAAAACCAAAAGCATCATCAGTGCATAACTAGAACACTGCAGCCATCATCTGTACATGACTCCAGCACCAGAAACATCATCAATAAATAAAAAGTCACTAGAACCACCATCAGTACATGAATTCATTACCACCACCATCAGTACACGAATACGGCACCAGTACCATCATCAGTAGATAAATAAGTCCCCAGAACCACCATCAGTATATGACTACATCACCAGAATCACCATCAGTATGTGAAGACAACGCCAGAACCACCATAAAGTACTTGAATACAAAAAACAAGCTTAGTACAGCAATCAATTTTAATGTCAAGTCACCCGATATACATTTGTGATGCATGAACCTACAATTCCCAGTATGTCCTTAACAATGGTAAAGAGATAATGGGAGTCGTTATTAACAGCCATTATAAGACTGTGGACCATACATAAACCACAGCAGTGATAACAAGCAGGCAGTATCACAAACAAATATTTACATCCAGATATCTTAAGTTGTTCCCTTTTATCTCCATCTTGTCCAGATGCAATAATGACTTTTCACATCTGTAGCTTGTCTCTGCAGACTTCCCTCTTCTCTGGTCTTCTGTAGCACATCCCATCATGGTGACCTTAAAAATAACAGTGTTATTAAAATGACCTCTACATAAAAATATCTGTTCATACTATACCCTAAATAAGCCACTTATGGCAAATAGCCTTCACACTGCCTGCCCTTGTGAGTTACACCTGCCACACCGTCTGCCTTAATGTGCTATAACCACCATATTGTCTGCAATTAACAGCTATAGCCGCCACACTGTCCGCCCTTATGAATTGCGACCTATATCATGGCTTTCCCCATTCCACTCTTTTCCCTTGCACTCTCCACATTATTCCTCCCGCAATGCTATCCTCTCTCCATACTGTGCCCCCATTTCATGCTGTCCCTTTTCCATAGCCATTCTGTATCCCCTGTTCACATTATGCCATCTTACTGCCCATCATGTTGTTCTCTTCAAACTGTACACCCTACTCACACAGTATGATGGTTACCACAGACCACCATACAGTATGATGTCCACCATATCCCACAATGTGCAGTATGATGTCCACCACAGACCCCTATACAGAAAGATGTCCGAACACAGTATATCCACCACAACCTCCCAATATACAGAATAATGTCCACCACCTCCCCCCATACACTATAGTGGCCACAGCCACCCATATAATAAGATGTTCACCACAGCCCACCATACAGTATGATGTCCATCACTGCTGCCAAGTAGCCTGCATCTTTGATTTACCGGCAGAGCAGGGAGCTCATCAGAGTTCATCTGGTCCTGTCACAGGTGGCTCTCACATCAATTGTATTCGTGTGCAGGCTTAAATACAATTGAGTGCAGTTAGGGAATGACTATCTGACATTGCTCACCTGTGTGCCTGCACACACTGGCCACCAGCATGCTAAATGCCTGCTGCCGGAGGAAGAGCCAAGGGGTCACAGGTACAGCACTGTCAGGTTTGTTTTTTAAACTGGATTCCCCTCAAGAAGGTAAGAGGAAGCGCCCTAGGCGGGTGCCTACCCTGTGTACCCCTAGTCCCAGCCTTGGATGAAATGGCCAATATACAAATGCATCTATACTTTGAACACCTTTCATATACTTAAGTAGAATTTTTTTAACCACTGAAGAGATAAAAGTACAGCATGCAGTTGTTTTAAAATATACAAGTAATGTGAACAGGATCATATGTTAACAATGGGTTCATAGTATACACTAAAAATTGCTAACTTAAGGCCATTTTAAGATGGTAAAATATACATTTTCTTTGTATTTTAGGTAAAAAAAAACGTAAATTATATTTTTTTACACTTTAAAAATACGAAATTGAAAATGAGCCAATGCAAAAGTTTAGAAACCCTTGGAAATTTGTGTGCTCAGATAACTTTGACCAAGGTTTCAGACCTTAATTAGCCTAACAGAGTTATGGCTTGTTCACTGTTATCGTTAGGAAAGGCCAGTTGATGCAAATTTCCCAGCTTTTTAAAAATCCAGCCTCCGCTAGACTTGTGCCAAAAAGTAGCAGCCATGGGTCTTTCTAAGCAGATGCCTAGCACTCTGAAAATGAAAATGTTGGATGCCTACAAAGCAAGAGAAGGCTATAAGAAGATTGCAAATCATTTTCAAGTTGCCCTTTCCTCAGTTCGAAATATAATTAAGAAATGGCAGTTAACAGCAACAGTGAAGGTCAAGATAAGGACTGTAAGACCAAGATAAATTTCAGTGAGAGCTGCTGGTTGGATTGTTAGAGAGGCAAATCTGAACCACCGCTTGACTGCAAAAGATCTTCAGAAAGATTTAGCAGACTGTGGAGTTGTACATTGTTCTACTGATCAGTGACACCTGCACAAATATGGCCTTCATGGAAGAGTCTTCAGAAGAAAACCTCTCCTATGTCCTCACAATAAAATTCAGCTTCATAAGTATGCAAAAGAACATTTGAACAAGCCTGTTGCATTTTGGAAACAAGTCCTGTGGACCGATGAGGTTAAAACAGTGCTCTTTGGCCATGATGATCAAAGGTATGTGCGGAGATAGAAGGTCACAGATTTTCAGGAAAAGAACATCTCGCCAACCATTAAGCATGAAGGAGGATCAATCATGCTTTGGGGTTGTATTGCATCCAATGGCACGGGGAACATTTCACTTGTTTCCATTAGTTTAGTCAGCACTAGGGCACCAATATATACTAATGGTAATGGACTACGCGACCCGGTACCCTGAAGCAGTACCCCTGAGGAACTCTTCAGCTAAGAGTATCGCCCAGGAACCTGTCCATATTTTTGCTAGGACGGGCCTGCTTAAGGAGATTCTGACAGACAAGTGAACCCCCTTCATAAGCAAGATTATGAAAGAACTCTGTAGGGTCCTCCAGATTGCCCAGCTGTGAACCTCAGTGTATCATCCACAGACTGATGGCCTAGTAGAGCGCTTCAATGAAACCTTGAAAGCCATGCTCAAAAAGGTCATTGAGAAGGACGCTCGAGACTGGGAATACCTGCTTCCATTTCTGCTCTTCTCCATCAGGGAAGTTCCCCAGGCCTCTACTGGCTTCTCGCCGTTCGAGCCCCTGTATGGTCGACATCTGCGAGGGCTCTTGGACATCGCCAAGGAAACGTGGGAAGCTGAGGTCACGCCACACCAGAGCATTATGGAGCATGTCGCCCAGCTGCAGAAGAGAATGGCAAAAATGATGCCTTTTGTGAAAGAGTATCTTCAGGCACAGGCAAGGTTGTATAACCGATCAGCGAGGCTGAGGCAGTTCCAGCCATGGGACTGCATGCTAGTGTTTATCCCCACGGTTGGGAGCAAGTTACTAGCCTAGTGGCAAGGCCCGTTAGAGGTGGTGGGAAAACTGGGCGGAGTTAATTTAAAAAAAAAAACCCTGTTTGGGAGAGAAGAGCTGACAAAACGTGGCGCCCTAAGTGCGTAAACAAAATATATGGAGGACTAATATTGCTTTAGAACGTGTATCCTCAAAAGATTTTTCTGGGATACTTTTCTATGGAAGAGCCAGACACAGGCTCACACAGCACAAGTAAATCAATATGAACACATCCAGCCCATAAACAGCTGCGCTTCCCAGAACTCAAAGTCACCATGGACTATGTCACCATTGCAGAGACTCTGACACGGGCCCAGAGGCAATGGTGTTGGGAGCTGTTGCAGCGGAATCGGGATGTATTCTCAGAGTTTCCGGAGCATACACAGGTGGTCGAGCATGATGTGTTGGCAGAACCGCACGTAAGGGTGAACCTCAAGCATAGAATTCTGGAAGCAGAGAAAGAGGTGATATCCAATGAGGTGAAGAGGATGCTAGATCTCGGGGTGATGGGGAGTCGAAAAGTGGATGGTCGAGTGCTCATACCAAAGCCTGACAGTGAGTGGTGGTTCTGCAATGACTACCGCAAGCTGAATGAAGTCTCTAGTTTTGATGCTTACCCGATTCCTCGTGTAGGCAAACTCATTGAGAGACTTGGATCCGCAAGGTATATTACAACCCTGGATCTGACGAAGGGCTATTGGCAGATCTCCATGTCCCAGAGTGCCAAGGAGAAGAAAGCCTTCTCGATGCCTGATGGGTGTTTTCAATACACCAGGATGACCTTTGGTCTACAGGGGGCCACGGCCACCTTCCAGAGAGCGATGGATTAGGTACTGGCTCTGCATAAGATGTATGCCGCAGCGTACCTAGATGACATAGTGGTCTTTAGCCCTGACTGGGCTAGTCATCTACCGAAAGTACAGGTGGTTTTGGATGCTATGAGGAATGCGGGGTTCACATTAAATCTGAAAAAATGTGCCATAGGGAAGGAAAAGGCTAAGTACCTAGGCTATGTCATTGGAGGAGGTTAAATTAATCCGCCAATCAACAAGATCGAGATGATTCAAGAGTGGTCGCAACTGCTTTCCAAGAAGCAAGTGAGGGTGTTTTTTGGAATTGTGGGGTACTATCGGCGATTCATTCCGAATTTCGCTGTGATCGCTTCGCCATTGACAGTTCTCCTTAAAGGGAATCTGTCACCCTTTTTTTCTATTATGAGCTGCCACCACTGACATCACGGGCTTATCTACAGGATTCTGCAATGCTGTAGATAAGCCCCCGATGTAATCTGAAAGATAAGAAAAAAGAGTTAGATTATACTCACCCCGGCGTTCAGTCCGGTCCGATGGTGTCACCATCCGGTCCGGCTCCTCCCATCTTCATACGATGCCATCCTCTTCTTCCCTTCCCGTCGCAGCTCCTGCGCAGGCGCACTGCTCTGCCCTGTTGAGGGTAGAGCAGAGTCCTGCAGTGCGCAGGTGCCGGGAGAGGTCCGGCGCCTGCGCACTGCAGTATTCTGCTCTGCCCTCAACAGGGCAGAGCAGTGCGCCTGTGCCAGAGCCACAACAGGAAGGAAAGAAGAGGACATCACTGTTAGAAGATGGGAGGCTCTGGACCGCAACACCCATCGGACCGAGACTGGACTGCCCCCCGGTAAGTATAATCTAACTCTTTTTTCTTATCTTTCAGGTTACATCGGGGGCTTACAGAATTACAGAATGCTGTAGATACCCCCTGATGTCAGTGGTGGCAGCTCATAGTCAAAATAAAGGGTGACAGATTCCCTTTAAAAGGCACCAAATCAACGATAGTTAAATGGTCTGGTGACACAATTCCAGGGACTGAAGAGAGCTCTGTGTAAACATCCAGTTCTGGTAGCCCCAGACTTCAGCAAAGAGTTCATGGTCCAGATGGTATATCAGAAATTGGCTTGGGAGCCATGCTGTCTCAAATAGTAAATGGAGAAGAACATCCAATCCTGTAATTGAGCCGGAAGCTCTCGACATGCGAGAAGAACTACGCCATCGTCGAGAAGGAGTGTCTGGTCATAAAATAGGCCGTGGATACATTGAGGTACTATCTATTAGGCTGGAGGTTCAAACTTGTGTCTGATCATGCCCCTCTGAAATGGTTAAGCATGGGCAGCACGGTGGCTTAGTGGATAGCACTGGAGTCCTGGGTTCGAAACCCACCAAGGACAACATCTGCAAGGAGTTTGTGTGGGTTTCCTCCCACATTCCAAAGACATACTGATAGGGAATTTAGATTGTCAGCCCCATCAGGGACAGTGATGATGATGTGTGCAAACTATAAAGTGCTGCGGAATATGTTAGCGCTATATAAAAATAAAAGTTATTATTATTATTATTATTATTATTATTAAAAAGGGTAAGAACGCCTATGTGACTAGGTGGTTCTTAGGCCTCCAAGATTTCAAGTTCCATGTAGGAATTCAGATGCCCTCTCCCGAATTCCCTGTTTGGTGTCAAAGCCCTGGCTTTTGGCAGAGGGGAGGAATATGTGACAGGGTCACTGGTATCGTACATGAGGGGAGATGTGTGTCACAAAGATTGCTTTCCTGTGTGATGTGAAAGCTATAAGTGTTTTCTCCAGCATAATAGGTGCGGAGAGTAATCCAGTTGCTATATGGGCATGGCTTTCATGGTGGGTATGTCAGAGATGGGTGGGACTTCTACCCACCATATCTCCACCTCCAGGGTGTGGCTGGAGGGGAAATAAATGTCCAGCCAGTTTTTTTCTGTGTTGTGTGTTGTGTAGAGGCAAACAAGCCTTAGGCCATGTGCACACATTGAGTATTTGGTGAGTTTTTTACCCCAGTGTTTGTAAGCCAAAACCAGGAGTGGAACGGTCAGAGGAAAAGCATTAGGCCGGGGTCACACTAGCCGGCGCAAAATACGGTCCGTAGTTTACAGGCGTAATACGGATGAATGACCTCTAAATAGTGCTCCGTAGGTCATCCGTAAGCAAGGTGCGGTCGTGTATTTTGCGCATGTGAGCATCCGTATGTAATCCGTATGGCATCCGTATGCAATCCGTATGGCGAGATTTTCTCGCAGCCTTGCAAAATGGACATTTAACGGTTTTGAGGCCGGCAAACTATTTAAATCATTAGCCTGCACCCTATTTATTGGCTCAGGAACAGGTGGCTGCCTCCATTCTGTCCATTTGTGACCTTGCCTTCACTAGGTGTGTTGGTGATGTATGTGCAACATGGCAGAGGGTCTGAGTTTCAATACAACTGAGCAGGTTCTCTTCAACTGGCTTTTGTCACGGCGCTTTGGGCAACCATACCCAGTGAGAGTGGATCCGCGGAGGAGGAGACGCATGTGGATACATCCACTTTTGAGGCAACGACTCACAAGAGGTCATTTTCACCGCCTCTATTCTTGTCAGGTATAGAAATCTGGACAAGACTCCATCAAGTTGTCATGCCCGAGCCCAGGATGAAAGACTGGTTGAGGATATCAAGGGACTTTGAGGAGGAATGCCAGTTTCCAAATTGTATTGGGGCCCTTGATGGAAAGCATATCCGGGTGCGTAAGCCGCCGAACTCTGGCTCCCAATTCTTCAATTATAAACAATACTTTTCTGTTGTATTGTTGGCTCTGGCAGACCCTCAATACAAGTTTATAATTGTTGACATTGGGGCCTATGGAAGGACGGGAGACTCTAGAGTCTTCAATACTTCCATAATGGCTCGGCGGCTACGCACCAACCAGTTGGATCTACTACCACCACGCCAGCTACCAGGTTCCACTGAAGAATCAGTCCCTTATGTCCTTGTGGCAGATGAGGCGTTTCAGTTAACGTGCAATGTCATGAGGCCATATCCCCGCCGCAATCTTGACCACAGGCGCAGAATTTTTAACTTGCGCCTATCACATGCTAGACGACTGGTGTAGTGTTCCTTTGGCATTCTTTGTGCCAAATGGCGGGTACTCCAGTCTGCCATTCAGCTGAGTGAACAAAATGTTAATGAAATTGTTAAAGCGTGTGTGGTTCTTCATAACTTCACCAGGATACATGATTGTTCCTCCTCTGCTGGTGTTTTGTGTAGGCCGGACAATGTGCGTAGGGTGGGACCACCTATCTACCCTCAAGGTAGACCGCTCTCTGGGCTCAAAGTGCGTGATATTTTCACAAATTACTTTATCTCACCTGAGGGGGAAACTTCTTGGCAAGACTGTTTCATTGCATTGGTAAGCGTATGTTAGTATGCTGACACTGTTTTAGAGAAATCACACAGATACGTAAACTGTAGTAGACAAATTTTTACTTTTGCCTTTTTTTTTTTTTTTAAAAGGCAAACATAATATTGCCATATGCAAACTATGGCAATGGGGCAAATTGCCCTTTTTGCATAATAAAACTTTTTTGAAAAGTAACATTTTCAAACAAACCAAAAAAAACAATATGCAATATCAACATTGCTACATGAGAAAATTTCCATACAAAGGAAAAAAGAGGTAGTCTCCAGCCCCAAAATTATTGCTAAAAGATAACACTCACATTTCTTATGAATGTTTTTCAATCATATTAATATTTCACCATGACAGGCAAGGCTACCTTACGCCTTTCAGACAGATATTACATGTCTGTACAAAAGAGAATATTTCACCGCGCTATACTGTAAAGTGAAAGGATGACAATATACTACTCACTTGCTAATGCCTAGGAAAGGCGTGCTGGCCTTAGTGAAGTAGTCACCTTTTTAGCCAGCTATGTATAGTAACAAAGCAAGGCGACCAGCCTTAATGACATCACGCTCTCTATGTCTTAACAAGTGAGTAGTGTACTTTCATCCTTTCACTTGACCAGTATAGCATGGTTAAATATTCTCTGTTCTACACACATGTAATATCTGTCTGAAAGGCGTAAGGTAGCCTTGCCTGTCATGGTGGATTATTAATCTGATTAGAAAACATTCTGCAAATATGTGACTTTTGACGTTTTTAACAAACTTTGGAGATGGAGACCACCTGTTTTTTCCTTTTGATTGGTATTTGTAGCATCAGTGAAACCGCACTGGACATCTCCTGGCATCAGACTTATTGTGGACAGAGAATTATAAATTCTCATACGTTGGGGAAGGAGAACGCGGAAGAGCAGCCTGTGGTTGCTGCTGGCTACTGTGCCCAACATCGCCCTGTGTGGGGCAATACTGATGCCCATGATGTGGGCAGTGTCCTGCCTCCTGTGAATGTTGGGGGTACTGGCCAGAGTAATAATGAGGAGGGGCATCTTGTTGGCTGTGGTAGGCACGTGTCTCATACCCACCAACATAGCCATATCGTCCCCAACCAGGTTGGGACCAGCCTCCAACACTGGGTTGGAACAAGTGGTCATATTGGTGTGGTTGGCTAGAGGCAGACATTTGTGGCTGCTGTATTGAAGGTTGGGTAGTGGGAGGAAGGGGGTGAGGTGTAGGCCCACGTATTTGAGGATCCTCAGATCCTGCTTGAGCATGCATTTGTGGGGGGTGCCTAAGGCGCATGAGATTTCTTTGGGAAAGCTGCCACCTCTCAATATATTCAAATAATTTGTAGGGCGTATTGGGGTATGTGCACGCATCAAGCAGTATCTGAAAACATCCTCTAATACGGATCCTGACCTCACGGGAAAGGGCACGGAGATAATTGGCCAGGCTGCGTGAGTATGCCTCCTCCCCATCATCACTATTTACTCTGGCTAAATAATTTAGGACCCCAGTGTCCACATTAGTGCGGGTATCAGTGGCAGGTATTTGCCGCCTTCGGCTTCTTCCTCGCCGGGATGTGGCAGCAGGCTGTGGGGAGGCCCGGATGTGGCCAGTTGGGCTGCTGCTGATGTTGCCCTGCTCCTCTGCTCTTGCTGATGCTGCAGCAGCACCAGATGGTCCTGGTGGTGGGCTTTGGGGCGCAGGCAATGGCACATCCTGACTCGATTCTTCACCCCTGCTCCTAGTAGGGGGAGAAGATGGGCCAGCCACCTCTTCCCCTGCAGACCCAGGATCGATGATGGGGTCTGTTTCCGAGCCAGTTCCTCTGTCCGTAAGGTTGGACTGAGTTCTGTTATGAAATAGAACAGAGCCAAAAATAACTACAAATTTTTGGCCCTGTAAAGTATCTGTGTAATGTGGTGTGAGGTATCTACTTACGGTCTGAGATCCAGAATTGGGGCGAGGAAGGAGAGGCGGTCATAGTAGATGTACTTTCTCTTCACATAGCCCACATCCCCACTCCTGGACCGCTGCTGACGTTCCCGGCGGTATTGGTCCCGGATGCTTCGCCAGCGTCTCATACATCTTCCACTGCAATGTGACAGGAAATATTGTCAAATTCACATATTTGATAGGTCACATTTGCTACCAATAGTCTAGGCATGGGGCCTTCTGGGGTGTGCTTTCTACACATGGTGGCATATGTAATTGGGGCATACAGGCCAGATACACAGGGTCACATTAGTTTATGTATCAAGTAACTACACTTAAAATAACTTGTTTGGCTAGGAGGATGAGGATCTTGTGGCCTGGCCCAAATTATGGCAGTGTCAAACCACATGTCACATCAAAATCTAACGGCCTCGTGAGGAAAAAAGTACAAGCACAGGAAGGGGGGTGCTGAATCTATATTCATTTTTTGTTCTGCGCTAATTTGAATCATTTTTTGGCTTGTACTTACTAATTTTCTGCTGTTCCTCACGTGACCGATCACCAAAATCATGGAACATCTGCCTACATATGCGCCTCCATGACGCCTCCTTTCTTGCCCGGTTGGCATAATGGGCATCACGTTGGTCCCATAGTTCGGGCCGCTCCTGCACCAGGACAATTAGCATTTCCACATTAAGATAAGTGGACGCCATGATGCTGCTGTACTCCGTGGAGGCGTACTTCCTGGATGTCTGGAGCGCTTTTTGAGCTCATTTGCATGTCTCAGCTTCCTGATGATGGATTGGGCCATTTCCTGGCAGCAGCCAAAAGACCTGCGTATTTCTCGCAGGTCACATGTGTGCTCCGTGTGTAATCCATATTTTTTGCGCACCCATAGACTTGCATTGGTGTACTACGGCCGTAGTACGCTGACAATCGCAGCATGCTGCGATTGGCACGGACCGTAGAATACGGATGAGAAATATACGGCTGGTGCGAGGTACCCCATAGAGAATCATTTGTCCGTGTCTAATGCGTGGTTTTTACGCCCCTCACTCGTCCGTATTCCTCTCTAGTGTGACCCTGGCCTAATAGAAACATTTGCACCACTTCTGCATTTTTCACCCACTCCTTGTTTTGGCTTACAAATACTGGGGTAAAAAACTCACTAAATACTCAGTGTGTGCATGTGGCCTTAGGCTGGAGACACACTACCTAGCATCCGATTAACATCAGAATGCAGCTTTTACATAGAGAAATGTTCTAAGTCATTTACACATCCTTTTAAAATGAAATATTCTTCAAAGCACACAGGGATAGATAGATAGATAGATAGATAGATAGATAGATAGATAGATAGATAGATAGATAGATTAAAAGCTGGCAAATGATCTGTTGGGTACAGTATAGAATAGGTTATAATGGAATAGATACAACCCCTGGCAAAAATTATGTAATCACAGGCCTTGGAGGATGTTCATTCAGTTGTTCTATTTTGTAGAAAAAAAGCAGATCACAGACATGGCACAAAACTAAAGTCATTTCAAATGGCAACTTTCTAGCTTTAAGAAACACTAAAAGAAATCAAGAACAAAAAATGTGGTAGTCAGTAAAGGTTACTTTTTTAGACCAAGCAAAGGGGAAAAATTATTGAATCACTCAATTCTGTGGGAAAAAAATATGGAATCACCCTATAAATTTTCATTCCCAAAACTATCACCTGCATCAAATTAGATCTGCTCATTAGTCTGCATCAAAAAAGGAGTGATCACACCTTGGAAGCGCTGTTGCATCAAGTGGACTGACATGAATCATGGCTCCAACACGAGAGATGTGAATTGAAACAAAGGAGAGGATTATCAAACTCTTAAAAGAGGGTAAATCATCACGCAATGTTGCAAAAGATGTTGGTTGTTCACAGTCAGCTCTGTCTAAAATCTGGACCAAATACAAACAACATGGGAAGGTTGTTAAAGGCAAACATACTGGTAGACCAAGGAAGACATCACAGCGTCAAGACCGGAAACTTAAAGCAATATGTCTCCAAAACAGGAAATGCACAACAAAACAAATGAGGAACGAATGGGAGGAAACTGGATTCAACGTCTGTGACCGAATTGTAAGAAACCGCCTAAAGGAAATGGGATTTACATACAGAAAAGCTAAATGAAAGCCATCATTAACACCTAAACAGAAAAAAACAAGGTTACAATGGGCTAAAGAAAAGCAATCGTGGACTGTGGATGACTGGATGAAAGTCATATTCAGTGATGAATCGCGAATCTGCATTGGGCAAGGTGATGATGCTGGAACTTTTGTTTGGTGCCGTTCCAATGAGATTTATAAAGATGACTGCCTGAAGAGAACATGCAAAATTCCACAGTCATTGATGATATGGGGCTGCATGTCAAGTAAAGGCACTGGGGAGATGGCTGCCATTACATCTTCAATAAATGCACAAGTTTATGTTGATATTTTGGACACTTTTCTTACCCTATCAATTGAAAGGATGTTTGGGGATGATGAAATCATTTTTCAAGATGGTAATGCATCCTGCCGTAGAGCAAAAACTGTGCAAACATTCCTTGAAAAAAAGACACATAAGGTCAATGTCATGGCCTGCAAATAGTCCAGATTTCAATTCAATTGAAGATCTTTGGTGGAAGTTGAAGAAAATGGTCCATGACAAGGCTCCAACCTGCAAAGCAACAGCAATCAGAGATAGTTGGAGCCAGATTGATGAAGAGAACTGTTTGACACTCATTAAGTCCATGACTCAGAGACTGCAAGCTGTTATAAAAGCCAGAGGTGGTGCAACAAAATACTAGTGATGTGTTGGAGTGTTTTTTTGTTTGTTTGTATTTCATGATTCCATATTTTTTTCCACAGATTTGAGTGATTCCAGAATTTTTCCCCTCTGCTTGGTCTAAAAAAGTAACCATTACTGACTGCCACATTTTTGTTCTTGATTTCTTTTAGTGTTTCTTAAAGCCAGAAAGTTTCCATTTGAAATGACTTTAGTTTTGTGCCATGTCTGTGATCTGCTTTTTTTTCTACAAAATTAAACAACTGAATGAACATCCTCCAAGGCCGGTGATTTCATGACTATGAAAATTGTAGATTCACTCTGAAGGCATCAAAACTATGAATTAACACATGTGGAATTATATAATTAACAAAAAAGTGTGCAACAACTGAAAATATGTCTTATATTCTAGGTTCTTCAAAGTAGCCACCTTTTGCTTTGATTACTGCTTTGCACAGTCTTGGCATTCTCTTGATTAGCTTCAAGAAGTAGTCACCGGAAATGGTTTTCACTTCACAGGTGTGCCCTGTCAGGTTTAATAAGTGGGATTTCTTGCCTTATAAATGGGGTTGGGACCATCAGTTGTGTTGTGCAGAAGTCTGGTGGATACACAGCTGATAGTCCTACTGAATAGACTGTTAGAATTTGTATTATGGCAAGAAAAAAGCAGCTAAGTAAAGAAAAACAAGTGGCCATCATTACTTTAAGTCCGAACAATTGGGAAAACTTTGAAAGTGTCCCCAAGTGCAGTGGCAAAAACCATCAAGCACTACAAAGAAACTGACTCACATGAGGACCACCCCAGGAAAGGAAGATCAAGAGTCACCTCTTCTGCGGAGGATAAGTTCATCCAAGTCACGAGCCTCAGAAATCGCAGGTTACCAGCAGCTCAGATTAGAGACCAGGTCAATACCACACAGAGTTCTAGCAGCAGACACATCTCTACAACAACTGTTAAGAGGAGACTGTGCAGCAGGCATTCATGATAAAATAGCTGCTAGGAAACCACTGCTAAGGACAGGCAACAAGCAGAAGAGACTTGTTTGGGCTAAAGAACACAAGGAATGGACATTAGACCAGTGGAAATCTGTGCTTTGGTCTGATGAGTCCAAATTTGAGATCTTTGGTTCCAACCACCGTGTCTTTGTGTGACGCAGAAAAGGTGAACGGATGGACTCTACATGCCTGGTTCCCACCGTGAAGCATGGAGGAGGTGGGATGGTGTGGGGTTGCTTTGCTGGTGACACTGTTGGGGATTTATTCAAAATTGAAGGCATACTGAACCAGCATGGCTACCACAGCATCTTGCAGCGGCATGCTATTCCATCCGGTTTGCGTTTAGCTGGACCATCAGTTATTTTTCAACAGGACAATGACCCCAAACACACCTCCAGGCTGTGTAAGGGATGTTTGACCAAGAAGAAGAGTGATGGGGTGCTAGGCTAGATGACCTGGCCTCCACAGTCACCAGACCTGAACCCAATCGAGATGGTTTGAGGTGAGCTGGACCGCAGAGTGAAGGCAAAAGGGCCAACAAAAGGGCCAACAAGTGCTAAGCATCTCTGGGAACTCCTTCAAGACTGTTGGAAGACCATTTCCAGTGACTACCTCTTGAAGCTCATCAAGAGAATGCCAAGAGTGTGCAAAGCAGTAATCAAAGCAAAAGGTGGCTGCTTTGAAGAACCTAGAATATAAGACATATTTTCAGTTGTTGCACACTTTTTTGTTAATTATATAATTCCACATGTGTTAATTCATAGTTTTGATGCCTTCAGAGTGAATCTACAATTTTCATAGTCATGAAATCACCGGCCTTGGAGGATGTTCATTCAGTTGTTTAATTTTGTAGAAAAAAAAGCAGATCACAGACATGGCACAAAACTAAAGTCATTTCAAATGGAAACTTTCTGGCTTTAAGAAACACTAAAAGAAATCAAGAACAAAAATGTGGCAGTCAGTAATGGTTACTTTTTTAGACCAAGCAGAGGGGAAAAATTCTGGAATCACTCAAATCTGTGGAAAAAAATATGGAATCATGAAATACAAACAAACAAAAAAACACTCCAACACATCACTAGTATTTTGTTGCACCACCTCTGGCTTTTATAACAGCTTGCAGTCTCTGAGTCATGGACTTAATGAGTGTCAAACAGTTCTCTTCATCATGTGTTAATACATAGTTTTGATGCCTGCAGAGTGAATCTACAATTTTCATAGTCATGAAAATAAAGAAAACTCTTTGAATGAGAATGTGTGTCCAAACTTTTGGTCTGTACTGTATATATATGTATATGTATGTCAGTGACACACACACATATATACTATATATATTTATCTTTTATTGCATAGAGATATAGATAGAGGATTAGCCATTAATTCATTTGTCGGCTTCTGTAAAATCAATGCAGGAGCCGACAGGATAGGAGACATGGTTTACATACAGTAAACGCATGCATAATAGTTTGATATATAGATGTCAGTGACCATTATAATTAGTAGTGTGTGTGTGCAAATTATGGGACCTGTGTATATTTAATAAAAGAATCTTTTCGGGGGAAAAATGTTGTGGGCTTCTGCGCAATTTTCTGCGCCAGAGAGGGAAAGCCAGTGAATGGGGGCAGATATTCATAGCTTAGGGAGGGACCATGGTTATTGCTCCCCCCCGGCTACAAACATCTGTCCCCAGCCGCCCCAGAAATGGCGCATCTCTAAGATGCGCCAATTCCGGCACTTAGCCTCTCTCTTCCCACTGCCCTGTAGCGGGTGGCATATGGATGGGGTAATAGTTGTGAGACCTCTGCAGGGGCTCCCGGGGTGGACCCGCTGGACCGTGGCAACGAACCTCCCTTGGGTGAGCTGACCTGGTGTACCACCCCCTATACAGGGAGCTTGTCTCCCTTGGGTCTGCCCCTATCGCCACAGTAGCTGGTACCCAGGGGAGAGACCCAGGAGTAGCCGCGGGGGGCCGGAGAGGCTGACGGAGAACCGGCAGGACTGGAACACGGAGGACAAACAGGACTGGGATGACGGAGGCAGAACAGCAACACGGAGGAGACAGCAAGGAGGAGGCACGGACTGGAGACACAGGAACGAGGCTGGACGGGAACACAGGCAGGCGGGCACTAGGAGAAAGGAACACGGAGATTTAAGGAAAAGGCACAGGCAAAGGAACTGCAGGCAGGGGAATGCGTGGCAGGACGTGGGGCCAGGATCACTTGCAAGTCACAAATGATAATCAGGCACCGCCAGGAGGAAGAGGTCGGCCTGATAAGGGAAAAGGTTGAGGGACTTCCGGGTCAGGGTGTGGCACGAGCAGGGAGACAATAGCGGCTGCCCAGAGCAGAACGGAGAGTGCGCGCACTGCTAAACACAGCGCGGGCGCGCGCCCGTCTGGAAGCCGGGGCTGGAGCAGGAGACCTAGTGGGAGCGTGCAGGGGAGCCAGGTGAGTGTGCAAGGAGGAGGAGGACCGCGGCAAGGCAGGTGGTGGCCACGGCGGTGCAGGAGAAGGAGGCGGCGGCAGCGGCGGTACAGGAGCAGCAGGCGGCGCCCACGGCAGTACCGGAGCAGGTGTCGGCGGCCGCGGCGGTACTGGAGCAGGAGGCGGCGTGACAGTACCCCCCTCCTTATGCACCCCCCTCTGCAAGCTCGAAAGAAACCTAGCCAAGATTCGAGGAGCCTGGATATTTTTCCGGGGCTGCCACGATCTCTCCTCAGGACCAAAACCTTTCCAATCAACCAGGAAAAAGGTCCTCCCTCTTATCTTTTTCCTGGCTAGAATGTCTTTCACCTCGTACACATTGTCAGGGGAGACAGGCGGAGGTGAATGAGTGGTAGAGGCATGATACTGATTGAGGATGACAGGTTTTAGAAGGGACATGTGAAAGGAATTAGGGATGCGGAGGGAGGCGGGAAGCCGCAGTTTGTAGGAGAAATCGTTGATGCGAGCCAGGACTTCGAAGGGTCCAATGTACCGGGGACCTAGCTTATATGAAGGAATCTTTAGGCGAATGAACTTGGAGGATACCCAAACCTTATCACCCGGATAAAATCGAGGAGGGTCTAAGGGCCTTTTGTCTGCGTATCTCTTCACCCTGTCACGGGCTAATTCGAGGGCGGTCTTGGTCTCCTGCCAGATCCTGGAGAACTCCTCAGACAGAAGATCAGCCGCCGGTACACCCGAGACAGGAGTGACCGGTAGGGGTACGCCAGGATGTTGTCCATAGACAACAAAGAAAGTTGATTTGGCAGAAGATTCGCGGGAGTGATTGTTATGTGTGAATTCAGCCCATGGGAGTAAGTCAGACCAGTTTTTCTGGTGGGCATTAGAGAAGTGACGAAGATAATTCACCAGGCACTGGTTAGTCCGCTTCACTTGTCCGTTGGACTGTGGGTGGTATGCTGAAGAAAAGTCGAGAGTAACGTTCATAGACTGGCATAAGGCTCTCCAAAATCGAGAACTGAATTGAATTCCCCTGTCCGAAACAATATGTTGAGGTAAGCCATGGAGGCGAAAGATATGATGGATGAAAACTTTCGCCAAGTCAGGTGCTGAGGGTAAACCAGGAAGGGCGATGAAGTGTGCCATTTTGGAGAATCTGTCCACGACCACAAGGGTGACGGTACAACCCGAAGACCGAGGTAGATCGGTAATAAAGTCCATTGCGATGTGTTGCCATGGAGCCGAAGGGACTGGAAGCGGGTGTAACAGACCAGAAGGGAGCTGCCTCGGAGCCTTGTTCTTGGCACAGGATGGGCAAGAGGCAACAAAGCTTCGGACATCATGGAGAAGGGTAGGCCACCAGTAGTAGCGGGACATGAGGATGAGCGTCTTTTTAAGACCAGCATGACCCGCGAGTTTGGAGGCATGCCCCCAGCATAAGACTTGCCTCCGATCTCTTTCTGGCACAAAAGTTTTACCGGGAGGTAGCGAAGTTAACGTGATGGGTGCCGCCGTGACGAGCCTGGAGGGATCCATGATGTGCGCTGGTTCCTCCTCAGTATCTGTAGACAAGAAGGATCTGGACAAGGCATCGGCCCTGAGATTCTAGTTGCCAGGGCGGAAGTGCAGTTCGAAATCGAAACGACCAAAGAACAGGGACCACCTGGCCTGCCGGTGGTTGAGTCTCTGTGCAGATCGGATGTAGGCTAAATTCTTATGATCCGTGTAGATCTTAAAAGGATGTATAGCTCCCTCCAATAGGTACCTCCATTCCTCCAGTGCTAACTTGATGGCCAGCAGTTCCCTGTCACTTATGGAGTAGTTCTGTTCCGCAGTGGAAAACGTCTTGGAGAAGAAACCGCAAGTACCCATCCGTCCAGAGGAAGCTCTCTGAGAAAGTACGGCTCCGGCCCCAGTTGCCGAGGCATCAACCTCGAGGATGAAAGGTTTATTGGCCTCGGGACGCTGGAGCACGGGTGCGGTGGCAAAAGCTTGCTTCAGAGACAGGAAGGCGTTCTCGGCCTCAGGCGACCAGACATGAGGATTAGCCCCCTTGCGGATCAGCGAGGAGATGGGACCAGACAACGAAGAAAAATGAGGAATAAATTGCCGGTAATAGTTCGCGAAGCCGAGAAACTGCTGAATTGCTTTAACACCATGAGGCCTCGGCCAGTTGAGCACAGCGGACACCTTTCCTGGATCCATACGTAAGCCCGAGTCGGAGATGACGTAACCCAGGAACGGGAGGGACACAACTGTTCAAAGGCGCACTTTTCCAGCTTGGCATACAGGCGATTCCCCCTCAAATGCAGCAGTACCTGACCGACATTTCTTCTGTGGGTGGACAGGTCCGGAGAGAAGACAAGAATATCATCCAGATACACCACCACACAGGAGTACAGAAGGTCTCGGAGAATGTCATTTACAAACTCCTGGAATACCGCGGGGGCATTGCACAAACCGAAGGGCATGACCAAATATTCGTAGTGCCCGTCTCTGGTATTGAAGGCGGTCTTCCATACATCTCCGGAGCGAGGCAGCGGGTACTTATTCTTGATCGTAATTTCATTAAGACCCCGGTAGTCAATACAGGGACGAAGAGACCCGTCCTTCTTCTTGACGAAGAAGAAACCTGCGCCAGCAGGTGAAGATGACTTCCGGATAAAGCCTCTGGCCAAATTTTCCTGAATGTACTCGGTCATGGCTTGAGACTCGAGAGGATTCAGAGGATAGATTCGACCTCTAGGAGGAGTAGAGCCTGGAACAAGATTGATGGGGCAATCGTACGGACGATGCGGGGGAAGACTCTATGCCTCTTTCTTATCAAAGACGTCGGCGAAGGCAAGTCTGCAGGCACTGTGACTGGCCGCGAAGTTTTAAGAGGCTGAACAGGAAGGAGACACTTAGGCAGGACTGACCCCCAACGAAGGATGTCTCCAGATCGCCAGTCCAGAACAGGTTCATGTATCCTTAACCAAGGAAGGCATAAGAGAAGTGTATGGGACAATGATGGCAGCACAAAGAAGGTTATCCTCTCCTGATGCAAGGCTCCAATTTTTAACTCCACCTCCTCGGTGACCAAGGTTACGGTCTCCCGTAGGGGAGCACCCTCGACAGACGCTAACTGCTGAGGAGTCTCCAAGGACCTGACAGGTATCCGCAATCTTTTGACCGCCTCGAGCTGGATGAAATTCCCCGCTGCCCCAGAATCTATATAAGCTACCTCCGAAGAGCATTTAGAACCCTGGTTCAACAAAACCGAGAGGGTCAAAGGTAGAGAGGTGTCATTGACACCTAGGGAGGCCTCTCTTACTTGTCCTAGGCGGAGGCGTTTCCCGGTCTCACCGGGCAAGAACCCAGGAGATGGGTGGCGCAGCCACAATAGAGACAGAGACCTTGTGCGAGTCTCTCCTGGCGACGCTGCTCAGCCGGCTTGAGTCGGTCCACTTGCATGGGCTCTGGAGCTGCAGCTGCGGAGGAAAATCGCGAGCGGGGAGGACTGCGTGTGGCAGGAGACGAGCGAGGAAATCTTCTCTCCCTGGCAGCTTCGTGGGTACGCTCCTGGAAATGTAGATCGATACGCATCGCCAGAGAAATGAGGATCTCCAGGGACGTTGGTGTGTCTTGCCCAGCCAACTCGTCTTTAATTCGAGTGGACAAGCCACGCCAAAAGGCTCCTACCAGGGCCTCATTGTTCCATCCTAGCTCGGAAGCCAAGGTAAGGAACTGGATAGCGTACTGGCCCACTGAGAGAGTACCCTGGCGGAGATTAAATAACGACTCGGTGGCAGAGACCAGGCGCCCGGGCTCGTCGAAGACTTTACGAAAAGTCTCCAGAAAGGGAGCGAGCTGGGAGACCAGGGGATCGTCTCGCTCCCACAGGGGGTTTACCCAAGCCAGTGCCTCACCCTCCAAGTGGGATACCACAAAGGCCACTTTGGCTCGGTCGATGGGATATTGTTGTGGCAATAATTCAAAATGCAACTGGCATTGGTTAAGGAACCCCCGACACTGCTTGGGGTCCCCGGTGTACCGCGGGGGTTTGGCCAAACGGGGCGAAGGCTGTGGAACCGGAGCTGGGGCAGCGGCCTGTAGGGTGAGCAGCTGATTATCCACCGAGGCCATGAAATTCAGCATGCGGGCTTGGGTGTCTCGCTTTTGGGCGAGTTCCTGCTGGAAACTGGCTAGCTGGGATGCGCTCCCCGGATCGGAGGGCTGCAGATCCGCGAGACGGGACTCCATGGTCTTCAAAAATGCCATGATCCGGGTCTGATTTTCCCGGAGGAACGCTAGTTCCTTTTGGGCGGTGGCAGAGGTACCAGCGGGGTCCATGGCCTGATTATACTGTGAGACCTCTGAAGGGGCTCCTGGGGTGGACCCGCTGGACCGTGGCAACGAACCTCCCTCAGGCGAGCTGACCTGGTGTACCACCCCCTATACAGGGAGCGTTAGGGGCAGACCCAAGGGAGACTGTCGCCACAGTAGCTGGTACCCAGGGGAGAGACCCAGGAGTAGCCGTGGGTTGCTGGAGAGGCTGACGGAGAACCGGCAGGACTGGAACACGGAGGACGAACAGGACTGGGATGATGGAGGCAGAACAGCAACACGGAGGAGACAGCAAGGAGGAGGCACGGATTGGAGTCGCGGACTGGAGACACAGGAGTGAGGCTGGACGGGAGCACAGGCAGGCGGGCACTAGGAGAAAGGAACACGGAGATTTAAGGAACGGGCACAGGCAAAGGAACTGCAGGCAGGGGAATGCGCGGCAGGATGAGGGGCCAGAATCACTTGCAAGTCACAAATGATAATCGGGTACCGCCAAGAGGAAGAGGCGGCCTGATAAGGGAAAAGGTTGAGGGACTTCCGGGTCAGGGTGAGGCGCAAGCAAGGAGACAAGAGCGGCCGCCCAGAGCAGAATAGAGAGTGCGCGCACTGATAACACAGCGTGGGCGCGCGCCCGTCTGGAAACCGGGGCAGGAGCAGGAGACCGAGCGGGAGCGCTCAGGGAAGCCAGGTGAGTGTGCAAGGAGGAGGAGGACCGCGGCGAGGCAGGCGGTGGCCGCAGCGGTGCAGGAGAAGGAGACGGCAGCAGCGGCGGTACAGGAGCAGGAGGCGGCGCCCGCGGCAGTACCAGAGCAGGAGGTGGCGTGACAATAGTTGGGGGTTAATGCCACCTTTCTATTGCTCAAGAGTTCAGCGCAGGTCAGGCTGTGAGGCAACTCAGCTTCAGTGAATAGCGGTGACGTCACTGATGCTGCGCTGCCTCACAGCCTGACCCGCGCTGAACTCTTGAGCAATAGAAAGGTGGCATCAACCCCCAACTATTACCCCGTCCATATGTCACCCGCTACAGGGCAGTGGGAAGAGAGAGGCTAAGTGCCAGAATTGGTGCATCTTAGAGATGCGCCATTTCTGGGGTGGCTGGAGGTAGATGTTTGTAGCCGGGGGGTGGGGCCAATAACCATGGTCCCTTCCTAGGCTATGAATATCTGCCCCAGTCGCTGACTTTCCCTCTCTGGCGCAGAAAATTGCTTGGGAGCCCACGCCATTTTTTTTCCTGAAAAGATACTTTTATTAAATACACACATGTCCCATAATTTGCACGCACACTATACTAATTATATTGGTCACTGACATCTATATATCAAACTATTATGCATGTGTTTACTGTATGTAATCCATGTCTCCTATTCTTTTGGCTCCTGCATTGACTTTACAGAAGCCGACAAATGAATTAACGGCTAATCTTCTATCTACCGTATATTCTCGTGTATAAGCCGAGATTTTCAGCCCATTTGGGCTGAAATTCCCCCTCTCGGCTTATACGTGAGTCATATACGCCAGGGGGTCGGCAGGGGAGGGGGAGCGGGGGTGTCAGATCATACTTACCCCCCGTCACGGTCTCTGAAGCCCCCTGCTTCTCCCATGGTCTCCCTTCCTTCAGCGGTCACGTGGTACTGCTCATTAAAGTCATGAATATGACCGCTGAAGGAAGGAAAGGAGACCGTGGGAGAAGTGGGGGGGGCTGCAGAGACCACACCAGGAGGGGGTAAGTATATGCAGTATTCACCTGTCCCTGTTCCAACGCTGCTTGCCGCTGTATGCAGCGTCCTCTGTCAGTGACGTTCAGGCAGCAGAGGGCGCAATGACATAGTTAGTGCGCGCCACGCCCTCTGGACCGGGGACAGGTGAATATCTGAGGTGCCGGGGCCCTGAGCCAGCGATGACATAGGCACCTGGCCCCCAGCAACAAGCGGTGAGTATGTAATTTTTTTTTATTTGCAGCAGCAGCATATGGGGCAAAATCTATGGAGTAGCATATGGGGGCATAATCTATCGAGCATTTTATGGGGCAGCATATGGGGCATAACCTATGGAGCATTTTATAGGGGCATAATCTATGGAGCATCTTATGGGGGCATAATCTGTGGAGCATCTTTTGGGGCCATAACCTTTATGGAGCAGCATATGGGGCATATTTTTATATGGAGCATCTTATGGGGGCATTATTAAGCTTTGTGCAGCATTTTATGGGGCGTATTTTGTATGGAGCATCTTATGGGGCCATCATGAACTGTATGGAGCATTATATGGGGCTCCTGATTCAATATGGATATTCAAAAACATTTAACCTACTGATGTCTCAATTAATTTTACTTTTATTGGTATCTATTTTTGTTTTTGAAATTTACCAGTAGCTGCTGCATTTTCCACCCTAGGCTTATACGCGAGTCAATAAGTTTTCCCAGTTTCTTGTGGCAAAATTAGGGGGGTTGGCGTATACTCTGGTCGGCTTATACACGAGTATATATGGTATATCTGTATATATATATATACATATATATATATATATATACAGTGGGGCAAAAAAGTATTTAGTCAGTCAGCAATAGTGCAAGTTCCACCACTTAAAAAGATGAGAGGCGTCTGTAATTTACATCATAGGTAGACCTCAACTATGGGAGACAAACTGAGAAAAAAAAAATCCAGAAAATCACATTGTCTGTTTTTTTTTCATTTTATTTGCATATTATGGTGGAAAATAAGTATTTGGTCAGAAACAAAATTTCATCTCAATACTTTGTGATATATCCTTTGTTGGCAATGACAGAGGTCAAACGTTTTCTGTAAGTCTTCACAAGGTTGCCACACACTGTTGTTGGTATGTTGGCCCATTCCTCCATACAGATCTTCTCTAGAGCAGTGATGTTTTTGGCTTTTCGCTTGGCAACACGGGCTTTCAACTCCCTCCAAATTTTTTCTATAGGGTTGAGATCTGGAGACTGGCTAGGCCACTCCAGGACCTTGAAATGCTTCTTACGAAGCCACTCCTTCGTTGCCCTGGCGGTGTGCTTTGGATCATTGTCATGTTGAAAGACCCAGCCACGTTTCATCTTCAATGCCCTTGCTGATGGAAGGAGGTTTGCACTCAAAATCTCACGATACATGGCCCCATTCATTCTTTCATGTACCCGGATCAGTCGTCCTGGCCCCTTTGCAGAGAAACAGCCCCAAAGCATGATGTTTCCACCACCATGCTTTACAGTAGGTATGGTGTTTGATGGATGCAACTCAGTATTCTTTTTCCTCCAAACACGACAAGTTGTGTTTCTACCAAACAGTTCCAGTTTGGTTTCATCAGACCATAGGACATTCTCCCAAAACTCCTCTGGATCATCCAAATGCTCTCTAGCAAACTTCAGACGGGCCCGGACATGTACGGGCTTAAGCAGTGGGACACGTCTGGCACTGCAGGATCTGAGTCCATGGTGGCGTAGTGTGTTACTTATGGTAGGCCTTGTTACATTGGTCCCAGCTCTCTGCAGTTCATTCACTAGGTCCCCCCGTGTGGTTCTGGGATTTTTGCTCACCGTTCTTGTGATCATTCTGACCCCACGGGGTGGGATTTTGCGTGGAGCACCAGATCGAGGGAGATTATCAGTGGTCTTGTATGTCTTCCATTTTCTATTTATTGCTCCCACAGTTGATTTCTTCACTCCAAGCTGGTTGGCTATTGCAGATTCAGTCTTCCCAGCCTGGTGCAGGGCTACAATTTTGTTTCTGGTGTCCTTTGACAGCTCTTTGGTCTTCACCATAGTGGAGTTTGGAGTCAGACTGTTTGAGGGTGTGCACAGGTGTCTTTTTATACTGATAACAAGTTTAAACAGGTGCCATTACTACAGGTAATGAGTGGAGGAAAGAGGAGACTCTTAAAGAAGAAGTTACAGGTCTGTGAGAGCCAGAAATCTTGATTGCTTGTTTCTGACCAAATACTTATTTTCCACCATAATATGCAAATAAAATGAAAAAAAAAACAGACAATGTGATTTTCTGGACTTTTTTTTCTCAGTTTGTCTCCCATAGTTGAGGTCTACCTATGATGTAAATTACAGACGCCTCTCATCTTTTTAAGTGGTGGAACTTGCACTATTGCTGACTGACTAAATACTTTTTTGCCCCACTGTATATATTGTGAGGTAGCGCTGTTATTCGGGTAGGGGATACTCGCTCAGCAGCCACAAAATCAGATCCGGCACAGATTTTCCATAAAGCAAGCATAGTCCATGCGGTTTATTCAACATCATAAACCCACAGCAGCAACAAAACTTCATATAAACAGCAGAGTGTCCATGGCAGAGTTTCACTCTGCCAACCCTGTGTTCACACAGGTTGTACAATGTCCAGCATACAGGCTCTCTAAGGGTGTGTGCACACGCTGCGGATTCTGCTGCGGTTCCGCAGCGGATTTGGCCGCTGCGGGTCCGCAGCAGTTTTTGCTGCGGTGTACAGTACCATTATTCCCTATGGGAATAAAAAAACCGCAGTGCAGATGGTGCGGATTTTTCCACGCGGTTTTCCTGCGGTTTTGAAACCCCAGAAAGAATTGACATTTCAATTCTTTCTGCGGATTCTGCTGCGGTTTGCCATCTGCTCCATTGTGGAGATGAAAAACCGCAGGGCAAAACCGCAGAGCAATCCGCAGGTAAAACCGCAGATTTACCTGCGGATTTTACAAAATCCGTGAGGCCAAATCCGCACCCCATTCCGCAGCGTGTGCACGTAGCCTTAGCCTCACTTATCTCACCCACGTCCAGGTTTCCTCATGGCTGCTTCAGTTTACTGCAGACGTTCATTCCCTCCCCTGGGAGCTCTCAGACACGTGCAGCCATTCACCACAGCCACTTCACAGGGTGTTAGCCAGGAAGCTCCATCTCAGCGGGACTTTCCACACTGGACCACATTATATGGTCCATAGCCACGTCCACCGGGTCACATGACTATGACCTCATCAAGGGTCCTTTAAACACACATATACACTTTACAATAGCGTTATTAAACACCCCCCTGGGTGTAGGTAACTAGTACCTGACACATTGAACCAGCAACCTGTTGCAATTTGGTGCGGTCGGCGCAGCGTCAAAAGGACTCATGCACCGCCAAACGCATACCTGCGCACGGCCTGCGTCCCCAGTGCTAAAGATAGGGGAAGCAGGACGCATGCAGCGTCATGCGCCCGTAGGCAGAGCTACTGGAGGAGGCGCGGCAGGGGGCGGGGCTTAGTGGCGGCCGTGTGCAGGCCGTCGCTGCGGCCTTAAACGCAAATGTGAAACTAGCCTAAGTGAGCCGACCTGCCATACTGCATATGTAGCAGAGCTGTGTGTGTCGGTATGTGCATGTTCTGCAGAGCTGTGTGTGTATAATACACACACTGCCGAGAAACACTAACAATAGATTTATCACTAGCATACTCTGTCCTAGGATGCATCTTATGGTAAGGTGCGACTCATGGTAAGGTGTAACTTATAGTCTTAAAAATACGTTATATGACTCCATTTAAGTTGCACAAAAATTGGCAGTTGGCCACTGGGCCTGGTTCCTACCTGTTTAAGGATTATAAATGAGCTACTATTAAAGTAAAATAAAGCCATTATATTAAACATTTTAGACTTGTGATTTTCAAATATGTTTTTATTTATATAGGGGAGAACCTCAGGATCAAAACCCGATCTTTCCCTTCAGTTAATTTTCTTTGATGGAGAAGAAGCCTTCCATCAGTGGACGCCATTTGATTCTCTTTATGGCTCCCAGCATTTAGCTCAGAAGATGGAAAGTACTCCACATCCACCTAATGCTGAAAACACAAACCAGCTTCATGGCATTGTAAGTATTAGCTGTTTTTTTCACATGCTTTTGAATACTGTACACACTTACAGCATGTACACATAAAAGTTTAAAAAAAATGTAAAATCTTAGTACTTTTGATATCTTTAGCTGACCATACATTATAAATAAGTGTTGTTTTCACTGGGATCCCCAGGCAATTAAATGTGTATGGAGAAAAAATGAAAGCACCGTTCAACCTGTCAATAAATAGTATACAGGAACAGAGACTTAAAGTTACATACTTAAAAAACAGGGCTGCACCTTCAAATCATATTTATTCACTTAGAATAAATTCAATTAATTTCTATATGCATTCAGATGCATACAGAAAAAAAGACAACAAAGGGCAACAAGCTTAAAAGTAAAAACACAAATGTGTATCACCACCAACCCTTATCCAGACTATTTAGTGCTTCCACACTCCAGCCTTTGCTAATGTAGACAGCACCGAGGGTATAAACCTAAGGCTAGGTGAAGATGAGCATATTTTTTGTCATCTGAGAAAATCAGATAAATTATGCCAATCACAATCCGATCAGACTCTGATCAGAGTATTATCATAGTGTGTTCTGATTCTCTCGGATGAAGAGAAGATGGAGAAAAAGAATTCTCCATCTTTTCCTTTGTGTCAGTCTGTGGAAATAGGACTGCACTTAGATGTCATTCGAGTGCAGTCAGATATGTCCCTTGCTCTCACTGACTTGCATAGCTCAGTGCAATCTGAATATTGGAACAAACTTGCAGTGATTTTTTTTCTTTGACCTTACACTGTCCGAGGAAGAAGTCAGACGTGCACGGCCCCATAGAATAACATAGGAACGAATGCTAAGGCCGGGATGACACTACTGTTTGTGATGGGAGAAACTCGCACGAGTCTCAAGCATCAACAACCGGCGCTGCCGCTGACACTCGGGACCGTAGCTGCGGAGCTGTGGTCTAAGGCCGGGGTCACACTAACCGACGCAAAATATGGTCAGTATTTTACATGCGTAATACGGAAGAATGACCCCTAAACAGTGCTTCGTATGTCACCCGTAATCAAGGTGTGGTCGCGTATTTTGCGCATGTAAGCATCCGTATGTGATCGGTATGGTGAGATTTTCTCGCAGGCTTGCAAAATGGACATATAATGGAGCCCTATGACAGGGTTTCTAAACAGAAACCAAAGAATAGATATAGACTCATAGAATGCGTGTATATATATATATATATATATATATATATATGTATTCTATGTGTATATATCTATTCTTTCGTTTCTTTATAAAACCTGTCAGTGTGAGTTTACTGTATAGCGCACTGAATTGCCGGCTTTGCTAAAAGACACCTGGTGCGTATTTCTCGCAGGTCACATGTGTGTTCCGTGTGTAATGCGTATTTTTTGCGCACCCATAGACTTGCATTGGCGCACTACGGGCGTAGTACGCTGACAATCGCAGCATGCTGAGATTGGCACGGAGCGTAGAATACAGATGAGAAATATACGGCTGGTGCGAGGGACCCCATAGAGAATCATTTGTCCGTGTGTAATGCGTGCTTTTAGCGCCTCTCACTCGGCCGTATTCCTCGCCAGTGTGACCCCGGCCTAACCGTCAAAATGGCAGATAGCATTCATCCTGTTATTACGGTCGTGTGAACAAGCATTAACCCTAAGTTCCTACAATGAGTATTTTGTGAGTTTTGATGTTGTAGATTTCCTGCAGCATTTCTGTCCAGTTTAGCGAAATTAGGTTACTTGTGTTTTTTTTTCATTGCATTTTTAACCCCTTTACGACCTGGAACGTATTCATACGTCCAGATTGGTAGGTACTGATTGATCTTGGACGTATGGATACGTCCAGGCGATTTCTCACGCACAGGACCTGTGCAGGTGCAATTGCTGCCGAGTGTCAGCTGATTCTGACAGTTGACACATGGCACTCACTGACAGGTGCGGTGCCTGCACTACTCCTGGCACTTTAACCCCCTAAATGGTGCCATTGATATACTGTAGATCGCAGCATTTAGAAGGCAGAGATAGGGAGCCCCCTCTGCCATTCGATCAGCTCTCCCACGATGATGACGATGATCATTGCAATGGTGACCTGATGTTATCATGACAATATCCGGGTCATCAGTCACTAGCAAGTTAGATCATGCGCAGTGCATGATCTAACTAACTTGTGTCGGCAGGGCTACCAAGTTATGAAGCACAGCAATGCTTGTGCATTGCATTGCTTTACAACTGTGATCAGGCTGCAAAAAGTGAAAGTCCCATAGTGGGACAAAGTTAAAAAAAAAAAAAAAAGTTGTAAAAATATATTTTTTTAAAGTCACAAAATAATAAAAAAATTTTTATTGTACCCATAAATAAATATTTTTATGAAAAAAAAACAATAAAAGTACACATTTGGTGTTGCCGACCCGACCTATAAGTCCCACTAATTTACCCTCTCTGTGAACACCATAAAAAAATAAAAAACTAGGCAAAGCGCGATGCTTTATCATCATCCCGCTGAACAAAAAGTGGGATAAAACGCGATCCAAAAGACGAATGTAAATAAAAATAGTATCTTTGAAAACGTCATCTTGTCCCGCAAAAAACAAGCCACTCTACAGCTCCATCAACTGAAAAGTTATTCTATAAAATAGTTTTTTCTGTGTAAAAGCGCCAAAACATAAAAAATCTATATGAATATGGTATCGCTTTAATCATACTGACCGGAAGAATAAAGCTGCATTATCAATTTTAACACACAAGGAGCAGCTTAAACCCCCCTCCCCCCTAAAAAAAAAAAATTCCGCAATTGCTGATTTTTGTTCATTCTGCCTCCCAAAAATCTGCATAGAAAGCGATCAAAAATATCATGTGCCTGAAAATGGTACCAATAAAAATGTCAAGTCGTCCCGCAAAAAATTCCCACACACGACTGCAGAAATATGGAAAAATTATAGCTCTCAAAATATGGAAATGCAAGATTTGTTTTTGCAGCAAAAGGCATCTTTTAGTGTGTGACAGCAGGCAAACATAAAAAAGATGTATGGTATTGCTGTAGTTGATTGCAGTAAGGCTCAGCTCACATTTATCCTGTGCTCTGCGCTCAGTGCTTACACCGGGGTTTCCTTGTAAATTTTTGAAATAAGTGATTGAGACAAACCCCCGTTGGAAGATTCCCTATAATGAGGCATATGGAGCCACTGTGGATACTGTCTGGCCGCCTATGATCTGGCAGTATCTGCCTATTTAGGCGTGCATAAAAGCGTGTTCCATCACAGTTTTGTGCATTTCTGGAAAGAAGGACACCGCTAAACAGAGACCAGATTGAGTCCAGAGTAATTTCTGCCTCATTGTAGTGATTGAATCCCTCGGGTGTTTCATCTGAATCATGTCACACAGAGATTTAGTTGAAATACCCGATATAAGTGCTCAGCGTAGAGCGCTGGATAAATATGATCACAATATTATATCAAATGTTCCCAAAAAAGTTTCAAATCATTCCACACAAAAAAGCAGGATCTCACTCAGGTCCATCATCTGTTATCGGAAATAAAGGGAGCTTCCACGTTACTGATTACAAACCCTCTGGAAAAGCAAAATGGCTCCTCATACTAAAAAAGAAATTCAGCAAATTCTGCGCTCCCAAATACTAATGCTCCATCCCTTCTGAGCTGCAGTGTGACTAAACAACATTTAGTGTATACCTGTTTAGTAGAGTTGAGCGAAACGGGTCGGTCAAATTCATAAGTCGCCAACTTTCGCTAGTCGGGTTTCATGAAACGAAACCCGACCATAGCGTGAGGTCGGCCATGAGGTCGGCGACCAGAGCGCCAAAGTCACGTTTCAAATGATGCTTCCATCGCCCTTTTTCAGCCAATGATGGAGGATGCACACTGTGGGCAACGTGACGACATGGGCAGCGGTCACCACCATCTTTGAGAAGGGCATGCAAGTTATTGGCTTGCTTTGTGTGGCGTCACAGGGGCTATAAAAGGGGGTGCACGCCGACCGCCATCTTACTTCTGCTGATCTTAGCATAGGGAGAGGTTGCTGCTGCTGATTCTAAATAAGGGAGAGTGTTAGGCAGGGAAGAAAAAAAAAACTGCTTCTGCTGGTAGCGATTTTCACTGTACAACACAACAGTTTGTGTGCAGTGACAGGGGAGGATATATTTTTGTGCATCAGCTCTGTTGGTTATTAGGCTGCCTTATAAGGCTCCCTGATAGCTGCATTGCTGTTTGCACACTGCTGTGCAAACTGCTTTTTTAAAAGCAAAAATACTTTTCTTCCTCTTTTCTGCACAGTTACCAAGCTTTCATTTTTCCACACTTTTTTGTGCAGCAGTCCTGCTTGTTAGGCTGCCTGCTGCCATACTTGGACTGAGAGCATCATTGTCAGCCTCCTAAAATCTCTAGGGAGCTTCCAATTCTCCCCAAAACTATATACACCTTGTACCTTGTCATACACCAGCCAATTTCAGCCTGTTAAATTGAGGTGTAATCTATAGTGGGCCTGAGATAATAGTTTAGCCTCCTAAAATCTCTAGGGAGATTCAAATTCTCCCCAATACTATATACACCTTGTACCTTCTCATACACCAGCCTATTTCAGCCTGTTAAATTGAGGTGTAATCTATAGTGGGCCTGAGATAAATGTTCAGCCTCCTAAAATCTCTAGAATCATAGAATCGTAGAGTTGGAAGGGACCTCCTGGGCCATCTGGTCCAACCCCCTGCTCAAAGCAGGATTCGCTAAATCATCCCAGTCAGATGTCTGTCCAGCCTCTGTTTGAAGACATCCATTGAAGGAGAACTCACCACTTCTCGTGGCAGCTTGTTCCACTCATTGATCACTCTAACTGTCAAAAAGTTTTTTCTAATATCTAATCTGTGTCTCCTCCCATTCAGTTTCATCCCATTGCTTCTAGTCTTTCCTTGTGCAAATGAGAATAAAGATGATCCTTCTACAATGTGACAGCCCTTGAGATATTTGTAGACAGCTATTAAGTCTCCTCTCAGTCTTCTCTTTTGCAAACTAAACAATCCCAAATCCTGCAACCTTTCCTCATAAGACAGGGTTTGCAGACCGGTCACCATTCTGGTTGCTCTTTTCTGAACTTGCTCCAGTTTGTTGATGTCTTTTTTAAAATGTGGTGCCCAAAACTGGACACAAATATTCCAGATGAGGTCTGACCAAAGAGGAGTAGAGGGAAATAATGACTTCACGTGATCTAGACTGTATGCTTCTGTTAATACATCCTAGAATTGCATTTGCTTTTTTTGCTGCTGCATCACACTGTTGACTCATATTCAGTTTGTGATCTATTAGTATACCCAAGTCTTTTTCACATGTGCTATAGCTTAGGCCTATTCCTCCCATTCTGTATATGCTTTTTTCATTTTTATTGCCCAGATGTAGTACTTTGCATTTGTCCCTGTTAAAAACCATTCTGTTAGTTGCTGCCCAGTTCTCCAGTTTATTTATATCTTTTTGAATCCTCTCTCTCTCTTCTCTAGTATTAGCTATCCCTCCTAGCTTTGTGTCATCAGCGAATTTAATCAGTTTACCCTCAATTCCTTCATCTAAATCGTTGATAAAGATGTTGAACAATACAGGGCCCAGGACAGAGCCCTGTGGTACCCCACTTGAGACATTCTTCCAACTGGATGTGCAGCCATTTACGACCACTCTTTGGGTCCGATCACTAAGCCAGTTATGAATCCACCTAACAGTTGCCTTGTCCATTCCATACCTAGTCATTTTTTCAATAAGGATTGTATGAGATACTTTGTCAAATGCTTTGCTGAAGTCAAGATATACTATATCTACAGCATTTCCTTGATCCACCCAATCAGTGATTCCGTCATAGAAGGAAATTAAGTTAGTCTGACATGACTTATTAGTTACAAACCCATGCTGACTCTGTTTAATCACTTCATTCTTATCCAGGTACTGACATACATGTTGTTTAATAATTTGTTCAAAGATCTTTCCTGGTATAGAAGTCAGACTCACCAGCCTATAGTTGCCTGGGTCCACCTTCTTCCCCTTTTTGAAGATAGGAACAACATTTGCTCTTCTCCAGTCTTCTGGGACTTCTCCTGTTCTCCAAGAATTTTCAAATATTATGGAGAGGGGTTCAAAAATTTCTTCTGCTATCTCCTTCAGTACTCTGGGGTGTAATTCATCTGGACCTGGAGACTTGAATTCATTTAGGTTAGCTAAGTGTTTCCTCACTATCTTTCTGTTTATAGATATCCTGGATTCTTCTATACCCTTAATAGGACAGTGAAGAACAGTTGATGTCACATTTCCTTTCTGAGAGAAAACAGATGCAAAATAGGAATTTAAAAGTTCGGCCTTCTCAACATCCTGTCTTACCATTTCATCATTTTCATCCTGTAAAAATCCTATAGCATCTTTGACTTTTCTTTTACTTTTGACATATCCCCAAAATCCTTTATTATTGCTTTTGACATCTCTTGCAAGCCTCAATTCATTGTCAGCTTTAGATAATCTGATTTGTGCCCTGCAGGTTCTACAGACAGCATTATATTCTTCTTTAGATATGCCTCCCTCTTTCCATTTTATAAACATTTTTTTCTTCCTTTTTAGCATGTGCTTAAGTTCTGTGTTCATCCATCCTGGCTTCCTTAAATGCTTCCTATTCTTCCCTCTTTTCGGAATTGTTAACAATTGTGCTTTGAGAATTTCATTTTTCAAGATTTCCCATCCTTCCTGGACATTTTTGTCTTTAAGGATATCCAGCCATTGGATCCCTCCAATTCTCTTTCTGAATCCCTTAAAATCTGCCTTTCTGAAATCTAACCTTGACGTCTGAGTCTTCACAGGTCTTCCTCCTCTAGTTATCCAAAATTCTAAAATAGCATGGTCGCTACCTCCTAGGGTCCCAGCCACTTTTACCTCCTCAACCATTTCCTCCCTGTTTATAAGGATTAGATCCAAGGTAGCAGTTCCCCTTGTTTTCTCCCGTACCTTTTGGAAGATAAAGTTGTCAGCAAGAGAGGATAAGAATTTCCTTGACCTGTTAGTTTTGCCTGAGAGAGATTCCCAACAAATGTCTGGATAGTTGAAATCTCCCATGACAACTATGTCATATTTTTGGGAGAACTTGGCCATTTGATGCATAAAGAGTTCATCCATATCTTCAGCTTGCACAGGTGGCCTGTAGTAAATGCCTACAATGGTGTCCTTTCCATTGTTCTGTCCTTGTATTCTTACCCAAACAGTTTCCACAGAACTCCCAGTCTCTGAAGCTTCAATCTCTGTGCAGATATACGCGTTTCTAACATACAATGCGACACCTCCTCCTCGTTTATCAAGTCTGTTTCTTGCAAATAAGTTGTATCCTTCTACTCTTGTATTCCAATCATGTGTATTGTCCCACCAAGTTTCAGTGATTCCAATGACATCATATTTCTTTTCCTGCGTTAGTAGTTCCAATTCTCCTTGTTTGTTGCCCATGCTTTGTGCATTAGTATAGAAACATTTTAGTTTGTGATTGGTTTCTCTATCTCCAATATTTTTATTAATTAGATTCTTTTGTCTTTGTTCTTCCTGTTCTTCCTTTCCACTTCTAATAGCAGAGTTCTCAATAGCATTTGTCAGGTGTATGGCTTTTTCTAGTCTTTTGCTTCCCTTCCCATGTTGTTCTAGTTTAAAGCTCTCCTTACAAGTGTAGCAAGACGACTTCCAAATACATGTTTTCCAGTCTTCGTAAGGTGCACCCCATCTCTAGCAAGTAGTCCATCGTAAAGGTACCTCACTCCGTGATCCAGAAATCCAAATCGTTGCTGATGGCACCATCGACATAGCCAGTTGTTCACCTGCAGAATCTTATTCCACCTCCTTGTTCCATGGCCATCCACTGGGAGGATGGAAGAGAAGACCACCTGCGCTCCCAGTTCTTTCACTTTCTTGCCTAAGTCTTCAAAGTCTCTGCAGATGGTTTCGAGGTCGTTTCTTGCGGTGTCATTTGTCCCCACATGTAGGAGATTCAAATTCTCCCCAATACTATATACACCTTGTACCTTGTCATACACCAGCCAATTTCAGCCTGTTAAATTGAGGTGTAATCTATAGTGGGCCTGAGATAATAGTTCAGCCTCCTAAAATCTCTAGGGAGATTCAAATTCTCTCCAATACTATATACACCTTGTACCTTGTCATACACCAGCCAATTTCAGCCTGTTAAATTGAGGTGTAATTTATAGTGGGCCTGAGATAATAGTTCAGCCTCCTAAAATCTCTAGGGAGATTCAAATTCTCCCAATACTATATACACCTTGTACCTTCTCATACACCAGCCTATTTCAGCCTGTTAAATTGAGATGTAATCTATAGTGGGCCTGAGATAATTGTTCAGCCTCCTAAAATCTCTAAGGAGATTCAAATTCTCCCCAATACTATATACACCTTGTACCTTCTCATACACCAGCCTGTTAAATTGAGGTGTAATCTATAGTGGGCCTGAGATAATTGTTCAGCCTCCTAAAATCTCTAAGGAGATTCAAATTCTCCACAATACTATATACACCTTGTACCTTGTCATACACCAGCCTATTTCAGCCTGTTAAATTGAGGTGTAATCTATAGTGGGCCTGAGATAATAGTTCAGCCTCCTAAAATCTCTAGGGAGATTCAAATTCTCCCCAATACTAGATACACCTTGTACCTTGTCATACACCAGTCTATTTCAGCCTGTTAAATTGAGTTGTAATCTATAATGGGCTTGAGATAATTGTTCAGCCTCCTAAAATCTCTAGGGAGATTCAAATTCTCCCCAATACTATATACACCTTGTACCTTGTCATACACCAGCCTATTTCAACCTGTTAAATTGAGGTGTAATCTATAGTGGTCCTGAGATAATAGTTTAGCCTCCTAAAATGTCTAGGGAGATTCAAATTCTCCCTAATACTATATACACCTTGTACCTTGTCATACACCAGCCTATTTCAGCCTGTTAAATTGAGGTATAATCTGTAGTGGGCCTGAGAATAGTTCAGCCTCCTAAAATCTCTAGGGAGATTCAAATTCTCCCCAATACTATATACACCTTGTTTTACAGTACCATATAGCTGGTGGTATTTTGGGTACATTTTCCCAAAATTGAGGAAGTATGGTGGAAGAGGCCATGGAAGTGGGCGGGGGTTGCCAGCTGGTACTGATGGTGGTGGTGGTGCATCTGCTGATAGTGGCAAAAGCACAATAGCACCTAGGGCAGGAGGTGTTGAGCCTGCGTCATCATCTGGCTCCACAAGGCCTCGAAGGCTCCCTTTTCTGGGAGTAGGTAAACCGCTTTTAAAGCCGGAGCTTCAGGAACAAGTTTTGGCTTACATTGCTGACACATCCTCCAGCTCTATCGCCTCCTCTTCTGAAGTTTCAAAAAATAAAAGCACTGAGTCGTCAGTGGAGGCTCCTGGTCAGGAACAACACCTTTCCTTGTGTCCTTCACTCCTACCAAAAGTGAAGGATGCGGCAGGCCACACTACAGATTACTCCATGGAGCTCTTTTCACATACCATGCCTGGGTTGTCAAGTCAAATCGTGAATTCCCCAGTCCAAGATGAATCTGACATGGAGTGCACTGATGCACAGCCACTGCTAGATTTTTCTGCTGGTACATTCACTCAGCACTACATTGTCCTCGCAGTGTACTGAGCCAGAATCTGACCCTGATACCACCTTACACGGTGACACAGAGGAAGGTGCACATGAAATTGAAGAGGAGGTGATGGATGACCCAGTTGTTGACCCAGATTGGCATCCATTGGGGGAAGAGGGTGCCGCTGCCAATAGCTCAGAAGAGGAGGAGGAGGATCCGCAGCAGACATCGACATCGTAACAGCTGTTATCTGGCAGGCCCATAGCAGTCCAAAAACGGGTTACAAAAACCAATAGAGTTGCAGGACAGCTTGGCCAGAAGGTCAAATTAGCACAGCGTGCAAGGCCTCAAAATGTCTTCCATAGTAAGAAGAGTGCAGTGTGGCACTTTTTTAACAAAATCCTAATGGTCAGGCAAAGGTTATTTGTAAGAAGTGCGCAAAGACCTTTAGCCGAGGGAAAAATCTGAGAAATTTGAATACCAGTTGCATGCTTAGACATTTAACCACCATGCACTTGCAAGCGTGGACAGACTACCAAACCTCACGTACCACATGTGCACCTGCTCCGAATGAAGGTAGTCAGCAACGCTACATCGCTTCCCCCCACTGTAAGCCCACCGGTTAGTACACCACCACCAGCAAATGTTGAGGTGTCGTCGCAAGGCCAAAGCAGTCAGGGAATCACAATGTTATTGCTACGAAAGACTGAATCTAGGCCTTCAGCAAGACCAGTAACACCATCACCAACCCTCTCTCAGTCCGCCATGTCCACCGCTAGTTCCATCATATGCAGCTCTCAAGTCCAGCTCACCCTACCAGAGACTCTGAGTAGGACAAGAAAGTACTCATCCTCTCATCCGCGTACACTGTGTTTGAACGCCCACATTGCCAAACTGATCTCGTTAGAGATGATCCCCTACAGGTTGGTTGAAAGCGAAGCTTTCCGCGAGCTCATGGCCTACGCAGTACCACGCTATGACCTACCCAGTCGGCACTTCTTTTCTCGAAAAGCCATCCCAGCCCTCCACCTGCATGTGAAAGACCGCATTGTCCATGCACTCAAGCAATCAGTGAGTGGAAAGGTGCACCTCACAACAGAAGCATGGTCCAGTAGGCATGGCCAGGGCCGTTACGTGTCCATCACTGCGCATTGGGTTAATGTGGTGGATGCAGGGTCCACAGGGGACAGCGGCGGTCGGACAGTGCTGCCTAGCCCACGGTATAGGAAACAGTTGGCTGTAGGCGTTCGACCCTCCTCCTCCTCCTCAAGAGCGAAAGCTCGTCCACAGAGCGCAGTCGCACGAGCACTTCATCTGCAGCTGCCAGTGTTGCACACAAGGTGTCCCACTATCGAACGGCTAGTGGTAAGCATCAGCAGGCTGTGTTGAAGATGATGTCTTTGGGCGACAACAGACACACCGCAGAGGTACTGGCCGACTACTTGCAGCGACAAACTGAGTCATGGCTGGGCAGTCTACATCTTGAGGCAGGCAAGGTAGTTAGTGATAACGGCCAGAATTTTGTGGCAGCCATAGCCCTTTCAAAACTCAGACACATAACATGCTTGGCTAACTCATTGAACCTGGTGGTGCAGTGCTTCCTCAATAATTATCCGGAGTTAACAGCCCTGCTCCATAAGGTGCGAAGACTGAGCTCGCAAATCCGCCGGTCGCCCGTACACTCCAGTCGTATGCAGAAGCTGCAGCGATTGCTCCTCCTTCCCAAGCACCGCCTAATTATCGACGTTGCAACAAGGTGGAACTCCACCCTGCACATGGTTGAGAGGCTGTGCGAACAGAGGCAGGCTGTAATGAATTTGTGGGAGGATACACGGGCAGGCAGTGTGAGGGCAGAAATGGAGTTGTCTGGTGTGCAGTGGTCGAAGCTGAAAGACCTCTGTAAAGTCCTTCAGTGTTTTGAGGAATGCACACGGCTGGTAAGCGCAGACGATGCCATCATAAGCATGAGCATCCCACTTATGCGTCTGCTCATGCAAGATTTGACGCACATTAAGGAGCAGGCGTCTGCAGCCGAGGAGGAAGAGGAAGAGGAGGAGGGAAGCCTTGATGACAGTCAGCCATTGTCTGCTCAGGGAACTCTCCTGGACGAGGTGGATGAAGAAGATGAAGAGGAGGAGGAGGATGGGGATGATTATTTAGGGGAGGAGGATGCTTCTCAGGGGGCAAGAGAAAATGTTGGCGTGGCAAGGTCAGGTACAGGGTTTGTGCATGACTGGAGGGATGTGGATTTGCCAGAAAGTGCTCCTCCACCCAGCACTCGCAGTGCATCATTGACACCTGGAACATTGGCCCACATGTGTGATTATGCCTTGCAGATCCTAAAAAGGGACCCCCGCATTGCCAAAATGATTAACGATGACGACTACTGGTTGGCCAGCATCCTGGATCCACGCTATAAAGGAAAATTCCAAAACATCATGCCACAGCAGAACCTAGAGCTAATATTGGCTAACAAACAAGCAACTCTGGTAAACCGTTTGTTTGAGACATTCCCAGTACACAGCAGCGGTGATGGTTCTCCCACGAGCCGTAGGGGGCAACATGGAAGAGGTGTTCGTGGTGCACACATCCGAAGTGGCATTGGAGACAGGGGTTTCATGACCATGTTGTGGACTGATTTTTCAAGTACCGCTCACACGACTGGTAATGCTGCATCGATTGAAAGTGACAGGAGACAGCACTTGTGCTTGAAACGCGTACAGAGACCTGGAGAATATCCCCATGCGGTGAACTTTGTTGCTGTTACTTGATCACAAGCAGCCATGAATGTATTTTAAATATGATACAATAAAAATCCTGGATTTTAAATTTCTCGAGCTGGACCTTTCTTCCTTTTCTTGGAGTTATTATACGTCCTGACAGAGACGTGTCCGCGCTCAGAGCTTTTCAATAGTTCTTTCGAACCTACAAGAGGTGAGCTGAAATTTATCTTTTTCAGTAACTATGGTTACAAACTACTTCTCCTCACATATCGATGTTCTCCCTCACAGGTCATTCCCCTTTGACTATTGGGCCTGTAAACTGGACACCTGGCCTGAATCGGCACAATATGCCTTACAGGAGCTTGCTTGCCCTGCTGCTAGTGTGCTATCCGAAAGAGTCTTCAGTGCTGCTGGATCAATCCTGACAGAATAAAGGACCCGTCTGTCGACCCAAAATGTTGATGATCTAACCTTCATTAAAATGAACCATGCATGGGTTTCAAAGGATTTTGTCCCACCTTCCCCTGCTGACACATAGGATGCCAGAAAAATGGCTCGCTTTTGTCCTCCTCTTCCTCGGACTTTTCCAATTCCTTCATTTTCAGCTGCTGAATGTCCAACATCAACATATGCCATTTTTTCATCCTCCCTAACTGGGCTGCCTCCCCCCCAGGGCCGGGGTCACCACCTGGCACACGCACCCGTGCGAGTGCCGTTGCCCTGGACAGGTGGGTGGGCCCACTCTTGGGCGACGGCACTGGCACATGGTCCCTCATAGTACAATCAAGTGTCTCTGATGGTGGGGGTGCACACACCGGCGTACTATGAGGGGCCCTGTGCCAGTACCGCCGCCCACGAGTGGGCCCCCCTGCTTGCTCAGGGCCCCAGCACTTGCAATACTTACCTCTCCCTGCTCCACCGCTGTGTAGTCTGGGCTGTTAAATCCTTCACTGGGACAGCCACTACAAATTTGGTGAACTGAGATGATGGTTAAGATGTAGCTATGCCCTGTCCAGCTGGGCTCTGTCTTCAGATGATCAATGGCTTCCATTTGTTATGGACGTCGACTCACAATGAGATGCAGTGTTGGTTTATCATCAGCTTTCACAGTTTTCCTACTCACAGACGTGTGACATTCCTGCCCACATTATTAATTGTGTCCTCTCATGCCAATCCAATAGAATCGCCTACGGCCTGTGGCTTCTGTCTTTTGCACTCCAAAGTTACCTGACAGATCATGATAGGCAGTGAGGACCATGTCTACATCTCTCCCTGTGATCAAAATTTGATGGAGATGAGTAACGGTGATGGGATCTACAGTACTGCGATACAGCAACCGTTTCTTCACAAAGAACTGTTCTCGCTGTCTCCACAGACAAAGTAACTGAGGGTCAGCATCGCCTATGAGAATTCTCCCAGGAGTTTTTCCCGTGATTAGTAATTTCAAAATTTCTGCAATCACTCGACTTTCTGTCTGTACTTTTATCCCTCTCTGTCATGAACTCATTTTCTGCTCCACCAGTTGAGAGTTCCCCTTCCGTTCTCCCTCTGGTGGTGACAGGAGGTAGTGCAGTTGGTTTAAGTGGTAGTGATCTGCCACCTGATGAGGAACATAACGATTGGATCTCTGGAGTATCAGACTGGATATAAGACAGCCGATGCCCTATCCGGGTGCTGGTGATTCAGTCTGCTTCTCAGGTCCTGGACTTCAGCTCTCTTCCAGTCTTCTCAAGTTAGGTTTGTTTTTTGCTAATGTTAACACTTGCGCTTGTTGGTCAATTCAGTTTGTTGTGTAATCAGCCTGCCCCTGCTGGGGCTATGCTGAATTTCCACTCCTATTAATCAGTATTTGCCAATCTGCTTTTTGTTCCTTATTAGAGTGGCCTCTTTTTACTGTGTCTCAGAACATTTCAGAGTGCTGATATAGGTTTAGAAGTCTAGTGACTTCAGGGTTAATTTTGCTATCAGAAGTGTTGGACAATATTTTTGTAGGTTGTTTTTGGCAGATTGCAGACAGTGTCTTTCCTTCTCTGTCCTTTTTAGTTAGCCAGGCCCCATCATTTGCTCAGCTGTTGTGAGCTCATTTTCGGGTTTGCCTCTGGCTTCTGATGAGGGTTATGGAGCTGGCTGTGCTGACAGAGGATTAGTGAGTTCTCTATCTGGACTCCCTCTGGTGGTAAAGGGAGGTAATGAAGCTGATCTAAATGGCAGAGACCGGCCACCTGAGGAAGAGGACTGCGATTGGACATAAGGAGTTTCTGATTGGATTTAAGGCAGCCGACTCCCTAGTTTCTTGCTAGTGATTTTTCCTGACTATGACTTCTGGTCTCCAGTTTGGTTCCTGCCTTCCTAAAGCTAAGTTTTCTCTGCTATTGTTCATATGAGTTTTTGTCTTGTTTACTTAGTTTTTGTGTTCAGCCGGCCCTGGCTGGGACTGGGCTGAATCCCCATTTTGTCTCTGATCAGTTGATCTCTTTTGCTCTGTCTTCAGAATATACCTGAGTGCTGATATAGTGATTTGAAGTCTAGCGACTTCAGGGCCTTTTTCTATCAGACGTGTTGGACATTCTTTTTGGCAGGGTTTTTTGCAAGATTGCAGACAGCAACTTTTCTTTCCTGTCCTTTCTAGTTAGCGAGGGCCCGATTGTTTTCTCAGCCTATCTTTCTACCTGTGTCTGTGTTTTCATCTTGTTTCACCGACAATACATGTTGGGGGCTGTCTATTGCTTTGGAGTCTGCTCTGGGGCAGTTTAGATTTTCCCTTTCTTTCTTTAGGCTTATTTAGTTCTCTGGCCGTGACGAGGCATCTAGGACCACCGTAGGCACGCTCCACGGCTACTGCTAGTTGTTGTGGATAGGATCAGAGGTCTGCAATCCGCTAGTTACCAACCTCTCCGATTTTCTGGGCTTAGCTTGCTTTTTGTTTTTTCCTCCTCGGTGACTCATTCATAACAGAATCACCAGCCATACCGCAGATTCTAGGGTACTCAAAAGCAGGAAGGAATTGTTTAAAAAAAAAAAAGTCAGAATTTTTTTTTTATATATGTATATTTTCTCCTCTTTTTCTCTGGGGCCATAGGAGGATTCTTTTTTTTTTTTTTCTTTTTCTCCTTGATGGAGCTTAAGCAATTGTCTGATCGTGTGGAGCAGCTCACTGCTGAAGTGCGGGGAATTTCCGCCTATCTCACTCATTCACATGCTCTTGAACCAAGGATCCCTGCTCCTGATGTGTTTTCTGGGGATCGGTCTAAATTTTTGAATTTTAAGAATAATTGTAAATTATTTCTTGCCTTGAAGCCTAATTCATCGGGGAGCTCTGCGCAGCAGGTTAAAATTGTCATCTCCTTGCTGCGCGGCGATCCCCAGGATTGGGCGTTTTCTTTGACACCTTAAGATCCTGTTTTGACTAATGTGGATATTAAATAGAAAATGGCAACACACCAAATATGAAATATGTGAAATACGAATAGCAAAATGGCTTTAGTAATACATTTCATAATGGCTTTTATAAGGCATATCAAATATGAAATAAGTGAAATATGAATAGCATAATGGCTTTTGCAATCTTGAAAAACATATGAGATACTTAGCACAAAATTTGGCCAAAAGATGTGAGCCCATTCACCAGCGACAAGGTGATCTCAGATTGAATGGGTCCCTATACTGACTGCCTGGTGTGAACTGACCTCTGGCTAGTAACATGATAAAGCCTGTATATATAGGACGATAGGAACCAAACATGTGATTGAATGCGATTAAAATCACCACTGGATGAAGGGCGGAGTGCTCAGTCAGAAAACTAGTATACAAGTTATAGAACAAACTGACGGCACATCTAGAACTAGTCTGAATAGGTGCATACCAAAATGCAACTTACATATTAAATAGAAAATGGCAGCACACCAAATATGAAATATGTGAAATACGAATAGCAAAATGGCTTTAGTAATACATTTCATAATGGCTTTTATAAGGCATATCAAATATGAAATAAGTGAAATATGAATAGCATAATGGCTTTTGCAATCTTGAAAAACATATGAGATACTTAGCACAAAATTTGGCCAAAAGATGTGAGCCCATTCACCAGCGACAAGGTGATCTCAGATTGAATGGGTCCCTATACTGACTGCCTGGTGTGAACTGACCTCTGGCTAGTAACATGATAAAGCCTGTATATATAGGACGATAGGAACCAAACATGTGATTGAATGCGATTAAAATCACCACTGGATGAAGGGCGGAGTGCTCAGTCAGAAAAATAGTATACAAGTAATAAAACAAACTGACGGCACATCTAGAACTAGTCTGAATAGGTGCATACCAAAAGGCAACTTACATATTAAATAGAAAATGGCAGCACACCAAATATGCCTTTTGGTATGCACCTATTCAGACTAGTTCTAGATGTGCCGTCAGTTTGTTTTATTACTTGACTAATGTGGATGCATTTTTTCAAGCCTTGGGGTTGTTATATGATGAACCTAATGCTATTGATCAAGCTGAGAGAGCCCTATTGGCATTGAACCAGGGTCAGGATCCTGCAGAGTTATACTGTCAGAAATTCCGAAAGTGGGCGGTCCTTACTACATGGAATGATAGTGCATTGGCAGCTCTCTTTCGGAAGGGTTTGTCTGAGACTTTAAAAGATACTATGGTGGGATTTCCTGTTCCCTCTGGTCTTGACGATTCTATGTCATTAGCCATTCAAGTTGATCGGCGTTTACGTGAACGCAAGACTACACAGGAGGCGCTGCCACATTTTGAACAAATGTCTGAACCTATGCAATGTGATGGGGTTTTGTCTAGGGCGCAACGTCAGGAGTTTAGAAGGCATAGTAAGCTGTGTTTTTTCTGTGGAGACGCCTCTCATACTATTTCTGTCTGCCCTAAACGAGAGAAACGTTTTGCACACACATTTGCTGTGGGCAGTATACAACCTAAGTTCCTTTTGGTAATTACTCTGATCTGCTCCTTGTCCACATTTTCCACTAAGGCTTTTGTGGATTCAGGAGCAGCTCTGAATCTGATGGATTTGGACTTTGCTAAACGTTGTGGTTTGTCCATGACGCCTCTGCAGACGCCCATTCCTTTGAGGGGTATTGATGCCACTCCTTTGGTGGAGAATAAACCTCAGTTTTGGACCCAAGTGATAATGCGAGTTGCCCCAGACCACCAAGAAAATTGTAAATTTTTGGTGCTGCATAATTTGCATGATACTATTGTTCTGGGGTTCCCCTGGTTGCAAACTCATAACCCAGTTTTGGATTGGAAATCTGTATCTGTGGTGAGTTGGGGTTGTCAGTGTGTTCTTAGGGACGTTCCTGTCTTCTCCCCCTCTCCTCAGTCTCATGATAGTCCTGATTATCTGGTTGATTTCTCTGATGTTTTTAGTGAGAGTAAGTCTGCGTCTTTGCCTCCTCATAGGAGTTATGGCTGTGCAATTGAGTTGATGCCTGGGTGTAAATTTCCCAAGGGTCGGCTTTTCAACTTATCTGTACCCGAACATGATGCTATGCAATCCTATATTAAGGAGTCGTTGGAGAAGGGTCATATTAGACCATCCTCGTCACCGTTAGGCGCTGTTTTTTTTTTTGTGGCCAAGAAAGATGGTTCATTAAGACCGTGTATTGATTATCGTTCCCTTAACAAGATGACGGTTAAATATCAGTACCCGTTACCTCTGATGTCTGATTTATTCTCCAGAGTTAAGAGTGCCTGCTGGTTTACTAAGCTTGACCTCAGGGGGCGTATAATCTTATTCGCATCAAGCACGGGGATGGATGGAAGACGGCGTTTAATACTCCGGAGGGACATTTTAAGTACCTGGTGATGCCTTTTGGGCTCTCTAATGCCCCTTCTGTCTTCCAATCTTTTATAAATGATATTTTCCGAGACTTTGTGGATAAGTTTTTGATCATCTATCTGGATGATATTTTGATCTTTTCTAGTGATTAGGATTCCCATGTGGAACATGTCCGGACTGTGTTCCGGATTTTGAGGGAGAATTCCCTGTTTGTTAAGGGATCGAAGTGCCTCTTTAGTGTACAGAGAATTTTATTTTTGGGATTTATATTGTCTCCATCGACTATTGAAATGGACCCGGCCAAGGTACAGGCCATTTATGATTGGGTTCAGCTTACTTCTTTGAAGGCTCTCCAGAAGTTTTTGGGTTTTTCTAATTTCTATCGTAAATTTATAGGTAATTTTTCTAGTATTGTCAAACCACTGACTGATCTGACCAAGAAGTGAGCTGATGTGCTGAATTGGTCTCCTGAGGCTGTCTCAGCATTTCAGGAGCTTAAGCGGAGATTTACTTCAGCTCCAGTTTTACGGCAACCTGATGTTTCACTTCCATTTCAAGTGGAGGTGGACGCTTCTGAGATTGGTGCAGGAGCTGTGTTGTCCCGAAAAGACCCTGTGACTTCTAAGATGAATTCCTGTGCCTTCTTTTCTCGAAAGTTTTCCCCATCTGAACGCAACTATGACGTGGGGAATCGGGAATTGTTGGCCATGAAATGGGCATTTGAGAAGTGAAGACATTGGTTGGAGGGAGCTAGACATCAATTTGTGGTCCTCACCGATCACAAGAATCTGATTTATCTGGAGTCGGCCAAACGCTTGAATCCTAGACAGGCTAGATGGGCCTAGTTTTTCACGCGTTTTAATTTTGTGGTCTCTTTGCTTCCGGGCACTAAGAATGTTAAGGCAGACGCCCTTTCTAGTAGTTTCTTTGCTGATTCTGTTAATGTGACCGAGCCTACTACTATCCTAGGTGAGGGGGTTGTTCTTTCTGCCATTTCACCCAATTTGAGACGCGCCCTGGAGGAATTTCAGGAGGATAAACCTGAGCGTTGCCCTATGGAAAGATTGTATGTTCCTGACCAGTGGAGAAAGAGAGTGATGTCTGAAGTCCATTGCTCCGCATTGGCTGGTCATCCGGGTATTTTTGGTACCAGAGATTTGGTGAGTCGGTCGTTTTGGTGGCCTGCCTTATCTCGTGATGTCAGGAATTTTGTACAGTCCTGTGGGACTTGTTCTCGGTCTAAACCCTGTTCTCGTTCTAGTGGGTTGCTGATGCCCCTGCCGGTGCCCATGAGGCCATGGACCCATATCTCAGTGGATTTTATTTCTGATCTTCCTGTCTCTCAGAGAATGACTGTTATCTGAGTGATTTGTGATAGATTTTCAAAGATGGTCCATCTTGTACCACTCCCAAAGTTGCCATCTTCCGCTGAGTTGGTGCCCTTGTTTTTACAACAGGTGGTTCGGTTACACGGGATTCCTGAGAACATTGTGTCCGATAGAGGGGTCCAGATTGTTTCCAGATTTTGGAAAGCCTTTTGTTCCAATCTGGGAATTCAGTTATCCTTCTCCTCCGCGTTTCATCCCCAGACCAATGGGCAGACTGAGAGAACAAACCAGACCCTGGAGTCTTATTTAAGATGTTTTATATCTGCTGATCAAGATGATTGGGTCTCATTTTTGCCCTTGGCCGAATTTGCGCTGAACAATAGAGCTAGTTCTGCCACTCTGATGTCACCCTTTTTCTGTAATTTTGGGTTTCATCCTCGATTCTCTTCAGGGCAAGTGGAATCTTCGTCCTGCCCAGGTGTGGACACTGTGGTTGTGAGAATGCAGCAGATATGGGACCAAGTGTTGGATAAGTTGTCACTCTCTCAGGAAAAGGCCCAGCGTTTTTCCAACCGGCGTAGGACCATTGGTCCCCGGTTTAAAGTGGGTGATATGGTTTGGCTGTCGTCTAAGAATATTCCTATGAAGGTTGCATCTCCAAAATTTAAGTCAAGATTTATTGGACCTTATAAGATTTTGGAGATTCTTAATCCAGTTTCTTTTCGATTGGCTCTTCCAGGTACGTTCAAAATCCATAACGTATTTCACAAGTCACTGTTGAAGAGGTTTGTTGAGCCAGTAGTTCCTGTGGCGGCACCTCCTGATCCTGTATTGGTTAAAGGCAATGTGGAATATGAGGTAGAGAAAATATTGGATTCTCGTTTGGTTAGACGGAGACTCCAGTATTTGGTCAAATGGAAGGGTTAGGGCCAGGAGGATAATTCTTGGGTCTCTGCCTCTGATATTCATGCCAATAAATTGGTTCGTGCTTTTCACCGGGCCCATCCTGATCGGCCTGGTGGCATGGATGAGGGTTCGGTGACCCCTCCTCAAGGGGGGGTACTGTCATGAACTCATTTTCTGCTCCACCAGTTCAGAGTTCCCCTTCCGTTCTCCCTCTGGTGGTGACAGGAGGTAGTGCAGTTGGTTTAAGTGGTAGTGATCTGCCACCTGATGAGGAAGATAACGATTGGATCTCTGGAGTATCAGACTGGATATAAGACAGCCGGCGCCCTATCCGGGTGCTGGTGATTCAGTCTGCTTCTCAGGTCCTGGACTTCAGCTCTCTTCCAGTCTTCTCAAGTTAAGTTTGTTTTTTGCTAATGTTCACACTTGCGTTTGTTGGTCAATTCAGTTTGTTGTGTAATCAGCCTGCCCCTGCTGGGGCTATGCTGAATTTCCACTCCTATTAATCAGTATTTGCCAGTCTGCTTTTTGTTCCTTATTAGAGTGGCTTCTTTTTGCTCTGTCTCAGAATATTTCAGAATGCTGATATAGGTTTAGAAATCTAGTGACTTCAGGGTTAATTTTGCTATCAGAAGTGTTGGACAATATTTTTGTAGGTTGTTTTTGGCAGATTGCAGACAGTGTCTTTCCTTTTCTGTCCTTTTTAGTTAGCCGGGCCCCATCGTTTGCTCAGCCTATTTTCCTGCCTTTGTTTGTATTTTCAACTGGTTTCACCGTCAATACATGTGGGGGGCTGTCTTTCCTTTGGGGTCTGCTCTGGGGCAGTTAGTTTTCCTCTTTTGGTGCTTTAGGCTTATGTAGTTCTCCGGTTGTGATGAGGCGTCTAGGACCAACGTAGGAACGCTCCACAACTGCTTCTAGTTGTGCGGATAAGATCAGGGATCTGCAATCTGCATAGTTACCAACTTCTCTGGTTTTCTGAGACTTCGCTTGTTGTCTTGTTTTTCCTCCTCGGTTTCCCATTCATCTCGTTTCCTCTTGCGGAGAGTCTGGACTGTGTTACCGAGACTGAAATATATATGAAGATTTAAAAATACCCCAACAGTGTATACTGGTGTACGTTTCGAATACATTACCCTTTTTCTACTTTTTAGATTCTTGTCTAATCCATACTGAGGCTGTGAGTGTCTTTGTCAGACTCCGGAAATATGCACGGAGATTTTTAATTTTTAAACTATGCTATATATACCTGTTATCCGGTGACACTATACCCTTTCTCAACATTCTACAATCATGTCGAATCCATACTGGGCCCTGAGACCGTCTGAGTCTGCCTCCTGATATATAGACATAGATTTTTAATGTGTAAACTATGCTATACATACAGGGTCAGACTGGGGTGTCTAGGGCCCACCAAGGGAATTAATTTTAGGGGCCCACCTAGAGTAATGTACAACTCAACATTTAGGCTTTGAGACCGCGGAATTACACCATGGGTTCTTTTGCCGTATATCCCACTCCAAATCTGCATCATTTCAGCATCCTAATTCTACTAAAAGCTGCACCGTTGATCATATGCTGCAGATCTTTCCGCACTACGATTCATTTAATCCTTTAGGGCCGCAGGCCTGTTTTCACCTTAATGCCCAGGCCATTTTTTGCAAATCTGACCTGTGTTACTTTGAAGTTAAAAAGTGACCCCATTTTGGAACCTACACCCCCAAGGATTGACGTAGGGGGTATAGTGATCACTTTGTCCCAACAAGCGTTCCATGGTAGATGCTACACAGCCCAGCCAATCAAAGCATTCGTATCTGCAGGGGGGGCTAAAATTCGCCCGGACCAGCCAGGCAGCGTTGCTGCCTGCCGGTCTTAGCGGCGAAAGCCTCCCGGTACCCGTGCGATTAGCTGCGGGGACCGACGGAACCCCTCGCTGTACATTAGTACAATAGTGGACATTTTAATTTAGAGACTTGGAGAAAAGATGTCTGAACACAAGGATGTCAGCGCCATCACCGCACATACAAGAACCAAACAGAAGAATCCAGAAGAGGGATCATTAATGGCAATGGCAGGCCTGGCATAGCATACAGTACACCACATATCCCTACATACAGTATTATGGGCACCGCATAGTCCTCCATACAGAATTATGGGCACCACATAGTCCACCATACAGAATTATGGGACACCACGTATCTCTCCATACCAAATTATGGGCACCACATAGTCCTCCATACAGAATTATGGGACACCATGTATCTCTCCATACAAAATTATGGGCACCACATAGTCCTCCATACAGAATTATGGGACACCATGTAGTCCTTCATACAGAATTATCGGCACCACATAGACCTCCATACAGAATTATGGGACACCACGTATCTCTCCAAACAAAATTATGGGCACCACATAGTCCTCCATACAGAATTATGGGACACCATGTAGTCCTCCATGCAGAATTATGGGCACCACATAGGCCTCCATACAGAATTATGGGACACCACGTATCTCTCCATACAAAATTATGGGCACCACATAGTCCCCCATACAGAATTATGGGCACCGCATAGTCATCCATACAGAATTATGGGGCACCACGTATCTCTCCAAACAAAATTATGGGCACCACATAGTCCTCCATACAGAATTATGGGACACCATGTAGTCCTCCATACAGAATTATGGGCACCACATAGGCCTCCATACAGAATTATGGGACACCACGTATCTCTCCATACAAAATTATGGGCACCACATAGTCCTCCATACAGAATTATGGGACACCATGTAGTCCTCCATACAGAATTATGGGCACCACATAGGCCTCCATACAGAAATATGGACACCACATAGTCCTCCATACAGTATTATGGGCACTGCATAGTCCTCCATGCAGTATTACGGGCACCACATAGTCCCCAATAGAGTATTATGGGCACTGCATAGTCCTCCATACAGAATTATGGGCACCACATAGTCCTCCATACATTACTGTATTATGGGCACTGCATAGTCCTCCATACAGTATTATGGGCACCACATAGTCCTCCATACAGTATTATGGGCACCACATAGTCCTCCATACAGTATTATGGGCACTACATAGTCCTCCATGCAGTATTACGGGCACCACATAGTCCTCCATAGAGTATTATGGGTACTGCATAGTCCTCCATACAGAATTATGGGCACCACATAGTCCTCCATACAGTATTATGGGCACCGCATAGTCCTCCATACAGTATTATGGGCACCGCATAGTCCTCCATACAGTATTATGGGCACCGCATAGTCCTCCATACAGTATTATGGGTACCGCATAGTCCTCTATACAGTATTATGGGCACCGCATAGTCCTCCATACAGTATTATGGGCACCGCATAGTCCTCCATACAGTATTATGGGCACCGCATAGTCCTCCATACAGTATTATGGGCACCGCATAGTCCTCCATACAGTATTACTGGCACCGCATAGTCTTCCATACAGTATTATAGGCACCACATAGGCCTCCATACAGAATTATAACATTTCATTACTGATCCTGAGCTACCTGCTGTATTACATTCCAGAGCTGTAGTTCACATCCGTCTCTCCCTTGTGGCATGATAGAATGTACAGCTGCAGGAGCAGCGCTCCCCGTGACATAGGAGTATTACAGCTCCAGGCTGTGTAACCTGTGCATTCACCCTCCCACCCCCTGTAATTACTCAGCTCTCCCTCCTGTGCTCCTCCGGTTGGTGCACGGCTTGTAGGAAAGATTGTATAATCCTGGGACCTTATAAGATGAGAATTTCACAACCCGACTAGCGCTCAGAAAACGCCCAGCGGAGATTCAGGCAGCGAAACCTTCATGCAGGATTATCCAGCCAACCAGACATGGATTTGCAGTCAGTTCACCAGCCTCATCAGGTCCGCTAGTGCAGGCAGATTGGAATGTGAATTCTGCTGATAGATTTCCTTGAAGATTTACTGACACTGACGGCCATTTCTTGTGTACAGCGCAAAACATATTGTGGCCTGTACAAAACTCAGGTGCATGCAGAGCGTAGCGGCACAGAGAAGAGAGCGTTGGCACAGCTAGAGAAAGAGAAGAGAGCGGCGGCACAGGCAGAGGAAGGGTATGTGCACACGTTGCAGATTTGGCTGCGAATCCGCAGCAGTTTTCCATGCGGTGTACAGTACCATGTTATCCTATGGAAAACCAAATCCGCTGTGCACATGCTGCGGAAAATTCTACGCAGATTTGCTGCGGTTTATTTTCTGCAGCATGTCACTTCTTTGTACGGAATCCGCAGCGTTTTTACACCCATTCCATTATAGGACTACGCAGGTGTAAAAACGCAGGCGAAATCCGCACAAAATCTGCACTAAATCTGCAGGTAAAGCACAGGTCATTTTACCTGCGGATTCAGCCAAATCCGCAGCACAATCCACAACGTGTGCACATACCCAAAGAGAAGAGAGCGGCGGCAGGGAAAGGGCAGAGCGCAGCTGAGGGGACAGGGCAGAGCGCAGGGACAGGGAAGAGCGCAGCTGAGGGGACAGGGCAGAGCGCAGTGACAGGGCAGAGCGCAGCTGAGGGGACAGGGCAGAGCGCAGTGACAGGGTAGAGCGCAGCTGAGGGGACAGGGTAGAGCGCAGGGACAGGGCAGAGCGCAGCTGAGGGGACAGGGAAGAGCGCAGGGACAGGGCAGAGCGCAGGGACAGGGCAGAGCGCAGCTGAGGGGACAGGGCAGAGTGCAGGGACAGGGCAGAGCGCAGCAGAGGGGACAGGGCAGAGCGCAGTGACAGGGTAGAGCACAGCTGAGGGGACAGGGCAGAGCGCAGGGACAGGGCAGAGCGCAGCTGAGGGGACAGGGAAGAGCGCAGGGACAGGGCAGAGTGCAGGGACAGGGCAGAGCGCAGGGACAGGGCAGAGCGCAGCTGAGGGGACAGGGCAGAGTGCAGGGACAGGGCAGATTGCAGCTGAGGGGACAGGGCAGAGCGCAGTGACAGGGCAGAGTGCAGCTGAGGGGACAGGGCAGAGCACAGGGACAGGGCAGAGTGCAGCTGAGTGGACAGGGCAGAGCGCAGGGACAGGGCAGAGCGCAGCTGAGGTGACAGGGCAGAGCGCAGGGACAGGGCAGAGCGCAGCTGAGGGGACAGGGCAGAGCGCAGGGACAGGGCAGAGCGCAGCTGAGGGGACAGGGCAGAGCGCAGTGATAGGGCAGAGCGCAGCTGAGGGGACAGGGCAGAGCGCTGGGACAGGGCAGAGCGCAGGGACAGGGCAGAGCGCAGGGACAGGGCAGAGTGCAGTTGAGTGTACAGGGCAGAGCACAGGGACAGGACAGGGCAGAGCGCAGGGACAGGACAGGGCGCAGGGACAGGACAGAGGCACTCACCACCTCTCCTAGCATGTCTCTTGCAGCCCCCGGCCGGTGCTTATTGCATCTTCAATCTCACCGCTGTTCTTCTTCCTGCTTTCAGCGTCCATGTGGTTCCGCTGAGCCGCTCATTACGTATTCGCATATGTAATGAGCCGCTCATTACTTATGCGCATAGGTAATGAGCGGCCGCTGAATACAGGAAGATAGAACATTGCTGAGATTGAAGATGGAATAAGCACAGGGGGCTGCAAGAGACATGCTAGGAGAGGTGACTGTGACTGAGTATGTAATTGCACTACCCCGGTAGTTACGCCACTGACTTGGATGATCTGATTCACAGGTACCAGGGGCCGGCCTGAGCGGGCTTGTTCAGTGATATTCATGGTCGGGCGGGGGCGGGGCCCACCGAGGGATCCAACGGTACCTCGGTGAACCAGTCCGAGCCTGTATACATACCTGGTATCCGGTGATACTGTACCCTTTCTCAACTTTCTACAATCTTGTTGAATCCATACTGGGCCTGAGACCGTCTGAGTCTGCCTCCTGATTAGAGATGAGCAGTGTTCAAGTCGAACTGTTCGCCAAGTTCAATTTCGAGCTGTTTTGGACGATGTTCGAGCCTTTCGTCGAACTCGAACACTTTGCTTAAAATTCGGCTGTTCGAGGTTCCGTTCGAGAACGGTTCGTTCACCAAAAGCGTAACTTTATTTTAACATTAATAATGGTTTTCAATGTTAATAGACAGTTTCATGCCATAGTAGCGGTGTCTGGTAGCCAGCGGTGTAGTACACCTGTCAAGGAGCTACACCGTGTGTGTTTCTAATAATTTTTTACCGCATCTTGTCCAGAAAATCCTTTTGGGCCTTGTAGCACTGTCTGCTACTCAGCAGAGGAGCCCACCCGTGAACCAAGCTGTGTCGCCTGTTTATGTAAGAACCATTTTTTATCTCCATTTAGTCCAGTAAATACTTTGGGCCTAGTACCTGTGTCTACTGCTCAGCAGAGGAGCCCACCCGTAAACCTAGCTATGCCGCCTGTTTATGTAAGCACTGTCTGCTACTCAGCAGAGTTGCCCACCCGTGAACCAAGCTATGCCGCCTGTTTATGTAAGAGCTGTGTGCTACTCAGCAGAGGAGCCCAGCTGTTAAGCAAGCTACAGCACCTGTGGTTTGGACACTTAATTTTTTCACATTCTTTCTGGAATGCCGGTTAGGCCTTATTCCGGAATTCCGGTTGACCTGCACTTACTGGGAAATCCTCGTTCGCGGGGAGGAATTGGAATCCCAGATCCCCATCACTAACGGGGTTCAGCGGGTTATCCGCACCTGTAAGCGACACACGCTGGTCCTTTCAGTGTACGCGCGTGCAGCCCCAGACATGTAAGGGCATGACAGACCTGTTATTGCTCGATCTAGCATGCCAGAGCCTCGCGTGTCCCTCTATGGGGGCATGCCGGAGTCTCGTTCGTTAACGGAATTAAGCTGACAAATCGCTAGCACAACTAAAAACAGCCATGCACCACCACCCACAGAATCAAGAAAGCTTGCAATCTGTCCATCCTTCCCATGGCTGGCATGGTTGAGGTTGCCCGTGTGGAGTCCAGTTAAGCCACAGGCTCCACTCCTGGTGGTGCCCTTCTGGACATTCCTTTAAGGTTCAGCTTTGCAACCATACTGCTCCCGGAAACCAAACACTTTGCCTTCATGGACGCTGTTTGGAGGGTCGTAGATATAACGCCGCCCAATCGGCAGTTGGCATAATTTATGGTGGGAAGTCCGACGGTATATGCTCCTGATGGCGGTGCCGGCAGCTGATAGGCAAAAAAAGGGGTGACAGATTCCCTTTAAAACATGGAGCCCAAAATTGGATCCCATATTGTAGATATGGCCTCACCAGGGATTTTTAAAGAGGTAACAATACATTGGGTTCACAGGATTTTATCCCTCCTTTAATACACCCTAAAATCTTGTTTACTTTTTCAGCTACTGCTTGACATTGAGTACTGCTGCTCAGATCACTTGTAACCAGAATACATAAGTCCTTCTCCTGGTGTGACTTTCCTTCTGACCTTTGCACTGTGCCTAAAAAGTTTTTGGTGTACATTATGTCCTGTTACCGTTGTAAAAATAAAAAATATTGGGCTAAAATAAAATTTTTGTGGGAGAAATTTGATTTTTTTTTTCATGGCTCTACGTTATAAACTTTTGTGCAGCACATGGGGGTTCAAGGTACTCACCACACATGTAGATACTTTTCTTGAGGGGTCTAGTTTCCAAAATGGCGTCACTTTTAGGGGGTTTCTACTGTTTAGGCACATCAGGGGCTCTCCATACATGACATGGCGTCCGCTAATTATTCCAGCAAAGTTTACGTTAAGGAAGTAAAATGGCACTCCTTCCCTTCCAAGCCCTGCCGTGTTTCCAAACAGTAGTTTTCCCCCCACATATGGAGTATCAGCGTGCTCAGGGGAAATTGCATGACAAATTTTAGGGTCCATTTTCTCCAGTTATCCTTGTAAAAATAAAAAAAATTGTGTCTAAAGTAAATTTTTTGTGACAAAGTTAAATGCTCGTTTTTCACTGAAAGACAAAAGCACAGTGGGATGAGCTTTCTATAATTCCATCCTCTTTGCTATAACAGTAAGATGCTGTGTTTTTTTAGCAGGGTAAATAGTTAGTGAATAAAACTCATTTTGGGAGCTTAAAGAGTTTTTCCACTACATTTACATATTAGACCTATCATCAGGATACATCATCAATGTCTGATTGCCTGAGGTCCAACACCCTCCCCCGCCAATCAGATGTTATCAGTGTCTGTAGCCGCTGGCTGGAAGTACACAATTGCCGAGCTCCTCCATCTTCTGGTAGTGGGCGCCGCATGGTACTACACAAATACCTCCTATTGATTTGAATAGGAGGCGGATATGCAGTACCAAGCGTCACCCACTACCAGTAAACTGAGCAGCTCGGCAAGTAAGTACTTCTGCCCGGCGGCCGCCAACACCAGTAACAGCTGATTAGCAGGGATACCGGTTGTCTGACCCTGCCCGATCAGACATTAATAACCTTTCCTAGGGATAGGTCATCAATGTAAAAGTAACCCGTAACCTATGGATCCTTTGAGAAAATCCACTTCTTGTGGCTGCTAAGGAACTGGTTTCAGCCACTACTAAAACAAAGGGGTATAAAAGAGGGTGAGGACACAGCAAGTTCATTATTCTCAAAACTCGGGATGCAAGCACAAGACTTTGGATGTAAGTACAGAAGCTTTGAAAATGTCTGTCTGTCTTTGCATTCTGTACTCTGTACTAATTTTTGTTTCTGTTCCTTGTAGACTGTTTGCTGCTCCGGTCCTGGTGCTTCCTTCCTGGTGCTGCCTTCCTGGTGCTGACATCCTGGTGCTGCCGTCCTGGTGCTGCCTTCCTGGTGCTGCCTTCCATGTGCTGCCATCCTGTTGCTGTGTTGCCATCCGTCCTGGTGCTGTGCTGCTGTCCCTGTTCTGCGCTGCCTGGCTGCTTTGCTGTTGGACTACTGCCTGTAATGTAAGTATTGGTGTTCATTTTTTTTTATTGCTTCATTGTGTTTGGCTCTTAACAAGTTTAATTTTTCTTCTCTCTTCTTTTCCCTAGTGCTTCCCTTGACTGCTGCCTGCTGTTCCAACATATCCTCCAGTGAAGCTTCCGAGAATGGACATGACACCAATTATGTAATCACATTAGATATACAGATTGGTATGTATTGACTGGCAATACTATACATATGGTAAATCATGTATTTTCTTTACAGGTAGCTTCCAGTGCAGAACAGCAGGAGCAGTCAAGTGGAAATTAATCTTCCCAGGGTCCTCGGCCTCAAGTTTCTGAGGAGGAAAGATGGGGTGTAAAAGTAGTCTTTTCTTTATCAGAGTTGTAATTGAATTTGTTTTCAGATTTACTTACAATTTTTTTTTTACTTCATCTATAGGTTCCACAACGTGAGGAAGGCAAACCAGACATTGACAATGATCAACTAATTCAATCTGTGCAAGAGCGAGCAGCGTTGTGGGACCCCCTGATCGTAATCATTCTGACTCGGCATGGATTCGATGACTCTGGGAAGAAGTGGCAAGATCGCTGCTGGTTGATTGGGATGGTGCCACGCCACATGCCAGAAAGGAATTTCGTAAGTATTGCAATGTGGTCTGACGCGGCAGTGAACCTGTTAATGTTGGTGCATTGTTTAACTATTAATTTTTTCCTTTTTTTCACCCTTCACAGTGAAGAGAATAAAAGTCTGTTCGCGTTCGATGAAGGATCACTTCAATAAGGACATGAGAGAGGAGAGTCGGGTTCCAAGTGGTTCTGCTCCAACAATCCGAAAATATAAGTACCATCGTCAGCTTTTTGTCAGAGGCCTTGCACAGCGAACATAAGTATCTTTTGTATTGTCTTACTATTATTTAAACTTTTTGTTTTATTTTACTAATGTTTTTCATTTATTTTCCACACAGAACCTGGAGCAGCACCACACAACCTGGATCGTCCTCTTTTGGAGCGGCCCATCATCGACCAGCCAACGAACAGGCCCAATCCCAATCAGCCACCAGCGATGGAGCAACCAGGCAGGCTTCACAGGCTGAGAATCAGGCAGCCGGTCCATCTGGTTTTCTCCTCTCCCAGGCTCAATCTTCCAGGATGGGATTAAGGTGGTTGTAGAAAAACTGGATAGTGGATAGTGGGGGCATATTCTATGGGGCAGCATATGGGGGTATATTCTGTGGAGCAGCATATGGGGCATATTGTATGGGGCAGCATATGGGGGCATAGTCTATGGGGCAGCATATGGGGGCATAGTCTATGGAGCATCATATGGGGGCATAGTCCATGGCGCAGCATATGGGAGCATATTCTATGGGGCAGCATATGTGGGCATATTCTATGGGATAGCATATGGGGGCATAATCTATGGAGCAGCATATGGGGGCATATTCTATGGAGCATCTTATGGGGCATAATCTAAGGAGCATTTTATGGGGGAATAATCTATGGAGCATCTTATGGGGGGCATAATCTGTGGAACATGTTATGGGGCCATAACCTTTATGGAACATTATATGGGGCATATTATTCTATGGAGCATCTTATGGGGCCATTATTGACCTTGGTGCAGCATTATATGGGGGGTGTATTTTGTATGGAGCATCTTATGGGGCCCATCATGAACTGTATGGATTATATGGGGCTCCTGTTACAATATGAATATTTAAAAACATTTAACCTACTTTTATTGGTATCTATTTTTATTTTTGAAATTTACCAGTAGCTGCTGGCTTTTCCACCCTAGGCTTATACGTGAGTCAATAAGTTTTCCCATTTTTTTGTGGCAAAATTAGGGGGGTCGGCTTATACACGGGTATATACGGTACCTTAGGGTAACCAACAGACGTTCCTCAGCAGGAATTGCTCTACGTAGTTGTGTGTCCTTCCTGGTGATGGATCCTCGGACACCTTGCAGCAAGTCATCGAAGCTCTATTCCGACATTCTCATGTACTCAAAAAACTTTTCCGGGTTTTCACGCAGCTCAGTGTACAACGAGTGGTAGGCTCCAAGGCTCTCTCAGACTTCCAACGATGGGGTGCTGCAAATAGCGATGACGTCTTCTCCATCTTTTTCTTCTTTCTTCTTCACAAGCCACAGCAAAGGCAACAGCCACTTTCAATGACAAATCAAGATTAATAAGGAAGCTCTCCACACCAAGATTCATCTTGCAGCTGGAGGCAGAAGCAAAAGACGAGGATTTCATTAGTGCAGGGTGTCTATATAAAGAAATCCCATGAGACTTGCCCATTGGGTGTCTGATGTCAAGGAAACTCTACTGGAAAAGCATTGGAAATATCGAATGCAAACGCATACAAATGCATGTACATGCAGCGTTTTTTTGCCGTCATGCGTAAGATGATGTGGATAAAAAACACTGTGTAAACATGTGTTTGCGCATGCAGATGATACGCTGTGCTCAGAAACGCTAATGTGAACCTAACCTTAGTGAACTTTGATTGTGGAATAGATGTTTAGGTCAAAGTCAGCTTGTAGCCCTGGCCTTATAGTTCAGCAGTACCAATCATGTGTTCGTTTTTGGTTTAGTTTTGTTTGTACACAAAAGCTGCATTTTTCACAGCAAAACAGTTTGCATTTTTTAGATTATTATTTGGTTCCACATCTGGACTTTTTTTTACTTTGATCTCCGTTTTCATACAGTGGAATTCTTCTGTATTACAGTGCATGAGATCTGTCAAGGTTTCCGACACAGCCTGCTTCAGTCTGTTCATGGTAGGTCTTAACAGGTAAACCCTACCACAAAGCCAGATTGCCAAGGCAACTATTGGGACCACGATTGCAGGGTGTCAATAGGGTTAAAGAGGGAACCTTCTGTCTGTATTAACCATCCGTCGTAATTGATGTTAGGCGTCGGATTCCTGGCATTGCACAGCGGGAATCCAGAGCCAGACATCCTGCGGTCTCTCATTCTCCTCCGACCGCTCAGCAATCACGGCGAGCCAGGCATTCCCCTCAGACTCGTTCTGTGAGCATGGATGTTGCTGCCACCTCTGGTGCAGCAATGGTAGCGCAACCTGCTTTGCAGGGAACTGCTCCAGAGGCTAAGTCCTCGTGCCGTGCTACTGGGCATGTCCGCAACTTGTCCTCTCAGTGGAGAGCAGGGGGTCACATGTGCAGGTCCTATGTCGGATCTGATTGGTCCTTCCCAAAGTACTGGAAGGTCCCGGAAGCGCATGGCTATAAAAAGCCCGCCATGCGCTAGTGTAGCATATTATTCTGTGTGTGTATGGTGATGGATGTATGGACTGGTGACTGACTCATTATGATCCCCTCCCTTGGTTATTACGAATGGTGACAGTGAGTTGGATTAGTCAGTCCCAGGTTGTGGCAAGCTGCACGCCACTTGCTCCACGCCTACACTAGCGTCCGTCGGCGTCCGGTCCTCAGCGCCGACGCTTGCGGCTCCCTCTGCCGCTGAGCTGTAGTAACAGCAACTGTTGGTGTTCGCAGCTGCGACGCCATACGCAGGCATCTGTGACGCTAACAGGGCCAGCGCCTTTTCTTTAGCGTTCGGGTGACGTTAACCCGAGCGCAATACCGCACCTACTAGGTGCATCTGCCATTGTTCAGCAGCGGTCTTGTCACCTACCGCACGGTGGACCCCGGGCGGCGAGCGCACCTACTATTATTTATATTTGGTGCGTTCCGTCGTCCATAACATTACACTAGCGCCAGGGTCTGGCTGGCAATGGCAGATGTGCAGCAGCTGCAGCGCTACATTCGCTAGCTGCTGCTCAGACAGTCGCTGAGGCTGTCTCACGTGTGCCCACACTTTTGCCCTTGCCGACAATGTCTCGCCTCCCGCTCCCCGATAAGTTTTCGGGTGATAGTGCCTCCTTTAGGGGATTCGTTAGTCAGTGCTCCATTCAGCTGGAGTTGCTGGCTGCACGGTTTCCTACAGAGTGGGCTAAGGTGGGATTTATTGTCTCCCTGTTGTCTGGCCGGGCATTACAGTGGGCCGCGCCATTGTGGGAACGTGATGATCCCGTGGTACAGGGAGCTGCTCAGTTCCTCGCGGCTCTGAAGCAAGTCTTCTTGGGACCACGGGTCACACACGATACGGCTCTCCAACTGTTATCCTTAACACAAGGGTCACTTTCGGTTAGCCATCATGCTGTCCGGTTTCGGACACTGGCTTCCGAGTTAGAGTGGCCGGACAAAGTGTTGGTCCTGGTGTTTTGGAGAGGCCTGGCTGAGCACGTAAAAGATGCTCTAGCTACTAGGGAAATTCCCACAAGTCTGGAGGAGTTGATCGCCGTTTCCACCCGCATTGATCTCCGCTTCACGGAGCACGGGTTGGAACGAGCGCAATCCAGACGTAGGGTTAATTTGGCTCCCACCTTTTCCTAGCCGCTGATATATCCCGCACAAGAGCTCCCTTCCTCTGAGCCTATGGAGGTGTCTCGCACCGGCACTAAGTCGCGTCTGATGCGAAGCTCTGTGCGCTGTTATCAGTGCCGACAGTTTGGCCACTCGGCTGGCACATGCCCTCAGCGGCTGAAAAGACGACCACGTTCAGTGGCCGTAGGTGGTGGTCAATCCAAGGTGGGACCCTTTTCACCCAAACCGGTGTTCCGGGGTACTTTAGATAGTGGGTCCTCCACCTGGGAGGCAGAGGTCACCCTGGATTCCGGGGCTGAGGGGAACTTTATGTCCTCGACTTTTGCCCAGAGACACGCTATCCCTCTGGTGTTACTCTCCCAACCTCTGACCATCAGGGTGGTAAATGGGGCACCGTTACCATCTCAGGTGACCCATCAGACAGCCCCACTCGGACTCTCTATTTCACCCTCACATCAGGAGACTCTGTCCCTGCTTATTATGCCCAATGGCATCGATCAGGTGCTCCTCGGAGTTCCCTGGCTTCGTTGCCAGTCCCCTCATATTGACTGGGCTTCGGGGAGGATACTGGGTTGGGGTAAGGACTGTGAGGGAAGGTGCCTGAGGGGCAGCGTTCAGGTGGCTTCCACTGAAGTGCCTGTGGATCTATCCGCGCTCCCCAAACCCTACCACCAGTACGCGGACGTCTTCTCTAAGAAGTCTGCGGAGATGCTCCCGCCGCACCGTTCCTATGATTGCCCGATTGATCTCCTGCCAGGCACAGAGCCTCCCCGAGGCTGTGTTTACCCGTTATCACTCCCTGAGACGGAGGCTATGTCCCAATATATCCGGGAGAACCTGGCTAGGGGTTTCATCAGAAAATCTGTGTCACCGGCTGGTGCAGGGTTCTTCTTCGTACAGAAGAAGAATGGAGAGTTACGCCCCTGCATTGACTACCGAGGTCTCAATGCTATCACGGTTAAAAACAAATACCCCCTACCGTTAATCTCGGAGTTATTTGACAGGTTGCGGGGGGCCCGGATCTTTACTAAATTAGATATGCGGGGTGCATACAACCTGATCCGCATTCGCGAAGGAGACGAATGGAAGACAGCTTTTAATACCAGGGATGGCCATTACGAATACCTGGTTATGCCCTTTGGCCTTTGTAATGCGCCAGCTGTCTTCCAAGATTTTGTCAACGACGTCTTCCGCGACATGCTCTCTACCTCGGTGGTGGTCTATCTGGATGACATACTCATCTTTTCGCCAGATTTGACCACCCACCGGAGAGACGTCTGCAGGGTCTTCGACCGTCTGCGGGCGAACTCGCTATTTGCCAAGCTGGAGAAGTGCCAGTTTGAGCAGGAGTCCTTGCCGTTCCTGGGCTATATCATCTCGGCCCAGGGGCTGGCCATGGATCCTGCCAAACTACAAGCGGTAATGGACTAGCAGGAACCCCAATCCCTCAAAGCGGTGCAGCGCTTTTTGGGGTTCGTGAATTACTACCGCCAGTTCATACCACACTTTTCCACACTGGTGGCTCCTTTGGTTGCTCTCACCAAGAAAGGAGCTAACCCCAATGCTTGGTCAGAACAGGTCTCCAAGGCCTTCTCGGCTATAAAATCACATTTTGCTGGCGCTCCCATATTACATCGTCCCGATGTGGATAAGCCGTTTATCCTTGAGGTAGACGCTTCTTCCGTCGGTGCAGGAGCAGTCCTTCATCAAAAGGATGCTCAAGGTCGGAAGCATCCCTGCTTCTTCTATTCCAAGACCTTCTCACCGGCGGAGAAAAATTACTCCATCGGCGACAGGGAGCTGCTAGCCATGAAGTTGGCTTTTTCTGAGTGGAGACATCTCCTGGAGGGAGCCCGGTTTCCCTTTCAGGTATATACGGACCATAAAAACCTGGTCTATCTACAGACGGCCCAACGCCTGAATTCCCGTCAGGCCAGGTGGTCGCTCTTCTTTTCCTGATTCCGCTTCACCCTCCACTACCTCTCTGGAGAGAAGAACGTCCGTGCGGATGCTCTCTCACGTTCAGTGGTCTCAGCGGAAGAAAGAGAAGCTGAGCCTCGGTTAATTCTCCCGCCGGAGAGTTTTACGACCATGGCTCCAGTTGCTCTCAAGTCAGTACCACCGGGCAAGACCTTGGTGCCTCCTCAGCTATGGCCGGAGGTCCTCGCCTGGGCACATGCCTCCAGGGTGGGTGGCCATTTTGGTAATAAACGGACCACCGAACTCCTGGCAAGTTCATATTGGTGGCCACATATGGCTCGAGATGTCAAGGAATACGTGCAAGCATGTGTTTCGTGTGCTCGGAACAGACCCTCTAGACAGAGGCCGGCGGGGCTGTTGTTTCCCCTGCCAGTGGCGGATAGACCTTGGGAGATGGTTGGCATGGATTTCATAGTTGGCCTGCCCAAGTCTGGTGGCAGTACGGTCATCTGGGTGGCCACCGACCATTTTTCCAAAATGGTGCATCTGGTGCCACTCGCACGCCTGCCTTCCGCTCGAGGTCTGGCCACCTTGTTCATTAAGCACGTATTCCGTTTACATGGCATGCCGGACAAAATCATGAGCGACCGCGGTCCCCAGTTTGCGTCTCTGTTTTGGAGGGAGCTCTGCAGTTTACTCAGCATTGAGCTAAATCTGTCCTCTGCTTACCATCCCGAGACGAATGGCTTGGTCGAGAGAGCCAATCAGACCTTGGTCACCTATTTACGGCATTTTGTCTCTGCCAGGCAGGATGACTGGGCATCCTTGCTACCTTGGGCTGAATTTGCCCTAAACAATGCGGTGGCTGATTCCACTGGTCAGACGCCCTTTCTCCTAAACTATTGTCAACATCCACGCGGCCCTGTCCCGATACCAGTGTCCTCCACCGACTCCAGGGTGGCAGACTGGGCAGTGGAGGCCCGGGACATTTGGGATCGCACTCAGGATGCTATCTGGGCATCTAAAGAAAGGATAAGGGCGTCCGCCGACATGCATCGGCGGCCCGCGCCAAGCTTCTCCCCTGGCGACATGGTATGGCTCTCCACCCAAAACATTAAACTGCGGGACAAGTCTCCCAAGTTCGCACCACGATACATTGGACCATTCAAGGTCCTCGAGCGACTTAGCTCGGTGGTCTACCGCCTGGCTCTTCCTCCACATTTGGCCATTTCAGACGTGTTCCATGTGTCCCTCCTCAAACCAGTTCACATGGTCCGGTTTTCTGAGTCATCTGCCGAGTCATCAGACTTATCGTCTGATGAGTTTGAGGTTAACGCCATCGTGGGGCGCAGGATTGTCCTTGGCAAAAAATTTTATTTGGTGGACTGGAAGGGTCATGGGCCCGAGGCTCGGACCCAGTGGAAAACATTCATGCACCGCTCCTGATCGCGGCCTTTGAGCGCAGTGAGGCTCAGAGGGGGGGGGCCCTAGGAGGGGGGTAATGTTAGGCATCGGATTCCTGGCACTGCACAGCGGGAATCCAGAGCCAGACATCCTGCGGTCTCTCATTCTCCTCCGACCGCTCAGACTCCTACTCAGCAATCACGGCGAGCCAGGCATTCCCCTCAGACTCGTTCTGTGTGCCTGGATGTTGCTGCCACCTCTGGTGCAGCAATGGTAGCGCAACCTGCTTTGCAGGGAACTGCTCCAGAGGCTAAGTCCTCGTGCCGTGCTGCTGGGCATGCCCGCAATTTGTCCTCTCAGTGGAGAGCAGGGGTCACATGTGCAGGTCCTATGTCGGATCTGATTGGTCCTTCCCAAAGTACTGGAAGGTCCCGGAAGCGCATGGCTATAAAAAGCCCGCATGGTGGCTCGGCCATGCGCTAGTGTAGCATATTATTCTGTGTGTGTATGGTGATGGATGTATGGACTGGTGACTGACTCATTATGATCCCCTCTCTTGGTTATTACGAATGGTGACAGTGAGTTGGATTAGTCAGTCCCAGGTTGTGGCAAGCTGCACGCCACTTGCTCCACGCCTACACTAGCGTCTGTCGGCGTCCGGTCCTCGGCGCCGATGCTTGCGGCTCCCTCTGCCGCTGAGCTGTAGTAACAGCAACTGTTGGTGTTCGCGGCTGCGACGCCATACGCAGGCATCTGTGACGCTAACAGGGCCAGCGCCTTTTCTTTAGCGATCGGGTGACGTTAACCCGAGCGCAATACCGCACCTACTAGGTGCATCTGCCATTGTTCAGCAGCGGTCTTGTCACCTACCGCACGGTGGACCCCGGGCGGCGAACGCACCTACTATTATTTATATTTGGTGCGTTCCACCGTCCATAACATTACACTAGCACCAGGGTCTGGCTGGCAATGGCAGACGTGCAGCAGCTGCAGTGCTACATTTGGCAGCTGGAGAGCAGGTTGGCGGCTATTGAGAGCACCAACTCAGCTGCGAATGCTGCGCTAGCTGCTGCTCAGACAGTCGCTGAGGCTGTCTCACGTGTTCCCACACTTTTGCCCTTGCCGACAAGCGGTCTTGTCACCTACCGCACGGTGGACCCCGGGCGGCGAACGCACCTACTATTATTTATATTTGGTGCGTTCCGCCGTCCATAACAATTGACAGCTGTGTCTAGAGACCTGATGTCAATTATTAGCTACAACCAATGTATTCTTGCCTGTTGGAGGGCACTATTTAATTATTCAGCGCTGTGGTTAAGCCCCTTAATGATCACATATCGGTGATTGTTAAGGGGTTAACAAAACCATTTGAAGATCCATATCTACCTGTTTATTATGTCAGCCCTGATACCTGCCGGTCTATGTTTTCTGTCCGTTGCCTTGGTAATCATAATAATTCCACACACTAGCTGAAGCTAAAAGAATCTTCTCCAGTGTAATGACCTTTTGTATTAAAGGGAATCTGTCAGCAGGTTTTTGCTGAGTAATCTGAGGGCAGCCTAATGTAAAGATTTAGACACAAATTTCAGGACGTGTCACTTATTAGGCTGTGTGCTGGTATTTACATACAATGAGTGTTTTGTCACAAGGAGTAACCAGTGCACTTGAGCCCTGGTCCAGCCAGGCCTCCTCCTCTGATATACATCTCACTGTCAATAGACAATGTACACAGAAAGCTGTGGTGTGGGTGGGGTCAGCTTATCTCATCTTTGCTACTTCTAAATCTGATTGTGTAACAACTGCAGCACCTAGTAAGCTAAGTTATACAACTTTGGAATCAGGGTCTCTTTTCCTACTTTGCTCTCAGATAAAGTAGGAAGAACCTGGTTGCACATGCCCTTAAAGGGTGAGGAACTTTGGGTCATCATTGTATTTTTGTCCTTTTTTTGTTAAATTTTTCTTGCTTGGCACATTTATATACATATATATATATGTATGTATATATATATATATATATATATATATATATACTGCTCAAAAAAATAAAGGGAACACTTAAAGGGAATCTGTCACCCCTTTTTTGAGATATCGTATAATGATATCATTGAATTGTGTGTCACATAAGGATTCTCTTAGTACTTTTGCTTCACCCTGACCCCACACCTTTCATGCATAAATACCTTTTTTATATCGGTTCAGATGTATGTAAACTGCCACGGTCCGGTCCGATGGGTGGGGCTTATTCAACTGCTCCCCCCCTCCCTGTCTTGCTCTACACAAGAAGAAATGCGTAGAGTAAGACAGGGAGGGGGGAGCAGGTGAATAAGCCCTGCCCAGCGGACCGGACAGCGGCAGTTTACATACATCTGAACTGATATAAACAAGGTATTTATGCATGAAAGGTGCGTTGTCAGGGGGATGCAAAAGTACTAAGAGAATCCTTATGTGACACACAATTGAATGATATCATTATATGATATCTCAAAAAAGGGGTGACAGATTCCCTTTAAACAACAGAATATAACTCCAAGTAAATCAAACTTCTGTGAAATCAAATTGTCCACTTAGGAAGCAACATTTATTGACAATCAATTTCACATGCTGTTGTGCAAATGGAATAGACAACAGATGGAAATTATCGGCAATTAACAAGACATCCTCAATAAAGGAGTAGTTCTGCAGGTGGGGACCACAGACCACATCTCAGTACCAATGCTTTCTGGCTGATGTTTTGGTCACTTTTGAATGTTGGCTGTGCTTTCACACTCGTGGAAGCATGAGACGGACTGTACAACCCACACAAGTGGCTCAGGTAGTGCAGCTCATCCAGGATGGCACATCAATGCGAGCTGTGGCAAGGTTTGCTGTGTCTGTCAGCGTAGTGTCCAAAGGTGCTACCAGGAGACAGGCCAGTACACCAGGAGACGTGGAGCGGGCCATAGGAGGGCAACAACCCAGCAACAGGACCGCTACCTCCGCCTTTGTGCAAGGAGGAACAGGAGGAGCACTGCCAGAGCCCTGCAAAATGACCTCCAGCAGGCCACAAATGTGCTTGTGTCTGCACAAACGGTTAGAAACCGACTCCATGAGGATGGTCTGAGTGCCCGATGTCCACACCATACTGACCGACGGGGATGTGGGTGGTCTGACAGGGGGTCATCGCTATTAAAAGACGTGACGGATGATGGGTATCTACAAAAGGGTTCAGTAGCAGGGCCTGACTTTGACAGATGGTTTGACTGGCAGAGACGACCGAGAAGGATCTCTGGTTGGGTAATAGAAAGTGCCAAGCCCCACGGCTTTAGGCAGATGGGCCGAATATGTGGCATGGTGAGTGGTCATGTGATTGATGGGCGGTATGTATCGCAGAGGTGGGTGGCCCTGTGATGGAAACCTAGGCGTGTTCTGCTCAGCAGATCTGCTGAGGGTTTTTGCTATACATTGGGAGGCTTCCAGGTGACTTGGAGAGATGGATGGGGCCAGTCCCCTACATACCCACCCAAGGGGTGTATGTCTGAATACCCAAGATGAAGCCTGTATGTGATTATGAGTTTGAGGACCTGCAGTGATGTCACGATCACCTGACTAACCTTGTGATAGGTACCTGGGAGTGGTTAAGGCTACCTAATGGAGCCTGTGTGTTTGGCACATGTGGCAGTGCTGGCTAGTCTGAGCCAGAGGAAGGAGGCCTGTGAGATACCTCTGGAGTGGACAGTCTGATAACTGTGAGTGATACTGACCGGGGTCAGTGAGAGATGTTTATGGGATACCTCTGAGGATAAGAGGCATCCAGGAACCTGTGTGGCTGACACCAACAGGTAACGGACAGGAATCCGTGTTGTTCTGACCGGGGTCAATAAGAGATTGTGTTTATGCTGTGTTTATTGGATACCTTTGAGGACAAGAGGCATCCGGGAACCTGTGTGGCCGACACCAACAGGTAACGGACAGGGATCCGTGTTATACTGACCAGGGTCAGAGAGAAAGAAACTGTATTTATGCTGCTTACTAATAAACCCATTGGACTTGTTTTTAACCATGAGTGTCCCAGTGTATGCCTCAACAACCAGCAAAGTGAGTAATCCCCATCCACTCATAGTGTGGAACGTTACAATTTTATTTATATATATATATATATATATATACACATATATATGTATGTATATTGCAGAGAGAGAGATATAGAAGAATAGCCAGTAATTAATTTTCCGTCTTCTGTAAAATAACTGCAGGAACCAACAGGATAGGAGAGATGGATTACATACAGTAAATCATATAGAATAGTACATGTACAAATTAGAACGAGATACATAATTACTGCATCATATCTGATCCTCAAAGTGCATTGCAAAAAGGATCGCAAAAGGATTTAAAGGGAATCTGTCACCCTTTTTTTCCCCTATTAGCTGCCGGCATAGACATCGGGGGCTTATCTACAGCATTCTGTAATGCTGTAGATAAGCCCCCGATGTAACCTGAAAGAGAAGTAAAACACGTTATATTATACTCACCAAGGTGGGCGGTCCGGTCCGATGGGTGTCGCCGTCCTGTCCGGCGCCTCCCTTCTTCATGCGATGACGTCTTCTTCTCCCATCCTGAAATGGCTCCTGCGCAGGTGCACTGCTCTGCCCTGTTGAGGGCAGAGCAGAATTCTGCAGTGCGCAGGCGCCAGACCGCTCCCGACGCCTGCGCACTGCAGGACTCTGCTCTGCCCTCAACAGGGCAGAGCAGTGCGCCTGCGCCGGAGACATTATGTAACAACCCTGCTGGCATCACTGCATGGCCTCCCATCCCCCGCACACCAACTTACTGCTTCAAGCCATGCTGTGAATTCTGTCTGTTGCCAGCCCTGTGCTCCGTGCCTCTGCTCTCCTGTATGCTTCCAAGCTATGTGTGTATAGGGGGGCGGCGCCAGAAGTTTCTGGTTCTTATGCTGTCAGGGTGCACCTGTGTAATCTGTCTCTGACCAATCACCTAGAGCCCTTGACTATTTTGTTCTGCCACACCCACTAACCCTTGCCTGTGCAATGTCTATACTCAGTTAGTATCTTGCTGCTGAGGAAGCCAGGCCCTGTTCTGTGTATCTCCTTCTCTGTAGGAATACTCTTAGCCTTGCTTTGTGTTCTTTGTCTGCCCTCCAGGAGGCTGCATATCCTGGTCTCTGTGTCTTGGTCCTAGCTTTGTGTTTACTTGTCCTTCCGCCTGCCAGGAGGCAGAATATCCTGGTCCTTGAGTCTTTGTCCCTGTACCTTGTCTGAACTCTGTCCTACCCCTGCCTCCTTGTCTTTGGCTTCCTTCCCTGCTGTGTCTTTCCTTGTGTCCTCCCTGTGTGAGCCGCTGCACCCTTGCAGCTCTGCCTGCTCCTCTCCTGCTGCAGCTTCTCTCCACAGACCTTGTGGTTCAGCTTTGTTCTGCTGCTGCAGAACCTCTTGCTGCAGCTTCTCCACAGACCTTGTGGTTCAGCTTTGCTTCGCTCCTGCTGCCGCTGCAGGACCTCTTGCTGCAGCTTCTCTCCACAGACCTTGTGGTTCAGCTTCGCTCTGCTGTTGCAGAACCTCTTGCTGCAGCTTCTCTCCACAGACCTTGTGGTTCAGCTTTGCTCCGCTCCTGCTGTCGCTGCAGAACCTCTTGCTGCAGCTTCTCTCCACAGACCTTGTGGTTCCGCTTTGCTCTGCTGCTGCAGAACCTCTTGCTGCAGCTTCTCTCCACTGACCTTGTGGTTCAGCTTTGCTCCACTCCTGCTGCCACTGCAGAACCTCTTGGTGCAGCTTCTCTCCGCAGACCTTGTGGTTCAGCTTACTCCGCACTCCTGCGGCTCCGCCTATTCCACTCCTTCCTGCCTGTATCCATACCTGCACCTCCTGTGTGAACAGGTTCAAACCTGTTCCTTCATGTTCCACTCCTTCCTGCCTGTATCCATACCTGCACCTCCTGTGTGAACAGGTCCAAACCTGTTCCTTCATATTCCACTCATTCCTGCCTGTATCCATACCTGCACCTCCTGTGTGAACAGGTCCAAACCTGTTCCTTCATATTCCACTCCTTCCTGTCTGTATCAGTACTGGTACCCGCTGTGTGAACAGGTCTCTTCCTGTTCCCTCATATACCGTGCCTGCTTGCCCTGTGTCTCCAAGCCGTGCCTGCTTGCCCTGTGTCTCCAAGCCGTGCCTGCTTGCCCTGTGTCTCCAAGCCATGCCTGCCTGCCAGTGTACAAGCCATGCCTGCTTGCCCTGTGTTTCAGCCGTGCCTACTTGACCTGTGTCTCAGCCTGCCTGTTAATCACATCTGTCCAAGTGGCTTGTCCCCGAGTGAGATCAGCAGACACAGCCAGACACCCCCCTGGAGTGGCACCTGACAGCTATCTGCCGCACAAGCCTGACCTCACCATCAGAGGCTCCAGCGAAGACCGAGGTAGCTGTCGTAGTCACGCCCCTTCCAGGGTAGTCTGGTTTGTGGCACAGTGGAGCCACAACCCCCCGGCTCGCGCCATTCAGCCTAGGCGCGAGCGTGACACATTACAGGACGGGAGAAGAGGACGTCATCGCATGAAGAAGGGAGGCGCCGGACGGGACGACAACACCATCGGACCGGACCGCCCACCTCGGTGAGTATAATATAACGTGTTTTTCTTCTCTTTCAGGTTACATCGGAGGCTTGTCTACTAGAGATGAGCGACTTTGCCTTTTTTCGGGTCGAGTCGGGTTTCATGAAACCCGACTTTCGCAAAAGTCGGGTCGAGCGAAATCGGCCGATTTTTGTGAAAAGTCGAAGGCCGACTGAAACACGAAACCCAATGCAAGTCAATGGGGAAGCAAAGTCGGCAGGGAGTGGAGGACAGGAAACACACCTACAGTGCCCTTTTGAATGCCAAAAACATCAATTCTTATTACTAAAGCATTTCAACCTTAATTTACTTCATAATACTAGTTACGCACTGAAAAATGGGGGTTATTTGGCTAAATTTGTGGAGGGGTAGGGCTGGCTCCAGGTTTTCATGTGCCCTGGGCCAAAGAGCGCCCTTTAACACATAGCACAACTCATGATGCTCCGATACGGCAGAGAAATAGCGGTATAGTACAATGAAAAATACTACACTTTTTACATCTCATGACTGATATCCATTTTAAATTCTCCAATAGCTCCAAAAACGGACAGTATATTACTCCATACAGTATTATGGCCACCGCATAGTGCGCTATGCAGAGTAATGAGTCCCATATATTTCTCCATACAGAATCATTGGTCCCATATAATGTTTGAAACAGTATATGATGAGCTCCACATAATGCTACAGTATATGTTGGTCCCCATGGATGAAGCTGCACTGTCTTATGGGCCCAAATAATGCTCCATATATAATGGGCCCCATTTCTAATGCTCTAGTGTATAATGGGCCCTGTAAATGCTGCTCCAGTGTCTGATGTCCACCTTTGGAATGCTCCAGTGTATGGTGGGCCCCATATATCATTCTCCAGAGTATAGTGCTCCCCAAAAATTGCTGTCCCAACATTGAAAACAATTAAATAAGTCTCCTCAAATAAGTCTCCTTGCTAGGGAATCCCTGTACTAGTCTGGGCGTACAGACGTGATGTCATTGCGCTCTCTGATCAGAATATCACTGTCCGGAAGCGCAGAAGACGTCATGGCGGTGGAGCAGGGAGAGGTAAGTATTTCAACTTTGCAAGTGCTGTGATCCTGAGCAAGCAGGGGGGGCCCACTCGTTGGCGACGACACTGGCACAGGGCCCCTCATAGTACGGTGGTGTGTCGAACCTGCACTTTCATCTGCACCTTCCTCTTTGTCAGCGTGTAAGGTGGTACAGTATATGAGAAGGGTAACTTGAGTTTCATCAGGGTCAGATTCTGGCTGTGTAGAGTGCGAGGGGAATGTAATGGTCTGGGTCAATGTACCAGCAGAATCATCTAGCAGTGGCTGGGCATCAGTGCACTTGTGGCGCCCCCAGGAGTACGGTCACCACAGTGGCATTACCTTCCTCCTAGGGAGTGTGATGTCATGCTTGGGAGCAAGGAAGGATCTCTCTAGCAGTTAAACCAACACACAACACATTTCCCACTCCAGGCCAGCAGGGATACCTCTGAACCTGACTGCTGAGGAGCTTCTCTCTGTGGTCGGGAGGAGGTAAGTTAGGGCAGTCAGTGAAGGGAAGGGGAAGTGTGTGTACGTGAGAAGGGGAGCTGGAGGATGAGCAGAGTTAAGGCTCACTCCTAGTTGGAGCGCATGGTCCGGATTCCGGTCTCCGAGTTTGTAGGGACACTGACGTTCCTGCAGCCGAAACCAGAGGAAGTAGGAGTTGTAAATGCTCTGTACCCAACTAAGGCTCGGAGGCCCCAGCAGCGACGTGTGGGAGCCAGAAGGAAAAGGCTACGGCTGCCTGCCATACGAGAAAGTTCCAAAAGAGAGTCAACAGGGGGAACTTCATTGGACTCAGCACTGCGAGTACCTCAGATAAGCGCTAGAACGGAGACCACACTACCTATATGCAGAGAGAGAATTCGAAATTGGCATCCAGGCTGACCAACTCCTTCTCCATCTGTACTCTGGGTCCTGGACGGCACTTACCAAGTACAGGTAAAGGAACTGCACGACTGTGTCTGTCATCTTTCTCCTGCGCCTGGCACACGGCTCTGCTACATCCTGCACTGCACACCATCTACCAACTCTTTCATCTGCCCTGCGACTACGGCCCTACCTGTGCAGGGCTTCTACATCTTAGCTGCACAACAACATCTGTCCCAGAGAAGCGACACTGCAGCGCTGGTCAATCTAATCATAAACCACAGGTGGCATCATGTATCATTCACCTATAAACGTAATTCACCCCTTTGCATGGACGCCCAGGGCCTTGGAACGGGTCGCCACCACTGTGACACATCCCTGTGAGACACCGGCCCGGTACCGATTAACCCCACTGCCCTGGCTGGCCACCCACACTCCATGTCATATTCATCTTGGACTGGGGAATTCACGATTTGACTTGATAACCCAGGCATGGTATGATAGAAAGAGCTACATGGACTAATGTGAAGTGTGGCCTGCTGCATCAATCACTTTGGGTGGGGGTGCAGGACACAAGGAAAGGGGTTCTTCCTGACCAGGAGCCAGCACTTGACATCTCAGTGCTTGCATTTTTTGAAACTTCAGAAGAGGAGGGCATATTTGCTGGAGTCTATTTCGGCAATGTAAGCCAAAACCAGTTCCTCATGCTCCGGCTTTAAAAGCGGTTAACCTACTCCCAGAAAAGGTAGCCTTCCAGGCGTTCCGGAGCCAGACCATGACGCAGGCTCAACACCTCCTGCCTTAGCTGCTATTGTGCTTTTGCCACTACCAGCAGATGCACCACCACCATCAGCACCAGCTGGCTCCCCCACGCCCACGTCCGCGGCCTCTTCCACCAAACTTCAAAATTTAGCACAAAATAGACACAAAATAACATCAGATATATGGCACTGTATCAGAAGCGTACAGCTCTTTTCAGTCAAAGGATAATTGTCAATCTCCATATCTATTCCATCAGTCACACGGAGACGCTCACAGGCTCAGTATGGATTAGACAAGAATATGAAAAGTAGACAAAGTGTACAGTATCATCAGATAGCAGGTATATATAGCATAGTTTAAACATTAACAATGTACGTCTATATATCAGGAGTAGTGTTGAGCCACCCCGCTAGTGTTTTGGTTCGTCGCACAGGAGGCAAGTTCGTCGAATGTTCATCGAACCACATTGATAACAATGGCAGGAAAAAACAAACACATACAAACACATAGAAAACAATTACAAAACACCTTAAAAGGTGTCCCAAAGCCGAAAAAATGCACAGAAGACAAAAATTAACATATGGAAAAGGGCAACTACATTTAGAAAAGAGGTGGAGGAGTAAAAGGAGGAGGTGGAGGAGACACAGATATAAGCTTGTCATGCCCTTATGAAGTCAAGAAAGGCTGGAATAAAAATGTAAAATACAAACCAAAAAAAAATAATTCTGAAATCGAACATGATCATATACCGTCGGACTTCCCACCAATAAATTATGCCAACTGACGATCGGGCGGCGTTATTCCCACAAACCTCCAAACAGCGTCCATGAAGGCAAAGTGTTTGCTTTCCGGGGGCAGTATGATTGCAAAGCTGAACCTTAAAGCAATGTCCAAAAGGGCACCACCAGGAGTGGAGCCTGCGGCTTAATTGGACTCCACCCGGGAAACCACAACCATGCCACCTCAAGAAAAGATGCACACATTGAAAGTTTTGTCGATTCTGTGTGTGGTGAGGTATGTCCATTTGTAGTTGTGCTAGCGATTTGTCAGCTTTATTCCGTTAACGAACGAGACTCCGGCATGCCCCCGCGGTACGTGTCAAGCTTACTAGAGGGATACGCGAGGCTCTGGCATGTGAGATCGAGCAATAACAGGTCTATCATGGCCTTTCATGTCCGGGGCTGCATGCGTGCTACACTGAAAGGACCAGCTTTTGTTGCTTACAGGTGCAGATAACCCGCTGAACACCGTTAGTGATGGGATCTGTGATTCCAATTATTCCCCGCGAACGATGATTTCCCAGTAAGTGCAGGTCAACCGCAATTCCTGAATTAGGCCTAACCGGCATTCCTGAAAAAATGCAAAAAATTACGTGTCCAAACCACAGGTGCTGTAGCTTGCTTAACAGCTCGGCAGCCGTTCTCAGGCCCAGTATGGATTCGACAAGATTCTAGAAAGTTGATAAAGGGTACAGTTTCACCGGATAACATGTATATATGTAGCATAGTTTACACATTAAAAACCTATGTCTATATATCAGGAGGCAGGCTCAGACGGTATCAGGCCCAGTAATGATTAGACGTGATTGGACAAAGGTGAGAAAGGGTACCGTATCACTGGATAACAGGTATGTATAGCATAGTTTACACATTAAAAATATATGTCTATAGATCTGGAGGCAGACTCAGACGTTCTCAGGTTCAGTATGGATTTGACCAGACTGTACAAAGTTGAGAAAGGGTACATTATCACTGGATAGCAGGTATATATAGCATAGTTTAAACATTTAAAATCTCCGTGTTCTCAGTATGGATTAGACAACAATCTAAAAAGTCAAAAAAAGGAAATGTATTTGAAGCGTACACCAGTATACACTTTTGGTGGTATTTTGTAATCATATATATTTCTGTCTCAGTAAGACAGTCCAGACTCTCCGCAATAGGAAATGAGATGCATACAATTACTGACATAAAGTCTAGTGATTGCAGAAATCTAGGAATTACGATTCACGGGAAAAACTTCCGCCACAATTCTCAGAGGCGATGCTGACCCTCAAATAATTAGTGTGTGGAGACAGCAAAAACCTTTCTTTGTGACAAAAGTGTTGCTGTATCGCAGTACCATTAATCCCATCGCCGTTACTCATATCCATCCAATTTTGATCACAGGGAGAGATGTAAACATGGTGCTCACTGCCTATCATGATCTGTCACGTAACTTTGGAGTGAAAAACACAGAAGCCACAGGCCATAGGCGATTCAATTGGATTGGCATGAGAAGGCACATTTTAAAATGTGCGCTGGAATGTCACACGTCTGTAGGTAGGAAAACTGTGAAAGCTGATGAGAAACCACCACTGCATCTCATTGTGAGTCGACGTCCATAAGAAATGGAAGCCATTGATCATCTGAAGCTAGAGCCCGGCCAGCGGGACAGGGCATAGCTACGTCTTAACCATCATCTTCTATCAGTTCACCAAATTTGTAGTGGCAGACCCAGTGAAGGATTTGACAGCCCAGACTACACAGTGGAGGAGCAGGGAGAGGTAAACATTGCAAATGCTGGGGCCCTGCCCAAGCAAGGAGGTCCCACTCGTGGGCGTCGGTACTGGCACTGGGCCCCTCATAGTACGGCGGTGTGTCTGATGGCGGGTGTGCACCCCCACCATCAGAGACACTTGATTGCACTATGAGGGATCCTGTGCCAGTGCCCGTGCCGAAGAGTCAGCCCACCCACCTGTCCAGGGCAACGGCACTCGCACGGTTGCGTGCGCTAGGTGGTGACCCCGGCCATGGTGGGAGGAGGCAGCCCAGTTAGGGAGGTTTACAAAATGGCATATGTTGATGTGGGACATTCGCCTGCTGCTAAAGGCAAAATTGGTCAAGTCCCAGGAAGAGGAGGACCGAAGAAAGCCATTTTTCTGGCAACCTATGTGTCATCAGGGTAAGGTGTGACAAAATCCTTGGAAACCCATGCATGGTTCATTTTAATGAAGGTTAGCTCATCCACATTTTGGGTCGAGAGATGGGTCCTTTTTTCTGTCAGGATTGATCCAGCAGCACTGAAGACTCTTTCCGATAGCACACTTGCAGCTGGGCAAGCGAGCTCCTGTAAGGCATATTGTGCCAATTCAGGTCAGGTGTCCAGTTTAGCGGCCCAATAGTGAAATGGGAATGACCTGTGAGGGAGAACATCGATATTGGACGAGAAGTAGTTTGTAACCATAGTTAACAAGTGCTGTCTCCTGTCACTTTCAATCGATGCAGTATTACCAGTTATGTGAGCGGTACTTGAAAAATCAGTCCACAACATGGTCATGAAACCCCTGTCTCCAACGCCACTTCTGATGTGTGCACCACCAACACCTCTTCCAAGTTGCCCCCGGCCCCTACGGCTCGTGTGAGAGTCATCACCGCTGCTGTGTGCTGGGAATGCCTCAACCAACCGGTTTACCAGAGTTGCTTGTTTGTTAGCCAATATTAGGTCAAGGTTCTCCTGTGGCATGATGTTTTGGAATTTGCCTTTATAGCGTGGATCCAGGATGCTGGCCAACCAGTAGTCGTCGTCGTTCATCATTTTGGCAATGAGGGGGTCCCTTTTTAGGATCTGCCAGGCATAATCTGACATGTGGGCCAATGTTCCCGGTGTCAATGATGCACTGCGAGTGCTGGGTGGAGGAGCACTTTCTGGCAAATCCACATCCCTCCAGTCACGCACAAACCCTGTACCAGACCTTGCCACGCCAACATTTTCTCTTGCCCACGAGAAGCATCCTCCTCCCCTAAATAATCATCCCCATCATCATCCTCCTCCTCCTCTTCCTCTTCTTCCTTCACCTCGTCCAGGAGAGTTCCCGGAGCAGACAATGGCTGACTGTCATCAAGGCTTCCCTCCTCCTCTTCCTCATCATCCTCGGCTGCAGATACCTGCTCCTTAATGTGCGTCAAAGTTTGCATGAGCAGACGCATTAGTGGGATGCTAAAGCTTATGATGGCGTCGTCTGTGCTTACCAGCCGTGTGCATTCCTCAAAACACTGAAGGACTTTACAGAGGTCTTTCAGCTTTGACCACTGCACACCTGTCAACTCCATGTCTGCCCTCAAAGTGCCTGCCCGTGTATCCTCCCACAAATGCATTACGGCCTGCCTCTGTTCGCACAGCCGCTCAACCATGTGCAGGGTGGAGTTCCACCTTGTTGCAACGTCGATAATTAGGCGGTACTTGGGAAGGTGGAGCAATCGCTGCAGCTTCTGCATACGACTGGAGTGTACCGGCGACCGGCGGATGTGCGAGCACAGTCTTCGGACCTTCTGGAGCAGGCCTGTTAACTCCAGATAATTATTGAGGAAGCACTGCACCACCAGGTTCAATGTGTGAGCCAAGCAAGGTATGTGTCTGAGTTTTGAAAGGGCTATGGGTGCCACAAAATTCTGGCCGTTATCACTAACTACCTTGCCTGCCTCAAGATGTAGACTGCCCAGTAGGGTGACTGCAAAAAATCGATGTCGCAATTTTGTCTGTCTGGACCCCACAAAACGATACCCCTTTCCAGATATTGAGATAGCCAAAATTTGAGCTCGATCAAACGATGTTAACCCGTGCCACTCGTCGCTCAAAGTTTGAAAAAATCCAAATTGAGGTATTTTAAGATTTAGGTATTTTGCATAGTCTGTTAGACTATAAAGAATGTGACAACAACATTGCAGAAATAGCCCTGACCAAATTTTCGAACCATTTGTGGTATTTGAATGCAGAGTTGGTGGGATTATCGTTTTTTGATCCCACCATTACAGACAATGAAAAGTTGTTAATGGCTAATAAATTGCTCAGTAGCACAGATGAACCATCAGAGCACGCTAGGGTTGTAAATCCAAAAGTTAGGAAAGAAAAATTAAAAGAGGTAGGAAGTAACCGACTCTAACGACCTTCTGACAAAAGATGAAGAACAAAAGCAATATGTCCTGCAAGTTGTAAGCAAATGCCGAGCATTATATTCTGACGTTTCAAAAACTACTTTAACAAAAGCTCTAGAATAGATAAGATAACTATGTAAAATTATCAACTCATGTAGGTTAGCGTGCTCTGATGGTTCATCTGTGCTACTGAGCAATTTATTAGCCATTAACAACTTTTCATTGTCTGTAATGGTGGGATCAAAAAACGATAATCCCACCAACTCTGCATTCAAATACCACAAATGGTTCTAAAATTTGGTCAGGGCTATTTCTGCAATGTTGTTGTCACATTCTTTATAGTCTAACAGACTATGCAAAATACCTAAATCTTAAAATACCTCAATTTGGATTTTTTCAAACTTTGAGCAACGAGCGGCACGGGTTAACGTCGTTTGATCGAGCTGAAATTTTGGCTATCTCAATATCTGGAAAGGGGAATCGTTTTGTGGGGTCCAGATGAACAAGATTCCGACATTTTTTCCCCCCCATATGAGATCCGGTCACCCTACTGCCCAGCCATGACTCAGTTTGTCGCTGAAAGTAGTCGGCCAGTACCTCCGCGGTGTGTCTGTCGCCCGAACACATCATCTTCAAGACAGCCTGCTGACGCTTTCCACTAGCTGATCGATAAGGGGACACCTCGTGTGCAACACTGGCAGCTGCGGATGGAGTGCTCGTGCGACTGCGTTCTGTGGACGAGCTTTCACTTCTGGAGGAGGAGGGTCGAACGCCTACAGCCAACTGTTTCCTATACTGTGGGCTAGGCAGCACTGTCCCACCACCGCTGTCCCCTGTGGACCCTGCATCCACCACATTAACCCAGTGCGCAGTGATTGACACGTAACGGCCCTGGCCATGCCTACTGGACCATGCATCAGTTGTGAGGTGCACCTTTCCACTCACTGATTGCTTGAGTGCATGTACAATGCGGTCTTTCACATGAAGGTGGAGGACTGGGATGGCTTTGCGAGAAAAGAAGTGGCAACTGGGTAGGTCATAGCGTGGTACTGCGTAGGCCATGAGTTCGCGGAAAGCTGCGCTTTCAACAAACCGATAGGGCATCATCTCTAACGAGATTAGTTTGGCAATGTGGGCGTTCAAACCCAGTGTACGTGGATGAGAGGATGAGTACTTTCTTGTCCTACTCATAGTCTCTGGTAGGGTGAGCTGGGCTTGAGAGCTGCATATGGTCGAACTAGCGGTGGACATGGCGGACTGAGAGAGAGTTGATGATGGTGATGGAGTTGGTGTTCTTTTTGATGGCCTAGATTCAGTCTTTCGCTGCAATAACAGTGTGATTCCCTGACTGATTTGCCCTTGCGACGACAACTCAACATTTGCTGCTGGTGGTGTGCTAACCGGTGGGCTTACAATGGGGGAAACAATGTAGTGTTGCTGACTACCTTCTTTGGGAGCAGTTGCACATGTGGTACGTGAGGTTTGGTAGTCCGTCCACGCTTGCAAGTGCATGGTGGTTAAATGTCATAGCGTGCAACTGGTATTCAAATTTCTCAGATTTTTCCCTCGTCTAAAGGTCTTTGCGCACTTCTTACAGATAACCTTTGCCTGATCATTAGGATTTTGTTCAAAAAAGTGCCACACTGCACTCTTCCTACTATGGAAGACATTTTGAGGCCTTGCACGCTGTGCTATTTTGACCGTCTGACCAAGCTGTCCTGCAACTCTTTTGTTTTTTTGTAACCTGTTTTTGGACTGCTCCGGGCCTGCCAGATAACAGCTGTTATGATGTCGATGCCCGCTGCGGATGCTCCTCCTCCTCTTCTGAGCTATTGGCAGCGGCACCCTCTTCCCCCAATGGATGCCAATCTGGGTCAACAACTGGGTCATCCATCACCTCCTCTTCAATGTTATGTGCACCTTCCTCTGTGTCACCGTGTATGGTGGTATAGTATGCGGGAAGGGGCACCTGAGTTTCATCAGGGTCAGATTCTGCCTCAGTACACTGCGAGGACAATGTAGTGCTCTGAGTGAATGTACCAGCAGAATCATCTATCAGTGGCTGTGCATCAGTGCACTCCATGTCAGATTCATCTTGGCCTGGGTAATTCACGATTTGACTTGATAACTCAGGCATGGTATGTGAAAACAGCTCCATGGAGTAATCTGTACTTTAGTGTGGCCTGCCACATCCTTCAATTTTGGTTGGGGTGAAGGACACAAGGAAAGGTGTGGTTCATCACCATGAGCCTCCAATGAAGACTCATTGCTTTTATTTTTTAAAGCTTCAGAAGAGGAGGCGATAGAGCTGGAGGCTGAGTCACCAATTTAAGCCAAAACTTGTTCTTGAAGCTCCGGCTTTAAAAGCGGTTTACCTACTCCCAGAAAAGGGAGCCTTAGAGGCCTTGTGGAGCCAGACGATGATGCAGGCTCAACACCTCCTGCATTAGGTGCTATTTTGCTTGTGCCACTACCAGCAGATCCACCACCAACACCATCATTACCAGCTGCCAACCCCCGCCCACTTCCATGGACTCTTCCACCACACTTCCTCATTTTTGGGGAAAATGTATCCAAAAATCCACCAACTATATGGTACTGTAAAACAAGGTACAATGAGTATATAGTAGTTGGGAGAATTTGAATCTCTCTAGACTTCAGGACACAGTTGGATTCTATCAGGCCCTGTTTATATTACACAGCAATGTGACAGGCAGATTCTGGATGGTGTATTAAAGGTGTATAGAGGACTGGGGAGAATTGGAATCTCTCTAGACTTCCGGACACAGTTGGATTCTGTCAGGCCCTGTTTATATTACACCGCAATGTGACAGGCAGATTCTGGATGGTGTAAGAATGGTGTATAGAGGACTGGGGAGAATTGGAATCTCTCTAGACTTCAGGACACAGTTGGATTCTGTCAGGCCCTGTTTATATTACACCGCAATGTGACAGGCAGATTCTGGATGGTGTAAGAAAGGTGTATAGAGGACTGGGGAGAATTTGAATCTCTCTAGACTTCAGGACACAGTTGGATTCTGTCAGGCCCTGTTTATATTACACCGCAATGTGACAGGCAGATTCTGGATGGTGTAAGAAAGGTGTATAGAGGACTGGGGAGAATTGGAATCTCTCTAGACTTCAGGACACAATTGGATTCTGTCAGGCCCTGTTTATATTACACCGCAATGTGACAGGCAGATTGTGGATGGTGTAAGAAAGGTGTATATAGTAGTGGGGAGAATTGGAATCTCTCTAGACTTCAGGACACAGTTGGATTCTGTCAGGCTCTATGTATATTACACCGCAATGTGACAGGCAGATTCTGGATGGTGTTAGAAAGGTGTAAATAGTAGTGGTTACAATTTGAATCTCTCTAGACTTCAGGACACAGTTGGATTCTGTCAGGCCCTGTTTATATTACACCGCAATGTGACAGGCAAATTCTGGATGGTGTAAGAAAGGTGTATAGAGGACTGGAGAGAATTTGAATCTCTCTAGACTTCAGGACACAGTTGGATTCTGTCAGGCCCTGTTTATATTACACCGCAAAGTGACAGGCAGATTCTGGATGGTGTAAGAAAGGTGTATAGAGGACTGGGGAGAATTGGAATCTCTCTAGACTTCAGAACACAGTTGGATTCTGTCAGGCCCTGTTTATATTACACCGCAATGTGACAGGCAGATTCTGGATGGTGTAAGAAAGGTGTATAGAGGACTGGGGAGAATTGGAATCTCTCTAGACTTCAGGACACAGTTGGATTCTGTCAGGCCCTGTTTATATTACACCGCAATGTGACAGGCAGATTCTGGATGGTGTAAGAAAGGTGTATAGAGGACTGGGAAGAATTTGAATCTCTCTAGACTTCAGGACACAGTTGGATTCTGTCAGGCCCTGTGTATATTACACCGCAATGTGACAGGCAGAAATTGCCTAGTGTATGACAAACTACAAGGTGTATATAGAATTGGGCAGAATTGGAATCTCCCTAGAGTGTAGGTCTGTAAGAACAGACAAACTCCTCGGCTTTTCCTTACAGAGTCACACACTTAGCTTCAATTTGGCCGTGATAACAGCCGTTACACGGTACTGTGAGAGGAGCGTACACGTACACCGCTGTACGGTGTATGTAAAATTGTCAAGCTCTGTGTTTTTGTATATGGACTGACACACGCTGTCTCTCTCTAGTTTTGAATGCAATCAAACAGCAGATATACTAAACTGTTTGAAAAACGGACAAAACTATAAGGTGTAGGTCTGTAAGAACGGACAAACTCCTTGGCTTTTCCTTACAGAGTCACACACTTAGCTTCAATTTGGCCGTGATAACAGCTGCTACACGGTACTGTGTGAGGAGCGTACACCGCTGTACGGTGTGTGAAAAAATGAACGCTCAGTACCTCACCAGGACAAAACAATAAAATTTGGATTGCTTTTTAAAAAGCAGTTGGAGCACCAATGTGCACACAGCAATGCAGCTAGCCTTAAAAGGCAGGATAATCACCACCAGCGCTGCTGCACAAAAGCAAAAATCTTCACCTTTCACTGCACAGTAACTACAGTGAAAAGCGCTATCAGCAGAAGCAGTTTTTTTTTTCTTTTTGCCTTCCTAATGCTCTCCCTACAGAATCAGCAGCAGCAGCAGCTCTCCCTATTCTGAGATCAGCATGAGTAACATGGCGGTCGGCGTGCACGCCCTTTTATACCCCCTGTGACGCCCCACAAAGCAAGCCAATCACTTGCATGCCCTTCTCCAAGATGGTGGTGACCGCTGCCTATGTCATCACGTTGCCCACAGTGTCCGTTCTTGCTGATTGGCTGAAAAAGGGAGCTAAAGCATCTTTTGAAACGCGACTTTGGCCCTAAAGTCGCCGACCTCGTGGCCGACCTCACGCTAAGGTCGGGTTTCGCTTCATGAAACCCAAGTTTGGCGAAAGTCGGCGACTTTTGAATTTTTTCGACCCATTTCACTCAACTCTATTGTCTACAGCATTACAGAATGCTGTAGATAAGCCCCCGATGTCTATGCCGGCAGCTGAAAGGCCAAAAAAAGGGTGACAGATTCCCTTTAAGAATAAGAACACTCACTGAATGCTGGAATACAAAAAGAACAGAGTGTACGTCCAAGATAGGTAAAAATTACAGAATTTTATTCAAATGTAAATATCATCGCATATAATTTACCAATACATAAATAGTTTATAGAAAAAGGGGAAGAGGCAAGCAATATAAATATGTAAAGCTGGGCCTAACACTAAGCATATACAGAGGTGGGAGAGTGGCAACCTAAATCCATCATAATAAAATACATCGTGACTGCCGCAAAAGATACAAGTAACGATGTAAACAATAAATGCTACACCCCTATGGCTTAATGCAATTGTAATAAAGATTTTAAACCTAAAATTACTAAGACCAATGTTGTAAATTGCAAAAGAGTCCTAATAGCTACAACAAAAGCACTAGCAGCCATCTGGGATGTCAGCAGTTATATAAGGTAATAGAAAAGCCACTCTTACCCATAGTCCCTCTTTAAAGGATCCCGGAACACGCAGCCCCAACGCGCGTTTTGTGTTGGATTCCTCGGGGGGCCGTGTCCAGAATGTGTCTATACTGCTATAAATATATTACAAAATTGGGCCCACCTGTGACTTAATCAGCGGCGCGTGTGTTGCCGCGGTGCCCCGGAAATCTTGGCCGTACACTCTGTTCTTTTTGTATTCCATCATATAGAATAGGTAGATATATACATGTCAGTGACAAATACAATTAGTATAGTGTGTGCAAAATACTGGACATGTATTGATTTAATAAAAGATTATTTTACGGGTTAAAATGGCGTGGGGTCCCCCTATAATTAATAGCCCGGAATGGCAATGGCTATGCAGACAGCTGAGGGATTATGTTAATAACCTAAGAAGGGACCATGGATCCTGCCCCCCCTGACTAAAAACATCAGCACTCAGCCGCCCCAGAAAAGGTGCATCTCTAAGATGCGCCAATTCAGGCACATAGCTGTCACGAAGTGACTGACCCAGTGTGACACGACCCAACGGTTGGTCGGTTGCCAAACGGCACAACAACACAACACTGATTGAATAGGGGAAATTAAGGCCCTGACAATAGGGAATCAGGGATGGTCACCTCCTGAGCTCCAACCTGAGCCTGTCCCTGTTCTAACCTAACACCCTATGCAGGTCCTTCCCCCTGCCGATGTCAGGATACTTTGTCCCTATTTGTCACCTAGATCTGCCCTGGCTAGTGCACTGGCCGGCAAGGAGTATTAGCCTCACCTCTGCCGATAACACACACAGGGAGAAGCGACTGACACCAAAGGGACAAGGTGACAAAAATACAACACTTAGCTTTCTGCTGCAAAGCACCATACAGCAGAATAAAGACACCAGATCAATGTATTCATCTGAAGCATCACTGCTCCCAGAGAACTCCTCTCTCCAGCTTGGACATTGCAGATTGCTCTAACACCAACAGTCAACTGATGCATCAGGTGACCTCTTGAAGGCGGGTGGGAGTGGTCACCGCACAACTCAGCTGACCCAGCAGCAATGCAATACACCAGCAGGCCAGCGGGGAAAAACTGACATTAACCCCTGATGGCAAGAAAGGAAGAAAGGTTTAAGTTAAAAAACTAGATGTGCCACAAATCCAAAAATGCATCATGACAATAGCCTTGCTCATCCCACTGCCCTGTGGTGGGGGCATATAGGGTAATAGTTGGGGGGTTGATGTCACCTTTCAGGTGACATCAAGCCCCGAGGTTAGTAATGGAGAGGCGCCAATAAGATGTCTCTAATACTAACCCCATAGTCAAATTTTAAAGAAAACACATACCCAGTAAAAAATCCTTTAACCCCTTCCCGACCTTTGATGCCATGTAGGCATCATGAAAGTCGGTGCCAATCCGACCCATGATGCCTATGTGGCGTCATGAATTCATAGCCCTCCTGTGGGTCAGGTGACCGGGGTCACTGAAAGGTCACCCGACCCGCACACACAGGACCCTTTCTACTTCACCCCAGGGGGGTGGCTTAGCCCCCCCGTGGCTACGATCACTCTGATTGGCTCTTAAAAGTGAAACAGCCAATCAGAGCGATTGTAATATTTCACCAATGAAATTTGGTGAAATATTACAATCCATCCATGGCCGATGCTGCAATAGCATCTGCCATGGCTGGAGACACCAATCAGACCCCCCCACAACTGACGGCGCCGATCGGCCACCGCCACAACTGACAGCGCTGATCGGCCGCCGCCATCATCATCTTCTCCCCCTCCCCTTTCTTCCCCCCGCCTTCTGATCCCCCCCCTCACCCTCCGGTACCTCCTATGTCCCTCTGGCCGTACCGGTGTCCCACCATCTCGGATCATGGGTGCCGCCATCTTGGAAAATGGCGGGCGCATGCGCAGTGCGCCTGCCGGAATCTGCCGGCTGCAGATTCATTCATTTATTTTGATTACTGTGATAAACTCTCACAGTGATCAAAATAAAAAAGTAAATAAACCCCCTCCTTATCACCCCCATAGGTAGGGACAAATAATAAAATAAAGAAAATATTTTTATTTTTCCATTAGGGTTAGAATTAGGGTTCGAATTAGGGTTGGAATTAGGGTTAGGGTTAGAAATAGGGTTGGAATTAGGGTTGGGATTAGGGATAGGGTTGTACTTAGGATTAGGGTTGGAAATAGGGTTAAAATTAGGGTTAGGGGTGGGTTGGAATTAGGGCTAGGCATGTGGTTAGGGTTAGTGTTGGGATTAGAGTTAGGGGTGTGTTGGGGTTAGGGTTGTGGTTAGGGTTATGATTAGGGTTGGGATTAGGGTTAGGGGTGTGTTGGGGTTAGGGTTGGAGTTAGAATTGAGGGGTTTCCACTGTTTAGGCACATCACGGGGTCTCCAAACGAGAAATGGCGCAACCATTTATTCCAGCCAATTTTGCGTCCAAAAAGTCAAACAGTGCTCCCTCCATTCTGAGCCCCGACGTGTGCCCAAACAGTGGTTTACCCCCACATATGGGGTATCAGCGTACTCAGGAAAAATTGCACAACAACTTTGGGGGTCTAATTTCTCCTGTTACCCTTGGGAAAATAAAAAAATGGGGGCTACAAAATTATTTTTGTGGAAGAAAAATGATTTTTTATTTTCACGGCTCTGCATTATAAACTCCTCTGAAGCACTTGGGGTTCAAAGTGCTCACCACACATCTAGATAAGTTCTTTGGGCAGTCTAGTTTCCAAAATTTGGTCACTTGTGGGGGGTTTCCACTGTTTAGGCACATCAGGGGCTCTGCAAATGTGACATGACACCTGCAGACCATTCCATCAAGTCGGCATTTCAAAACGTCACTACTTCTCTTCCAAGCCCCGACGTGTGCCCAAACAGTGGTCCCCTCCACATATGGGGTACCAGCATACTCAGGACAAACTGGACAACAACTTTTGGGTCCAATGTATCCTGTTACCTTTGTGAAAATAAAAAATTGTGGGCTAAAAATCATCTTTTGAGGAAAAAACATGATTTTTTATTTTCACGGCTCTGTGTTATAAACTTCTGTGAAGCACTTGGGGGTTCAAAGTGCTCACCACACATCTAGATAAATTCTTGGGGGGTCTAGCTTCCAAAATGAGGTCACTTATGCAGGGTTTCTACTCTTTAGGCACATCAGGGGCTCTGCAAACGTACATGATGCCCACAGACCATTCCATCAAGTCGGCATTTCAAAACGTCACTACTTCCATTCCGAACCCCGACGTGTGCCCAAACAGTGGTTCCCCCCCACATATTGGGTACCAGCGTACTCAGAACAAACTGGACAACAACTTTAGGGGTCCAATTTCTCCTGTTACCATTGTGAAAATAAAAATTAACGGGCTAAAATATCATTTTTTGAGGAAAAAAAATATTTTTTATTTTCACGGCTCTGCCTTATAAACTTCTGTGAAGCACCTGGGGGTTAAAAGTGCTCACTATGCATCTAGATAAGTTCCTTAGGAGGTCTAGTTTCCAAAATGAGGTCATTTGTGGGGAAGCTCCAAAGTTTAGGTACACAGGACCTCTCCAAACACGACATGGTGTCCGCTAACGATTGGAGCTAATTTTCCATTCAAAAAGTCAAATGATGCTCCTTCCCTTCTGAGCCCTGTCGTTTTTTATTTTCATGGCCCTGCGTTTATAAACTTCTGTGAAGCACTTGGGGGTTCAAAGTGCTCACTACACATCTAGATAACCTCCTTGGGGGTTCTAGTATCCAAATGGGGTCACTTGTGGGGAGTTTCTACTGTTTAGGCACATCAGGGGCTCTGCAAACGCAACATGACGCCCACAGAACATTCCATCAAAGTCTGCATTACAAAATGGCGCTCCTTCCCTTCTGAGCTCTCCCATGCACCCAAACAGTGGTTCCCTCCCACATATGGGGTATCGGTGTACTCAGGACAAATTGCACAACAACTTTTGTGGTCCAATTTCTCCAGTTACCCTTGTGAAAATAAAAAATAGCGGGCTAAAAAATCATTTTTGAGGAAAAATATTTTTTTTATTTTCACTGCTATGCGTTATAGACTTCTATGAAGCACTTGGGGGTTCAAAGTGCTCACCACACATCTAGATAAGTTCCTTCGGGGGTCTAGTTTCCAAAATGGGGTCACTTGTCGGGGAGCTCCAATGTTTAGGCACACAGGGACTCTCCAAACACGACATGGTGTCTGCTAACGATTGGAGCCAATTTTCCATTCAAAAAGTCAAATGGCGCTCCTTCCCTTCCGGGCCCTGCCATGCACCCAAACAGTGGTTTATGACCACATATGAGGTATCGTTGTACTCAAGAGAAATTGCCCAACAAATGTTATGATCCATTTTATCCTGTTGCCCATGTGAAAATGAAAAAACTGAGGCTAAAAGAAAATTTTTGTGAAAAAAAAATACTTTTTTTTTTTTACGGGTCAATTTGTGAAGCACCTGGGGGTTCAAAGTGCTCACTATGCATCTAGATAAGTTCAATGGAGGGTCTAGTTTCCAAAATGGGGTCACTTGTGGGGGAGCTCCAATGTTTAGGCACACAGGGACTCTCCAAACGCAACATGGCAACCGCTAAATATTCCAGCATATTTTCCATTAAAAAAGTCAAATGGCGCTCCTTCCCTTCTGAGCTCTGCCGTGCACACAAACAGTGGTTTATGACTACATATGAGGTATCGGTGTACTCAGTAGAAATTGCCCAACAAATTTTAGGTTCCATTTTATCCTGATACCAATGTGAAAATGAAAAAGTTGATGCTAAAATAAAATTTTTGTTGGAAAAATTAAAATGTCCATTTTTTCCTTCCACGTTGCTTTAGTTCCTGTGAAGCACCTGAAGGGTTAATAGTCTTCTTGAATGTAGTTTTGAGTAGCTTGATGGGTGCAGTTTTTAGAATGGTGTCATTTTTTGGTATTTTCTGCCATATAGACCCCTCAAAGTGACTTCAAATGTGAGGTGGTCCCTAAAAAAATGGTTTTGTAAATTTTGTTGTAAAAATGAGAAATTGCTGGTCAACTTTTAACCCTTATAATTTCCTAACAAAAAAAATTTTATTTCAAAAATTGTGCTGATGTAAAGTAAACGTGTGGGAAATGTTATTTGGTAACTATTTTGTGTCACATAGCCCTCTGGTTTAACAGAATAAAAATTCAAAATTTGAAAATTGCGAAATTTTCTAAATTTTTGCCAAATTTCCGTTTTTTTTCACAAATAAGCACAAAAATTATCAACCTAAATTTACCACTAACATGAAGCCCAATATGTCACGAAAAAACAATTTCAGAATCGCTAGGATGCGTTGAAGCGTTCCTGAGTTATTACCTCATAAAGGGACACTGGTCAGAATTGCAAAAAATGGCCAGGTCATTAAGGTCAAAATAGGCTGGGTCATGAAGGGGTTAATTGAAATAAAGATACAGACTCCTGAATTATTCTTAATTAAATCATACTTACAACCACACCTAATCCATGTGAAGCCCTCGTGCTCCTGTAATAAAAATAAAATAAAAAAAGCAATAAAATACCATACCTGTCCGTCGTTGTGTGCCACTCCATAATCCATATCTGGGGGATATACATCTTCCAAGCAGGACGGTGCTACGATGCGACCGTCCGGCTGAAAAACACTGGTGAATGAGGAGATGCTCCCAGCGCAGACTCAGTGACTAGCGGTGACGTCACTGATGCTGCAATCCCTCATAGCCTGAACCGCGCTGAACTCTGGAGCATGTGAATATGCCAGTTTATTTTCCCAGGCTCCAGAGTTGAGCGAGGGTCAGGCTGTGAGGAAGCGCAGCATCAGTGATATTCTATTTAGTGTATGCAATCCATGTCTTCTATCCTGTCGGCTCCTGCATTGATTTTATTGAAGATGACAAATGAATTACCGGCTACTCTTCTATCTATCTGTCTATGAAATATAAAGACATACTGTATGTATATATATATATATATATATATATATATATATATATATATATATATATATATATGTGTGTGTGTATCACTGACACATATATATATATATATATATATATATATATACACACCTCTTCTATGTTTATGTATGTAATACACCTCTTCTATGTGTATGTATGTATTCTATCTTTTCTAACCTGTCAATGTGATTTCACAGTAGCCGCATATGAATTGCCGGCTTTTCAAAGGACACCGGTGTGTAAAAATTGAACAGCACTCACATGGTGCTTGTGCTGTGTGATTTCTCACAACCATTGAATTCTATTGCGGGATGCGATCAGATTTCTGATTGCAATCGCAGCATGCTGCAAATTTTTTCCAGCCCAATCGTGATCCAATCCAAGCTGGAAAAAAAAAGCGCAGATGAACACACAATCGTAGAATAACATTGGTCCGAATTCAATCCGATTGTTTTATTGGACTGAATTCGTCCTATTTCATAGCAAGTGGGCATGAGCCTTTAGACTTTGCTTCCTGTGTTAGCCAATATCAGATTCATTAGAAATTTAGTGGGTTCACATCATCCCTGTTAGGACTTTTGTTATTTATGTTATTTAAGGGCCTGTCACACTAAGCGATATTGCTAGCGATATCGCTATGTCTGATACTTACCTCCGACCGGTTCCCCCGCTGATAATCGCTGATCGCACAAGAACATCCTGGGCCGTTTCTCGTCGTCAGCTTCCTGTAGTGCCGGCGAGCAACGCGTGGACGCGGGCGGGAGGACGTCAGGATCGCCTCGTCTGACAGGTAAGTAGCGACCCCCGACCCCTGCTATGTCGCTGGTGAGATCTGCCTGTGTGGCAGCTCACTAGCGACCACTTAGCAATGTAGCAGCGATCCTGACCGCGTCATATCGCTGGTCGGGATCGCTGGTGCATCGCTAAGTGTGACAGTACCTTAAGGCATGAAACTGAAAATATAACAGTTGTATTTATTTTCTTGAATTATTTAAATTCGTTAACATGACCTACTTAGCAAACTTTGATGTTATTATAGAGATAAATAAGAGCACCTCTAGCCAAGGGCAATAATTATTTTACAGTAGTCGCATGCTCCACTTCACAATGATTCATATACTTGCCAGTTGTGAAAGACTGCGTAATCTGCTAAAAGTATTATATCTTTCAATGTAGATCAGCTAATACTAAAGAAAATATTTTTCATATTTAGGACTAATTCAAAGACAAGACTTAGAAAAACACACCATGAATTTTTGAGCTATGCTTACGTGGTGTTTTTTTTATTTTAGTAAATTTAAAATCTGATAGAAAAGCCAATGGGAAAAATCACCATAAAAAAATTAAAAACTCATCGTGGGAAGTTAACCTTAAAATTGCATTAGATTAGGAAAAACCTGTGGTTAAAGGGAACCTATCACCAGGTTTGGCCGATACGAGTTACATCCACCGCCTTTCAGGGTTTATCTACAGCATTCTATAATGACATGCTCCCTTTAAACATGCATACGCTTTTTTGTGCTTTTCTGCTAAAGAAACATACTAAAAATGCATGTAATCCACACATGATCAACAACTACAGAGCTAAAAAGGTAATAGAAAAGCATGTAATAAACGTACTCACAAACAATGAAAGAAATGCAAGTAACCTTTTTAGCTAATAGGTGCAGAAATGCTGCAGAAAATCTGCAACATAAAAATCTCACCAAATACTCCTTAAGAGAACGTGAATACCGTATTTTACGGATTATAAGACGCACTATTTTCCCCCAAATTTCTCCATCTGCGCATGCGCCTACCCCCAGTGGCCATTTTCCCAGAGTCCACCACACAGGAAACCACGGAACTGTGGGGGGCTCTGGCCTTTCGCAAAATGTCGGCAGAGCACCCCCGCACCATCGGAGATCCCAGCAGCAGAGCCGGAGACCCCAGCAGCGCCGGACACCTCATCGCGCTGTGCGCTTTACAGCAGTAATTTTTCCTATCTCTGCCTATATTTATAATATGCTGCTATGGATAAATATTTTTAATCCACGTTTGAAATAAAGAGAAAGATTTTTTATGTACTTCAAACTTGGCTCGCTGGATTCATCTCCTTTTCGCATTTATTGTTGGCAAGAGCTCCTGTCATTTATCCGTTGCTGAGAGCCTATACAGTATAGCAGCTTGTCTTTTGAACCAACTGGGTAAGCTGGCATTTTTTCTTTTCTTTTTTATTGTTTTTATGTATTTCTATGTAGCCGCACGCTCCAGTCCCAGTGCTGGCTGCAGTGCCGGGTTTTCATGCTAGAGACTCGCACGAGAATCGTGCGAGTCTCTCGCAAGTGAGTATGAGCCCTATCGTAGAGTACGGGGAGTGCTATGTGAGAAAACATCACATAGCACTAGGCCCAGTGCTAAGCTATGGGGAGACAAGACTCAATGGAAAAGAACCCATTCAGTTGTGTTGAAGGTTAGCCTGTCACATATGTTTGTCACAAACCAGCAAAACCAGTACACAAGCAGGGACTTGATTTGAAAGATTGTAGGAGGGAACTTGTTGTGGAGCCAATATATAGGCTCCTTGATTTTGTTTTTATTAATTTCAGCCCATTGAAACAATTAAATCAAAGGGGAAAGTCAGTGAGAAATGTAAAGCCATACGGATGTCATATGGAAAATTGGGTGGGAGGAAATCACATCATTGCATTGTAAATGCATTACACACAAATTACCATATAGAGAACACTCGTGCGACTCTCAACAGGGAGACTCGGACCGATTTTTCATACATTTCACCTGACTCTGGCCTTAGGGAGAAAATCATCATAAGGGTATATGCACACAGCATCTTTTGAAGTGTAAACTGAGCAGAAACACCAAGTTTTTGAGAAGTTTTGCGATCTTGAAGAGGATTTGGAGAGATTTCACTCAAATTCTGCACCCACAACTTCTCAAAAAACTCCATGTGCACATGCACTAGGGGCAGGGGCCCATGGCTCCTTTAAGATGACAGTGCAGCCACAAAGTTGTTTTAGGCAAAGCCACTTCTGGAAAATACTGTCTGTTGTTTTCCTGAAATGTCTCACTGGCGGTTTTGCCGTCAACCTTGCAGCAGGTCCGCCGCTGTTGTCTATTTCTGTACAAGGCCACATTCACACGTTCAGTATTTGGTCAGTATTTTACATCAGTATTTGTAAGCCAAAACCAGAAATGTGTGAAAAATGCAGAAACGGTGCATGTTTTTATATACTTTTCCTCTAATTGTTCCACTCTTGGATTTGGCTTAAGGTATGTGCAGATGATCAGGAATTGGCACCGCTTTGGACCCAGCATATGTCCACTGCATCCAAAGCGCTGCCGGCTATTGAAGGCATGTGAATCCGCATGTGTTCATTGAACTGTGCGGATTCACTGAGTCCAGTACACTGTACGGGTGAAATTTCTCTTGCAGAGGCTGAGCGTCTCCGCAAGATAAATAGACATGCTGCGGTCTGGAGAGACGCGCCGCATGTCCATCTCCATGGGTGAGTCGAGGGCGTCTCTGGACACATAGTGGGCATGGGATTTCTTCCCATCCAATATGCTGTAAAATCTGGATGGTGGAGGTTGGACCCTGCACAAGTACGCAGCATCCAACCCGCAGCGTTTACTGATCATGTGCACATACCCTAACTTATATAAAAATACTGACCAAATTCTGAATGTGTGCAGGTGGCCTTGTGAAGTATAGAGAGCATGTAGCTTCCCAGTGAATCCTGCCCCAGAGAATGAGTATTTCACTTCTTTTAACTGCTTCATGGTTTTCGAACCCTGAAGTCGTTTAAAGACATGAGACATTACCCATTCTCAGCTAGATGTTCTGACATTAGTTTGCATTATGTTCATGTGATCGGACGCTTTGTCAGATGCTTTCCATGTGGAATCTGCCTGAAAGCCATCATGTACACATGGTCTTAGGCCGGAGTCACACACAACGACAAAAAAATTGGTCTGTTTTTGACTGACCAAAATCGCATAAATGTTTCATGAACAGTTATCTGTATGTCATCTGATTTAAAGGCCAGGATACGATTTTCTCGCATGTAAGCATCCGTGTGACATCCGTATGGCATCCGTATGGCGAGATTTTCTCGCCCGCTTGCAAAATTGACAGTAGAGTGTGTGCTTGTTTTGTGTTAGTTGATCTTCATGACAAACATGTCCTACAGACTGACTTTTAACACCACTGAGTGGGTGCTTTACAATTGGGTATTGTCATGACGTTATGGGGAGCCATACCCACTGATAGCGGATCCGAGGAGGCGGAGAAGAATGTGGGTCCATCCACTTTTGAGGCGCCGCCTCACAAAAGGACATTTCCATCGGCTCTATTCCTCTCTGCGTAGCCATCCGGACAAGTTCTTTCAATATTGCCGGATAAGCCTTGGTACTTTTGATCGTTTGCTGGAGATTGTGCGTCCTGGGATCACCTTTCAGGACACCAGGATGCGCAAAAGTATTTCCGCCGAGGAGCGCCTTCTCCTTACTTTACGGTATGTGTTCCAAACATATGTTTAACAAGTTTTATCAAGACAACTGATTTTCAATCCCTTGTCCCTAACTTATTTGTTAACATTTTGAATATGTTTGTCCAGCAACATTTAATCGTGCCCATTATATGAATGTTCCCTAAACCCACTAAACCTAGCATGTAATTTTTGGTTGGTAATGACTGCCTTTAAATGTGAATATTACAGATTATTGCAAAGCATGACCAGATATTATTTACCTTGGCTTCACATTTGTCTCTTTTTTTTAATAGATTCCATTCCACTGGCCTGTCCTATGCGGCCCTGCATTTAGAGCTCTTAATAGGAAAATCAAACATCTGCGACATTGTCCTATCTACTTGCTCCACAATCTGGTCCAGACTCCATCAAATTGTATTGCCAGAGCCAAAAATGGAGGACTGGTTACGTATAGCCCATGGATTTCAGGACATGTGTCAGTTTCCAAACTGTATTGGAGCCCTGGATGGGAAGCACATCCGTGTGCGTAAGCCGCCGAACTCAGGGTCCCAATTCTATAATTACAAGCAGTTTTTCTCTGTAATGCTGTTGGTCCTGGTTGACAGTCGCTACAGGTTTGTAATTGTAGATATTGGGGCCTATGGAAGAACTGGAGACTCTAGAGTCTTCAATTCTTCCATTATGGGTCAGCGGCTGCGCAATAATCAATTTGACCTCCCACCACTACGTCATCTCCCAGGGTCTACAATGGATGCGGTGCATTACGTGATTGTTGGAGATGAGGCCTTCCAATTAACCAGGAATGTTATGAGGCCCTATCCTCGTAGATACCTTAGCCACCAGCGCAGGAGCTTTTACTTTCGCCTTTCACGTGCCCGACGACTGGTGGAGTACACCTTTGGTATTCTTTGTGCCAAACGGCGTATTCTCCAGTCGGCCATTCAGCTAAGTGAAGAGAATGTTAATTTGGTGATACAAGCATGTGTTATCCTGCACAATTTCACCAGAATACATGACTGCGCAGCTTATGATGGTGAGGAACTTGTGGTTCCAAATATAGTAGCCCCTAGGCCCCCTATTATTCCACCCCGTCGTCAGCCCTCAGGGCTTAAAGTCCATGATGTTTTCACAAGGTATTTTGTTTCACCTGTTGGAAGTACTCCCTGGCAACAGAATGCCTTATTATCTCTGTAGGATATTTTTGTTGGCTTTCATAAAAAATATTTGCTGTATGTATTTTAGTTCGTGCTGTTTTTTCGATTTTCTGATATAATGTTTGTACTTTCCCCCGCTACACATTACATAACAATTGGTAATGGAAACAATCACTCAGAGATAGTAAACTTTTTTACTAAAGAGAACTTTTTTCTTTGTAAATATAATTGGCACACCATATTTTAGCCTTATGGCCTATGTTGCATATAGTACAGGATACTAATGATGTAAAAAAATAAAAAAGGTTAAACAAGCAAAAAACAATACAAACAATATGCGGAGTCTGTTGGCCAAAAATACAACCTATTACAAGTGATGGTAGGTTCGGGGGAAGGGAAGGCGGGAGTTCTGTTTGGGTGTTGGCCCTTGTTTGTTGGCCAGCATCACTGTCACCCTGGTTGGGTATGGGCCATCCTTGAAGGATCTAGTTGTGGGTTGTTGGAGGGATAATTGGGATATGTTTGTTGATAGTCATGACTGTATGACTGACCAGTTTGACCATATCCCCAATGATGGCCATGTGTACCATAACCATGTTGTGGCCAGCCTCCAACATTGGTTCTGGTATATTGACCATATTGGCCTTGTGTGCTGTGCCCAATATATTGGGCCTGTTGAGGCCAAATTTGTGATGGCACGGGTGGAGGAGGTGTAGGCATCCTCGGAGGAGGTGTAGGCATCTTTGGAGGAGGTGGAGACATCCGGGGAGGAGGTAGTGGCTCACCGCATGCTGGCCCCTGCACAGCTTGGCTACCCTGCAGAAAAACTAGATTTTCTGATGAAAGCTGCCACCTTTCAAGAAAACGAAATACTGTGCCAGGATGATTTGGTGGTGTGCAAGAGTCAAGCACAATTTGTAGGGACCCTCTTGCACGCAGCCTGAACTCCCGGGGAATAGCCCTTTGGTACTGTGCCAGACTCCGGCCATAAGCCTCCTCCCCATCATCATGTGCTGCTGAAGACAAATAGTCCAGAACACCTCTGTCCACCTGTCTCCGGGTTCCTGTAGCTGCTCCTTCTCTCCTGTGCCTGCCACTTCGGGGAATGGCTGTAGCCTGAGGAGATGTATCCAGAGCCAAGGTGGGGCTGCTACTATTGCCATGCTCTTCTGGGTTCGCTTGCTGGCTGGATACTGCTGGTGGTGGTGTTGATGGTTGTGGAGGATGGGTGCCGCTTGAAGGTGCTGAAGAAGGGCCAACCCCTTCAGCAACATCTAACCCAGGGTCAAATTGTGCTTCTGAGTCGGATGCTGTCTCCTGCTCTGTGATGTTTGACTCTGTGCTGATGAAAACCAAAAAAAACACTAAAGGCTTGGAATAAAAAAAAAAAAAAACGAGTTTGGATAGGCATGCACTTACGGGCGCTGATCCATAACTGGTGGAAGGAAGTTGAGGCAGTCATAGTACAGATACTTCCGCTTACTGGGTACGGACGCTCCACTCCTGGCGCGCAGCTGTCTCTCCCGCCTATATTGGTCCCTACAGCTGCGCCATCGTCTTGTCACATCAGTCACTGCAATAGATCAAAAAAAGGGAACATTTTTGTAAAGGATTTATGTTGGAGAGTGTGAAAACATTTTAATAAGCCAAAAAAGCATTACTTAGAGTAGGCAGCCATTGTTGGATTTAAATACTCAAATAGTGTTAGGCCTTGATAAAGGGAAAAACTGGCAATACTAGTAAATTATGATAATGTCGACGAATATGAGGTCTGGATTTTTGACCTATGGGGCACAGCAGATATTATTCAGCTAGTCCAAAAAGAAATATGCAAATATGCATTTCTTACATAATGAATGTCCAATGATCTCAAATATCAGCACTTTTGTTCGGTTCACAATTTACAATAAAAGGGCGCAAGCAGGGCACTTAAGTAAATTCAGAGTGCCAACATTTGGGGATATCACAGAATCATTTAAGGTCAATATACAGACATTGCAATGGGGCCTACAGATTTGCTTCCTTTTGAAGTGGGAATGAGGCTACGTTTTGCCCATAATATTTGCTGGAGGAACTGTTAAGCAGGGTTTTTTTGGCAGGCAATATGATTAAAAATTTCAGTTTCATTGAACAATATTGTACTTACTAATTTGCTCTTGGACCTCACGAGATCTTTTACCATAATCATGGAACAGCTGTGTGCATATTCTTCTCCACGCTGCCTCCTTGCGTGCCCGGTCTGCATAGTGGGCATCTCTCTGATCCCATAGTTCTGGCCTCCCCTGGACCAGAACTATGAGCATCTCCACATTTATATGCAGAGCCATGCTGTAGGAATCTATGGAGGCCTTCTTCCTGGTTTTTTTTATGGGTGCCAGTGAAATTTGCATGGCCAAGCTTCCTGACAAGGCCTGATGCAATTTCCTGTCACCTTTAGAAGTCTTGCATTTTTCTCGCAAGTCACATTTGTGGTCCGTGTGCAATGCACCCATCATACCGGGGAAACGCGTTGAGGCGTCTTCAAATGATAAGTGACCACTATGTGGTGTTTGTGTCAGTTATTATATATGCTCTGATCTTGATATTTGACTCATTATTTGGGCCATTGGTATGCTCATCACACCACTGAGGCACCTATATACGATTGGAGATCATTATGTGGTGTTTGTGTCAGTTGCTTAATGTGCTCTGATATTTCGTTATTGGACTTAGTATTTGGGCCATTGATATGTTTTTATTACACCACTAATTGATCAGGTGTTAGTATGATAATGAATGGTATCTAATATGATCATACTTTGCATTTTTTTTATATGATCCATGCATGTTTGTAATTCATTTATCAATTGAGCGTAGCATTTACAAGCAGGATTATATTTTGAGGCTTGTAATTATGCTAAGATCATCTTTTCTTACATGTGTGAAAATTTGTATCTATTGATATATTAATTCTTCTGCAAAAATTACCTGCTGTATCCTTCTTTTTTTCTCTTCCTTCATCCCCTTCCTACCGATTTATTGTTTTCCCACCTTTGATTGTAGGGTGAGGTAGGGGAGATAGGTTCAGTCAACGTTGAGTGGGGATGCCAAAAAAATTGTTCCTTCTAGGGTGCCAACCTCCACAGCAAGGAAGGTGTTCAGACAGCATTATCGCAGGGTTTTGCAGTTCTTTTGTGGTGTTGTATTCTTTATATATTGTGGAATTGTTTTCAATTCCATTTCACGGGAATAGGTATATTTTACATATTGATTAATAAAGAAATATTTTTAAGGGAATACATGTTCACACACAATTTATATATTCCTTGGTTTATTTATGTTTTTGTACTTCCGTAATGTGGAATAACACATCAAAGTCTTCTAACTTTTAGAGCATATATTTGGGAACAATTCATAATGTCACTCAGCCAAAAAGGTGTGACTGAGTAAGAGAATTATTTTTGAAAATAATCATCTACATACATGAATAAACATAAATAATAGAGCTAGTTCTGCCACTTTGATGTCACCTTTTTTTTGTAACTTTGGGTTTCATCCTCGATTTTCTTCAGGGCAGGTGGAGCCTTCTGCCTGCCCAGGTGTTGACACTGTGGTGGAGAGAATGCACCAGATCTGGGACCAAGTGGTGGATAAGTTATCTCTCTCCCAGGAAAATGCCCAGCGGTTTTCCAACCGACATAGGACCATTGGTCCCCAGTTTAAGGTTGGTGATATGGTTTGGTTATCATCAAAAAATATCGCTATGAAGGTGGCTTCTCCTAAGTTTAAGCCTAGATTTATTGGACCTTACAAGATTTTGGAGATTATTAATCTGGTCTCTTTTCGTTTGGCTCTTCCTGTCACATTTAAAATCCATAATGTGTTTCATAAGTCCTTGTTGAAGAGGTTTGTTGAACCAGTTGTTCCTGGGGTGGCACCTCCATGCCCTGATGAAGTGAGCTGGGACTGGCTCAGGAGACGCGTTGGCAATAAAGATATCTTGAATTCTACCACAGCAGCGCAGTCTCTTATTGCACTACCAGCCTTCTCTAAGTGTCCCATAGCCACAGATTCCACTGCAGCAGAGCGCTGGATGTGTCAGTTTTGGTTTGCAAACTGCAGAGTAGGTGGCTCTGCAAAGCTTCAGCCTGTGTGAAGTTACACGGAGCTAAAAAGGCCTAGCACCCCTCAGCGTGACACGGTGGTGCAGTCGCCCACGGCGACCGATCTCGGATACGGACCGTCTTGTTTCCCGGCTGTGATCCGGAGGATACAAGGATATGTGTGCAGTTTTTTTTTTGGGAGCTTTGGACATTTAATACCTTTACTTTGAACTTTCCTAGGTCACTGCCTCTTCACTGCACAGTGTGAACACCGCCGCACTACAATATATATACAGTGGGGCAAAAAAGTATTTAGTCTGTCAGCAATAGTGCAAGTTCCACCACTTAAAAAGATGAGAGGCGTCTGTAATTTACATCATAGGTAGACCTCAACTATGGGAGACAAACTGAGAAAAAAAAATCCAGAAAATCACATTGTCTGTTTTTGTTTCATTTTATTTGCATATTATGGTGGAAAATAAGTATTTGGTCAGAAACAAGCAATCAAGATTTCTGGCTCTCACAGACCTGTAACTTCTTCTTTAAGAGTCTCCTCTTTCCTCCACTCATTACCTGTAGTAATGGCACCTGTTTAAACTTGTTATCAGTATAAAAAGACACCTGTGCACACCCTCAAACAGTCTGACTCCAAACTCCACTATGGTGAAGACCAAAGAGCTGTCAAAGGACACCAGAAACAAAATTGTAGCCCTGCACCAGGCTGGGAAGACTGAATCTGCAATAGCCAACCAGCTTGGAGTGAAGAAATCAACTGTGGGAGCAATAATTAGAAAATGGAAGACATACAAGACCACTGATAATCTCCCTCGATCTGGTGCTCCACGCAAAATCCCACCCCGTGGGGTCAGAATGATCACAAGAACGGTGAGCAAAAATCCCAGAACCACGCGGGGGGACCTAGTGAATGAACTGCAGAGAGCTGGGACCAATGTAACAAGGCCTACCATAAGTAACACACTACGCCACCATGGACTCAGATCCTGCAGTGCCAGACGTGTCCCACTGCTTAAGCCTGTACATGTCCGGGCCCGTCTGAAGTTTGCTAGAGAGCATTTGGATGATCCAGAGGAGTTTTGGGAGAATGTCCTATGGTCTGATGAAACCAAACTGGAACTGTTTGGTAGAAACACAACTTGTCGTGTTTGGAGGAAAAAGAATACTGAGTTGCATCCATCAAACACCATACCTACTGTAAAGCATGGTGGTGGAAACATCATGCTTTGGGGCTGTTTCTCTGCAAAGGGGCCAGGACGACTGATCCGGGTACATGAAAGAATGAATGGGGCCATGTATCGTGAGATTTTGAGTGCAAACCTCCTTCCATCAGCAAGGGCATTGAAGATGAAACGTGGCTGGGTCTTTCAACATGACAATGATCCAAAGCACACCGCCAGGGCAACGAAGGAGTGGCTTCGTAAGAAGCATTTCAAGGTCCTGGAGTGGCCTAGCCAGTCTCCAGATCTCAACCCTATAGAAAACCTTTGGAGGGAGTTGAAAGCCCGTGTTGCCAAGCGAAAAGCCAAAAACATCACTGCTCTAGAGAAGATCTGCATGGAGGAATGGGCCAACATACCAACAACAGTGTGTGGCAACCTTGTGAAGACTTACAGAAAACGTTTGACCTCTGTCATTGCCAACAAAGGATATATCACAAAGTATTGAGATGAAATTTTGTTTCTGACCAAATACTTATTTTCCACCATAATATGCAAATAAAATGAAAAAAAAAAAACAGACAATGTGATTTTCTGGATTTTTTTTTCTCAGTTTGTCTCCCATAGTTGAGGTCTACCTATGATGTAAATTACAGACGCCTCTCATCTTTTTAAGTGGTGGAACTTGCACTATTGCTGACTGACTAAATACTTTTTTGCCCCACTGTATACTGTATATGTGTATGTTGTTTATACTGTATATCTGAGAGGACTTCTATTTTTTTTGGTCTTTTTATAGTTTTAAAGTTTTCCAGGAATTAGAAAGTCATTGTTAATGACTTTTCTCATTCTAATTTGGCTAAAAAAGGGCATAGTATTAATGTTGATATTAAAGCATACAGTCTTTTTTTATTAACATATTTTTTTTTCTTAAGGATTTATTTATTTTACTTGATTTGATTGGAGCTGCGAACCCTATTTTTCCAAACTACTTCCAAAATACAGTTCGTTGGTTCAACAGGCTACAGTCTATTGGTAAGTGTGTTGCATTGACCTTCGCTAGTAAAGGTTTTTCATGTTAATAATAATATGACTGTGATACAGGAGTGTTGCTAAACAGCTGAAACATTGCTTTACCAGGGGCTGTAGACTGGAGAGAATATTATGTAGCAGGAGTCCTACCTTAGTCACACGATGAAATAGATGGTGGCATTTTAAATACCATATTTTTCGGACTATACGACGCATCGGACCATAAGACACACCTAGATTTTAGAGGAGGAAGTTAGAAAAAAAATTGAAGCTAAAAATGTGGTAAATTCTGTGCTTAATATCCCCTATCCTGGAATATATGATTCCCTCATCCCCATCTTGATATTCTTGGCCCCTTCATCCTACTCCTGCTATACACGGCCCCCTCAACCCAATCCTGGAATACATGGCCCCCTCATCCCATTCGTGGTACACATGGCCCCCTCATCCCCATCCTGATATACATGACCCCCTCATCACCATCCTGGCATGCTACTGGTCCTTATCTGAGTCATGAGGAATCTGATGTCATTGAAAAAGTGGTTATCCATGGCATGAGACACTCATGGCACTAAGCAAAAAACTTAGGACATACTCCCCTTTTATGATTAAACAAATGCAGAACCAATATAAAAAAAAACAAATATTTTTCACATTTTTATGGGAATAAAGGAAAAAATAGGGAAAACTGCTCACATACATTGTGGTGAAGGCTGTCAAATTGTGATCCCTTAAAGAGAATCTGTCACCACACTTGACCTATCGAAATATGGGTTGACTAGGTTATGGACTACTGAAAAAAGTCCTACCTGTATGTCTCATATCGGAGGTGTTGTTTATAAACGATCTTTTATCGCTTTATATAAATGATCTCTTCCAGGCTATGGGGAGGACGTTGCCTGGAAGATAACTATGCCTCCAGAGCTTATTTTACATGAAGGGAGAGTTCCCAATGTGATGTGTAATGGCTGCTCTCTGCTCTCCTGATCTCACCTTCAGAGCTGTGTGTGATTATAACTGACACATCTGCAGGATCCTCTCAGCTTCCAGCTCACAGGCAGACAGGGCTGCAATATTGTTACAATACAGCAGAGCTCAGAGAGAAGCAAAAAATGTGTTTGCAAGAAGGCATAAATTTGAAATACTGTATCTTCTAGGCAACGTCCTCCCCAGAGTCTGGAAGAGATCACTTATATAACGTGATAAAAGATGATTTATCAGCAACAAGACATCTGATATGAGACATATAGGTAGGAAAATTTTAAGTAGTTTATTACCTATATGCCCATATTAATAGTTTAGATAAGTCAAATGTGGTGACAGATTCCCTTTAACCTTTTCCACCAAAACCAGTTTTCACCTTCCTTACACCTTATGTGGTAATAACTCTGGAATGCTTTTACATATCCAAGTGATTGCGAGACAGTGTATTTGTGACACATTGCACTTTATGCTACTATTAAATTTAGGTCCATATGATTTACATTTCTCCGCCAATACGCCATTTAAGGGCGGCAGTTAAGGGTATTTAAAGAATGAGGGTAGAGATCTGCCGGCCAACAGCCGGCAACAATAGAAAATTTTTCCTATTGGTTCATTTTGATCACCGTGATAGTGTCTATCATGGTGATCAAAATAAAAAAATAGTAAATTAAACCCCCCTTTATCACCCCCATAGTTAGGTAAAAATAATAACATTAAAAAAAAATTATTTATTTCCATTTTCACATTAGGGTTAGAGTTGGGCTAAAGTGACTTGGGCTAAAGTTAGTGTTAGGGTTGGGGCTAAAGTTAATGTTAGGGTTGGGGCTAAAGTTAGGCTTAGGGTTGGAGCTAGGGTTGGGATTATGGTTAGGGTTGGGATTAGGGTTAGGGGGGTGTTAGGGTTACGTTTTTAATTAGGGTTGGGATTAGGGTTAGGGGTGTTTTGGGGTTAGGGTTGTGTTTAGGGTTGGGATTAGGGTTAGGGATGTGTTGGGGTTAGGGTTGTGGTTAGGGTTGGGATTAGGGTTAGGGGTGTGTTGGGGTTAGGGTTGTGGTTAGGGTTATGGTTATTGTTGGGATTAGGGTTAGGGGTGTGTTGGGGTTAGGGTTGGAGCTAGAAATGATGGGTTTCCACTGTTTAGGTACATCAGGGGGTCTCCAAACGCGACATGGCACCACCATTGATTGCTGCTAATTTTACATTCAAAAAGTCAAACGGTGCTCCCTCCCTTCTGAGCCCTGCCATGCACCCAAACAGTGGCTTTTCCCCACATATGGGGTATAAGCGTACTCAGGAGAAATTACACAGCAAATTTTGTGGTCCATTTTCTCCTGATACCCATGTGAAAATAAAAAAAATTGGTTCCAAAGTAAATTTTTTGTGAAAAAAGTAAAATATTAATTTTTCCTTCCACATTGCTTTAGCACCTGAAGGGTTAATACACTTCATGAATGTGGTTTTGCTCACCTTGAGAGGTGCAGTTTTTAGAATGGTGTCACTTTTAAGTTTTTTCTGTTATATTTGCCCCTCCCCCAAACTCGCTTCAAATGTGAGGTGGTCCCTAAAAAAATGGTTTTGCAAAATTTTTTGGAAAAATAAGAAATCGCTTGTCAACTTTTAACCATTCCACCATAGTGGACATTTCTATTGTGAGCAATAATATAGGTATCTATTTATATTATACATGTTTTCCATGTATTTCTCCATAATTATTATATGGTTGTCTTCAATAATGTCATCTCACTGAATGATTTTTTTCGAAGTGTTGCGGTGTTTATCTGAGTTGGACGACAAGGGCCCAGCCCTATTACGGGCTTGTTTTTTGGTGTTTTGTTGTTTTTAATAATATCTTTTGCAGTGTTGTTATTTCAATAAAGCTATTTTGTATTTATTAATGGTGATCCCTGTTTTTGTGCATGCTACTTCTTGCCTTCTCTCTATGTGTACTATTTTTAGCATTTGGCAGGTGATTCCTTTTTGGTTACTCAGTGGTACCCTCTAGTCTCTTTCTCTTCTATCCGCGGTAGCGACACAAGCAGCCAGTGAAGCTGCTATTAGGGTTTCTGCTGCGACTCCTGTTCCGTTCTTCCCACATTTCCCGCTTCCTGATAAGTTCTCAGGGGATAGCAAGGCTTGCAGGGGATTCGTGAACCAGTGATCAGTTCAGCTGAAGCTACTGGCCTCACGTTTCTCATCTGAGCGGGCCAAGGTGGGATTTGTGGTGTCTTTATTGATGGACAGGGAGTTGGAGTGGGCTTTGCCGCTATGGGAACGTAAGGACCTGGTGGTACGGAGCTCCTCTGGTTTTTTGAACGCTCTGAAACAGGTCGTTCTTGGACCTCAGGTTACCCATGACACAGCACTCCAACTCCTGGGTTTAACTCAGGGCTCCCCCCCGACTAACCAGTTTGCCATCCGGTTCTGGACTTTAGCGATCAAGTTGGAATTGCCAGATAAGGTCCTGATCCCTGTTTTCTGGAGGGGTCTTGCAGACTAAGTCAAGGATGCTTTGACCACTAGGGAGATCCCAACTACACTGGAGGGCCTAATATCTATATCTAATCGCATTGATCTTCGGTACGCTGAATGAAGATTAGAGCGAGCCCAGTGTAGACAAAAGATTCGGTCAGCTCCAAGCTTTACTAATCCTTTGGGATCTTTGGCTCGGACAAGCGAAGTGGTGGAACCTATGGAGGTCTCTCGGATGGAAGTTAAGTCCCATCCTGTGCCTTCACGACCAGCTTGCTTTGTTTTTGAGCAGGCTGGTCATTACGCCAATAGATGTTCCAGGCGTTGGAGAGCTCGGCCGTGTCTAGTGGCTAACGGAGGAGGTTCTCTAGCCACGACAGATGTTTCATCCAAATTAACCTTCAAGGTGACTGTCTTATGGTTCGACCACTCACATTACTGAGGCTTGTGTGGATTCCCGGGCCAAGCGCAACTTTCTGTCTTCCACCTTCGCCCGACGGCACGCAGTACCCCTAGTAATGCTCCCAAAGCCATCACCATTCGGGTGGTTAATGGGTCTGCCCTTGCCACCCAAATTACTCATCTACCTGCCTCTCTTAAACTTACATTCTCTCCTAAACATCACAAGATCATTTCCTTATGGTCATCCCTGAGGGTATTGATGAAGTACTGTTGAGCATACCCTGGTTGCACCACCATTTACCTCATATAGATTGGACAACTGGGAGCATACTGGGATGGAGTGGGTCTTATGAGGGACAGTGTCTTAGGCTCCAAATTCAAGATGGGTCGAATGAGATCACATCAGAACTAACTTCTCTTCCTAGGCACTACTGGCAATATGCAGACGTGTTCTCAAAGAAGGCCGCAGAGACTCTTCCTCCCCATCGCCCCTATTATTGTCCTATTAACCTCATTCCAGGGGAAGAGCCTTCTCGGGGGCGCGTCTACCCGTTATCTCTCCCGGAGACTGAGGCTATGTCAGAATATATCAAGGAGAACCTGGCGAGAGGATTTATTAGGAAGTCAGTGTCTCCTGTGGGGGCTGGGTTCTTCTTTGTCCAGAAGAAAACCAAAAACAAAACACAAAACAAATATCCTGGAATGAAAAAGTAAAAAAAATATATTGCAAAAATTGCATGAAGGTAGTAATAATAGTAATAATAAGGGTATTTAGTTAACATAATTTTAATCAAAATAATGTAGAAGCCATCCCGCCACGTCACGGCAACCTTTGTGGGACAGTCCTAACTCTTGTATTTAAAACCTTTCCACTTGTCAAGTGACATAAATGTGAACAAGGACAGAGGGACTGAACCACCAGTAATAGTGTAGGCCAGACAGGATGGATTTTCCAACTCAGAAACAGGGCGGTCACACCCTTATATGCACAGAATGCACAATGAAACAAATGAGAAACTGGGTCTGAGCAGAAAAAGTAAATTAATGTGCATGCAAAATGTAATTGCATATGAACGTGGTGGGATGGCTTCTACATTATTTTGATTAAAATTATGTTAACTAAATACCCTTATTATTACTATTATTACTACCTTCATGCAATTTTTGCAATATATTTTTTTTACTTTTTCATTCCAGGATATTTGTTTTGTGTTTTGTTTTTGGTTTTCTCTGTGTAAAGGTCATGTGTTCATATGCAATTACATTTTGCATGCACATTAATTTACTTTTTCTGCTCAGACCCAGTTTCTCATTTGTCCAGAAGAAGAGCGGAGAACTTCGTCTTTGCATAGATTATAAGGGTTTGAATGCAGTGGCGTAGCAACTGTTTGTGGCACCCAGGGCGGTCGAAAAATTTGCCGCCCCTTTGGTCGTTGATAATCCGGAAGCATCCGAAGAGCCCACACTACACTCAAAGATCTAATTTTTAGTCTGCTACTAACTCTGCTGTTATTATTTCTAGACTTTCATCTTCTTGCAGTTCTCTATATATATATATGTATGTATTAGCTTGATGATGCTGGATGAATAATTTTTAATAATGTGACAGACCTTACATATTGGATTATATAGAGCCCTGTTTTTTATTACATACCATCCTGTCTTGTTAGCTGTATAATGCAATGATGGCTGATGGAGCATAGGAAAGCTTCCTTTCTAATCGAGGAGCTGATGGACTGGTAGTTTGGTCACCGACTCCTCGATCAGCAGTCATTTTATATCTAAAAAGAGAGGGGACTATGTGATAAAAGAGGGCACTGTAAATAACAAAATTAACAAGAATACACTATGTAAGAGACAGCACTATACATAACAGCAGAGGAAGCTATATAATAAGGGACGGCATCATATATAACTAGAGAGGATGGTACGTAATAAGGGATGGTGTTATACATAATAAAAGAGGAAACTATGTAACTAAGGATGGTGTTATACAGAATTAGTGAGTACACTATATACTAAGGGACTGTGTTAGACATAGTGAGTACACTATATACTAAGGGACTGTGTTAGACATAATAAACGATAATGTCTTCCTCCACCTCCCCCTGTTCCTAAGGCCATTATAAATCCCCCTTCCTCCCATCCCAATCCTCCACACCCCTCATTGTCCTCCTCCCCTCGCATCCCATTATGGTCCTCTCCCCCACCCCATCATTGCCCTCTTCACCACCTCCATCATTTTCTTCTCCCCCACCACTATCTTTGCTTTCTCCCCCACCACTCCCATCATTGCCCATTCCACCACCTCCATCATTTCCTCCTCCTCCACAACCCCCATTTATTGCCCTTTCCACCACCATCACCATTGCATTCTCCCCCACCACCCCATCATCATTTATTTTTCCCCACCAGCCCATCATTGCCCTCTCCATCACCCCCATCATTGTCTTCTCCTAATAACGCCCATCATTGCCTGCTCCATCACCCCATCATTGTCTTCTCTCCATCACTCCCATCATTGCCTTCTCCATCACCCCATCACTCCAATCAGTGCCTGCTCCATCACCCCATCACTCCCATCATTGTCTGCTCCATCACCCCCATCATTGCCTGCTCCATCACTCCCATCATTGCCTTCTCCTTCACCCCATCACTGCCTTCTCCCCATCACTCCCATCATTGCCTGCTCCATCACCCCATCATTGTCTTCTCCTCATCACTCCCATCATTGCCTTCTCCATCACCCCATCACTGCCTTCTCCCCATGACTCCCATCATTGCCTGCTCCATCACTCCCATCATTGTCTGCTCCATCACCCCCATCATTGCCTGCTCCTTCACTCCATCACTCCCATCATTGCCTTCTCCTTCACCCCATCACTGCCTTCTCCCCATCACTCCCATCATTGCCTGCTCCATCACCCCATCATTGTCTTCTCCCCATCACTGCCTTCTCCATCACCCCATCACTGCCTTCTCCCATGACTCCCATCATTGCCTGCTCCATCACCCCATCACTTCCATCATTGTCTGCTCCATCACCCCATCATTGCCTGCTCCATCACTCTATCACTCCCATCATTGCCTTCTCCTTCACCCCATCACCGCCTTCTGCCCATCACTCCCATCATTGCTTACTCCATCACCCCATCATTGTCTTCTCCCCATCATTGCCTTCTCCATCACCCCATCACTGCCTTCTCCCCATCACTTCCATCATTGCCTGCTCCATCACCCCATCACTCCCATCATTGTCTGCTCCATCACCCCCATCATTGCCTGCTCCATCACTCCATCACTCCCATCATTGCCTTCTCTGCATCACCCCCATCATGGCCTTCTCCCATTACCCCCTCATGGCCTTCTCCCATCACCCCAGGCATTATGGCCTTCTCTCCCCATCACGGGCTTCTCATGTCCCCATCTCCTCCAGGGCCAGGCTAACCTACACACACACACAGACACACACAAAGACATACACACAGACATACACACAGACATACACACACACATACATATATACACACACAGACAGACATACACACAGACATACATACAGACAGACATACACACGTACATATACACACACACACAGACATACATACACACAGACACCACCTCTCTCCTCTCAACTGTCCACAGCATCGCCCGCGCTTCCTCGCTCACACCACAGCGACCGCTGAATGATGACATCATTCAGCGGCGCTCCTCGGTGTCAAACAGGTAGCGCGGCCTCCGGGCAGGAAGCAGGACGGACCCTTGCAGCTCCGCTCCTGCTATTCCTGCTTGCAGGCAGCGGAGCTGCTGTGATTGCTCCCTGCCCGCCGCTGCACTGCACTGTGCCTCACTGCCTCCGCGCTTCTCCCACAGAGAGGAATTGCTGCTGCTGCCACACCGCCCCCACACATGTGCCGCCTGGGGCGGACCGCCCCCCCCACGCTACGCCACTGTTTGAATGCCATCACCATCAAAAACAAATACCCTTTGCCACTCATCTCCGAGCTCTTTGATAGGCTACGAGGTGCTAGGATTTCCACTAAATTGGATCTGCTTGGGGCCTATAGTTTAATTTGCATGTGAGAAGAGGACGAATGGAAGACTGCATTTAATACTCGGGACGGTCATTATGAATTCTTAGTGATGCTGTTTGATCTCTGTAATGCTCCCGCAGTCTTCAAGGATTTCGATAATGACATCTTTAAGGAGCTGTTATCCACATCTGTAGTGATGTATCTGGATGGCATCCTTATCTACTCTCCAGATCTTGACACTCACCGAAAATATGTCTGTAGGGTCTTCGAACTCTTACGCCCCAATTCCATTTTCGCCAAATTGGAAAAATGCATGTTTGAGCAGAGGTCTCTACCTTTTCTAGGGTATATTATTTCTGCCCAGGGCTTGGCAATGGACCCCGCCAAGCTAGAGTTGGTGATGAACTAGCCAAACCACGTTCCCTTAAAGTGGTGCATTGCTTCATGGGGTTTATCAACCATTACCGCCAGTTCATTCTCCACTTCGCTACCCTAGCAGCTCCTTTGGTAGCCCGCAGCAAGAAGGGAGCTAACCCTAAGCAGTGGTCTGAGGAGGTTTCTAAGGCCTTTATTTCCCTAAAGTCCTATGGCACTGGTGCAACATCGGTCCGATGTGGAAAAGCTCTTCATTCTGGAAGTGGATGCCTCTTCCGTTGGTGCAGGAGCAGTCCTGTACCAGAAGGATGCTCACGGTCAGAAATATCCTTGGTTTTATTTTCCAAGGCCTTTTCACCAGCAGAGAGGAATTATTCTATCGGAGACAGGGAGTTACTGGCCATGAAATTGGTCTTCTCGGCGTGGAGACACCTTCTGGAGGGGGGTCGGCACCCCTTCAAGGTTTTCACAGATCACAAGAATCTGCTCTCCTTGCAGATGGCTCAACGGCTGAATTCTCGCCAGGCCAGATGATCCTTATTCTTCTCCAGATTTAACTTCACTATCCATTTTCTGTCTGGGGAGAATAATTTACGTGCCAATGTCTTGTGACGCTCCGTAGTCTCATCTGAGGAAGGGGACGACCCACGGTTAATTGTCCCTTTCGGAGAGTCTCCAAACGGTGGCACCGAAGTCACTAGAGCAGGTGTCTCTGGGCAAATCCTATGTACCATCTAACTTGCAGCCAGAGGTACTCTCTTGGGCACACACTTCCAAGCTGAGTGGGCATTTCGGCATTAAGAGGACCACTGAGCTTCTGGCAAGGTCTTATTGGTGGCCTCGGATGGCGCGTGACGTAAGGGACTACGTTCAAGCTTGTGTCTCGTGTGCCAGGAATCGACCTTCCAGTCAGAGATCCGCAGGCTTGCTTCATCCCTTACCAGTTGCAGATAGGCCCTGGGAGATGGTCGGGATGGATTTTATTGTGGACCTGCCTAAGTCTCGTAACAACAGGGTTATTTGGGTGGTCACTGACCATTTTTCCAAAATGGTGCATCTGGTCCATCTTCCGTGCATGCCATCTGCGCGGGCCTTGGCGTACTATTCGTGAAGCATATTTTCTGCCTTCGTGGGATGCCTGACAAGATTGTCAGTGACCGGGGTCCCCAGTTCGCGTCTCGGTTCTGGAGAGAGCTTTGTCGGCTGCTCAATATTGAGCTCAATATCTCCTCTGCGTACCATCCCGAGACGAAAGGGCTGGTGGAGAGAAAAAACAGGACTCTGATCACATATTTAAGGAATTTTGTCTCTGCCAGGCATGATGACTGGGCATCCTTGCTGCCATGGGTGGAGTTTGTTCTAAAGAATGTCGTCTCCGTCTCTACTGGTCAGATGCCTTTTCTCTTAAACTACGGTCAGCATCCGCGTGTCCCCGTTCCCATGCCCGTCTTGTCTTCTGACCCTAGGGTGGTGGAATGGGCAGTGGAGGCTCGTGACATCTGGGATTGCAGGTAGGATGCCATCAAGGTTTCCAAAGAGAGAATGAGGGTCTCCGCCGACACGCATCGTCGTCCTGCCCTGATATTTGATCCTGGCGATTTATTGTGGCTGACAGCTCATAACATCAAGCTGTGATTAGTCCACCAAATTTTCTCCCTGCTATCTAGGTCCTTTCAAGGTCCTTGAACAGGTGAATCCTGTAGTCTACCGTTTCAGTCTTCCACCACATCTGAACATCACTAGCATCCTCCATGTGTCTTTATTAAAGCCTGTGTATATGACCTGGTCTTCCGGGACTCTTGCTGGGAGCTCGGATACATCCTCGCATAACTTTGAGGTCAATGCCACGGTTGGGTCCAAGGTCATGCGTGGCCAAAATTTTTTTGGGTGGACTGGAAGGGTCATGGGCCAGAAGATAGGACCTTGCAACCTATATAGCACATTCATGCCCCTTAGCTTACTGCGGCTTTCAAGCATTGCGAACATCACCGGGGGGTGGGTAATGTTAGGCGCTGGGATTCTCCCACTGCACAGGGTGGATACCAAACCTTGTCTGCCTCATTGGTCTCCCATTCAGACTCATCTGCTGCGGGTCCTGCTCAGCATAGACGTCGGTCCCATCGTCTAGCTCAGGCTCATGCTGTGCGCTTTTTTTTGCCAAGTCTTTAGTAGCCAATGATGTTAGGGGACAGTCCAGCGCTCTGGAGTCTAAGTCCGTAGATCACCGTACTGAGCATGTCCATGAGGTGGCACCTTCTCATTGGTGGTCGGTCGTCAGCTGCTCTGGTGATGTGGCAGCTCCGGATTGGTGCACGGGCAAGGTCCTGTCTGACTGGACTTGAGCCTATTGTGTAAAAGGCTCTCAGAGGTGCACGCCGGCAGCTAGTGTCATTTGTGATTATGTGTGTGTGAGTAGACAAGCTACCACTCTGTTTGCACATGTGAGTGTGCCGCTCTTATAACGGTGACTGTGTGTCTAGGCAGGCAGTGTAGGGTGGCAACTCCCGCTTGGCTTAGCATCTGTCTCCGGTTGTGTGTGCAGTTAGCACAGCTGTGTTTCAGAGCAAGCATAACCACCAGCCTAGACTTCCCTTGCAGGAGCGATAGGCACCCCACCTAGCATTATACTTGGTTTATCCCTGTGACATCTAACAGGGTATTGCACTCAGAGCTCTTTTGTTCAGTACGGCTCGGTGAAGTAATGGAGCTGGGTACTCTGAGTATCGTTCACATGGTGTGGCGTCTAACACTGTGTGATCTAGCAGTCGCTCGCCGTCTTGGTTCCGCCGTTACTCCATAGCAGCAGTTTTACATCTCTGCACGGTGGACCCCAGGTTGCACTTTATTATACATCTTTATTTAGTGCAGTCCGCCAACCCTAACAAACATGAAATACAATATGTCACAAAAAAACACTCTCAGAATCAGTAGGATCCGTTGAAGCGTTCCAGAGCTATAACCTCATAAAGTGGCAGTTGTCAGAATTGTAAAAATTGGCTTGGTCATTAAGTACCAAATTGGCTCTGTCACTAAGGGGTTAATCATGTGTATTGATTTGTAGCAAGGGGTTTGGGTTTTTTAGGTTCATTGTAACCATATCCATTGCCTGTTTTTTTGGGTTGCACTCTTAATTTCTTTTATGTTCTTTGTTTGTCATATGACTATTACTAAAAAAAAAAAGCTTTTTTTGTATTTTAGTGGCATTATATTTTGTACACTAATTTTTCTCCTTATTCTTTGCTAAAGTTATATTAGGTTGCTCATGGAGAACATTGTCCCTATCACTAACAGTATTTTATGTAATACTTATGAGTTTTTCTGATCTATTTTTTATTATTTCCTTTAATTTATCATGATAATTAGTGAATCATTTTTTTTAGCACCCTTGTTGTATACTCTATATAGCAGTGGTCCCCAGCCTTTCTGACCTAGAGAGCCACATTCAGCTCTAAGAGAGGGTCGCGAGCCACATCCAGCTCCTGCCCCCCTCACAGCAGTGGCAACCAGAGCCCTCATTACGGTTATTATGATAACCAAAGCTCTTCGACAGAAATCACCTTGAAGCAGTATACCAAGATCCAGGGGTTCCCACAATACCCCTATTCAGCATTCTCCCATCCAGCACTCCCAATACACCGTCACAGCCATTCTGTCTCCAGCGTACCATACGTAAGTTATCTCTAAACCCCTAAGACCAGTATATGTGCATCAGATCTGCTCTTCTGTGCAGGGCTGCTCACAAAATTCACCATTTTTAGATTTGCTCCTCATACCTGTTTGCTAGACCTGGAGCTCATTCACCAACCTGGCAGACAGCCGCGAGCCACAATTCATGGGACCGCGAGCCACATGTGGCTCCCGAGCTACAGGTTGGGACCCCTGCTATATAGAATAACTGAGTCAATAAAAAATATTTTCATTTTCTCCATTCATTATTAATCCTTTTAATAAACATAATAGAAAACTAGGTGATTTATAGAGTGAACGCTCATTCATTTTCCATTATATATCAGCATCTTCATCCTAATGAGATCACATAAAAATATTGTTTGTTGTATGGCCAGATTTTGAAATCTACATCTAAAGCCATATTAATTTCCTTGTCTTGAGAGTTTTGAATTTCTGAACCCTTTATTGAAAGTGAAATAGGCTGTCATTGATAAGGCTTCATCTTAAAAACTGTAGAACCTGTGTTTTGATGTTCTCTTTAATAGAAAGAAGATTGCATAATCTTGGACTACTGAAGAATCATCCCTCTGAAATTTTATACTTTTTAAACCGTTTGCGAGCAAGACAGATTGCTGATGATCATGTTCCATTTTTACAAAGAGGTATGAAAAAGTGCAGGTTTAATGAGCATTTTTTGTATATAAAGTTAGTACACTTGAAAAAAGACACATGCCCACCAGGTTCACCTAAGGGATGAGAAACTGCAAATGTACAGCCACAATGCAAGATCCATTCTGCACCAGAAGAGCTAATTTTTCCCTTTTGATCTCACTTGTGCTATAGACTAAACATTGAGAAAACAACTTCACACATTTAAATAAGCATTTACCGTATTTTGCGGATTATAAAACGCATCCGATTATAAGACACACCCCAAATTTTGAGGACAAAAAATAGTACTTCTTATAATCCATGTGCTTTATTGCTTACCCGGGGTAGTGGCTGCGGTGAAGCGGGGTCCCAGGGTCGCTGCTGGAAGAGGCAAGAGTGGAGCGTTGCTGCAGGCTGGGATGAGGGGATGTTCTGATGTGCGCCGCTGTGGGTATTCGGTGGTGCCCCCGCACTTACATGTTTCACTGTGCAGTGGACTCCGGGAAAATGGCTGTCGGAGCATGCGCAGATGGAGATCTCAGCACCAAGATCTCGGGAGATGAGATCTCAGCGGGCTTTTTCTTCACTGCCCAATGTTATAAAATTATGTGACATACCTGTGTGCCAATATGATCGACTGCACCCCTAGATGAATTGCACCCCTAGATGAGTTCATTGAGAGGTGTAGTTTGTAAAATGAGGTAACTTATGGGTGTTCTGATGTTCTGGCACTTCCAGGGCTCTGCCAATGTGACATGACACCCTCAAACCAGTTCAGCAAAATCAGAACTCCAATATGGGGCTTCCCTTCTGAGCTTTGCACTGTGCCTCTAAAGTAGTTTTCGGCCACATATGGGATATTGGTGTGAAATTGCACAACACATTTAGGGGTCTATTTTCTTCTGCTGTCCTTGTGGAAAAAAAGAAAAATATTTGGGCTAAAACAACATTTTTGTGGGAATAGTTACTTTTTTTCATTTTCACAGTTCAACGTTGTAAAATTCTGTAAAGCATCTGTGGGTTCCAGGTGTCCATCACACTTCTAGATAAATTCCTTAAGGGGTCTAGTTTCCAAAATGGGGTCACTTGTGGGGGGTTTACACTGTTTAGTCACATCACGAGCTCTGCAAATGTGACATGACACCCACAGACCATTCCATCAAAGTCTGCATTCCAAAACGTCAATCCTTCACTTCCGAGCCCTGACGTGCACCCAAACAGTGGTTTTCTCCCAAATATGAGGTATCCACGTACTCATGAGAAATTGCGTAATAAATTTTGGGGTCTATTTTTTTCTGTTATCCTTATAAAAATAAATAAAATTGGGGCTAAAGGATAATTCTTCTGTAAAAAATATGATTTTTGTATGCGTTCCAAAACATCACTTCTTCCTTTCTGAGCCCTGCTGTGTGCCAAATCAGTAGTTTTCCCCAATATGTAGGGTATCGATGTACTCAGGAAAAATTGCACAACAAATTTTTTCCTGTTACCCTTGAGAAAATGCAAAAGTTGGGGCTAAAAGAACATTTTGTGGAAAAAATGTGATCCTTTAATTTCACGGCTTAATGTTATAAACTTCTTTGAAGCACTTGGGGGTTCAAAGTGCTCACCACACATCTAGATAAGTTCCCTGAGGGGTCTAGTTTCTAAAATGGGGTCACTTGTGGGGGGTTTCCGCTGATTAGGCACATCAGGGGCTCTCCAAAGGCCACATGGAGTCCACTAATTGTTGCAGAAAATTTTGCATTAAAAAAGTCAAATGGCGCTCCTCCCCTTCGGAGCCCTGCCATGTGTCCAAACCGTACATTTTCTCCACATTTTGGGTATATCGGCTTACTCAGTTGAAATTGACAATTCACCATATAGAGGTAACAGAGTGCTGTCAGGGTTAACTAAACAAATCACCGAAGAGTGTACCCAATTTTTTTCAAATAAGTCATATAAAACGTAACTTTTAATAGTATTTTACATAAAAACAATGACAATTATGACTCACAAAATGACAAGCACTTACTGTATTTTTTGTCTGCAACAAATAGGGGAGGGAGGAAAATTTTTCCCCAAAATTGCACTCCCTACCCCTACCTACCTTTGGAGGTAGGCACCCTATACATGCGCAGTGGCACCCCCGCTTGTCGGTGGCTATCCCTCCCTTTCCCTAGAAAAGGCCCTAACAAAAAATATATAGGGTGCAGGGGATTAAGAGTAAGGTACCATATGTTTCATAATCAGATTTAACGTAGTGCCCTACCTCAGATATATAATATGGTATGTGTACTATATCAGATAAGGAAGATCCCTATAGCCAGGGTACCCAGAGGTAGCGAAGAGGCAACCAATATAGGTATGCAACACAGATCACTATTTCCAGGCAAAATATATCATCACATAGGGGTGAGATGTATATATGCAGATGCAATCAATTATCAACATCACACACCCTTTTAATCATGTCATTATTGTACCCCATTTTTTTTAACAATAGAGGGGACCCTTTCATTAAGGGTCCAGACAAAAATAATTAAATCAAACAAGCGGTTTTACTAGACAGTATATTATAGGATCAGTATAGCACAAATAAGAAATAAATTATTCAGGTACATTTGCACAAAATCCCTAACACAATGGAAACAGGATAGAGCTTTAGGAACATATTCAGCAGTTGAAATAAATTCTTTCATGTGCGTCAATCACATTGTTATTGCACATACCCCTTAAATTGAGAGAGACATTATGGCAAAGCATATTTTCCAGCCACCATCCTTATAATCAGTCCAGTATGTATGTTCTTGACGCTTTTCTCCGTCATGCGGTTCATCAGGAGAACATACTGGTAAAGTATATAAAAGAAGAACTTGTCTCATAGTGTTAAAGAGAAGACATAGACAGCATGGGAGTGATGCCCATCAGCGTAAGTCATGGAGCCGATATCCGCCATGCTTTCACCTCACCACCGCCCCTCCATTTGAGGCATCCATAGAAATACTTCCAGGGGACCCCGGAGACCATTTCCTCTCTGCCTGGAACGCAATTGCAGCTCATTTCCTGCATTTGCATATTGCGTGTGCGCTGACTCAGTGGTTTTCCGCCCTCCATTATACTGGAACGCACCATGCGGTTCACCTTGCGCGTGCGCAGAAACAATTCTCCTTTAACCCTGTTCTACTTAATTTTTTTGAGCTTCTGGGGGGATTTTCTTATTGGCGTTTCTATCCAGGAGTAAGTAAACTTAAAAAAAATCCCCATCCTCTAATACACTTATACAAAATAGCGATTTCCACTAAGGGGAGAGTTAACAGGGTGAGGCGGTACCCATAAATCTCAAGGTGCACATAAAGTACAAAAGCAACATCAGCTCCAAGAGTCAGGTTTTTTCCGTTTTTCATGATGCAATAAACATAGCTAATTTAGGCCAACACCTATCTAGGTCAGTGGGCTTCCATAGCGGTTTTCTCATGGGTCTGAAGAATGTGAGAAAGGGGTTTTCAAAGCAAGACGCTTAAAAAAGGAGGGTAACCACAGTTACCCTCAAGAGGAGGAGAGTGAGAGATTCACAGAAAGCAGCCAAATTGTAGCTGCTCATTGAGACCATTTGGGGATATACTATTCATACGATAGATCCACCTTGTCTCTTTTTGTAAAACCAAACAGTCCCAGTTACCTCCCCTTTTTGGTGGAGTCACCACCTCCATTGCCATAAAGTGGAAGCAGCTCAAATCCCCACCATGTATATCTCTCACATGTCTAGAGATAGGGGTATCACTGGCACTAATAATATCACCCAGGTGTTTCCCCACCCTCCTACGAAGTTCACGCTTGGTTTTCCCTATATAATCACTGGGGCAGGTGCATTGAAATAAGTACACCACCCCATTGTTTTTACAGTTGGAAAAATGTCTACATTGATAAGTCTTACTTGTATTAGCACTAGTGAAGGTATTTGCCCTCAAGAGATAGTTACAAAATTTACACTTCCCACATTTGAAGTTACACCTTTCTCTGTTGTCCAGCGAAGTTGGTTGCCTAACAAGGGGAGAGCATTCACTATGCACAAGCCAATCCCGTATGGATGTCCCCCTATGGTAAATCACAGATGGATATTCAGGGATGAGGTCACCTATATAAGGGTCCATTTTTAGTATATTCCAATATTTTTGTAATTAATTCCATCTGACCCATAGATACTGACCTTTATGGATCCCCCTTCTCATGTTGGGGGTGATGGCTATCCCATTGTAAAAAAGAGTATTTGTAGTTTCACAGAATATTTCAGTGGTAATACGTCCAGTGTCATCCTTAGTTAATCTCATATGTAAGTTTAAGGCCCAAGTGGTTAACATTTAGTTTTCCCACAAAATTAGAGAAATTATTCGGACTATCCGACCACAGTATGAACACATCATCCAGGTAGCGACTCTAAAATAATATATTAGGGTACCACCATGAAGTAGCAGCCTCCCAAAAACAATGGTGTCCTCCCACTAGCCCAGGAACAGTTTAGCATATATATGGGCACATGGGCTCCCCATTGCTGTGCCTTTGGGCTGGTGGAAGAACTTACCGATAAAGGAGAAAAAATTTTTGCTTTAATATAAACTCCATCAATCCCAGTACAAATTGGTTATGTGCCATATACTGCAGTCCCCTGGATCTAAGATAATATTCCACCACCTGGAGCCCAATATCATGGGGGATGTTACCATATAGAGCTTCCACGTCCATGGATGCCAGATACACGCACCCACAGTTATATCTTCCAACTTGAGAAGGAGGTCCGAAATATCTCTAACATAGGATGGCAAAGATATCACAAAAGGACTCAGTACCCTGTCTATATAGATGCCTGAATTCTGGGTAACAGAATCAATTCCGGCAACAATAGGGCTGCCTTTTAATGGGCTCAAACCCTCATGCATCTTGGCTAGTGCGTAAAAGACAGCCAGGCAAAATGGGAAAAACAGGGCAGGAGGAGCTATATGCCCACCTGAAACAGTTATCAAAGGAACATGTCCCCATCAAGATCCTCTGCACCATCATCCTTGGCCTCGCTCTCTATTTTTAGAGAAGGAGAGGGGAATGGGAATAGTCCTCACAGGGGAAAAAAATTAGGAGAGGCCATGATTGTCTAGAGAATAGATGAGAATGAAATTATTAATATTTCCTCCTACACATTATCCCCATTGGAAAGGTCTGTTCTGTCTAGGGTATTATCTTATGTACCAACAATCCGTTTTGATGATTTTACTTGGGTCAAAGACATTAATTTGTTTGCCTGCAAGTTAAAATGGAAGAAATTTTTTAAAACCCAAGACGGTGCGGAGTGTGTATCTCTGGGAATTATAGAAGCAAATCTTCCTAATGTTAGAGTTCTGACGGAATTAATGAAGGAGAGTGATAGGCAGCCAGAACTGGGCCCATTTACAGATCTAAAGGTTAAAAGTACCAAAATGTCCCCATGTATGGGCTATAATAGTATCGATGTATTTACTAAACTAGTGGTGGACGAATTAAAGCTCATGAGTGGTATCTAGGCAAGGAATTATTCTAACATGTCGAGAATGGAGAGGGAAGCTCTTAATAAATTGTCAGATAATAAAAAACTTATCTTTAAACCCTCAAATAAGGGAGGCAACCTTGTTGTAATGAGCAAGAACAAAGATAAATATCTACAAACGTGTAATAGGATCTTGAGGGATGAGGATACCTATAAAATCTTGAGGGAAGATCCCACTAGTGAATTCTTACAATAATTCACTAGTGGGATCTTCCCTCAAGATTTCATAGTAAAGCAAATATATGAAGCAGGTACTCAAGGAGAAGTCATTATGGGGGACTTCAACTACCCTGAAATACACTGAGGAACAGAAACCTGCAGTTCCAGCAAAGGTAATAGGTTTTAGACAACTATGAGAGACAATTACCTCTCACAACTGGTTCAGGACCCAACAAGAGGGTGGGCACTGCTAGACCTAATATTAACCAACAGGCCAGACCGCATATCAACTGTAAGGGTTGAGGGTCACTTGGGTAATAGTGATCACAAATGAATAAGTTTTCATGTATCCTTTAATAAGATGTGTAGTAGAGGGGTTACAAGGACACTAAACTTCAGGAAGGCAAATTTCCAACGGATAAGAGATGATCTTGGTGCAACTAACTGGGACGATATCCTGAGACATAAAAATACACAAAGAAAATGAGAGACATTTATTAGCATCCTGAATAGGACCTGTGCACAATATATACCATATGGGAATAAATATGCTAGAAATAGGAGGAAACCACTATGGCTAAATAGAGCTGTAAGGGGTACAATAAGTGACAAAAAGAAAGCATTTAAAGAATTAAGGCAAGTAGGTAGTGATGAGGCATTAAATAAATACAGAAAATTATATAAATTCTGTAAAAAGCAATCAAGGCAGCAAAGATTGAGACAGAGAGACTCATTGCCAGAGAAAGTAAAAATAATCCCAAAATATTCTTTAACTACATAAATAGTAAGAAACTAAAAAATGATAGTGTTGGGCCCGCTTCTTTTTAACATATTTATTAATGACCTTGTAGGGGGCATGCAGAGTAGAATTTCAATATTTGCAGATGACACTAAACTCTGCAGGGTAATCAATACAGAGGAGGACAATTTTATATTACAGGAGGATTTATGTAAACTAGAAGCTTGGGCTGATAAATGGCAAATGAGCTTTAATGGGGATAAATGTAACGTCATGTACTTGGGTAGAATAAACAAGATGTATAATTATGTTCTTAATTGTAAAGCTCTGGGCAAAACTGTCACTGAAAAAGACCTGGGTATATGTGTGGACGACAAACTCACATTTAGTGGCCAGTGTCAGGCAGCTGCTGCAAAGGCAAATACAATAATGGGATGCATTAAAAGAGGCATAGATGCTCATGAGAAGAACATAATTTTACCCCTATACAAGTCACTAGTGTGACCACACTTAGAATACTGTGTACAGTTCTGGTCTCCGGTGTATAAGAAAGACATAGCTGAACTGGAGCGGGTGCAGAGAAGAGCGACCAAGTTTATTAGAGCACTGGGGGTGTGCCGTGCCAAGACAGGTTATCACACTTGAGGTCATTTGGAAAAATGAAGGCTTAGGGGTGATCTTATTATAATGTATAAATATATGAGGGGACAGTACAAAGACCTTTCTAATGATCTTTTTACACTTAGGCCGGTTTCACATTAGCGCTTTTTCAGCGCACGCACGGCCGGGGGTAGCTCCGCCCCCGAGCCGGCTCTCTGCCCGGCGTGCCCGCCCCTTGCTTGTAGCGCCGCCTACTAGCGGACAGCGGCGCCTGCGATCGGCGCACCCTATCTTTAGCATAGGGTGCGCAGATCGTGCGCAGGCCGTGCGCTAGTTGCGCTTTGACCTGCGCTGCGCACTTTTGACGGTGCGCCGTGCGCGCCAAAATCAAACTTTTTGGATTTTGGCGCGCACGGCGCACCGTCAAAAGTGCGCAGCGCAGGTCAAAGCGCAACTAGCGCACGGCCTGCGCACGATCTGCGCACCCTATGCTAAAGATAGGGTGCGCCGATCGCAGGCGCCGCTGTCCGCTAGTAGGCGGCGCTACAAGCAAGGGGCGGGCACGCCGGGCAGAGAGCCGGCTCGGGGGCGGAGCTACCCCCGGCCGTGCGTGCGCTGAAAAAGCGCTAATGTGAAACCGGCCTATGACCTGTGACCTCAATGGGATTAAGATCTGGGGAGTTTCCAGGCCATGGTCCCAAAATCTCTATGTTTTGTTCCCTGAACCATTTAGTTATCACCTTTGCTTTATGGCAAGGTGCTCCATCATGTTGAAAAAGGCATTGTTGATCACCAAACTGCTCTTGGACGGTTGGGAGAAGTTGCTCTTGGAGGACATTCTGATACCATTATTTATTCATGGCTGTGTTTTTAGGCAAGACTGAGAGAGAGCCCATTCCCTTGGCTGAGAAGCAACCCCACACATGAATGGTTTCAGGATGCTTGACAGTTGGCATGAGACAAGACTGGTGGTAGCGCTCACCTGGTCTTCTCTGAATAAGTCGTTTTCCAGATGTCCCAAACAATCGAAAAGGGGATTTATCAGAGAAAATGACTTTACCCCAGTCCTCAGCAGTCCACTCCCTGTACCTCTTGCAGAATATCAGTCTATCCATGATGTTTTTCCTGGAGAGAAGTGGCTTCTTTGCTGCCCTCCTTGAGACCAGGCCTTGCTCCAAGAGTCTCCGCCTCACAGTGCGTGCAGATGCACTCACACCTGCCTGCTGCCATTCCTGAGCAAGCTCTGCACTGCTGGTAGCCTGATCCCGCAGCTGAAACACTTTTAAGAGACGGTCCTGGCGCTTGCTGGTCTTTCTTGGGCGCCCTGGAGCCTTTTTGGCAACAAGGGAACCTCTCTCCTTGAAGTTCTTGATGATGCGATAGATTGTTGACTGAGGTGCAATCTTTCTAGCTGCGATACTCTTCCCTGTTAGGCCATTTTTGTGCAGTGCAATGATGACTGCACGTGTTTCTTTAGAGATAACCATGGTTAACAGAAGAGAAACAATGATGCCAAGCACCAGCCTCCTTTTAAAGTGTCCAGTGGTGTCATTCTTACTTAATCATGACAGATTGATCTCCAGCCCTGTCCTCATCAACACCCACACCTGTGTTAATGGAGCAATCACTGAAACGATGTTAGCTGGTCCTTTTAAGGCAGGGCTGCAATGATATTGAAATGTGTTTTGGGGGGTAAAGTTCATTTTCTAGGCAAATATTGACTTTGCAAGTAATTGCTGTTAAGCTGATCACTCTTTATAACATTCTGGACTATATGCAAATTGCCATTAGAAAAATGAAGCAGTAGACTTTGTAAAATTAATATTTGTGTCATTCTCAAAACTTTTGGCCATGACTGTAGATTTCTTGATAGGGTGTTGATCCAGGGAACTAGTCTGATTGCCGTATGTGGAGTCGGGAAGGAATTTTTTCCCTAATGTGGCCTTCTAAGGTACTAGTGAAAGAGAAAGGACATCTTTATTAAAGAAAAGGGACTTGGAGTACTCCAAATCCCAGATTAGAATCATAGGTACTTTTGACAATAACTCAAGTGAGATAAAATGGATTCTACAAAATTATTGGAATATACTACAAATGGACCCTGATATGGTGACCTCATCCCTGATTATCCAACTGTGACTTACCGTAGGGGGAGATCCATACGGGATCGCCTTGTGCATAGTGAATACTCTCCCCTTGTTAGGCAACCAACTTGATTAGATAACAGAGAAAGGGGTAACTTCAAATGTGGGAAGTGTAAATTTTGTAAATATATCTTGAGAGCAAATACCTTCACTAGTGCTAATACAAGTAAGAGTTATCAATGTAGACACTTTTCCAACTATAAAAATAATGCGGTGGTGTACTTATTTCAATGCACCTGCCCCATTGATTATATAGAGAAAACCAAGTGTGAACTTTGGAGGAGGGTGGGGGAACACCTGGGTGATATTATTAATGACTGGGATACCCCTATCTCTAGACATGTGAGAGATATACATGGTGTGGATTTGAGCTGCTTCCACTTTATGGCAATGGAGGTGGTGACTCCACCAAAAAGGGGAGGTAATTGGGCTGTTTGGTTTTACAAAAAGAGACAAGGTGGATCTATCGTATGAATAGTATATCCCCAAATGGTCTCAATGAGCATCTACAGTTTGGCTGCTTTTTGTGAACCCCCCACTCTCCTTAAGCACTTTTTGCTGTAGTTATCTTCCTTTTTAAAGCATCTTACTTTGATCACCCCTTTCCCACTTTCTTCGAATCCGTGAGAAAACTGCAATGGAGGCCCACTGACCTAGATAGGTGTTGGCCTAAATTAGCTATGTTTATTGCATCATGAAACACAAAAAAACTGACTCTTGGAGATGATGTTGTTTTTATACTTTATGTGCGCCTTGAGATTTATGGGTACCGCCTCACTCTGTTAACTCTCCCCTTAGTGGGAATCGCTATTCTGTATATGTGTTTTAGAGGATGGGGATTTTTTTAAAGTTTACTTACTCCTGGATAGAAACGCCGATAAGATAATCCCCCAGAAGCTCAAAAAAGATTAAGTAGAGCATGATTAAAGACGGATGAAGACGGATTCTCCGTCGAAACGCGTTGTGGTTTAACCCCATCTCTTGTCTGAGTCTCTTTCCTGCGCTCCTAAGACCGTTTCCATTTTCTCATTACTACAAAGATATGGCAGCAGAACCAAGCTTACTGCAGAGATATAGGAGCAGAACAGAGCTTACTACAAAGATATGGCAGCAGAACCGAGCTTACTACAGAGATATAGGAGCAGAACAGAGCTTACTACAGAGATATGGGAGCAGAACGGAGCTTACTACAGAGATATAGGAGCAGAAAAGAGCTTACTACAAAGATATGGCAGCAGAACCGAGCTTACTACAAAGGTATGGCAGCAGAACCGAGCTTACTACAGAGATATGAGAGCAGAACGGAGCTTACTATAGAGCTATGGGAGCAGAAAAGAGCTTACTACAAAGATATGCCAGCAGAACTGAGCTGACTACAGAGATATGGGAGGAGAACAGAGCTTACTACAGAGATATGGGAGCAGAACCAAGCTTACTATAGAGATATGGTAGCAGAACGGAGCTTACTACAGAGATATGGGAGCAGAAAAGAGCTTACTACAAAGATATGGCAGCAGAGCCGAGCTTACTACAGAGATATAGGAGCAGAACAGAGATTACTACAGAAATATAGGAGAAGAACGGAGCTTACTACAGAAATATGGGAGCAGAACGGAGCTTACTATAGAGCTATGGGAGCAGAACTGAGCTTACTACAAAGATATGGGAGCAGAACCGAGCTTACTGCAGAGATATAGATCAGAATAGAGAATACTCCAGAGATATGAGAGCAGAAAGGAGCATACTATAGATATTGGGCACAAAACCGAGCTTACTACAGAGATATGAGAGCAGAACCGAGATTACTATAGAGGTATGAAAGAAGAACCAAACTTACTACAAAGATAAGGGTGCAAAACCCAGCTACCTACAGAGATTTGGAGCAGAACCAAGCTTACTACAGAGATATGGGAGCAGAACCAAGCTTAGTATAAAGTTATGGGAGCAGAACCAAGCTTACTACAGAGATATGGGAGCAGAACCGAGCCTACTACAGAGATATGGGAGCAGAAATGAGCTTACTTCAGAAATATAGGAGGCAAAACGGAGTTTACTACAGAAATATAGGAGCAAAACGAAGCTTACTATAGAGCTATGGGAGCAAAACTGCGCTTACTACAGAAATATGAGAGCAGAACCAAGCTTACTACAGAGATATGGGAGCAGAACCGAGCCCTAAGAAAAAAATTAGTGAGTGCCCCTATCACTAACTAATAATGTCCCCATTTATAACAAATAATGTCCTCTGAGTGACCACAAAGCTCTGAATATACAGAATGATGGTCCTACATACCACAAAACAAAATACGATGGTCCCCAAAGCCCTTTATTATATATTGAGGACCCCAGATCTCCCTATACATGGTAAAATGGCTACATACTGTAGCCCCTATATAAAATAAGATGTTCCCATTGCCCCTAAATATAGTATGATGGACCCCTATGACCCTATATGCAGCATGAAGGTCCCCCTGCCCCTATATATAGTATGAAGGTCCCCACTGCTCCCTGTATATAGTGTCAGGGTCCTGACAGCGCCGGCGTACAGCCTCCACTAAGCAGGGACTCACCCGCACCGTAGGGACCCCTGGGGACAAGAACAGCCGGAAAATAAAGATGCACAGGACCTGAATGTAGAAGTTTAGCAAGCCAGCATAGGACCTATGGTCATGTGAACGGTCATGTGACTGCAAGGGGGCGGGGCTTAGCATCCTGCTTTCAGAGAAGGTAGAAAACTCAGAATCGGGCAAAGCAGAGGTCAAGCACAATACAGGCAAGCGAGGTACAGGGGGATAATCAGACTGGAGGGCAGACAAAGCCAAAGGTCATACACAAGATATCAATACAGTACCAGGGATGAGACAGAACGGATAGTCCGGGCTAAGCAGAGATCAAAACCAAACGGACGTAGAAGGTACCAAGCAGAATCCAAAGCAATATCCAGAGAACAGACCGAGTCATACACAGAGAATCATGCAACCAGAACACAGCACTAACACACTCAGGGGTCACCACACAATGCCAAGGGCGAAAGTATAACTGACGGGAGATGGGAGCTTCCTGAGGCTATAAGAAGCCTCCCCAGAACCAATGAGATGACACCATAATAGGTCCCAGGTGTGCAGGTGAGAGTCTGCACTGAGATCAGAACATTAACTCCAGAAGTGCCGGTCACCCAGCACTGGTATCATGACATATAGTATGAAATCCCCTTTGCCCCCTATGTATATACAGTTGATACCCGAAGTTTACATCCACTGTATAAAAACACAAATCTGCATGTTCTTCTCTATCTGACATGAAATCAGAATAAACCTTTCCCGTTTTAGGTCATAGGTGTCTTTTTATATAATGTATGGAAACTTCTGGTTTCAACTGAATAGTATGATGACCCCACTGCCCTGTATATATAGTATAAAGGTCCCTACTGCACCAAATAAATTGTTTGATGGCCCCAGTTGCCCCCATGTATATAGTAGAATGGTCCCAGTTCCCCCATGTATAAAGTATGATGGTCCCACAGCCCCATATACATATAGTAAGATATCCCCAGCTCACCCCATATATATGATGACTCCAGTTTATATATATATATATATATATATATATATATATATATATAGTAGAATGGCTCCCGTTTCCCCATGTATATAGTAAGATGGCCCCAGTTCTCCCATATATATAGTATGATGACCCCAGTTCCCCCCTTGTATATAGTGAGATGGCCCCAGTTCACAAACATATATAGTAGGATGGCCCCAGTTCCCTCATATATATAGTATGATGGCCCCAGTTCCCCCCTTGTATATAGTGAGGTGGCCTCAGTTCACATACATATATAGTAGGATGGCCCCAGTTCCCCCACATCTATAGTAGGATGGTCCCAGTTCCCCCACATATATAGTAGGATGGCCCCAGTTCCCCATGTATATAGTATGATAGCACCAGACCCCGCCTGTATATAGTTTGATGGCCCCAGTTCCCCCATATATATAGTAGGATGGCCCCAGTTCCCCCATATATATAGTAGGATGACCCCAGTTTCCTTATATATAAAGGATGATAGCCCCAGTTCACTCATATATATAGTATGATGGCCCCAGTTCACTCATATATATAGTATGATGGCCCCAGTTCACTCATGTATATAGTATGATGGCCCCAGCCCCCATATATATAGTATGATGGCCCCAGCCCCCATATATACAGTATGGTGGTCCCAGTTCCATCCCATATACATAGTAGGATGGCCCCAGTCCCCATATATACAGCAGGATGGCCGCAGTTTCCCCCCCATATATACAGTAGGATGGCCGCAGTTCCCCCCCCATATATACAGTAGGATGGCCGCAGTTTCTCCCCCATATATACAGTAGGATGGCAGCAGTTTCTCCCCATATACAGTAGGATGGCCGCAGTTTCCCCCCCATATATACAGTAGGATGGCCGCAGTTTCCCCCCCATATATACAGCAAGATGGCCGCAGTTTCCCCCCATATTTACAGTAGGATGGCCGCAGTTTCCCCCCCATATATACAGTAGGATGGCCGCAGTTTCCCCCCCCATATATACAGCAGGATGGCCGCCGTTTCCCCCCATATTTACAGTAGGATGGCCGCAGTTTCTCCCTCATACTTACAGTAGGATGGCCGCAGTTTCTTCCCCATATATACAGTAGGATGGCCGCAGTTTCTCCCCATATATACAGTAGGATGGCCGCAGTTTCCCCCCCCATATATACAGTAGGATGGCCGCAGTTTCTCCCCCATATATACAGTAGGCTGGCCGCAGTTTCCCCCCCATATATACCGCAGGATGGCCGCAGTTTCCCCCCCCATATACATAGTAGGATGGCCGCAGTCCCCCCCCATATATATAGTATGATGGCCGCAGTTCCCCCCATATTTACAGTAGGATGGCCGCAGTTCCCCCCATATATACAGTAGGATGACAGCAGTTTCTCCCCATATACAGTAGGATGGCCGCAGTTCCCCCCCCATATATACAGTAGGATGGCCGCAGTTTCCCCCCATATATACAGTAGGATGGCCGCAGTTTCCCCCCATATATACAGCAGGATGGCCGCAGTTTCCCCCCATATATATAGTATGATGGCCGCAGTCCCCCCCATATATATAGTAGGATGGCCGCAGTTTCCCCCTATATACATAGTAGGATGGCCTCAGTTTCCCCCCCATATTTACAGTAGGATGGCCGCAGTCCCCCCCCATATATACAGTAGGATGGCCGCAGTTTCTCCCCCATATATACAGTAGGATGGCCGCAGTTTCTCCCCCATATATACAGCAGGATGGCTGCAGTTTCTCCCCATATACAGTAGGATGGCCGCAGTTTCTCCCCCATATATACAGTAGGATGGCCGCAGTTTCTCCCCCATATGTACAGTAGGATGGCCGCAGTTTCTCCCCCATATATACAGTAGGATGGCCGCAGTTTCTCCCCCATATATACATTAGGATGGCCGCAGTTTCCCCCCCATATATACAGTAGGATGGCCGCAGTTTCCCCCCCATATATACAGCAGGATGGCCGCAGTTTCCCCCATATTTACAGTAGGATGGCCGCAGTTTCTCCCCCATATTTACAGTAGGATGGCCGCAGTTTCTCCCCCATATGTACAGTAGGATGGCCGCAGTTTCTCCCCCATATATACAGTAGGATGGCCGCAGTTTCTCCCCCATATATACATTAGGATGGCCGCAGTTTCCCCCCCATATATACAGTAGGATGGCCGCAGTTTCCCCCCCATATATACAGCAGGATGGCCGCAGTTTCCTCCCCTTATTTACAGTAGGATGGCCGCAGTTTCCCCCCCATATACATAGTAGGATGGCCGCAGTTTCCTCCCCATATTTACAGTAGGATGGCCGCAGTTTCCCCCCATATATACAGTAGGATGGCCGCAGTTTCCTCCCCATATTTACAGTAGGATGGCCGCAGTTTCCCCCCCATATACATAGTAGGATGGCCACAGTCCCCCCCCCATATATATATAGTATGATGGCCGCAGTGTCCCCCCCATATGTATAATATGATGGCCGCAGTCCCCCCCATATATACAGTATGATGGCCGCAGTTTCCCCCCATATATATAGTAGGATGGCCGCAGTTCCCCCCCCCCCATATATATAGTAGGATGGCCGCAGTCCCCCCTCCATATATACAGTATGATGGCCGCAGTTCCCCCCCCCATATGTAATATAATGGCCGCAGCTCCCCCCCCATATATATAATATGATGGCCCCACAGCCCGCTCATATAAAAAATAATAAAGTTTATACTCACCTCATCCTGATTCCCGGCACCGCGGCCTCCGTGTCGTCTTCTCAATGACGTCATCGCGCCGCTCATAAGCCGCAGACCGCGGCTACATGATGCAGGAATGCCGTCCCTTCACTATGGGAAGCTGTGACGGAGGGGCTCTCCTGTGTCACGGCTGTAGTGGGTACTGCTCGGGGCGATGTGTGATATGCACGGCCGCACGCAGTTCAACTGTGCAGGGCCATCAGGCGGCCGGCCCTGCACAGCTGCTGGGGGAGCAGCCCGGGGGGCATGTGCCTCTCTGCCACCCGACCCGGCCCAGCCCGCCCCTGGGCAGCTGTACCACCGTATCCAGCTGCGGGGTGCCAGGAGTTTGCTCTGCTTGGCCTTGTGTTTCCTCACACTGACGGAGGCTTTGCAGAGCCGACTTCTCCACAGGTTTCAAACTCCAAACTGACACACCCAACTCTTCGTGCAGGTTTTTTTTTTTCTAAACTCCAATCTGTGGCCATGGGTCATTTGTAAGATCCGGCCTGGAGGAAATGGACCCACTACTTTCCTGCATTCCGTTTAAAAAATAAAGGCCCATACTGGGTTTTCCTGAACAATTCCTTGGCCACATAACCTAACCAGATTCACGATTACTTTTATTCTGCCTTGTGGCTCACAGGCGTTCTGGTGTGACCACAAGCCACTCCAGCGGATCTAATACTCTTCTGAGCACATCCTGGGGGACACAAAGCGACCATCGCAAATAACACCAGTTGCTGCCTCACAATTCTTTACCAGTATGTTCTCCTGATGAACCCCATGACGGGGAAATGCGTCAAGTACATGCATACTGGACTTATTATAAGGATGTTGGCTGGGAAATATGCTTTACCATAATGTCTCTTTCAATTTATGGGGTATGTGCAATAACAATGTGATTGACGCACATGGAAGCATTTATTTAAACTGCTGAATATGTTCCCAAAGCTCTAGCCTGATTGCATTGTGTTCAAGATTTTGTGCAAATGTACCTGTATAATCTCTTTCTTATTTGAGGTATATTTGCGGCGTCCCTGAGGCTTCAGTCGCCACAGAGGTACTGCACCTTCTCCTAAGGTGTGGTACCCCACCATCCAGGTAGGCTGGGAACTCCCTTTCGCATTCCAACACCTGCACCCCACACACAGGATAGTTCAGCAGGGACTCATCCATGCTTTATGCTGGAAAGGTCATAGGGTGCCTTTTGTGGTCCCTGGCTTTGTAACACGAGAGGTGCTGGGGAGGCAGGTGGAGTTGGCTGTAAAAGAGAGGGAAAGTGTAGGATTTCAAGGCAGTCTGACAGAAGGTCAGTGGAGTAGGAAGTCACTCAGACAGGAGTGAGGATCCCTGGAAGAGGGATGGTGGAAGGAGTGTTGCAGCTGCCTCAGTGACCTGAGCCAGCTGGCACGAGAAAGGAACAGAAGGAAGGAGACGTAGACTGGAGACTACAGATTCCATAAGAGAGATAGAATAGAAGGACGGTGGGAAGTAGGTTGAGAAAGAGGGAGAACCCTTCCAGTCCAGAGCGCAAAGGCCGGGGCCCGGTCCCCGAGGTTGATTGGATCTTTATGTCCAGCAACAGACACCGGAGGAGTAGTGAGCCACTAACGCCTTACTCCCATCATAGACTTGGGACACAACAGCAACTGAATAGAGAGCTGGGAAGCAGAGAGGAGTCCCCGAAGCAGGCTACAGCTGTCTGTCATACAAGTAGAGACTAGGAACACCTAGAGAGAGGCATTCCAGGGTAACTAAGTACTGGAGTGCTTCGCACCTAAAGGCGCATTGGAGGAGGCGTTCAGTAAGGTACATATTGGCGAAGTGTGGAGAGGAGAATCCTATCCTGCCTGGAGGTTGGCTGGGGCCCTGACCTGAAGAACACATTGCGGAGGCAGGCATTGGTGTGAACTGCAAACAGTGAGTAAAGCTTTGGAACCGCATACTCTGGTGTCCTCCAGTTATTCCAGCACCGCTACATCTGGGTAACAACATCTATACCATTCTTCGCCTCTCCTCGTCCATTGCACCTACACTGCCCTGGGACTACAGCTCCACCTGTGGGGAGCTACACCATCTTTGCTGCACCACACCATCAGTCCCAGTGGATCTGCACGCAGCGTTGGCTCAACATCTCACTTGCCAAACACCACGGGTGGCGTCACGAACTATCCAAATAAACTGTTACTCCATTAACATCACCGCCATTGATATTGGGCGCCCAGGGCCACGGACCGGGTCACCGCTGCTGTGACACACATTCCCCCTGACACCGGCCCGGTACCGAGTACCTCACTGCCCTGGGTGTGAGGGGCGACCCATATTGATCCTATAATATACTGTCTAGTATAACCACTTGTTTGATTTAATTATTTTTGTCTGGACCCTTAATGAAAGGGTCCCCCTCTTATTGTTAAAAAATGGGGTACCGTGATGACATGATTAAAAGGTTGCGGGATGTTGCTAATTGATTGCATCTGCATATATACATCAAACGCCTATGGGATGTTATATTTTGTAAGGAAATAGTGATCTATGTTGCATACCCTTCAGTATATTGGATGCCTCTTGGCTTCCTCTGGGTACCCTGCCTATAGGGATCTTCCTTCTCTGATATAGTACACGTACCATATTATATATCAGAGATAAATCTGATTATGAAACATATGGTACCTTATGAGCGGTGGTGCCACTGCGCAGGTCTAGGGTGCCAACCTCCGCAGGTAGGTAGGGAGACATCAGTTCAATTTTAGGGAAAAATTTTCCTCCCTCCCCTATTTGTTGCAGACAAAAAAAGAAGTGCTTGTTGTTTTTTGTTGAGTCATAATTGTCATTGTGTTTATGTAAAATACTATTAAAAGTTTTGCTATGTATTACTTATTTGGAAAAAATTGACTACACTCTTCAGGAGACATTGAACAACAATTTTTTTGTGCAATCTCTCCTGTTACCCTTGTGAAAATGCTAAATTTGTGGCTAAAAAAACATTTTGTGGGAGAAATGTGATTTTTTTTTTTAATTTTCACGGCTCAATGTTATAAACTTCTGTGAAGCACTTGGGGGTTCAAAGTGCTCACCACACATCTAGATAAGTTACCTGAGGGGTATAGTTTCCAAAATGGGTTCACTTTGGGGGTTTCCGCTGTTTAGACACATCAGGGGCTCTTCATACACAACATGACGTCCGCTAACTATTCCAGCAAAATTTTACATTCAAAAAGTCAAATGGCGCTCCTTCCTTTCCGATTCCTAACAGTAGTTGTCCCCCACATATGGGGTATCAGTATGCTCAGGATAAATTGCATAACACATTTTGGGGTCCATTTTCCCCAGTTACCCTTGCAAAAATAAAAAAAATTGGGTCTAAAATAAAAAGCAAAATTTTTGTGAAAAAAGTTAAATGTTCATTTTTTCCTTCCAAATTCACTTACTGATTGCCATTCTTATACGCATGTACTGTGAATGTGCTTAACTACCTGGCAGCAGGTTTACTAGTTCTCTATTGATAATCTGCTGCTGATAAAATAGTGATTTTATCATAAGGACACTAAGCAGCCCAGTAAGTGATATATCACTGGAATCAATGTCTCAATCTATAAATTATGCTACTTTCAGATTAGATTGTAAAAACCTGATGATAGATTCCCTTAAATATATATATACTGTATTTTTAATTTTGATGTAGTTGGCCAGAGGCTGTAAACTTACTATTGGATTCAAGTATTACTTTAAAGATTCTCTATTTTTCTATGGCAACGCCATTTGCCAGGATATGATACTAATGTACAAGACTAAGCTCTTCAAGTGAATTTAGCTTACCTAAAGTTCCAGGTATTTGTATTTTCCCTTTGAAATGTTTTATTGAATATTAGGCTGGTTTCACATTAGCGCTTTTTAAGCGCACGCACAGCCGGGGGTAGCTCCGCCCCCGAGCCGGCTCTCTGCCCGGCGTGCCCGCCCCTTGCTTGTAGCGCCGCCTCCTAGCGCACAGCGGCGCCTGCGATCGGCGCACCCTATCTTTAGCACAGGGTGCGCAGATCATGCGCAGGCCGTGCGCTAGTTGCGCTTTGACCTGCGCTGCGCACTTTTGACGGTGCGCCGTGCGCGCCAAAATCAAACTTTTCGGATTTTGGCGCGCACGGCGCACCGTCAAAAGTGTGCAGCGCAGGTCAAAGCGCAACTAGCGCACGGCCTGCACATGATCTGCGCACCCTATGCTAAAGATAGGGTGCGCCGATCGCAGGCGCCGCTGTGCGCTAGGAGGCGGCGCTACAAGCAAGGGGCGGGCACGCCGGGCAGAGAGCCGGCTCGGGGGCGGAGCTACCCCCGGCCGTGCGTGCGCTTAAAAAGCGCTAATGTGAAACCAGCCTTACATTGAAACTTACCATATTATGGTCGGTGTAACCGTAATGCTCCTTGACCCATAGATCTGAAATTGTATCTGGTCTATGTGACAAAACCAGATCCAGCAGATTTTCTCTTGATTGTCTTGATCTGCTGATAAGATCTTGCATCTTTTAGCACAATCAGATAACTCTGTCCCATTAAATGTCTGGATAGTTAAAATGCCCCATAATATGGATCTTAATATTATTTGCTGCCTTTTCCATCTTGTTCATCCTCTGCCTGTTCAGCTATATTTGGTGGCTTATAACAGCTCCAATTAGGAACTAGCATTTTGAAAGCCCCATGTACATTTACCCATACTGACTCACTGGACACAGGTCTTAAGTTGGATTTGCTGAAAATAAACACCCCTCCACCTTTTTTGTCCTTTCTGAATGTAAACCTCTATGTTTTTCACTCAGTCAAGGCTCTTGTCCAGCCACGTTTCTATAATGTCCACCATCTATGGCTCAAAAATTCATGCAATTTTTTTTCTGCAAAACCTCTTGCATTTGCCAGCAAATTTTTTATAGTATTATCACATTTATTACTCCTAGTCATTTCCATACTTTCCCTTAATAGGCCCAGCTCATCTAAATGCTCTTTGCTCCCTCTTTTTGTCTGCTCTATCTATCCCCTACATTGCACAACCACCCTCTCTCCTAGATTAAAAGCTTTTCTATCCATGTCATCATTCTTTACCCCCCAGCACAGCGGCACCCTTCCTATTGAGGTGCAGCCCATCCCTACTGCAGAGTCTGTGGCCGACAGAGAGGGAGAATTCCGGCGCCTAACATTACTCCCAGGGCCCCCCCCCCCAGAAAGCCTCCCTACGCTCAAATGCTGCAATAAGCTGAGGCGCACAAATATGCTCAAGCGGCTCCCCGGTCTTATCTTCCGGAAAATGACCCTTCCAGTTAACCAGATAGAAAATTTTGCCATGTACCACCTTGGAACCGAAAATCGCGTTCACCTCAAAATCGTCCTAAGACGTACCTAACGTCTCGGCAGATGACGCAGAAAACCGAAACATTTAAACCAGTTTCAGGAGGGGGACATGAAATGTGCCATGATACCAAGACGCGGTGGAAGGGACAGGCGATAGACCACAGGATTCACCTGCTCAAGGACCTTGAAAGGACCTAAGTAGCGAGAAGCAAATTTAGTGGACTCAACACGCAGCCCAATATTACGGGCCGAGAGCCACACTAAATCGCCAGGGGCGAAGACGGGAGCGGGGTGACGATGTGCGTCGGCGGAGACCCTCATTGTCTCCTTAGACACCTGAATGGCCTCCAGAGTGCGGTCCCAAATGTCACGCACTTCCACAGCCCAGTCCACCACTCTGGAGTTGGTAGACGAAACGGGCATGGGCACAGGAACACGCGGATGCTGACCATAATTAAGGAGGAAAGGTATGTGCCCAGTAGAGTCAGCAACAGCATTATTAAGGGCAAACTCTGCCCAAGGTAATAAGGATACCCAGTTATCCTGCCTGGCCAAGATAAAATGCTGCAAGTACATGACCAGAGTCTGATTGGCCTTCTCCACCAAAACGTTTGTCTGGGGATGGTACGCTGAAGAGAGATTGAGCTCTATACTGAGCAAACGACAAAGCTCTCTCCAGAACAGAGAAGCGAACTGAGGACCCCGGTCCCTAACTATCTTGTCTGGCATGCCGTTCAAATGGAAGGCGTGCTTAATAAAAAGCACAGCCAGGGCCCGTGCCGATGGTACACGTGGGAAAGGAACTAAGTGTACCATCTTGGAGAAATGATCGGTGACAACCCAGATAACCGTATTATTGCGGGACTTAGGCAAACCCACAATGAAGCCCATCCCAACCATCTCCCAGGGTCTATCTGCTACCGGCAGCGGATACAACAAGCCTGCTTGCGTCTGCTGAGAAGGCTGATTTCGGGCACAGGAGACACATGCCTGAACATAGTCGCGCACCATTCCCGGCCACCAATACAACCTCGCCAGTAGCTCAGATGTCCTTTTGACCCCGAAAAGGCCACCCCCCCGGACGAGTGGGCCCAGGACAGAACCTCCGGCCGCAAATTGGGTGGCACCCGAGAATTGCCCACAGGCACAGACTCAAAAGATACCGGAGCAACAGTTCTCAGACTCTCCGACGGGACAATAAGCTGAGGCTCGTCTCTCTCCTCAGATGGGACAACTGAACGGGAGAGTGTCGGCGCGTAGATTTTTCTCCCCGGAGAGGAAATGAAGGGTGAAATTAAATCAGGAGAAGAATAAAGACCATCTGGCCTGGTGAGAATTCAGGCGCTGCGCCGTTTGTAAATATAGTAGGTTTTTGTGGTAAGTGTACCACCTGGAAAGGTTGCCGAGCCCCTTCCAGGAGATGTTTCCACTCGGAAAAAGCCAACTTCACTGCCAGTAACTCCCTATCCCCAATGGAGTAGTTCCTCTCCGCCAGTGTTAAGGTCTTAGAGTAAAAGAAACACATATGTTTCCGACCTTGAGCATCCTTTTGGTAAAGGACTTCTCCTGCACTGACGAAAGAAAACCATGAAGCACTGCACCGCTTTAAGGGAATGAGGTTCTTGCCAGCTCATCACAGACTCTAGTTTGGCTAGATCCATAGCCAAGCCCTTGGCTGAGATGATATAGCCAAGGAAAGGCAACTCCTGCTCAAACACACACTTCTCTAACTTAGCATAAAGGGAGTTGGCGCGCAAGAGGTCGAAAACTTTTCAGACATCTTTTCGGTGGGTATCTATATCTGGCGAATAGATGAGAATATCCTCCAGATATACAACAACCGAGGTGGACAACATTTCCCAAAAGATGTCATTAACAAAGTCTTGGAAGACGGCCAGGGAATTATAAAGGCCGAACGGTATCACAAGATATTCATAATGACCGTCCCTTGTATTAAACACTGTCTTCCACTCGTCCCCTTCGTGAATGCGTATCAGATTATACACACCCCGCAGATTCAGCTTAGTAAATATACTTGCTCCTAGAAGCCTATCAAAGAGCTCCGAGATGAGGGGTAGAGGATATTTATTTTTTACAATAATGGCATTGAAACCCCAGTAGTCTATACACGGACGTAACTCCCCACTCTTCTGAACGAAGAAGAGCCCAGCCCCTACAGGAGACACTGACTTCCTAATAAACCCCCTCGCCAGATTCTCTTTGATATACTGGGATATAGCCTCCATCTCCGGAGTGACAGAGGGTAGACACCAGGCAAGAGGTCTATAGGACAGTCATAGGGGCAATGAGGCGTCAGGGTATCTGCTGCCTTCTCGGAGAACACATCCGCTTATTGCCAATACTGTTTGGGTAGCGAGACTTGATCTGCGGGTATTACAGATGACCCAACCTGCACGTGGGTCTTGTGACACTGTCCCTGACATGCTCTACTCCACCCCAGTATTCTCCCAGTAGCCCTGTCAATTATGGGGTGAATGGTGACGCAACTAGGGAATACCCAGCAACACCTCATCAATACCATCGGGGATCACTAACAGAGATAATAACTACTGATGGTTAGGAGGAAACTCGAGGGACAGAGAAATGGTTTGATGGGTGATTTCATAGGGTGCAACAGAGCCATTCACCACTCGAATGGTAACTGGTTTAGTGAGCATGACTAGGGGTACTGCGTTCCATAGTTCGAAGGAGGAGGACATAAAAGCCCCGGAATCCACACAAGCCTCTGCGGCGTGAGAGTTCGCCCCATGGGACAGCATCACCGTAAAGTAATTTTGGGTGACATGACAGACGAAGCCGGGACGCCCACTCTAATTGCCACTAGAGACGGCCGTTTCCTCTGACACCTGGTGCGCCAGTTGGCTACGGAGACAGTCTGTCCATTGCCAGGAGGATAAATGTCTTATGAAACACACCAATCAAAATCTACAATTAAATAAAGTGTGATTACATATCACCGGACAATCCCAGCAAGGATCGCATACAACTAGAATACTCAAAAAAGAGAATAAACGATCACAAAAATACAATAGAAATCATGTAAATATGAAAAAATACTTATAAGGGTGTGTGCACACTGTGCGGATTCTTCTGCAGTTCGGCAGCAGATTTGTCCCTGGAGAACTGCAGCAGAACTGCAAGTGATGTACAGTACCATTTAAGGCTATGTAAAACAAAAACCGTTGTGCACATGCTGCGGATTTTTCCGCGCAGATTTGGTGCGGATTTAAAACTGCAGCATGTCACTTCTTTTGTGCAGTTCTGCTGCAGTTTTACATTTGCTCCATTGTAGAAATCCGCAGGTGTAAAACTGCAGGGGAAATCCGCAAAAAACTGCACTAAATCTGCAGGTAAAACGCAGGTCATTTTACCTGTGGATTTAGCAAAATCTGCGCGGAAAATTCCACAGCAGAATCTGCAACGTGTGCACACAGCCTTAGGCTATGTGCACACGTTGCAGATTCCGCTGCCGGCTTTTCCGCGCGGAAATGAAGGTAAAACCGCAGGTAAAGTGACCTGCGGTTTGGTCTGTGGTTTTGCCCAGCGGTTTCACACGTCTACTATGTTAAAGGTGTGAAACCGCTGCGGAAACCGCCCAAACAATTGACATGCTGCGGTTTGTAAACCGCAGCGTGAGCACAGCGTTTTTGAAAACCCATAGGCTTTCATTGTACTGTATCATGTCAGCGGAACTGCTGCGTTTTCGCAGGGCCAAAACCGCTGCGGAAACGCAGCAGAATCCGCAACGTGTGCACATAGCCTTAGGCTATGTGCACACACTGCGGATTGGTCTGCGGATTTTTATCTGCGGAACCGCAGGTAAAACCGCAGGTAAAATGACCTGCGGTTTGCCACCTGCACAATGGAATAGGTGGCAAACCGCAGCAGAATCCGCAGAAACAATTGACATGTCAATAGTTTCTGCGAATTCAAAACCACAGCTTTTCCGCAGTTAAAAATCCGCAGTATGTGCACAGCAGAATGTTAATCCCATAGGATAACATGCTACTGTACACTGTCTGCAGAACTGCTGCAGTTCTGCTGCGGCCAAAACCGCAGCAGAACCGCAGCAAAAACCGCAGTGTGTGCACATAGCCTTAGGGTAAATAGGTACAAGGAGGGAAGGAGTTCCACCTAGTGGCACATGTGGAGATAGGATGCAAAAAGTGACCAATATAGTAATATCATAGCAGCCATATGACTAGATGTAAACTTACAAAATATATATACATGTATAATATAGAGTACATAAATGTACATGCATGATATATTGCATACAGCCCAACTAACCTAATTAATTATAGAAACACTGCACCCAATGTATTCAAATAGAATTAACAATAATATGCATAGTACCTAATGGGGAAGCAGGGACCTGTCAAAGAGCGTCCACCCTGACGTGCGTTTCGGTGGTATAAGCCTTTCTCAAGGGGTATATAGCAGTGAAGGAAAGGGAAGGTTTAAAAAGCCCCAATAGCCAATTGAATTAACCGCCGTTAATTAACTACCGAGCACCTGATATGCAATCACATAACAACATGTGTCGTCATGTATAGACATTGGTACTGGCTAAATGATACAACCCGCACACCCAACGCATGCGCAAATATAGGGGCGGGACTAATCATGACATCAACAACACCCAAAGTCGCAACCATGGCAACAAAGTAAGCCAAAATAACAAAATCATGTACCGTGTAATCAGATCTTGTGGCCATTGCCATGGTGACAACCTACGCCGCAATTGCTTAGACCAGCGTGTGCGTAAACAAGATAAAATCATGTGGACATTGCTGCAGCAACAACAGACGCCGCAATTGCTCGAACCGGCGCATGCGCAGACAGAATGGAAGGGCGGGCAGTGGTGAAAAAGTCAAGTGCTGCATATAGCGAGGTTAGGTAAAAATTGCGTGTCATGGTTCCGGTTCATACACTGGCTTTCGTTGTCCCACGTGACGTTGACGCCTCTGACTGTCCCGTTATCAAGTCTGCGGACACGTCATCTGTGGGGTTGTATCGTCCTATGTTGCCATAGCAATTGTTACCTAACCTCGCGATATGCAGCACTTGACTCAGAGATCTACCCGTGGCTGTTTGAAGCACATGACGGCTGATCAGATCCAGCTGTCATGTCCATGGAAAGATGCTGGCTCAGTGCTGGAGCCTGCATCAAATGCAAGGAGACATCCTTGGACAATCCTATACGTAAAGGGCCTCAGGATCTTCCATCGCCTTCTGATCTTGTCATTGGTACCAGTGTTTACCAGCTACACCCATCCATCTGTCTGTCTAATTCGCAATATGCTGAATCCAATCACCGGGGAGACAACACACTGTTCGGCATTCACGGTCTCTGTAACAGAAGACCTTGACTGTCTGACTATTTGTAGAGTCCCCTACCATCCATACAAGTGCTTCTCACAAAATTAGAACATCATCAAAAAGTTAATTTATTTCAGTTCTTCAATACAAAAAGTGAAACTCATATATTATATAGAGTCATTATAAACAGAGTGATCCATTTCAAATGTTTATTTCTGTTATTGTTGATGATTATGGCTTACAGCCAATGAAAACCCAAAAGTCATTATCTCAGTAAATTAGAATACTTTATAACACCAGCTTGAAAAATTATTTTAAAATCTGAAATGTTGGCCTACAGAAATGTATGTTCAGTAAATGCACTCAATACTTGGTTGGGGCTCCTTTTGAATCAATTACTGCATCTACGTGGCGTGGCATGGAGGCGATCAGCCTGTGGCACTGCTGAGGTGTTATGGAAGCCCAGGTTGCTTTGATAGCAGCCTTCAGCTTGTCTGTATTGTTGGGTCTGATGTCTCTCATCTTCCTCTTGACAATACCCGACAGACTGTGTGCTGTTGTTTTATCACCAGGATATTATTATGGCTGTGATTAGATGGTGGCACAACAAACATTTATCCAACCATGCCCCCCTCCTCCTGTGATAAGTAGTTCACTGTCAATAGAATATGTACATGGAGAGCCTGGTGTGGGCGGAGGAAGATTTCTCAGCTTTGCTTTATGTTAAATCTAAGAACTCTGATGGTATCACGACTACTACACCCAGTAATCTAAGGCTAGTTTCACACTAGCGTTTATGAGCGCAGCGACGGCCTGCGCACGGCCGCCGCTAAGCCGCGCCCCCGCCGGTAGCTCCGCCCACCTGCGCATGACGCTGCATGCGCCCTGCGTCCCCTATCTTTATCACAGGGGGCGCAGGCCGTCCGCAGTATGCGTTTGGCGGCGCATGCGCCTTTTTGACGGTGCGCCGACGCAACCAAACTGCAGCAGGTTGCGTTTGGCGCAGGTCGGCGCACCGTCAAAAGGACGCATGCGCCGCCAAACGCATACTGCGCATGGCCTGCGCCCCCAGTGATAAAGATAGGGGACGCAGGGCGCATGCAGCGTCATGCGCCGGTGGGCGGAGCTACCGGCGGAGGCGCGGCAGGGGGCGGGGCTTAGCAGAGGCCGTGCGCAGGCCGTCGCTGCGCTCATAAACGCTAGTGTGAAACTAGCCTAAGTGATACATTGTTGGAATCAGGGTCTGTTTTCCTACATCATAGTGCTGTCAGATGAGGTAGCAAAAGCTTGTTGACAGATTCCCTTTAAGTCACGTGGCAAGGCCCTTTAAAGGGTCGATATTGACTTTTAGGATTGACACTTCAAATACGTGGCACTAGATTTCTTGTCCTCTTGCTCTCTGAAAAAGCTATTTGCATATGTATTTATAATACAATTGCTGTCAAAAAGTATAAACTAGAAACAAAAATTCCATTAAAAGGCTATATCTAAAGTATTCATATTTCTAAAGGGATTTTAGATATAGATGGCACAAAGTGAAACTATCTAATTCACTTGCTGTACCTGACTACAGTAGAACACTACCAATCCTGATGACTATCCAGCATGAATATGTTTACCAGATATGTTGTATTTCAGGTGTTCCAGTTCTGCATCTTATTCCTTCACCATTTCCAGATGTTTGGCACACATTTGAAGATAATGAAGAAAATCTTGATTCATCAACTATTGAAAACATCAATAAAATTCTGCAAGTTTTTGCACTTGAATACCTTAATATATGATTATATTGTATAATTTTTGCCAGTACATTGCATAGTAATTTGGGATCATACAACGCTGTGCAATATTCATTTTTATAGAAACATTAAAAATGAGATTAAGGCTATGTGCCCACGTAGTGATTTTTAAGCGTTTTTGCCGCGATTTTCAGCGCGAAAACGCTGCGAAAACGTTTAAAAATCGTGTACAGAACGCCCCCCATGCATTCCTATGGCATTCCGCACATGCTGTGCTAATGCTGCGCTTTTTTCCGCGGCGGAATCGCATCGCGGAAAAAATCGCAGCATGCTCATTCTTTTGTGCGGAATCGCAAACAATTGCCGCAATTCCGCACCCATAGGAATGCATGAGAACCTCTTACTTCCCGCATGTGGCTATGCCCACCATGCGGGAAGTTAAGCGTCTCATGTGTGGTTGGTACCCACGGTGTGGAGGAGAGGAGACTGTCCTCCAGGCCCTGGGTACCATACCCCTGTAAAAAAAAGAATAAAAAAATCGGGGTATATTTACCTTCCGGCGTCCCGCGCTGTATGTTTGACGAGTGTGACCAACCTGTCAATCACTTTCCAAGCGATGCTTCAAATCGCTTGGAAAGTGCTTGAATATCGCACACGAAAATCGCGGCAAAATCGCGATCATAATCGTGGTAAAATCGCGGTGAAATCGCGCGGAAAAAAACGCGCGATTTCTGGGAAGGAGTCCGGTTTTTAGTGAGCGTTTTAAAACGCTACGTGGGCACATAGCCAAAATGTTGCATATGCCAATTCTAAATTACCTTTAAAGAATATGATTTCAGTTGAATTTGTAAAGCCGTCGTGTGCGTACGTGAGTAACAGTATTCCCAATGTACATATATGAGGTTCAGCACTTTCTCTCATCTCTGCCTGCTCCATTTCTGATTGGCTTGTTTTCCTGAGTTCTGCCTCAGAAGACCCTAACTGCTGTGATTTACTCCCAATCTCATTAGCACAGTGCTGGATTACAAGGAATGGAGTTCTTTTAATATCCTGGACATGCTCTTCGTTTTTTTAGGTAGAGAAGCTGTTTTTCTGAGAAACTTAATACAAAATCCTTGTGTAATATATTTACTTTTAGATGTCCAGTTTTATCCTGCAATAGCAAACACCGGGCTCTACATAGAACTGTTGTACTTTTGAGTATTACTGAAATATGCCCATCTTACATCCATCTGTAAATTACATATAGAGGCATTTACACATTTATATTTTGGACCATATATGCAAATCACATCAGAGGAAAGGGGAAAAAAGCATATTTTAAGCCGGGCAGCATCACCATGAAAATGGGTCATTTTTTCTTCCTCTGAAATTCTTCAGATAGGCCCTACAATGGGAAGGAACCTCTGGCCTCAGCAGCTCATTTACCTACAGGCCTCCATAATTGTTGTTCACTCAAGACAAGATTACCAGAAGAGAATTGATTCACAGAACCCCATCGGCCGGGAATCTGACCACTGTACGGGAGATCTGTGAATATCCTTACTTCCCGACATTTGCAGATCTTCTTTTGATTTGTTGGGCTGGCATCATTGTGGCATAACACACACACTACGTAGCGCCAGCCTGGCTAATCAAAAGTGAAGCTGGGCATACCAGGAGGTCAGGAGATTCACAGATCTCCCGTCCAGTGGTCATAGATTTTTGACTTGGCCTAAACCTGCTGTTCTGTAGTCCTCCATATTCATTAGCACGGTATATGCCCATCTACAACACTGATTGACAGCTTTCTTCCTTTGCTGAGTGTACACAGAAAGCTGCCAATCAGTGGTGTCGGTGGGTTTATACAGAGCTCAGCATTTAGGCTGTGTGCACACGCTGCGGATTAGGTGCGGATTCATCCACGCGGATTTTGTAAAATCCGCAGGTCAAAATACCTGCGGTTTTACCTGCGGATTGCTCTGCGGTTTTGCCCTGCGGTTTTTCATCTCCTCAATGGAGGAGATGGCAAACCGCAGCAGAATCCGCAGAAAGAATTGACATGTCAATTCTTTCTGCGGATTGAAAACCGCAGATAATCAGCGCGGAAAATTCCGCACCGTCTGCACTGCGGTTTTTGATTCCCATAGGGAATCATGGTACTGTACACCGCAGCAAAAACTGCTGCGAGTCCGCAGCGGCCAAAACCGCTGCGGAACTGCAGCAAAATCCGCAGCGTGTGCACACAGCCTTAGAGAACTACAGCAAATAAAACAAAAATATTATCAAAATGAGAGCAAGTAGCCAGGGTGCCATTCATTGCTGAAATCAGGGTGTCTACCTCTAGATCATGCTGCTCTCACTTCAAAGCAAATATCGGGTGACAGATTCTGTTCAAGGGTTTTTTTTTTATCTGAATGGCTACCATGTAATAATAAATATTGCCTGCAGCGGATGGTGCAGAAAAAATGCCTGGCTAGCCAAGGTTTCCTATTTAGAAATCAGCTACTTGCTGGGTTTAGCAGGCGCAAGACACGTGTCAATCTCTTAATCATGCAATGAATGAGGAATATGGTGGTTCATTGTCCGTGCTGCCCAAGGTTCAAAGGTACCACAATGATAAGATACAACTCAAAAAGTGTGGTCATTGTGATCTTATCTTATGGTTTGGTCCTGATGAAGAGGTTTGGAAACCTTGAGGCTATGTGCCCACGGTGCGTGTTAAAACGCACACCAAAAACCGGACTCCTTCCCAGAAATCGTGCGTTTTTTTCCGTGCGATTTCACCGCGATTATGATCGCGATTTTCGTGTGCGATATTCAAGCACTTTCCAAGCGATTTGAAGCATCGCTTGGAAAGTGATTGACAGGTTGGTCACACTCGTCAAACATAGTGTTTGACAAGTGTGACCAGGTTTTTACTATTGAGGCCGCCTATGCGGCATCAATAGTAAAAGATAGAATGTTAAAATGCTAAAAAAAATAAAAAAATCGGTGTATATTTACCTTCCGGCGTCCCGCGCTGTATTCCCGGGCCACAGCGTTCCCAGTAATGCCTTGCGAGACCTGTGATGACGTAGTCTCGCGTTGCTATAGCGATCTCGCGAGACCGCTAGAGTCACGCGAGACTAAGTCATCACAGGACCTTGCCGCAAGGCATTACTGGGAACGCTTAGGCCAGGAATGCAGCGCGGGACGCCAGAAGGTAAATATACCCCGATTTTTTATTTTTTATTCTTTTTTTTACAGGGGTATGGTACCCAGGGCCTGGAGGACAGTCTCCTCTCCTCCACACCGTGGGTACCAACCGCACATGAGACGCTTAACTTCCCGCATGGTGGGCATAGCCACATGCGGGAAGTAAGCGATTCTCATGCATTCCTATGGGTGCGGAATCGCGGCAATTCTTTGCGATTCCGCACAAAAGAATGACCATGCTGCGATTTTTTCCGCGATGCGATTCCGCCGTGGAAAAAAGCGCAGCATTAGCACAGCATGTGCGGAATGCCATAGGAATGCATGGGGGCATTCTGTACACAATTTTTAAACGTTTTCGCTGCGTTTTCGTGCCGAAAAACGCTTAAAAATCGCTACGTGGGCACACAACCTGACAGTAAACCGCATTTATGCTTCACCTTCATGTGTCATCATATCTTTGAACCTCATTATATTTTTATTCCTCATTCTTTGCAACATATCTCTTTGGTGGTCCTGCTGCAGCCTTTACATGCTTCTATAGGAGTTGTGACTGTCACAACCCTATCAGGTTAGCATACTTATAACATTTTACACCACTTGGTTATCAGATAAGAGCCTATTTGCGCTTTTTGGTCTCTCCAGTTTTACCATTTGATTTAATCTGCTTATCGTAGTAGCGTCTGCTTAGGGTTTGTTCCCACGTTCAGGAATTGCTCTGGTTTTAATGCTGCGTATTTATGCAGCATTAAACCCGCAGCGGCCAGCTATGACAGCATAGTGGTTGGGATTTATAGATATCTCATCTCCACTGTGCGTGTATGTGCGCCTACGGATCACCTGCGGAGGCTGACATGGGTCGCGTCTTTCAGGCCCACAGCATGTCAACTTCTCTTGCAGAAACGCTAGTTTCCGCAACGGAAATTGCATCAATAGAAGGTATTGAATGCAGTAAATCTTCATGGTTCACTGGACAAATGTGGACTTACCTGCATTCAGTAGAAGACAGCGTTTTGGACGCTGTTGTGTCCAAAGCGCTGCTACTTTCGGAACCTGAGCACATATCTTACATTTTTTTATGTGGGCAATTTTGTTATGAATACAAGTAGATTTATGGTTTGATTATTCTTTTATTTACAAGACACAATTTCCATTTTGTTGAAACCTGTGTAAAACATTGTTCAAGGCACTTTTATTTTGCGACCTCTCTGCCATGAATTGTTTACAGTATTAGATGGAAAAATTGCCAACCAAGAAAGCATTTTATGCATGAACAGTATAAATTGTAATAAAGGTGTTTTTCTTAGAGACATAATATTATAAGCAGCATGTTTAGAAGTATATGCAAAGAAAAAAATAATAAAACTCTTAAGAACAAATGGAGATAAATGTGTTTATTATTATATTCTATTTTCAGATGACTTTACCTGTATTGTCATCCACATAATTGTGGTCCCCAGTAAATATTATTGTCCTACAACATAACCCACTAGTACAAAAACAGAAAGTATGTCATTAATACATAAAAGTGCAGGCAGTCTTTGCAGGTTGTTGCTCCAACTGGGGATTTTTACCAAATAACATGGAAGGTGGAGACCAGATTTTATGTACAGTTTGTACTACTGTACTGCTAGAAGAACAGCATCTCTATGATGTACAATATTTTGGATCATTTTTAATATTTTTGACATATGTATATGCACAGTATATGGCTGATGTGAAAGACAGAATGATGCAACAAAGAAGAAAGAAGAGGAGACAGCACTTCCATCTTGTCAATTGTAAATTAAAGGGGTATTCAAAAACGAATTGATCTTCATCCTAAATTATTTTCTAATAACATGTAGTTAAAAAGTCCGTACCTTTCCAACTCTAATCTAATTGCTTTATTTATTTATTTTGCCTATTTCTGTATTGATAATGCTTTGTTTGAGAATACCAGTGTATTCTGGAATACACAACTGGGACATCAACGGGGACAGAGGCTGGGGCACCACCACAGTCTCTGTCTCCACCCTGAAACAAAACATCACCAGTGACGTCTGTTTCAGGGGCTGGGCTAGTGTCTGTTTTACTGAGCATGCATAGGTTGTCAATTCTGACATACCTCAGTACAAGCTCCCTTCTTACTGTGCAATATTCTTCTCAGTGCATCATGACAAGCCAGCAACAGAGCGCACTGTCAGTGCGTATTGTAAGGAGATATTGTATTTCAGGATGGGGACAGAGGCTGTGGTAGAGACCGTAGCCTCAAACCCCTGATGACTTCTTATTTGAGTATTCCAGCATGCACTGGGGATTCCCAAACTAAATGTGATCAAAACAGAAATAGGTAAAATTAATAAAATAAAGCAATTAGATTGGGAAGGGTAGGGACATTTTGATTAAGCCATATTAGAAACACATGTTAAAATAAATGAGACATTAAAGATAAAGATCAATATTAGTTTCGGACCACCCCTTTAAACTCTTAATGATGGGGCCAATTTTAACCTTAAAGGCCAGACTGTAAGTTTAGGTCAATATGTTTTTGCGTTTATTTGTAAAAATATCGAAATTTTGGCCAAAATTTTGAAAAGTTTGCACTTTTCAAACTTTGAATTTTTATATCCTAAAAGAGATTAATTAAACAAATTTAAGCAACCTTATCATTTCTATAAAAAAAAATCTCATTCTTTGACTGGGAAAAGGAGGCTATTTCGTACCTGGGAATACTTCTTGCAAGAGATTTTAAAACCACAATTGAGTGTGTCATTTGAATCACATCACAAACACAGTGCACGCAGACTTAAAACACTACTCAGAAAAAGTTTTTTCTTTGGTAGGTAAGATAATTACTCTGAAGATGTTTACATTACTAAAAATATTATATATATTCAGAGCTATTCCCCTTTTAATTCCCCAAAAATTCAACAATAAGCAACAATCACTACTAACAAATATATCTGGAATCAAAAGAGAGCTAGAAAGTCCAATAAAATGCTATTTTAGAACAAACTACATGGAGGTCTTTGATTACCAAACCTAACTAATTATTATTATACTTAATTAAGCAATCTAAAAACTTGATGAATAAAAATTCCTCTCAGACTTGGACTGATCTGGAAGCTTTTTCCAATGACAATATGCCTCCAGTCTCTCTACTTTTATTACTAATCCCTCTCTCACTCTTAGGGTCCCGTCACACTAAACGATGCACCAGTGATCCCGACAACGATACGACCTTGTCAGGATCGCTGGTGCCTCGCTATATGATCGCTGGTGAGCTGTCAAACAGGAAGACTCACCAGCGATCAGGACCAGCGAGGACGCTAGTATCCAAGTTAAATATTGGGTAACTAAGCGCGCACTTCACTTAATTACCCGCTGTGTACCTTGGATACCAGCTCCCAGCATGCAGGTATCCAAGGTACACAGCGGGTAACTAAGCTACGCGAGCGCTTAGTTACCTTGGATACCAGCTCCCAGCGTCTGCTTACAGCGCTGGGAGCCTTCTGATCGTTGGTCTCCCGCTGCCACACGCAATGCGTGCTGGCCAGCGGGAGACCAATGATCAAAAAATGGTCCAGGACATTAGAGCACGATCAGTGATACCTGGCGGGGGGGCGGTTGCTGATGCATGTCACACACAACGAGATTGCTGGCGAGATCGCTGTTGCGTCACAAAACCAGCGATCTCGCTAGCGATCTCGCTGTGTGTGACGGGGCCTTTACACTTCCCCAACACCATACTATATCAGCAGTTATTCATGCATGGGAAAACTAGCTAGCATTTCAAGTAGAAAAATATCAAAATTCAATGCAATCAAAAACATCTCAATTTATTTTATCAAACTTATATCTTGGCAAAAAAAATTCCCAACACTTGGAAATCTTTGGGCTTAAAGAAAATCAGGGATTTCCATGATGGAATCAAATTTACTCTCTTCCAAAACCTAAAAATGTGTAATTAGCTAACTTATTCCAATATTAGAATTCTCAATAGTATAAGGAAAACAATATCCTCTTAAAAAAAATAGTATCTGCACGGATTAGATTACTTCTTTACAATTCCATCAATAACTTGTTATGGAGGACCAAAAATATATTTGATTTCGTTAACCAATATACCTCTTTTGGAAAAACTCCCTTCATGTTAAAATGGGAAAGCGTTTTGAAGAAATCCACTTACCCATCCTCCTTACATGAGGCTTTTTGAAAAAACTTGTCTACTGTAGATGGTATCTTTCTCCAAATTATCTAGCAAAGGCTTTCCCAAACCAATCTCCTCTTTGTTGTAGGGAATGCAGGCTCAAGGTAGTTTTATAACATGTTATATGGGAATGTCCCAAACTACAAAATTTTTGGAAAGAAATTTAATTACATAATCAAATAACAAGAGAGAACATTACCTCACTTCCCCAAATGGTTTCACTTTAGATTTGGATGTTCTGCCCTCTGATATAGGGCAGTCTGTTGTGTTATGTGCTCTGAATAAAGCAATATGTTTGTATTATATGCATCTAGTGGTGGCTGAATTTATAGCAACGTCTTAAATAGCATTTAAAGCCTGTGCTTTTAACAGAAGCAATGCACTTTGGGATTGAAGCAATGCATTGTGGTAATGAAGCAGTGTATTCTGGGATGAGGGAGATGCCATTTTCCTTTTGTGTATCTCATAGGATGCACGTGTGATTTTTGTCCTCCTGTTAATCTTTGTTTTCCTTTGTCTTCTCTACTTGACTCCATATCTGGGTAAAGCATATCTGGTAAGGATCAGTGTTTTCTTGCAATGCAGTGATTTACAGAGGTTTATTTACTGTCTAGCAGCCAGGAGATGTCATTAACTGTTTAGCTACCAGTTCCCAGTGAATGTAATCAGAGATTCATGTATTCTTATGTAATGTTTGCCTCACCGTACACTTTCTATAAATGTGTTAGCTGTGTGATCATCTGCCCAATACTTACCCATGTTGTTTGTATTCCTTGTAGTTTTACCGTGCATGTTCTATACTGTTCACCAATAAACAAATTAGACTACAGAGAACAGTCTGCTTATTTGGAACACAGAACAGTGGTTTATGCTGTATGTTGAATTGCACACCGTGTCAACGTGTATGAAGGCAGAACATTGGATTTGGTAAATCCATCTTTGAAACCTATACTAATTCATGTTTTTCTGGTAGCTAAAAATGCCATAGCAGCAAATTAGGAAAAACAACATCCAGTGCAGATATGGTAGACAGGAGCAATGCCTTATCAAATAATTACTATCCAAAGCACTATAAGAGATGGGTACCCTGGATTAACATTTCCTCTAATTAGCTACGTTTTGTTTAAGACCTTGACAACTTTATGAAATTGTTACTGACTAATAGTGTTATATAACATTACAGTATATTTGGTTCATAATTTTTTCTTATTCTTCTTTATAGTTTTGTGATTTCACGTTAAACTTGCGTTCACAAAAATTTTACACTTCTAATTTATTATTATAACAACAACTATTAATAATATTATTACAATATAGTTATTATTCTCCTTTCCCTCCCTTTATTGCCTTCTTTTATCTTCTCAAGGTTTACCTAATAAACTATAATCCAATAAAGATAAACTTTCTTTCCTTCTCATACCCCTACCCTTTCCCCTTCCAGCAATTTTATAAAATTTGAATAAAATGATTGGAATATGAAGGTGAAAATAGTTTCAGAGGTGAAGGAGTTAAACTAGATAGTCATTTTGTACAAAATAATGAAGAACATTTCCCATATGTCTACATCTGATTCATTTTTCAAAATTCATTTTATTTTATTTAGGATGTTAAAAGGGTTAAAAGTTTAGCAGCAATTTTTCATTTTTTTAAAGAAACTTACAAAACCTGTTTCTTTAGGGACCTGTTCAAATTCATGGTGACTTTGAGGGGTCTATATATTGGTAACTCTCCAAAAGTCATACCATTTTAAAAACCGCACCCCTCAAATACTTCAGAACTATTGTCAGTAAAAAAAATTTATATCTTCATGTGACACACAGGAATTAATGCAGAGTGGAATAAAAAAAATTGTAAATTTTCCTCTAAAATGTTCATTAGCCCCAATTTTTTCACTTTTACAAGGAATAGAATGAGAAAATGGATCCCACAATTTGTTAACCAGTTTCTTCTGAACGTGCTGATACACCACATGTGGTCAGAGACCTCTGTTTGGACAAACGGAAGGGAAGGAGCATCATTTGATTTATTTTGGAACACAAATTTGGCCGAAATAGATTGTGGGGCCATGTCGCTTGTAGGGCCCTTAAGGTGCCCAAACAGTAGAAAATCCCCACAAGTGACTACAATCCTCAAGGATTTTATCCAGGAGTTTAACAAACATTTTGAACTCCCAGGTATTACATAGAATTTGATAAGGCGATACCCCATATTTAGTCAAAAAGTTCACGGCAGGGCTAGGACAGGAAGAAGCAACATTTGGTATTTTGAATGTTAATTTGTCTGGAATAGATTGCATTCACCATGTCTCATTTGTAGTGCCCTTGAGGTACCAAAATGTCAGAAACCCAAGCAAGTCTCCCCATTTTGGAAACAAAACCATATCAAGGAATGCATATAGGGATGTGTTGAGCTTTTTGAACCCAAAGGTGCATCACAGAATTATTTAAAATGTTGGTGTGAAAATTACTTTTTTTTCCACTAAAATGTTGCAAATTTGTAATTTTCACAATGGATAATAAGAGAAAAGGACCCCCCATAATTTGTTACTCAATTTCTCCTGAACAGGATGATACCCAATATGTACCGTATATACTCACGTATAAGCCGAGATTTTCAGCCCATTTTTTTTAAAGTCCCCCTCTCAGCTTATACGCGAGTCATATCGGGGGTCGGCGGGGGAGCGGGGGTGTTAGATCATACTTACCCCCCCTGGCACGTCTTTGCAGCCCCTCCGCTTCTCCCGATCTCAGGCTCCTTCCTTCAGCGGTCACGTGGTACCGCTCATTAAAGTCATGAATATGCGCATATTCATAACTTTAATGAGTGGTACCACGTGACCGCTGAAGGAAGGAGCCTGAGACTGGCAGAAGCGGGGCTGCAGAGACCGCGCCAGGATGGGATACTCACCTGTCCCCGGTCCATCGCTGCACGCTGCTCTGTCCTTTGCATCCTCTGGCTGTGATGTTCAGGTCTGAGGGCGCGGTGATGAAGTTAGTGCCCTTCACGCCCTCTGCTGCCTGACCATCACTGACAGAGGACCCGGAAGACAGAGCAGCAGCGATGGACCGGGGACAGGTGAATATCTGAGGTGCCGGGGCCCTGAGCCAGTGGTGACACCAGCACCTGGCCCCCATCGACGAGAGGTGAGTGTGTCATTTTTTTTATTTGCAGCAGCATATGGGGGCATAATCTATGGCGCAGCATATGGGGCATTTTATGGGTGCATATTCTATGGAGCATCTTATGGGGCATTTCATGGGGGCATAATCTATGCAGCATCTTATGGGGGCATAATCTATGGAGCAGCATATGGGGCATAATCTATGGAGCATTTTATGTAGCATCTTATCGTGCATAATCTATGGAGCATCTTATGGGGCATAATCTGTGGAGCATTTTATGGAGCATCTTATGGGGCATAATCTATGGAGCATCTTATGGGGCTATAACCTTTATGGAGCAGCATATGCGGCATATTGTATGGAGCATCTTATGGGGCCATTATTAACCTTTGTGCAGCATTATATGGGGTGTATTTTGTATGGAGCATCTTATGGGGCCATCATGAACTGTATGAAGCATAATATGGGGCTGGCTCCTGATTCAATATGGATATTCAAAAACATTAACCTACTGACATCTCAATTAATTTTACTTTTATTGTTATCTATTTTTATTTTTGAAATTTACCAGTAGCTGCTGCATTTTCCACCCTAGGCTTACATGCGAGTCAATAAGTTTTCCTCTTTTTTGTGGCAAAATTAGGGGGGTCGGCTTATACACGAGTATATACGGTAGTTAAAAACCGTTGTTTGGGCACATCGCAGAGCTCAGAAAGGCAAGAGTCTTCATTTTTGGAGCGTAAATTTGGAATATATTGTAAATGCCATGTTGCATTAAAATACTGTTTTAGCACTAAATTTATAATTAACAATAGAGTTAATAGGAGTAATGGGACCCATAATTTGGTATGCAATTTTTTATAAATGTTTTAGTACCCCATATGTGGTTGTACACTACTGTTTGACAACATGGCAGGGATAGGAAGGGAAAGAATCCTACTTGGATTTTAGAAGGCAAATTCCGTTTGACAAGATTGCAGGCACCATTAGCCAAACCTCTGAGGTGCCAGAGCAGCAGACGCCCACCCACAAGTGACCCCATATTGGAAACTTCATTGCTTAAGGATTTCATCTTGGGGAATGGTGAGTATTTTGAATTCACTGGTGCCTCACAGAATTTTAGAACATTGGGACATGGAAATATCACATCTTAGGCTAGTTTCACACTTGCTTTTTTTTGCAGCGCGTTTTTCCCGCAAAAAAACGCATTAAAAAAACGCATACAAATGCATACAAACGCTGCGTTTTTTTCCAGCATTTTAATGCGCATGCAGGAAAAAAACGCAGCGTTTTTGCGCGTTTGTATGCGTTTTTTGTGCGTTTGCGTTTTTTTACAGATTTTGGAAAAACCCCACAAAAAAGAAAAAACAACCATTCAACAACACACAAGACCAATGGGACTTCATTGTGGGTGTGGTATGTTAATATATATACACCCTGTCTACAGTATTCTTCACATTTGCTTGATTCTTCTCGTGACCATGGATCTGCGCTGGAAGAGTTTTCACTTCAACTTGGATTTGGACATCGCGATGGCTCAGGCGTATGCAGTTGCTTGCCATGAACAAAGGAAGAGAGAGAGGCAGCGAAGACGGCGGCGTATGTGGATACATCCGATTGTTGAACTCCGGGAGAGCCGTGGGGCATACCATACCCTCTACAGCGAGCTCCAGTCAAACCCGGAGAAATTTACAGATTATATCCGGATGTCCCACGAAAGTTTCATGGATTTGCTTGCTCGTGTCCAACAATCCATCCGGAGACAGGACACACAGCTCCGTCGTGCGATTCCTCCTGAGGAACGGCTACTGGTGACATTACGGTATGTTTTAAAAACAAAGGGGTGTGGTCTGATGTTTTTTTTTGTAAATTTAGTATTCAAAACCTTGGGTAATTAGTTTTCGTGAATGTACTAATATTTTTTTTATAGTTTTTAAAAATAATATACATAAATATTAATTTTACTTCTTTGTCTGTTCACAGATTCCTGGCGACTGGAGAAACCCTATCCTCACTACACTTCCAGTACCGTATTGGAATCTCTACCTTGTCTGGAATTGTTGCTGACACCTGCCGGGCTCTCTGGAATGTTCTTTGCCCAGAATTTATGCCCCTGCCCACCGCTGAAAAGTGGATGGAAATTGCTGACAAATTCTGGACAGTATGCAATTTTCCCAACTGTTTGGGAGCTGTTGATGGGAAACACATACGGATCATCAAACCCCAAAGAACGGGATCTGAGTACTATAATTACAAAAAGTACTTTTCAATAGTACTCATTGCAATTGCGGATGCCGGATGTATGTTTGTAGCAGTGGACATTGGAGCATTTGGCCGTGGTAATGACTCGCAGGCTTTTAAAAACTCAGACATGGGCCGGAGGTTGTATGGCAACCAATTTAATTTCCCTATGCCACGGCCTCTTCCTCACACCGAAGCTCCGCCACTGCCCTTTGTAATGGTTGGCGATGAGGCTTTTCAAATGTGCGGAAACTTACTGAAACCCTACTCCAGCCGGGACTTGGACCACACCAAAAAAATTTTTAATTACAGGCTGACCAGGGCCAGAAGAACTGTCGAGTGTGCTTTTGGGATTCTTGTTTCCAGATGGCGAATTCTGGGCACGGCCATTAATCTTAAACTTGAAACAGTCGATGAGGTGGTGAAGGCCTGTGTGGTTCTACATAACTTTGTGATGGCTAAAGAGCACCCGACCTTTGAACTGGACGATGATGCTCCTAACCCATTGCCTGAATTCACTCAGCACACTCTCAGGTCATCCGTTGAAGTTGGCCAAATGAGGGACAAATTTGCGGCCTACTTTATTTCTGATGTAGGACGGGTGCACTGGCAAGATGAAATGGTGTAATGTTGTTGTTTATGGTAATAAAAATCCTTATTTGATACCATTACTGAGTGCACTATATTTTTTAAACTCCGATTAATTAAAAAACTTCCCATGTATAACTGAATTTTGTTATGTTCACACACCTGGGCAGGTAAATACACATACGAGTTAAAATGCAGCATTGCTAGTCTGCGTGAAATATATTGGAATGAGCAAAGCTGCAGGCCATGAATCAGGAAACCATTTTTTTTCAAGATAAAATTGTGCAAATAGTTTAAAACAAAGTATGTGATTTTCTCAAAACACAACACTCAAAACCCAACCCCAATGAAAGTCCATGGGGAATACAAGTCAGCATTGAGTGGATGAATGTAATCTGCTCCATTAAAAGTTATTACACTAGGCCTTTGAATGACTATACTAGGCCGTGGTATTTCAAATATGAGTATACTAGGCCTTGGGGCTAGTAGTATAGTAATATGTGAAATACCACGGCCTAGTATAGTCATACCAAGGCCTACTGTAATAACTCGATTTTTAACAACTAGCATCTTGTTTCAACAAAAACAAACTGGTGAAACTAGAAAGAAACTTATTTTTTAGACAAGTTTCAACAGTTTGTTTTTCATGAAACCAGATTCTATTTGGTAAAACTAGAGTTATTACACTAGGCCTTGGAATGACTATACTAGGCCGTGGTATTTCAAATATGAGTATACTAGGCCTTGGGGCTAGTAGTATATGTGAAATACCACGGCCTAGTATAGTCATACCAAGGCCTACTGTAATAACTCGATTTTTAACAACTAGCATCTTGTTTCACCAAAAACAAACTGGTGAAACTAGAAAGAAACTTATTTTTTAGACAAGTTTCAACAGTTTGTTTTTCATGAAACCAGATTCTATTTTGTAAAACTAGAGTTATTACACTAGGCCTTGGAATGACTATACTAGGCCGTGGTATTTCAAATATGAGTATACTAGGCCTTGGGGCTAGTAGTATATGTGAAATACCACGGCCTAGTATAGTCATACCAAGGCCTACTGTAATAACTCGATTTTTAACAACTAGCATCTTGTTTCACCAAAAACAAACTGGTGAAACTAGAAAGAAACTTATTTTTTAGACAAGTTTCAACAGTTTGTTTTTCATGAAACCAGATTCTATTTTGTAAAACTAGAGTTATTACACTAGGCCTTTGAATGACTATACTAGTCCATGTTATTTCACATATGACTATACTAGCCCTTGGGTTGGTTTTTAACATGTATTTACCCATCAGTGTGTGTGAGCGGCGCAAACAACATTAATGAAACTTATTAATGGTGAACCACAAATGTAAATTTATTTTTTATCACAAAAAAAAAATTTAAAAATTATTTTTTACGGCGTTTGGGGGCAGATGGTTTCAATTTGGGGGTGTGCAGGGAATATGCAACACTTGCAGTTGAAGACGGTGTTTGAGGGGAAGGGGCAACAAAACTTGTGGGGGAAGGTAGTCCAGTTAAGGGAATTAAACTTGGAACACTTGTAGGAGAGGAAATCTGTTCAGTTACATTAGTTGTAATGGCATGTCGCCGTAGGCTTGTGTGCCTGGACCGACTTTGGCCCAATGCCCGCCTTGATTGATTTCGCCTTGAAGTAGGGGCAAATATGGAATGTAGGTCCCCCGTCTGCTGGTATGGCTGCTGCTGCTGAGGTGGCGGCTGCTGCTGCAGAGGTTGCGGCTGCTGCTGAGGTGGCGGCTGCTGCTGAGGTGGCGGCTGCTGCTGAGGTGGCAGCTGCTGCTGAGGTGGTTGCTGCTGCTGCTGAGGTGGCGGCTGCTGCTGAGGTGGTTGCTGCTGCTGCTGAGGTGGCGGCTGCTGCTGAGGTGGCTGCTGCTGCTGAGGTGGCGTCTGCTGAGTTGGCTGCTGCTGCTGAGGTGGCTGATGCTGCTCTTCTTGTTCAGTGCTCGTCCTTGCAGGAGGACTGGTGGCGGCAGTGATGGCCCAGGTTTGCAGAGTGGTGGTGGCAGGGCTACTACATGTTGTTGTAGCGGCAGGGCTGTTCCATGTTTGCCTAGTGGTGGCTGAGCTCCACGCATGCATGGGATTGGCGGTGGTGCTCCAGACAGGAGCAGCGCTTGCCATGGTGGTGTCGGTGAAGTGACCAGCTGCACTCAGACTTGTGGTGGTGTAACGGTGGGTGTCCAGCCTTTGAAGAGAGGTGTCCGTGCAGTGGTATGCAGCACAAGTCGGTAGTGAGGTGAAGCGAGTCAATGGTGGCACAGGTGGAAAGGACACCACTGACTGCTGACCGTACCGATTATGCTGCATAGCCTGCAAGAAAGCATTGTTGCAGGCCTGCAGCACATTCAGCTGTTGATCAGGACTAAGGTGTTCCGCCATGCCCTTTTCAATCTTACTAAAAAAATGGTGTGCTGGTCTGTTGAGGTCGGCCTCCAGACGGTCAAGGCGCTGTTCTACAGAATTGAAGCGGTGTTCAAAGTGGTTAAAACCACGTTCCATCAGTGCAAAACCGCTTTCAACTCTGTCGGACAGTGACTTGAGGCTGGAATTAAATGTCTCGCTCAAATGCATAAACTCGGGCAAGACATTCCTGTCCAAGGCCCTCTGCCGCTGGCGGGTAGTGCCCGCATAACCAGTGGCAGAGACCTGGGACAGGGGAACACCTGATGGCCCAGCTTCCTGGTCACCAGCTGTGTGTGTGTGGGACCTGCAAGGTGCTTCCTGGCTGTCGGATGGCTGGGACGGGTCAGAGGACGTCCGACGAAGGACCGCTCCAGGGCCAGGTTGCAGGGTGCTGCTCCAGGTGCTGTGGAAGAAAGGAAAATCATTACTACCATGCCTTTACAAGAAGCATCAGCTGTGGATTAGAAAAACACAGATTAATAAAAATAAAAACCCAAAATGTATAATACTTACGATCTTGTGGCAAGGACCGGTCTTAGGAACTGCAACGCGTGATAGTGACGGTATCTAGTTCTGGTCCTTGACGCAGATCCACTGCGAACCTGGCCCTCAGCACGAACATCACTGTTGAAGCGGTCCTTGATCGAACGCCAACGTGTTCGGACTTTGTCCACTGTTGATAAAAAAAAACAGTGCCGTCAAGTACAACAGTCACTGCTTCACAATTTAGCAATACAATACTCAAAGCAGTCACTGTACACCCCGATGACACTGTTGGGTTTCCTGCTAGAATACACCTAGCACGAAACCCAACAGTGCCGTCAAGGACAACAGTCACTGCGGCACAATGTAGCAATACAATACTCAAAGCAGTCACTGTAGACCACGATGACACTGTTGGGTTTCCTGCTAGAATACGCCTAGCACGAAACCCAACAGTGCCGTCAAGGACAACAGTCACTGCGGCACAATGTAGCAATACAATACTCAAAGCAGTCACTGTAGACCACGATGACACTGTTGGGTTTCCTGCTAGAATACGCCTAGCACGAAACCCAACAGTGCCGTCAAGGACAACAGTCACTGCGGCACAATGTAGCAATACAATACTCAAAGCAGTCACTGTAGACCCCGATGACACTGTTGGGTTTCCTGCTAGAATACGCCTAGCACGAAACCCAACAGTGCCGTCAAGGACAACAGTCACTGCGGCACAATGTAGCAATACAATACTCAAAGCAGTCACTGTAGACCACGATGACACTGTTGGGTTTCCTGCTAGAATACGCCTAGCACGAAACCCAACAGTGCCGTCAAGGACAACAGTCACTGCGGCACAATGTAGCAATACAATACTCAAAGCAGTCACTGTAGACCCCGATGACACTGTTGGGTTTCCTGCTAGAATACGCCTAGCACGAAACCCAACAGTGCCGTCAAGGACAACAGTCACTGCGGCACAATGTAGCAATACAATACTCAAAGCAGTCACTGTAGACCACGATGACACTGTTGGGTTTCCTGCTAGAATACGCCTAGCACGAAACCCAACAGTGCCGTCAAGGACAACAGTCACTGCGGCACAATGTAGCAATACAATACTCAAAGCAGTCACTGTAGACCACGATGACACTGTTGGGTTTCCTGCTAGAATACGCCTAGCACGAAACCCAACAGTGCCGTCAAGGACAACAGTCACTGCGGCACAATACAGAGCAGGGAAATACTCACTAAACGCCTTTTTGGCGGATGCTGTGGCGCTGTCCCAGCCATCCATCAACGCTGCGGCCACCTCATTCCATAGCCGCCGTGTCACCACATTGTCCTTGTACAGCCGGTCACGGCTGTCCCACAACGGCGAACGCTCCTGGACCAGGCTGATGAGCTGCTCATTATCCAGGTAGACGTCTTCATCCCGTTGTGGAACCTAGACAAAACACATTCATTAGAATAATCAAATTTAAATTGACTAAAAAGTTACAAAAAAAGAAAAAAAAAAAAGAGTAAAAATAGAAGATAAAAAAAAAAAAAAACATTACAAATCATTTGATACTTACATTACGTATCACCACCGGGACTTGGCTTCGCTGCTCCTGCTGTTCGCCCTCACTATTCCCGTCCGCAGATGATGATGACGATGTCTGAAAGTTGAAAAAAACGTAAGAGATTTGGAGAAGCAGCAGATATACTTACCAGATGCACGAAAATAATCACCTCACGGTCTGCTTGCGCCAATTCCTGCCGCGATGGGGAATACTCCGATTCTGAAGACATACTGCATGTAAAAATAATAAAAATCATTAGTACATACATAATTTAAAAGGACAGGCATATAATGTAATATACTCACATTCTTCGCTGATATAATGTGTTCTTGGTTGAATGTCTGCTCTTCAATCTGTCTAGTGTAGTAGTGGCAGAGTTTTGGCAGGCACCTCCTTTATATAGCCTTTTTTTTTGGACTTTAGAAGATTCTAACTAGGATAAAAAGTGGACACCACCCAAAAAACGCTGCGCTAAAAAAGCGCATACCTGCGCATGCCAGTGCGCACGTATGCGCATCCATAGGCTATAATGGCCATTTTTAGCGCAAAACGTGCGCATACGTGCGCATGCGATTTTTTCAAGGGCCAAAAAATGCAACATGCAGCGTCTGGAAAATACCATCGCACACCCCAAAAAAACGCAGCGCATGAAAATCGCATACATGCGCTTACAAGTGCGCAGGTATGCGCACCCATGTTAAATATAGGGGAAAAATCGCATGCGCACGTATGCGTTTTTTTCCAGCGCTAAAAAACGCAAATGTGAAACCAGCCTTAGTGGTAAAAATGTAATTTGTTTTATTTGCTACAAATTTTTTAGTTCCAGAAGTGTAAATAGGTGAAACTAGACCCCACAATTTATTGCGCAATTTCTACAGAATGTTTTGCTGCCCCATATGTTGTCAGAAACTACTGTTAGGCCACACGTCAGGTTGAGAAGAAAGGAGCACTATTTGGCTTTTGGACCACAGATTTTGCTAGAATAATTTACAGGCAACGTTTGCATAGCCCCTAGACTGCCAGAGTAGCAGAAAACCCAAAAAAGTGACCCCGTTGTAGCAATTGCTCTCAGTGAATTCATCTATGGCTGTAGTGACTATTTTATAACCTCCAGACCGTGCTTTTTTTCTGGAGAATTGCACGTATGCCAGTTTAGTATCCATACATTGCGCCCCCATATACTGTAGAACCCCATTATATTATTGTGCCCAGCTTGTACCTCTGGTGACAGGCACACTGTAAATTGTTAAGTGCGCTCTCCTGGCTGCAATAATGACAAACCTGTACACTTAATGCGATTTAGGCATAGTGGCACTGAGAAGGAGGGGGTCATTTGGATTTGGCCGTCCAGATTTTACTGGATTTTACTTTCGGGGGTGAAAGTCATGTCACTTTTCCAGGTTTTGTTCTACCAGGAACGTGGGAACCCCGTATATCTCAATTGACAGATGACAGACCTGAGTTGGGGCTGGTTTTGTACGAGATAAGTTAGTTTCTATTGGTATTATTTTGGGGTACATAACATTTTTGATCGCTTTCAGTATAAGGCTTGGATCACACTCTTGTGTTCAACACTGAGCACTTATGTCAGGATTTTCGTGTAAATCTTACAAAAACATGATTCAAGCAACACTCCAGATGGAACCACTCACTACAATGAGGCAGATGGAGACAATTTGAAGTCCGTTCAGCGTCTGCTCCGGTGGTATCCATCTTTTTAGATGCGCACAAATCTGTGGTCTATATAAGCCTATTCACACAAAATATAGCCAAAAAAGTAAGTAATAAAATATCAATCTTTATTAAGTAACAATGTAGACAAGAAGATTTTTAAAAGGCACAGTGCTCAAACACTAAACGCAGCACAAAACAGCAGACGGGGAGGAGGTAGAGATAATAAATATAGCATAAGTAAATAAGATAAATAGCAAATTTCCAACAGAACATAAGGGTAGTATAGGGCTGCAAAGTATGGAGACAGGTAAATATATTTTAATCCTTTAGTGACCGAGCCAATTTTGACCTTAATGACCAAGCCAAATTTTACAATTTTGACCATTGACGCTTTATGTGGTTATAACTCTGGAAAACTTCAACGGATCCCACTGATTCTGAGAATGATTGTTCGTGACATATTGTATTTCATTATAGTGGTAAAATTTGCTCTATAACACTTGCGTTTATTTGTGAAAAATTTGGCGAAAATGTTGACAATTTTGCAATTTTAAAACTTAATTTTTATGCCCTTAAACCAGAGAGTTACGTCACACAAAATAGTTAATAAATAGCATTTCCCACATGTCTACTTTACATTAGCACAATTTTGGAAACATAATTTTTTTGTTAGCAAGTTAGAAAGGTTAAATTTGACCAGTGATTTCTTATTTTTTCAACAAAATTTACAAAATCATTTTTTAGGGACCACCTCACATTTGAAATGTCTTTGAGGGGCCTATATGACAGAAAATACCCAAGTGACACCATTCTAAAAACTGCACCGCTCAAGGTGTTCAAAACTACATTCAAGAAGTTTATTAACCCTTCAGTTGCTTCACGGGAACTGAAGCAATGTGGAAGTAAAAAATGAACATTTAATTTTTTCACAAGAAATTTACTTTAGACCCAAACTTTTTATTTTCACAAGGGTAACAAAAAAATTGGACCACAAAATTTGTTGTGCAAGTTCTCCTTAGTACGTGGATACCCCATATGTGGGTGAAATCAACTGTTTGAGTGCACGGCAGGGCTTGGAAAAAAAGGAGCACCGTTTGACATTTTGAATGCAAAATTTACTGGAAGTGAAAGTGGATACCATGTCGCATTTGGAGAGCCCCCAATATGCCTAAACTGTGGAAACCTCTACACAAGTTACCTCATTTTGAAAACCCCTCAAAGATTTTATCCAGGGGTATAGTGAGCATTTTGAACCCACAGGTACAACACAGAATTTAATAATAATAATAATAATAATAATAATAATTTTATTTCTATAGCGCCAACATATTCCGCAGCACTTTACATTATAGAGTGGACTTCTACAGACAATAGACATTACAGCATACCATTAAACACATAGATCAAAAAAAGATACCAAGATACCAAGAGGAATGAGGGTCCTGCTCGCTAGCTTACAATCTATAAGGAAAAAGGGGTGACACGAAAGGTGGATGGTAACAATTGCTTTTATTTTTCGGACCAGCCATAGTGTAAGAATCGGGTGTTCCTGTGATGCTGCATGAAACAGTTAACATTAACAGTCTAAATATGTAACAGTACAGACACAGAGGGCTATTAAATGCATAAAGCATGTGAGAACATGATTCGAGGAACCTGGTTATGGTAAAAAATTTTGAATATGTCACACAGGGATATTGGGTAATGCGTTGAGGTGATAGGTCAGTCTGAACAAATGTGTTTTTAGGGCACGCTTAAAACTGTGGGGATTAATCATATTAACCTGGGTAGTGTATTCCAAAGAATTGGCGCAGCACGTGAAAAGTCTTGGAGACGGGAGTGGGAGGTTCTGATTATTGAGGATGTTAACCTCAGGTCATTAGCAGAACAGAGGGCATGGGTAGGGTGGTAGGCTGAGACAATGGAGGAGATGTAGGTGGTGCAGAGCCATGGAGTGCTTTGTGGGTGAGGGTAATACTTTTATACTGAATTATGGAGTGGATGGGCAACCATTGTAAGGACTGGCACAAGGTAGAGGCATCGGTATAACGATTGGTGAGAAATATGATCCTAGCTGCAGCATTCAGGACAGATTGGAGAGGGAAGAGTTTGGTAAGAGGGAGACCAATTAGTAGAGAGTTAAAATAGTCCAGACGAGAATGAATAAGAGAAATAGTAAGAGTTTTTGCAGAGTCAAAAGTAAGCAAGGGTCAAATTCTAGAAATGTTGAGGTGCAGATAACAAGAGTGAGCCAATGATTGGATGTGGGGGGTGAATGAAAGCTCAGAATCAAGTATGACCCCAAGACAGCGGGCATGTTGCTGGGGAGTAATGGTGGAACCACACATGGAAATGGCAATGTCAGGCATAGGTAGGTTAGTAGAGGGATGAAACACGAGTTCAGTTTTTGACAGGTTCAGTTTCAGATAGAGTGAGGACATGATATTAGAGACAGCGGTAAGACAATCACTGGTGTTTTCCAAAAAGGCAGGCGTGATATCAGGAGAAGAAGAGTATAAGTGGGTGTCATCAGCAAAGAGTTTGATAACATTAGGGTGTCATATTGAATATGTTGTCATTAGTGTTGAGCGCAAGTGCTCGCTACTCCAGTTTGCATCAGGTGCTCGGGTATTTATTGAATATTGTGGGTGCTCGAGTGATATGTTTCGCATCTGTTAGACACTCCCCAAAAAAAGTGACGATCCCCGATATTTTGTGCATACCCAAGTATGTAGCGAGCACTTGTGTTCAACACAAGCTGTCATATCGTCGTTTTTTTTTTAGCTTTTGAAAACCCCCCTACTCTAACTAACCCTAACACAACCCTAACCCTAATACAACCCTAACCCCAACTACAAAGAATGGGGAAAAAAATTTTCATCTAGCTAAGAGAATTACATAGGGGGATTTGATTTACTAATTCTTTTCTTTTGAGCACTGTGAATAGGGTCTATTACACTGTTAAAAAGGATCCAATAGGAAAAATTCACTATTGTTGCCACTTTTTTCCGAAAAATAATGGAGAGCTGGGGGACGGAGTACCATTAAAAAGCATAGCTGAGGAATAAGTACCCTTAACTGCCGACGATAAAACATATCCGGGGTCGCTAAGGGGTTAAAGAAGCAAATCCATATGCACACATGTATTCATCTCCTGCTGGAATGGTGGTAGGTCCCAACACACATGTCAGTGTTAGCTCCCCGACAAAGGCTAACCCCCAAAGTTGCTTACCCACATTTTTGGAAACATGCCAACAATTTTATCCAGACCATTTTTGAGGTTTAGTAAGAAAAACTTGGCACTCAACTTCTGAATAGATGCAGTTGTATTTAATGCAGCCAAATTAAACAACAAAATGTTTCGTCGGCCGACGAACGGTGGATACCGTGTCACTGCAGGCAGCATGCGTACAAGCCTTAGACGTCTGTAAGGACGCTGTGCAGCATTGCACTCGCATATATTGCTACTTACCAGCGACCACATTTAAATTGGTTTATATTCCCCTACCTGTTTCATTAAACAAGATCTTTTCCTATCTCTGAGCAGTCTGCTAACTGATGAAGGCCACATGAGGCCGAAACATTTTGTTGTTTAATTTGGCTGCATTAAATACAACTGCATCTATTCAGAAGTTGAATGCCAAGTTTTTCTTACTTTACACAAGGTGTGGGACCCTACTTGTGCACCTCTCCAAGTAGTGCATATGGTGTTCTCGTTTCATTTTTGGGGTTTAGTCTGAAATTATGGTATGTCCAATTTTACACACAAACCCGACGTAAGTGCTCAGCGGAGAGCGCAGGATAAATGTAACCCAAGCCTTATTCCAAGTTTTGGAAAGCAGGGTAACCCGATTGCAGGGGAGCGCAAAGTACAAGGTTTTCTTCTTTATTAAGTTCCACTAGGCGTTTCGACGGATAGCCTCCCTCTTCATCAGGTGAAGACCTGATCACAGCATTCAGCTGAAGCACCACTGCACCAGAAAGATCCTGTCTTCAGCACGGTTAGTATCCAAAAAGACCTGTATAACTAACAGTCAGCTGATGCACCAGGTGACCTTTTAAAGGGATGTGGAATGGTCACCACCTGCATCAGCAAACTCACCTAGCAATGCAATTACACCAGTGGCCATCGGGAGGAAAAACTGAAATTAACCCCTGATGGCCTGAAAGGAAAAAATGTTTTAATGTGAGAATTCAGATCTGACACAGATCCAAAGATGGATTGTGACAATACCACTGAACAAAAAGTATAATAAAATGGGATCAAAAAGATGAATGTACATTAAAAATGGTACCGCTGAAAACGTCATCTTGTCCCACAAAAAATCAAGCCATCGTACAGCTCCATCAGCAGAAAAACAAAAAGTTATAGCTCTCAGAATAAAGCGATGAATACAATTTTTTTTTTTCTATAAAATAGTTTTTATTGTGTTAAAACGCTAAAACATAAAAAAAGATATAACTTGGGTATCACTGTAATCGTACTGACCCAAAAAATAAAGCTGCCTTATCAAGTTTACCACACTCAGAACAGTATATAAAACAAAAAGCAATTCCTGAATTGCTGGTTTTTGTTCATTCTATCTCCCAAAAATCGGAATAGAAAGCGATCAAAAAATGTCATGTACCCGAAAATGGTACCAAAAAAAGCTCATCCTGCTAAAAAACAATCCCTCACATGACTCTGCTGGATGAAATATGGCAAAATTATAGCTCTCAAAATATGGTGATGCAAAAACTAGTTTTCGCAATAAAAAGCGTCTTTTAGTGTGTGACAGGAGCCAAACGTAAAAACACGATATAAATCTGGTATCGCTGTAATTGCACCGACCCGATAAAGTTGTTTAATCGCTTAAACATCACGAGGAATGGCGTAAAAAATAAATAAAACCAATTATTCATCTGCTGTTTATTTTTTCATTCTGCCTCCCAAAGATCGCAGTAAGGCTCGGCGGACATTTATCCTCTGTGCTAAGTGCTTACACCGGGGTCTCCGTGTAAATCTCTGAAATACATGATTCAGACACAACCTCTGGCGGAAGATTCCTTATGGTGTGCCTCCATCTAGGCACTGTGGACACCAAAGGACCTGTGATCCGACGCTGTCCGTCTTCTTAGAATTGCATAAAATTGCTGTCAGCCACAGTTTTGTACACTTCTGAAAAGAAGGACATTGCTGAACAGAGGCCAGACAGAGTCCAGAGTAATTCTGCTGTCTCATTATAGTGAATGGATCCATCGGGGGTTTCATCTGTCCCGTCACTCAGACTCAGAGATTTAGATGTAAACCCCCATGTAAGTGTTCAGCGTAGTAGTGCACTGGATAAATGTCATCATAAATGTTATGTAAAATGTTCCCAATAAAAGCTTCAACTCAATCCATAAAAAAGCAAGTCCCCACTCAGGTCTGTCATCTGTTAGCAAAATTATAGTGGGCTTCCACGTTACTAGTAGCACAAAGCCTCTGGAAAAGCGAAATGGCTCCTCGCCCAACAAAAAAAATTCAGCAAATTCTCCGCTCCCAAAACCAAAAGCCACCTCCTCCCTTCTGAGATCCAATGTGCCTAAACCACACTAATTGCCCACATGTTTGGCATTTCTGTAGTGATGACAGCCTGCCTAATTTATGGGTGCATGTCTCTAGAAGCATGAGTTGGGCATAAGGTACTGGTCACTACAACGGCAGTTTGCAATTTTCACTCATCAACACCCACTGCTGCTTGTTTCTGGAAAACACCCATGGAGTCAAAATCGGGACTACATCTGTAGATAAATTCCCAAAGGGGTATAATTTCCAAAATGGATCACTTGAAGGGGAATTTTGCTTTTCTAGCACTTAAGGGCTCTGTATATGGAGTCCGCAAATTATTCTAGGAAAATCTGTGCTCTGGGAGGAAAATAGCACTCCGTCCCTCCCTAGTCTCCGTATAGCTAAGCAGTACTGTACAGTCACCAATGGGGCATTTCTTCATTCAACAGAAATTGTGAGACAAATTGGGTGCCATTTTTACCATTTTCCCAGTATGGGGCTAGCACACAATTTTGATGGTAAAAATGTAAATGAATTATTCTTCTCTGCCCAATGGTATAAAATTCTGTGACACACCAGTGGTGTCAATATAATCACTACATCCCTACATTAATTCATTGAGAGGTTTAGTTTGTAAAATGAGGTCACTTATGGGGGATTCTGCTGTTCTGGCACCTCATTAGCTCTGCCAATGTGACATGGCACCCTCAAACCAGTGAGCAAAATTTGCAATGTGATATGGTGCTACTTCCCTTCTGATCTTTGCACTGTGCCTCAAAAGTAGTTTTTGACCACATATGAGGTTTCGGTGAACTCAGGAGAAATTGCAGAACAATTTTTGTGGTCCATTTTCTCCTGTTACCTTTGTGAAAATACAAAATTTGGAGCTAAGGCTGGTTTCACATTTGCGTTTTTTTGCGCTGGAAAAAAATGCATACGTGCGCATGCGTTTTTTCCCCTATATTTAACATGGGTGCGCATACCTGCGCGCTGGCATGCGCACGTATGCGATTTTCATGCGCTGCGTTTTTTTGGGGTGTGCGTTGGTATTTTCCAGACGCAGCATGTTGCATTTTTTGGCCCTGCAAAAAAGCGCATGCGCACATATGCGCACGTTTTGCGCTAAAAATGGCCATTATAGCCTATGGGTGCGCATATGTGCGCATTGGCATGCTTATGTATGCGTTTTTTTGCACAAGCGTTTTTTTTTTTTAACCATGGAATTTAGGGGTTTGGGTTAGAGTTAGGGTTAGTTAAAGGGGTTTAGGGTTAGGGTTAGGGTCAGGGTTAGGGTTGGGGTTAGGGTCAGGGTTAGGGTTAAGTATGGTTTGGTTAAGGGTTAGGGTCAGGGTTAGGGTTAGGGTCAGGGTTAGGGTTAAGTATGGTTTGGTTAAGGGTTAGGGTCAGGGTTAGGGTTAGGGTTAGTTAGGGTTTAGGGTTTGGGTTAGGGTTAAGTATGGTTTGGTTAAGGGTTAGGGTCAGGGTTAGGGTTAGTTAGGGTTTAGGGTTTGGGTTAGGGTTAAGTATGGTTTGGTTAAGGGTTAGGGTCAGGGTTAGGGTTAAGTATGGTTTGGTTAAGGGTTAGGGTCAGGGTTAGGGTCAGGGTTAGGGTTAAGTATGGTTTGGTTAAGGGTTAGGGTCAGGGTTAGGGTCAGGGTTAGGGTTAGGGTTAGTTAGGGTCAGGGTTAGGGTTAGTTAGGGTTTAGGGTTTGGGTTAGGGTTAAGTATGGTTTGGTTAAGGGTTAGGGTTAGGGTTAGTTAGGGTTAGGGTTAGGGTCAGGGTTAGGGTTAGTAAAGTCATGGTTTGGGTTAGTGTGAGGGGCCACCTAATGTTGGAAAAAAACGCAAACTCGGTAAAAACGCACTAAAAACGCATACAAACGCATAAAAACGCTGCGTTTTTTTCATGCATGCTCATAAAAATGCTTGAAAAAAACGCAGCAGTTGTATGCTTTTGTATGCGTTTTTTTAATGCGTTTTTTTGCGGGAAAAACGCGCTGCAAAAAAAAGCAAGTGTGAAACTAGCCTAAGAAAGATTTTTTTAATTTCGCTGCTTAAAGTTATAAACTTCTGTGAAGCACCTGGGGGTTCAAGGTGTTCAATAGACATCTAGATAACTTCCCAAAGGGGTCTAGTTTCCAAAATGGTGTCACTTATGGGGGGGTTTCCAATGTTTAGGCACATCAGAGTCTCTCGAAACGCGACAATGCACTCCCTAATTAGTCCAGTAAATTTTATATTCAAAAAGTCAAATGGCTCTCCTTCAGATATTGGGTATCTGCACACTCAGGAGAAATTGCACAAAATATATATGGAGCAAATTCTCATTTTACCCTTATGAAAATGCAAAATTTGGAGCTTAAAAAGATTTATCTGGGGAAATTGTGATTTTTTTTTATTTTCACTTCTTAACGTTATAAACTTCTGTGAAGCATCAGGGGGCTCAAGGTGTTCAACACACATCTAGATAAGTTCCCAAAAGGGTCTAGTTTCTAAAATGGTGTTACTTGTTGGGGGTTTCCACTGTTTAGGCACATCAGGGGCTCTCCAAATGCAACATGGCATCCTCTAATTATTCCAGTAAATTTCACATTCAAAAAGTCAAAGGGTGCTCCTTCCCTTCCAAGCCCTGCTGTATGCCTAAACAGTTCTTTTCCTCCACATATTGGATATTTGTGCACTTAGGACACATTGCACAACAAATTATACATTTTATATTACCCTTATGAAAATGCAAAATTAGGAGCTAAAGAAGATTTATCAGGGGAAAATGTGATTTTTTTTTTTATTTTCACGGCTCTACGTTATAAACTTCTGTGAAGCACCTGTTGGTTCAAGGTGATCAATACACATCTAGATAAGTTCCCTAAGGGGTCTAGTTTCCAAAATGTTGTCACTTGTTGGGGGTTTCTGTGACGAGGTCAGCTTACGCTGAGTCAATTTCTTTAGAGTGGACCCACTGGGTTGTGGCACCCACCCACCTAGGGCGAGCTGACCTTGTGAGGAACCACCCCCTATACAGGGAGTGTCAGGGGAAAGGGGGTGAGCCACCACGACTGCTGGAACCAGACGGCCAGCTCAAGTAGACACTAGGTACGAGTGTCTGACTACAAAGGACATGCAGGAGACAAGAGAAGACGTGAATTCAAGGCATCTTCATTAAGGCAAACTCAGGGTAACATCAGGTGCAAAACGTGATAACAGGCAAACACAGCAAGGTACGTGCGTGGCACGCCAAGGTCCATGGCATGGTACGTGCCAGAAGGTAAGCCCGGTTACCGGCAAGGACACGATGGCATCGGACTCCGGACAGCTGGCAAGGATCAGGGCATCAGGCTGTGGACACCAGCTCCGGATATCAGGCCGCAGTCTTCATGCTTACGATCTCTGGCAGTGATGGCAGGTTCCGGGTATCCAGCAGGCAAACCAGGGTACAGGCAAGGAGGCACGTCAGATCTCCAGACATGGTACGTGTTAGGGAACACGCCGAGGTCCAAGGCAAGATTCCAGGCAGGGTGCATGCTAGGGGCACACCAGGGTCCGGGGCAAGGTGCAAAATGCGTGTGTAGGGGACACGCCAGGTTCAAAGTGCAAAGTATGATGCGTGTGTAGGGGACAAGCCAGGGTTCAAAGTTCAACATACGAGACAGGGTGCGTGTGTAGAGACACGCCAGGGTTCAAAGTACAAGGCAAGGTCCTGCGCGTGCCGAGGGACACACCAGGGACAGGGTTCAAGGCAGAGTCCTGCGCGTGCAGAGGGGCATGCCAGGGTCAAGGTTCAAGGCAGAGTCCTGCGCGTGCAGAGGGGCACGCCAGGGTCAGGGTTCAAGGCAGAGTCCTGCGTGTGCTGAGGGGCACGCCAGGGTCAGGGTTAAAAGCAGAGTCCTGCGCAAGCAGAGGGGCACGCCAGGGTATAGGCTAGGACCTGTGCGTGCTAGAGGGCACGACAGGGTACATGGCAAGACCTGCGTGTACTTTTACAGAAGCACGGGGAGGTATGCCACGGGGCAGGCGAGGGCCTGCGCGTGCTAATAGAGGAGCACGCAAACACAGTGCAGAGACAGCGTGGGAGCAAGGAAGCACAGAGAGCATGGCTGGGGCACTGGCTAGCTGGTCGGGCTGCAGCACAGACAGCTGGGCAAGACTCCAGCGAACACGGCTGGGGCATAACAGGCGACACAGCTGTCACTGACCGACGAGCACGGCTGAGGCACAAGCAGGAGGCTAGGAAGGCCGGGCGCATGCAAAGAGCATACAAAGAAACAAGGCGAGAAACAAGGTAAGACAAGGTACAGGGCAAGGAGCAGAATGTAGGCAGAAACAGAGTCAGGTCAGAGTGAGAACAGAGCTAGCAGCGGAGCGTAGGCCGAAGCCCAGAGCCGGGTCAAGGCAGAGCCTTGAGACTAGCCTGGAAATGTGCAAGAGAGCACCATAGGTCAGAGAGCAGAGATGGTGCGTGTGCCAGGAGGCACAACAGAGCACCAAGTCAAAACAAGGAAGACCAAGCAGAAACAGCGAAGCGGAAGCAGTACAAGGAAAGCATAGCATAGACAAAACATGGCAAAGCAGGCAAAGACAGAGAACACAGGAAGGACTACAAGTCCAAGCATGACAGAGACAAAACGTGGCACAAAGGACAGCACAAGACAAGGCACGGGACAAGAGGCAGAGTACAAGCACAGAGCGTGTGCAGAGACGCACTACAGGGCAGAGTGCAGCAGCACAGAATACAGAGAGTGACCGAGCAGACCAAGCAGCCATGCAGGGAAGCAACACGATACTCAGGCCCAGACCATAGGAAGGAGCGGTCTGATATAGGGCATTAGCACCTGCACTTCCGGGTCATGACCAGGGGAGAACTTCTGGTTCAGATCCTCCAGGACCATAGAGAGCGTTGCTAGATCAGACTGGGCTGGACCATAGAGAAGGTCACATGATCAGGGGCTCCAGGAATACAGAGAGGATTGCAGAATCAGAGCAGAGACGGATGGTGACCTAGCAATGGTGTGCAGCCATGAGGTAAGGCGCGCGTGCACACTGCTCCAGGCATCTTGCAGCACAACAGTCATGAGGTGCGCGTGCACACTGCTTCCAGGGATCTTGCAGCATGAGATATAACGGGCATGAGATTTCAGTGCACGTGCACACTGCTCCAGGAGTCATGCGGCATACTAGACATGGCGGACATGACAGTTCAGTGGCGTGCACACTGCTCCAGGGATCTTGCAGCACAGCAGACATGAGGTGCACGTGCACACCGCTCCAGGGGTCATGCGGCAAATCAGACATGGCGGGCATGACAGTTTCCTCTGTTTAGGCACATCAGGGGCTCTCCAAACATGACATGGCATCCGCTAATTATGCCCGCAAATTTTACATTCAAAAGGTGAAATGGCGCTCCATCCCTTCCAAGCCCTGCCATGTGCCCAAACAGTACATTTCCTCCACATATGGGGTATCAGCATGCTCAGAATAAATTGCACAACAACTTGTGTGGTTCATTTTCTCCTGTTACCCTTGTTAAAGTAAAAAAAATTAGGTATAAAGGAGATTTTTTGTGAAAGAAAAGTAAATGTTTATTTTTTTTCTTCCACGTTACAAAAATTCCTGTGAAGCACCTGAAGGTTTAATAAACTTCTTGAATGTGGTTTTGAGTACCTTGAGAGGTGCAGTTTTTAGAATGGTGTCACTTTTTGGTATTTTCTGTCATATAGGCCCCTCAAAGTCACTTTAAATGTAAGGTGGTCCCTAAAAAAAATGGTTTTGTAAATTTTGTTGTAAAAATGAGAAGTCGCCGGTCAACTTTTAACCCTTTTAACTTCCTTAATTGATGTAAAAAGACATAAATCCATGAACTTTCACTCCTTATCTATGAACTGGTCCAATATTTATGGCCATACTGTCTATCACTCCCCCATAATAATAGTAATAATAGTTCTGCTTCACGTCACTTGTCTTATCTATTGCATTTTTTCTGTGCTGTGTTGTGCATAAATATGTGATTCTTCAGATTTTGTATTAGTCAATGCCTGATGAAGAGACCTGAATAGTATCGAAAGCTTGCAATTTGTTACCATCTCTTCAGTTAGCCATTAAAAGGTATCAACCACTGAGGACTGTCAATTCTGAATATTTTTATTTTTATATAGTTAATACAGTGCAAAGATATACATCTTTCCTGTATATAAAAATACACATATGCCTGTTTTTCTCAGTATCTGACATGAAATCAGAATAAACCTTTCCTGTTTTAGGTCAATTAGGATTACCATTATTATTAATATTTGCCAAATGGCAGAATAATGAGAGAGAGAATGTTTTAAGGCATTTTATTACTTATTACAAAGTCAAAACTTTACATACACTAAGATTAATATGTCTTCTGGTTTCAACTGTATATACAATGACTAGAGTTGAGCAAAACAGGTCGGCCAGATTCATAAGTCGCCGACTTATGACAAAGTCGGGTTTCGCCGACCGAAACCCGACCACAGCGAGAAGTCGGCCATGCAGTCGGCAAAACGAGCGCCAAAGTCGAATTTCCCCAGAATGCTGGAAACGTGACTTTTTTCAGCCACTGAGCAAGGACGTATACTGTGGGCAACGAGATGACATGTGCAGCGTCTGGGGAGAGAGAGAGAAAGAGAGAGATTTTGCGCACTTTAAAAAAGCGGTCCGGCATGTAGGTGTGTTTACTGTCCTCCACCCCCTGCCGACTTTGCTTCCCCATTGACTTGCATTGGGTTTCGTGTTTCAGTCGGACCTTCGATTTTTCATGAAACCCGACTCAACCCTAATAAAGGCAAAGTCGCTCATCTCTAACAATGACAGATCCAGAATCAAAATATAGTACGAAAATGAAATATAGTGCATGCTTGATATGTCCATTGCACGTAAAGATCATGTTCAGCATCAAGAAGCTATTGAGACATATGGTCTGTTGTGAGTCAGCATGTGTTACCATTATGGTAGATCTATTCACTCGGCTACTTAAAGAGGTAGTCACAGGGACACTTTCCAAAATTAGGTAAACAAGGCCCTTCCGGCATAATAGGAAAACAAAACATACAGTACAGTCTGTGTGGCTGTGGGGATCCACCCACTCAGGGTTCAGTTCTCTTTAACATGAGCACAGCTCTGGAGAATCTCATCACCATTAATTTCCTGGCACCACATAGCTCCCAACCCGACCTCTGAAGCATCTGCCTGGACTACTAACTAATTAATGAAGTCAGGTACGACTAAGATCTGTTTACAAAGGCTGCGCTTCAAATCTTGGAATGCCATCTCCGCTTTTGAAGACCACTTAGCCATTGACATCTGTGTGCCCTTAAGGAAGTCGATCAGGCTTGCGGCTATCATGGCGAAATTCGAAATAAACCAACGACAGTTTACCACAATTCCCATAAACACTCTAACTAGTTTCTTCTAGATCGGTTGTGGACCATTTTGGATCGACTTTACTTTGTTCACTTGTGGCTTTATTTTGCCCCTCCCGAGTATATAGTCTAAGTATTTGACCTCCTTCTTCCCCATGGTGCACTTTTTTGGGTTTATGATAAGCCCAGCCTTCCTCAGAGCATCCAGTACCACCTGGACCTTCTGCTGATGACTTCCCCAACCCAGACAGAAGAGCGCAATATCGTCCAGGTAAGCTGCAGCATACTTCTTGTGAGGGGCTGGGATCCAGTGGAAGTTGGCTGAGGCTCCCTGCAGCCCAAAAGGCATTCTGGTGTATTGGAAGAAAGCGCCGAGTATAGCGAAGGCCGTCTTCTCCTTGACACTTTGGGTCAGGAGAATTCACCAGTACCCTTTCATTAGGTAAGGGTTGTCACGCCGTTCCGACATACTCACCCGGCCTCCGCTCCCACGCCGTCTCTGCATATTCATCCGGCCATCGCTCCCACGCTGCAGCCCCTCGCCGCCCAACAGCCACGGCGGTCACCTCTGACAGGCGCGCGGCCGACGGCGTCTTTGCATGCAATGCGCATGCGCCATAGGCCGCAGCCGCGCCTCGCTTCTGCTTCTTGTGCTCCGGCTATGCCCTGACCCGGAAGCACCCCCTGACCAAAGGCAGACCAGACAGGGGCATATCAGGCCGCTTCCCCCTGAGGGAGGCGCCTGATCGTTGTGCTTCCTAGCACACTGGGCCTCGCTTCTTCATGTGCTCTCTGCAGTCTCACAGTCCCGTTCTCGTGTGTTCCCTACAGCAGCCTCGCAGTCCGGCTATCTGTGTTCCCTCCTGCTCCAGTCCTGCCGTCCTACTCCAGCCCTGCCTCTGGTGTTCCTGTTCCATCCTGCTCCAGTCCTGCCGTCCTACTCCAGTCATGCCTCCGGTGTTCCTGTTCCATCCTGCTCCAGTCCTTCCGTCCTACTCCAGTCCTGCCTCCGGTGTTCCAGTTCCATCCTGCTCCAGTCCTTCCATCCTCCTCTAATCCTGTCTCCTGTGTTCCTGCTCCAGCCATCCCTCCACGTTCCAGTCTACTGTCTTACTCTACTTCTGTCTCCTGTGTTCCAGCTCTGTTCTGTCATCTACACTTCAGTCCCACACTCCTACTCCAGTCTACCCTGAGCCGCCCCTCTCGGTACCGGCTACCGTGGTACTCGAACCCCTGGGCCTGCTCCTAACGGTCCCTGTATAGGGGTCGCTTCCACCTGGCAGCTCGCCCGGGGCCCTTCGGTGCCACGGCCCAGAGGGTCCACTCCTGGAGATTCCGGCTCCAGACCAGCCACGTTAACAAGGGTGCTGATGTACTGGCTGACCCTGGCCTCTCAGTCAGTTTGTCAACCCAGGGCATCGGATACGTATCGAACTTGGACACCTCATTCAGAATCCTATAATCATTACAAAAGGGCCATTCTCTATCTTACTTTGGTACAAGGACAATGAGGCTGGACCAGCCACTCTTTGACTGCTCAATGACATCTAGGCTCAACATTCTCCTCACCTTACTCACCTCTTGGCAGGCTTCGATAATTCGATATGGCTTTAGGTTTACCCGCACATGCGGTTCTGTCAGGATTTCGAGCTCGACGGCCTGCATACATCCTGGCATCTCTGAAAACAGGTCTCGGTTCCTCTGAAGCAGTTCTCAGCACTATTGTTTCTGGGCCGATAACAGTGTCTCTGCCACTGTGACATCCTCGACATTGACTTCAAGTTTGTCCCCCAGGCATGGAGCTTCAACCGCTTCCCTGACTCACCATGGCTTAAGCAGGATTGACATGGTACACCTGGTATGGTTCTCTTCTCCCTAGCTAGTGGCTAGTGGACCTTGTAGTTGACATCGCCCAGCTTTTCGAACACTTGGAAAAATCATCAGCTGCGCTTGGAGTCTGAGCTGACGCCATGCCATGAACAGCCTCTTTGAGCAATTTAATCTGCTGCTGTTGTTGGTGCTGGACTTGCTGTTGCTGCATCTGTTCCATAAGCAGCTTACTTGTCTCTTGTTGTGCCAGCAATTGCTGCTGTAGCTGGTGTTGCTGCTGGTCTTCCACCAGGCATTCAATCAGGTCCTCCATGCTATTTTATTATTATTATTTTTTTTATAGCACCATTGATTCTATGGTGCTGTGCATGAGAAGGGATAACATATAAATTACAGATATCGCTTACAGTAAGCAAACTAATAATGACTGACTGATACAGAGGGGAGAGGACCCTGCCTTTGCGGGCATACATTCTACAGGATGGTGGGGAAGGAGACAGTAGGTTGGGGGGTTGCAGCAGCTCCGGTGATGGTGAGGCAGTAGCTCCGGTAGTGGTGAGGAGGCAGCGGGGTCATTGCAGGCTGTATGCTTTCGTGAAAAGGTGGGTTTTCAGGTTCCGCTTGAAGGATCCGAATGTAGTTGATAGTTGGACATGTTGGGGCACAGAATTCTAGAGGATGTAGGGTATTTGGGAGAAGTCTTGGAGGCGATTAGGTGAGGAGCGAATAAGTGTGGAGGAGAGAAGGAGGTCTTGGGAGGACCGGAGATTACGTGAGGGAAGATATAGAGAGATTTGGCTTTGTAGGTCAGTATTAGTAATTTGAACTGGATACACTGAGGGAATGGGACCCAGTGAAGAGATTTGCAGAGGGGAGAAGTGGAGGAGTAGCGATCTGACGTTGCTTGCTGGCTTAGGCCGGGATCACATTTCATTTTGGCTGTCCGTTAGACGGACTGCGTTACACCACAGCATAACGTGGTGTAACGCAGTCCGTTAACGCTGCCATTGCCGTCCATTGTCGGGCGCATCGCCACGCATGCCGTAAAGTGGCACGCATTCGCGATGTGCTGTCATTCAGTGACGGAGCCTCGGATGCGGGCTGCAGCGTCTGAGGCTCCGTCACTGCTAGCGCAAATGGAGCATCTGCGCTAGCAGTATAGCATAGCGCATATCGCGTTATGCTATAGAGTTAATGCAGCCCGTCAATGCTATGCGTTGAACGGGCTGTGTTAACGCAATGTGAACCTGGCCTTATGGCCGCCTTCACCCAGGAATTGCAGTACCTCTGTAGCAGTCACATATGCTTCCTGGGGAAGTTGCCCGCACTTCTAGCACAAACTGTGGTAGATCGACTTACTCATATACTGTGACTCACTAAGCAGATCCAGAATCAAAATACAGTTCAAAAATAACAAAATATAGATGCTCTGAGACATATGGGCTGTTGTGAATCAGCGTGTAGTGTTACCATTGTGGTTACTTAAAGAGGTATTCACAGGAACACATTCCGCTTAAGTTTTCAACTGTTTTTTGAAACCCTGCTTCATAATCCAGTCCAAAAATAGGTAAACAAACACGGTCCTTTCAGACACAACAGGAAAAACAAAATAGCATACAGTAATGTCTGTATGGCTACGGGGATTCGCCCACTTGGAAACAAAACAAGGTTCAGTTCTCTTTAACAAAAGCACAGCTCTGGAGAATCTCATCTTCAGACACACGAAATGCTGAATGAGTCCAAAGGCTCTACATTTACCTTCTGGACCACACCCTGGGATGGAGATATGGTAAACAGTCTCCCACCCACTCTTCAGCTGTTCACAAAACCCAGTGACACATATCTCCCCTCTAGTATTTTACCAGGGACCTTCTCACATCATGCAGCCAAGAGATACTGTCTGCGCATCACAGGAGAAAGGATCAAAAAGAGCATGCTTGTAGTAATGGTATGAATGGTGCATGTGCATAGCTCTATAGAACAGAAGGTTTGGCAGCGATGGAATCTAGATACACTAAGAACAGTCATCAAGAGGTAGTTTTTTATTCTATCCTTCCATTAGACGGGCATGGCACCAGGAGATGGAACAGGATCCTTGATGCGAACAACTGGCTAAGACGATGGTGCAGACAACAAGGATTTGGATTCCTGGACCACGGTGTGAATTACCTGTACGACGGACTACTCGCCAGAGACGGACTACACCTCAAAAAACCTGGGAAGCACACATTCGCCTGAAGATTCGCTACACTCATCAGGAGGGCGTTAAACTAGAAGAAGAAGGGACGGGAAGAAAAATGTTAGACACGAACATGAAGCCAGAAAATATACTGTTAAAGGATATGAGGTGCGGCAAAGAAGACCCAAGACAACATGCTCGGAAGGGAGGTAAGAAAATTTCTAAAACAATCCACAGGGCGGAGATTGGAACAAAACAAAATCTTCTAAACGGCATACTCGCAAATGCCAGAAGCCTTACAAACAATATGGAAGAACTAGATCAGAAATATTTACAGGTAAGTATGACATAGTGGGAATAACCGAGACATGGTTAGATGAAAGCTATGACTGGGCAGTTAACTTACAGGGTTACAGTCTGTTTAGAAAGGATCATAAAAATTGGAGAAGAGGAGAGTTTGTCTTTATGTAAAGTCTTGTCTAAAGACCACTTTAAGGGAAGATATTAGTGAAGGGAATGAGGATGTCGTGGCCATATGGGTCAAAATACATGGAGGGAAAAATAGTAACAAAATTCTCATTTGGGTCTGTTACAAACTCCCAAATATAACAGAAATCATGGAAAGTCTACTACTAAGGCAGATAGATGAAGCTGCAACCCATAATGAGGTCCTTGTTATGGGGGACGCTAATTACCCGGATATTAACTGGGAAACAGAGACCTGCGAAACCCATAAAGGCAACAGGTTTCTGCTAATAACCAAGAATAAATATCTTTCACAATTGGTGCAGAATCCAACCAGAGGAGCAGCACTTTTAGACCTAATACTATCTAACAGACCTGACAGAATAACAAATCTGCAGGTTGTTGGGCATCTAGGAAATAGCGACCACAATATTGTACAGTTTCACTTGTCTTTTGTTAGGGGGACTTGTCAGGGAATTACAAAAACACTGAACTTTTGGAAGGCAAAGTTTGACCAGCTTAGAGATGCCCTTAATCTGGTTGACTGGGACAATGTCCTCAGAAATAAGAATACAGATAATAAATGGGAAATGTTTAAGAACATCCTAAATAGGCACTGTAAGCAATTTATACTTTGTGGGAATAAAAGGAGATATGCCTGTCGGAGGAGTATATCAAAATATCATCTAAGTAGATAACGACAAAACAACCAATGATATCCGAGAATACTACGTTGATGAAATTCTGAAATATGGCGGGGGCATTGGTAAGATCAAACAGCATGACTAAATTTTCAAACAGTCCCTCGGACGTGAGGAACGCAGTTTTCCATTCATCCCCCTCTCGGACCCTTATCAAATTATATGCCCCCCGAAGATCCAGTTTAGAAAACCACTTTGCCCCTGATAGTTGGTTACACAAATCGGGAATCAACAGAAGGGGGTACGTATTCCGTACAGTAATCTGATTAAGCTCCCGAAAATCGAGACAGGGACGTAACCCGCCATCTTTTTTCTTTACAAAAAAGAAACCTGCCGCCACAGGTGAGACAGAAGGACGTATGCGTCCCTTGCGCAGACTTTCAGCAATGTACTCCTTCATAGCCAAGCGCTCAGGGCCAGATAAATTAAACAGAAGGGCTTTAGGTAATTTAGCCCCGGGACCAGCTCGATAGCGCAGTCAAAGGGTCTGTGTGGCGGTAACGTCTCGGCCTCGCTTTCAGAGAATACATCTTCGAAGTCCTTCAGGCATTCCGGAATACCTTCCAGCTCGACAGATGATACAGACACAGATTTAACAGGTTCAACCAGCAGTGCGGATTTATCACATAACTTAAAATCATTAAACCCCCATTGAACAATCTCCCCCATTTTCCAGTTAATAACTGGGTTATGGCGTTGTAACCAGGGCATGCCCAACACCAACCCTGCAGGTAGATTGTCCAGAACAAAATAACTAAGGTTTTCCACATGAGTAGTGCCCACTCTGAGCAAAAACAAGTCAGACATAAAGAAAATTCCCTCCTTAGTGAGGGGACAGGAGTCAATGGCCACCACCTTGATCGGAACCTTGAGCCTAACTGTCCGTATCTTGCAGTGTGTGACCAATTGGGAGTCAATGAGATTAATCGATGATCCGCAGTCCACGAAGGCTGTAGAGGGAAAAGAACTACCGTCCACAAACAGTTCCACATGAAGTAACACTTTAGAAAATGAGGAAAAGGGTACCTGAGGGCCTGAGTAGTCTCCCCGTTGACTACCCAGACCTAGTCGTTTCCCGCCGACCGGGTCGAAGACGGGCAATCAGGACACTTCCTTTTCCAATGTCCCCTTTTACCGCAGTAAAAGCATCACTGCTTGTCCTTCCGGTGTTTCCTCTCCGTATCCTTCAGGGAGAGGGCGCCTACATCCGTGAGCACAGGGGCAGTCTCTTTTCCACTGGGGAACAATGGAGTCTCCATCTGCATCACCCCTCTGGCCCGCAGCCTGCGGTCCATCCGGAAGGCCTGGGTCATGGCGTCCTCGAGAGAGTTAGGTGGGGGATGTAACGCCAAGGCATCCTGCAGCCGCTCGGACAAGCCTCTGCGAAAGAGTCCTCGGAGTGCGGCGTCGTCCCAAGTGACCTCTGCGGCCCAGCGGCGGAATTCAGTACAAAACAACTCAGCCGAGTGTTTCCCCTGACAGACGCTCATCACAATGTCCTCTGCCAATTGCACTTGGTCAGGCTCATCATAAATGTGCCCGAGGGCCTCAAAGAATGCATTCACAGACAGTCTCTCAGGGGCAGTGGGAGGAAGGGAGAAAGCCCAAGCTTGTGGGGACCCTCTTAATAACGACATAATGACCCCTACCTTCTGGTTTTCATCCCCAGAGAAACGTGGTCTCAAACTAAAAAAAAGTTTGCACCCCTCCATGAAGACCCTGAACTCCTTTTTGTTCCCAGAAAAAAAGTCAGGCAGTTTAACAGGTGGTTCCGGGGACACCAGAACAACATCCCTCGCCCCAGCCCCCGGAGACCCAGCAGATAAAGCCCCTCGCACTGTCTTAGAAACCTGCTGCTGAGAACAAGCCAGAGCTTGCTGCTCCAGAGATAAACGCTGAAACATCTGAGTCAGACTTTTCATCTGGTCAGCCAGAGACTGTATGGGATCCATAACTCTCTGCACAAAAAAACCCCAAAAACTTAATGGTCAGTTATAATGGTCAGCAGGGACTCACTCGCACTGTAGGGGGGCCCGGGGTCAGGTACAAAAGGAAAGTACAGATACACAGGACCTGTGGACGCTGAAGTTTAGCAAGCAGTCACAGGACCTACGGTCCTGTGACTGCAAGGGGGCGGGGCTTAGCGTCCTGCTTTCAGAGATGGCAGGACACTATACAGAAATACTCAGAGTCAGGCAAAATGAAGGTCATACACAGAGATATCAGTAAAGTACCAGGGATGAGACAGAATGGATAGTCAGGGCCAAGCAGACGTCAAAACCAAACAGACATAGAAGGTACCAAGCAGAATCCAAAGCAATATCCAGAGAACAGACCGAGTCGTACACAGAGAATCAAGCAACCAGAACACAGCACAAACACACTCAAGGGTCACCACACAATGCCAAGGGCGTAAGTATAACTGACGGGGGATGGGAGCTTCCTGAGGCTATAAGAAGCTTTCCCAGAACCAATGAGAGGCCACCATAATAAGTCCCAGGTGTGCAGGTAAGAGTCTGCACTGAGATCAAAACATTAACCCCAGAAGTGCCGGTCACCCAGCACTGGTATCATGACATCCGGCACCCCCCTCCATCATATGCAGCCCCATTCACCCCCCTCCATCATGTACAGGCTCAGTGCCCGCACCCCTCTCCATCATGTACAACTGCCCCATTCACCCCCTCCATCATGTGCTGCCCCATCACCCACTGAATTCATTTAAAAAAAAAAGTTTCCCATACTTACCTCACAGCTGCTCCACAGCAGCGCCTCTCTGCATCCAGCGTCCAGGTACATGTTGGCATCTGCGCGATGACATCATTGTGCAGGTCCGACACCTGACCTGGAAGTAGAGAGGGAGCTGCGCAGCTGTTAAGGTGACGGCCGTGCACAGCTCCTGGCCCGATGCACTGTGACGCGGGCGGCTGTGTCTGCTGCCAGCCGACACAGTGCAGAGGGCACGGCCGCACACAGTACCGGATCGCGGCTCTGAATCTCCCCGGTTCGGGGAACCGGCTGCTTTTTTAACAAGTGGTTCCACCGAACCGGGGAGAACCGGCTGAATCCCACCCCTGCTTACAATCTCTATAATGAAACTTTGCCCCCAGGTCTTGGCGTTAGGTAGCGCAATAAAATGTGATATTTTACTGAATCTGTTCACCACTACTAAAATTACAGTATTACCCGCCGACATGGGTAGATCAGTGATAAAATCGACTGATAAATGAGTCCAAGGTCTACTGAGAATTGCCAATGATTGGAGAGACCCAGACAGGTGAGTATGAGAGATTTTAGAATGCACACAGACACTGCAGGTATCTACATACTTCCGAACATCCTGATGTACTTATGACCACCAAAATCCCAGAGTAAGAAGTCTTGTGGTGGCTTTATTACCAGGATGTCTGGCCTAGACTGAATCGTGATGTTCACTAAGAACTCTCAGACAGAGATTCACAGGTACAAACAGTTTCCTTAATGGACAGGCAGCAGGGGCGACCCCCTGAGCCTCAACAACCTCTTTCTCAAGATCATAGCATATAGAAGTAATAATCACCCCTTTTTGTAGTATAGGAACCGGTTCACAATTATCTCCACCCCCAGGAAAACAACAATGTTCTTGTTCCTTGGAGTATATGTAACAAAAAAGTTAAACGTGGTGAAGAAAAATGCTCATCTTGTTTTGATTATTATGATCCATGATTATCATAACCATAGGAACTGCCCCCTCCAAAAATGACGCTTCTTTTCAAAGGTCCACTTGATTGCCAAGAGTTTCCTGTTGCCAATGTCATAATTCCTCTCCGCAGATGACAGTTTTTTAGAAAAGTATGAATATGGATGCCATTTACAGGAGACGCACCCTGAGACAATACAGCCCCCATTTCAGATCCGTCAACTTCTACAATAAAAAGTAGAGTGACATCAGGCTGTATGAGAATTGGCGTAAGATGCAAAATACTCCTTCAAGGTATCGAATGCATCCCTGGCCGGACTGGACCATTTGTAAAAGTCTATCCCTTTCCTGGTCATATCTGTCACAAGGTTTGGCTACTACCAAAAAGTTTTTAATGAACTTGCGGTAGTAGTTGGCGAAACCCAAAAACCTTTGGAACGTCTTAAATTCCTCAGGATGATCCCAATCCAGTACCACCCGAATTTTTGTGAAAACCAGTGGACGATAAAACATATCCTAGAAAAGTGATCTCCTCAAGAAAGAACTTACATTTCTCTGGTTTGACAAATAATTTATTGTCTCTGAGTAGCTGTAAGACATGCCTGACATGTACCTTATGTGACTCAAGGTTAAGTGTATAAATTAATGTCATCAAGATAGATTACAACAAATCTACCTACCAGGTGACTAAAGATATTGTTTACAAAGTGCTGAAAGATGGTGGGAGCATTAGTCAACCCAAATAGCATCACAAGATTCTCATAGTGTCCGTCAGGCGTATTGAAAGCTGTTTTCCACTCATCCAGCTCCTTAATACGAATGAGATTATACACCCCCTGAGCTGCACTTTAGAAAACCATTTTGCTCCTACAATTTCATTAAAGAGTCCCAGGATGAGACTGAGTGGAAATGGATTCTGGGCTGTAATCTGATTGAGTTTGCGGAAATCTAGTCAGGGGCGTAAATCCCAGTCTTTCTTCTTTACTAAGAAAAACTCTGCAGCAATGGGGGATGAGGATAGTCTGATATGATCCTTTGCCAGACTTTACGTGATATAATCCTTTATGGCCTGCCTCTCTGGACCAAGGATATTATATAGTCTGCCCTTTATCAGGGATTATTACCACATGTTTACCTGTATGCATGTGTTAATTTCCTGATTGTTAAGCTCGCGCCCTGACTGGTTGGCGCGAGCGTGGGGTGTGTGGCCCCACTGTGCCACAAACCAGACTACCCTGGAAGGGGCATGACTAAGCAGCTATCTTGGTGTTCACTGGAGCCTCTGATGGTGAGGTGAGGCTTGTGCGGCAGGTAGCTGCCAGGTGCCACTCCTGGGTGGTGTAAAGCTGTGTCTGCAGATCCCACTGGGGGATGGAATGCTAGGACAGGAACGGGCTTGACTGGCAGACAGGCAGGCACGGCTGAGACACTGGCAGGCGGGCACGCCTGAGACACTGGCAGGCGGGCACGGCTGAGGCACTCTGGAAGAACAGGTACTGACCAGGTAGGGACAGGAATACAGGCAGATATGTGGAAACAGGTAGAGGCCTGTTCAGACTGGAGGGTTTTATGGGAACAGGTACAGACCGGTAGGATAGAGGTCCGCAGGATGCGGAACGGAAGCAGAGCAGAACGGCAAGGTTGCGGAGCAGGGCAGAACCAGAGGTATGTGGAGGAGGGTAGAACCACAGGTATGCAGAGCAGGGCAGAACCGCAAGGAGCGAAGCAAGGCTGAACCGTAGGTATGCGGAGCAGAGCAGAGCCACAAGGTGTGGAGCAAAAGGGCGAAGCAGAGCCGCAGGTTGCAGGGCAACAAGTGGAGCAGCGCCGCAAGGTGTGGGGCAAAGAGCGGAGCAGAGCCGCAGGGTGCAGAGCAAAGAGCGGAGCAGAGCCGCAGGGTGCGGAGCAAAAAGAGGAGAAGAGCCGCAGGGTGCAGAGAAGATCAGCAGGGTGCGGAGCAGAGCCGCAGGGTGCGGAGCAAAAAGCGGAGAAGAGCTGCAGGGTGCGGGGAAGATCTACAGAGTGCGAAGCAAAGAGCAGAGCCTCAGGGTGCAGAGCGAAGAGCAGAGCAGAGTCGCAGGGTGCAGAGCAAAGAGCGGAGCAGAGACGCAGGGTGTGGAGCAAGGTCGCAGGATGTAGAGCAGAGTGCAGACCAAAGTCACAGAATGCAGTGCAGAGTGCAGAGCAAAGTCACAGGATGCAAAGCAGAGTGCAGACCAAAGTCACAAAATGCAGAGCAGAGTGCAGAGCAAAGTCACAGGATGCAGAGCAGAGTGCAGAGCAAAGTCGCAGGATGCAGAGACCACAAGAAAACACACAGCAGGATAGGAAAGGCAACAGACAGGGATACAAATGGACACAGGTTAGGGCTGAATTCAGACAAGGTCAGGTCCAGGGACTGGATCTAGGATACAAGAATGGGACACAGTACAGACAAGGGCAGACCTGGGAACAGGTACTGGACAAGGACACAGGCCTGAGTATGCAGCCCTCAGGGAGGCGGAAAAATAGGACACAAAGCGCACAGTAACAGGTCTGGGAATGCAGCCCAAAGAAAAGGCAGAAACAAGACACCTCAGCGGCAAGATACTGACTGAGGGAAATAGTTGCTCAGCCCTCCTCCTATGGGCAGGGAAGCCTTAAGTACTTGAGGCCTCTTGACAATTGGCTGGGGGCACCTTAGGACAATCAAGAGGCAGGGATGCTCCTGGGAACAGAATACTGGTATAGTCGTTGGAGCCATGTAGGGAGAACGCCACCACTTCCCCTTCATTGGAGACGTCATCACACTTAGACTCGCTGACTATCAGGCCAGAGGAAGAAGACGAGACTGCTGACTGACTCTGATGCATCGGAACCAGATACCTCTTGCAACTTGTTTGTTTCAACCGAAGCACCTTGCTGGGTCTCCAGACCTGAACGGGTAAAGGAGTTCTTGGCTCTGAATGACCCATGGGCATACCAGACAGCATATGGAAGATGAACTTCTTTGTGTATAATTCTCCTACTTGGAGTTCAAATAGTGCTTGAAGGACAAGGCTGTTCTTAAATAGGGCTTGGCCATCACAAGACAATGCCCACACCGGATTCTGGAGCTGTAAGACAGAGATCACACACAGACTCCGTATGGCTGGTGGCTTAAACACACAAACACTCCCAGAATAAAGTCATAGATTTTAATGGAGAGGGAGTACTCTTGCCAAGGGCCGCCTCTGCTACTGGCCCAGGGTTTTGGAGTATATGCTTCACAGGGCAGAGACCGTCAGGATGTTCCTTCTCAGAACTAGACTCTGGCTGCAGCTTTGCCAGCCCATTTTTATTAGACCTCTTGGATCTCATACGGGAGGCTGTCTTAGCAGGCTGTGGAACAGGTGAGTCATGGACTGATGAGACGATTCACCCACAGGTCTCTTTTGTCTGGTCTGTTTCTGGAAGCTTGGGGGGGTACTTTTCACGAGACGCTGTACTAGACTTATCGAAGGCTTTGCAGAAAGCCACCAGGAAGGCCGGAAGACTCGAGGTAATAGGATCCCCTTCTTCCCAGAAGGGGTAAAGCTACTCCAAGGCATCTCCTGTTAGGTAGGACATTAGGAATCCTACCTTTACCCGATCAGAGGCGAAATACGGAGCATACCATATTGCAAGCACTGCTCCAGAAATACACGACACTTCTTGGGGTCCCCATCGTACTGTGGCTGATCCGCTGGGAGCGGTTCAACTTCTGGAGCGCAAGACATATACTACCGTTCAAAAGTTTAGGGTCACCCAGACAATTTTGTGTTTTCCATGAAAACTCATACTTTTATTAACCCCTTAAGCCCCAAGGGTGGTTTGCACGTTCATGACCGGGCCAATTTTTACAATTCTGACCACTGTCCCTTTATGAGGTTATAACTCTGAAACGCTTTCATGAATCCCTGTGATTCTGACATTATTTTCTCGTGACATATTGTACTTCATGATAGTGGTAAAATTTCATTCATATGACTTGCGTTTATTTGTGAAAAAAACGGAAATTTGGCGAAAGTTTTGAAAATTTCGCAATTTTCCAAATTTGAATTTTTATGCCCTTAAATCACAGAGATAGGGCACACAAAAAACTTAATAAATAACATTTCCCACATGTTTACTTTACATCAGCACAATTTTGGAACCAAAATTTTTTTTTGTTAGGAAGTTATAAGGGTTAAAAATTGACCAGCGATTTCTCATTTTTGCAACACCATTTTATTTTTACGGACCACATCACATTTGAAGCCACTTTGAGGGGTCTATATGATAGAAAATACCCAAAAGTGATACCATTCTAAAAACTGCACCCCTTAAGGTGCTGAAAACCACATTCAAGAAGTTTATTAACCCTTTAGGTGCATCACAGGAATTTTTTGAATATTTTTAAAAAAATGAACATTTAACTTTTTTTCACAAAAAAAATACTTCAGGTTCAATTTTCTTTATTTTACCAAGGGTAACAGGAGAAATTGGACGGCAAAAGTTATTGCGCAATTTGTCCTGAGTACGCTGATACCTGATATGTGGGGGGGGGACCACTGTTTCGGCGCATGGCAGACCTCAGAAGGGAAGGAGCGCCGTTTGACTTTTTCAATGCAAAATTGGCTGGAATTCAGATCGGACGCCATGTTGCGTTTGGAGCCCCTGATGTACCTAAACAGTGGAAACCCCCCACAAGTGACCCCATTTTGGAAACTAGACCCCCCCAAGAAAGTTATCTAGATGTGAGGTGAGAACTTTGAACCCCCAAGGGCGTCACAGAAGTTTATAACATACAGCCGTACAATTAAAAAATCATATTTTTTCCACAAAAATGATCTTTTCACCCTCAATTCTTATTTTTCCAAGGGTAACAGGACCCTAAAAGATATTGTGCAATTTGTCCTGAGTGCGCTGATACCCCACATGTGGGGGTAAACCACTATTTGGGCGCATGGCAGAGCTCGGAAGGGAAGCAGCGCCATTTGATGTTTTTGGCTGGAATTGAGATCGGACACCATGTCGCGTTTGGAAAGCCCCTGATGTACCAAAACAGTAGAAACCCCCCACAAATGACTCCATTTTGGAAACTAGACCCCTCAAGGAACTTATCTAGATGTGTGGTGTGCACTTTGAACCCCCCAGTGCTTCACAGAAGTTTATAACACCCGGGCGTGAAAATAAAAAATTCGTATTTTTTCAACAAACATGATCTTTTAGTCACCAATTTTTTTATTTTCCCAAGGGTATAAGGAGAAATTGGACCCCAAAAGTTGTTGTCCAATTTGTCCTGAGTACGCTGATACCTCATATGTGGGAGAAAACTACTGTATGGGCACACGTCGGGGCTCGGAAGGGAAGTAGTGATGTTTTGGAATGCAGACTTTGATGGAATTGTCTGCGGGTGTCATGTTGCTTTTGGAGAGCCCCTGTTGTACCTAAACAGTGGAAACCCCCCAAAAATGACCCCATTTTGGAAACTAGACCACCTAAGGAACTTATCTAGATGTGTGGTGAGCACTTTGAACCCCCCAGTGCTTCACAGAAGTTTATAACGACCGGGCGTGAAAATAAAAATATCGTATTTTTTCAACAAACATCATCTTTTAGTCGCCATTTTTTTATTTTCCCAAGGGTAACAGAAGAAATTGGACCCCAAAAGTTGTTGTCCAATTTGTCCTGAGTTTGCTGACACCCCATATGTGGGAGAAAACTACTGTATGGGCACATGTCGGGGCTCGGAAGGGAAGTAGTGACGTTTTGGAATGCAGACTTTGATGGAATGGTCTGCAGGTGTCATGTTGCCTTTGGAGAGCCCCTAATGTACCTAAACAGTGGAAACCCCCCACAAATGACCCCATTTTGGAAACTAGACCCCCTAAGGAACTTATCTAGATGAGCGGTGAGCACTTTGAACCCCCAAGGGCTTCACAGAAGTTTATAATGCCCAGGCATGAAAATAAAAAAATCGCATTTTTTCCACAAACATGATCAATTAGTCTCCAATTTTTCTAGTTTCCCAAGGGTAACAGGAGAAATTGGATCCCAAAAGTTGTTATCCAATTTGTCCTGAGTACGCTGATACCTCATATGTGGGAGAAAACTACTGTATGGGCACACGTCGGGGCTCGGAAGGGAAGTAGTGACATTTTGGAATGCAGACTTTGATGGATTGGTCTGCGGGTGTCATGTGCGTTTGGAGAGCCCCTGATGTACCTAAACTATTGAAACACCCCACAAGTAACCCCATTTTAGAAACTAGACCCCCCACGGAACTTATCTAGATGTGTGGTGTGCACTTTGAACCCCCAAGTGCTTCACAGAAGTTTATAACGCCTGGGCGTGAAAATAAAAAAATCATTTTTTTCCACAAAAATGATATTTTTGCCCCCAATTTTTTATTTTCCTGAGGGTAACAGGAGAAATTGGACCCCAAAAGTTGTTTTGCAATTTGTCCTGAGCATGCTGATACCCTATATGTGGGGGTAAAACGCTGTTTGGGCGCATGGCAGAGCTTGGAAGGGAAGGAGCACCATTTGACTTTTTCAACGCAGAATTGGCTGGAATTGAGATCAGACGCCATGTTGCATTTGGAGAGCCCCTGATGTGCACAAACAGTGGAAACCCCCCAATTATAACTCCAACCCTAACCCCAACACACTCTTAACCCTAATCTCAGCCCTAACCCTAGCCCTAACCCTAACTCTAGCCCTAATCCTAGCCCTAACCCTAGTCCTGACCCTAACCCTAGCCCTAACCCTAACCCAGTGAGGCAGTGAGGAAGTGAGGAAGTCAGCTCCCTACAGGCCCCCGAAGGTCCCCGTCGCCATCTTGGATCCGGGGGCCTGTAGGGAAAGAGCCCCCCGCAGCAGCGCTGCACATTGCGCTGCTGTGGGGGGCTCAGGGAAACATGAGGGAGCCCCCTCTCTGCCGATGCTTCCCTTTAACCCCCGGTACACCGCGATCGTGTTTGATCGCGGTGTACAAGGGGTTAACGTGTCGGGGGCGGTCCGTGACACATTGTGCTGGGTGTCAGCTGTGATTATCAGCTGACACCCGTCCGCGATCAGCGGCGCTCACCACGTGGACGCCGCTGATCGCTATGACGTACTATCCCGTCCCTGGGAATTAAGTCCCAGGGCACATGGACGGGAGAGTACGTCTTATGGCAGAAAGGGGTTAAGGACATCCATGAAGCAGGAATGACTTGTAAATTTGGCTATCATGAGCATCGAGTCAGATATACTGCGTGAATTTGACTTTAGTGACATCATTAGTGATTTTGCAGCACGAAAATCAAGGAAAGTGCCTGGATTGTAAAAAATGAATGATTTTACCTGAATTACTCTGTGTAAATGATTTTTGTAAATAAACTTGCATTCGTTTCATTTTTTGTTTTTGCATTACATATTGCAACACCTTGAAAAATGGGCCTCCCTCCACCTCTGCAGTCCGGCCCTGGGTGGGAAGTGAATTGGTCTGGAATAATTTACCTAAGACACTGGCAGTTCATTGAGTTTATAGGACTTTTTTTAACTTTCACAGTTTGGTCATCCATTGAGTTGCTCAGGCATTGTGCAAACTCACACTTTGGTCAGCCACAGGCATTGTTCAATCTCACACACTGGTTGGCCGATGTTTACTTCTTACACATCACAAATTTAATTAAACTGTACTAATCCAAACTGCCGTCTCAGATGACCAAGACAAGATGCTAAACCTGGAAAATTCACAAAAATAAATGTTTCAAATACTGCTGTACTTGCTTTTTTCATTACCCATTGCTTTCAATGGGTGAAAAATGCTGAAAGAAGTGACATGCTCTATGTCCAAATACCATGCAAAGCACAAAATATTCATGACAAAAAAAAATGTTTGTGCATGAGTTTTCTGAAATTACATATGCTTTGCTAGTAATGTAAGGCTGTGTGCCCACGATGCGATTTTTAAGCGTTTTTGCCGCGATTTTCGCTGCGAAAACGTTTAAAAAACTCATACAGAATGCACCCAATGCATTCCTATGGCATTCCGCACATGCTGTGCTAATGCTGCGCTTTTCTCCACGGCGGAATCGCATTGCGTAAAAAAAGCAGCATGATCATTCTTTTTGCGGAAACGCAAAGAATTGCCGCGATTCCGCACGCATAGGCGGCCTCAATAGTAAAAAGCTGGTCACACTTGTCAAACACTATGTTTGACGAGTGTGACCAACCTGTCAATCACTTTCCAAGCGATGCTTCAAATCGCTTGGAAAGTGCTTGAATATCGCACGCGAAAATCGCGGCAAAAGCGCAAACATAATCGCAGTAAAATCGCGCGGAAAAAAACGCGCGTTTTCTGGGAAGGAGTCCGGCTTTGAGTGTCCGGTTTAAAACGCTACGTGGGCACATAGCCTAAATCACAGTTGAAAATTAGCATAAAAACCGCATAGGAAAAAACAGCAAAAATGTCTGGTGTGAACTTAGCCTTATGCTAGCAACTAACATAGGGTTGCTAGAAATCAGTGTTTAATGACAAATACATCTCTGTAATTAGTTAATAGGAGTAAATGCTGCTGTCAGGATCCCTTTCAGAACGCTTGTTCACAATAATCTTTTAGCGTAAATGCATATTAATTGCTCTTGTGTAGCTGGTGTTATCTATGCAGTTATCGATTGTGGTGCCTCTGTTAGCAAAAAGAATATTCTTCTGTCACAGCTTTATGGCGTTGCATGAGTAACGTGAATACAAAGATCTATTATCGGATAAGACTGCTATTAATAAATACAGTATGTCAAATTTAGTTTTCAGCAAGTGCTATGTAGTCAGATGTCGCCACCTATTGGTGAAAGTTTGGATTGTATTTCTAACAGTCAACTATTTTCAAGCACATATTATATAGTCAGATATTGCCACCAAGTGGTAAAATCAAATGAGTCAAGAGTATGTCTTGCTATGTCTGATATACTACTTAACACATGATCTATTCTATGGAGAGGAGTTCCACCCTCCCCTTGCTGTCTGAGGGATTGATTAATGATAAAAGGCCTTTTTTCTACACTGCCATATTTAAATCAAAGTTTAATGTGCCTTAAGAATTCAGATATTTTCCTTTCTGGCATCACTATTTCCATTGGGAGCTGTGGTGGACTATACTTTTTTAGTGTTTTATGGATTGACTTTTAATCTTTTTTAAAGGGAACCTGTCAACTGTTTTGGCTGTTAATCTATAATGCTGTAGATAAGTCCCCATCTTCTTGCGCCGCCGCCCTCATGCTTGCTTCATGGCTCCCCAGCATTATGCCTGCGCAGGAGTACAATGCCAGGGAGCTATGAATCAAGCAGGAGGGCGTCGTCGCAAGAAGATGAGAGGCGCTGGACCCGGACCTGCGACACCCATTGGACGGGACCGCACCGGACCGCCCTCACCCCCCGAATGAGTATAATAAAACTTATTTTTCTTGTCTTTCAGGTCGGATCAGGGCTTATCTACAGCATTATAGAATGCTGTAGATAAGCCCTGAAACGCAGTGGCCGCATCTTATTGTGGTCAAAACAGCTGATAGGTTCGCTTTAAAAACATTATCATTAATCATTCACCCCCAGATTCTATATTAAATTCCGATAATGATTTTCCAGGTACACCACTGGAGAAGTTGTAGATCTGATTTGAACAAGGGATCAAAGGTAAGTAGGTAGACCTCTTTAAAAGAAACATCTAAGATTTTGTATAGGACATATTATCCCTTTCATGACCTTGGAAGTAGCCATATGTCCAGGTCAATAGGTACTTACTAACCTTGGATGTAAGGATTTGTCAGCGATCTCAGCATTTAGAAGGCGAGCAGAGGGAGGGGGACCACTCTGCTCTCTGATCGGGACGTCATCGTCATTAGAAGCTGGCAGGTGACGTCAGCATGTACGTCACCGGTGTATGACGTTACTGCCATGCATCTATGTGTCCGCACCTCAAATGGATGAGAAAGAGGATGCTGCAGGACCGCAGCCAAGTAAGGAGAAACTTTTTTTGTATGGGAGATCATATGGGTCCTGGGGGGCAGGATGAAACACATGGGGCAAGGATGGGACATCATATGGGGGCAGGATGGGAGGACATATCCTCATATGTCCTCATATGAGGACATATCCTCATATGGCCTGGGGGTAGGATGGAGACACATGAGGCCAAGATTAGAAATCATATGGGGGCAGGATGGAGACACATGGGGCCAGGATTAGAAATCATATGGGGGCAGGATGGAGACACATGGGGCCAGGATTAGAAATCATATAGGGGCAGGATGGAGACACATGGGGCCAGGATTAGAAATCATATGGGGGTAGGATGAGACATATAGGGCCAGGATGGGATATCATATGGGACCTAGGGGCAGGATGGAGACACATGGGGCCAAGATGGGAGAAGATATGGGGACAAGATGCAAACATATGGGGCAGGATGGGAAAACATATGGGGCCAAAAATGAGAACATGGTGGGTAGGAATGAGACACGAGAGTGCCAGAAATGAGACACAAGGGGGCCAGGAATGAGACACAAGGGGGTCAGAAATGAGACACATGGGGCCAGGAGTGAGACACATGGGGCTAGGAATGAGGAAAGTTAATACAGGATGGAGTCAGGATTGGGGACATTATTGCTGTAGGGGCTAATTAAGGGATATTATTACTGTTGTGATGTATTTTATTTTTGAGGATATTGTTTTTAGTGTGGGTGGGGGTCCTGTTATTGTGCAAGGCAGCACTATGTGGCTTTTTTCTTCATCTGACATAGTGCAGAAGTTGGGGAGAAATTGGGGAATGTGTTCTGGAAGCAGTGCTCTAGATAACTGTGTTATTTTCTGCAGAAATGAGCAATATCTGAAAGAAGTGATGTCAGTCTGTGCAGGATGAAGAAGAAAAGCGAAGTTGAGTATCTTCAACAAGAGACATGACTGGTGAGACAGTACCTGTACACTTACACTATACACTACATACAGAACTCCTTTGTATAATGTCACTGGTTAGTTGCTGTATTACCTGTACACTGACACTATATACTGTATACTATGTACAGAGCTCCTGTGTATAATACCACTTATGGTAATATGAGTGTTGCGGGTTTTTTTTAATTAATGATCAGTATTGTAGTATTCGGTCACGGTGTGGTGGTATCTGTCCTTGTTTGTGGTATTACTCGGTTACTAATGATGGTAATATGTGGTCTGGTCATGGTGTGATGGTATTTGTTTCTTGTATGTGGTATTATTCGGCCATTATATGTTAATATGTGGTCTGGCCATGGCGTGATGGCATTTGTCCCTTGTATGTGTTATTAATGGTCATTTTAAAAAATGTATGTGACTCATTCCCTTAAAGAAAAATAAATAAAAATATATCTAAAAAGAGTTTTGGATATTTTTAATAGGTTAGAGTAGAGTAAGGCCCAGCCAAAAGAGTCTACCTTGTAGTGGTGGCGGTTTAACACATCTTTTGGCCAAACAAAAGCTGCTGGCTATGTATGTGATATGGTTTTCAACTGGAACTGTTAATGTGTGATTGGTGAGGACGTGGTGCAGAAGTGGAGTTTTTCCAAGAGTGGGCGGTGGGACTGTGGAAGGTTCGAGGGATGGAAGCGGAGCTGGGGTGGAGTCTCAAAAATGTTGCCAGTATGGGGCCCTGAAATTCCTGGTGGCAGCCCTGATGACATCTTGGTCACCAGAGCTAGGAAGCTTGTTACACCATGCGTATCAAGCTTATCTGTCTGTGCATTATTATGCTTTATAAGTAGTGATGAGCTAATTTGTTCGTAAAACGTTCGCCAAACCTAAATTTGGCACAAATATGGCACATTCGGATTCGTGATCGGAAACACAAGCAAAATTTTATAAAAATTGGATAAAATCAGTAACATTCTGTAGAAAGTGCGGGAAAATATTTACGTTGTCACAAAAGTGTTTTCAGCACTTTACCAATGATAATGGTGGTGTATCACGAGCGTTTGGCACATGTTTGATGAGGGGAGGGGGTTTGCAGAGCTCAGAGGTGCGGCGTTCTTATAAACAGGCATTTTTTTTCCTAACTTTATGTGTGCACATTGCGGCTAGCCAATCAGGGCGCAGGAAACAACCACAACGTAAAGACACAATGGCTTATGTCATTCGCTGCTGAAATCACATGTCCCTCTCCATATAAATAGCGGACATCTTGTTTTAGCGCCATTTTGACACTGTAACAGCGCAGAGAGGCTGCTCCTGACGCTGGCACTTTTAACAGCAATATTTTAGCTAGTTAGCTAGGCGGTTGTATATCAGTCAGATAGTGTAGCTAACTACTGTCCAGTATGGCTGTTAAATTTACAGTACCTGCCAGCATTTTTTTCTTGGCCGCAGACAAAGCCAGCAGGGCACATGTCCTACAAGTGTGTTGTGCACTGCTTCTATTGTGCTCCATGCATGAGTATAGCATTCTAACTAATATTTTTTCACTAGCTAAATGTGAAACAGCCTGCTGTATGCCACCTTGTCATTTAGTGCAGTGGTGATATGAAACTGTCTGCAGACCTAAGGGTATGTGCACACGTTGCGGATTAGCCTGCAGATTTTTCGCATCTCTTGGCAGAAAACGCAGGGTAAAACGCATGATGTTTTCCAGCGGAATTGATGTGGATTACTTGCGTTTTTTCTGCAGATTCTAGTGTGTTTTTGCTATGCGGATTTTTTAAACTTTCTCACTCGGGGAAGGAGAGAGAATTTTTTCATGTGCCAAAATGGAAACCGCAGTAGTGGAGCCGAACAAAGAATTGACATGCTGCAGAAAATAAACTGCTGCGTTTCCGCACGGAATTTTCCACAGCATGTGTACAGAAGTTTTTGTTTTGCATTGGCTAAAATGGTACTGTACACCGCATGAGAATCTGCAGCGGATCCGCAGGGCCTAAATCGCTGCGAATCCACACGCAAATCCGCAACGTGTGCACATACCCTACGGCATATTAAAATAAAATTATAATATTTTCTGTTGCAGAATGTGATACAGTATATATAGTAGCGGTAGGTATTGCCAATTATTGATAAGTAGGAACTAGCGTATCGGAATGCTTCTGCAAGTTAAAACTAATATACTTTATTACATAAAATTAAAAAACAATTAAAGGTGCACATGCAAAAAAACAGACAAAAAATGACGTTGGTACTGCACACTTCTTATCAGTGTAGGCCCATACAATATCCAGGATCACAACCCTCAATAACCGTGTTTGAGAACCTGTACCCATGGCCAAGACTGACTAATAAAGAAAAGCTACTGAGACCATATTCCTTTAGTGAAATAGAATGACATGTAACAGTCCAACAGGCACAACAGCAAAGACCAATGACTGCGTGAAATGCTTTTCGAATAAACAATCATCATAATAAGCCTAAGGCTATGAGCCCATGTTGCGTGCTAAAAAGCACACTGAAAACCGGACTCCTTCCCAGAAATCACGCGTTTTTCCCCACGCGATTTCACCGCAATTTTACCGCGATTCTGTTCGCGATTTTGCCGCAATTTTCTCAAGCACTTTCCAAGCGATTTGAAGCATTGCTTGGAAAGTGATTGACAGGTTGGTCACACTCGTCAAACATAGTGTTTGACAAGTGTGACCAGCTTTTTACTATTGAGGCCGCCTATGCGGCATCAATAGTAAAAGATAGAATGTTAAAAATGATAAAAAAATTTAAAAAAGGGGTATATTTACCTTCCGACGTCCCGCGCTGCCATCCCAGGCGTCAGCGTTCCCAGCGATGCCTTGCGAGACCTGTGATGACGTTGGTCTCGCGTTACTATAGCGATCTTGCGAGACCACGTCATCACAGGACCTTGCCGCAAGGCATTACTGGGAACGCTTAGGCCGGGAATGCAGCGCGGGACGTCGGAAGGTAAATATACCCCGATTTTTTCTTTTTTTTTCTTTTTTTTACAGGGGTATGGTACCAAGGCCCTGGAGGACAGTCTCCTATCCTCCACACCGTGGGTACCAACCGCACATGAGATACTTAACTTCCTGCATGGTGGGCAAAGCCACATGCGGGAAATAAGCGATTCTCATGCATTCCTATGGGTGCGGAATCGCGGCAATTCTTTGCGATTCCGCACAAAAGAATGATCATGCTGCGATTTTTTCCGCGATGCGATTCCGCCGCGGAAAAAAGTGCAGCATTAGCACAGCATGTGCTGAATGCCATAGGAATGCATGGGGGGCGTTCTGTACACGATTTTTAAACGTTTTCGCAGCATTTTCGTCCCGAAAATCGCGGCAAAAACGCTTAAAAATCGCTACGTGGGCACATAGCCTTATGTAATAAATAATGCAGTTAGTGCCTATAAAAGCATATTCAGTATTTTCACAGACATGTGGTTTGTCTCCCACAGAGACTATCAAATGCTCTTTAATTTGTCCAGTGATCAGGCTGTAAACTTTTTGGGGGGATCCCTGCTCAGGCATCACAGCCCTCTGACCATCTGGTCATCAGCAGAACTTAGAGACGTAATCCTTAATATGGCAAAGCAATCTTACAGAGGAGAGTATCTTGGACAATATAATACATTACAGCACATAAAGCTGCCCATATTAAAACCTTTCTTTGCCCAAATTAACCCTCTCTTTATCTCTTTTGATTGCTATTCAAAACCATTGCGACAAATAGCAGACAAGGAACGGTCTCACGCATTACAATGATCAATCGTAGACTTCATTTTCCTTGTGGTCTCCCTTCCCTTGACGCGTTTTGTCACTACTCATCAGGGGAGTAATTGGGAAGAATACATGACCATGTCGCTTGAAGAAATAGCCTGCCGTATCCCACATTGTCATGTTGTGGCAGTAAGGCTACGTGCACACACTGCAGATTAGTCTGCGGATTCATATCTGCGGAACCGCAGGTAAAATGACCTGCGGTTTTTCCTGCGGTTTTGCCCTGCGGTTTGCCACCTGGACAATGGAATAGGTGGCAAACCGCAGCAGAATCCGCAGAAACAATTGACATGCTGCGGGAAAAAAAACGCAGCTTTTCCGCAGGTAAAAATCCGCAGCATGTGCACAGCAGAATGTTAATCCCATAGGATAACATGCTACTGTACACTGTCTGCAGAACTGCTGCAGTTCTGCTGCGGTCAAAACTGCAGCAGAACCGCAGCAAAAACCACAGCGTGTGCACATGGCCTAATAAGAATTTGTCTGCAGACCTAACGCGCATTAAAAAAAATTCTAATTTTCTCTGTTGCTGAATTTGTTACAGGCCACCGTATCCCACATTGTCATGTTGTGGCAGTGATATGAACCTGTCTGCAGACCTAATGCGCATTCAAAAAAAAAAATCTTTCTGTTGCTGAATGTGATACAGGCCGCCGTATCCCACGTTGTCATGTTTTGGTGGTGATATGAACCTGTGTGGAGACCTCAGGCACATTAAAATATGTATTTTTTTCTGTTGATAAACGTGATACAGCCTGCTATATCCAACCTTTTCATTTAGTGGTGTTGAAATTGTTCTGTGTGCAGAGCTGTTGCACATTAAAATTATTTTATTTTATTTTTTGACAGACGTGATACAGCAGACGAGATCTGAGTTTGAATTTGCTTTGAATCTATCTTCTAGATTATGTGCATCTTTGGCATCCAATTTCTCACGGGCGTCTTTTATACCCAGCTTGAGACGTGCATCTGTTGCACCTATCTTCTGACGAGCATCAAATGGTCTCTGGTAATTGGTGTTGGGTAAATGAGTAATTGTTGTAGGCTTCATCCTGGATCTCGTGCTTCCCATAGCCTCACTGTTGTTGATCCTGTTGTACGTTCCCATTCCCGCTGTCATTATGGCCCTTTTCCTGATCAGTTCATGTAACAACACGTCGGTCATATTTCTCCAGTAAACCTGCACCTTACCAGCAGCAACTGTAGGAAAGATAGCATTGCAACACTACGGACAATCTTGTACATTATACAGGCCTCATCCACACTTAAAAAAAATTATTTTATGTTACTAGCCAAATACAGAAGGGGAGATCTCAGTTTGAAATAGTTTTAAGCATCTAGTCAATGCTATACAGGCCAAAAAAATTCTTCTGTTACTAACCTAATACAGTAGGGGACATCTCACTTTGAAATTGATTGTAGCTTCTAGTCAGTGTTTTAGGCTGGTTTCAGATTAGCGCATTTTACATGCAGCGCACGGCGCCGCTAATCCCCGCCCCCTGCCCGCCCCGTCCGGTCATTTCCTCCTACTATCGCACATGGCTGCATGTGATCTTCGCACCCTATCTTTAGCATAGGGTGCGCAGACCGTGCGCTAGTAGGATTTTTGCGTGCACTGCGCACTTTTGAAGGTGCGCCGAGTGCAACAAAATGCAGCATGGTGCGTTTGGCGCACACCGGCACACCTTTAAAAGTGCGCAGTGCACACAAAAATCCTACTAGCGCACGGCCAGCGCACGGTCTGCGCACCCTATGCTAAAGATAGGGTGCGCAGATCGCATGCAGCCGTGTGCGATAGTAGGAGGAAATGACCGGACGGGGCGGGCAGGGGGCGGGGCTTAGCGGCGCCGTGTGCTGCATGTAAAATGCTCTAATCTGAAACCAGCCTTACAGGTCTTGTCGGCAGGCCCCCAAAAATTATTTTGTTACTAACGTCATTCAGTAGGGGACATGTCACATTGAAATTGTTCATGGCATCTACTCATTGTTATACAGGCCTTATCGACAGGTCCAAAAAAATTCTTCTGTTACTAACGTCATACAGTAGGGGACATCTCACTTTGAAATTGTTTGGAGCATCTAATCAATATTATAGGGGTCTCATTCACACCAAAAAAAAAAGTTCTGTTACTAATGTCATACAGTAGGGGACATCTCACTTTGAATTTTTTTGGAGCAGCTCTTGGTCATACAGGCCTCATCAACACTGAAACAATTCTTTCTGCTGTGTGTAACGTGATTAATCACTCCATATTTCACCTACTAATTTTGTGCTGCTGAAATTCAGCTGTGTGTAGTGGATGTGCAGAGTAAAAATCTATTTTTAGTTGCTAATAATGTGCTCCTAGAACAGTATCTGAGGAAAAAGCGAGGTCGTAGAGCAAGGGGGATTAGGCTTGGTGTTCGAGGTGTATGTGGGGTAGCTGTTAATGTTTCTGAAAGCACTAGTGTACCACTAACGTGGCGTCCTATTCAAAGACAACTGACAACTTCTGTTACTGGATGTTGTATTTTTTAGTGTGCTGCATTGTTCTTGCGTAATTACAGTCTCTGATATCTTTAGTGGGGCTTATGTGCCTGCTGTTGCAGCTGCTGGAGATGTTAACATTAATTTGTGGAAATGTGAACTGTCCTGCTTGGGTGTCCATCTGCTGGGTTGGGTGTAGTGGAAGACCTGTTGATCCCTATTATACTATTTCTACTAGATTCCACATTGAGTCTCCTTCATGTGTGTTGCCTGTACCAGTAGGCCTCCAATACCGGCTGTCCTCCACTGTCTTTGAGTCAACTACCCATGTTTACTATCCTTAAGTTTTTCTGACAATAGTAATCCACAAAACTGATATGTGTGCCACCTGAGTGTGGCTGAGCTTCATTTTCAATTTTTTTTTTGGGGGGGTTATCACTTATATAGTGACAATAATTCAGCATTCACCTTACAGACATGTACAGACATTAATGGCACTGTCATCATTGGGACTCACAATCTAAATTTACTATCTGTATGTTTTTGTAGTGTGGGCAGAAAAATAATTAGTGGGAGTAAACTCTCGCAAACATGAGAACATACAAACTCTTTGCAGATGCTGTCTTTGGTGGGGTTGTAACATCGCACTACAGCGCTGCAAAGCTGCTAATGTTTTTGCATTGACAACTGAACGTTTCTGTGGTTGGAAGGCTATCACTGCGAAACTATGTGCCTCATTGCTGTGTTGGGGAAAACCACTGTCAAGATTGTCTTCCAATATGTTTTGATACTGCATCATGGACACGTCCATTTCCAGGGGGGGGAAGCAACAGGCAACATTTACTTTTGTATTGTTGATAGAACATACTGGCAACTCAGTAGTCAGCACTATTTGGAATCATAACTAGTGTTGAGTGATACCACCCGATACTGAAAAATATCGTATCGGAATGGATGAGCCGATCTAAAAAAGTATCGGGTATCGCCGATTCCAATCCCGGAAGTCCCATTCAAGTCAATGGAACAGAAATATCGGAATTAAAAAAAAACCCTTTCTTTCCCTGCAGGTTAATTCTACATGAAGAAAAACAACTAATAATAATGTAGAATGTATTGGGGGAGGTGGAGGAGACATTAAAGCCATAGAGGTTTAGCCCAATCAAATGGAATAGCAGGATTTTTTTTTTTTTTAAAGACGTTCATAGTTACAAAGATATTGACTATGTTAAAGTCTTTAATTTTTTGTCAGATATGTATGTTTCACTACTTCCATGCTCTTCACCTTCTTTTTTACTTCTCCCACACTTTCTCCTTCATCATCCACAGCAGCAGCAGCATATTTTTCATCAACTTCTTCTTCTTCTTCTTTTTCTTCTTTTTCTTCTTTTTTTTCTTCTTTTTCTTCTTTTTTTCTTTTTCTTCTTTTTCTTTTTTTTTTTTACATTCTTCATATGCTTCTTATTCAACTATTATTCTTCTTCATATTCTACTTGTTCATCTTCTTCCTATTCTTCTTCATCATATTCTTATTTGTGTCAGGCATTCCTGTAGTTGTTATCTATAAAAGTTTGAAGATTACACCTTCCGTTCAGCCTGTCACAAAAGATTTACAACAGGATTTGTCCGCGTTCAGTTTGGCCTGCAGCAGCAGGCCTTTTCCAGGGGCACCACGAGGAGGAACGAACTCACCCCCATACACTGCTTAGTCTTCTTCTGCTATTAAATTTGATAATATCATTTGCTCAGATTTTTAGTCTTATGCTTAATGTTCTTCTGCTTTTGTTTTTTATGCTTCTTGGTCTTCTGTCTCTTGTTGTTCTGCATCTTGGTGGTTGTCTTCCTGTTCTTTGTCCTCTTGGTCATCTTCTTCAGGGTCATCTTTTAGGTATTCTTCTGCGTGGTCTTCAGGGTCGTCGTCTTCAGGGTCATTGTCATGGAGATCCAGAGTGAGAATCAAAAACCATTTCCACAAACTTGAACTTGGAAAAGTAGCAGAAGTTACAAGAAGGCTGAGGAACTGGCGAGAACCAGCTGACGGTACAGGAGCCCGGAGTGGCAGCAGAATGAACAAGAGCCAATGGCACAACCGTGGACCAGCTGACGGTGCTGGAACACGGTTACTAAGCAGGAGGTACCTGTGCTCCAAAGCACTACCAAGGACCAGCAGACGTTGCTGGAACTCGGCTACCAAGAAGGAGGCACCTAGGCCAAAGGCACTGCCGAGAACCAGCTGATGGTGCTGGAACCCGGATGGGTAGCAGAAGCTACAATACTCAATAGAACTACCGAGAACCAGCTGACGGTGCTGGAACCCAGAGGGGCAGCAGAAGGAACAAGAGCCAATGGGACAACCGCGGAACAGTTGACGGTGCTGGAACACGGTTACTAAGCAGGAGGTACCTGTGCTCCAAAGCACTACCAAGGACCAGCAGACGTTGCTGGAACTCGGATACCGACAAGGAGGCACCTAGGCCAAAGGCTCTACCGGGAACCAACTGATGTTGCTGGAACCTGGATGGGTAGCAGAAGGTACCCATGATTAACAAAGTTTTGCGTCCACGAGCAGGCCACAGTTACCGAAACCCACAGTCCTACAGGGGGTGCTTGTCCTATTGGCACTATGGAACCAGCCTTTTTTACCAGAACCCGCAGCCCACATTGGAAGCACCGAAACTGCAGGCACCATAGACTCGGCTAACCCTACCGCAACACGACAGGACAACATATCGGTGGCAAAGTGACGTTGACACTACCCGGAAACAGCAGGCGTGCTGTAACAAGGCTGGGCAGGAGGGAGTACCCGTGCCAAAGACACTGCCGAGAACCAGCTGACGGTGCTGGAACCCGGATGGGTAGCAGAAGCTACAATACTCAATGGAACTACCGAGAACCAGCTGACGATGCTGGAACCCGGAGGGGCAGCAGAAGGAACAAGAGCCAATGGCACAACCGTGGACCAGCTGACGGTGCTGGAACATTGTTTCTAAGCAGGAGTTACCTGTGCTAAAAAGCACTACCAAGAACCAGCAGACGTTGCTGGAACTCGGATACCAAGAAGGAGGCACCTAGGCCAAAGGCACTGCCGAGAACCAGCTGATGGTGCTGGAACCCGGATGGGTAGAAGAAGCTACAATACTCAATAGAACTACCGAGAACCAGCTGACGGTGCTGGAACCCGGAGGGGCAGCAGAAGGAACAAGAGCCAATGAGACAACCGTGGAACAGTTGACGGTGCTGGAACATGGTTACTAAGCAGGAGGTACCTGTGCTCCAAAGCACTACCAAGGACCAGCAGACGTTGCTGGAACTCAGATACTGACAAGGAGGCACCTAGGCCAAAGGCTCTGCCGGAAACCAGCTGACGTTGCTGGAACCCGGATGGGTAGCAGAAGGTACCCATGATTAACAAAGTTTCGCGTCCGCGAGCAGGCCACAGTTACCGAAACCCACAGTCCTACAGGGGGTGCTTGTCCTATTGGCACTATGGAACCAGCCTTTTTTACCAGAACCCGCAGCCCACATTGGAAGCACCGAAACTGCAGGCACCATAGACTCGGCTAACCCTACCGCAACACGACAGGACAACATATCGGTGGCAAAGTGACGTTGACACTACCCGGAAACAGCAGGCGTGCTGTAACAAGGCTGGGCAGGAGGGAGTACCCGTGCCAAAGACACTGCTGAGAACCAGCTGACGGTGCTGGAACCTGGATGGGTAGCAGAAGCTACAATACTCAATGGAACTACCGAGAACCAGCTGACGGTGCTGGAACCCGGAGGGGCAGCAGAAGGAACAAGAGCCAATGGCACAACCGTGGACCAGCTGACGGTGCTGGAACATGGTTTCTAAGCAGGAGTTACCTGTGCTAAAAAGCACTACCAAGAACCAGCAAACGTTGCTGGAACTCGGATATCGACAAGGAGGCAACAATGCCAAAGGCTCTGCCGGGAACCAGCAGATGGTGCTGGAACCCGGATGGGTAGCAGAAGGTACAAATGATCAACAACGTTGCAAGGCCGCGAGCAGGACGCAGTATCCAAAACCCACAGTCCAACAGGGGTTGCTTGTCCTATTGGCATTACAGAACCAGCCTTTATTAACAGAACCCGCAGCCCACATAGGAAGAACCAAAACTGCAGGCACCATAGACTCGGCAAACCCAACCACAACACGACAGGACAACGTATCGGTGGCAAAGTGACGCTGACACTACCCGGAAACAGCAGAGGGGCAGCAGAAGGAACAAGAGCCAATGGCACAACCGTGGACCAGCTGACGGTGCTGGAACACGGTTACTAAGCAGGAGGTACCTGTGCTAAAAAGCACTACCAAGGACTAGCAGACGTTGCTGGAACTCGGATACCAAGAAAGAGGCACCTAAAGGCTCTGCCGGGAACCAGCTGACGGTGCTGGAACCAGGCTGGGCAGGAGGGAGTACCCGTGCCAAAGACACTTCTGAGCTGCAACTGGCGATGTTGGAGCCCAGGGGTCAATCATGCAGCAGGCTGAGGCCTACTTGGAGCTAGTTTTATATTGGTTGTACACAACTACTGATTTTAACCGGGCTCCACTTGGGCCTCTGGCTCTACTGTCTCTAGTATTTCCCCTGGCCTCCAACCCCGCCAGTCGCTGCTCTGAAGTGGCGTGTGCACAATCCACACTTGTTCCTGTGTGGCTGGGGCTCAGTCACGTCAGTTGATCAACTGATGTGTGTCCGGCAAGGTCTCCTGCTCTGTCCACATTCCCACTACTAGTAATGGGAATGGGGACAGAGCGGCAGACATTGCCGGACACACATCAGTGGATCAACTGACGTGCCTGAGCCACAGTAACACAGGAACAAGTGTGGATTGTGCACACGCCACTTCAGAGCAGCGACTGGCGGGGTTGGAGGCGAGGGGAAATACTAGAGACAGTAGAGCCAGAGCCCTAAGTGGAGCATGGTGGAAAATCAGTAGTAGTGTGATTTTGGAGGCAGCAGGAGACTTTGCCATCCACACAGCAGGGGAACAGCAGGCATTACTGAACCCCACAGACACAGGAGCGAGTGTTTGAATCTGTGCGGACAGCACTTCCAAGCTGCAACTGGCTGTGTTGTAGCCCAGGATCAATGCTCCGAGCAGGCTGAGGCCTACTTGGAGCGAGGAGAAAATGCGTTGTAGTGTGAGTTTGGAGGCAGCAGGAGACTTTGCCATCCACACAGCAGGGGAACAGCTGGCATTACTGAACCCCACTAACACAGGAGCGAGTGTTTTAATCTGTGCGGAGAGCACTTCCAAGCTACAACTGGCTGTGTTGTAGCCCAGGATCAATGCTCCGAGCAGGCTGAGGCCTACTTGGAGCGAGGAGAAAATGCGTTGTAGTGTGAGTTTGGAGGCAGCAGGAGACTTTGCCATTCACACAGCAGGGGAACAGCTGGCATTACTGAACCCCACTAACACAGGAGCGAGTGTTTTAATCTGTGCGGACAGCACTTCCAAGCTACAACTGGCTGTGTTGTAGCCCAGGATCAATGCTCCGAGCAGGCTGAGGCCTACTTGGAGCGAGGAGAAAATATGATGTAGTGTGATTTTGGAGGCAGCAGGAGACTTTGCCATCCACACAGCGGGGGAACAGCAGGCGTTACTGAACCCCACAGACACAGGAGCAAGTGTTTGAATCTGTGCGGACAGCACTTCCAAGCTACAACTGGCTGTGTTGTAGCCCAGGATCAATGCTCCGAGCAGGCAGAGGCCTACTTGGAGCGAGGAGAAAATGCGTTGTAGTGTGAGTTTGGAGGCAGCAGGAGACTTTGCCATCCACACAGCAGGGGAACAGTTGGCGTTACTGAACCCCACAGACACCGGAGTGAGTGTTTCAATCTGTGCGGACGGCACTTCCAGGCTACAACTGGCTGTGTTGTAGCCCAGGATGAAGCATGCAGCAGGCGGCGGCCAACTTGCAGCTGGTTTTATAGAGGTTGCAGACTACTACTGATTGTAACCGTGCTCCACTATGGCCTCCGGCTCCACTGTCTCTAGTATTTCCCCTGGCCTCCAACCCCACCAGTTCCTGCTCTGAAGTGGCGTCTGCACAATCCACACTTGTTCCTGTGTAACTGTGGTTCAGTCACGTCAGTTGATCCCCTGATGTGCGTCTGGCAAGGTCTCCTGCTCAGTCCTCATTCCCACTGCTAGTAATGGGAATGTGGACAGAGCAGGAGACCTTGCCAGACACACATCAGGGAATCAACTGACGTGCCTGAGCCACAGTAACTCAGGAACAAGTGTGGATTGTGCAGACGCCACTTCAGAGCAGCGACTGTCGGGGTTGGAGGCCAGGGGAAAAACTAGAGACAGTGGAGCCAGAGTCCTAAGTGGAGCACGGTTAAAAATCAGTAGTAGTGTGAGTTTGGAGGCAGCAGGAGACTTTGCCATCCACACAGCCGGGGAACAGCAGGCGTTACAGAACCCCACAGACACAGGAGCGAGTGTTTGAATCTGTGCGGACAGCACTTCCAAGCTACAACTGGCTGTGTAGTAGCCCAGGATCAATGCTCCGAGCAGGCTGAGGCCTACTTGGAGCGAGGAGAAAATACGATGTAGTGTGAGCTTAGAGGCAGCAGGAGACTTTGCCATCCACACAGTAGGGGAACAGCAGGCGTTACTGAACCCCACAGACACAGGAGCGAGTGTTTGAATCTGTGCGGACAGCACTTCCAAGCTACAACTGGCTGTGTTGTAGCCCAGGATCAATGCTCCGAGCAGGCTGAGGCCTACTTGGAGCAAGGAGAAAATACGATGTAGTGCGAGTTTAGAGGCAGCACTAGACTTTGCCGTCTACACAGCAGGGGAACAGCTGGCATTACTGAACCCCACTAACACAGGAGCTAGTGTGTTTTGCTCTGTGAAGACGGCACTTCTGAACACCAACTGGCGTTGTTGGAGCCCAGGATCAAGCATGGAGCAGGCTGAGGCCTGATGTTGTTGGCATGTGGAGGCAGCACTAGACTTTGCCGTCTACACAGCAGGGGAACAGCTGGCATTACTGTACCCAACTAACACAGGAGCTAGTGTGTGTTTGTCTCTGCGAAGACGGCACTTCTGAACACCAACTGGCGTTGTTGGAGCCCAGGATGAAGCATGGAGCAGGCTGAGGCCTGATTGTTTTGGCATGTGGAGGCAGCAGGAGACATTGCCATCTACACAGCAGGGGAACAGCTGGCATTACTGAACCCCACTAACACAGGAGCTAGTGTGTGTTTGTCTCTGCGAAGACGGTACTTCTGAACACCAACTGGCGTTGTTGGAGCCCAGGTTGAGGCACGGAGCAGGCTGAGGTCTGATGTTGTTGGCATGTGGAGGCAGCACTAGACTTTGCCGTCTACACAGCAGGGGAACAGCTGGCATTACTGAACCCCACTAACACAGGTGCTAGTGTGTTTTGCTCTGTGAAGACGGCACTTCTGAACACCAACTGGCGTTGTTAGAGCCCAGGATGAAGCATGGAGCAGGCTGAGGCCTGATTGTTTTGGCATGTGGAGGCAGCCGGAGACATTGCCGTCTACACAGCAGGGGAACAGCTGGCATTACTGAACCCCACTAACACAGGAGCTAGTGTGTGTTTGTCTCTGCGAAGACGGCACTTCTGAACACCAACTGGCGTTGTTGGAGCCCAGGTTGATGCATGGAGCAGGCTGAGGTCTGATGTTGTTGGCATGTGGAGGCAGCACTAGACTTTGCCGTCTACACAGCAGGGGAACAGCTGGCATTACTGAACCCCACTAAAACAGGAGCTAGTGTGTTTTGCTCTGTGAAGACGGCACTTCTGAACACCAACTGGCGTTGTTGGAGCCCAGGATGAAGCATGGAGCAGGCTGAGGCCAACTTGCAGCACGTTTTATAGAGGTTGTAGACTACTACTGATTGTAACCATGCTCCACTTAGGCCTCAGACTCCACTGTCTCTAGTATTCACCCTGGCCTCCAACCCCGCCAGTGACAGCTCTGAATTGGCGTCAGCACAATCCACACTTGTTCCTGTGTTACTTGGGCTCTGTCCCGTCAGTTGATCCCCTGATGTGTGTCCGGCAAGGTCTCCTGCTCTGTCCTCATTCACACTACTAGTAATGGGAATGTGGACAGACCAGGAGACCTTGCCGGACACACATCAGGGGATCAACTGACGTGACTGAGCCCCAGTAACTCAGGAACAAGTGTGGATTGTGCAGACGCCACTTTAGAGGAGCAACTGGCGGGGTTGGAGGCCAGGGGAAATACTAGAGCCAGTGGAGCCAGAGGCCTAAGTGGAGCAAGGTTAAAAATCAGTAGTAGTTTGAATGTGGATGGAGCAGGAGACTTTGCAGTCCACACAGCAGGGGAGCAGCTGGCATTACTGAACCCCAATAACACAGGAGCTAGTGTTTTTCTCTGTGCAGACGACACATCTGAGCAACAACTGGCTGTGTTGAAGCCCATGGATTATAGTTCAGGTGGTAGAAACATGAACACAACAGGAGACCTGGATACAGTTGCCAACCAATTATTTAGTCGGGAAGAGGACTGGCAAATTCTGGGGAGATCCAGGCCTTGTTCATTTTCAGAAAAGTAAGCCGGTCAACGTTACCGGAAGAAAGTCGCGTGCGACGGTCTGTTAGTACACCACCTGCGGCACTAAAGACACATTCCGATAATACACTGGCAGCAGGGAAAGCCAGCACCTCCAATGCATACTGGCTAAGCTCTGGCCATGTATCCAGCTTAGAGACCCAAAACTTGAAGGGGGAGAGCCATCTGGGAGTACAGTCACAGGGCAAGACATGTAGTCTGTCACCATCTGACGGAAACGTTGCCTCCTGCTGACTGGAGCCGTCAGTGATGGTGTAGACAATTGTGGCGGACACACAAAACTTTGCCACATTTGGGCCATAATGGTCTTGCCTTGTGCTGAGGCGCTGCCTCTGCTCCCTCTTTGTGCTGAGTTTCCTCCACTGCCTTGACGCACAGAAGTGCTTTGTAAAGCACTTGCACCACTGCTGTCGGGTGGAATGGAAAACTTGATGGACTGCACCAGTGTGTCTTGGTACTCCCGCAGTTTACGCTCCCGGTTCAACGTTGGTATGAGAGTTTGCAAGTTGTCCCAGTAGCGAGGATCTTGGAGGGTGTACACCCAATAATCAGCCATATAGAGAATGTGGGCGATGCGGCGGTCGTTTCTCAGGCACTGCAGCATGAAGTCAACCATGTGCTGCAGACTCCCAACTACCAAAGAACCGCTGTCCCCTGCTTGAGGTGTGATCTCTGCCTGCTCTGCATCACTCCACCCTCGCTGTACGTACTGTACTGACTAGAGCTTTGTGTACCTCCCTCCTCTGGAGAGATGTCTTCCTCCTCCATTGACTCCTCCTCATCCTCCTCACAAAGTGTCCCCTGCCTAGGCCTTTGTGAGGAAGCACGTAGCGCAGACTGTCCAGAAGCAGATGGCAATCTAGTTAGCTTGGGCCCCATCATTTGCTCAGTCTATCTTTCTATCTGTGTTAGTGTTTTTTCTTCTTGCTTCACCGTCATTATATGTTGGGGGCTGCCTATTGCTTTGGGGTCTGCTCTGGGGCAGTTTAGATTTCCCTTTCTGTCTTTAGGCTAGGCAGTTCTCCGGCTGTGATCGAGGGGTCTAGGGCATCGTAGGAACCCCCCACGGCTACTGCTAGTTGTTGTTGATAGGTTCAGGGATCTGCAATCCGATAGCTGCCAACTTCTCTGGTTTTCTGGACTTAGCTAGCATTTCTGTTTTTGCCTCCTACGGTGACTCATTCATAACAGGATCACCAGCCATACCGCAGATCCTAGGGTACTCAATAGCAGGAAAGATTTTAAAAAAAAGTGTGTATATTTTTTCCTCTATATCTCTGAGGCCGTAGGGGGATTTTTTTTTCTCTCAATGGAGATAAAGCAATTGTCTGATCGTGTGGAGCAGCTCGCTGCGGAAGTGCGGGGAATTTCCTCCTACCTTGCTCATTCACATGCTGCTGAACCAAGATGTGTTTTTTGGGGATCGGTCTAAATTTTTGAATTTCAAAAATAATTGAAATTATTTTTTGCCTTGAAGCCTAACTCGTCAGGGAGCTCCGCGCAGCAGGTTAAAATCGTCATCTCTTTGCTGTGTGGCGATCCCCAGGATTGGGCGTTTTCTTTGAAACCTGATGATCCTAGTCTGACTAATGTGAACGCATTTTTTCAAGCCTTGGGGTTGTTGTATGACGAACCTAATGCTATTGATCAGGCTGAAAAGACCCTGTTGGCATTGAGCCAGGGTCGAGATTCTGCAGAATTGTACTGTCAAAAATTCCAAAAGTGGGCGGTCCTTACTGCCTGGAATGATAATGCCTTGGCAGCTCTCTTTCGGAAGGGTTTGTCAGAAGCCGTAAAAGATACTATGGTGGGATTTCCTGTTCCCTCTGGTCTGGACGATTCTATGTCATTAGCCATTCAGGTTGATCGGCGTTTACGTGAACGCAGGACTGCACGAGAGGTGTTGCCACCTGTTGAACAAGTGTCTGAACCTATGCAATGTGATAGAGTTTTGTCCAGGGAGCAACGTCAGGAGTTCAGAAAGCGTAATAAGCTGTGTTTTTTTTGTGGAGATGCCTCGCATATTATTTCTGTCTGTCCTAAACGAGAGAAACGTTTTGCACACACGTTTTCTGTGGGTGGTGTTCAACCTAAGTTTCTTCTGGCAATTACTCTGATCTGCTCCCTGTCCACATTTTCCGCTAAGGCTTTTGTGGATTCGGGAGCAGCCCTGAACCTAATGGACTTGGATTTTGCTAACCGTTGTGGATTTCCTATGACACCTCTGCGGACGCCTATCCCTTTGAGGGGGATTGATCCTACTCCTTTGGCGAAAAATAAACCTCAGTTTTGGACCCAGGTGGTAATGCAGGTCGCCCCAAACCATCAAGAAAATTGCAGATTTTTGGTGCTGCATAATTTGCATGATACCATTGTTCTGGGGTTTCCCTGGTTGCAAATTCATAATCCAGTTTTGGACTGGAAATCTGTGTCTGTGGTGAGTTGGGGGTGTCGGTGTGCCCTTAGTGAGGCTCCGTTTTTTTCCACCTCTCCTCAGTCGCATGATGTTCCTGACTATTTGGCGGTCTTTTATGATGTATTTAGTGAGAATGAGTCTGCGTCTTTGCCTCCTCATAGGAGTTATGACTGTGCAATTGAACTGAGCCCGGGGTGTAAATTTCCCAAGGGTCGGCTCTTCAATTTATCTGTACCCGAGCACGAGGCTATGCGATCCTATATTAAGGAGGCATTGGAGAAGGGTCATATTAGACCATCCTCTTCACCATTAGGTGCTGTTTTTTTTTTCGTGGCCAAAAAGGATGGTCCATTAAGGCCTTGTATTGATTATCGTGCCCTCAACAAAATTACTATTAAATATCAGTATCCGTTACCCCTGATTTCGGATCTATTCTCCAGAGTTAAAGGTGCTTGCTGGTTTACCAAGCTTGACCTCAGGGGGGCGTATAATCTTATCCGCATTAAGCATGGGGATGAATGGAAGACGGCGTTTAATACTCCAGAGGGACATTTTGAGTACCTGGTGATGCCTTTTGGGCTCACTAATGCCCCTTCTGTCTTCCAGTGCTTCATGAATGACATTTTCTGAGACTTTGTGGATAAATTTTTGATTATCTATCTGGATGATATTTTGATCTTCTCCAAGGATTGGGATTCTCATGTGGAACATGTTCGGACGGTGTTCCGGATCTTGAGGGAGAATTCCCTGTATGTCAAAGGATCGAAATGCCTTTTTGGGGTACAGAGGATTTCATTTTTGGGATTTATTTTGTCTCCGTCAACTATTGAAATGGATCCGGCCAAGGTACAGGCCATTTATGATTGGCTTCAGCCCACTTCTTTGAAGGCCCTTCAGAAGTTTTTGGGTTTTGCTAATTTTTATCGGAAATTTATAGCAAAATTTTCTAGTATTGCCAAGCCATTGACTGATCTGACTAAGAAGGGTGCTGATGTGTTGAATTGGTGTCCGGATGCTGTTTCTTCCTTTCAGGAGCTGAAGCGAAGATTCACTTCTGCCCCGGTTTTGCGGCAACCTGATGTCTCACTCCCGTTCCAGGTAGAGGTGGACGCTTCTGAGATTGGTGCAGGAGCTGTTTTGTCCCAAAAGGATCCTGTAACATCTAAAATGAATCCCCGTGCTTTCTTTTCCCGAAAGTTCTCCCCATCTGAACGTAACTATGATGTGGGGAATCGGGAACTGTTAGCCATGAAATGGGCATTTGAGGAGTGAAGACATTGGTTGGAGGGAGCTAAACATCAAGTCGTGGTCCTCACTGACCACAAGAATTTGATTTACCTGGAGTCGGCCAAACGCTTGAACCCTAGACAGGCTGGATGGGCCTTGTTTTTTACACGTTTTGATTTTGTGGTCTCTTTTCTTCCTGGCACTAAGAATGTCAAGGCTGATGCTCTTTCTAGGAGCTTCTTTGCTGATTCTCCTGTGGTGACCAAGCCTGCTACCATCTTAGGCGAAGGGGTAGTTCTTTCTGCCATCTCGCCCGATTTGAGACGTGCTCTGGAAGAGTTCCAGGAGGACAAACCTGAGCATTGTCCCAGTGGAAAGTTGTATGTTCCTGACCAGTGGAAGAAGAGAGTGATGTGTGAAGTTCATTGCTCTGCATTGGCTGGTCATCCAGGTATTTTTGGTACTAGAGATCTGGTGAGTTGGTCTTTTTGGTGGCCCGCCTTGTCTCGTGATGTCAGGAATTTTGTGCAGTCCTTTGGGACTTGCTCCCGGTCTAAACCTTGTTCTCGCTCTAGTGGGTTGTTGATGCCTTTGCCGGTCCCCAGGAGGCCATCGACCCATATTTCAATGGATTTCATCTCTGATGTGCCTGTCTCTCAGAGAATGACTGTTATTTGGGTGATTTGTGATAGGTTGTCTAAGATGGTTCATCTTGTACCACTCCCTAAGTTGCCATCTTCTTCTGAGTTGGTGCCCCTGTTTTTGCAACAGGTGGTTCGCTTGCACGGGATTCCTGAGAACATTGTATCTGACAGAGGAGTTCAGTTTGTGTCTAGATTTTGGAGGACGTTCTGTTCCAAGCTGGGAATTCAGTTGTCCTTCTCCTCTGCGTTTCACCTTCAGACCAATGGGCAGACGGAGAGAACAAACCAGACCTTGGAGTCGTATTTGAGATGTTTTATTTCCGCTGATCAGGATGATTGGGTTTAATTTTTGCCCTTGGCCGAATTTGCTTTAAATAATAGAGCTAGTTGTGCCACTTTGATGTCACCTTTTTTTTGTAACTTTGGGTTTCATCCTCGATTTTCTTCAGGGCAGGTGGAGCCTTCTGCCTGCCCAGGTGTTGACACTGTGGTGGAGAGAATGCACCAGATCTGGGACCAAGTGGTGGATAAGTTATCTCTCTCCCAGGAAAAGGCCCAGCGGTTTTCCAACCGACATAGGACCGTTGGTCCCCAGTTTAAGGTGGGTGATATGGTTTGGTTATCATCAAAAAATATCGCTATGAAGGTAGCTTCTCCTAAGTTTAAGCCTAGATTTATTGGGCCTTACAAGATTTTGGAGATCATTAATCCGGTCTCTTTTCGGATGGCTCTTCCTGTCACATTTAAAATCCATAATGTGTTTCATAAGTCCTTGTTGAAGAGGTTTGTTGAACCAGTAGTTCCTGGGGTGGCACCTCCGGACCCTGTATTGGTTGAAGGTAACATGGAATATGAGGTAAAGAAGATACTGGATTCCCGTCTGGCTAGACGGAGACTCCAGTATTTGGTTAAGTGGAAGGGTTATGGTCAGGAGTAGAGTTGAGCGAAACGGGTTGAAAAATTTCAAAAGTCGCCGACTTTTGGCAAAGTCGGGTTTCATGAAACGAAACCCGACCCTAGGATGAGGTCGGCCACGAGGTCGGCGACTTACGCGCCAAAGTCGCGTTTCAAAAGTTTGTTTTGCGCTCTTTTTCAGCCAATCAGGATCCACGGACACTGTGGGCAACGTGATGACATAGGCAGGGGTCACCACCATCTTTCAGAAGGGCATGCAAGTGATTGGCTTGCTTTGGTGGGCGTCACAGGGGGTATAAAAGGGCGTGCACGCCGACTGCCATCTTACTTCTGCCGATCTCAGTATAGGGAGAGGTTGCTGCTGATTCTGTAGGGAGAGCGTTAGGCAGGGAAGAAGACAAAAAAACTGCTTCTGCTGCTAGCGATTTGACCTGTACAACACACCAGTCACTGTGTGTGCAGTGCAAGGGGAGGCTATATAGTGGTGTATCAGTGGTGTTGGTTGTTGGGCTGCCTTCTAAGGCTTCCTGACATTCCTGCATTGCTGTTTACCCACTGCTCTGCAAACTGCTTTTTTAAAAGCAATCCCAATTTTTTTTTTTGTCCTGCTGAGAAGAAAAAAAAACTGCTTCTGCTGCTAGCGATTTGTCCTGTACAACACACCAGTCACTGTGTGTGCAGTGCAAGGGGAGGCTATATAGTGGTGTATCAGTGGTGTTGGTTGTTGGGCTGCCTTCTAAGGCTTCCTGACATTCCTGCATTGCTGTTTACCCACTGCTCTGCAAACTGCTTTTTTAGAAGCAATCCCAATTTTTTTTTTTTGTCCTGCTGAGAAGAAAAAAAAACTGCTTCTGCTGCTAGCGATTTGGCCTGTACAACACACCAGTAACTGTGTGTGCAGTGCAAGGGGAGGCTATATAGTGGTGTATCAGTGGTGTTGGTTGTTGGGCTGCCTTCTAAGGCTTCCTGACATTCCTGCATTGCTGTTTACCCACTGCTCCGCAAACTGCTTTTTTAAAAGCAATCCCAATTTTTTTTTTTGTCCTGCTGAGAAGAAAAAAAAACTGCTTCTGCTGCTAGCGATTTGGCCTGTACAACACACCAGTCACTGTGTGTGCAGTGCAAGGGGAGGCTATATTGTGGTGTATCAGTGGTGTTGGTTATTGGGCTGCCTTTTAAGGCTTCCTGACAGGCTGGCATTGCTGTTTACCCACTGCTCTGCAAACTGCTTTTTTAAAAGCAATCCAATCTCCCTTATCCTCTAGTCACTTTTGTCACAGCTGTGCCATCGAGCCTGTGACATAGCGCTCAGATATCAGTGGGCCTCACACAATCCAAAAGTGTCCAGTGTCCACAAGTGTGTGCAGAAATTCAAAATCTCCCTTATCCTCTAGTCACTTTGGTCACAGCTGTGCCATCGAGCCTGTCACATAGCACTCAGATATTCATTGGGCCTCACACAATCCAAAAGTGTCCAGTGTCCACAAGTGTGTGCAGAAATTCAAAATCTCCCTTATCCTCTCGTCACTTTTGTCACAGCTGTGCCATCGAGCCTGTCACATAGCGCTCAGATATCAGTGGGCCTCACACAATCCAAAAGTGTCCAGTGTCCACAAGTGTGTGCAGAAATTCAAAATCTCCCTTATCCTCTCGTCACTTTTGTCACAGCTGTGCCATCGAGCCTGTGACATAGCGCTCAGATATCAGTGGGCCTCACACAATCCAAAAGTGTCCAGTGTCCACAAGTGTGTGCAGAAATTCAAAATCTCCTTTATCCTCTAGTCACTTTGGTCACAGCTGTGCCATCGAGCCTGTCACATAGCGCTCAGATATTCATTGGGCCTCACACAATCCAAAAGTGTCCAGTGTCCACAAGTGTCTGCAGAAATTCAAAATCTCCCTTATCCTCTCGTCACTTTTGTCACAGCTGTGCCATCGAGCCTGTCACATAGCGCTCAGATATTCATTGGGCCTCACACAATCCAAAAGTGTCCAGTGTCCACAAGTGTGTGCAGAAATTCAAAATCTCCCTTATCCTCTCGTCACTTTTGTCACAGCTGTGCCATCGAGCCTGTGACATAGCGCTCAGATATCAGTGGGCCTCACACAATCCAAAAGTGTCCAGTGTCCACAAGTGTGTGCAGAAATTCAAAATCTCCCTTATCCTCTAGTCACTTTGGTCACAGCTGTGCCATCGAGCCTGTCACATAGCGCTCAGATATCAGTGGGCCTCACACAATCCAAAAGTGTCCAGTGTCCACAAGTGTCTGCAGAAATTCAAAATCTCCCTTATCCTCTAGTCACTTTGGTCACAGCTGTGCCATCGAGCCTGTCACATAGCGCTCAGATATTCATTGGGCCTCACACAATCCAAAAGTGTCCAGTGTCCACAAGTGTGTGCAGAAATTCAAAATCTCCCTTACCCTCTCGTCACTTTTGTCACAGATGTGCCATCGAGCCTGTGACATAGCGCTCAGATATCAGTGGGCCTCACACAATCCAAAAGTGTCCAGTGTCCACAAGTGTGTGCAGAAATTCAAAATCTCCCTTATCCTCTAGTCACTTTGGTCACAGCTGTGCCATCGAGCCTGTCACATAGCGCTCAGATATCAGTGGGCCTCACACAATCCAAAAGTGTCCAGTGTCCACAAGTGTCTGCAGAAATTCAAAATCTCCCTTATCCTCTAGTCACTTTGGTCACAGCTGTGCCATCGAGCCTGTCACATAGCGCTCAGATATTCATTGGGCCTCACACAATCCAAAAGTGTCCAGTGTCCACAAGTGTGTGCAGAAATTCAAAATCTCCCTTACCCTCTCGTCACTTTTGTCACAGATGTGCCATCGAGCCTGTGACATAGCGCTCAGATATCAGTGGGCCTCACACAATCCAAAAGTGTCCAGTGTCCACAAGTGTGTGCAGAAATTCAAAATCTCCCTTATCCTCTAGTCACTTTGGTCACAGCTGTGCCATCGAGCCTGTCACATAGCGCTCAGATATCAGTGGGCCTCACACAATCCAAAAGTGTCCAGTGTCCACAAGTGTCTGCAGAAATTCAAAATCTCCCTTATCCTCTAGTCACTTTGGTCACAGCTGTGCCATCGAGCCTGTCACATAGCGCTCAGATATTCATTGGGCCTCACACAATCCAAAAGTGTCCAGTGTCCACAAGTGTGTGCAGAAATTCAAAATCTCCTTTATCCTCTAGTCACTTTGGTCACAGCTGTGCCATCGAGCCTGTCACATAGCGCTCAGATATTCATTGGGCCTCACACAATCCAAAAGTGTCCAGTGTCCACAAGTGTGTGCAGAAATTCAAAATCTCCCTTATCATCTCGTCACTTTTGTCACAGCTGTGCCATCGAGCCTGTGACATAGCGCTCAGATATCAGTGGGCCTCACACAATCCAAAATTGTCCAGTGTCCACAAGTGTCTGCAGAAATTCAAAATCTCCCCTGTCCTATAGACACCTTGTACCTTGTTTTACATTACTATATAGTTTGTTGGATTTTGTCTACATTTCTACCAAAAATGAGGAAGGCTGGTGGAAGAGGCCGTGGAATTGGGCGGGGGTTGGCAGCTGGTAATGATGGTGTTGGTGGTGGATCTGATGGTAGTGGCAAGAGCAAAATAGGACCGAATGCAGGAGGTGTTGAGCCTGCGTCATCGTCTGGCTACATAAGGCCTCGAACGCTTAGTTTTCTAGGAGTTGGCAAACCGCTTTTAAAGCCAGAGCATCAGGAAAAAGTTTTGTCTTACATTGCTGACTCCAGCTCTATCGCCTCCTCTTCTTCAGTTGTAAAAAGTAAAAGCACTGAGTCGTCATTGGAGGCTCATGTTCATGAACCACACCTTTCCTTGTGTCCTTCACCCCAACCAAGATTGAAGGATGACGCAGGCCATACTACTGATTACTCCATGGAGCTGTTTTCACATACCATGCCTGGATTATCAAGTCAAATCTTGAATTACCCAGGCCAAGATGAATCTGATATGGAGTGCACTGATGCACAGCCGCTGATGGATGATTCTGCTGGTACATTCACTCAGAGCACTACATTGTCCTCGCAGTGTACAGAGCCAGATTCTGACCCTGATGAGACTCAGGTGCCCCTTCCCGCACACTATACCACCATACACGGTGACACAGAGGAAGGTGCACATGACATAGAAGAGGAGGTGATGGATGACCCAGTTGTTGACCCAGATTGGCATCCATTGGGGGAAGAGGGTGCTGCTTCCAATAGCTCAGATGAGGAGCATCCACAGCAGACATCGACATCGCAACAGCTGTTATCTGGCAGTCCCGGAGCACTCCAAAGACAGGTTCCAAACATCAAAAGAGTTGCTGGACAGCTTGTCCAGAGGGTCAAAAGATCACAGCGTGCTAGGCCGCAAAATGTCTGCCAAAGTAGGAAGAGTGCAGTGTGGCACTTTTTTGACCAAAATCCTCATGATCAGGCCAAGGTTATCTGTAAGAAGTGCGCAAAGACCTTTAGCCGAGGGAAAAATCTGAAAAATTTGAATACCAGTTGCATGCTTAGACATTTAACCAGCATGCACTTGCAAGCGTGGACACAACACCAAACCTCAAGTGCCACATGTGCAACTGATCACAACGAAGGTAGTCAGCAATGCTACATTGTTTCCCCCACTGTAAGCCCACCGGTTAGCACAGCAGCAAATGTTGAGGTGTCGTTGCAAGGCCACAGCAGTCAGGGAATCCCACTGTTATATCAACGAAAGACTGATTCTAGGCCATCAGAAAGAACACCAACTCCATCACCATCATCAACCCTCTCTCAGTCCGCCCTGTCCACTGCTACTTCCACCATATGCAGCTCTCAAGTCCAGCTCACCCTCCCAGACACTATGAGTAGGTCAAGAAAGTACTCAGTCTCTCATCCGCGTACACTGGGTTTGAACGCCCACATTGCCAAACTAATCTCGTTTGAGATGATGCCCTTTCGGTTGGTGGAAAGCACAGCTTTCTGCGAACTCATGGCCTATGCAGTACCACGCTATGACCTACCCAGTCGCCACTTCTTCTCTCGCAAAGCCATCCCAGCCCTCCACCATCATGTGAAAGACCGCATTGTCCATGCACTCAAGCAGTCAGTGAGCGGAAAGGTGCACCTCACAACTGATGCATGGTCCAGTCGGCATGGCCAGGGCCGTTACGTGTCCATCACTGCGCACTGGGTTAATGTGGTGGATGCAGGGTCCACAGGGGACAGCGGTGGTGGGACAGCGCTGCCTAGCCCACGGTATAGGAAACAGTTGGCTGTAGGCGTTCGACCCTCCTCCTCCTCCTCCTCCTCCAGAAGCGAAAGCTCGTCCACAGAGCGCAGTCGTACGAGCACTCCATCTGCAGCTGCCACTGTTGCACACGATGTGTCCCCCTATCGAGCAGCTAGTGGAAAGCGTCAGCAGGCTGTGTTGCAGATGATGTGTTTGGGCAACAGACACACCGCCGAGGTGCTGGCCGAGTACTTGAAGCGACAAACTGAGTCATGGCTGGGCAGTGTACATCTTGAGGCAGGCCAGGTAGTTAGTGATAACGGCCGTAATTTTGTGGCAGCCATAGCCCTTTCAAAACTCAGCCATATACCTTGCTTGGCTCACACCTTGAACCTGGTGGTGCAGTGCTTCCTCAAAAATTATCCGGAGTTAACAGCCCTGCTCCAGAAGGTGCGAAGACTGTGCGCGCACATCCGCCGGTCGCCTGTACACTCCGTTCGTATGCAGAAGCTGCAGCGATTGCTCCACCTTCCCAACCACCGCCTCATTATCAACATTGCAACAAGGTGGAACTCCACCCTGCACATGGTGGAGCGGCTGTGCGAGCAGAGGCAGGCCATAATACATTTGTGGGAGGATACACGGCCAGGCACTTTGAGAGCAGACATGGAGTTGACAGGTGTGCAGTGGTCGAAGCTGAAAGACCTCTGTAAAGTCCTTCAGTGTTTTGAGGAATGCACACGGCTGGTAAGCGCAGACGACGCCATCCTAAGCATGAGCATCCCACTTATGCGTCTGCTCATGCAAACTTTGACGCACCTTAAGGAGCAGGCGTCTGCAGCCAATGTTGATGAGGAGGAAGAGGAGGAGGGAATCCTTGATGACATTCAGCCATTGTCTGCTCAGGGACCTCTCCTGGACGAGGTGGAGGAAGAAGAGGAGGAGGAGGAGGATGATGGGGATGATTACTTTGTTGAGGAGGATGCATCTCGTGGGGCAAGTGAAAATGTTGGCGTGGCAAGGTCTGGTACAGGGTTTGTGCGTGACTGGAGGGATGTGGATTTGCCAGAAAGTGCTCCTCCACCCAGCACTCGCAGTGCATCATTGACACCGGGAACATTGGCCCACATGTCAGATTATGCCTTGCAGATCCTAAAAAGGGACCCACGCATTGCCAAAATGATGAACGATGACGACTACTGGTTGGCCAGCATCCTGGATCCACGCTATAAAGGCAAATTACAAAACATCATGCCACAGGAGAACCTTGACCTAATATTGGCTAATAAACAAGCAACTCTGGTAAATCGGTTGCTTGAGGCATTCCCAGCACACAGCAGCGGTGATGGTTCTCACACGAGCCGTACGGGCCGGGGGCAGCTTGGCAGAGGTGTTCGTGGTGCACACAGCAGAAGTGGCGTTGGAGACAGGGGTTTCATGACAATGTTGTGGACTGATTTTTCAAATACCGCTCACACAACTGGTAATACTGCATCGATGGAAAGTGACAGGAGACAGCAGTTGTCAACTATGGTTACAAACTACTTTTCCTCCCATATCGATGTTCTCCCTCACAGGTCATTCCCCTTTGACTATTGGGCCGCTAAACTGGACACCTGGCCTGAATTGGCCCAATATGCCTTACAGGAGCTCGCTTGCCCAGCTGCAAGTGTGCTATCGGAAAGAGTCTTCAGTGCAGCTGGATCAATCCTGACAGAAAAAAGGACCCGTCTGTCAACCCAAAATGTGGATGATCTAACCTTCATTAAAATGAACCATGCATGGGTTTCCAAGGATTTTGTCCCACCTTCCCCTGATGACACATAGGGTGACAGAAAAATGGCTTGCTTTGGTCCACCTCTTCCTGGGACTTCACCTATTTTGCCTTTTGCATCAGCTGAATGTCCAACATCAACATATGCCACTTTCTAAAACTCCCTAACTGTGCTGCCTCCCCCCCCCCATGGCCGGGGTCACCACCTAGCGCACGACACCGTGCGAGTGCCGTTGCCCTGGACAGGTGGGTAGGCCAACTCTTGGGTGCAGGCACTGGCACAGGGTCCCTCATAGTGCAATCAAGTGTCTCTGACGGTGGTGGTGCACACCCGCCGTCAGACACACCGCCGTACTATGAGGGGCCCAGTGCCAGTACCGACGCCCACGAGTGGGCCCCCCTTGCTTGGGCAGGGCCCCAGCATTTGCAATCTTTACCTCTCCCTGCTCCTCCGCTGTGTAATCTGGGCCGTCAAATCCATACTGAGCCTGACACCGTCTGAGCCTGCCTCCTGATGTACAGACATATATTTTGAATGTGTACGCTATCCATACATGTTATCCGGGGATACGGTACCCTTTCTAACATTTGTGCAATCACGTGCAATCCATACTGGGCCTAACACCGTCTGAGCCTGCCTCCTGATGTACAGACATATATTTTGAATGTGTACGCTATCCATACATGTTATCCAGGGATACGGTACCCTTTCTAACCTTTGTGCAATCACGTGCAATCCATATTGGGCCTAACACCATCTGAGCCTGCCTCCTGATGTACAGACATATATTTTGAATGTGTACGCTATCCATACATGTTATCCGGGGATACGGTACCCTTTCTAACCTTTGTGCAATCACGTGCAATCCATACTGGGCCTAACACCGTCTGAGCCTGCCTCCTGATGTATAGACATATATTTTGAATGTGTACGCTATCCATACATGTTATCCAGGGATACGGTACTCTTTCTAACCTTTGTGCAATCACGTGCAATCCATACTGGGCCTAACACCGACTGAGCCTGCCTCCTGATGTACAGACATATATTTTGAATGTGTACGCTATCCATACATGTTATCCGGGGATACGGTACCCTTTCTAACCTTTGTGCAATCACGTGCAATCCATACTGGGCCTAACACCGTCTGAGCCTGCCTCCTGATGTACAGACATATATTTTGAATGTGTACGCTATCCATACATGTTATCCGGGGATACGGTACCCTTTCTAACCTTTGTGCAATCACGTGCAATCCATACTGGGCCTAACACCGTCTGAGCCTGCATCCTGATGTATAGACATATATTTTGAATGTGTACGCTATCCATACATGTTATCCGGGGATACGGTACCCTTTCTAACCTTTGTGCAATCACGTGCAATCCATACTGGGCCTAACACCATCTGAGCCTGCCTCCTGATGTACAGACATATATTTTGAATGTGTACGCTATCCATACATGTTATCCAGGGATACGGTACCCTTTCTAACCTTTGTGCAATCATGTGCAATCCATACTGGGCCTAACACCGTCTGAGCCTGCCTCCTGATGTACAGACATATATTTTGAATGTGTACGCTATCCATACATGTTATCCGGGGATACGGTACCCTTTCTAACCTTTGTGCAATCACGTGCAATCCATACTGGGCCTAACACCGTCTGAGCCTGCCTCCTGATGTACAGACATATATTTTGAATGTGTACGCTATCCATACATGTTATCCAGGGATACGGTACCCTTTCTAACCTTTGTGCAATCACGTGCAATCCATACTGGGCCTAACACCGTCTGAGCCTGCCTCCTGATGTACAGACATATATTTTGAATGTGTACGCTATCCATACATGTTATCCGGGGATACGGTACCCTTTCTAACCTTTGTGCAATCACGTGCAATCCATACTGGGCGTGAGAACGGCAGGCGAGCTGTTAAGCAAGCTACAGCACCTGTGGTTTGCACACGTAAGTTTTTCATTTTTTCAGGAATGACGGTTAGGCCTAATTCCGGAACTGCGGTTGACCTGCACTTACTGGGAAATCATTGTTCGCGGGTAATAATTGTCATCAGTGATCCCCATCACTAACGTTGTTCAGCGGGTTATCTGCACCTGTAAGCGACAAACGCTGGCCTTTTCAGTGTAGCGCACATGCAGCCACGGACATGTAAGGGCATGACACACCAGTTATTGGCCAATCTCATGTGCCAGAGCCTCACGTGTCCCTCTAGTAAGCCGGACTCGGACCGCGGGGCATGACGGAGTCTCGTTCGTTAACGGAATTAAGCTTGCAATGTGTGCATCTGTTCTGTAGCTGGCATGGTTGAGGTTTCCCAGGTGGAGTCGAATTTAACCGTAGGCTCCACTCCTGGTGGTGCCCTTCTGGACATTCCTTTAAGGTTCAGCTTTGCAACCATACTGCCCACGTAAAACAAACACTTTGCCTTCATGAACGCTGTTTGGAGGGTCATGACTCGTGGGAATAACGCCGCCCAATCAGTTAACCTGCTAGAGAGATCGTTCGTTGCTCCCAAGCATGACATCACACTCCCTAGGAAGAAGGTAATGCCACTGTGGCGACCGTACTCCTGGGGGCGACACAAGTGCACTGATGCCCAGCCCCTGCTCGATGAATCTGCTGGTACATTGACCCAGACCACTACATTCCCCTCGCACGCAACTCGGCCTGAATCTGACCCTGATGAAACTCAGGTTACCCTTCCCATATACAGTTCCATCTTACACGGTGACAAAGAGGAAGCTGCAGATGAAAGTGCAGGTTCGGCCCACCCGCCATCAGACACACCACCGTACTATCAGGGGCCCTGTGCCAGTGCTGTCGCCAACGAGTGGGCCCCCCCCTGCTTGCTCAGGATCACAGCACTTGCAAAGTTGAAATACTGTGCAGTGAGATGGAAGATGGGGACGACGAGGAGTCCAGACAAGTACAGGGATTCCCTAGCGAGGAGACTTATTTGATTGTTTTCAATGTTGGGACAGCAATTTTTGGGGAGCACTATACTCTGGAGAATGATAGATGGTGCCCACCATACACTGGAACATTCCAAAGGTGGACATCAGACACTGGAGCAGCATTTACAGGGCCCATTATACACTAGAGCAGTAGAAATGGGGCTCATTATGTTTGGAGCATTATTTGGGCCCATAAGACAGTGGAGCTTCATCCATGGGGACCAACATATACTGTAGCATTATGTGGAGCTCATCATATACTGTTTCAAACATTATATGGGACCAATGATTCTGTATGGAGAAATAGACGGGCCTCGTCATGAGATGTAAAAAGTGAAGTATTTTTCATTGTACTATACCGCTATTTCTCTGCCGTATCGGAGCATGATGAGTTGTGGTATGTGTTAAAGGGGCGCTCTTTCGCCCAGGGCACATGAAAACCTGGAGCCAGCCCTCCCCCCCCACAACTTTAGCCAAATAACCCCCATTTTTCAGTGCGTAACTTGTATTATGAAGTTAATTAAGGTTGACAAGCTTAAGTAAGAAGAATTGATGCTTTTGGCATTCAAATGGGCACTGTAGGTGTGTTTCCTGTCCTCCTCTCACTGCCGACTTTTATTCCCCATTGACTTACATTGGGTTTCGTGTTTCGGGACGACCCCGACTTTTCCCTATAATCGGACGATCTTGCTCGACCCGACTTTTGGAAAAGTCGGGTTTCATGAAACGAAACGCGACCCTAAAAAACCAAAAGTCGCTCAACTCTAGTCAGGAGGATAATTCCTGGGTCTCTGCCTCTGATATTCATGCCAAAAGATTGGTGCGTGCCTTTCATCGGGCTCACCCTGATCACCCTGGTGGCGTGGATGAGGGTTCGGTGACCCCTCCTCAAGGGGGAGGTACTGTTATGAGTTCATTTTCCCCTTCACCATTGAGGTCTGATGAACTCCCTCTTCTGGTGAAGGAAGGTAGTGAGGCTGATTACCAAGCACCTGAGCTGGGAGAGGATGACTGGGCGATGGGGATCTCTGACTGGATATAAGGCAGCCGACGCCCTTCTGCCTCGCTGGTGATTTCTCTGTGGAATTCTAGGAGACCAGTCTGATTCCTGCTCCTCAAAAGCTGTTTTCTGCTTTGCCTTTTTGCATTTGTGTTTTGGTTTTAGTTTGCCTTGCTTTTCTGGATTCTGCCATTCCCTGCTGGGGTGAGCTGAATTCCTTTTTTGTCGGTTTGCTCTGTCTTCAGAAAATACCTGAGTACTGACATAGTCTTTTTGAAGCCTAGCGTCTTGAGGGCCTTTTTCCCTGTCAGTCTGTTGGCTCTTATTTTGATAGGGTTTTTGGCGGATTGCAGACAGCAGCTTTCCTATCCTGTCCTATCTAGCTAGCTTGGGCCCCATCATTTGCTCAGTCTATCTTTCTATCTGTGTTAGTGTTTTTTCTTCTTGCTTCACCGTCATTATATGTTGGGGGCTGCCTATTGCTTTGGGGTCTGCTCTGGGGCAGTTTAGATTTCCCTTTCTGTCTTTAGGCTAGGCAGTTCTCCGGCTGTGATCGAGGGGTCTAGGGCATCGTAGGAACCCCCCACGGCTACTGCTAGTTGTTGTTGATAGGTTCAGGGGTCTGCAGTCCGATAGCTGCCAACTTCTCTGGTTTTCTGGACTTAGCTAGCATTTCTGTTTTTGCCTCCTACGGTGACTCATTCATAACAGTAGCGCATGTTCTATGATTGCCTCCACATGTTTCTGCAGGGCAGGGACGGCTCGCCTGATGAAATAAAAGCGGCTGGGCACGGTGTATTGTGGGACTGCAAATGCCATGAAGTCCCGGAAGGTGTCAGTCTCCACCAGCCTGAATGACAGCATTTCAAGTGCCAGTAGTTTGGCAATGCCAGCATTCAGAGCCTGTTCTTGGGGATGGTTTGCCGAGTATGGCCGCCTTTTCTCCCATGCCTGTGCTACCGATGGCTGTCGAGTGGCCTGGGAGTGTGAGGATGACTTGGAACGTGGTGCTGTGGGTGGAATGTCACAGGGTTTCCGGACAACAGTGCCAGAGGTTCTTCCTTGGCGATCCTGTGAGGAAGCCGAACCAGCTGTGTGTGAGCTGGAGGAAGAGTCCCCAACACGAGCTGAAGAGGTGGTAGGTGGTGCTGTACGTTGGCCTATGTCTTCAGTGTGTCTGTGTAACTCCACCTCGTGCTTGGCCCGCACATGTTTCCACATATTAGTGGTATTGAGGTTGCTGACATTTTTCCCTCTTTTGACTCTGATGACACAGCTTGCATTTGACAAAGCAAATGTCATCTGCAACTGTGTCAAAAAAGGACCACGCACTGCAAGTCTTGGGAGCGCCCGTTTTGCCTTTTGAAAGTGGAATGCTCCTAACGGGTGCCGAAGTGGAGGCTACAGGCAACCAAGTCTGCCCCCTCCCTCTCCCTCCGGTTTTGGCCGTTCGGGGAATCTCTTCCTCAGAGCTGCTCCCACCACCTTCCTATTCCTCACGCCATGATGGGTCAAGGACCTCATCATCTACACTCCCCTCTTCAAACACCTGCTTCTCCTGGGTTGTCTCGCCAGCACCGTACGCAACAGAAAGTGGCAACTGTGTCTCGTCATCATCTGATGCGTACTGAGGTGTGCTGACCATAGGCACTGGCCCACTCGCCTCTTCAGATTCAGAGGGACAAAGAAGTTGCGCATCACTGCATACTCTCTCTTCACATTCTGGAATGCTGCTTGGCTGGCCCCCTCTTTCCAAACCAACAGATTCCGAGAACAGAAGTAGAGACTGTGATGGCTCCTGTCCAGTGCTCTCTGACTGCCTGGGCACTTTGGCAGGTGGTGAAGAGACAGATGGTTGCTCTTCGGTGCTCTGGCCCTGAGAGGATGTGGAAGTAATTGAAGTCGATGCGTTAGCTGCCATCCATCCCACAATGGCTTCAATTTGTTCCTCCCGCAGCAGTGGGGTACGGTGAGGTCCTACAAAGCTGCGCATAAAGGACTGTTGCCTGCTAAAACTGGGGGATGCTGACTCACTGGTGCCAACAGCAGGCACAGAATCCCCATGTCCTCTCCCTGCAGAATCCCCACATCCTCTCTCTGTAGAATCCCCATGTCCTCTCTCTGTAGAATCCCCACGTCCTCTCCCTGCTGAAACTCCACGCCCACGCCCACGTGCCTTACTCCCTGCCTTCTTCATCTTGCTAGACTGAGAAAGATAGGCAGAAAAGTACAAAGGGGGGCCTTAGTGTGCTTATTCCTGAACAGCTGGTTACAGGTATAAGAAACACTAATTTTATGAAGTGTGTGTGTCGACTACACTTTAATGGGAGCTAATGTGGCCTACACAACTTTCAAATGTAGAGTTTGGTGAACTTTGTTGTTTTTTTTGGGGGAAAAAAAACTAAAATGATGTGACCAAAGATTTGAAAGTGAGAGTATCACCAACTTTCTGGAGCTATTACAATGCAGGCAGGTAACCTACAATGCAAAAGATGAGGCTCCAAAAAAATTGGGTAATACTAATCTGGCTGCAGCTGAAGGGCACAAGCCAGAAAAAAGGCTCCTCTATCTACTCCTATATAGTGTTTGCAAACAACCAATGTAGATGGATATGGATGGATGCACACTAATAGGAGAAGAAAAAATGAGCTGCAATTAAAGAAAAATATGTGTGAGGCAGTGACGCATGCTGAGCAGCCTACAACCAGACGTAGCTGCAGGACACACTACAACGTGAGCTGCACTCACACACAGTCAGAGACCTCTCAGACAGCCGCGAACAGTGCAGCTAAGTGGGCACTAGCACTGACAGGCTGCAGAAAGGCTCCGCTGTGTACTCCTAGAGTGTTTGCAACCACCGTATTTGGATACGGATGGATGCACACTAATAGGAGAAAAAATAAGCTGCAATAAAAGAAAAATGTGTGAGGCAGTGACACGCTGAGCGGCCTACAACCAGACGTAGCTGCAGGACACACTACTCAACGTGAGCTGCATTCACACACAGTCAGAGACCTCTCAGACAGCCGTGAACAGTGCAGCTAAGTGGGCACTAGCACTGAAAGGCTGCAGAAAGGCTCCACTGTCTACTACTAGTGTTTGCAACCAACATATATGGATACGGATGGAAGCACACTAGATAGAATTTTTTAAAAATAAGCAGCTCAAAAAGAAAAATATGTATGAGGCAGCAGTGAGGCACGCTGGGCGGCCTACAACCAGACGTGGCTGCAGGACCCACTCCACAGCGTGAGCTGCACTCACACAGCCCTTGCAGACAGCTGTGAACACTGCTGCTAGGGAAAAGAAAGCTACAGTGGTGGTTTATGTAGCCTGGGTAAAGCACAATATTGTTTTGAGAATCGCTATTTCTAACTGTCCCTCACAGTCTTCAACAGCAGCCTGTCCCTAACTGAATTCACAGCAGAGTGACCAGAAATGGCGGCGGCAGTGGCTTTTATAGTGCATCATGACATCATTTCAGCAGCTAATCACAGCCATGTCAATAGTTAACATGCCTAATAGGATGTGCCCACACTTCTGAGGATTCCCATTGGCTGAATCAAAGCGAGCGGGCTGATAGCATTATGGGAACTTCCGATTCCGGTATTTGATATGAAAAAAGTATCGGAAGTCAGTATCGGAATTCCGATACAGCTAATATCGGCCGATACCCGATACTTGCGGTATCGGAAATCTCAACACTAATCATAACTATACGGATAACAATCATGTTGCAGACAGTGCTGCAAGAAGGTGCTCATGGGTTGGTCTCTTTCATGAGGTACAACTCCACAGTGTGTTGGTGGTGGAATAACACTAATGCCTTCTTTCTCCATATCCTCCTGACAACAATGGACAACATAGACAGAGGAAATTATCATCGGCTTCATCTCCTAACTGTTGCGCGTCCATCACCTCTTCCTTCTTGTCCTTTTCATGGTCCTTCTCCATTTGTTCCTCCTATGGCAAATGTCTGTGAAAAGACAGACCTGAATTTATAGATATTGTTAACCCTAAAGGTATCCTCCTCTGCTTCCTCTTCTTCCCCACACTATTTAAAGTGTGCTCCAGCATGTAGATGACAGTATTAGGGATGCTTATGACGGCATCATCACCGCTAACCATCTTAGTAGCCATTAAGAAAACATACAGAAGGGTGCAGAGGTCTTTCATCTATATCCAGTACGCAAGAGTGAATTGCATCACGTCCATACTGCTTTGTGCCAGGCTATAAAAAATGTCATCCTGCACCATGTCTCGGCGCTGCTGCCACAGTCGCTGCAACATGTGCAGAGTTTAATTCCACAGTGCGGTCATATTGCATATCAACCGGTTAATCGGTAGTCTGAAAGATCTCTATACCAACTTAAGTGGAATGGTGGAAGTTAGCACGACAGTGGTTTCTGAAGCAGCGCATCCAGGCTGGGACAGTGGTGGAGGAATTGCTGTTCCATCAGGTTGAGGATGCGAACCATGCAAGGCAGGGCCGGCTCCAGGTTTTTGTGTTCCCCAGGCGAAAGTGTCTCAGTGGTCCCGTTTAACATGTACCACAATTCATGATGCACAGATACGGCAAAGAAATATAGGTATACACTGTGTTCCAAATTATTATGCAAATTGGATTTAAGTGTCATAAAGATGTAATTTTTTGTTTTTCAAATAAACTCATGGATGGTATTGTGTATCAGGGCTCTTTGGATCACTGAAATCAAGATCAAATGCCTGTGATAATTAGTTTACCAGGTGAGCCCAATTAAAGGAAAACTACTTAAGAATGATGTTCCACATTATTAAGCAGGGCACAGGTTTCAAGGAATTTAGGAAAGTAAAAGGATCTCTCTGCTGCTGAAAAGCATCAAATAGTGCAATGCCTTGGTCAAGAGATGAAAACATTAGATATTTCCCAAAAATTTAAACGTGATCATCGTACTGTTAAGAGATTTGTGGTTGATTCTGAGCACAGACATGTTTGTGCTGATAAAGGCAGAATGAGGAAGGTTTCTGCCAGGCAAGTTCATCGGATTAAGAGAGCGGCTGCTAAAAAGCCATTACAAACCAGCAAACAGATATTTAAAGCTGCTGGTGCCTCTGGAGTCCCTCGAACCTCAAGGTGTAGGATCCTTCAAAGGCTTGCTGTGGTGCATAAACCTACTATTCAGCCACCCCTAAACAGTGTTCACAAGCAGAAATGGTAGCAGTGGGCCCAGACATACTGTACATGAAGACTAATTTTCATACAGTCTTGTTTACTGATGAGTGTCGAGCAACCCAGGATGGTCCAGATGGATGGAGTAGTGGATGGTTGGTGGATGGCCACTATGTCCCAACAAGGCTGCGACATCAGCAAGGAGGTGGAAGAGTCATGTTTTGGCCCAGAATCATAGGGAAACAGCTGGTAGGGCTCTTTAAGGTTCCTGAAGGTGTGAAAATGACCTCTGCAAAGTATATCGGGTTTCTGACTGACAGCTGTCTTCCATGGTATAAAAAGCAGAAATGTGCCTTCAGGAGCAAAATCATCTTCATGCATGACAATGCACCATCTCATGCTGCAAAGAATACCTCTGAGTCAATGACTGCTATAGGCATAAAAGGAGATAAACTCCTGTGAAGATTAATTTAAGAACTAAAACCAGAATTGAACCAGAAGGGAACTGAAGGTAACTGTACAGTCACTGTAAACAATGTTTCTGTTTGTTTTCATTTTCACCCCAATAATCCTTCACTTTCTGCTAATTCCCCTAATCCCTACTCCTAGTAAGGAACTGTTCATCTCTTCTTCAATCCTCCCCATCCACCTCACCTCCGCCTCAAAGCTGTTCCTTAACATACAATCCTCTGTCTCCAAACACAGACAGCCCCCTCATTCCCTCTACTGCTCCCATCTGCTAACACTTTCTCTGCTCCTTCTCACTGCTGGTGATATCTCTCCAAATCCTGGTCCTCCTCACCACATTCCCACAGTCATTTCTACCTCCCATCCACGCTCTATCACAACCTTCCGTAACCTCTCCAACCTTATACCCATTCACCCAGCCCCCGCTTCCCCAGTCCCACTAACAGGAGCTCTGTGGAATGCTCGCTCTGTCTGCAACAAGCTTTCCTACATCCATGATCTTTTTGTCACTACCAAACTTTCCTTCCTCGCCATCACCGAAACCTGGCTCACCCCTTCTGACACAGCCTCTCCTGCTGCACTTTCGTATGGCGGCTTCCACCTTTCTCACCCCCCCCGCCCCAGCAGCAAACATGGCGGAGGAGTTGGTTTTCTCCTGTCAGATACCTGCTCCTTCACCCCAATCCCACTGCCACCCTCTGTTACCCTCCCTTCCTTTGAGGTGCACTCTGTGCGCATCTACTCCCCCTCCAACCTCCAACTGGCTGTCATCTACCACCCCCCAGGGCCAGCCACCACCTTCTTTGACCACTTCACCACCTGGTTACTTCATTTCCTTTCCGCGGACATCCCTACTATCATCATGGGCGACTTCAACATCCCCCTTGACACTTCCCTCTCAGCTGCCACTAAACTTCTATCTCTCACTTCCTCCTTCGGCCTCACTCAATGGTCTTCTACATCCACCCATAAAGATGGCCACACACTGGACCTCATCTTCACCCGCCTCTGCTCCCTATCTAACCTCTCTAACTCACCTCTTCCTCTCTCTGACCACAACCTGCTCACATTCTCTTCCCTCTTCACTCCATGTCTACAATCCCCACCCCACAAACTTTCACACCCTCGCAGGAATCTTAAACACCTTGACCTACACTCATTCTCTGAATCCCTCCTCCCTCTCACAGATATAAGTTCCTTACACAATGCAGATGACGCTGCTGCTCTATATAACACCACAATAGCTGTAGCTTTGGAATCCGCTGCCCCACTTACACATACCAAAACTCGCAAAATCAACAGACAGCCCTGGCACACCAGCCTGACCAAAGAGCTGAGGCGAGCTTCCAGGGCTGCTGAGCGCAGATGGAAAAGATCCCACTCCAACGAGCACTTCATCGCATTCAAACAGTCCCTCACTACTTTCAAGACCACACTCGCCACAGCTAAACAAACCTACTTCTCATCTCTCATATCTTCCCTGTCTCACAACCCTAAACAGTTATTCAACATCTTCAATTCTCTCCTCTGCCCCCCAGCACCTCCTCCCTCCCCACTCATCTCAGCTGAAGACTTTGCCTCATTTTTCAAGCAGAAAATTGATAACATCAGGGACAGTTTTGGTCAACAACCCCCAGAGCCCTTCCTCCTGACTTCCCAGCCCTCCACCTTCAAAACCAACTTCTCCACCATTACAGAAGATTGACTCTCCACTCTACTCTCAAGATCACATCTCACCACCTGTGCACTCGACCCAATCCCATCCCACTTCATACCAAACCTCACCACAGTCTTCATCCCAACCCTAACCCATCTCTTCAACCTATCACTACCAACTGGTGTTTTCCCCTCAAGCTTTAAACATGCCTCCATCACACCTATCCTCAAAAAGCCCTCTCTTGACCCATCCTCTGTATCTAGCTATCGCCCTATATCACTTCTCCCCTACGCCTCCAAGCTACTGGAACAACACGTCTACCTTGAACTGTCCTCCCATCTCTCTTCTTGCTCCCTCTTCGACCACTTACAATCTGGCTTCCGGTCACACCACTCCACTGAAACTGCCCTTACTAAGGTCACCAATGACCTCTTAGCCGCCAAGAGCAAGCGACACTACTCTGTCCTCCTCCTCCTGGACCTGTCGGCTGCCTTTGACACAGTGGACCATTCCCTATTATTACAGACCCTCTCATCCCTCGGCATCACAGACTTGGCCCTATCCTGGATCTCATCATACCTAACAGACCGGACATTCAGCGTCTCCCACTCACACACCACCTCCTCACCTCGCCCCCTATCTGTCGGAGTCCCACAAGGTTCAGTCCTTGGGCCCCTGCTGTTCTCTATTTACACCTTTGGCCTGGGACAGCTCATAGAATCTCATGGCTTTCAGTATCATCTTTACGCTGATGACAGACAGATCTACATCTCTGGACCAGATATCACCTCCCTACTAAACAGAATCCCTCAATGTCTGTCCACTATTTCATCCTTCTTCTCCGCTAGATTTCTGAAACTCAACATGGACAAAACAGAATTTATCATCTTTCCCCCATCTCACGTGACCCCCCCTACGAACCTATCAATTACAGTAAATGACTGCCCACTCTCCCCAGTCCCACAAGCTCGCTGCCTCGGAGTAATCCTTGACGCTGATCTCTCCTTCAAACCACATATCCAAGCCCTTTCCACTTCCTGCCGACTTCAACTCAAAAATATTTCACAAATCCGTTCATTCCTCACCCAAGAATCTGCAAAAACCCTAGTCCATGCCCTCATCATCTCTCGCCTTGACTACTGCAACCTCATGCTCTGTGGCCTCCCCTCAAACACTCTCGCACCCCTCCAATCTATTCTAAACTCTGCTGCCCGACTAATCCACCTGTCCCCCCGCTATTCCCCAACTTCTCCCCTCTGTCAATCCCTTCACTGGCTCCCAATTGCCCAGAGACTCCATTACAAAACCCTAACCATGACATACAAAGCCATCCACAACCTGTCTCCTCCATACATCTGTGACCTCATCTCCCGGTACTTTCCCGCACGCAACCTCCGATCCTCACAAGATCTCCTTCTCTACTCCCCTCTTATCTCCTCTTCCCACAATCGCATACAAGATTTCTCTCGCGCATCACCCCTACTCTGGAACTCTCTACCACAACATATCAGACTCTCACCTACCATCGAAACCTTCAAAAAGAGCCTGAAGACCCACCTCTTCCGACAAGCCTACAACCTGCAGTAACCACCGATCGACCAAACCGCTGCACGACCAGCTCTACCCTCGCCTACTGTATTATCACCCATCCCTTGAAGATTGTGAGCCCTCGCGGGCAGGGTCCTCTCTCCTCCTGTACCAGTTATGACTTGTATTGTATAAGATTATTGTACTTGTTTTTATGTATACTCCTCCTTACATGTAAAGCGCCATGGAATAAATGGCGCTATAACAATAAATAATAATAATAAACTCATGGTGTGGCCACCATCTTCCCCTGACCTCAACCCTATAGAGAACCTTTGGAGTATCATCAAGCAAAAGATCTATCAGGGTGGGAGGCAGTTCACATCAAAACAGCAGCTCTGGGAGGCTATTCTGACTTCATGCAAAGAGATACAAGCAGAAACTCTCCAAAAACTCACAAGTTCAATGGATGCAAGAATTGTGAAGGTGATATCAAAGAAGGGTTCCTATGTTAATATATAACTTGGCCTGTTAGGATGTTTTGGAGTTAAATATCTTTTTTGTTCAGTGAATGTGACCTCCTAATGCTGCAAATTCCACAAATGAGCATTTTCAGTTCTTTAAAACATATCAAATGTTTAGAAATTCTACTGTGCCTAATAATATGGAACAGTGCAATTTGAGTTTTTATTCATTTTGGAGATTATACTGTTATCATTGAGAGGTTTCTTCAATAAAATTTGATGTATACTCTAATAGGTGATGACTTTTATTAGACTGACTGTCATTTGCACCGACTATTTAGGAAAATCATAGAAAAATATCATTTGCATAATAATTTGGAACACAGTGTAGTACAATGCCAAAGATATCACTTACTTCTTACATTACATGAGTGATCTCTATTGTAAATTCTACAATTGCTCAGAAACCAGCAAATCCTCGCAGAGCACAGTGCGTGCCTTAGTGGGGATTCAAAAGTTTTCATTTAAGACCGGACAGTATAGAACTCCATACAGTATTCTGGGCATCACATAGTCTTCCATACAGTTTCTTGGGCCCCATATATTGCTTCATACAGAATAATGAGCCTCATATAATGCTCCATACAAAATAATGAGCCCCAAATATTGCTTCATACAGAATAATGGGCCTCATATAATGCTCCCCAAATATTGCTTCATACAGAATAATGCGCCATACAGAATAATAAGCCCCAAATATTGCTTCATACAGAATAATGAGCCTCATATAATGCTCCATACAGAATTGTTAGGCATCGGGTTCCTGCAGCGGCTCAGCAGGAATCCAGAGCCTCACATTCTGCAGTCTCTCATTGTCTATCGACCGCAGAGGAGATTGCTCAGCAGTCTCAGCATCCCAAACACTCTGCCCAGACCTACTCTGTGGGTCTGGCTGTTGCTGCCACCTTTGGGTCAGCAATAGCAATGCAGGCCGCTTTGCAGCAAAACGCTCCAGAGGCTAAGTCCTCTCGTCGTGCTACTGGGCATGCTCACGAGACGATCTCCCATTGGAGATCGGGAGTCACATGCTCAGGTCCTTCTCCTGTTCTCATTGGTCCATCTCAGAGATCTGGAAGGTCCCGAAAGCGCACAGCTATAAAAGGTCCGCATGGCCACTCGGCCATGCACTAGTATAGTCTCTAGTTGCTACTGTGTGAATGATGATGGATGCATGAACCTGCGAATGACTCATTAAGATCCCCTTCCTCTGATATTACGAGTGTGTATAGGGACTTAGCTTTAGAGTCTGCGCCAGCCAGTGGCAAGCTACAACAGCATCCTCCACAGTGCTAGCGTCCGACAGTACGCCTGCTACCGGGCATTGTCGATTAGTGGCAGTGTCTGTAGCCGTGCTGCAGTCTGCAGCTCCTCTGCATCTGCAATTGCGACGCCGCATGCACGGTAGGTCTAGATGGACCTAGGGTCCAGCTCCTGTGACCACATACCGTGCGTGCACTTCTCTGAGACCTGTGAGTCCAACAGGCTCAGTATTTAGGTTAAGAAGAGGAGGATGAATGAACTCATGGAGATCAACATCCGACACTGCGGAGACACCATCACGTGTTTCTCAACGCAGTGATTCTAGAGCACTGCCCCCATCCCTTATGGGAAATATGTAAAACATGCAAAACAGAAGCCGCGGAGACACCATCACGTGTTTCTCAACGCAAGCAATGACCAGCCAGGTCTTTGCCCGGGAAGGAACAACCACGGGAAGGGCAGTCTCCAATGAAGGAAACCACCTATGCCAAAACATGGTATCCATCCACATACAGCTGTTTCGGGGTATTGCCCCTAATCAGTGTGGAGTAGGAAACTGGCTGGTAGGAGCAATGCCTAGTAAAAAGACTATGAAGAGGAGGATGAATGAACTCATGGAGATCAACATCCGACACTGCAGAGACACCATCACGTGTTTCTCAACGCAGTGATTCTAGAGCACTGCCCCCATCCCTTATGGGAAATATGTAAAACATGCAAAACAAAAGCCGCGGAGACACCATCACGTGTTTCTCAACGCAAGCAATGACCAGCCAGGTCTTTGCCCGGGAAGGAACAACCACGGGAAGGGCAGTCTCCAATGAAGGAAACCACCTATGCCAAAACATGGTATCCATCCACATACAGCTGTTTCGGGGTATTGCCCCTCATCAGTGTGGAGTAGGAAACTGGCTGGTAGGAGCAATGCCTAGTAAAAAGACTATGAAGAGGAGGATGAATGAACTCATGGAGATCAACATCCAACACTGCGGAGACACCATCACGTGTTTCTCAATGCAGTGATTCTAGAGCACTGCCCCCATCCCTTATGGGAAATATGTAAAACATGCAAAACAGAAGCCGCAGAGACACCATCACGTGTTTCTCAACGCAAACAATGACCAGCCAGGTCTTTGCCCGGGAAGGAACAACCACGGGAAGGGCAGTCTCCAATGAAGGAAACCACCTATGCTAAAACATGGTATCCATCCACATACAGCTGTTTCGGGGTATTGCCCCTCATCAGTGTGGAGTAGGAAACTGGCTGGTAGGAGCAATGCCTAGTAAAAAGACTATGAAGAGGAGGATGAATGAACTCATGGAGATCAACATCCGACACTGCGGAGACACCATCACGTGTTTCTCAACGCAGTGAGTCTAGAGCACTGCCCCCATCCCTTATGGGAAATATGTAAAACATGCAAAACAGAAGCCGCGGAGACACCATCACGTGTTTCTCAACGCAAGCAATGACCAGCCAGGTCTTTGCCCGGGAAGGAACAACCACGGGAAGGGCAGTCTCCAATGAAGGAAACCACCTATGCCAAAACATGGTATCCATCCACATACAGCTGTTTCGGGGTATTGCCCCTCATCAGTGTGGAGTAGGAAACTGGCTGGTAGGAGCAATGCCTAGTAAAAAGACTATGAAGAGGATGAATGAACTCATGGAGATCAACATCCGACACTGCGGAGACACCATCACGTGTTTCTCAACGCAGTGATTCTAGAGCACTGCCCCCATCCCTTATGGGAAATATGTAAAACATGCAAAACAGAAGCCGCGGAGACACCATCACGACGCAAGTAATGACCAGCCAGGTCTTTGCCCGGGAAGGAACAACCACGGGAAGGGCAGTCTCCAATGAAGGAAACCACCTATGCCAAAACATGGTATCCATCCACATACAGCTGTTTCGGGGTAATGCCCCTCATCAGTGTGGAGTAGGAAACTGGCTGGTAGGAGCAATGCCTAGTAAAAAGACTATGAAGAGGAGGATGAATGAACTCATGGAGATCAACATCCGACACTGCGGAGACACCATCACGTGTTTCTCAACGCAGTGATTCTAGAGCACTGCCCCCATCCCTTATGGGAAATATGTAAAACATGCAAAACAGAAGCCGCGGAGACACCATCACGTGTTTCTCAACGCAAGCAGTGACCAGCCAGGTCTTTGCCCGGGAAGGAACAACCACGGGAAGGGCAGTCTCCAATGAAGGAAACCACCTATGCCAAAACATGGTATCCATCCACATACAGCTGTTTCGGGGTATTGCCCCTCATCAGTGTGGAGTAGGAAACTGGCTGGTAGGAGCAATGCCTAGTAAAAAGACTATGAAGAGGAGGATGAATGAACTCATGGAGATCAACATCCGACACTGCGGAGACACCACCCTGAAACAGCTGTATGTGGATGGATACCATGTTTTAGCATAGGTGGTTTCCTTCATTGGAGACTGCCCTTCCCGTGGTTGTTCCTTCCCGGGCAAAGACCTGGCTGGTCATTGCTTGCGTTGAGAAACACGTGATGGTGTCTCCGCGGCTTCTGTTTTGCATGTTTTACATATTTCCCATAAGGGATGGGGGCAGTGCTCTAGAACAGGGTTCCCCAACTCCGGTCCTCAAGGCCCACCAACAGGTCAGGTTTTCAGGATTTCTTTAGTATTGCTCAGGTGATAATTGCATCACCTGTACAATAAAAGGGAAATCCTGAAAACATGACCTGTTGATGGGCCTTGAGGACCGGAGTTGGGGATCCCTGCTCTAGAATCACTGCGTTGTTTTGCATGTTTTACATATTTCCCATAAGGGATGGGGGCAGTGCTCTAGACTCACTGCGTTGAGAAACACGTGATGGTGTCTCCGCAGTGTTGGATGTTGATCTCCATGAGTTCATTCATCCTCCTCTTCATAGTCTTTTTACTAGGCATTGCTCCTACCAGCCAGTTTCCTACTCCACACTGATGAGGGGCAATACCCCGAAACAGCTGTATGTGGATGGATACCATGTTTTGGCATAGGTGGTTTCCTTCATTGGAGACTGCCCTTCCCGTGGTTGTTCCTTCCCGGGCAAAGACCTGGCTGGTCATTGCTTGCGTTGAGAAACACGTGATGGTGTCTCCGCGGCTTCTGTTTTGCATGTTTTACATATTTCCCATAAGGGATGGGGGCAGTGCTCTAGAATCACTGCGTTGAGAAACACGTGATGGTGTCTCCGCGGTGTCGCATGTTGATCTCCATGAGTTCATTCATCCTCCTCTTCATAGTCTTTTTACTAGGCATTGCTCCTACCAGCCAGTTTCCTACTCCACACTGATGAGGGGCAATACCCTGAAACAGCTGTATGTGGATGGATACCATGTTTTGGCATGGGTGGTTTCCTTAATTGGAGACTGCCCTTCCCGTGGTTGTTCCTTCCTGGGCAAAGACCTGGCTGGTCATTGCTTGCGTTGAGAAATACGTGATGGTGTCTCCGCGGCTTCTGTTTTGCATGTTTTACATATTTCCCATAAGGGATGGGGGCAGTGCTCTAGAACAGGGTTCCCCAACTCCGGTCCTCAAGGCCCACCAACAGGTCAGGTTTTCAGGATTTCTTTAGTATTGCTCAGGTGATAATTGCATCACCTGTACAATAAAAGGGAAATCCTGAAAACATGACCTGTTGATGGGCCTTGAGGACCAGAGTTGGGGAACCCTGCTCTAGAATCACTGCGTTGAGAAACACGTGATGGTGTCTCCGCAGTGTCGGATGTTGATCTCCATGAGTTCATTCATCCTCCTCTTCATATTCTTTTAACTAGGCATTGCTCCTACCAGCCTGTTTCCTACTCCACACTGATGAGGGGCAATACCCCGAAACAGCTGTATGTGGATGGATACCATGTTTTGGCATAGATGGTTTCCTTCATTGGAGACTGCCCTTCCGGTGGTTGTTCCTTCCCGGGCAAAGACCTGGCTGGTCATTGCTTGCGTTGAGAAACACGTGATGGTGTCTCCGCGGCTTCTGTTTTGCAGTATTTAGGTTAATGCCTTAGGCATCTCTGTGAAGCCAACAGAGTATGCCCAGCGCACACCGGGTGACGTCCAACCCTCGTGCAATAATACCGCCATATTTAGTGTTTGCCATTATCTAGCAGCAGTGTTAACACCTTCTGCACGGTGGACCCCGGGCGGCAAATGCACTTTACGTTATTTAATATTTGGTACGTTCTGCCGTCCCTAACATTATACTAGCTCCAGGGTCTGGCTAATAATGGCGGACCAGCAGCAGCTACAGTGGTACATTCGGCAGCTGGAGGGCAGTTTGGCAGCCCTCGAGAGTTCCACCTCGGCTGCGGATGCTGCTGCGGTCACTGTCCAGACAATTGCAGAGGCTGTCTCCCGTGCATCCATGTCCACGCCCACCCCCACGCCGACAATTTCCCGCCTCCCGTTGCCCGATAAATTTTCTGGTGACAGCGCCACCTGTAGGGGTTTCGTGAGCCAGTGCTCTATCCAGCTCGAGATACTGGCTGCGAGATTCCCTACAGAGCGGGCTAAGGTGGGGTTTATCGTCTTCCTCCTGTCAGGCAGGGCGTTGGAATGGGCTACGCCACTATGGGAGCATGATGACCCTGTGGTACTGAGTGCTGCTCAGTTTCTGAAATCACTAAAGCAGGTCTTTTTGGGGCCCCGGGTCACTCACGACACCTCTCTCCAGTTACTTGCGTTAACACAGGGATCCCTGTCGGTCAGTCAGTACGCCGTCCGTTTCCGGACACTGGCTTCCAAGATGGAGTGGCCTGATAAAACACTCATCCCTGTGTTCTGGAGAGGGTTGGCAAAGCATGTTAATGATGCTTTATCTACCAGGGAGGTTCCCTTAAGCCTAGAGGAGTTGATTGCGATTTCCACCCGTATTGAACTCTGTTTTATGAAGCGCGGGCTGGAGCTTACTCAATCCAGACAGAAGCTTGGGTTGGCTCCCGACTTCTCTGAATTTCTTGAACCCTCTGCTCTGGAAGTTATACCTCCTGAGCCCATGGATGTGTCTCGTACCGGTCCCAAACCGCTTCTGGCACAGGGCTCCACGTGCTGTTACCTGTGTCGACAGTCTAGCCACCTGGCTAACAGGTGTCCGCAGCGACCGAAAAAACGTTCACCTCCCGTAGTAGTTGGTGGGGATCTACCTAATATGAAAACTTTCTCCTCAAAACCGGTATTCCGAGGGACGTTAGGCAGTGGAGCTTCCACCTGGGAGGTAGAGGTCACGGTGGACTCTGGGGCAGAAGGAAATTTTATGTCTTCGGCCTTCGCCCAAAAGCACGCTATTCCACTGGTGCCACTTCTTCACCCCGTGACCGTCAGGGTGGTCAATGGATCTACCTTACCATCTCAGATTACCCACCAGACAGCACCCCTGGGGTTTTCAATCTCCCCGTCTCTTCACGGGACGTTGTCCCTGCTCATTATGCCAAAGGGCATCGACCAGGTGCTTCTCGGGCTTCCCTGGCTCCGTTGCCATTCCCCTCATATAGAGTGGTCCTCGGAGAGTATACTGCCTGGAGCAAGGACTGTGTGGGAAGGTGCATGGGGGGCAGTGTCCAAGTACCCTCTGCGGAGGTGCCCGTGGGTCTTTCCGCGCCCTCCACTGGGAATCTGAGGTCCGCGGGTACGGCCGCCCTTGAATCAGTGCCGTCGGCCAAGACCTTTGTCCCGCTTCACCAGCGGTCCAAGGTTCTCGCGTGGTTACACGCGTCCAGGATGGGTGGTCACTTTGGTTACAAGCGGACCACAAAACTCCTGGCAAGATCTTATTGGTGGCCGCACAGGGCTCGGGACACTAAAAAATACATTCAGGCATGCGCCTCTTGTGCTCGGAGAAGCTCCTCTAAACAGAGGACGGCTGGGTTACTGTATCCCTTGCCGGTGGCAGACCGGGTAATGGAGGTTCGCGATTGTTTGGGTCATACCCCGCATATCACTCAAGCCTCTAAAGAGAGAATGAAGATGTCCACCGACACATATCGGCGCCCCGCTCCAACTTTTGCTCCAGGCGACTTTGCCATCCCTGATGCCTGCCACGTGTCCCTTCTCAAACCTGTTCACATGTCCCGGTTTTCCCTGTCATCTGCTGGGACATCAGACTTGTCTTCGGAACACAAGGTGGTACGTGGCAAATAATTTTTTTTGATGGATTGGAAGGCTCAGGGGGAGGGGGCCCTAGGAGGGGGGGTAATGTTAGGCGTCGGGTTCCTGCAGCGGCTCAGCAGGAATCCAGAGCCTCACATTCTGCGGTCTCTCATTGTCTATCGACCGCAGAGATTTCTCAGCAGTCTCAGTGTCCCAGACACTCTGCCCAGCCCTGCTCTGTGGGTCTGGCTGTTGCTGCCACCTTTGGGTCAGCAATAGCAATGCAGGCCGCTTTGCAGCAAAATGCTCCAGAGGCTAAGTCCTCTTGTCGCGCTACTGGGCATGCTCACGAGACGAACTCCCATTGGAGATCGGGAGTCACATGCTCAGGTCCTTCTCCTGTTCTCATTGGTCCATCTCAGAGATCTGGAAGGTCCCGGAAGCGCACGGCTATAAAAGGTCCGCATTGCCGCTTGGCCATGCGCTAGTATAGTCTCTAGTTGCTACTGTGTGAATGATGATGGATGCATGAACCTACGAATGACACATTAAGATCCCCTTCCTCTGATATTACGAGTGTGTATAGGGACTTAGCTTTAGAGTCTGTGCCAGCCAGTGGCAAGCTACAAGCCACAACAGCATCCTCCACAGTGCTATCGTCCGACAGTGCGCCTGCTACCGGGCATTGTCGATTAGCGGCAGTGTCTGTCGCCGCGCTGCAGTCTGCAGCTCTTCTCAGCGTCCGCAGTTGCGACGCCGCACGCACAGTAGGTTTAGATGGAGTCTGACCCTCTGCCTAGGGTCCAGTTCCTGTGACCACATACCGTGCGTGCACTTCTCTGAGATCTGTGAGTCCAACAGGCTCAGTATTTATGTTAATGCCTTAGGCGTCTCTGTGAAGCCAACAGAGTACGCCCAGCACACACCAGGTGACGTCCAACCAGCGTGCAATATTACCGCCATATTTAGTGTTCGCCATTATCTAGCAGCAGTGTTAACACCTTCTGCACGGTGGACCTCTGGCGGCGAACGCACTTTACATTATTTAATATTTGGTGCGTTCCGCTGTCCCTAACACAGAATAATGAGCACCAAATATTGCTTCATACAGAATAATGGACCTCATATAATGCTCCATACAATATAATGAGCCCCAAATATTGCTTCATACAGAATAATGAGCCTCATATAATGCTCCATTCAGAATAATGAGCCCCAAATATTGCTTCAAACAGAATAATGAGCCCCATATAATTCTCCATACAGAATAATGAGCCCCAAATATTGCTTCATACAGAATAATGAGCCCCATATATTGCTCCATACAATATAATGAGCCCCATATATTGTTTCATACAGAATAATGGGCCCCATATATTGCTTCATACAGAAAAAGGGTCCTCATATAATGCTCCTTACATAATAATGGCCATCATGTAATGCTCTATACAGAATAATAGGCCCCATACAATGCTCCATACAGAACTCAATACAGAAAATAGGCCTCATATAATGCTCCATACAGAATAATGGAAACCATATCATGCTCCATACAGAATAATGGGCCCAATATAATGCTTCATACAGAAAAATGGGTCCAATATAATGATCCATACAGAATAATGGGCCCAATATAATGATCCATACAGAATAATGGGCCCAATATAATGATCCATACATAATAATGAGCCCCCATATAATGATCCATACAAAATAATGGGCCCCATATAATGCTCCAAACAGGATAATGGGCCCCACATAATGCTTCATACTGGATAATGGGCCCCATATAATGCTCCATACAGAATAATGGACAACATATAATACTTCATACAGAATGGGCCCCATATAATGCTCCATACAGAATAGGCCCCATACATTACTCCATACAGAATTGGCCCCATATAATACTCAATACAGAATAATGGACATCATATAATGCATCATACAGAATAATGGGCCCCATATAATGCTCCAAACAGGATAATGGGCCCCACATAATGCTTCATACTGGATAATAGGCCCCATATAATGCTCCATGCAGCATAATGGGCCCCATATAATGCTCCATACAGGATAATGGGCCCCATATAATGCTCCAAACAAGATAATGGGCCCCATATAATGCTCCAAACAGGATAATAGACCCCATATAATGCTCCATACATTTAGAATGGGCCCCATATGATGCCCTATAGAGAATAATAGGCTCATCTCCCCCCTGGGCTTATTCTCATCTCCGCTGAGCTCATTCCCCCCCGCTCACTCTCATCTCCCCCGCTGGGCTCATTTCCCCCCGCTGGGCTCATTCCCCCCCAGCTCACTCTCATCTCCTCTGCTGGGCTCATTTCCCCCCCAGCCCTCTCTCATATCCCCCGCTGGGCTCATCCCCCCAGTTCACTCTCACCTCCCCAGGGGCTGGGCTCATTTCCCCCTGGCCCCCCCACTCATTCTCCCCCCGGCCCTGCAGCCGCTCATTCTCAATGCTGCTCAGGTGCCGGTAACTTTTTCCTGTGAGAGCACGCTGTCACGTGGTACCGCTCATTAAGGTCATGAATATGGGCGCCACACCTATGGGAGTGGAGTGGCGTCCATATTCATGACCTTAATGAGTGGTAAGATGTGGACCGCGCACTCTCACAAGAAAAAAGATAGTGGTGAGTATGATGTTTTGCGGAGGGTGGGGGACCAAACCCGGACTTATAAATTTAAAAAAAAAACTTGTTCAGGTACCGAGTGGGCCCCCCATCTCGCCAGGGCCCCGGCACTTTCCCAGATATGCCGGGTGCTGACGCCGACCCTGATGCAAGGCATGTGTGTAAGGATGACCCGGCGTAGGGCCGCCACCAGGTTTGCACTGTTATCGCACACAGCCTTCCTTGGCTCCAGGTTGAGTGTAGACAGCCATTGCTCAAAATCAGCATGGATAGCTGTCCACAACTGTTGATCTGTATGACTGCGATCTCCAAGGCATATTATTCTAAACACTGCCTGATTATGGTGATCCCTGGCTGCACAGTATGGATGTGGGGGAGGGATTCTCTCTGCACTGTTGGAATATGTGTTTAATTAAGGCAGAGGTTGAGGGCGCAGGTGGAGGCCCTAGAGGAGGTGAAGGAGGCAGAAGCACTGCAGGAACTGTTACATACAGAGGTTTGTTCCGCAATCCCTGGGGATTCCAAGACTTGGTGCCTAGTGACATCTTGGTGTCTACTGCTTTAGTTCTCAATCTCCTAGTGTGTACTAGTTTGGTTCTACAGCTCACGCTGTTTTGTAGTTTAGTTATCCAATCCCTGTTGTCTATTAGTTTAGTTCTCCATGTTCTGGTGTTAAATTGTTTAGTTCTGCAATTATAGCTGTTTAGTAATTTAGTTCTCCAACCCCTGTTGTTTGTTAGTTTAGTTATCCATCGTATGGTGTGTAGTGGTTTAGTTCTACAATACTAGCAGTTTAGTAGTTTAGTTCTCCAACCCCTGTTGTCTAGTCATTTGGGTATCCATCTTATGGTGTGTAGTGGTTTATTTCTCCATTACCAAGTGCCCTGCAAGCCTTGGGGATTTCAAGACTTGTGGAGCAGCCCCTTCCCCCGACAGCCCCTACAGCCACCAGAGTCACCCAGTGCCCAGTCATCTAGATGTAACTCCCCTGTCCATGCTTGCTTGTCCAGGTGTCATTGTTGAAATGCACCCTGGCAGACAGAATTTTTCAGGGAACGGTGATGTTGTCTGCAACTTGTTGCTGTAGGGCGTGGCACATCTTTCTTAGAGAAGTAATGGTGACTGTGCAACTGGTACTGGGGGTCTGCGACAGCCATCTGCTTTCAGAAACTGTCTGTATCCATAAGGCGGAATGGCTGCATTTCTGTGGCCAACAGATTAGAGTGGCCATGCAATAATCACAGAGATCATAGGCCATGAGTAGAGTTGAGCGATACCGTCCGATACTTCAAAGTATCGGATCGGAATGGATCGGCCGATCTTTAAAAAAAGTATCGGTATCGCCGATTCCGATACCGGAAGTCCCATTCAAGTCTATGGGACTTCCGGTATCGGAATAAGAAAAACCCTGTTTTTGCCTTGTACAGCCTCTCTGGGGTCTGTACGGGCCTTTCGGGGGGCTGTGCCGGCCTGCCAGGGGGTCTGTGCAGGCTCCGGTGGTCTGTGCCGGCCTGCCGGGGGGCTGAGCCGGCCTGCCGGTGGTCTGTGCAGGCTCCGGTGGGCTGTGCCGGCCTGCCGGGGGGCTGTGCAGGCTCCGGGGGGCTGTGCCGGCCTGCCGGGGGGCTGTGCCGGCCTGCCGGTGGTCTGTGCAGGCTTCGGGGGTCTGTGCAGGCATCGTCCGATGGGACTACAAGTCCCATCGGGCGATGCCTGCTACCATGACAGTGATTGACACATTAGCCAATGATGGGACAGTAGTAGTCCCATCATCCGGCTAATGTGTTGAATGTAAAAAAAAAAAAAAAAAATTACATGCTACATACATGCTACATACATACAACATGCATACTACATACATGCTACATTCATACTACATACTACATACATGCTACATTCATACTACATAAATACTACATGCAACATACATACTACATATATTCTACATACATACTACATATATACTACATGCATGCTACATACATACTGCATGCTACATACATACTGCATGCTACATACATACCACATATATACTACATACATACTACATGCATGCTACATACATACTACATACATACTACATACCTACTACATATATACTATATATACTACATGTAACATACATACTACATGCTACATACATACTACATATATACTACATGCATGCTACATACATACTACATACATACTACATGCATGCTACATACATACTACATGCTACATACATACCACATACATACTACATATATACTACATGCATGCTACATACATACTGCATGCTACATGCATGCTACATACATACTACATACATACTACATGCTACATACATACCACATATATACTACATACATACAATACATTCATACAATACATACATAGACATACAGTACATATAACATAGAGTAACATACTTACCAATACTTGTCACATTGTTCCCCGAAGCCATTGTCTTTTCCGGAATAAATATTAACATAACAAACCACAAAAATACTCACCCACGATCCGAAGCAGTCCACGAGTGTGTCCCACGACGATCTTGGGTAGAGAACTGCAGCATCAGCTGATGCTGCCGTTCTCTACGGGCTGCAGGAATCCAATGACGGAAGGTAGGTATCCTTCCGCACTGTATTCCTCCGCCACTTAAAAAAAAAAAAAGTCCCTAGTCTCACTTTATGCCATTGCTGTGTGGGAATTTCCCACGCAGCAATGGCATAAAGTGAGACTAGGGACTTTTTTTTTTAAGTGGCGGAGGAATACAGTGCGGAAGGATACCTACCTTCCGTCATTGGATTCCTGCAGCCCGTAGAGAACGGCAGCATCATCTGATGCTGCAGTTCTCTACCCAAGATCGTCGTGGGACACACTCGTGGACTGCTTCGGATCGTGGGTGAGTATTTTTGTGGTTTGTTATGTTAATATTTATTCCGGAAAAGACAATGGCTTCGGGGAACAATGTGACAAGTATTGGTAAGTATGTTACTCTATGTTATATGTACTGTATGTCTATGTATGTATTGTATGAATGTATTGTATGTATGTAGTATATATGTGGCATGTATGTAGCATGTAGTATGTATGTAGTATGTATGTAGCATGCATGTAGCATGCAGTATGTATGTAGCATGCATGTAGTATATATGTAGTATGTATGTAGCATGCATGTAGTATATATGTAGTATGTATGTAGCATGTAGCATGTATGTAGTATGTATGTGGTATGTATGTAGCATGTAGTATGTATGTAGCATGCATGTAGTATATATGTAGTATGTATGTAGCATGTAGTATGTATGTAGTATGTATGTAGTATGTATGTGGTATGTATGTAGCATGTAGTATGTATGTAGCATGCATGTAGCTAGCATGTAGTATGTATGTAGCATGCATGTAGCATGCATGTAGTATGTATGTAGCATGCATGTAGTATGTATGTAGTATGTATGTAGTATGTATGTAGCATGCATGTAGTATGTATGTAGTATGTATGTAGTATGTATGTAGTATATATGTAGTATGTATGTAGCATGTAGCATGTATGTAGTATGTATGTGGTATGTATGTAGCATGTAGCATGCATGTAGTATATATGTAGTATGTATGTAGCATGTAGTATGTATGTAGTATGTATGTAGTATGTATGTGGTATGTATGTAGCATGTAGTATGTATGTGGTATGTATGTAGCATGTAGTATGTATGTAGCATGCATGTAGCATGCATGTAGTATGTATGTAGCATGCATGTAGTATGTATGTAGTATGTATGTAGCATGCATGTAGTATGTATGTAGTATGTATGTAGTATGTATGTAGCATGCAGTATGTATGTAGCATGTATGTAGCATGTATGTAGTATGTATGTAGTATATATGTAGTATGTATGTAGCATGTAGTATGTATGTAGCATGTAGTATGTATGTAGCATGCATGTAGTATATATGTAGTATGTATGTAGCATGTAGTATGTATGTAGCATGCATGTAGTATATATGTAGTATGTATGTAGCATGTAGTATGTATGTAGCATGCATGTAGTATGTATGTAGTATGCATGTAGTATTTTTTTTTTTTTTTAACATTTAACACATTAGCCGGATGATGGGACTACTACTGTCCCATCATTGGCTAATGTGTCAATCACTGTCATGGTAGCAGGCATCGCCAGATGGGACTTGTTGTCCCATCGGACGATGCTTGCACAGACCCCCGGACATCAGCACAGCCCCCCGGCAGGCCGGCACAGCCCCCCGGCAGGCCGGTACAGACCCCCACAGGGTGCACAGACCACCGGCAGGCCGGCACAGCCCCCTCGGCAGGCCGGTACAGACCCCCACAGGGTGCACAGACCACCGGCAGGCCGGCACAGCCCCCCGGCAGGCCGGTACAGACCCCGGGCAGTCCACACAGCCCCTCGGCAGGCCAGCAGAGACCCCCGGAAGGCCCGAAATGACGGCGCATCATGATGCGCACACACCGCGCATCATGATGACGTCAGGCTGTCAATCAACTTTGAACTTCCGATTCCGATGCTGAATTCCGATATTGAAAAAATATCGGAAGTCGGTATCGGAATTCCGATACAGCAAGTATCGGCCGATACCCGATACTTGCGGTATCGGAATGCTCAACACTAGCCATGAGTCATACAGAAACAATCTCTGTGATCTTTGTGGCGAATAGCTCTCAGCTGGCCCCTATCACAATTACATGATTGGGTGACAATTCATACGGGGAGGCCGCAGGCTGTTCACAATAATTTGTTCTCAGAAAAGTAATAGTGAGCATACGGCTTATCCACATCCAGATTAGAACACATGGAATATGAATATATCCTGCCGTACGATCACTTCTAACTCCACGGTAACCCTACACTCCTCGCTGCCAACAACAATCCTGTTTTTAACACAATAAATAAATACATGCCGATTGGATGCCATTCTTCTTTTGAGGTTCACACCATCTGGGTGTTTCATCCCCTCTCCCTCAGAGTAGCAGTCATATACCGGCCCACAGGCTCACCCACCCACTTCCTTGACCACTTTTATGCGTTGCGGCCACACTTCATGTCTTCAGAAATTACAACCCTTATCCTGGGAGACTTCAACAGCTCCACCTCCCCAACTGCATCCCAGCTTCTATCTCTAGCCAATTTTCGTGGCCTCTCACAACTCTCAAAGTCTGAGACACACAAAGACGGTAACACCCCTGATCTGGATTTTGTCCCGTTCAGTACAATCTCCTACCTAGATGACTCACCTCTTAACCTTTGTCCCCCATGAAATTAGTATAACCACAGCTTAGACATTTTTAGGTAGCTTATTCTCTACTTCTCTAAACATAATTCGCCATAAAACTGAACCGTACCCAAAAGGCTCATGCATCCTTCTACATTTACCAGTAACATGAAAAAGGTTCTGTTCATCATTAATCTCCTGACTGATGAGGCTCTTGCATTGGCTTCACCTTATGTGGAAAATAATTCTGACCTCCTTAACAACTTAGTTTCCTTCATCACAGCTATGGATCAAGTGTTTGATGACCAGAATTGTTGTGCTACAGCTGAAACCAAATTGCATAACCTACTTCAAGGGTGGCGCTCTGTAGCTCAATATATACACACGTGGTCAAAATTGTTGGTACCTCTCATTTAATGGCAGAAAAACCCACAATGGTCACAGAAATAACTTGAATCTAACAAAAATAATGATAAATCAAAAATGTATGAAAATGAATAAATGAAAGTCAGACATTGCTTTTCAACCATGCTTCCACAGAATTTTAAAAAATAAAACTCATGAAATAGGCCTGAACAGAAGTGATATTACCCATAACTTAATATTCTATCAACCTTTCGTGTCTCCCCTTTTCCTCACAGATTGTAAGCTTGCGAGCAGGGCCCTCATTCCTCTTTGTACTTGTTTTGATCTATGTGTTATTGTTATGCTGTAACGTCTATTGACTGTACAATTCCCCTCTAAAATGTATAGTGCTGCGGAATATGTTGACACTATAGAAATAAAATTATTATTATCATTGTTACACAACCTTTTGAGGCAATCACTGCAATCAAACGATTCTTGTAACTGTCAATGAGACTTCTGCACCTCTCGACAGGTATTTTGGCCAGCTCCTCAAGAGCAAACTGCTCCAGTTGTCTCGTATTTGAAGGTTGTCTTATCCAGAAGGCATGTTTCAGCTCTTTCCAAAGATGCTCAATAGGATTTAGGTCAGGGCTCATAGAAGGCCACTTCAGAATAGTCCAATGTTTTCCTCTTAGCCGTTCTTGGGTGTTTTTAGCTGTGTGCTTTGGGTCATTATCCTGTTGCAAGACCCATGACCTGCGACTGAGACGAAGCTTTCTGACACTGGGAAGCACATTTCTCTCTAGAATCCCTTGATAGTCTTGAGATTTCATTGTACCCTGCACAGATTCTACACACCCTGTGCCAGAAAACAAGGACTCAATTCTGCGGCCATGTATTGGTTATAGAGAAATAAATAAGATTTCCATTAAAAATCGCTACCCATTTCCCTTAATTCCTGAGTTGCTGGATAGACTGCGTTCTGCCAGAATTTTTACCAAAAACTCGATCTAAGAGGGACTTATAATCTCATACAAATCCGCCCAGGAGATGAGTGAAAAACTGCCTTTAGAACTAGATAAGGACATTTTGAATATCTGGTTATGCCATTCGGCCTTAGCAAGTCCCTGCCACTTTTCAGCACTTCATTAAAAGGAATCTGTCACCCCTTTTATCAAATATGAGCTGCCGGCACCGACATCAAGGGCTTATCTACAACATTCTGTAATGCTGTAGATAAGCCCCGGATGTAACCTGAAAGATAAGAAAAAAGAGTTAGATTATATTCACCCGGCGTTCGGTCCGGTCCGATGGGTGTCGCCGTCCGGTCCGGCACCTCCCACCTTCATATGATGCCGTCCCCTTCTTTGCTGCCTGTCGTGGCTTCTGCGCAGGTGCACTGCTCTGCCCTGTTGAGGGCAGAGCAGAGTCCTGCAGTACGCAGGTGTCGGGAGAGGTCCGGCGCCTGCGCACTGCAGTATTCTGCTCTGCCCTCAACAGGGCAGAGCAGTGCACCTGCGCCAGAGCCAAGACAGGAAGGAAAGAAGAGGACGGCATCGTATGAATAAGGGAGGCGCCGGACCGCAACACCCATCGGACCAAGACCGGACCGCCCCCCGGTGAGTATAATCTAACTTATTTTTCTTATCTTTCAGGTTACATCGGGGGCTTATCTACAGCATTACAGAATGCTGTAGATAAGCCCCTGATGTCGGTGCCGGCAGCTCATTTTCGAAAAAAGGGGTGACAGATTCCCTTTAATGATGTTTTTCGAGATTTCTTGGATCGATTTGTTGTTGTTTATCTTGATGACATTCGTATATTTTCAGATTTCTTGGAGGAGCATCGCAGACATGTCCAGTTAGTCCTGGGACATCTACAGGAGAACCATCTCTATTTAAAACTCAAACAAACCAGAACTAAATTTCTGGGATATATCAACTCCCCAGAAGGTCTGATCATGGATCCCAGTAAGATCAGAGTGGTAGTTGACTGGCCTACCCTAAGAAATTTAAAGACATTCAGTGCTTTACAGCATTTGCAAATTTCTACCGAAGATTAATTAAAAACTTTTCAAAAATCATTTTACCAATTACTTCACTCACAAAGAAAACCAAAATGTTTGTCTGGTCTCCAGAGGCACAAGTGATTTTCAACAAACTAAAGACTTTTTACTTCCGCATCATTACTAGTTCATCCAAATCCTGAACTGCTGTTTGTCTGCCTCAGACTGCGGTGGGAACCGTTTTATCACGAGTTGGAGACAAAATGCAGCTTCATCCATTTGCATTCCTTTCTCATACTATATCATCTGCAGAAAAGAATTATGTCATTGGAAATAAATAAAGTTTAGCTATTAGGCTATGTGCACACATCCGGAATTCCCGCGGAAATTTCACTGGGAATTCCGCAACTCCCTGCTGCGGGAAATACGCTAGAATTCCGCATTCATAATTCCTGCGTATTTCCCGCATTTTAACTAGCGTTTTGCAAGCGTAATTAGCTTGCAGAATGCTAGCGTTTTCCAAGAGATCTGTAGCATCACTTGGAAAACTGATTGACAGGTGGGTCACACTCGTCAAACATAGTGTTTGACTAGTGTGACCAACTTTTTTACTATTGAGGCCGCCTATGCAGGAGTTCAGAGTCCAGTTGTTTATTCATTTCATTGTGCATTCAGTGCATATAAGGGTGTGACCGCCCTCTTTCTGAGCTGGGAAAGCCATCCAGTCTGGCCTATGCTTTTACTAGTGGGTCAGTCCCTCGATCCTTGTTCACATTCACGTCACTTGGCAAGTGAAAAGGTTTTAAATACTAGAGTAGGACTGTCCCACAAGGGTTGCCGTGATGTGGCGGGATGGCTTGTACATTATTTTGATCAAAATTATGCTTACTAAATACCCTTATTATTATTGTTACCTTTATGCATTATTTGCAGTTTATTTTTTACTTTTTATTTCAGTATATTTGTGCTTTTTGCTTTTTGTTTTCTCTGGTTAATGGTCATGTGTTAATATGCACTTACATTGTGCATACACATTAATTTACTTTCTCAGTTCAGACTCCAGTTTTTTTAGCATCAGTAGTAAAAAGATATAAAGCTAAAAATAATAAAAAAAAAATAAAAATCGTGTTATTCCCACCTTCCGGCATCCCACGCAGAGTTCCTGATCCTCGCAATGCTCCCGGCAAGCCGCGTTCCTAGCCATGCCTTGCGACAATGACCTTTGATGACGTAGCGGTCTCACGATACCGTAGCGGTTTCGTGAGACCGCTATGTCATCAAAGGTCATTGTCGCAAGGCATCGCTGGGAACGGGAGTTGGCGGGAGCATCGCTGATGCCGGAAGGTGAGAATAACACGATTTTTTATTTTAATTCTTTTTTTATATGGATATGGTACCCAGAGCCTGGAGGAGAATCTCCTCTCCTCCAGACCCTGGGTACCATCCGCACATTTTCCACTTACTTTGCGCATGGTGGGCATAGCCACATGCGGAAAGTAAGCAGAACAATGCATTCCTATGTGTGCGGAATTCCCACGATTCTGCACAAAGAATCAGCATGCTGCCTATTTTTCCGCTTTTGCCACGGAAAAATAAGCAGCATTAGCACACCATGTGCGGAATGCCATTGAATACAATGGGTTGCTTATTTTATGCGTTTTCGCAGCGTTTCCGGGGAAAAAACGAGGCAAAAACGCATAAAATCAATGGGAATTCCGGATGTGTGCATATAGCCTTAAAGTTGCCTTTTCTGAATGGAGACATCTTTTGGAAGGGGCCAATCATCTGATGACTGTTCTTACTGACCACAAAAATTTGGAATTTATCCATATAGCTAAGAGGTTGTCTGTAAAACAAGCACGTTGGGCCTTATTTTTCTCCAGGTTTAATTTTATAATTTCTTTTCTGCCTGGAGAGGTCTAACACTGGCCTTACTGGACTCCAAACAATTTTTAATGAAGATTAAAGATGGATACCAAACTGACTTTTTTCTTAACCATCCTTCTAAGGACATTGATCTTTCTTTTAAGACAGGATTTTGGATGCAGAACCATCAAAATATATGTCCTCAACACTACTTGACTTGAAGTCCTCAAACTTGTCCATGCTTCTAAGCTTGTTGGACACCCTTGAGTCATAAAAATGCAAGAACAACTGTTTCGTTCTTTTTGGTGGCTTTATTGTAGGAAGGTTATGAGAAAATATGTTTCCTCCTGCTTAACATGTGCACGTAACAAGACACCACAATCTTCATTCAACTCTAGGACTCCTTCAACCTATTCCAGTTCCATCCAGGACTTGAGAATCAATCTCAATGGATTTTATCGTGGACCTACCTCCATCAAAAGAAATTAATGTTATACTTGTCGTGGTGGATAGGCTCACAAAAATGTCCCATTTTATTCCAAATAAAGGGATTCCTACCTAAATCAAAAAACCATTGTGAATAAGCTCAAAGGAGGCAACAAGTACCAAAATATATCAAAAGGTAAATACCCCTAAAATATAACTTTTATTAATAATCAAATAATTATACACCAATATATATTAAAAACACCCGAATGAGGATATTAAACAGGGAATCAAGGCATCGGTCTTTTTTGGGTGGGGGGAGTGATATGATATATACCTGACACTCCCCCTAGTAGGCTCTAGAATCTGATGGCCTACATGACAGCGTTGGTTGGCACCCCAATATTGCAATGTGGCACCCCCGCTCAACGATGGCTGTCCATTCAATCCCTGAAAATCTCTAATCAAACACATAGGACACACAGAAAACAGAAGTGCACTTGAATCCAAATGGATCCAGTGCATCTGTATCAAATTGAGCACACCTGACCACTAATGTGTATACAAACCAGATATTCACTAGATGTAACATAAGGCTGTAATCTCAGCCTATTCTAATGATACTTACAAAGAGTAATAGCCAAGAAAAGAGAACAATACTCCAGTAGTAAAGTGCAGGTGTGCTCAACCAACTGATAGCTCAGAAGGTAAAGGAAGACTTAGCAGCGTGTTCAAGTTGAATCCCTTGTTCCAGCTGTAAAGGAAGACTCACTCATCCCTGGTCCCAAGAATGTGTTATAAGTATCATTAGAATAGTCTGAGATTACAGCCTTCTGTTGCATCTGAAACCTGACTTTTATGCACTAGTGGTTGTCTTGAGCACTGATTACCACACTATTGCTATATGCTGCTAGATTGTTAGATAGTCTATATCTCTGTTAAGACCAACTGCATATTCAGCCCAGAATCTCTCAGTTACCATCATTTGAGTATTTGTGCCAGGCTATTATTATATATCTATTTACACATTCATTGCTGCTCTTCATCTCATAAACCATTAAAGAAGTTTAGGATTTCCTTTGACTCAGGTTATACTAGTGGATATCTAGTTTGTGTACACATTAATGGTCAGGTGTGCTCAATTTGATACTGACGCACTGGATCCATTTGGATCCAAGTGAACATCTGCTTTCTGTGTACTATGTGTTAGATTAGGGATTGAACGGACAGCCGTCATTGATCGGGGGCATCACATCGCAATATTAGAGTGCCAACCTCCCCCTGTCAATTAGGCCATCAGATTGTATTGCCTATGAGGGGAAGTGTCAGGTATATCATATAACCCACACCCCAAAAGACAACTGCCTTGATTCCATGTTTAATATCCTAAAAAAGACATCAACAAACTGGAGCAAGTTCAGAGAAGAGCGACCAGAATGGTGACCAGTCTGCAAACCATGTCCTATGGGGAGCGGTTACAGAGGATATGGGAATGTTTAGCTTGCAAAAAAGAAGACTGAGAGGAGACTTAATAGCTGTCTACAAATATCTCAACGGCTGTCACATTGTAGAAGGATCATCTTTATTCTCATTTGCACAAGGAAAAGCTAGAAGCAATGGGAGGAGACACAGATTAGATATTACAAGAAACTTTTTGACAGTTAGGGTGATCAATGAGTGGAACAGGCTGCCACGAGAGGTGGTGAGTTCTCCTTCCATGGAAGTCTTCAAACAGACAGAGGCTGGACAGACATCTGTCTGGGATGATTTAGTGAATCCTGCTTTGAGCAGGCGGTTGGACCAGTTGGACCAGATGACCCAGAAGGTCCCTTACAACTCTACCATTCTATGATTCTATTATTCCTCATTCGGGTGTTTTTAATATATATTGGTGTATAATTATTTGATTATTAATAAAAGTTATATTTTAGGGCTATTTTCCTTTTGGTATATTTTATACTCCTACCTACCTTACAACTCACAAAATTAATAGTCAAAGAGATTGTTAGGAGTGGCGGAATGCACTAAATAAAAAATATAAATAAAGTGCGTTCGCCACTCGGGTCCACCGTGCAGTAGGTGTTAAAACCGCTGCTAGATGGTGGCAGAGCAATCTGGCGGTAGTGTGCACAGGGTTAGAAGTCACGCAAGTGCACCAGCAATCTCTGTTGAACTCACAGAGCTGAAAACACAAAAGGAAAATACAATACCGCTGAGCCTGTTACAGACACAGGGACTCAGCGACAGACAAGCGGTAACAGGTCACAGGAGTGCCCTAGCTGGCGGTACTACTTCTGACTAGACCTACCGTAGTTGTGTCTGTACATAGCGTTGCAACTGCGAACGCACAATACAGCTGCTATAGCAGCGCGGCGTGTAGGGTGCCGCAGAGTACCACCGCAATAACGCAGGCGCGATGTAAGACGCTAGCAGGTGTGCCTGTGGAGCAATAGCGCGCTGGCGCTGGTACTGGTTAAACTCAATCCCTCACACAATCGTAATATCAAAGGAATGGGGTTTCAAATGAGTCATTCACCAGAACATGCATCCATCAACATACACACAGCAACAAGTATGACTATACTAGCGCATGGCGGAACCGCCATGCGTGTTTTTTATAGCAAACGGGACCTTCCGGAAGTCTCCATAACTCTGAGCTGGACCAATGGAATTAGGAGCAGGACCTGAGCACCTGACTCCCGAACACCAATGTGAGATCGTCCCACGAGCATGCTCAGAAGACGGAAAGAAGGACTTAGCCTCCGGAGAGAGTTGCTGCAAAGCACTCTGCTCTGCAGTCTCTTCTGTAGTAGAAAACGAGCAGGAGACTGCAGAATGTGAGGGTCTAGATTCCTGCATAGCAGGGGCAGAAATCTGACTCCTAACATTACCCCCCTCCTAGGGCCCCCTCCTCCCTGACCCTTCCGACCCACCAACCTATGCCCAACTGTGGCATAGGCCTCAGACTCGTCCGAAGGTGAGCCTGGTGTCCTGGTAGGTGACACAGTAAACCGGGACACACGGAAGACGTCAGAGGAGGCAAGATCTCCAGGTTTCAGAAGGGACACCCGGGAGACGATGGAAATGGGAGTTACAGTGGAACGCCACAGTGTCTCGGCTGCCGTCGCCACACTCCATCTGGGAAGGCTATCCCGAGCACATGAAGTGCATGCCCGAATAAATTTTTTAACGTCCCGAGCCCTGTGCGGACACCAATACGACCCAGCCAGAAGTTTTGTGGTCTGCATGTAGCCACGGTGGCCGTCCGCACCGGACGCGTGTGCCCAGGTGAGAATCTTGGGCCTAAGATGAGGAGTAACAAAGGTCTCACCGACCGGCGCAGGCTCTGACCATTGCGGAACGCTGTCATCCTGAAAAGCCGCGTGTAGACGGTGACAACTGCAAATGGAATCTTGCATCGGGCGTGTCTCAAAAATGGTGCGAGACACCTCCATGGGCTCAGGGGATGGAACCTCTGGCTCGGGCAGCACTAGAAGCTCGAAAAAATTGGGAGCCGGAGTAACTCTCCGTTTGGAATGAGCACGCTCCATACCGCGCTCCGAAAAACGGAGGTCAATACGGGTGTAAATAGAAATTAACTCTTCCAAACTGGTAGGAATCTCTCTAGTAGAGAGAGCGTCCTTTACGTGCTCGGCTAAACCTCTCCAAAAATCAGGGATAAGTGCCCTATCGGACCACTCCAGCTCGGACGCCAGTGTCCGAAAACAGACTGCGTAGTGGCTAACCGAGAGGGATCCCTGAGACAGAGCAAGCAGCTGCAGAGAGGTGTCGTGAGTGACCCGTGGACCGAGGAAAACCTGCTCGATGGCTGTTAGCAGGTGAGCTGCGGTCCGAATCTCGGGGTCACCACGCTCCCATAAAGGTGTAGCCCATTCCAACGCCTTGCCCGACAGTAGGGAAACAATAAATGCCACCTTGGCCCGTTCCGTAGGGAACTGCTCAGCCAGCAGCTCCAACTGGATAGAACACTGGCTGATGAAACCCCTACAGGAGGCGCCATCACCAGAAAATTTATCGGGCAACGGGAGGCGGGTAACTGTCGGTGCGGCGGAGGACATGGATGGACATGCGACCAACCACATCTGTAAGTGCCTTTACAGCAGCTTCAGTGGACTGCGCAGCAGAGAGAGCTCTCTCAAGAGTGGCCATGCGGCCCTCTAGCTGGCGAATGCACTGTAGGAGTTGCTGCTGTTCTGCCATCACTAGCCAGACCCTGGCGCTAGTATAATGTTAGGAGTGGCGGAATGCACTAAATAAAAAATATAAATAAAGTGCGTTCCCTACTCGGTGTCCATCGTGCAGTAGGTGTTAAAACTGCTGCTAGATGGTGGCAGAGCAATATGGCGGTAGTGTGCACAGGGTTAGAAGTCACGCAAGTGCACCAGCAATCTCTGTTGAACTCACAGAGCTGAAAACACAAAAGGAAAATACAATAACGCTGAGCCTGTTACAGACACAGGAACTCAGCGACAGACAAGCGGTAACAGGTCACAGGAGTGCCCTAGCTGGTGGCACTACTTCTGACTAGACCTACCGTAGTTGTGTCTGTACATAGCGTTGCAACTGCGAACGCACAATACAGCTGCTATAGCAGCGCGGCATGTAGGGTGCCGCAGAGTAACACCGCAATAACGCAGGCGCGATGTTAGACGCTAGCAGGTGTGCCTGTGGAGCAATAGCGCGCTGACGCTGATACTGGTTAAACTCAATCCCTCACACAATCGTAATATCAAAGGAATGGGGTTTCAAATGAGTCATTCACCAGAACATGCATCCATCAACATACACACAGCAGCAAGTATGACTATACTAGCGCATGGCGGAACCACCATGCGCACTTTTTAAAGCAAACGGGACCTTCCGGAAGTCTCCAGAACTCTGAGCTGGACCAATGGATTTAGGAGCAGGACCTGAGCACCTGACTCCCGAACACCAATGTGAGATCGTTCTACGAGCATGCTCAGAAGACGGAAAGAAGGAATTAGCCTCCGGAGAGAGTTGCTGCAAAGCACTCTCCTCTGTAGTCTCTTCTGTAGTAGAAAATGAGCAGGAGACTGCAGAATGTGAGGGTCTAGATTCCTGCATAGTAGGGGCAGAAATCTGACTCCTAACAGAGATATTTAGGCTGCATGGAATTCCTGAAAATGTAATTTCTGATAGAGGTGTTCAGTTTACATTAAGATTTTGGAAAAGCTTCTGTAAAGCTTTAGGGTATGTTTCCACAGTCAGTATTGGCAGCGCTTTGGACGCAGCACATGTCCGCTCTGTCCAAAGCGCTGCCAGCTTTTGTATGCGCAGTGATTCCTCATGTGTTCATTGAACCGTGCGGAATCACCGCATCCTATAGTTAGGACGGTGATATTTATCTTGCGGAGTCTGAGCATTTCCGAAAGATAAATAGACATGCTGCGGTCTAGAAAGTCCAATCCACAGCTTTTACTGACCGTGGAAACATACCGTTAAGAGTTACTGTTAATTTGTCTACTGCCTTCCAGCCTTAATCCAATGGCCATACTGAAAAAACCAACCAAACCCTCAAATAATAGCTGCACTGTTTTATTTACTTACTTACTTACAGGATGACTGGGTGGACTATTTACCCTCAGCAGAATTTGCCTGTAATAACTCCAAACACAGTTCTACATCCCAAAGCCCATTTTTTGCTAACTATGGCTTGCATCCGGTATTTATTCCTAATCTTCCATTTAATACTTTGGTTCCTGCTGTTATAAACAGACTTACAGAGTTGCAGAAAGCTCAAAAAGAAGTAACTGAGATGTTACAAAAGGCCCAAGAAGATTAGAACGAAACAGCAGATAAACATAGGAAAGCCTATCCTACCCTTCAGGTTGGTGACATGGTTGGCTTTCTTCAAAAACGAATGTACCGTCTTCTACATTGGTACAAAAATTCATAGGACATTTTCAAATTTCTGCACAAAGTAAACCAGTTGCTTTCCGTTTAAATCTTCCTAACAGCATTAAAATTCACCATGTTTTCCATGTATCCTGCTCAAACCATTCAGCGAGAGCCGATTTACAAGAAGAACTCATCTCCACCTGAAAAAGTCACGAAGAAAAGTACATTGTGGATGAAAGTCTGGACTATAGAAGATTTAGAGGAAGACTACAATATTTGGTGCAATGAATGGGTTACGGACCAGAAGATAATTCATGGGAGCTGGAGGGCAACATCCATGCACCTAGGTTTACAAGAGTTTTCATCAGAGACATCCAGAGTAGCCAGCTCCTGAAATGTCCATACACCATCCTAGAAGGAGGGGAGTACTGTCATGACTCAAACCCAGCAGCTATTGTGCACCAGGCTGCAGCTCTTCTCTCTGAGCTATTCATCTCACTGGACAGTTCTGTGCTAACCCAGATACTCGTACCTGTGTTGTTCCTGATTGTCTCCACCCTATTTAAACTGGGCATTGGACTCCCTTCCTTGCAAGATTATTGCGTTACCACCAGGCTCTAGTCAAGCTTCCTTTTACTGCTCCTTAAAACTACATTTCTGATCCTGTGTATCAACTCCTTGGCTATCCCTGACTATGCTACGTGCTGCTCCTTTAAATTACATTGCTGTTCCTGTGTACTGACTCCTTAACTATCCCTGACTATGCTATATGCTGCTCCTTTAAACTACATTGTTGCTCCTGTGCACCGACTTCTTGGCTATCCCTGACTATGCTACCTGCCGGTGCTGCCCCTAGTGTTTGCAATACCACTACTCCAACCCAGGTCAGTTCATAACAAAGAGGAAGATGCCAGGACACACTACACTAGGAAGGGGATTAGGATGGTACACATTACAACAGGAATGGGGCCAGGATAAGGCACATTATCCCAGGAATGGTCCCAGGATGGGGTACATTACCCCAGGAAAGGGACAAAGATGGGACACATTACCCAAGGAATGGGATCAGGAGAGAGGGCACATTACCCCAGGAAGGGGACCAGGATGGGACACATAACCACAGGAAGTAGACCAAGATGGGACACATTACCCTAGGAAGGGGACCTCGATGGGGCACATTATCCAAGGATTGCGCAAAATATCCTAGGAAGGAAACCTGGATGGGACACATTACTCCAGGAAGGGGACCAGGATGAGGCACACTATACTAGGACGTGTCCTGGGATGGGACACATTACCCCAGAAAGAGGCCCAGGATGGGGCACATTACCAGAGGAACTGGACCAGGATGGGACAAATTAACCCAGAATTGCTCACATTACCCCAAAAAGTGGCCCAGGATGGGACACAATAAACACAGGAACGAGACCAGAATGGGGCACATTACCCCAAAAAGGGGATGAGGATGGTATACATTACCCCAGTAAAGGGACTAGGATGTGACATGTTACTCCAGGAAGTGGACAAGGATAGATCACATTTTCCATTTTCCCAGGATTGCTCACATTTTCCTAAAAGTGGACCAGGATGGGTACATTACCCCAGGAATGGGACAAGGATGGGAAACATTACCCTAGGAATGACACCAGTATTGGGCACATTAACCCAGGAAGGAAATCAGGATGGAACAATTTACCCTAGGAAGGGGCCCAGGATGAGAAACATCTCCTCAGGAAGGGGTCAAGGATGGGGCATATTACCCCAGTAAGGGGACCAGGATGAAACACATTACCTCAGGAAGGGGACTAAGATGGGACACATTACACCAGGACGGGGACCAGGAAGGGACACATTGCCTCAAGAAGAGGCCTTAGGGTAGGGCACGTTACTACAAGTAGGGACCTCAGATGGGGAACATTAATTTCCAAATTAATTAATATCTAAAAGGGAGGATGCTGTGAAATAAAGAACAGGGCGCTATAAATAGCAAAACTATAGAAATAATCCGATACGTAAGGAACGGTGCTGTACATAACAATAAGGGGTGGCAATATACATAATGAAAGGAGACATATATTATACAGATATACTGTATATGTACTCACTGGTGTGATTTATTGAGTTCAGCTCAAAGGTTCTCCGCTGTAGCTGATAACATTATTACCTGAAGCAAGGAGGAGTAACATAAATATAGAAAAGCCCCAGCCAGCACAATCAGTAGAGAATATTTCCTTATCATTCCTTCTTCTGTCGGATCTATACAAACAGCAAGTGTTGATCAGCAGCTAAATTACCTCAACCTGGTTGGATACAAGCCTTACGCAGGATGCAGCATTATCAGTTTCTTTGCAGAACATAAAAAAAAACCCCACATCTAACTTAAAATGCTTTATTTTCCATCTATTGATTGTAGAGTATATTGGTTTATAGGACAGCCTTGTTAAAGATGCACACCAAGTGTCTTTTTTTTTACAATAATCCAATTATCCATCACATTCTGGACTTTTATGTATAGAGCACTTACATTACCACATTTTGTGGACTATAAGATTCACTTTTCCCAAAAAATTTTTTTAGAGGAAGGCGGGAGGTGCATCTTATAGTATGGATGTACCTGTGGGTAGTGAGAGCGGCAGCGGAACAGGTCACAGGAGGCAGAAGCAGCTAACATGGGTGACTGCTGTTAAAGAAAAGGAATATTCACTGCTCCCCACACCCATAGTCCCTCTAACCTCTATGCACCGAAGCCGGTGCCAAGAGGTCAGCGGGACTATGGGCCTGAGTTTTTCAGCCCCCTTTTATGGCTGAAAAAGACCCCCGCGGCTTTTAATCAAGTCACGGGCCCTGCGATTGAAAAAAAAAAAGACATTCACCTCTTGTCTCTGGGGGCCAGGTGCTGAAGTCCTGAGCAGGCGGGGACACCGGCATGCTATGGGGGTCAGGTGCCGGTGTCGTCGCTGGCTCAGGCCCCCGGCACTGGCGATATTTACCGGTTCCCGCTCCATCGCTGCGTGCCGCTGTCTCCCGGGTACCTCTGCAGTGATGTTCAGGTCATAGGGCGCAATGACTTAGTTAGTGCGTGCCGCGCCCTCTGCTGCCTGAACATCACTGGAGAGACCCGGAAAACAGAGCAGCACGCAGCGATGGAGCGGGGACTGGTAAATATCGCCAGTGCCGGGGCCTGAGCGAGCGGCGACACTGGTACCTGACCCCCATAGCGCACCAGTGTCCCCGCCTGCTCAGGACACTGACACCTGGCTTCCAGCAACAATAGGTATGTCTTTTTTCTTAAAAAAAAAAAATGGCAGCAGCAGCTTCAGCAGCAATATATGGAGCATATATATCAATGGAGCATCTTATGGGGCCACCATTATCCTATGTGCAGCATTATATGGGGCATATTTATCTATGGAGCATCTTATGGGGCCACCATTATTCTATGTGCAGCATTATATGGGGTGTATTTTGTATGGAGCATCTTATGGGGCTATCGTGAACTGTATGGAGCATTATATGGGGCTTCTGATTCAACATGGATATTCAAAAACATTTAACCTACTGATGTCTCAATTAATTTTACTTTTATTGGTATCTATTTTTATTTTTTAAATTTACCAGTAGCTGCTGCATTTCCCTCCCTCGTCTTATACTCGAGTCAATAAGTTTTCCCATTTTTTTGTGGCAAAATTAGGGGCCTCAGCTTATACTCGAGTATATACAGTAATTGGGGAATATTAGCCCTATAAGTGTCAGCAGCAGATGGGGATCCCCAGATAACATTGTGTCTTGACCACATTTTTTGCTTCCAATTTTTTTTAGATTTTCCTCCTCTAAATCCTTGGTATGTTTTATGGTCCTGTGCGTCCTAGTCCAAAAAAAATATGATACTTTACTTACATGTAATTTAGCCTCCACTTTTCAAGCCATTTTGATATATAGCGCTTGTCCTTCATTTTTATTCCTCCATGCTCTACAAATACTATGATACATCAGTACAGCACTGCATGATCAGCTAGAGCCAGGAATATGTCATGTCTGCCAGGATAACACTGATTATCCATTCTGCCATTTTTTTCCTAAATAAGCAATTATAAGTACCGTATATAGTAAGGAGGCTGAGCTGTAATCTCCTATAGCCTAAATTTTAACAGGAGCTGTGAAATCATAATTATCTGTGATAGGAGTGTCATTCTTCTTTTTAGACCTTCGGTGATACAGTCCATGTAATTTCATCATACAAACAGTTCTGGTAATAGCTTAATTGAAGGTGGTGGAAATCCCAGAAAGTCTTGCAATTCCCAGGGTGCTCCCAAGAGCTCACATAACTTGAAGGAATACCATAAATTTCCACATAGAAAGTAACAAAAAGGTTAAACTAGCTGGGCGGCACGGTGGCTCAGTGGTTAGCGCTGCAGCCTTGCAGCGCTGGGGTCCTGGGTTCGAATCCCACCAAGGACAACATCTGCAAGGAGTTTGTATGTTCTCCCCGTGTTTGCGTGGGTTTCCTCCAGGTACTCTGGTTTCCTCCCACATACTAATAGGGAATTTAGATTGTGAGCCCCATCGGGGACAGTGATGATAATGTGTGTGCAAACTGTAAAGCGCTGCAGAATATGTTAGCGCTATATAAAGATTATTATTAAATAAATTTGGGGGCTAGTGACTGGAGGAATTAAAAGGTAATCTGTCAGTCGGCTCAACCCTCGTAAACTGTCTACATGGACATGCAAGTCATAGAAAGTTGAATAAAAAGATTCATATCTACCGATGTCTTGCAAAAGAGAAATCCATGTTTTCCTTAATATTGAAATGAGCTGTTAAGATCTGTCAGCTGGACACAGATCTCCCAGAGCATCTTCATCCACAGCTGATGAAAACATTGAGTTACCACTGTGAGACATGTAATGCCCGACAGCCTTCTCTCCTATTCAACATGTCTCACACTGGTAACACTCCCTATAATTTAAAATAAGCTCTAGAGGCAGATTCTCAGGAAGATCTGGGCTGGTCCATAGATCTAAACTCATTTGCGTATGAGAAAATCATGGATTTTTCTGGAATAAGATATCAGATTGCACATATCAAAGTATTATTTGATTGAAGTTTCTATGAACTACATGCCCATGTAGATGGCTTAGGAAAGTTGATCCTGCTGACAAGATTTCCTTTAATAAAAAAAACCTGGAATGCTACTGAGAAGGCAACTAGGAAAATTATTGGAGGACGTGTTTACAATTCACACAACCATGCACTAAATGAAAAGAAACATCATGGCATTTAAAACGGAAATTAATATCACACAGAAAATATGCCTTAAAATCTTTCTTTCCATAGAGAATAGATTCAGCCAACAACAGAACTCCCAACGTTCCATACACTAATATTCAGTTTATACATTAAACATATACTCACCTACAGGTTATCACCCAGAAGAGTGGCAACCTCGAGTTTACAGCATGGGGAATGGGTCAGTACTAAAGGTGGAAGTACACTTTCAATAGCTGGAACCTCAGTTAATTTGTCAAACAGCTATGCTCAAATACACATAAGCGTGTACCTGTACTGAACAAGGCCGGGTTCACGTGAGCGTATTTCACGGTCCGTGTACAGGCCGCATTGCCCTAGGTGTCTGAGATTCGGTAGACCCTGGTCAGTCCGCCAGTTGCGGTCCCCTTACAGACCATGAAATATGAATTAAGCTGCTGTGGCAACTTCGCTCCATGGATTACCAAATGATTGTGCATGTTAATCGCCCCTTTGGCCACATCAATATGAGTGGAAATATCATGTACATTAGCCTGTCAACCAGGTCATCACATTTAATGTGTAGGGTCACCAGAAAATTCCTATAAATGTTATATAACCGATTGGCAGTGGGATTGTAGGAGAAAATGGCCTGTTTTTTACTCAAACTGCATTATCCTTCTATTTGGGCTTAAGGCACATTAGCAATTTTAGATGGCCTCATCTACACAGGGCCCACTTGGATCAATATTTGTAAGCCAAAACCACTGGATTCAAAACACAGGTGAAACATAAGAGATAGTCTGACCAAATCTAAAATGAAGAAACCATTTGATCTCGCTAAACATATTTTCTCGCTTTACATTTCTCCTCCTAATCCTGGTGCCCATACATGGAATCATTGGTCTCTTGATATCATACAGTCAAGTACACGGAGAGCCCATATTATTACTCCCGGGGCTGAGCAGTCGGTATAAAATGGACCGACTCCTAAAATATATAATAAATTGGGTACAGTAGGTCAGTGCAGGATGTGTTGTAAATATTTTTATAATAATTTGGAAAAGTTCTGAATGTCCTATAAATGTCTGTTCTGTTCCTGATGTAAAGATCTGGGCTTTTAGTTGAGATTAATCTGTGCTGCACGTTATGCACATGCTCAGTAGTGACCAGTGCTGTGGGGTCAGAGGTGAGATGAATCTGTGCTGCACTTTATGTACATGCTCAGTAGTGAGGCAATGCTGTGGAGTCCGAGTGGAGATAAATCTGTGCTGCACTTTATGTACATGCTCAGTAGTGACCAGTGCTGTGGGGTAAGAGGTAAGATGAATCTGTGCTGCACTTTATGTACATGCTCAGTAGTGACCAGTGCTGTGGGGTCAGAGGTGAGATGAATCTGCGCTGCACTTTATGTACATGCTCAGTAGTGACCAGTGCTGTGGAGGTGTAGATGAGATTAATCTGTGCTGCATTTTATGTACATGCTCAGTAGTGACCAGTGCTGTGGGCTCGGAGGTGAGATGAAGCTGTGCTGCACTTTATGCACATGCTCAGTAGTGACCAGTGCTGTGGGGTCGGAGGGGAGATGAATCTATGCTGCACTTTATATACATGCTCAGTAGTGACCACTGCTGTGGAGTAGTAGTGGAGATGAATCTGTGCTGCACTTTATATACATACTCAGTAGTGACCAGTGCTGTGGGGTGGTAGCAGAGATGAATCTGTGCTGCACTTTATGTACATGCTCAGTAGTGACCAGTGCTGTGGGGTCGGAGGTGAGATGAATCTGTGCTGCACTTTATGTACATGCTCAGTAGTGACCAGTGCTGTGGGGTCAGAGGTGAGATGAATCTGCGCTGCACTTTATGTACAGTGGGGCAAAAAAGTATTTAGTCAGTCAGCAATAGTGCAAGTTCCACCACTTAAAAAGATGAGGCGTCTGTAATTTACATCATAGGTAGACCTCAACTATGGGAGACAAACTGAGAAAAAAAAATCCAGAAAATCACATTGTCTGGTTTTTTTTCATTTTATTTGCATATTATGGTGGAAAATAAGTATTTGGTCAGAAACAAAATTTCATCTCAATACTTTGTGATATAGCCTTTGTTGGCAATGACAGAGGTCAAACGTTTTCTGTAAGTCTTCACAAGGTTGCCACACACTGTTGTTGGTATATTGGCCCATTCCTCCATGCAGATCTCCTCTAGAGCAGTGATGTTTTTGGCTTTTCGCTTGGCAACACGGACTTTCAACTGCCTCCAAAGGTTTTCTATAGGGTTGAGATCTGGAGACTGGCTAGGCCACTCCAGGACCTTGAAATGCTTCTTACGAAGCCACTCCTTCGTTGCCCTGGCGGTGTGCTTTGGATCATTGTCATGTTGAAAGACCCAGCCACGTTTCATCTTCAATGCCCTTGCTGATGGAAGGAGGTTTGCACTCAAAATCTCACGATACATGGCCCCATTCATTCTTTCATGTACCCGGATCAGTCGTCCGGGCCCCTTTGCAGAGAAACAGCCCCAAAGCATGATGTTTCCACCACCATGCTTTACAGTAGGTATGGTGTTTGATGGATGCAACTCAGTATTCTTTTTCCTCCAAACACGACAAGTTGTGTTTCTACCAAACAGTTCCAGTTTGGTTTCATCAGACCATTGGACATTCTCCCAAAACTCCTCTGGATCATCCAAATGCTCTCTAGCAAACTTCAGACGGGCCCGGACATGTACAGGCTTAAGCAGTGGGACGTCTGGCACTGCAGGATCTGAGTCCATGGTGGCGTAGTGTGTTACTTATGGTAGGCCTTGTTACATTGGTCCCAGCTCTCTGCAGTTCATTCACTAGGTCCCCCCGCGTGGTTCTGGGATTTTTGCTCACCGTTCTTGTGATCATTCTGACCCCACGGGGTGGGATTTTGCGTGGAGCACCAGATCGAGGGAGATTATCAGTGGTCTTGTATGTCTTCCATTTTCTAATTATTGCTCCCACAGTTGATTTCTTCACTCCAAACTGGTTGGCTATTGCAGATTCAGTCTTCCCAGCCTGGTGCAGGGCTACAATTTTGTTTCTGGTGTCCTTTGACAGCTCTTTGGTCTTCACCATAGTGGAGTTTGGAGTCAGACTGTTTGAGGGTGCGCACAGGTGTCTTTTTAAACTGATAACAAGTTTAAACAGGTGCCATTACTACAGGTAATGAGTGGAGGAAAGAGGAGACTCTTAAAGAAGAAGTTACAGGTCTGTGAGAGCCAGAAATCTTGATTGCTTGTTTCTGACCAAATACTTATTTTCCACCATAATATGCAAATAAAATGAAAAAAAACCAGACAATGTGATTTTCTGGATTTTTTTTTCTCAGTTTGTCTCCCATAGTTGAGGTCTACCTATGATGTAAATTACAGACGCCTCTCATCTTTTTAAGTGGTGGAACTGGCACTATTGCTGACTGACTAAATACTTTTTTGCCCCACTGTACATGCTCAGTAGTGACCAGTGCTGTGGAGGTGTAGATGAGATTAATCTGTGCTGCATTTTATGTACATGCTCAGTAGTGACCAGTGCTGTGGGCTCGGAGGTGAGATGAAGCTGTGCTGCACTTTATGCACATGCTCAGTAGTGACCAGTGCTGTGGGGTCGGAGGGGAGATGAATCTATGCTGCACTTTATATACATGCTCAGTAGTGACCACTGCTGTGGAGTAGTAGTGGAGATGAATCTGTGCTGCACTTTATATACATACTCAGTAGTGACCAGTGCTGTGGGGTGGTAGCAGAGATGAATCTGTGCTGCACTTTATGTACATGCTCAGCAGTGAGGCCGGGCTGCGGGGTCAGAGGTGAGATGAATCTGCGCTGCACTTTATGCACATGCTCAGTAGTGACAAGTGCTGTGGGGTCGGAGGGGAGATGAATCTGTGCTGCACTTTATGCACTTGCTCAGTAGTGACCAGTGCTGTGGTGTCGTAGCAGAGATGAATCTGTGCTGCACTTTATGCACATGCTCAGTAGTGACCAGTGCTGTGGGGTCGTAGCAGAGATGAATCTGTGCTGCACTTTATGCACATGCTCAGTACTGACCAGTGCTGTGGGGTCGTAGCAGAGATGAATATGTCCTGCACTTTATGCACATGTTCAGTAGTGACCAGTGCTGTGGGGTTGGAGGCGTGAGTTTGGGAAATTGTGGAGTTGGAGGTATGGCTTACCAACTCCGGCCTGATAACTACTGAGGTTGTTCAGTTGCTTGTTACCACATCTAGTAGGCACTCTACAAAGAGCCATGACCTTCATAAATGTACTTGAGATAATAGTAGTGACATGCTACTACGTGTTCATCTTTTCCCAAATAAGAATTTAAGAGAAAGAAAAAGTGATTCAAAGACAAAAATATTTTTAATTGTCAGTCCTTATAGGGAATTATACATGATCACAGAGAATTGTAAGTTGCACAGGGGTGTCATTTAAAAGGACTGTAGTATAAGGATTATATCCCCCCCCCACACATTGAGAATGATTTCATAATTCACAATATACTGCATCAGGTATCTAATCTTTTTACAGACAACTGAAAATTACTTAAAGAATAACTTTTACATTCTTTTCCATGTCATTAGTAGACATGAACATAAGAAACTTTGTACTATATCTTTATTAGAGAAACCTGCTTCTTTCTCCACCAGGATTGATATTTCATTATCACAATTCTCAATTGACGGGTGACATCTGGATTCAGTGAAGATAAGCTTTTCCATTCCTGGGATAAGAGAGCGGGTGCTCCAAGTTCTCCAGAGAAATCTTATCTTAGGAGAACTTGCAGCAGAACGTCTAATTTCAGTAAATTGAAGTATCTGTCTTCACTGAACACAGATTGTACTCATGACTTGAAAGTGAAAGCAAATTTTTCTAAGATATAAAAAAAATGCTTATTCTCAAATGTACTATTGATTTAATGACAAATTAAAAATTAGTTACTCTTTAACCCTCTAAGGACCAGGGATTTTTTGGTTTTTAAGCTTTTGTCTTGTCCTGTCCTTTCAAGAGCCACAACTTATTTTTCTGTTGACATAGCCGTGTGTAGTTGTGGATGTACTTTTGAATTGCATCATTCTTTTTACCATATAAATGTACTGAAACATGGGTAAAAAAAAAAATCAAGTTGTATGAAAATAAATGCATTTTTTGTTTCTACGATGTTCATTGTGTGGTAAAAGTAACCTGGAAAAATGATTGTCCACCTCGTCTGATTACGGCGATACCAAACATGCATTTTGTTTTTCTATTTAAGTGATGAAAACAAAATTCTTAATATTGCAAAATAACTTTTTTGCTTTGTTGCCATTTTTCCGAGACCGGTAATTTTTATTTTTCTGTTGATTGGGCCGAGGAAGGCAGGAGAACAACAAAAAATAAATAATCTAGTGTCTTTATTTTGTTTCTCCTTGCAATAGTTAAAAGATTAGGTTAATTCCATATTTTAATAGATTGAAGTTTTAAGAACGTGGCAATACCGAATGTTTATTTTCTCCTTTATTTTTAATGGAAAAAAAGTAGAGGGCGATCCAAAGTTATACATATTTTTATATCTTTAAAAACATTTTTTCAGATATTTTAGTGCCTTTAGGGGAAGTGAACCGGCGATCATTTGATTATTGTATTGTTGTAATATATCACAAGCAATTTTGCAATATTTATAGTGAAAATCTTGGCCTCCCCCATGGCTGAGCTTCACAGGACCAAGATGACAGCGACGAGGGTCTTCAGAAGACCCTGGGCCGTCGTAGAAACCCATTGATCCCCCCCCTGATTGCGTCGTAAAGTGCCATGTTACATTTAATGTGTAACTTTTACCTTTTTTCCCCATAAATCAATAGCAGATGTGAAAACAAGCAACTTTTTAATATATCTTATCAGAAAAGTCAACTTCTTTCTCTGTCATAACTGGTCTTTCATTCTCAATTTCCAGGTGAGAAGTATTCAGTGCTGTTACATTCGTGAGACAGGTGATGGCAGCTGCTACTGACAAGATTCTATGAAGACTGGAGGGGAGAGGATCTTTGCCTTAGCGTCACCTCCCTCCATCTGCATAGGAGATGGCAGCTGCTACTGATAAGATTATATCCCAGTAATGTAAAAATCTGTCTTCGCTGAAGATTTTATCCGGGAGTTAATGAGAACGGAAGATCAGATCAGGAGGAGATAAAAGCACATTTTTCTCCCAAGATATATTACAAAGTTTCTTATTTGCATGTGCACTATTGAACTTCAAAATAAAAATGATTTATGCTTTAAAGGGAATCTCACCACAATTGACCTATCTAAACTATTAATATGGGTTTATAAGGTTATAGACTGCTGATTAGAATGTTACCTGTATGTCTCATATCAGATGGCTTTTGTTATTCAGAAATCATGTTATCACTTTATATAAATTACCTCCTCCAGACTCTGGGAAGGACCTTGCCTGGAAGATACTCTGCCTCCAGAGCATGCTTTACATGAAGGGAGAGTTCCCAGTGTGATGTGTAATGGCTGATCTCTGCTCTCACTGCAGAGCTGTGTGTGATTATAACTGACATCTGCAGGTTCCTCTCAGCTTCCCGATCACAGGGTTACACTACAGCAGAGCTCAGAGAGAAGCAAAAGATGTGTTTGCAATAAGACAAGTTTCATTTCTCCTGTTCTGCGTTAGTTACTTGTCTCACTCTAATCACTTCCACTTCATGTAAAATACTCTCTGGAGATGGAGTTATATTCCGGGCACCATCCTCCCCAGAGCCTGGAAGAGGTCACTTCTATAAAGGGATGAGAGAATTTAACAACAAGGAATCTGATATGAGGCATAAAGATAGACTGCTGGAAAAAGTATGATAACCTGTAGGTCAAATGTGATGCCATATCGCCTTAAAGTGCTGCTGTTAGACTGACAGAGGCATTTAAATGGTTAAGAGTTGCGACCAGAACTCTGCACCAGCCTCGGCTGTTAGATGCCGGCTATCTGCCGCGTGTGGCGGGAGATCAGCTCCCTATGTGAGGACGTGAATACAACATCCTTCTGTGGGAAGAAGTGAACTTGTGTGTGAGTAGATGGAGATTACCTTCCAACTGTTTTGAAGTTACGATTGCTTTTTTGTTGGTCAATACTTAAAATAAATGTCGCAGTCAAAATATTGCTTTGGTGAACAAGATTTTTTTTTTTTTTTTTAATAAACATCACCCAGTGGTTCAAATTACATCAATAAATTTTACAATTAAAAAAAAGCTTAATCTCAAAGAAAATGAGTAACCAGAGACAATTAACAATGTCATAAAATGTATTTGGCATTTTTAACAAGTGCATACAAATACAGCTAAAAGCATTTCTGTTTTCCAAGTGCTCTAAAAAGCATCTCAAGTCACAGCCTACACTGAACAGGAACTGTCACTGGATAGGAACAAATACTTGCAAAGAACAAGAACAAAGAATACCTTTCTGATCAGTACATACCTTTGTTTTCAAAAATAGAAACACAATGTATTCAAAAATTAAAAATTATACAGCCATGTTTATGCAGTCTACATTTATCCTGTGTGTGTATATATATTATATATATATTTTTTCCAACGTATCTCACACACACACGCATCCCCACTGTAAGAAGTTTAGTAAGAGATTATGGTGGCTACAAAGCAAAAAAAAAAAGTTAAGACAAAAAAAAAAGTCAAGAGTCTCTCTCTTTCTTCACTTTTACATCCCCAGCAAGAATTGTTGCAATTTCTCCCTGCATGAAGGCCCATGGTACATTTGATCCCACCAGGGGACATTTTTCTCCACTAGGGCAATAAACTTCTCCAGATGATCCTTGCTGTTTAATACTTTGCCTTGAACATGGGAAACAAAATTTGTGAGTAGGTACTGAAGGGCACTGTACAAAGTGGGTGTCCTCCAAACGCTCATGACAAAGTGTGCAGCACAAGGGTATACTGTTTGGTATGGAAGAATCAGGAATGCTTGGGGGGTGCACCTGTTCCATTCCTGCATGGGATGTAGTTCCTCCACTAGAAAGTTGGCTGGGCACATCCCTTGAAGCCATTCTTCTTTGGTTCATAGATGAAGGGGATGGTGGACTGTTACTGTTTCGCCTTGTTGTAGAGTGAACTTGGTTAGCATCCTTTGAAGCATGAGTGCCACCAGCATTATCTGCCACCAATATTAAAGCAGCCATTGGTGACTGGCCATTTTGTGCAGCTTCTGGTGGTGTGGTACGGTTGGAATGAGGAGAGACAGTAGATGGAGGAGAAATGAAAGAAGTACTAGTCATTGGAGAAATTTTAAGACCATCAGGAGCTGGCAGCCATGACTGTCCATCACCATTTATCTTAACAGAACCGCCTTCCCCTTCTGGCTCCGGAGAGGGCTTCCTCTTCCGTGCTGAACGAGCACCTAAAATGGACAGAAAAATAAAATGTTTTAGTGTATAAAAAACATAGAAAGCATGTATGGGCTATAGCCGTCCACAGAAAATTGGTTCTCCACTACAGTTATAATGATGACCTATTCTTAGGATAGACATGTGAAGATAAAAGTCAGGGAGCGGACATCATGTTGGTAAGGGGTTAACGCCAGCCACATTTACTTGAGCTCTGAGTGTCTGGTGCAGATTACTAACACTGGTAGTGGGTCACTGACAATGCATATTACAGCATTAAAGAGAACCCGTTATGACAAACACTATTAAAGAGACTCTTGTCAGCAGGTTTAAAAGTCACAAACCTAAAATAATTGTTGATTAACACATCACATTTCCGCTCTATGCAGATTTGGCTTGGCTCAGCATCTATATGTTCTCAATGAGAAGATATATATATATAGATATATATAGATATATATATATATATATATATATATATAGCCTTCAGACACCTCTGGAAGCAATTTGTTCCAAGGACTGGGATGAAATTGGTCATACGCTATCTTTCAGCCCTGTCAACAAATATAAGCAGGGAGCAGCAAAGGATATATTTGTATTTTTTCGTATATGAAAACACGATGTAGGCAAAAAGACCCTGATTCCAGCAATGTGTCACTTAATTTACTGGGTACAGCAGTTGTGACAGGTTTTAGATTTAGAAATGCAGCAGAGCCGAGAAAGCTAACCCCGCCCAAATCAAGCTCTGCATGTACATGGTCTATAAACAATGAGCTGCTTATCACAGGAGGGGCGGAGTCGGACTAGTGCTCATGTGGCAGCTAGTCTCAGCAATGATAATATGCTAGTGGTAAAACCTTCACTGTAAGTAAACAGCACACAACCTGATAAGTGACACATTGTTGAATCTGTGTTTTAACCCCTATCATGTGGTTCTTAGTTACATAAAAAAAAAACCTGCTGACACATTCCCTTTAAAGTCAACACTTCCTTGATAACATTGTTTATCCGGCAAAACCAGTTGAAAAGAAACTAAGGGCCCCATCACACATAGCGACGCACCTGCGATCCAGACAACGATATTACCTTGTCAGGATCGCTGGTGAGCTGCCAAACAGGCAGCTTCATCAGCGATCAGCACCAGTGACAGGAGGGTAACAAGCGACGCACGTCGCTTAGTTACCCACTGTGTACCTTAGTTACCAGCACGCTGGTGCAGGGAGCTGGTAACCAAGGTACACATCGGGTTTCTAAGCAGCGCGCGGCACTTAGAAACCCGATGTGTACCTTGGTTACCAGCTCCCTGCACAATACACATCGGGTTTCTAAGCGCTGAGCGCCGCTTAGAAACCCGACGTTTACCTTAGCTACCAGCGCACTGATCACTAGTCTCCCGCCTGTCACACGCAGTGATGCGTGCTGGCCAGCGGGAGACCAGCGATCAAAAAAATGTCCTGGCCATTCCAGGACGATCAGCGATACCCCGGCAGGGGGGGCCCGTCGCTGGTCAGTGTCACTCACAGCGATCTCGCTGTTGCGTCACAAAACTTGTGTGATGGGGGCTTAAGGAAGAATTTAATCAGAACCTGACAACCAGTAACAAATTAAAACAGCAGTTTGAAGTTTGCCAAGAGGTTGCCAAAACCAGAAGGCTTGAAGTAATATGCACGATTGCAGCAAAAACTGCAATTTTAGCACAATTTAATCATAGCAAATGTCTCACGCCAAAAGGTTTGCCCTATGAAAAAGTAATAAATAACCCCTTCTCTTGCTGAAGCACACCTTATGACACTCCTACCGGTGTTTGTAGTGACATCACAACTAAAGTGCATGCGACTGACAGTCGTGACGACACAACCTCCTTCTGGTGTTTGTATAAAGTGCATGTGACGACGCCACCTCAGTGGCAGAAAGCCAATGCAGGAAAAAGGGAACACTAGTACAACCAATTAATAATTTTACATAGGGCGAGAGGACGGAATGAAAAAAATATTCAAGATGGAAAACCCCTTTACCTTCAACACATCCGATAAGACAGTCCTTCTTAAAGCAGAATGTACTTGCATGATTACAATTCCACATACTGCAATGGAACAAATCCATTTACTGGGACACAAAAACCGTTCTGCTTTAACATTGTTATACAAAACCTCCAATACAAAAGCGATTGGGTCAGATCGAAGTTGTTTATTTTTAAATTGAAAGATTCTTGAAATCCCGTAGCTATCACTGACCACACTGAACCCCAGAATATAAGCTGACAAGCCCAGTAGAAATCCATTTTCAGCAGTCATTATCACAAGCAACAAATATGTAACCTAGAATCACACTTGGCGATGGGGTGACAGTCCCCTTTCACAATGCTCTAGATGGCAGTAAACCTTCTGCAGCCTAGAGGTCTCCATGGTCCACATCTCTGCTGTGAAGATCAGCTTAGGCAACATGACCACCTCCAACTGCATAGGGCTGGCAGGAAACTCATGTGATTTGCAAAAGAAAGACTTTCAATCACAGAAATTTCTGCCGTAAATTGACATGTGGGTGTACCCCAACAAAAAGACATAGAGGAAACTGCATCCTTTCAAAGCTCCCTGGAAGAAATGGGCTTATGACTAGGCTTTCACTCGTCCAGCATTTCCACTAAAAGCTGGGATTCTCACCCTTTTGCAAGATATCACCAATACCAGCACAACAAAGACATGGCATCAACACATACCAAAAGGCAGCAAAGAAATAAAGATAAGTGGAAAACTTAGTGTAGCTCAGATCTGGAAGTGTAGTCTATAAACACCAAGCTTAAACTAACAAAACTTGAAATGGAAAAAAAATGCTTACGTTATATGCACGCAGATCAGTGGGGGTCCAAGTGCTCAGACTGTTAAGCCCCCGTTACACACTGCGATATCGCTAGCAATATCGCTGTAAAGTCACCGATTTTGTGACGTTGCAGCGATATTGCTAGCGATATCGCTGCATGTGATACTTACCTCCGACTGGCTCCCCCGCTGGTTATCGCTGATCGCGCGAGAAGCTCCTGGACCATTCCTCGTCGTCAGCTTCCTGTGGCGCCGACGAGCGTGGAGCCGGGCGGGAGGATGCAGGATCACCGCGTCTGACAGGTAAGTAGCGACCCCCGTCCCCAGCGATGTCGCTGGAGAGATATGCCTGTGTGGCAGCTCACTAGCGACGACCTAGCGATGCACCAGCGATCCTGACCACGTCATATCGCTAGTCGGGATCGCTGGTGCATTGCTAGGTGTAACGGAACCCTAAGACTGCCACCAATCATTCAAGAGACAGTACAAGAGTTCGGGGAGGCAGGAGCACATACAGAGCAGACTATCAATACAATAGAAAGTCATATTTGTATTAGATTCAGCACTTCACTGCTGCCTGTCGCACAGTCGGAGGCAGTCTATGGAGACCCCCGCAAGCTACAGGATTGAAAAGTGCATAAAAGTTTAGTTTCTTTAAAAGGGATTATCTGGGACTTTGGTAAGTTTTTTTGTATGGGAGTAAGTAGATCCTGTAACGATCTCTTCTGGCCCAGTAGATGACTCTCCATCATTTGACTTCAGATCCACAGAGCAGCTCTTCCTCTTTTGTTCTGCTGACAGGCGTCACTGCCAACATCATGCCTATTGACAGCCGGCTTCCCGCAGTTAGGCACAGGGGAAGTGACCGTCAGTCAGCATGTTATCAGCAGTGATGTCCTGTCGACAGTACAGGGGAGAACTCCTGCTGCAATTTCACGATCCATCACTGCTTTGCGCAGGCAGAAATAGTCATGGGGTAGAACAACCAGGTAGTTTACAACTACTCACTGGTAATATCTTAGCACCATATGGAAAAAAAATAAAATGAAAGTCCTGGATCATCTCCAAGTAAGAGTTTCTCAACTCTTAATAGCATAAACAATCCTTTTGTATGCTGCTCAAACATTCTAAAACTATATTATAGTTCATTATTCATTCTCAGTGGGACTGATGAGTGTAGCACTGAGTTTTTTCCAGCAACACCATAGAGAATGGAGTGGTGGTGGGGGATCCACACAGCTACTACATTCTGATACAGATAAAAGCACCTGCTCTGGCCCCGTATTCAGACCACCAATCTATAAGTTGACACCTATCCTAAAGGATATCTGGAGATATCATAGTTGTCCAGTGAAAGTATTTAAAAACACCACTCCAGCAGGTTTTTTTTTTTCCTTTATTCATCACTGTAGTAATGTCACTAATGTAAGTTCCATGCTCTTGGTCTTAGGGTACCGTTACACCTAGCGACTCACCAGCGATCCCGACCAGCGATACGACGCAGTCAGGATCGCTGGTGAATCGCTGGGTGGTCGCTAGTGAGCTGCCACATAGGCAGATCTCACTAGCGACATGGCGGTGGTCGGGGATCGCTACTTACCTGTCAGACGCGGCGATCCTGCGTCCTCCCGCCCGGCTCCACGCGTCGCTCGTCGTCACAGCAGGAAGCGCCGCAGGAAGTGGCCGACGAGGAATGGTCCAGCAGCTTCTCGCGTGATCAGCGATAACCAGCGGGGGAGCCGGTCGGAGGTAAGTCACATGCAGCGATATCGCTAGCAATATCGCTGCAACGTCACAAAATCGGTGACTTTACAGCGATATTGCTAGCGATATCGCAGTGTGTAACGGGGGCTTTAGATTCACTAGCCGCAGTCTTCTACTGTCCTCTGTGACACTCTGGTCATCTTCTGCAGTTTGACCTGCCGGGTGGCTTTAGTGTTTGCTGGGCGAGCCGAAGGTCACTTACCAATGTAAGTCTATGGGAGTCAGAAGGAGGCTTTCAGACTTACATTGAGAGCTTGTGACAGTTACCTATGCCATCCGATCAGGAGCTACGGTCAAAAGATGGAAAATTGGGACCAGAGTGGCACCAGGAAGACTGCAGCTGTTCAGTATGTTACAAGAGGGAAGGAAACGTGGATTAGTGATGCCACTCCAGCTCTGAAATAGAACACAAAACACTGGAGGAGTGGTGCTTTAAGTGTATAGACATCCTCTAGATTAGACTGTTTTTGGCTCAAAGCTCATGCTACAGCACCACAAAAGCCCCCATTAAAGGGGTTTTCCCACTTTGTTAAACAAGCAGGGAAATGTTTTACCTCAGAAAAAGAATCATTTGTGATCCCATGCTGTAATGTCTGTATACTCTCTTGCTTCCTCCCCTGCCCAGGAGCTGTGGTATGATCAGACCATGTCCCGGCACGGTCAGACACAGCCATTACACAATACACAGCAGGGGCACATTTATAAGATTATCTCAGCACAGGAACATTTTATTTAACATCCAATTGTGGAAAAGATAATTATTCAAAGATCTGTTGATTAAAATGAACTTTTGTTCTTGGGACACAACTTTAAGGGATTACATTAACATTATTGAATACAAAAGTTCCAACAGACAACAAAACTTCCCCATCAGGTAAGGCCTTAAGACACCTTAAAATAACTGGCGGCCGAAAGCAAATTGCTCCCAACTTCCCCATACAGATGAACAATCATCAGAGTAAAAAAGTGGAGAAAAAGGTAACAAGCACTTCAAGATTATCTCCAATGTGAACAAGAGGATCAGACGGTCAACAAACTCAGTGGTGTCAGGAGAAGAACGAGGATTCCACAGCAGATGACTGGCCGCTGCAGCCAATCTAACATGTATATTGGGGGAAGGGCGATACGCTCATTCACTGCGCTATAAATAGCAGAAAAAGAACACTCACAAATTGCATATCAAAATAAGGCAGACATTCATTTAAAGGACATATCTACTTCACAACATATTTGTTTCAGTGTAAGAAAACAAAGGGAATCTGTCACCCTTTTTATGCCCTATGAGCTGCCGGCATTGACATCAGGGGCTTATCTATAGCATTCTGTAATGCTGTAGATAAGCCTCCGATGTAACATGAAAGAGAAGAAAAACCCGTTAGATTATACTCACCGGAGGGGGCGGTCCGGTCCGACGCCTCCCATCTTCATATGATGTCGTCCTCCTCTTCTCTTCCTGTAGTGGCTCCGGCGCAGGCACACTGCTCTCCCTGTTGAGGGCAGAGCAGAGTCCTGCAGTGTGCAGGCGACAGGAGGGCTCTGGCGCCTGCGCACTGCAGTATTCTGCTCTGCCCTCAATAGGGCCGAGCAGTGCGCCTGTGTCGGAGCCACTACAGTAAGGGAAGAAGAGGACGGCATCGTATAAAATGGGAGGCGTCGGACCGGACTGCGACACCCATCGGACCGGACCGCCTCCCTCCGGTGAGTATAATCTAACGTGTTTTTCTTATCTTTCCGGTTACATCGGGGGCTTATCTACAGCATTACAGAATGCTGTAGATAAGCCCCTGATGTCAATGCCGGCAGCTCATAGGGCAAAAAAAGGGTGACAGATTCCCTTTAAGCCACTTTGCAAATATTCATAAAAGGCTATATATGTGTATATGCATCTCACATTCAGAGCAACGCAACCTAGTAACAGGCTGCAGATAAATGTATAGTACGTTCCTGCAGTCATTCAACAGTCACACCACCCCCTGCTCCGGTTTCGGCCTCATTTATTAAGGGACTAAATGTGTTTGTAAAAGTAAGATGCAAGGAGGCATCTGCAAAATTTTGGATGGGATGCTGACAGTATAATAGAGAAACCCTTTCTAAAACACCCAATTGTGATGGGATGCCAATACTGGCACTGAGCGTGGCCTTCAGCATAACCACCAATAGAATAGGTGGTCAACATGAGAGCAATTCACTGACACCCTCAAAGATCAGCTGAAACGAGACCTGGTAGTGGCCAGAACGAAGACGTGTGGGGCAGGACACCACAGCTTCATACACTGCTAAGTGGTCACTACAGAGAACGAGTGAATAGGAGATAACTACTGCAAACTGGCAATGTACTCAACTTAGGCCGGTTTCACATTAGCGTTTTTTCAGCGCACGCACGGCCGGGGGTAGCTCCGCCCCCGAACCGGCTCTCTGCCCGGCGTGCCCGCCCCTTGCTTGTAGCGCCGCCTACTAGCGGACAGCGGCGCCTGCGATCGGCGCACCCTATCTTTAGCATAGGGTGCGCAGATCGTGCGCAGGCCGTGCGCTAGTTGCGCTTTGACCTGCGCTGCTCACTTTTGACGGTGCGCCGTGCGCGCCAAAATCCGAAAAGTTTGATTTTGGCGCGCACGGCGCACCGTCAAAAGTGCGCAGCGCAGGTCAAAGCGCAACTAGCGCACGGCCTGCGCACGATCTGCGCACCCTATGCTAAAGATAGGGTGCGCCGATCGCAGGTGCCGCTGTCCGCTAGTAGGCGGCGCTACAAGCAAGGGGCGGGCACGCCGGGCAGAGAGCCGGCTCGGGGGCGGAGCTACCCCCGGCCGTGCGTGCGCTGAAAAAGCGCTAATGTGAAACCGGCCTTAGTGGCAGCTATTGCCGCAGCTTTCAGCTGATCAATGGGAGGTTCTGGGTGTTGGACCCCAACTAATCTAATAATGATGACATATTGATGGTCTTCTCCTAGGATAGATTAAGACTAGCGATGAGCGAGTATACTCGTTGCTCAGGTTTTTCCGAGCATGCTCGGGTGTCCTCCAAGTATTTTGGCGTGCTCGGAGATTTAGTTTTTGTCGTCTCAGCTGCATGATTTGCGACTTGTAGACAGCCTGAACACATGTGTGGAATTTCCCTAACAAACAGGCATTCCTCACATGAATTCAGGCTGTCCAGCAGCCGCAACGACGAAATCTAAATCTCCGAGCACGCCAAAATACTCGGAGGACACCCAAGCATGCTCGGGAAAATCAGAGCAACGAGTATACTCGCACATCACTAATTAAGACAAACGCAATTAGTCCAGCCACTATTGTTAAAACCTCTATAGCATTTTATTTTAGAAGCGTTTGTAAAAACCAGAAAACATTCCATATATACAAATTGGTGCAGATAGAAATCACCGCAGTAACCAACATGTTTCGGACACACACTCAACATTAATAATGGTACATCAGCATGTGACACCTCACACAACCTCTTCAACTCTAAAGTCATGCTTACACAATGCGATGACATTGCCATTTCTCTAAAATAGCTGAAAAAAACTTCGCAATTTTACCAATTTTGCAAAAACACGGCAAACAAAAAACGCAGCACAATTGCGTAATATGGACATGGCCTACCACCGGTTCAAAATTGACAAAATGTCGCTTCTAACAAAATATTTGTGTGTCAGCTCAACAGATCTTTCTTTAAAGCCTTTAGGCTGTGTGCACATGCTGCGGATTTTGCTGCGGTGTACAGTACCATGATTCCCTATGGGAATCAAAAACCGCAGTGCAGACGGTGCGGAATTTTCCGCTCGGATTATCTGCGGTTTTCAATCCGCAGAAAGAATTGACATGTCAATTCTTTCTGCGGATTCCACTGCGGTTTGCCATCTCCTCCATTGAGGAGATGAAAAACTGCAGGGCAAAACCGCAGAGCAGTCCGCAGGTAAAACCGCCGGTATTTTGACCTGCGGTTTCACCTGCGGATTTTACAAAATCCGCGCGGATGAATCCGCACCTAATCCGCAGCGTGTGCACACAGCCTTAAGGTAACCTGTCAGCAGGATTGTGCTCAGTAACCTACAGTGTCACGTCGGTGCACTTAAACTGAATTAATGATACTTGGGTTGATTAAATCTGTCTTGTGGTTGTTGTGTAATCTTTATTTTTGATAGTATAAATGATGCTAGAGAAAAATAATAGCCTACTCGAAAATGGCACCACCGACAGCCACTGCTGCACAGGAGCGGCCGGAGAGAGAGATAGAGAGATAGAGAGATAGAGAGACAGAGAGACAGAGAGACAGAGAGACAGAGAGACAGAGAGATAGAGAGATAGAGAGATAGAGAGATAGAGAGATAGAGAGATAGAGAGAGAGATAGAGAGAGAGATAGAGAGAGATAGAGAGAGAGAGATATTGCACCCAGAAAGAATATCGGGTTAAATTAGTGTCTGGAGGATCCGCCAGAGGAAAAAAACGTTACAAGGTGTGTTTTGAAATCTTTGAGGATGGTGACGGACAGCAACTTTTGGCGGATCCTCAAAAAAAACGGATGCAACGGACAGCAATCCGTCACGATCCGCCATTAATGCAAGTCAATGGGGAAAAAAAACGGATCCTCAAAAAAAATTTGAGGATCCGTTTTTTTCAAAACCTGGCGGATTGTGACTGATTGCAAAAAACGGAAGTGTGAAAGAGGCCTTAGCGATGTACCAGGGATCCTGACCGCGTCATATCACTGGTCGGGATCGCTGGTACATCGCCAAGTGTGACAGTACCTTAACATAAGGATCACAAAGTGCCTACAAAGTCCCAAAACATCCACGATAGAATCATGTACATTCGCATTAGAAGGAAACCTATGAATGTGACCATCATTCAACTCAATGCAACAATTGCAGACGCAACAGAAATGAACATTGAAGACTTCTACGTCAAGTTCAAAGCACAATCAACAGAACCCCAAGAATGGAGAGCAACTACATTAAGGGCGACTTCAACACTAAAGTGGAGGAGAGGATGGAGTGGTCAGCAGACACATCCTAGGAAGAGTAATGAGCTTGTGGACCGTGCTGTACTGTTCTTTCATGATAAAACTTAGAATCGCCAACACCTTCACCCAGTCAAAGAGGCACATCTACACCTGGACATCACCAAAAAGACAGCACCGCAATCAGATCGACTACTACCAATGCCAGCAAAAAAGGAAGGGATCAGTTCTCTCTGCAAGAACATTACTAGGTGCAGACTGAGTAATCACCAACTCCTCATAGCCAAAAAAGACCAGATCATATGAAAATACAGAATGGTTCAAGAACGGACATCGGACATAAGACAAGGATGCATATTCTCACCATTTCAACCTCTGTGCAGAAGTAATCACAAGGAAGCTGGTTTTATATAATTGGGCGGCACGGTGGCTCAGTGGTTAGCACTGCAGCCTTGCAGCGCTGGGGTCCTGGGTTCAAATCCCACCAAGGACAACATCTGCAACATCCTCCCACATTCTAAACACATACTGATAGGGAATCTAGATTGTAAGCCCCATTGGGGACAGTGCCATAATGTCTGTGGAATTAATGGTGCTATATAAATGGGTAAAATAAATTAAAAAATAAATAAATTTGAGTGGTTTGGGGAAAACAGACAGAAGAACCATCAGCAATCAGATACGCAGATGATATAACCCTGCTGCCAGAGTGTAAGAAGAACGTAAAGCTAATCCTGAAGCTGAAAGAAGAGAGCAAGAAGATGGGACTTGAACAAAGAAATCCAAAATCATGACCACCACAAACAAGGAATTCCACTCAAAGATTACATGTGAATAAATAGAAGTAGTTGACAATTTTGTTTCTCTCGAGCCACTCATTGACCGAAGTGGCAGTTTCATAGTAGATATGAAATGTTTATTAGCACTGGGGCATGCGGCCATGGCGAGCGTGGCCCAAATATGGAAGCGCAAGGACGTCTCAGTCAAACAGTGCAATTGCGACATGGTTGTGAGACCGACACTCATGAAAAAGAGACAGATGAAAAACTGTTGCCTTTGAACAGAGAGCTAGTGAAGACTTACGAATCCTATGGACAGCCAGGCTCACCAACAAATATGTTCTTGAATACATAAAACTAGAGTTGTCCCGGAAAGGCAAAGTCGCCAGACAGAAACTTACTTACTATGGACATGTGGTGAAGACAATCACTAGAAAAGGAGATGTTACACTGAAGGGTCAGTGATAACAGGAAATGTTAGAGGTTGCTGCCAGGATACGATCAAGAGTGATAAGGGAATGAACATCAGACAAACAAAAAAGCCATGGAAAACAGGACAGCATGAAGGGAACTGACCTACAGAGAATCCAGTGGTCAGAAAGAGAAACAATATACATTTAAGCAGCTGAGTATGGCGGCTGTAAGCATGCCCGGAAATGATGACCAGCCGGCTCCATGCTGAGCCGGCCATCGGCGATGCCAATTTACAGCTTTCACTCTCCGTGACTGGAATTGCACTATGCACACTTGCATGACTGGAAGTCAGCGACTCCAAGGAGGAATACAATTATTTTCTCCCAGATGCCACACTTTCACAACACTAGTAACCTACAGATTAACCCTATACTGGATGGTTAATAGCATTATTGGATCTGACAAGTTTCTTTACACCTCCCAATAAATTGAATAGAAAATGAGATGTCATAACTTACCCCAAAATTACAGCAATGAAAGGTACAATGTACCCCGCTTTATAAAATCAAGACCTTGGCACTGCTCTGTTGATTGGAATATAAAATAGTTACAACTTTGTTTGTCAAAAACTAAAACTAGTCATCGCCATAATCCTGTCACCCTACAGAAATTTCACACCAATTGCTGACTAGAACACACTTTGTGCACAATTCGTATTTTGACCATATCATTTTTTAGGCAGATTTTCCAATTCCAAGATGAATAACCTTGAATGCTTATTGTATGAAGCAAATCAGGTGATGGGTATGTGTAATGAGGAGGGTGAGGCCTAAAGATACAACACCCTTTTTCAATGTGTGCAGAATAATTAGGCAACTTGCTTCTTTCAGACAAAATGGGCCAAAAAAATTAACTGACTCCAAAAAGTCAAATTGTTACAGAGGAATACAGCACTCCTGAAATCGCTAAGATATTGGAGCATGATCACAGAAACATTAAGAAGTGTTGTTGCAAATAGTCAACAGGGTCACAAAAAAGCACGATGGAAAAAAAAAAAAAAAGGACATTACCTGTGGAAGATTAGAAAAAGAAGAAGGCGTGAAGCAACTGGGAACCCATTATCCTCCAGTGCTGTCGTATTCCAGAACTACCACCCCCCTGAAGTGTCCAGACGTACAAGGTGTTCAGTACTCCGACATGGCCGAGGTAAGGAAAGTGGACAACCGACCACCACTGAACAAGACACAGAAATGGACATGTCAAGACTGGACCAAGAAGTATTTGAAGACAAATTCTTCTAAGGTTTTATGGACTGATGAGATTCCATTGACTTCACAGACCAGATGAATGGGCCTATGGCTAAATCAGCAACAGGCACATACCTTCACTTCGACTCAGATGACAAGGTGGATTACTTCTATGGGAAGCATAAGTAGGACAGTGCTCCACTGAAGGCCTTAGAGATGACAGATTAATTACCAACATGTCCCCCTTTCTTGATCATCAACAGATTAAGAAACTGACAGACTATGGATGGAAGACTTATTGAGAAGAGTGGCTATACCACTGTTGTTCAATAGTAAAATCAAAAATACAAATTGCCAAATTGTGCCAGTGTAGAAACACACAACAGAAGTCTCTTCAGGCCCTCCCTCACCTTACAAGGCTGTGTGCACACACAGCGTTTTAGCAGATTTGCCAATAAATCCGCTATAAAAACGCTAAAAATAAGCTTCCCATTCATGTCTATGCATTTTGCACTTCTTGTGCATATTGATGCGTTTTTTACCACGAAAAAAAAAACGCTTTGGGGTAAAAAACGCAGCTTGCTCATTAATTTCGCGGATTTTTCCGCATTTCTGGCCATTTCTATGGGTCTGGAACCGCGCGGAAAAAAATGCATAAAAACCGCGCAGAAAAGAACACGCGGTTTCTGGGAAGGAAGTCCGGTTTTTAAGCAGAAATTTTCTGCTACGTGTGCACATAGTCTTAATCATTGAAAAATGTAAAATTTCCCCCAAATAAAAATTGAATTGAAAATCGCTAACAAAATAAAAGATTTCCCAAGTTGAACGCTATGTAAACTATAAAGAAAGATTGCGGAATTCTCTTTTTGAAAATCATTTCTTCAACGTAAAAGTACAATGATTCACTATCTCATAATCTACATTACATATCACCAAAAGATTCAGTGATTCTGGAAAAAATTATGTGCACAAGGGAGGAGACCAATCTGCCTGCAGTCTATGGGTCCTAAGGCTATGTGCACACGCTGCTGATTCTGCTGCGGATCCACAGTGGTTTTGGCCATATCAATTGACATATCAATTCTTTCTGCGGATTCCGCAGCGGTTTACCATCTCCTCCATTGTGGAGATGATAAAACCGCAGGATAATCCGTATGTAAACCGCAGGTCTTTTGACCTGCGGATTTTGAAAATCCGCACGGATCAATCCGCAGCAGATTCTGCAGCGTGTGCACACAGCCTAAAGCAGCCATGCAATAATACCAGGCAGACATCACTACAAGGGCTCAGGAATACTTCTAGAAATCATGATCAGTGAATGGCATTCACCGCGCAATCCACAAATGTAACAAAGCTGTATCATGCAATGAAAAAGCCATGTCTGCACAATCCAGAAATTCTGCCCTGGGCCTTACAATGGACTGAGCCAAAAAGGAAAACTGTTCTGTAGTCAGATGCTGAAACTCTTTAAGGAAAACCCCTGGCCCTGTGGACTGTAGAAGAGAGGGCCCATCCAGCTCAATAGAGCTCAGGTCATAAGCCCGCTTCTCTAATGGTATGTGGCTGCACTGTGCCTATGGCATGAGCAGCTTACACCTCTAGACAGTCACCATCAATGCTGAGGATTATATAGAGGTTTTGCTGACATGCTCCCATCCAGAGGACGTCTATTTCAGAAGAAGATCTTGGATATTTCATCAGGACAGTGCTAAACACATACTGCACCCATCACAACAGCATGACTTCACAGAAGAAGAGATCGGGTGATGGACTGGTCGCCTGCAGTCCGACCTTTCACTATTAGAAAACATTTGGCTCATTATGAATAAAGAAAAGTCCGGCAACTAAGATCAAGCAGCAAGAATGGGAGAACATTCATCTCCCAAACCTCCAACAAATGATCTCTTTTCCCAGCCATGTAAGAAGAACAGAGCATGCTACACAATGGTAGCCATCGTCCTGACCCCACTGTTTGGAGATGCCTTGCTGCTATCGCCATACTACACTGACATCCAGTGTCCATCTCTGCCATCAGGTGTTTAAACATGCAGCAAAAGTCAAAAATGCGGATCCGGACACCAAAAAAACGTTGCATTGTCTGTTCGGTGATCTCAGCGGACGACAAAATTTTGGCGGATCCGCAGAAATACGGATGCAATGGACAATCGTCAGTCAAAATCTGCCGATAATGAAAGTCAATGGGGAAAGAAACGGATCCGCCAAGAAAAATGGCGGATCCGTTTTGTTTGCAAATCGGAGGATTTTGACTGATAGTGACAAACGGATGTGTGAAACAGGCCTAACGGGTGGAGGCTGCTCAGGAAGAATCATTTAAGTTTAATAGCATAAAAAATATTTAAGATGAGCACACGTTTAAAATCAAGGTAATAAGCTGATAGCAAGTGCCCTCCATGTAGCAGCACTCTCTCCATGTGCTCAGCAGCCGGGAGCTCAGCGACAGAACGTGGCCTCCAATGCTTACACACAGCGCCATTCAGTGCAGTCATTACAACACTGAGCCCCAGCGGCCATACACGCCCAGGTTTCATCACTACTGTAGCGTCATCCTACGTAGCAAGCTCTATGGCCGCCTTCTGCAGCTACACTGATGACACACCAGCCACACATTTCACAACCCTTGCGGTTTCTCTGTACGTTACAGAAACTCCAGTACCTTAGGGCAAGGCTTCAGATTTATTCCAATTTAACCCCATAAAGAAGAAAAATACAAATCCATACATGTCAAGAGGCAAGACCATGGCCCGAGAATGAAACAAGTCAGGCAGGCTGCAGGACATAGAAACCTCCAGAAGGATTATGCAATGTGCTCATTCTTATTCTAAAAGCCAATGTGCTGTTCACACAGATCTCCGATAAACCCTAAGGCCTCTTTCACACTTGAGAGAGAGAGAGAGACAGACACTCTCCAGGCAGGACCACGCAGCACAGCTGCACACACACTCCAGGCAGGACCACGCAGCACAGCTCCACACACACTCCAGGCAGGACCACGCAGCACAGCTCCACACACACTCCAGGCAGGACCACGCAGCACAGCTCCACACACACTCCAGGCAGGACCACGCAGCACAGCTCCACACACACTCCAGGCAGGACCACGCAGCACAGCTCCACACACACTCCAGGCAGGACCACGCAGCACAGCTCCACACACACTCCAGGCAGGACCACGCAGCACAGCTCCACACACACTCCAGGCAGGACCACGCAGCACAGCTCCACACACACTCCAGGCAGGACCACGCAGCACAGCTCCACACACACTCCAGGCAGGACCACGCAGCACAGCTCCACACACACTCCAGGCAGGACCACGCAGCACGGCTCCACACACACACACACACACACTCCAGGCAGGACCACGCAGCACGGCTCCACACACACTCCAGGCAGGACCACGCAGCACAGCTGCACACACACACACTCCAGGCAGGACCACGCAGCACGGCTCCACACACACTCCAGGCAGGACCACGCAGCACGGCTCCACACACACACACACTCCAGGCAGGACCACGCAGCACGGCTCCACACACACACACACACTCCAGGCAGGACCACGCAGCACGGCTCCACACACACACACACACTCCAGGCAGGACCACGCAGCACGGCTCCACACACACACACACTCCAGGCAGGACCACGCAGCACGGCTCCACACACACACACACTCCAGGCAGGACCACGCAGCACAGCTCCACACACACACTCCAGGCAGGACCACGCAGCACGGCTCCACACACACACTCCAGGCAGGACCACGCAGCACAGCTCCACACACACACTCCAGGCAGGACCACGCAGCACAGCTCCACACACACACTCCAGGCAGGACCACGCAGCACGGCTCCACACACACACTCCAGGCAGGACCACGCAGCACGGCTCCACACACACACTCCAGGCAGGACCACGCAGCACGGCTCCACACACACACACTCCAGGCAGGACCACGCAGCACGGCTCCACACACACACACTCCAGGCAGGACCACGCAGCACAGCTCCACACACACACTCCAGGCAGGACCACGCAGCATGGCTCCTCACACACTCCAGGCAGGACCACGCAGCACAGCTCCACACACACACACTCCAGGCAGGACCACGCAGCACGGCTCCACACACACACTCCAGGCAGGACCACGCAGCACGGCTCCACACACACACTCCAGGCAGGACCACGCAGCACAGCTCCACACACACACACTCCAGGCAGGACCACGCAGCACGGCTCCACACACACACACACTCCAGGCAGGACCACGCAGCACAGCTCCACACACACACTCCAGGCAGGACCACGCAGCATGGCTCCACACACACACACTCCAGGCAGGACCACGCAGCACGGCTCCACACACACACCCCATGCAGGACCACGCAGCATGGCTCCACACACACTCCAGGCAGGACCACGCAGCACGGCTCCACACACACACTCCAGGCAGGACCACGCAGCACGGCTCCACACACACACTCCAGGCAGGACCACGCAGCACGGCTCCACACACACACTCCAGGCAGGACCACGCAGCACGGCTCCACACACACACACTCCAGGCAGGACCACGCAGCACGGCTCCACACACACTCCCCATGCACTACCTTATGAAAGGATCATCGCCAGACCTGACGCTCTGCACCATGTCCACACCCCATCATAAAAGTGAAAGCAGTCGTGCTGTGACAGGCTCAGCCACCACGGGCCCTGCCCCCTCCACAGTTGGCAGCCATGCAGAGTGGGTGCTGGCAGGTATGGGGCACCATGGCCAGAGTGGCAGGAGGCCTCAGCACTAGCAGCCATGACTGGCGGCTCCCCGCGTACACAGCATGGCGGGGGTGACGCACACGGTGAAAAGGCTCATACCGGATTTCGCAGCCGGGTTGCTGGCCTCAAAGCCCAGAACCCTCCCTGTGGCCGAATCCTTCTTGAATTTGCCTTCATATGGCGAGTGATTGTGCTGCAGGGCCATCAGCGTGTCCCGGACCGTCCTGGGCTTGCTGAGCCACTCCTCCGCCCTGCCCTTGTGGTTCTCGCCCAGCTCGGAGTAGCTGTCCGCCCGGTGCTTGTCCTTGGCCTCGTGCTCGCTGCTGGACACCGAGCCCGGCCGCTTGCTGCCCATCTCCGCAGAGGTGGTGGCGACCAGCGAGATGCCCAGCGGAGGCGCCCGCCCGTTCATCAGGGCCCCCAGCGAGGTGGGCACGGCGCTAGTCCTGCGCAGGTTCGGGCTCTGCCGGTTCAGTTCGGGCGGCTCGTCGGGTTTGGGGAAACCGTTGGGGAGAAGGATGCCATTGACCTGCCGCCCGTAATCCGAGGCCAGGCGGGGCGGCGGCCTCTCCGACACCAGCGGGTAGCGCTCCAGGCACTGCGGGGGAGGGGGCTGCTGCGAGCTCCTCGGGCCGCCCTCAGGGGCCCCCACCGGGTGCCCGATCTGCGCCATCTCCTTGGCGGTAAGCTGCGGCTTCACCGACGATGACGTGGAGGAGGAGGACGAGGTCGGTGGCCCCGGGGACCGGCCGTCCTGGAAGCCGTGCGCCCGCTTCAGGTGGCGGGCCGTCTCGATAACGAACTCGATGCGATCGGCGCCCTCGTAGTTGACACAGCCCCGGCACACGGGCTCCGTGAAGTCCCAGATCATGGCCCATGGCATGCGAGGCAGGTCACACAGGTAGCACGACTGTCTCCGGGAGGCGGCCACCGCGGCGGATGACATAGCAAGAAAGAGCAGATCCAAAGGCGAGCGGAGACCGGAGGGGGAGTCAGCCAGCACGGGGAGCTGGGCGGCGGCGCCCTCCGCTGTGGCGAGCTCCGGCTAGAGACATGCACACTACGCCCAGAGCCCGGGAGCAGGCGGCGGGTCCGTGTCTGTGCAGCGCTCCTGCTCTGCCTGCCTCAGCTGCGCCGGGAGGGAGGAGGAAGGGGGAAGGGAAGGAGGCTGCTGATTGGCTGCGGCCTCAGTCACCAGAGGAGCCCCCCTCCCTCTACACAGCCAAAAGCTCACAACAACTCCAGCGTTAACCCCTTGCTGTGCCAGCCGGGATAGTCCTGCCAGAACATGGATGTGGCGGGCTGCACCGTCTACAGCGTCCCGCCGATAGTTACTTTCAGCCGCTTTTCCCCGCACGACGGCTTCCCGCCTCTCGCTTCAGGCTCCTTGGCAAAGCCGGTGACGTCACGGCCGAGCCAACCGTTGTGATTCCAAGTTCTCTATTTACTTGATTCTTCGACAGTCCCCGTCCAGCCGCCTCCTGTGTGCGCAGGCGCAGTAACTGCCACTCGGCGAGCACGCCCACGCTTCCTCCCCCTCAGTCTTTGAACTGCTGCCAAGACAACAAACAAGAGCCGCTGCTGACTGACTCAGTTACTATGGCCGCTGGGGGAGGGGGCCGGTGATGCAAGCACATTCTCGCTTTCGTATAATTAGGGCCGGCTAGGTGACCTTACCCCTCCACTCCTGTCTGGGGGTGCAGCCGCCATGTTACATACGTGTCACTGCCGCAAGCATGTGAAGGTTAGGGTGGGTCACTGTGAATGGAAACTAGAGGCGGTTAATAATTAGAGAGAAGCATGGCGGAGAGCCAGGGCCTTCCAGAACTCACTCTCCTCTCCCACAGGACGCGGCTTGTGGAAAATGGCCTCGGTACAATGCTGCTGAATCACTTCGCCAAAGGCGCTTGCGTTAGCAGGAAAGGAGAGGTCAAAAGCCCAGAGCGCTCACACACGGCCGGCGAGGAAACGGCCCCTTGTCACTGGCATCCGTTGTGCTGAGGGACTAGGCCCCAACCCGCGCCATGGAGCACACAGCTCCCCGTAATGTTGGGGCTTCCTCAGAGGCGCCAGCCGGCCTGTGCAGGCGAGGAAACAGCCCCTTGTCACTGGCATCCGTTGTGCTGAGGGACTAGGCCCCAACCCGCGCCATGGAGCACACAGCTCCCCGTAATGTTGGGGCTTCCTCAGAGGCGCCAGCCGGCCTGTGCAGGCGAGGAAACAGCCCCTTGTCACTGGCATCCATTGTGCTGAGGGACTAGGCCCCAACCCGCGCCATGGAGCACACAGCTCCCCGTAATGTTGGGGCTTCCTCAGAGGCGCCAGCCGGCCTGTGCAGGCGAGGAAACAGCCCCTTGTCACTGGCATCCATTGTGCTGAGGGACTAGGCCCCAACCCGCGCCATGGAGCACACAGCTCCCCGTAATGTTGGGGCTTCCTCAGAGGCGCCAGCCGGCCTGTGCAGGCGAGGAAACAGCCCCTTGTCACTGGCATCCATTGTGCTGAGGGACTAGGCCCCAACCCGCGCCATGGAGCACACAGCTCCCCGTAATGTTGGGGCTTCCTCAGAGGCGCCAGGCGGCCTGTGCAGGCGAGGAAACAGCCCCTTGTCACTGGCATCCATTGTGCTGAGGGACTAGGCCCCAACCCGCGCCATGGAGCACACAGCTCCCCGTAATGTTGGGGCTTCCTCAGAGGCGCCAGCCGGCCTGTGCAGGCGAGGAAACAGCCCCTTGTCACTGGCATCCATTGTGCTGAGGGACTAGGCCCCAACCCGCGCCATGGAGCACACAGCTCCCCGTAATGTTGGGGCTTCCTCAGAGGCGCCCGCGAGGTAGCGCGCACCCATAGTCTCCGAGAAGCCTGTGCTAGATACAGCCTTGGGGCTGGTCAGAGTTTCTATATGGATGATTGCTCTCCAAATTCAACAGAAAAAGCTTCCTATTGATTCTTCATGGAAAGATGCTCCTTGTTGCCCATGGTGCTCTGGGTTTTTACGCCACTTTTTATTTATTTTTACTTTTTATGGCAGACAGACTGGCAAAATAAATTACAAAATTTGGCTACTGTATCAACTGAAGGAAAAAAAAACCCAAAAAGCTCAATTAATTCCAGCTTGAAAAATCCATGTGAAAACCCTGTGTAAACATTTTTAGATGCTCCCCGTTGATATCAGCTTAGGAGAAAGAAGTCAAGTGTGCACATGTCTCAGAACAGTGGTGCAACACCTAATGGCTGCGATTTAGTAGAACCGTCCCGCATCTCATTGCTTGTATCTCTGTGTGCCATGGTTGCTGTAGACAGCTGTTCTAATGGTCTCTGTGCCTGCTTTTTACCATTGTCTTGTAATGACACATGACATACCCATTTTACAGACATTGCCTCGCATACAGAGAATTATTACAGAAGAGCCAAAGTCTCCATTTACAGCATTGCAGTACTGGTTACGGGGTTGAGAAACATGGCTGGTCAGTTATGAAGGCACGCACATATTAAGGCCATATACACACATAGTTTTTTACCTTAGAGTCTGTAAGCCAAAACCCGGAGTGGGTGATAAATACAGAAGTGGTGACGTGTTTCTATTACACTTTTCCTCTGACCGTTCCACTCCTGGTTTTGGCTTACAGATAGGTAAAATCCTGACCCACATACTGACTGTGTGAACGTGGCCTTATAAGAATAGCCCAGTGTGGCATGCACCTTCTTCCCCTATCATCATTGGCTCCATATCTGTAAAACTCTGGGGCTACAAGCCAACATGTCTCGCATGGCAGCAATTCTCAGACAAGTCAAAAACATCTGTGCGACTCAGTGTCTTGTGACTACTTTAGAGCTCTGATGTAAGAATGGCCGCAGATAAGTCACGCACCAGTTGCAGTAGCATTCAACTTGTACTGAAATCTATGGCAGCTTGACACCAGTGACAGAAAATACAACACATTTGTATGTTAGTGTGTGTCCACATGGGTCATAGGTCGCTTCATGACACCGTAGACAATCATTACAGTGTGTCGCCCCAGCCCAACGCTGGGCATGTTACTGAACACTAAGGTGCCTGGCTTTACGACAGTTCCATAAAATGGCGGCAGGACTGCTAGGCTAGAGCTACCCGAAAAAAGAAGAGTGTTATAAATAGCCCTGAAATGTAAAGTGCTGCGGAATATGTTGGTGCTATAGAAATATAAATTATTATTATCAATATTTTGCCTGTCGGAGTCACACACACATCGGGGATATTAATATACTGTACACGCTGAGTAGTGCAGGCCTGGACATTCACTAACTGCTCTCAGCATTTTGGTGCGGAGTTTCTGTAAGGGTTAAATGTTCTTCATTCAGCAGAGCTCTCCCAGAAAGGCCTTCCATGGAGAGCAGATAAGGCAGGCTTGTTTATGTGAGAGGGAGGACTGGAAGGGAGCAGGGAGGGGGCTGGCTGGCTGCCAGTGCTGGAGGCTGGCTACTACGCCTGCGCCTTTCTGGAAGCACTGCGTGTCTGTTGTGCTGGTAGCCTGACATTCCAAGGAGAAAGAGAATGTCAGTGCTGCGTCACCGCTCGCACAGTAATAGCAGTGCCCTCCTAATATAGTTCCCTCTGCTAAGAACTTTATAGAACTTTCCGCTTTTGGATCGTGCCCCAAATCTAAATCAGGAAATCATGTTGTGTAAGCGCTCAGTGTTGCTGACATGAATAAAGGCCTAGTGACCTGGGGCGATTTGTCTGCAGGGAGTGTATAATACAGTGTGGCCCACCTGATAGAACCATTGCAGGGCATGCCTGAGATTGCACCAAGGCTGCTCCTATTTATAAAAGCTGGCCTAGAGACTGTCAGGTGCACAGATGCACCACAGCACATTTGTAGGGCCGGTAAGCCGGTGCGTCTCGTTATTTGCACATGTACTAAGTCCATGTATATTGCACCATGTGGCCCTGTGTAGTATGACTGCAGTGTAAGGTTCATGCAGACGTACTACTGAGGAACAAAGAGGCCATTATATGACATGTGTAACAACAGGATTGGTGGGTTTGGCTGGAGGCAGGGTAGTCACTTGTGCAGGAAGAAAAATATGATCTCACCTTACATGAGGGATTTTTTTCCCCTTGTGCCGCAGACATATCACTGACTTGCTCTACATTTGGATATGGCCTTGGGAATTTCCAGAAAAGCAAACTAAATATCCTGCTCTCAGAGCAGATCATGTTACAGCTCTTGGAACACAGCTCCCCAGATCAAAGAGCTGCAGACTCAACTACAGTTTACATTTAGTTTCTTCCCTTTAACTCTTCCAGGGCTGCATGAAGTTTCACGCATCGTTTTGTCCTTTGTGTCACTTTCATACATTTTTTTTCTTGCTACATCTACACACCGTATTATTTTTCAAAATATTTTAGATTTAAACATAAATTAGAAGTGAGTTTTTTACTTTGTTGTAAGAAAATTTTTAGGAAATCTTTTAGTTACATACAATGTCATTCCCATGCTACAAGGCACATTTAGGCCAGCAAATGTCTGCATATAATGGGTGATAATTGACCAATGCTTGTTTGAAGGTCCTGTACATGGGCCAGTTTAACCTAAAAAGGGCAAAGATTATTAATTCAATTGTTTGATTGTCAGGTAGTTTGTGTACAGTTGGCAGCAAACTTGTTTATACACATCATATGCTGCTGATAATTATTTTTCATACTACGTAAACTGTGATTAGCCAACGAACAAGTGCTTTCCCTCTTCATCCAGTAATCAATATTTAAAGAACATGTTCACTACTTGCACAACCCCTTCTCATACCCCATGCTTGACCTGATAAAATAAAAAAAGCTTCTACTCACCTCAGTGCTGGCGCAGTTCCTGCGGTGCCAATACTCGCAGTCCTGGGTCTCTCATGAAGTTGCTGTGACATGTGACGCCGGCGCCCAGTTAGCGCTGGCATCACTGTCCCCACCATCAGTCAAATTGAACAAGAGGAGGAAGTCCTGGCTACAGCTGATCTCTGACTTCCTCTTCATGTTCAATTCAACAAAAGGTGGAGACAGTGATGCCAGCGCTGACTGGGCGCTGGGTTCACGTGGCACAACAAATGCATGCGGGAACGGCATTGGCACGGTAGGTGGGTATAAGCTTTATCAGGCTAAGTGTGGCGTATGAGAATGGGTTTGTGACGCAAGTCACGTCTGTAAATATGTATACTACTTACTGCAAGTATAGGGAGGTCAAATAATCCAAGGTCAGGTCCAGGAAATGGCACAGTACGACAAAGGGAAGTCAGAGACAAAATCCAACACATGAGCCAAAATCGTGACAGTACCCCCTCTTCAAGGGGGGCCACCGGACTCCCAGGTTTCCCAATAAACCTCAGATGAAAGGCCTGGCCAACCAATCAGCCCTTACAGAATGAGCTGGAACCCAGGACCGTTATTAAGGTTCATACCCCTTCCAATGTACCAGGTATTGATGGGAATTCTGGACCATTCAAAAATCAATGACCCTTTGTACCTCATGTTCCAAGTTTCCCTCAATAGAAACCGGAGGAGGCGGGGGCAAAGATGACAACAGGGGGAATAAATTCCTTCAACAATGATTTGTGGAACACATTAGAAATAAGAAAAGACAGAGGGAGCTTTAACCGGAAGGCAACTGGATTGACCACCTCCAGAATTTCATATGGACCAATGAATCTAGGACCCAACTTTAGGGAGGGCACCTTCAACTTAATATTCCTAGTGGAAAGCCATACCTTATCTCACACACTTCTCCAACTTGGCATAGAGGGAGTTTGCCCGCAGGCGATCGAAAACTTTGCAAAGATCTCTCCGGTGGGAGTCAATATCTGGTGAGTGGGTGAGAATATCATCCAAATAGACTACAACCGAGGTGGTAAGGCCTCTTTCACACTTCAGTTTTGTAGCATCAGTTGAAATCCGCCAAAAAGTCAGAGAAGCGGATCCGTTCTGAACTGATGCGAACGGATGGCACAGGATCCGTTTTCAGACGGATCCTGAACGTGAGGAAATATAAAGGAACTGCTGGCCGGGAAGAGAGAGAGAGAGAGAATGAGAGAATTTTGTCCGGCACCCAGAAAGAATTTCGGGTTAAATCAGTGTCTGGAGGATCCGCCACAGAAAAAACCGTTGCAAGCTCTGTTTTGAAATCTTTGAGGATGGTGACGGACAGCAACTTTTGGCGGATCCTCACAAAAAACGGATGCAATGGACAGCAATCCGTCACAATCCGCCATTAATGCAAGTCAATGGGGAAAAAAACGGATCCTCAAAAGAAAATTGAGGATCCGTTTTTTTCAAAACCTGGCGGATTGTGACTGATTGTAAAAAACGGAAGTGTGAAGGAGGCCTAAGCATATCCCGGAAGATATCGTTCACAAAGTCTTGGAAGACAGCCGGGGCATTACAGAGGCCGAAGGGCATCACCAGGTATTCATAGTGCCCATCCCTGGTGTTAAATGCCGTCTTCCATTCGTCCCCATCACGGATGCGAGGTTGTAAGCCCCCGCAGATCAAGTTTGGTAAACACTCTCGCTCCCTGCAGCCTATCAAACAGCTCAGATATCAGGGGCAGAGGATATTTATTCTTAACGGTGATGGCGTTAAGACCCTTCTAATCAATGCAAGGACGTAGTTCCCCACTCTTCTTCTGGACGAAGAAGAATCCCGCCCCCGCTGGTGACACTGACTTCCTAATGAATCCTCTTGCCAGATTCTCCATGATGTATTGAGACATGGCCTCTGTCTCCGGGAGAGATAGGGATAGATTCGACCCCGGGGAGGCTCAGCACCAGGCAAGAGGTCAATAGGACAGTCATAGGGGCGATGCGGTGGAAGGGTCTCCACCGCCTTTTTGGAGAACACGTCCGCATACTGTCGATTGTGTTTGGGGAGCGAGGAGAGATCTGCGGGAACCTCGGTGGAGGCAACCTGAACGCACTCCCTCAGACATCTACCCTCACATCATTTACTCCACCCAATAATCCTCCCTGAGGACCACTCTATATGGGGGGAGTGGTACCGCAACCAGGGGACCCCTAGAAGTACCTGGTCAATACCCTCGGGCATGACGAGGAGGGATATCGTCTCCTGATGAGATGGAGCCACTGAGAGTAACAAGGGGGCGGCGGTCTGGTGGGTTATCTGTGAGGGTAGAGTGGCGCCGTTCACCACTCTGACGGTGACTGGTGTAGACATCATGACCAGAAGTATAGCGTGCCGTTGAGCGAAGGCTGACGACATAAAATTGCCCTCTGCCCCGGAATCTACGCAAACCTCCACCGCCAGAGTGGAAGAATCAACCTCAAGTGTCCCGTTAAAGGACAGCTTGGAGGAAAATGCTGCTGATTCTAGTGCGCCGCCTCCTACGGCCACTAGGCGCGAGCGTTCTCCCAGCTGCTGTGGGCATCGGTTGGCAAGATGACTGGACTACCGGCAAACATGACAGCTCACAGGAGCTCGAGCGGACCGGGGCCTGGATCCCTCACAGGAAGCCCCCTGACGCTCGGACGCCCGATCGGAAGATTCCAGAGGTTTAGCAAAGCTAGGTGCCAACCTAAACCTCTGCCTACACTGGGCCCGCTCCAACCTTCACTCGGCGAAGCGAAGATCAATACAGGTGGAGACAGTGATAAGCTCCTCCAGTGTAGCGGGAATATCCCTGGTGGCCAGAGAGTCCTTCACATGGCCAACCAAACCTCTCCAGAATGCCGGAATGAGGACCTTATCTGGCCACTCTAACTCTGAGGCCAGCGTCCGGAACTGGATGGCAAAGTGGCTGACCATGGACGAGCCCTGTGATAATGCCACCAGTCGGAGTGCGGTGTCATGGGTGACTCGTTGCTCCAGGAAGACCAGCTTCAGAGTGTCCAAGAACCTCGAGACACTCTGCACACATGATCACCACGCTCCCACAGCGGTGTAGCCCACTCCAAAGCCCTGGCCGACAAGAGGGAAATAATAAATCCCACTTTAGCCCGCTCAGAGGGGAATCGTGCGGCCAGCAGCTCCAGCTGTATAGAGCACTGGCTTACGAAACCCCTACAAGAAGCACTATCACCCGAGAACTTCTCGGGCAGCAGGAGGCGGGACAAAGTCGGGGCAGGGATGGCTGTGGTCACATGGGAGACAGCCTCTGTGGCTGCCTGAACAGCGACCGCAGTAACATCCACAGCTGAGGCTGAACGCTCGAGAGCCGCCAACCTGCCCTGCAGCTGCCGGATGTACTGCAGCAGTTGCTGTTCATCCGCCATTACTAGCCAGACCCTGGCGCTAGTATAATGTTAGGGCTGGCGGACCGCACCAAATTATAAAATAATATTAGGTGCGTTCGCAGCCTGGGGTCCACCGTGCAGAGGTGGTACACTGCTGCTAAGTAATGGCGGAAGAATTAAGCGGTGTGAAACCAGTCACACGTGGGTTACATCACCCAATGTGAACAGGGCGAACTCTGTTACTGCACAGAGCCGCACCACCGCTGAAAGTAGATGCCGGAGCCTGTTAACTCACAGAGCTCGGCCAAAAGAGCGCACAGTGTACAGTCACAGAACTCTACCCCAAGGACACGGGGTTAGAGTCCTTCTAGACCCACTGAACGCGCGGTGTCGCTGCCGCAAGCGCCACTATAGACGCTGGCTATGGAACACGTGCACTGAGGCGTGCTGAGACCCTGATGAGGCCAGATGCCTGACTCAACCTCAGATCTACCTATGCCTAAGCCTGGGCGCTAGCAGGCTGCACAACACATGCGTACCAAGGGTAGGGGTTTCTTAATGAGTCATTCACCAGAGACATTCATACGTGCATACATCACTCACTCCACATAGTCTGTAAATACAGTCTATACTAGCGCATGAGCGAGCGGTCATACGAACCTTTTATAGCCACGGGCATACGGGATCTTCCTGGCTTCTCGGATGGGCTAATCCAAACACGAATTTAGGGAGTAGGGTACATAATATTCTGAACATACAAATTGTGCAATATATCAGGGCACTACACTCGCCCTAGTAGGCCCTAGTACGTCCCTTCCTTGCCGCGGAGGTTGGCACCCTAATATATGCGATATGGCGCCCCCGCTCAATGTCGGTGACCCTAATAGCACCCTGTACAACCCTAATCGACGAAGAGGATACACAAAAAAACACAAACACACACAAATCCCGAAAAAAACCCTAGTGGAGAGACCATGTATTGTCTCTAAGAGTACACCTAATCGGGCTGGGCTCGTTATCATCTGATGGCTGATAAGTATTTTTTGATTTTTTATGCTGACAGACTGATGGATGGCAATTTGTTTATTGGGTAATTGGGTCATCCCATGAATGAATTTAATGGTGCTTTTTGCCATACTTGTTTATAAAAGAGATTATTGTGTCTATTGTGATTTTTGAGGACTATTATGTCCCTTGGACACGCTAGATCAGCAAATATGTTTTCCTGATGAACTCCTGTTGGATTTAATCTATGCATTATTGCTATGTGTAAACGCTTTTTTAGAAAGCTACAGTCTGTCATCTATGCAGCATTTGGCATTTTTTCCTACGAGATAAGGATCTAATTGAGCTGCAACCATAAGCATTTTTTACTACGAGATATTAGGGTGGATATATACCCTCCACTCTGTGTTAAGATTAGGTGTACTCTTAGAGACAATACATGGTCTCTCCACTAGGGTTTTTTTCGGGATTTGTGTGTGTTTGTGTTTTTTTGGGTATCCTCTTCGTCGATTAGGGTTGTACAGGGTGCTATTAGGGTCACCGACGTTGAGCGGGGGCGCCATATCGCATATATTAGGGTGCCAACCTCCGCGGCAAGGAAGGGACGTACTAGGGCCTACTAGGGCGAGTGTAGTGCCCTGATATATTGCACAATTTGTATGTTCAGAATATTATGTACCCTACTCCCTATATTGGTACTATCCAGGTTTTTAATATTGGAATAAAAGTTAATTTTTAGGGTCAAATTCTTTTTGCTCTCGTGGTTTTTTCAGAATATTTGATCCAATAATCGTTTGAGGTTTTTTCTAATCCAAACACGAGCAGGACCTGAGCATGTGACCCTCGATCTCCAATGGGAGATCACTCCACGGGCATGCTCAGTGGCCCGACATGAGGACTTAGTCCCTGGAGACTCTCGCTGCTGAGCAGCATGCATTGTCATAGCTGTGCCAGAGGTGGCAGCAGCAAGCAAACCCACGGAGTTGGCCTGGGCAGAGCGCCGGGACCAACGAATCTGCTGAGCAGGCTCCACTGCGGCCGAAGAAGAATGGGAGACCGCTGGGTGCAAGTGTCATGATACCAGTGCTGGTTGACTGGCACTTCTGGGGTTAATGTTTTGATCTCAGTGCAGACTCTTACCTGCACACCTGGGACCTATTATGGTGGCCTCTCATTGGTTCTGGGAAAGCTTCTTATAGCCTCAGGAAGCTCCAATTCCCCGTCAGTTATACTTTCGCCCTTGGCATTGTGTGGTGACCCCTGACTGTGTTTGTGCTGTGTTCTTGTTGCTTGATTCTTTGTGTACGACTCCGTCTGTTCTCTGGATATTGCTTTGGATTCTGCTTGGTACCTTCTATGTCTGTTTGGTTTTGACTTCTGCTTGGCCCTGACTATCCGTTCTGTCTCATCCTTGGAACTTTACTGATATCTCTGTGTATGACCTCCGTTTTGCCTGACTCTGAGTATTTCTGTATAGTGTCCTGCCATCTCTGAAAGCAGGACGCTAAGCCCCGCCCCTTGCAGTCACATGACCGTAGGTCCTGTGACTGCTTGCTAAACTCAGCATCCACAGGTCCTGTGTATCTGTACTTTCCGGCTGTACCTGACCTCGGGCCCCCCTACAGTGTGGGTGAGTCCCTGCTCAGCGGAGGCTGCACGCCGGCCCTGACAGGATCCTGACAGCAAGGCTCTGGATTCCTGCTGTGCAGTGGCAGGAATCCGACACCTAACACCTTAATCCTAGAGCTGGCAGCAACAACCTCCATAGGTTCCACCTCAGGTGCACAAACCAGGCCAGTTGGAGAAAATGGAGCCTGTTTTTGCACCTCACGTCTTTCCTGCATCCTCTGATCCATGTGGATAGCCTGAGTCATGGCCTCCACCAAACAACCAGGTGGAACATGTAGAGCCAGAGCGTCCTTAAGAGACTCCGAAAAGCCCCTGAGGAATTGGCATCTGAGAGCTGCGTCATTCCACAGGACTTCAGAAGACCACTGAGGAAACTCAGTACAATAGTCTGCTGTGCGATTCCCCTGTGTCAGGTTCATGATCCTTTTCTCTGCCACCTTGACCCTGTCAGGTTCATCATAGATCTGTCCTAAAGCGTCAAAAAAGGCATCCACCGAAAGACGTTCAGGAGCAAGAGAGGGTAGGGACAATGTCCGGGTCCGAGGACCCCCCCGCAAAAGTGACATTATAATACCCACCCACTGTGGCTCATTCCCTGATGACCGGGGGCGTAAGATAAACAAGAATTTGCAACTCTCTTTAAAAATTCTGAACTGGTCCTTTTCTCCTGAAGATTTGTCAGGGAGTGCAATAGCAGGTTCAGAGAGGATGAACGAGACGTTAAATGGTACAGAAGTCATAACTGCGGTCTGAGAAGAGGGATTCTGAGGGACAGTAAGAGTACCAGCAATCTGGCCCTGTAACTGAGCATGAGAGGAAGCCAGTTTGTGTTGTTCCAAGGCTAAATCTTGGACTAACTGAGCCAGATTCGCCACCTGATCACACAAAGTATGTAACGGATCCATAGGTGGGAAACTGAAAAAACTTTAATGGTCAATCGTAATGTGACGCGAGTCATGGCTGTAAATATATATACTACTTACCGCAAGTATAGGGAGGGCAAACAATCCGGCGTCATTTCCAGGAAATGGCGTAGTACAACACAGGGAAGTGTGAGGTAGCGCTGTCATTCACATAGGGGATCACTCGCTTGGCAGCCAAATTATCACGTCCGGCACGGGTTTTCCACAAAATCTTACCTCCATGCGGTTTATTAGGCATCGTAAACCCACAGCAGCAACATAAAGTTCATATCAGCAGCATAGCGTCTATGACAGAGCTTCACTCTGTAAACCCTGTGGTCACACAGGTTGTGCACTGTTCAATGTGCAGGCTCTCAAGCCTCACCACAGTTATATCCCCCTGCTGTCAGGGTTACCTCATGGCTGTTTCTCACTGCAGATGCTTATTCCCTCCTCTGGGAACTCTCAGGCACATGCAGCCATTACTCACATCGTTCCTTGCTGTCAGGAATACAGCCCCCATCTCTCCCAGATGGGGCCTTCCAAAACGGACCAACCAGGTCCCAGTATTCACCTCGTGACCTACCCTGGCCACCTTATATATATATACCCCCCCCCTCTGTTCAAACTTGTGGGGTTGAACACACACATTTACACTAGGCTCTCGAGACCGGGCACTCATTACACCTTGCCCCACAGGTCGAGAGAACCGTCTCCATCTTGTCATACGGCCTCATTCCTACATTAGGCCTCCCCTGCCCCCAGCGGTCAGAATATCGGGCCTGATCTTTGGCCCTCCAGTCACAGCCTGTCTGCGTCATCAGACACTGGTCACCACATTCCTCTCCCTGTTTGCTCTGTTCCCCGACCAGCTCCCCCGGACAGTACGGTCATAAGTCTCAGTTAAGCCTACTGTCTGGCCTGAGTCTGACTCATTCAGCGTCTCACAGGAACTACGTCCTGCCAGTCGAACTACCACTTGCTGACATTCTTCGGCCATCTGCCATGTCACTTCTTGGAGGAACCATTTGGGTCCTTACATTTTGGGTTGAAGGCGGCCGCCACCTGGTGTTCCGTACCTCTTTATTGATTCGCCGACGGTCCAGCCTCAACTGCTCAATCTCTTGCAGGTACCCCACTCGATACTCCAATAGCATCCGAAAGTTTCTCAGGCTTTCCACGGAGCCAACCACCATGATGGGAATCCTACCCTTTTCACTGGATATCTGGTCTTCATCATCAGGAGGGATCCTCACCCTCACCACGCCGGAGATATTCACAAGGTCTTGCATTACCTTCCCGAATCTTCCCATGATTCTCCCAATCAGACCTTTGGGAACCGGAACTACATCTTTCCACAAACCCAGCCAATGAATAGCCTCCCTTGCTAACTCTAGGCGTCGAGCAGCTTTCATATTACTCCGCCTAACCAGCTGTTTGGCGTGAAGACATTGCAGATGCATTTCTTTCAGGACAGCTACTCGGTTTGATGCATCTTCTCTGGCTGATTTTATCACCAACTGCCGAGTCTCAGGCGCCCAGTGCACCTTACACGCTTTGACCGCCTCTTTGAAAGCCTCATGCACACCTTGCTCAGCACAGGCTTCTTGAATGTCTTCGGGTACCTCGACTACAAATTTGAAGGTCGTGGTCTTCCTCTCTTCCTGGACAGAAGACTCTGGCTCTACCACGGACACTTCCCTCACTACCGTTGACCCGACCGGGTGACTGTCTTCTTCAGTTCATTGCTCCCCAACTTCACAAGATTTTATCTCTTCATGACCCTTTGCCACGATTGGTACTGGCAGTTCCATCTTGATGTCACTCGGGCCCGGCCGCTGTACATCTTCGTCCAAGCTCTTCTCCCGCAGAAGACCTCTTACAGTTTCTTTGAGCTCCACGACTTCTTTCTCGAGCTCCTCGACCCTGTGCTCGGTCGTTTGTCTCAGGATTCTTTCCCGTTTCATATGTTCTTCCATCTCCTCCCTAAGGGCCTTGTTCACGTCTTGCCACGTTGACAGGTGACCTCTGAGCTCAGAGACTTCCTTCTCTAGCCCTTCTATTCTGTGCTCCCTTTCTCTCTCAGAGCCACAGTCACCCCCAGAGTCTGCGTCACCCCGACCTGCCGAGCAATCCCTCCAGTTACCCATTAACCGTGCCTATACTCCAGCTGTCTTATCAACCAGGTCAACGTCAGTCCGGTCATGAGATGTCAGGTCCGTCCGTTGGGCAGACGTACCCCTTTTCCTGATCACTTCTACCTCTGACCTCTCCACGTCAGGAGCCGTCACCATCTTAACATCGGTTAGCCCAACAGTAGGACCGTCTCCAACCTCCTGGCATATGTCATCAAACACGACAAAGTCCCGGCCCCACTCCAAGGCATACACTAAGTCTGGTGGTATACTGCCACCTTGGCACTCACTGCCTCCGAACCCCTCAAACATTACTCTGTCTACCGCATAGTTCACCGTGACCCCATGTTTACAGCAAACCTGGACCATTTTCTCGGTCAGACAGAAAGTGAGAGGAGTTCCTGTCAGAGTCACCTGACTCTTGAGTCCAACCGTCCCGAGATTCCTTCCCGGTGCAGCATCACGGTACACACTTGCGGCCATTCATCATCCGGAAAGAATATCCAACATTCTGGAAACAACATACACGAACACTGCGGTTCCTCTTTTGCCACACCGGCCCCTTTCTGGACCACCACCCCAATTTGGGTCACCGCCCCCCTCTGGGACTCCACCTCCTTTTGGGATACCACCCCGATTTCGGCCACCGCCCCCTTTCAGGATTTCCCCATGTCCGTTATACCGGTCTTCTCAGACCACAGTTCACACAACACAGTTTATGTCTCTTACGATACCACACAAGTCCTTGTTGGCACGACCACAGCTCCTGCTGTCACCGATCATCGACACCACCGACTGCCGTTCACACACAGCTGCTGGTGTCACCTTCATAATCCCGCCGAGTTACCGGAAGCCGCTTGTCCCCTTCGTAACCCCGCCGAGTTACAGGAAGCTGCTTGTCACTTTCTTGACTCCCACTGAGCCACCGCAAGCTGAGTTGAGACAAGAGAAAAAAAACCACACAAAACTCACGTATCTGGGTGCGATTCAGGGAGCGACCCTCCTCCCAGGGTCTCCCCACACACCGGCCTCACCAGGTCCAGGGGCTCGTCGGGTGCTCTTCAGGACATCCGTCTCCGCCTGAGACTGCCCAACACTCGCGCCTCACCAGATCCAAGGTCATACCACGTGCTCCCGGGATCTGATTATTTCTCCTAGAATCTCCCAACACTGACCCTCCAGGACCTTTCCTCACTGAACACTCCAGGTACACAGTCTTACTCACTGACCCAGGTCAGTACCACAAGAAAACCTGTCCGTTACCTGTGTCGGCCACACAGGTCCTCGGGTACCTTTTCTCCGCAGAGGCACCCTAGCAATTACCAGTCTCTTTCTCCTGGGGAAGCGGCCGCACTGGACTCACCGATCCGGACAATGCCTTACTCACTTGGCCGCCCCACGGTTCCAGAACCACAGCCGGGCAGTGGCTTCCCCACATGCAGGCCGTCACAGGCTCTGCTCACACACGTGGCCTGTCAGCATCCTACACGGCTTTGTTGCCAGCACTGCACCATGTGCTTTGGAACCGTTGCCCTTGGCAACCAAGTTTTTCACTCCTCTTCCGTTGCCCCTAGCAACAAGGCTACAACATTGCCCTTTGCAATCTCCACCAACTGTGAGGTAGCGCTGTTATTTAAGTAGGGGATATTCGCTTAGCCGGCACAAAACCAGATTCGGCACAGCTTTTCCATAAAACAATTATAGTCCATGCAGTTTATTCAGCATCATAAACCCACAGCAGTAACATAAAGTTCATCACATAAGCATAGCTGTCATGCCCGCCATGTCCGTTATGCTTCTCATGCCCGTTATGTCTCATTGTCTCATGCTGCAAGATCCCTGGAAGCAGTGTGCACACGCACCTCGTGACTGTTGTGCTGCAAGATGCCTGGAGCAGTGTGCACGTGCGCCTTACCTCATGGCTGCACGCCGTTGCTAGGTAACCATCCGTCTCTGCTCTGATTCTGCAATCCTCTCTGTATTCCTGGAGCCCCTGATTATGTGACCTTTCCTATGTTCCAGCACTGCCTGACCCAGCTAACCTCTCAGTGTTTGTGGAGCCCCTAATCATGTGACCTTATCTATGGTCCAGCCCAGTCTGATCTAGCAACGCTCTCTATGATCCTGGAGGACTGAACCAGAAGTTTTCCCCTGGTACTGACCCGGAAGTGCAGGTGCTAATGCCCTATATCAAACCGCCCCTTCCTATGGTCGGGGCCTGAGTATCGTGTTGCTTCCCTGCATGGCTGCTTGGTCTGCTCGGTCGCTCTCTGTATTCTGTGCCCCTGCACTCTGCCCTGTAGTGCGTCTCTGCACACGCTCTGTGCTTGTACTCTGCCTCTTGTCCTGTGCCATGTCTTGTGTTGTCCTTTGTGCCATGTTTTGTCTCTGTCATTCTTGGTCTTGTAGTCCTTTATGTGTTCTCTGCCTTGCCTGCTTTGCCATGTCTTGCCTTTGCTATGCTTTGCTTTGTGGTCCTTCCTATGTTCTCTGTCTTTGCTTGTTCTTCCTTGCTCTGACCTATGGTGCTCTGTGATGCCTCCTGCACACGCACCATTCCTCCTCTCTTACCTTTTGTGCTCTCTGGCACATTCCGGGGCTAATCTCAAGGTCTCCCCAGGGGTGAACCTAGCCTATCTGCTGCCTGAGGTGAACAGCAAAATGACGCCCCCCCCCCCCCCCCCCCCCGCACACAAAGTAAATTTTCATATCTATCCTGTAAAACTGAGTACAATAGTGGACATTTTGATTTAGATAACTAGAAAAAAAAGGTTTCCAAACACAAGGATGTCAACTCCATCACACGCACATACAAGAACAACACGTAAGTATCCAGAACAAGGGTCAATAATGGCAATGGTAGGCCTGGCACAGGGCCAGACAGGGACAAAAATGCAGCCCTGCCACACAAATCTCACCAGCCCACAAACTATAGTACTCATCACCCTGATCAGTGAATTTTTGCTATACTTTGTCGTTCCCTCATCACTCTCTTTAAGGAGTTATTTGAAGAGCCACATGTGAATGGCACCACAGTCCATATGACTGACCACAGTTCCATTTACATGGTGCTCTTCAAAGCTACGTTTCCCAGGATCATGGGGGTCACAGCGGTCTGATCCAGAACAAACAGAAAGTCATCCCCTATTCCCACATAATGCTCCATACAGTATTATGTGCCCCATATATTACTGCATACAGCATAATAGGCACCATATATTACTTCGTACAGCATAATGGGCACCATATATTACTGCGTACAGTATAATGGGCCCCATATATTACTTCATACAGTATAATGGACCCCATATATTAGCATAATGGGCACCATATATTACTTCATACAGTATAATGGGAACCATATATTACTTCATACAGTATAATGGGCCCAATATATGACTTCATACAGTATAATGGGCCCAATATATTTCTTCATACAGTATAATGGGCCCCATATATGACTTCATACAGTATAATGGACCCAATATATTACTTCATACAGTATAATGAGCCCAATATATTACATCATACAGCATAATAGGCACCATATATTACTTAATACAGTATAATGGGCCCCGTATATGACTTCATACAGTATAATGGGCCCCATGTATTACTTCATCCAGTATAATGGGCCCCATATATGACTTCATACAGCATAATGGGCCCCATATATTACTTCATACAGTATAATGGGCCCCATATATGACTTCTTACAGAATAATAGGCACCATATATTACTTCGCACAGCATAATGGGCCCCATATATTACTGCATACAGTATAAAGGGCACCATATATTACTTCATACAGTATAATGGGCCCCATATATTACTTCATACAATATAATGGGCCCCATATATTACTTCATACAATATAATGGGCCCCATATATTACTTCATACAGTATAATGGGCCCCATATATTACTTCATACAGCATAATAGGAACCATATATTACTTCGTACAGCATAATGGGCACCATATATTACTGCATACAGTATAATGGGCACCATATATTACTTCATACAGTATAATGGACACCATATATTACTTCATACAGTATAATGGGCCCTATATATTCATACAGCATAATGGGCACCATATATTACTGCATACAGTATAATGGGCACTATATATTCATACAGCATAATGGGCACCATATATTACTTCATACAGTATAATGAGCCCCATATATTACTGTACACAGTATAATGGGCCCCAAATATTATTTCATACAGCATAATGGGTCCCATATATTACTTCTTACAGTATAATGGGCTCCATATATTACTTCATACAGCATAATGGGCACCATATATTACTTTATACAGTATAATGGGCACCATATATTACTTCATACAGCATAATGGGCACCATATATAACTTCATACAGTATAATGGGCACCATATATTACTTTGTACAGCATAATGGGCACCATATATTACTGCATACAGTACAATGGGCACCATATATTCATACAGCATAATGGGCACCATATATTACTTCATACAGTATAATGAGCCCCATATATTACTGTATACAGAATAATGGGCCCCTAATATTATTTCATACAGCATAATGGGCCCCATATATTACTTCATACAGTATAATGGGCCGAATATATTACTTCATACAGTATAATGGGCCCAATATATTACGTCATACAGCATAATAGGCAAAATATATTACTTAATACAGTATAATAGGCCCCATATATTACTTCATACAGCATAATAGGCACCATATATTACTTCACACAGTATAATGGTCCCCATATATTACTGCATACAGCATAATGGGCTCCATACATGACTTCATACAGCATAATGGGCCCCATATATGACTTCATACAGAATAATAGGCACCATATATTACTTCGTACAGCATAATGGGCCGCATATATTACTGCATACAGTATAATGGGCACCATATATTACTTCATACAGTATAATGGGCCCCATATATTATTTCATAAAGTATAATGGGCCCCATATATTACTTCATACAGTATAATGGGCACCATATATTACTTCATAAAGCATAATGGGCTCCATATATTACTTCATACAGTATAATGGGCCCTATATATTACTTCATATAGTATAATGGGCACCATATATTACTTTATACAGTATAATGCGCCCCATATATTACTTCATACGGTATAATGGGCCCCATATATTACTTCATACAGCATAATAGGCACCATATATTACTTCATACAGTATAATGGTCCGAATATATTACTTCATACAGTATAATGGGCCCAATATATTACGTCATACAGCATAATAGGCAAAATATATTACTTAATACAGTATAATAGGCCCCATATATTACTTCATACAGCATAATAGGCACCATATATTACTTCACACAGTATAATGGTCCCCATATATTACTGCATACAGCATAATGGGCTCCATACATGACTTCATACAGCATAATGGGCCCCATATATGACTTCATACAGAATATTAGGCACCATATATTACTTCATACAGCATAATGGGCCGCATATATTACTGCATACAGTATAATGGGCACCATATATTACTTCATACAGTATAATGGGCCCCATATATTACTTAATAAAGTATAATGGCCCCCATATATTACTTCATACAGTATAATGGGCACCATATATTACTTCATACAGCATAATGGGCTCCATATATTACTTCATACAGTATAATGGGCCCCATATATTACTTCATACAGCATAATAGGCACCATATATTGCTTCGTACAGCATAATGGGCACCATATATTACTGCATACAGTATAATGGACCCCATATATTACTTCATACAGTATAATGGGCCCCATATATTACTTCATACAGCATAATGGGCACCATATATTACTTCATACAGTATAATGGGCACCATATATTACTTCATACAGTATAATGGGCACCATATATTACTTCATACAGCATTATGGGCTCCATATATTACTTCATATAGTATAATGGGCACCATATATTACTTTATACAGTATAATGCTCCCCATATATTACTTCATACAGTATAATGGGCCCCATATATTACTTCATACAGCATAATAGGCACCATATATTGCTTCGTACAGCATAATGGGCTCCATCTATTACTTCATACAGTATAATGGGCCCCATATATTACTTCATATAGTATAATGGGCACCATATATTACTTCATACAGTATAATGGGCCCCATATATTACTTCATCCAGTATAATGGGCACCGTATATTGCTTCATACAGCATAATGGGCACCATATATTACTTCAAAAAGTATAATGGACACCATATATTACTTCATACAGCATAATAGGCACCGTATATTACTTTGTACAGCATAATGGGCACCATATATTACTGCATATAGTATAATGGGCACTATATATATAACTTCATACAGCATAATGGGCACCTTATATTACTTCATACAGTATAATGAGCCCCATATATTACAGTACACAGTGTAATGGGCCCCAAATATTATTTCATACAGCATAATGGGCCCCATATATTACATCTTACAGTATAATGGGCCCCATATATTACTTCATACAGTATAATGGGCACCATATATTACTTCATACAGCATAATGGGCACCATATATTACTTCATACAGTATAATGGACACCATATTTTACTTCATACAGCATAATGGGCACCATATATTACTGCATACAGTACAATGGGCACCATATATTCATACAGCATAATGGGCACCAAATATTACTTCATACAGTATAATGAGCCCCATATATTACTGTATACAGTAAAATGGGCCCCAAATATTATTTCATACAGAATAATGGGCCCCATATATTACTTCTTACAGTATAATGGGCCCCATATATGTCTTCATACAGTATAATGGGCCCCATATATTACTTCATACAGTATTATGAGCACCATATATTACTGCATACAGTATAATGGGCACCATATATTACTTCTTACAGTATAATGGGCCCCAAATATTATTTCATACAGCATAATGGGCCCCATATATTACTTCATACAGTATAATGGGCACCATATATTACTTCATACAGCATAATGGGCACCATGTATTACTTCGTACAGCATAATGGGCACCATATATTACTGCATAGAGTATAATGGGCACCATATATTACTTCATATAGTATAATGGGCACCATATATTACTTCATACAGCATAATGGGCACCATATATTACTTCATACAGTGTAATGGGCCCCATATAATTCTTCTACCCAAACCCCGCTGTTCTGGTCTCCTCAGTGTATTCTGATCCTCCGCAGTGCTTGGCACAGGGACATCATTAACTAACTTTACCTATATAATTGTCCACTTGGATTGATAGTAATAGTGATTTGTTTGTACCCTGTTGTCTGGCGCTGGCCCATTTTATGGGGGTGCTCAGGGCATATGATTATACACCAGTAAAAGTATGAGAGGCTCAATGTGACCAGGGCCACCTAGTTTCCTACCCCTCTTATTCGACTGGTACTATGAGCACACTGACTGGTACTGAGGAAAAGAAAGAAAGAACAGAGAGAGAAAGAAAGAAAAAACAGAGAAAGAAAGAGGGGAAAGAAAGAAGAGAGAGAGAAAGAAAGAGGGGAAAGAAAGAAATAACAGAGAAAGCAAGAAGAAGGAAAGAAACAGAGAGAGAAAGAAAGATTCTATAAAGATACTATAGCAGCCTGGCTCCCACTGTAGTGCCCACCTGAGCCTCCCGATGCAGGACATATCATAATCCGCTCACATGGCTGGCATCCCGAGTCCACGGCGATCCTGCTGTCTGCGCTGTTGGGGGAGGATACGGTGATGGATCTGAAGCATTCCCTGAAGTGCCTCCATGATTCCGTCACAATCTCCTCCCGAAATTACCTCATTTCCAGTCAGCTTCTAGCACGTCACTTCCAGTGGAATGTCACGTGCAAATTTTAAAGTGCTCCTCGGGGCTCCGCCGTGTACTCCTGTGTCCGCGGGAAAAGTAAGCTCCCAGCCAGGGTAGTGGGGCAGAATCTCTCTCAAAATCGGGACTGGCTCTGCATACATCATACACACACGGCTCCGCTTTTTATGCCTCATACACACGGCTCCGTTCTGTACACCTCGCACACACACGGCTCCACTCAGTACACACATGGCTCCACTCCGTAAACCTCGTACACATGCGGCTCTGCTCCGTACACCTTGTACACATGTGGCCATGCTCTGTAAACCTTGTACACAAATGGCTCCACTCCGTAAACCTTGTACACATGCGGCTTTGCTCCATACACCTCGTACACACGCGGTTCTGTTCCATACACCTCACACACACACACGACTCTGCTCCGTACACCTCGTACACGTGCGCCTCTGCTCCGTACACGTGCGGCTCCGCTCTGTACACCTCGCACATGCGCTGCTCTGTTCTGTACACCTCGCACACGCGCTGCTCCGCTCCGTTCACCTCGCACTCGCGCTGCTCCACTCCATACACCTCGCACACGCGCTGCTCGGCTCCGTACACACGGCTCCACTCCGTGTACATACACGGCTCTGCTCCGTACACACACACGGCTCTGCTCCATACACATCTCTGCTCCGTACACATCGTACACATGCGGCTCTGCTCCTTACACCTCGCACACACACAGCTCCGCACACCCCACACACTCGCGGCTCTGCTCCGTACACCTCCTACACAAACACGGCTCCGCTCCGTGTACACACAGCTCCACTCCGTACACATCTCTGCTCCATGCACCTGGACTTAGCTTGTATTTTTGTTTTCTCCTCCTCCGGTGACTCATTCATAACAGAATCACCAGCCATACCGCAGATTCTAGGGTGCTCAATAGCAGGAAACAATTGTAAAAGGGAAAAAAAAAAAAAAGTGTCAGAATTTTTTTTTTTTTTTGGTGTATATTTTTTCCTCTATTTCTCTGAGGCCGTAGGGGGAATTTTTTCTCAATGGAGTTTAAGCAATTGTCTGATCGTGTGGAGCAGCTTACTGCTGAAGTGCGGGGAATTTCCGCCTATCTTGCTCATTCACATGCTGCTGAACCAAAGATCCCTACTCCTGATGTGTTTTTTGGGATCGGTCTAAATTTCTGAATTTTAAGAATAATTGTAAATTATTTTTTGCCTTGAAGCTTAACTCATCGGGGAGCTCCACGCAGCAGGTTAAAATTGTCATCTCTTTGCTGCGCGGCGATCCCCAGAATTGGGCGTTTTCTTTGAAACCTGATGATCCTATTCTGACTGATATGAACGCATTTTTTCAGGCCTTGGGGTTGTTGTATGATGAACCTAATGCTATTGATCAGGCTGAAAAAGCCCTGTTGGCATTGAGCCAGGGTCAGGATTCTGCGGAGTTGTACTGTCAAAAATTCCGAAAGTGGGTGGTCCTTACTACCTGGAATGATGGTGCCTTGGCAGCTCTCTTTCGGAAGAAAGATGGTTCATTAAGGCCTTGTATTGACTATCGTTCCCTCAACAAAATTACTGTTAAATATCAGTATCCGTTACCCTTGATTTCTGATCTATTCTCCAGAGTTAAAGGTGCTTGCTGGTTTACCAAGCTTGACCTCAGGGGGGCGTATAATCTTATTCGCATTAAGCAGGGGGATGAATGGAAGACGGCGTTTAATACTCCGGAGGGACATTTTGAGTACCTGGTGATGCCTTTTGGGCTCACTAATGCCCCTTCTGTCTTCCAGTGCTTCATGAATGATATTTTCTGAGACTTTGTGGATACATTTTTGATCATCTATCTGGATGATATTTTGATCTTTTCCAAGGATTGGGACTCTCATGTGGAACATGTTCGGACTGTGTTCCGGATTTTGAGGGAGAATTCCCTGTATGTCAAGGGATCGAAATGCCTTTTTGGTGTACAGAGGATTTCTTTTTTGGGATTTATTTTGTCTCCGTCAACTATTGAAATGGACCCGGCCAAGGTACAGGCCATTTATGATTGGGTTCAGCCCACTTCTTTGAAGGCCCTCCAGAAGTTTTTGGGTTTTGCTAATTTTTATCGTAAATTTATAGCTAATTTTTCTGGTATTGCCAAACCATTGACTGATTTGACTAAGAAGGGGGCTGATGTGCTGAATTGGTCTCCGGAGGCTGTTTCTTCTTTTCAGGAGCTGAAGCGAAGGTTCACTTCTGCTCCGGTATTGCGGCAACCTGATGTCTCACTCCCGTTTCAGGTAGAGGTGGACGCTTCTGAGATTGGTGCAGGAGCTGTTTTGTCGCAAAAAGATCCTGTAACATCTAAAATGAATCCCTGTGCTTTCTTTTCCCGAAAGTTCTCCCCATCCGAACGTAACTATGATGTGGGGAATCGGGAGCTGTTAGCCATGAAATGGGCATTTGAGGAGTGGAGACATTGGTTGGAGGGAGCTAAACATCAAGTCGTGGTTCTTACTGACCACAAGAATTTGATTTACCTGGAGTCGGCCAAACGCTTGAATCCTAGACAGGCTAGGTGGGCCTTGTTTTTCACACGTTTTGATTTTGTGGTCTCTTTTCTTCCGGGCTCTAAGAATGTCAAGGCAGACGCCCTCTCTAGGAGTTTCTTTGCTGATTCTCCTATTGTGACCAAGCCTGCTACCATCTTAGGTGAGGGGGTAGTTCTTTCTGCCATCTCGCCCAATTTGAGACGTGTTCTGGAAGAGTTTCAGGAGGACAAACCTGAGTGTTGTCCCATTGGAAAATTGTATGTTCCTGACCAGTGGAGGAAGAGAGTGATGTCTGAGGTTCATTGCTCCGCATTGGCTGGTCATCCAGGTATTTTTGGTACTAGAGATTTGGTGAGTCGGTCTTTTTGGTGGCCCGCCTTGTCTCGTGATGTCAGGAATTTTGTGCAGTCCTGTGGGACTTGCTCCCGGTCTAAACCTTGTTCTCGCTCTAGTAGGTTGTTGATGCCTTTGCCGGTGCCCAGGAGGCCATGGACCCATATTTCAATGGATTATATCTCTGATATGCCTGTCTCTCATAGAATGACTGTTATTTGGGTGATTTGTGATAGATTCTCTAAGATGGTTCATCTTGTACCACTCCCTAAGTTGCCATCTTCCTCAGAGTTGGTGCCCTTGTTTTTGCAACAGGTGGTTCGCTTGCACGGGATTCCTGAGAACATTGTATCTGACAGAGGAGTTCAGTTTGTTTCTAGATTTTGGAGGACTTTCTGTTCCAAGCTGGGAATTCAGTTGTCCTTCTCTGCGTTTCACCCTCAGACCAAAGGGCAGACGGAGAGAACAAACCAGACTTTGGAGTCGTATTTGAGATGTTTTATTTCTGCTGATCAGGATGATTGGGTTTCATTTTTGCCCTTGGCCGAATTTGCTTTAAATAATAGAGCTAGTTCTGCCACTTTGATGTCACTTTTTTTTGTAACTTTGGGTTTCATCCTCGATTCTCTTCAGGGCAGGTGGAGTCTTCTGCCTGCCCAGGTGTTGACACTGTGGTGGAGAGAATGCACCAGATTTGGGACCAAGTGGTGGATAAGTTGTCTCTCTCCCAGGAAAAGGCCCAGCGGTTTTCCAACCGGCATAGGACCATTGGTCCCCGGTTTAAGGTGGGTGATGTGGTTTGGTTGTCATCAAAGAATATCTCTATGAAGGTGGCTTCTCCAAAGTTTAAACCTAGATTTACTGGACCTTACAAGATTTTGGAGATTCTTAATCCGGTCTCTTTTCGATTGGCTCTTCCTGTTACATTCAAGATCCATAACGTGTTTCATAAGTCTCTGTTAAAGAGGTTTGTTGAGCCAGAAGTTCCTGTGGTGGCACCTCCTGACCCTGTATTGGTTGAAGGTAAAGTGGAATAAGAGGTGGAGAAGATACTAGATTCTCGTCTGGCTAGACGGAGACTCCAGTATTTGGTTAAATGGAAGGGTTATGGCCAGGAGGATAATTCTTGGGTCCCTGCATCCGATATTCATGCCGAAAGATTGGTTCGTGCTTTTCATCGGGCCCATCCTGATCGCCCTGGTGGCGTGGATGAGGGTTCGGTGACCCCTCCTCAAGGGGGAGGTACTGTTGTGAGTTCATTCTCCCCTTCACCTTTGATGTCTGATGAACTCCCTCTGCTGGTGAAGAGAGGTAGTGAAATTGATTGGGATGGGAAGAACCTGTCATCTGAACAGGCGGAGTGTGATTGGACATCAGGAATTTCTGAGTGGATATAAGGCAGCCGACACCCTGCAGGGCTGCTGGTGATCCTTTCTGCTCTGAGCTCTTGCATCCAGCTTAGTTCCGGTCTTTTAAAAGCTAAGTTTTTGCCCTGCTATTATTCCATGAGATTTTGTCTGGTTTCCTTAGTGTTTGTATTCAGCCAGTCCTGGTGGGGACTGGCTGAATTCCATTTTTGTCTCTGATCGGTTGATCTCTTTTCTCTGTTTTCAGAATATACCTGAGTGCTGATATAGTGATTTTGAAGTCTAGCGACTTCAAGGCCTTTTTCCCTATCAGACGGTTGGGACATTTTTGGTATGTTTTTTTGCGGATTGCAGCCAGCATCTTTTCTGTCCTGTCCTATCTAGTTAGTTGGGCCCCATCGTTTGCTCAGCCTGTCTTTCTGTCTGTGTTTGTGTTTTCATCTGTTTTTCACTGACAATACATGTTGGGGGCTGTCTATTGCTTTGGGGTCTGCTCTGGGGCAGTTTAGATTTCCCCTTTCCTTCTTTAGGCTTATGTAGTTCTCCGGCTGTGACGAGGGGTCTAGGGCACCGTAGGAACCCCCCACGGCTACTGTTAGTTGTGGTGTATAGGATCAGGGGTCTGCAATCCGATAGCTACCAACCTCTCCGGTTTTATGGACTTAGCTTGTATTTTTGTTTTCTCCTCCTCCGGTGACTCATTCATAACAGGCTGCCAATTTAGTAAAGTCTTTGATAAAGCGTCTGTAGTACCCCACTAGGTCTAGGAATTGTCTGACCTCTTGGATGTTGGTGGGTATCTGCCAGTCTCTGATGACAATCACTTTGGGTCGAGTGCTACTCCTTCTGAACTCACGACATGGCCTAAATACTGCACTTTGGGCTTTAGGAGATGACATTTAGATGGTTTTACCTTTAAGCCGAAGTTGGACAACACCTCCAAGACCTCTGCCAGGTGTTGCAGATGTTCCTCATAGGTCCTGGAATATACAATCACATCATCCAAGTACAATAGCACAGTCTCAAAGTTCATATGGCCCAGGCAACATTCCATTATTCTCTGAAAGGTCCCAGGAGCACTGCTCAGTCCGAATGGCATGTAATTAAATTCACATAGCCCCATAGGAGTAGTGAACAGTTTTTTCTTTGTCTGCCTCAGCAACAGGAACCTGCCAGTACCCACTGGTTAAGTCCAAAGTGGAGAAGTACCTAGCTGATTTTAATACTGCTAGAGAATCCTCTATGCGCGGTAAGGGGTGTGCATCTTTGTGAGTAATTTTGTTAAGTTGTCTGTAATCTACACACATGCGCATTGTACCGTCTTTCTTTTTGACTAACACCAGGGGAGCTGCCCAAGGACTGTAGCTATCTCTGATTACCCCTGCTTGTTTCATTTCTCTTAAGCCCCCGTTACACACTGCGATATCGCTAGCAATATCGCTGTAAAGTCATCGATTTTGTGACGTTACAGCGATATTGCTAGCGATATCGCTGCATGTGATACTTACCTCCGACCGGCTCCCCCGCTGGTTATCGCTGATCGCGCGAGAAGCTCCTGGACCATTCCTCGTCGGTCACTTCCTGCGGCGCTTCCTGCTGTGAGGACGAGCGACGCGTGGAGCCGGGCGGGAGGACGCAGGATCGCCGCGTCTGACAGGTAAGTAGCGATCCCCGTCCCCAGCGATGTCGCTGGTGAGATCTGCCTGTGTGGCGGCTCACTAGCGACCACCCAGCGATTCAACAGTGATCCTGACCGCGTCATATCGCTGGTCGGGATCGCTGGTGAGTCGCTAGGTGTAACGGTACCCTTAGCATACCTTTTGCACACGGATAATGAGCTGGAGGTACAGGATGATACCTTTCTTTGATAGGTGGGTGATCTCCTGTGGGGATGTTATTTTGAAACCCTTTTACCTGGCCAAAATCTAAGGAATGCTTACTGAAAACCCTCTCATATTCATGCACCACCCGCTGCACTCCCTTTTTCTGATGTACAGGAGTGGAGTCGGTGCCAACATGTATCTTTTGGAACCATTCCTTCGTCTGAACAGAAGAGCCATTGCCATCCGTCGCTTCTGATGGAGTCAAGGATTCTACAGCCTGAATATCATTGTTACTGACTATGAACAGTTTGGCTACGGTTGCATAACTGGGGAAGCACGCTTCCTCCTCTCCACAGTTCAGAACACGTACTGGAACCCTGCCCCTTTTAACATCAAAATTCCCCTGGCCGTCAGCACAGTAGGTGTGCTATCTGAGTAGAATGGTTCATGGAGAGCTTGGTAGTCCCGTCCTCTGATGCCTATGGCTGCTCAGCACCAGATGAGGGTCTCACTCCTAGGGGGAAGCATAATGGAGTGGGGATCACTCACCCTTAAGGGGGTTTTACACATAGCGATATCGCTAGCAATATCGCTAAAGCATCACCGATTTGGTGACGCAGCAGCGATATCGCTAGCGATATCGCTATGTGTGATACTTACCTCCGACCGGCTCTGCCGCTGTCTGTCGTTGATCGCGCGAGATTGCGCAGCTCCATTTCTCGTCGGGCGCTCCCTGCTGGCGCCGACGAGCGACGCGTGCACGCGGACGGGAGGACGTCAGGATCGCCGCGTCTGAAAGGTAAGTAACAACCGCTGTATCGCTATTGCATCGCTGTGAGATATGCCTGTGTGGCAGCTCACTAGCGACCATTTAGCGATGCACCAGCAATCCTGACTGGGTCGTATTGTTGTCAGGATTGTTGGTGCATTCCTAAATGTAAAGGGGCCTTTACACTACCAATCTCTCCACCAGTTAACACCACCTGTTGTTGCTGCACAAGGGCCTTGATATCTTTATTGAGGGCATGCTGTTCTTTGTACGGGGCTGACTCGGCTATGTCTTTCAAAATGGTTATGACTAGAGTTGAGCGACTTTGGTCGGATCGGGTTTCATGAAACAAAATTTGTTTCAGATGAAACTGGTCTGACTAGGGCAACAAAAAGTCGGAGTTTCGTCCAAAACCTGACCCCAGTGCAAGTCAATGGGGAATAAAAGTCGGCATTGAGTGGACAACCCACTGCTAACCGTGACCCAGTCCGAGTGTGCTCCATTAATAACCACCCTTTGTTTCCTATCCCTGAGCCAGCTCTTAACCCACCTACATATATTTTCCCCTATCCCCATTGTTGTCATTTTATGTATCAACCTTTTGTGTGGCACCGTATCAAAAGCTTTTGAAAAGTCCATGTACACCACGTCCACTGCATTCCCTTGGTCCAGTCCGGAACTTACCTCTTCATAAAAGCTTATCAGATTAGTCTGACAGGAACGGTCCCTTGTAAACCCATGTTGATATTGGGTCATAAGGTTATTCTTCTCCAGATACTCCAGTATAGTATCTCTTAGAAAACCCTCCAGGATTTTACCCACAGTTGAGGTTAAACTTACTGGCCTATAATTTCCAAGTTCAGTTTTTGTCCCCTTTTTGAATATTGGCACCACATTTGCTATACGCCAGTCCTGTGGTACAGACCCTGTTATTATGGAATCTTTAAAGATTAAAAATAATGGTCTATCTATGACTGTACTTAATTCCTGCAGTACTTGGGGGTGTATCCCATCCGGGCCCGGGGATTTGTCAATTTTAGTGATTTTTAGACGCCGCCGTACTTCCTGCTGAGTTAAGCAGGTGACATTTATCAGAGAATTTTTATCCCTGATCATGTTATCCGTCATGGGATTTTCTTGTGTAAATACTGTTGAAAAAAAGTCATTTAGCATATTGGCTTTTTCCTGTCTTACTCCTGGGGGGTGGTGCTCGGCCCCAGGGGTCGTCCAATTAAAGGACATTCTCTTTCGATGTGATCCACCTTATTGCACCGTCTGCAGATGGGTCTCCCAGAAGAGTCAAAGCGCTCCGTTGTTCTCCTGCCGGTGCGAGTCAGTCGCCGCTGATGTTGTGGCATCCTCTTTGGCCGTCACCATGGGAGATCATCCGGGCTTGATGCTAGTTGGATCCTCTCTGTGGGAGAACAAGTCTGGAGAGTCTGAACAGTTTTACATAGACCAGCCATATTTTTAGTCAGTTCCTGTACTTGCAGCCGTAATTCTGCAATAGAATCATCAACTGGAGTCTGCACATGCTGTTCTCCAGGCACCTGGGGTGAGGATACTGCCCCCTGGTGGTATGTAACTGCTGGATGTTTAACTGACTCAGTGCAGACATAGGTAGATTCTCTTAAGATACGGATGGGTCTGTCCTTAAACTGACCAAAGTCCATGTCAGGGTTCTGTAATGACATCATGCGCAGTTGTGCCTTACTGGAGTCAGGCAGAAGACTTTCAATAAACTGTTCTTTCAGCATTTTGTTCTCATTAGAGTTGAGCGACTTTTGTTTTTTTAGGGTCGAGTTTCGTTTCGTGAAACCCGACTTTTCCAAAAGTCGGGTCAAGCAAGATCGGCCGATTATAGGGAAAAGTCGGGGTCGTCCCGAAACACGAAACCCAATTTAAGTCAATGGGGAATAAAAGTCGGCAGTGAGAGGAGGCCAGGAAACACACCTACAGTGCCCATTTGAATGCCAAAAGCATCAATTCTTCTTACTTAAGCTTGTCAACCTTAATTAACTTCATAATACAAGTTACGCACTGAAAAATGGGGGTTATTTGGCTAAAGTTGTGGGGGGGTAGGGCTGGCTCCAGGTTTTCATGTGCCCTGGGCGAAAGAGCGCCCCTTTAACACATACCACAACTCATCATGCTCCGATACGGCAGAGAAATAGCGGTATAGTACAATGAAAAATACTTCACTTTTTACATCTCATGACGAGGCCCAACTATTTCTCCATACAGAATCATTGGTCCCATATAATGTTTGAAACAGTATATGATGAGCTCCACATAATGCTACAGTATATGTTGGTCCCCATGGATGAAGCTCCACTGTCTTATGGGCCCAAATAATGCTCCAAACATAATGGGCCCCATTTCTAATGCTCTAGTGTATAATGGGCCCTGTAAATGCTGCTCCAGTGTCTGATGTCCACCTTTGGAATGTTCCAGTGTATGGTGGGCCCCATCTATCATTCTCCAGGGTATAGTGCTCCCCAAAAATTGCTGTCCCAACATTGAAAACAATCAAATAAGTCTCCTCGCTAGGGAATCCCTGTACTAGTCTGGACTCCTCGTCGTCCCCATCTTCCATCTCACTGCACAGTATTTCAACCTTGCAAGTGCTGTGATCCTGAGCAAGCAGGGGGGGCCCACTCGTTGGCGACGGCACTGGCACAGGGCCCCTGATAGTACGGTGGTGTGTTTGATGGCGGGTGGGCCGAACCTGCACTTTCATCTGCAGCTTCCTCTTTGTCACCGTGTAAGATGGAACTGTATATGGGAAGGGTAACCTGAGTTTCATCAGGGTCAGATTCAGGCCGTGTAGCATGCGAGGGGAATGTAGTGGTCTGGGTCAATGTACCAGCAGATTCATCGAGCAGTGGCTGGGCATCAGTGCACTTGTGTCGCCCCCAGGAGTACGGTCGCCACAGTGGCATTACCTTCCTCCTAGGGAGTGTGATGTCATGCTTGGGAGCAACGAAGGATCTCTCTAGCAGGTTAACTGATTGGGCGGCGTTATTCCCACGAGTCATGACCCTCCAAACAGCGTTCATGAAGGCAAAGTGTTTGTTTTACGTGGGCAGTATGGTTGCAAAGCTGAACCTTAAAGGAATGTCCAGAAGGGCACCACCAGGAGTGGAGCCTACGGTTAAATTCGACTCCACCTGGGAAACCTCAACCATGCCAGCTACAGAAAAGATGCACACATTGCAAGCTTAATTCCGTTAACGAACGAGACTCCGTCATGCCCCGCGGTCCAAGTCCGGCTTACTAGAGGGACACGTGAGGCTCTGGCACATGAGATTGGCCAATAACTGGTGTGTCATGCCCTTACATGTCCGTGGCTGCATGTGCGCTACACTGAAAAGGCCAGCGTTTGTCGCTTACAGGTGCAGATAACCCGCTGAACAACGTTAGTGATGGGGATCACTGATTACAATTATTACCCGCGAACGATGATTTCCCAGTAAGTGCAGGTCAACCGCAGTTCCGGAATTAGGCCTAACCGTCATTCCTGAAAAAATGAAAAACTTACGTGTGCAAACCACAGGTGCTGTAGCTTGCTTAACAGCTCGCCTGCCGTTCTCACGCCCAGTATGGATTACACGTGATTGCACAAAGGTGAGAAAGGGTACCGTATCCCCGGATAACATGTATGGATAGCGTACACATTCAAAATATATGTCAATACATCAGGAGGCAGGCTCAGACGGTGTTAGGCCCAGTATGGCTTGCACGTGATTGCACAAAGGTGAGAAAGGGTACCGTATCCCCGGATAACATGTATGGATAGCGTACACATTCAAAATATATGTCAATACATCAGGAGGCAGGCTCAGACGGTGTTAGGCCCAGTATGGCTTGCACGTGATTGCACAAAGGTGAGAAAGAGTACCGTATCCCCGGATAACATGTATGGATAGCGTACACATTCAAAATATATGTCTATACATCAGGAGGCAGGCTCAGAAGGTGTTAGGCCCAGTATGGCTTGCACGTGATTGCACAAAGGTGAGAAAGGGTACTGTATCCCCGGATAACATGTATGGATAGCGTACACATTCAAAATATATGTCAATACATCAGGAGGCAGGCTCAGACGGTGTTAGGCCCAGTATGGCTTGCACGTGATTGCACAAAGGTGAGAAAGAGTACCGTATCCCCGGATAACATGTATGGATAGCGTACACATTCAAAATATATGTATATACATCAGGAGGCAGGCTCAGAAGGTGTTAGGCCCAGTATGGCTTGCACGTGATTGCACAAAGGTGAGAAAGGGTACCGTATCCCCGGATAACATGTATGGATAGCGTACACATTCAAAATATATGTCTATACATCAGGAGGCAAGCTCAGACGGTGTTAGGCCCAGTATGGATTGCACGTGATTGCACAAAGGTGAGAAAGGGTACCATATCCCCGGATAACATGTATGGATAGCATACACATTCAAAATATATGTCTATACATCAGGAGGCAGGCTCAAACGGTGTTAGGCCCAGTATGGATTGCACGTGATTGCACAAAGGTGAGAAAGGGTACCGTATCCCCGGATAACATGTATGGATAGCGTACACATTCAAAATATATGTCTATACATCAGGAGGCAGGCTCAGACGGTGTCAGGCACAGTATGGATTTGACGGCCCAGACTACACAGTGGAGGAGCAGGGAGAGGTAAAGATTGCAAATGCTAGGGCCCCGCCCAAGCAAGGGGGGCCTACTCGTGGGCGTCGGTACTGGCACTGGGCCCCTCATAGTACGGCGGTGTGTCTGACGGCGGGTGTGCACCACCACCGTCAGAGACACTTGATTGCACTATGAGGGACTCTGTGCCAGTGCCCGCGCCCAAGAGTCGGCCTACCCACCTGTCCAGGGCAACGGCACTCGCACGGTGTCATGCGCTAAGTGGTGACCCCGGCCATGGGGGGGGGAGGCAACACAGTTAGGGAGTTTTAGAAAGTGGCATATGTTGATGTTGGACATTCAGCTGATGCAAAAGGCGAAATAGGTCAAGTCCCAGGAAGAGGTGGACCAAAGCAAGCCATTTTTCTGTCACCCTATGTGTCATCAGGGGAAGGTGGGACAAAATCCTTGGAAACCCATGCATGGTTCATTTTAATGAAGGTTAGATCATCCACATTTTGGGTTGACAGACCGGTCCTTTTTTCTGTCAGGATTGATCCAGCTGCACTGAAGACTCTTTCCGATAGCACACTTGCAGCTGGGCAAGCGAGCTCCTGTAAGGCATATTGTGCCAATTCAGGCCAGGTGTCCAGTTTAGCGGCCCAATAGTCAAAGGGGAATGACCTGTGTGGGAGAACATCGATATGGGAGGAAAAGTAGTTTGTAACCATAGTTGACAACTGCTGTCTCCTGTCACTTTCCATCGATGCAGTATTACCAGTTGTGTGAGCGGTACTTGAAAAATCAGTCCACAACATTGTCATGAAACCCCTGTCTCCAACGCCACTTCTGCGGTGTGCACCATGAACACCTCTGCCAAGCTGCCCCCGGCCCGTACGGCTCGTGTGAGAACCATCACTGCTGCTGTGTGCTGGGAATGCCTCAAGCAACCGATTTACCAGAGTTGCTTGTTTATTAGCCAATATTAGGTCAAGGTACTCCTGTGGCATGATGTTTTGTAATTTGCCATTATAGCGTGGATCCAGGATGCTGGCCAAACAGTAGTCGTCATCGTTCATCATTTTGGCAATGCGGGGGTCCCTTTTTAGGATCTGCAAGGCATAATCTAACATGTGGGCCAATGTTCCCGGTGTCAATGATGCACTGCGAGTGCTGGTTGGAGGAGCACTTTCTGGCAAATCCACATCCCTCCAGTCACGCACAAACCCTGTACCAGACCTTGCCACGCCAACATTTTCACTTGCCCCACGAGATGCATCCTCCTCCCCTAAGTAATCATCCCCATCATCATCATCCTCCTCCTCCTCTTCTTCCTCCACCTCTTCCAGGAGAGGTCCCTGAGCAGACAATGGCTGAATGTCATCAAGGATTCCCTCCTCCTCTTCCTCCTCATCAACATTGGCTGCAGACGCCTGCTCCTTAAGGTGCGTCAAAGTTTGCATGAGCAGACGCATAAGTGGGATGCTCATGCTTAGGATGGCGTCGTCTGCGCTTACCAGCCGTGTGCATTCCTCAAAACACTGAAGGACTTTACAGAGGTCTTTCAGCTTCGAACACTGCACACCTGTCAACTCCATGTCTGCTCTCAAAGTGCCTGGCCGTGTATCCTCCCACAAATGCATTATGGCCTGCCTCTGCTCGCACAGCCGCTCCACCATGTGCAGGGTGGAGTTCCACCTTGTTGCAATGTCGATAATGAGGCGGTGGTTGTGAAGGTGGAGCAATCGCTGCAGCTTCTGCATAAGAACGGAGTGTACAGGCGACCGGCGGATGTGCGCGCACAGTCTTCGCACCTTCTGGAGCAGGGCTGTTAACTCCGGATAATTTTTGAGGAAGCACTGCACCACCAGGTTCAAGGTGTGAGCCAAGCAAGGTATGTGGCTGAGTTTTGAAAGGGCTATGGCTGCCACAAAATTACGGCCGTTATCACTAACTACCTTGCCTGCCTCAAGATGTACACTGCCCAGCCATGACTCAGTTTGTCGCTTCAAGTACTCGACCAGCACCTCGGCGGTGTGTCTGTCGCCCAAACACATCATCTGCAACACAGCCTGCTGACGCTTTCCACTAGCTGCTCGATAGGGGGACACCTCGTGTGCAACAGTGGCAGCTGCAGATGAAGTGCTCGTACGACTGCGCTCTGTGGACGAGCTTTCGCTTCTGGAGGAGGAGGAGGGTCGAACGCCTACAGCCAACTGTTTCCTATACCGTGGGCTATGCAGCACTGTCCCACCACATTAACCCAGTGCACAGTGATGGACACGTAACGGCCCTGGCCATGCCGACTGGACCATGCATCAGTTGTGAGGTGCACCTTTCCACTCACTGACTGCTTGAGTGCATGGACAATGCGGTCTTTTACATGATGGTGGAGGGCTGGGATGGCTTTGCGAGAGAAGAAGTGGTGACTGGGTAGGTCATAGCGTGGTACTGCATAGGCCATGAGTTCGCGGAAAGCTGCACTTTCCACCAACCGATAGGGCATCATCTCAAACGAGATTAGTTTGGCAATGTGGGCGTTCAAACCCAGTGTACGCGGATGAGAGACTGAGTACTTTCTTGACCTACTCATAGTGTCTGGGAGGGTGAGCTGGACTTGAGAGCTGCATATGGTGCAAGTAGCGGTGGACAGGGCGGACTGAGAGAGGGTTGATGATGGTGATGGAGTTGGTGTTCTTTCTGATGGCCTAGATTCAGTATTTCGTTGATATAACAGTGGGATTCCCTGACTGCTGTGGCCTTGCAACGACACCTCAACATTTGCTGCTGTGCTAACCGGTGGGCTTACAGTGGGGGAAACAATGTAGCGTTGCTGACTACCTTCTTTGTGATCAGTTGCACATGTGGCACTTGAGGTTTGGTGTTGTGTCCACGCTTGCAAGTGCATGGTGGTTAAATGTCTAAGCATGCAACTGGTATTCAAATTTTTCAGATTTTTCCCTCGGCTAAAGGTCTTTGCGCACTTCTTACAGATAACCTTGGCCTGATCATGAGGATTTTGTTCAAAAAAGTGCCACACTGCACTCTTCCTACTTTGGCAGACATTTTGCGGCCTAGCACGCTGTGATCTTTTGACCCTCTGGACAAGCTGTCCAGCAACTCTTTTGATTTTGGAACCTGTCTTTGGAGTGCTCCGGGCCTGCCAGATAACAGCTGTTGCGATGTCGATGTCTGCTGTGGATGCTCCTCATCTGAGCTATTGGAAGCAGCACCCTCTTCCCCCAATGGATGCCAATCTGGGTCAACAACTGGGTCATCCATCACCTCCTCTTCAATGTCATGTGCACCTTCCTCTGTGTCACCGTGTATGGTGGTATAGTGTGCGGGAAGGGGCACCTGAGTCTCATCAGGGTCAGAATCTGACTCTGTACACTGCGAGGACAATGTAGTGCTCTGAGTGAATGTACCAGCAGAATCATCTATCAGCGGCTGTGCATCAGTGCACTCCATGTCAGATTCATCTTTCCCTGGGTAATTCACCATTTCACTTGATAATCCAGGCATGGTATGTGAAAACAGCTCCATGGAGTAATCAGTAGTATGGCCTGCGTCATCCTTCAATCTTGGTTGGGGTGAAGGACACAAGGAAAGGTGTGGTTCATGAACATGAGCCTCCAATGACGACTCAGTGCTTTTACTTTTTACAACTTCAGAATAGGAGGTGATAGAGCTGGAGGCTGAGTCAGCAATGTAAGACAAAACTTTTTCCTGATGCTCTGGCTTTAAAAGCGGTTTGCCAACTCCTAGAAAACTAAGCCTTCGAAGCCTTATGAAGCCAGACGATGACGCAGGCTCAACACCTCCTGCATTCGGTCCTATTTTGCTCTTGCCACTACCATCAGATCCACCACCAACACCATCATTACCAGCTGCCAACCCCCGCCCAATTCCATGGCCTCTTCCACCAGCCTTCCTCATTTTTTGTAGAAATGTAGACAAAATCCAACAAACTATATAGTAATGTAAAACAAGGTACAAGGTGTCTATAGGACAGGGGAGATTTTGAATTTCTGCACACACTTGTGGACACTGGACACTTACGGATTGTGTGAGGCCCACTGAATATCAGAGCGCTATGTCACAGGCTCGATGGCACAGGTGTGAAAAAAGTGACTACAGGATAAGGGAGATTTTGAATTTCTGCACACACTAGTGGACACTGGACACTTTTGGATTGTGTGAGGCCCACTGAATATCAGAGCGCTATGTCACAGGCTCGATGGCACAGGTGTGAAAAAAGTGACTACAGGATAAGGGAGATTTTGAATTTCGGCACACACTAGTGGACACTGGACACTTTTGGATTGTGTGAGGCCCACTGAATATCAGAGCGCTATGTCACAGGCTCGATGGCACAGGTGTGAAAAAAGTGACTACAGGATCACAGAGATTTTGAATTTCTGCACACACTTGTGGACACTGGACACTTATGGATTGTGTGAGGCCCACTGAATATCAGAGCGCTATGTCACAGGCTCGATGGCACAGGTGTGAAAAAAGTGACTACAGGATAAGGGAGATTTTGAATTTCTGCATACACTAGTGGACACTGGACACTTTTGGATTGTGTGAGGCCCACTGAATATCAGAGTGCTATGTCACAGGCTCGATGGCACAGGTGTGAAAAAAGTGACTACAGGATAAGGGAGATTTTGAATTTCTGCACACACTAGTGGACACTGGACACTTTTGGATTGTGTGAGGCCCACTGAATATCAGAGCGCTATGTCACAGGCTCGATGGCACAGGTGTGAAAAAAGTGACTACAGGATAAGGGAGATTTTGAATTTCTGCACACACTAGTGGACACTGGACACTTTTGGATTGTGTGAGGCCCACTGAATATCAGAGCGCTATGTCACAGGCTCGATGGCACAGGTGTGAAAAAAGTGACTACAGGATCACAGAGATTTTGAATTTCTGCACACACTTGTGGACAATGGACACTTATGGATTGTGTGAGGCCCACTGAATATCACAGCGCTATGTCACAGGCTCGATGGCACAGGTGTGAAAAAAGTGACTACAGGATAAGGGAGATTTTGAATTTCTGCACACACTAGTGGACACTGGACACTTCTGGATTGTGTGAGGCCCACTGAATATCAGAGCGCTATGTCACAGGCAGAAATTGGCTAGTGTATCACAAACTACAAGGTGTATGTAGAATTGGGCAGAATAGGAATCTCCCTAGAGTGTAGGTCTGTAAGAACGGAACAAGTCCTCCACTTATCCTTCCACAGTGACACACAGATAGCTTCACTGTGGCCGTGATAACAGCCGTTACACGGTACTGAGAGGAGCGTGCACGTACACGGCTGTCCGGTGTACGTAAAATTGTCAAGCTCCGTGTTTTTTAAGTATACGGACTGACACACGCTGTCTCTCTATAGTTTTGAATGTGATCAAACAGCAAATATATTTAACTGTTTGAAAGCTAGACAAAACTAGTAGGTGCAGGTCTGTAAGAACGGAACATGTCCTCGACTTATTCTCACAGAGTGACACACAGATAGCTTCACTGTGGCTGTGATAACAGCCGTTACACGGTACTGTGTGAAGAGCGTACACCGCTGTATGGTGTGAAAAAATGCACGCTCAGTACCTCAGCAGGACAAAAAAAAAATGTGGGATTGCTTTTAAAAAAGCAGTTTGCAGAGCAGTGGGTAAACAGCAATGCAGCTGTCAGGAAGCCTTAGAAGGCAGCCTAACAACCAACACCGCTGATCCACCACAATATAGCCTCCCCTTGCACTGCACACACAGTGACTGGTGTGTTGTACAGGCAAAATCGCTAGCAGCAGAAGCAGTTTTTTTTTCTTCTTCCCTGCCTAACGCTCTCCCTACAGAATCAGCAGCAGCAACCTCTCCCTATGCTAAGATCGGCAGAAGTAAGATGGCGGTCGGCGTGCACGCCCTTTTATAACCCCTGTGACGCCCACCAAAGCAAGCCAATCACTTGCATGCCCTTCTGAAAGATGATGGTGACCCCTGCCTATGTCATCACGTTGCCCACAGTGTCCGTGGATCCTGATTGGCTGAAAAAGAGCGCAAAACAAACTTTTGAAACGCGACTTTGGCGCGTAAGTCGCCGACCTCGTGGCCGACCTCATCCTAGGGTCGGGTTTCGTTTCATGAAACCCGACTTTGCCAAAAGTCGACGACTTTTGAAATTTTTCGACCCGTTTCGCTCAACTCTAGTTCTCATCTCTTACACTGTCTGGATCAATTTGTTTAATGGCTTGCAGAGTCCCCTGCAGGTTAAGGGCATAGTCTCTGACAGTGTCCTGTGATTTCTGTCTGCAGCTGAAAAATCGCATCTTTATTCCTCAAGCAGTACGGGTGTCAAAAGTATCCTTTACCTTAGCAAAAATGTCTTTTACAGTCTTTTTATCAGTCACTGGACAAAGTTTATCTTCTCTCTGAGCAGTGCCACTGAGCTGACTTATCAGTATACTGACTTTCTGCTCCTTTGAAATAGGGTAAATTTCAAACATGCTGCGCAGCGTCCCTTTAAAGTCACTTAAGGTGTGCGATTCACCATTGTACTGTGGCAGCCATGTTGCATCCGGTATATAAGGCATGGTGAGAGGCAATATGGGAGCTGCAGCTGCTGCACCCTGAGCGTCGCCGGGATTAGACATCTCCCCCCCCAGTAACCTTTGCAGGGGTGCGACTCACGGTTTCAGTTGCTGCAGGTCATTGCTCCTGTAGGACTTTAGGCACGCACTGTAATCCTGTTCGTGACGCCAAAAATGATGTGCCCGAGGGGCCGTGGGATACTCGATACCGAGCCCGTTAACTTCAATGGGAGATGTCACAGTGGCGGTGACCCGGTCCGTGGCCCCAGGCGGTCATGTAAAAGGGGTAGAATTGAATGGGGATAAAGTTTATGTAGTGATTCGTGACGCCAGTTGGAGTGTTCGACTGTAGTATAGCCGGGACTGCAGATGATCCCTGGGGGGTAGATGGTGATGGCAGTGCAGATGTTAAAACCCTCTCCAACCATGGCAGACCCCCAGAGATTGTGATGCAAGTAGAAGGCACGGAGTAATAAGGCAGGAGACAAGGAAAGTCACTTTATCATTTACTGTAGTTCCGGTGCAGTTCAGAGGAGATATTACAACTCTCATCAGGTTAACAGTCTGCTCTGGAGAATGGGAGTTATCTTTCTCTTTGCTCTGACTCAGTGTACCTCCTGCTACTCTATTCCCTTCTGGGATCAAGGCTTTCTGGAGTTTAGAACTTCCCAGTTTTGCCTTTACTCACTGTGTATTTCGCCTTCAGCAACTTGCAGTCTGAATCCTTTGTGATGCAGCTCAAGTTCCCACTTGCACTGTCCTTCACTGATTCCAGGTTATTGCAGCATTTCTGAGGGTAAACACTTTTCTGCTGGTTGTGTAATCCCACACAGTCTCTTAGCTTACCACCCAGCTCTGAAAGCATGGATGATCTAGGGGCTGGTTCCCTGCTTTTTAGCTCTTACTCCTGGATCACCGACATTTCATCATGGCGTCCAAGCGTACTTCCTCCTTCTTCACACACTGAGAACAACAGCTCGGCTCCTCCCCCTCCCAGTTAGGGTATGTCTGTAAAGCTCGCAGCTTCAGACAAATGAGGGAATGAGGCAAATTGTGTGTGTGTCTAGCAGAGAAAGCATAACTCCCATTGCTCACAAAACACATACAGAACAGTACATATTTAACCCTTTTGTGGCAATAAAGACCCAGGGCGCCACCTTAGCAGGAGAAATTGGACTGCAAAAGTTATTGTGCAATTTGTCCTGAGTACGCTGATACCTGATATGTGGGGGGAACCACTGTTTCGGCGCATGGCAGAGCTCGGAAGGGAACAAGCACCGTTTGACTTTTTCAACGCAAAATTGTCTGGAATTGAGATCGGGCACCATGTCACGTTTGGAGAGCCCCTGTTGTGTCTAAACAGTGGAAACCCCCCACAAGTAACCCCATTTTGGAAACTAGACCCCCCAAGGAACTTATCTAGATGTGTGGTGAGAACTTTGAACCCCCAGGGGCTTCACAGAAGTTTATAACGTACAGCCATACAATTAAAAATTCATATTTTTTCCACAAAAATGATCTTTTCACCCCCAATTTTTATTTTCCCAAGGAAAACAGGACCCCAAAAGTTATTGTGCAATTTGTCCTGAGTACGCTGATACTCCATATGTGGGGGTAAACCACTCTTTGGGCGCATGGCAGAGCTCGGAAGGGAAGCAGCGCCATTTGACTTTTTTGGCTGGAATTTAAATCAAACGCCATGTTGTGTTTGGAGAGCCCCTGATGTGCCCAAACAGTGGAAACCCCCAATTCTAACTCCAACCCTAACCCCAACACACCCCTAACCCTAATCTCAGCCCTAGACCTAACCTTAACCCTAGCCCTAACCCTATCCCTTACCCTAACCCTAATGGGAAAATGGAAATAAACACATTTTTTTTAATTTTATTATTTTTCCCTAACTAAGGGGGTGATAAAGGGGGGTTTGATTTACTATTTATGGCGGGTTTTTATGTTTGGCAGCTGTCACACGCTAAATGACGCTTTTTATTGTAAAAATAGTTTTTGCATCACCACATTTTGAGAGCTATAATTTTTACATATTTTGAACCACAGAGTCATGTGAGGTCTTATTTTTTGCGGGACGAGTTGACGTTTTTATTGGTACTATTTTCGGGCACGTGACATTTTTTGATCGCTTTTTATTCCGATTTTTGGGACGCAGAATGAGCAAAAACCAGCATTTCATGAAATAATTATTTTTGCATCGCTTTATTCTGCGAGCTATAACTTTTTTTTATTTTTTCGCTAATGATGCTGTGTGGTGACTCGTTTTTTGCGGTACAAGATGACGTTTTCAGCGGTACCGTGGTTATTCATATCCGTCTTTTTAATCGCACGTTATTGCACTTTTTGTTCAGTGGTATGATAATAAAGCATTGTTTTTTGCTTTTTTTTAAGGGGTTCACTAAAGGGGTTAACTAGTGGGATAGTTTTATAGGGCGGGTTGTTACGGACGCGGCGATACTAAATATGTGTACTTCTATTGTTTTTTTATTTTGAAAAAAAGAATTTATATGGGAATATTTTTTTTTTATTTATTTTTTGATTCTTTTTTAATCATTTTTACACTTTTTTTTTTACCTCATTATATTGTCCCAGGGGGACATCACTGTCTTTTGTCAGATCGCCGATCTGACACTTAGAACAGCGCTGTATCAGATCGGCGATCTGACAGGCGCTGCTGCAGGCTTCCTCCTGACTGCTCTCAGCAGGCAGTGAGGAAGCCGGTTCCCTGCAGGCCCCTGGAGGTCCCCGACGCCATATTGGTTCCGGGGACCTGCAGGGAAGGATGCCCCCACAGCAGCGCTGCACACTGCACTGCTGCGGGGGTCTCCCTGCCGATGCTTCCCTAAACCGGCAGTACACTGCGATCGTGTTTGATCGCAGTGTGCCAGGAGTTAACGTGTCGGGGGCGGTCCGTGACTCCCCCCCTGAGCGCCGCTGATCGCCTGTGACGTAATATCCCGTCCCAGGTCACATGGACAGAATATTACATCCAATGTAGGAAAGGGGTTAAACCAAACCTTTGTTAACCCTTGCTCTGTGCCTCTGTGTTTCTTGCATCCAATTACCTGCTTTACAAAAATGCAATAACGGGTGATCAAAAAATCGTATCTGCACCAAAATGGTATAATTAAAAACGACAGCTCGGCGCTCAAAAAATAAGCCCTCACCCAACCCAAGATCACAAAAAGTAGAGATGCTATGGACATCAGAAAATGGCGCAATTTTTTTTTTTTTTAACAAAGTTTGGAATTTTTTTCACCTCTTAAATAAAAAAGAAACTAGACGTGTTTGGTGTCTATGAACTCGTAATGACCTGATGACCTGGAGAATCATAATGGCAGGTCAGTTTTAGCATTTATTGCACTCAGTAGAAAAGCAAAACAAAAAAACAAAACAAGTGTGGGATTACATTTTTTGCAATTTCACCGCACCTGGAATTTTTTTCCCGTTGTCCAGTACACGATATGTTAAAACCAATGATGTTGATGTTCAAAAGCACAACTCGTCCCACAAAAAACAAGCCCTCACAGGGCCATATTGACGGAAAAATAAAAAAGTCATGGCTCTGGAAAGAAGGGGAGGGAAAAATGAAAATGCGAAGCCAAAAATACCTCAGGTCATGAAGGGGTTAACATGTATTTGGTCCGTATTTTGCCTCAGTATTTGTAACTCAAACCCCTGAATCGTTCTATTATTAGCTATTAGTCTAGTGCCATTTATTCCATGGCGCATTACGTGTGTATTCTCTCAGTTGTGACGCTGCCACCTTCCTGCAGATTTGCTGTTCTGGTTCCATACCACAAATTCTCAACAATTTACAGTACAATACATATGAATATAGTTTTCTAACCCAAATCTTCATGTAGCTGACAAAATCAGCATGAACAAATAAGCATGCTATGGACGCTTGTCATGTGGCGGAAACTCTCCAGATTTCACCCTTTGCTTCTGTTTTTTCCTTACACGCCTTCTTCCCGGTGACCTCCTTGTAGTTAAGGAGTTAACATTTTGTGCACAGTGTGACTTTCCTTAATCCTTTTCTCTGACCCAGAGGCAGTGACCCTGTGTGGTTGAAGTTCTTGGAATCTGACATCTCTGCCTAGTTTGCAGTATTTAATCATGTAATGGCGGTAAACACGACCTTTGTTGTTACGTTACAACAAGCCCTGTGAGATGGAATTGGTCCAAAGAGGGTGAGGCAATGTGTCTGAAATGTGCAGATGCAATGCACAAGGCAGGAGTTGGAATTGCTGTTTATCATGTGATGTCTTCTTCTGAAAGAGGAAGTTTTAGTCACGTACACTCTGTCCTCTTCTCCAGAGCCAGATTTTCCATGGGCTGGCTGAGTTAATGAATGTAGTTTTACAACTGTGAGGGGTTGTTTCAAAACTGTAGCCTTGGGTAATACAAACATGGCTGTGCATAAGCGGCAAGCAACTCATACTTTGCTGTCATTCTACTATGTTACTCAACTTAATGTAATCTATAACAAAAGATTTTTATTGTCACTTCCACCACTCATATTTTCAAATTTATGAGCAAAAAATAACACACACACACACACACATATATACATTACATACATATTGCGGTAGATTGGCTCACTGGGCTGCACATGGAGGAGGTAGACATGGGAACATTGTGCCTTTAGGAATGCACGTGGTTTATTCGGTAAGGCACAAACCAAGCTGACGCACAAAATAAACACAGCCTTCTGGGCAAAACAATAGCACTAGGTACAGTCCTACAAAACACCAAACACATCTCTGGAGTGTTTTCCTCCAGACACTGAACGCTGCTGCCTTTGGATGCCAGATACTTAAGCCCAGAACAAACCCTAGTGTGGAGATAAGGCGAATATACAGAAGATGATGATTTAAATATATACACAGGACAACAGCCGTAACAGGCCATGTGTTACCCTAGGAGAAAGACCCCTCCGCATGCATCGTTTGGACGGTGTGACGACCACAACAAATTGCGTTTGGTGCAGGTCGCCGCACCGTCATAACGACACATGCAGAGGCATCCGCATACATCGTCATGGCCTGCGTACCCAATGCTAAAGAGAGGGTACGCAGGCCGCATGCCGACGTAGGCGGAGCTGAACGGAGGAGGTGAAGCAGTGGGCGGAGCTTCACGGAAGAAGTCCGCAGCTCTGCCATACGCTAGTGTGAAACTAGCCTAAATTATGAAAATTGTTGATAGTCTAAGAATATTAGGTATGGAAACAAGCACATAAAACTAAGAAAAGAAAGGCCAATATATATGCGATGTGCACATCTGATCAGTAAATAAAAGCATGTTTTATTAATACTGGTGAAAAGACAAAGCCAGATGACAAAGACAGAAGTAGGGTTGAGCGCTGTCCTATCACAAGTGGTGAGCGTGGAAGAACTCCCCATAATGTATTTAAAGGGAAGTTGCCGTGTTTTTTCATAATTTAATGTAAAAAAGAAAATAGTATAAAAAGATATTGTCCCCTAAGCTTGACTCAGTGGTGTGTATGGATTTTTTTTTTCTGTAGTAATGCAGCCACTGGGGGCTGCCATCTTACCTCTCTGGCTGCTGAACGACACTTTCCATGCTCATTTACGGCAGTCCCTGGGCATAAGAGATAATAGTCGGCTGCCGACCCTATCTCTTTCATTGCAGCTGCATCAGGAGTGAACTGGCCACGCCTCTGTGGGCAGCTCAATTCACAGCGGTAGGTGTGGCCAGGCGCCATATTATTAGAGCCCAGTGCTTTTCTTTTAGCTTTTTAGCTTCATTTACACTCTATTGCAAGCCCTGGATGCTGTACTGTTCCAGCATAACGGCTTGGATGTTCACTCTGCACATACCAGCTGCAGGAGAGGAACCAGGACGAGCTGCTGGAGACCAAGCTGCTCTTTCCAAAACACCTGACCAGCTGCTGCCCCTGCAAAACATAGGAGGAGCTGCTCCCTGCTGTTTCAAAACACTTGGCAGTCTGCTGGATATCTAATCCTCTCCTGTGTGATACTGACTGCTGAGCCCTGTATCTAATCCTCTCCTTTGTGATACTGTGTGCTGAGCCGTGTATCTAATCCTCTCCTGTGTGATACTGTGTGCTGAGCCGTGTATCTAATCCTCTCCTGTGTGATACTGTCTGCTGAGCCGTGTATCTAATCCTCTCCTGTGTGATACTGTCTGCTGAGCCGTGTATCTAATCCTCTCCTGTGTGATACTGTGTGCTGAGCCATGTATCTAATCCTCTCCTGTGTGATACTGTGTGCTGAGCCGTGTATCTAATCCTCTCCTGTGTGATACTGTCTGCTGAGCCGTGTATCTAATCCTCTCCTGTGTGATACTATCTGCTGAGCCATGTATCTAATCCTATCCTGTGTGATACTGACTGCTGAGCCGTGTATCTAATCCTATCCCGTGTGATACTGACTGCTGAGCCGTGTATCTAATCCTATCCCGTGTGATACTGCTCTCCTGAAATACTCTGTGCTGCTGTCTCCCTGCTCCTCCACCATATATCTCCCTCTGTGCCCCCCATAGACCAGCACACTGCTCTCCTGAAATACTCTGTGCTGCTTTCACCCTGCTCCTCCACCATATATCTCCCTCTGTGCCCCCCATAGACCAGCACACTGCTCTCCTGAAATACTCTGTGCTGCTGTCACCCTACTCCTCCACCATATATCTCCCTCTGTGCCCCCCATAGACCAGCGCACTGCTCTCCTGAAATACTCTGTGCTGCTGTCACCCTGCTCCTCCACCATATATCTCCCTCTGTGCCCCATAGACCAGCACACTGCTCTCCTGAAATACTCTGTGCTGCTATCACCCTGCTCCTCCCCCATATACCTCCCTTTGTGCCCCCCCATAGACCAGCACACTGCTCTCCTGAAATACTCTGTGCTGCTGTCACCCTGCTCCCAGAATCCTTGCTGCCTGCCATCTTCAGTGACCGAAGACCCCATTCCTCTCCTCAGATCCTGTCCTGGCGATGTGTGAAAGTGAGGCGACAGGGGCCTGTTATATGGTGGAAGGAGCAGGGTGACCGCAGCACAGAGTATTTCAGGAGAGCAGTGTGCTGGTCTATGGGGGGCGCCCTGTTCGGTGCCAGGGATTGTACATAGAGTGCTGTGTTTTATACACATGGATGGACCGTCTGCTCCACAGAAATCCAGGAAACATTTCTGCTGATTGATGGCCTGTTCTGATCCATACTTTACATGCAAAGACAGTCAGTAACTTTGCAAGCCCCATCAAAATGGCTGCTCACTGTGTTCCTAGATGTCATCCTCTCTTCTCCCTTAGCAAACACCCAGAAGGGGAGGAGAGGAGTGACATCACACCCATGTCAGCAGACTCCGCCCATATTTACTCCAGTGCAGTAATGTGAGCTAGTTGTACACTAGGTTTTTGTGCCAAACTTCAGTAGCTGCTCCCCCTTGTGTTAACAAGTGGAAATGCCAAACTTTTTAAAATTATTTTTCATGTCTTACAAAATTAAAAACAAATGATAATATTTTTTAAGAAAATGTAAACATTAATTCTTTACATTTTTTCAAATGCTGAAAAAAATTTTTTGGATGTCACCTTCCCTTTAAGTCAAAACTTGACATCATGTGAGAAGATTTACTCGAGTGAAGAAAAAATGTTTAGCCAGCAAGTGGGCATTGGACACTCTAAGGCAGGGGTCCCCAACCACCGGTCCGTGGCCCAGCACCGGGCCGTTGCAGTGCCCTTGCCGGTCCGCGGACACAAGGGGAGCCGGCAGCGGTGCAGCAGCTGACACTCACCTAGCGGTCCCTGTCAGCGCGGCGGCTTCATCCAGCGCTGAGCGGTCAAGTGTACCGCTCATTTAAGGTCATGAATATGGACGCCACTCATCTCCCATAGGCGTGGCGTCCATATTCATAGACCTTAATGAGCGGTAGCACGTGACCGCTCCGCACAGGAGCTGAAGCGCCGCGAGATGCAGGGAGGGAAGTTCAGCGACGGGAAGGAAGGTCAGCGATGTGAGGGTAAGTATGATGGGGGAGGATGGGGAAGCCGAGCGGAGCCATATATACAAGGGAGGGAGAGTGGGAGCGGAGCCATATATACAAGGGAGAGAGAGTGGGAGCGGAGCCATATATACAAGGGAGGGAGAGTGGGAGCGGAGCCATGCATACAAGGGAGGGAGAGTGGGAGCGGAGCCATATATACAAAGGAGGGAGAGTGGGAGCAGAGCCATGTATACAGGGGAGGGAGAGTGGGAGGGAAGCCATGTCTACAAGGGAGGGAGAGTGGGAGCAGAGCCATATATACAAGGGAGGGAGAGTGGGAGCGGAGCCATATATACAAGGGAGGGAGAGTGGGAGCAGAGCCATATATACAAGGGAGGGAGAGTGGGAGCGGAGCCATATATACAAGGGAGGGAGAGTGGGAGCGGAGCCATAAATACAAGGGAGGGAGAGTGGGAGCAGAGCCATATATACAAGGGAGGGAGAGTGGGAGCGGAGCCATATATACAAGGGAGGGAGAGTGGGAGCGGAGCCATAAATACAAGGGAGGGAGAGTGGGAGCAGAGCCATATATACAAGGGAGGGAGAGTGGGAGCGGAGCAATATATACAAGGGAGGGAGAGTGGGAGCGGAACCATGCATACAAGGGAGGGAGAGTGGGAGCGGAGCCATATATGCAAGGGAGGGAGGGTGGGAGCAGAGCCATGTAAACAGGGGAGGGAGAGTGGAAGCAGAGCCATGCATACAAGGGAGGGAGAGTGGGAGCGGAGCCATATATACAAGGGAGGGAGAGTGGGAGCGGAGCCATATATACAAGGGAGGGAGAGTGGGAGCGGAGCCATGCATACAAGGGAGGGAGAGTGGGAGCGGAGCCATGCATACAAGGGAGGGAGAGTGGGAGCGGAGCCATGCATACAAGGGAGGGAGAGTGGGAGCGGAGCCATGCATACAAGGGAGGGAGAGTGGGAGCCATATATACAAGGGAGGGAGAGTGGGAGCGGAGCCATATATACAAGGGAGGGAGAGTGGGAGCGGAGCCATGCATACAAGGGAGGGAGAGTGGGAGCCATATATACAAGGGAGGGAGAGTGGGAGCGGAGCCATATATACAAGGGAGGGAGAGTGGGAGCGGAGCCATGCATACAAGGGAGGGAGAGTGGGAGCGGAGCCATGCATACAAGGGAGGGAGAGTGGGAGCGGAGCCATAAATACATGGGAGGGAGAGTGGGAGCGGAGCAATATATACAAGGGAGGGAGAGTGGGAGTGGAGCCATATATATATATATAAGGGAGGGAGAGTGGGAGCAGAGCCATGCATACAAGGGAGGGAGAGTGGGAGCGGAGCCATGCATACAAGGGAGGGAGAGTGGGAGCGGAGCCATAAATACAAGGGAGGGAGAGTGGGAGCGGAGCCATAAATACAAGGGAGGGAGAGTGGGAGCGGAGCCATAAATACAAGGGAGGGAGAGTGGGAGCGAAGCCATAAATATATGGGAGGGGGAGTGGGAGCGGAGCCATAATTACATGGGAGGGAGAGTGGGAGCGAAGCCATAAATACATGGGAGGGAGAGTGGGAGCGAAGCCATAAATACAGGGGAGGGAGAGTGGGAGCAGAGCCATATATACAAGGGAGAGAGAGTGGGAGCATAGCCATATATACAAGGGAGGGAGAGTGGGAGCAGAGCCATATATACAAGGGAGGGAGAATGGGAGGGGAGCCATGTATACAAGGATGGGACAGGGGAGCCATGCATACAACAGGGGGAGCCACACAGAGCAGGACAGGATGGGGGGAACCACTCATACATTTTCTGATGATTAGAAAATAATCAGCATGTACAGTACTCCAGTACAATTTTTCTTAAGTGCTCAATGCTCCATTTCCTTGTAGGTTCCAATCATCATTAGCAGTGACGGTCATCAGTAGAAGTAGCCCGGTGCTCCCACTGAAACAGAGAAACAAGCCAGGTGCTCCCACTCATTCAAAACCTATGGTGAGTTGAGTCACATTATAAATGTTATAATTAAATGATAAACTACAACCGCGTCCATAGCCCCGCCCCCTTATGACCAAAGCCCCGCCCCTGTCACACCTCCATCCCCGCCCTGCCGGGCCATGGAAGAATGGTCTTGCTTGAAGCTGGTCCCTGGTGCAAAAAAGGTTGGGGACCACTGCTCTAAGGTACTACATCTTAGGCAGGAAAATTAGGCTAGTGTCATACCATGTCCCACCAAGGTTGATGAGAGAGAAGAAGGGGAGCAATGCCCAAGTGACCAGGTGATTCCTAGCACTTCAGGATTTTAGCTTCCATGTAGAGCATACACCCTGGAAACTGCATGACAATGCTGATGCACTATGAAGGGTGCACTGTTTGATAATGGAAGGTGCCAAACTTTGGGCGGAAGGTGTGTAAGATGGCCGCTGAACACGTCCTTGAGGGGAGATATGTAATGCTGTCTTTTTTGTTTGTTTATGTTTTTATTTGCTTATGCTAAGCGGTTTATGAAGTTGTAATAAACCTGCCTGGATGTTTTAATGAAACCGCTTATATATATATATATACACACAGTATATATTGTGGAACAGCATAAACTGTAGCAGGGTTCATCAAAGTAAACATGGCCTGAAGAATCCCTTTATTTGAATTTTGACCACACTGTTAGCATCCAAGCAACATTCTTTTTGGACAAACAATATCACCCGAACTGTATGCATGATTCATTTTTAATTGACTTAATGGATTTTGTTTTGTATCACAATTAGTTTTTGCTTGGCAGACAGTTTTTCCGACAGGCGTCTGTAGTGGCCATGGAGGCCCTATGCCCGCCGACTTATAGTAACATCTTCTTGGGGTGATGGGAGGACACGGTTGTCTATCAGTCCAGCCCCTTTCAGGTGCAAGTCTTATACTGGAATCGTTTCATTAACAATTTTTTTTTTTTTCCGTTTGACTGGGTACTGAAATGGAGTGCATACAATTTCTGAGTGAGCTAAACCATAATTCCCTGAGCATAATATTGACGCTTACCATTTCTCTAGTTCAATGACTTTTCTGGATTTGAAGATCTCAGTACCCAGTGATCAGTTGATCTCTGATCTCTTTAGGAAACTAACGGCTACCAACAGCTTATTACAAATTCACAGTTTTCACCCCACACGCACCAAAAAAGACAACCCAACGGGAGAATTTCTCAGAGTCAGACGTAACTGTACCCTGGATGGGGACTTCCAGATGCAAGCAAGATCCCCGACCACTAGGTTTCAAGAACGCAGTTACCCAAGAAAGGTCATTTCAGCTGCCTTCCAGAGAGCCACTGGATACAGACAGGACTCGCTACTCACCTTTCTGGATCACACGCGGGACTCATTGCTGAGGTTCATCACGGACTGCAATACCCGATGGACCCAAGTGAGGGATATTTTCCAGCGCCATTGGCCCAATTTAATACGGACCCCCAGATATCCCACCTGATGAGTACACAACCTATACTTACTGTTAGGAGCGGTGGAACGCACTAAATAAATTTATAAATAAAGTGCGTTCACCGCTCAGGGTCCACCGTGCGGTAGATGGTAAGACCGCTGCTAGGTGGTGGCAGAGGTATCTGGCGGTAGAGTGCACAGGGTTAAGGCTTCACCCGAGAGCACTGGACAAGCTCTGTTGCACTCACAGAGCACATGAACAGATAAGGCTGCAGCGAGCTCTGTTTCACTCACAGAGCTGCAAGCATACGCAAGCTCTGTTACACACACAGAGCTGCAAGCATACACAGAGCCTGTTACACACACAGAGCTGCAAGCATTCACAAGCTCTGTTACACACACAGAGCTGCAAGTATGCACAAGCTCTGTTACACACACAGAGCTGCAAGTATACACAAGCTCTGTTACACACAGAGCTGCAAGTATACACAAGCTCTGTTACACACACAGAGCTGCAAGCATAAACACATGTGCAACAACGCTGAGACTGTTTGAATGTCACAGGAGCTCAGCGACACAGACGCGGTATCTGGTCACAGGAGCGGCCCTAGCTGACGGCACCAACTCCGTCTAGACCTACCGTGTACGTCTGGGAAATAGGGCGTTGCAAATGCGAATGCACCTAGAGCTGCTACTGCAGCGCGGCATTAACTAAGCCGCTGTAGAAACGCTGCTGTCAAGCAGGCGCAAGCTGACGCTAGCTGCTGAGCGCTGGAGCAATGGCGCACTGGCGCTAGTACTGGCTCTAACTCAAACTATCACACATTCATAATAACCAAGGAATGGGGGTTTCAAATGAGTCATTCAACAGTCCATGCATCCATCAACAAACTTACAGTAGCAAGTATGACTATACTAGCGCATGGCGGAACAGCCATGCGCGCTTTTTATAGCGTACGGGACCTGCCGGAAATCTCCAGAACTCCAATAGGAGCCAATAGGATTCGGAGCAGGACCTGAGCACCTGACTCCCGAACTCCAATAGGACGCTGGCACAAAGGACTTAGCCTCTGGAGATAAATGTGAGGACCTGGGTTTCTGCATAGGTATGGCAGAACTCAGATTCCTAACACTTACATCTAGAAAGGCCCCAAACTTGCGTGATATTTTAACCAGAAGCCACTATGTATGACCTACCCCTAGGCTGAATTGGGGCTTCAGGTTAAATGTGTTCTTCCCTTGCGTAGATTGCAATGTTTGCCTGTTCATGCACCCAACTAGGGGTAGTTTCGTCAATCCTCTTGACTTCCAAAAGCATGTGCTTAAGGATTATATTAACTGTAAGACCAACAATGTCATTTATGCCATCATTTGCCCCTGTAATAAGATTTACGTGGGCCAGGCCTCCCAGGGCCTGAGGAAACAGGAACAGAAGTACCTCTCTACTATACTTTTGGCAGTAGCCGATTTAAAGGACGGTAAGGCCTTAAATCCCATTGCATCTCACTTTCTATCTGCACGTGATGGCAAATATAATGGCATTCGTCTCTTTGGCCTACAGAAGATGCTCTCTAATGGCAGGGGTGGCAACTGCCATAGACAGCTACTGCATATGAAATCAAAATGGATCTTCAACCTGCAATCAGAGGCTCCATCAGGACTGAATGAAGAACTTTTTTCACTGACTTTCTGGGCTAGATTTTTTCTGATCCTGGGCTCGTACAAATGGGCTTATGTAAACTGGATCTAACGCCGACTATATTCGTTATATTATATTCCATGTGGCCTATATGAGTTGCAGTGAGTTGATGACTTGACCCATATTCCACCTCAGAACTCTCTTTGTTGGATCAGTAATAGTTTTCATTCATATGCTCTGGACTAAACTTATGTAGGTCGTTGATAATCAATTATACAATAAAAGATTATTTGCATATGTACCATTGACATTGTATCATACATTTTCTTACCAAGATCAATAACCTATGTTCCCAATAGCGTATAGACTCTTTGTCCAGACGTTCCGGGCTTACTTTTTCTTGGAATTCCCACACTTTGAAGATGTTGGGTCAATCCCCCTTTTTGTTAGGACCCATTTCTGATATTCCTTGCTAGTCTAATATGACTTAAGGGGGCTTTACACATAGCGATATCGCTAGCAATATCGCTAAAGCGTCACTGATTTTGTGACGCAGCAGTGATATTGCTAGCGATATCGCTATGTGTGATACTTACCTCCGACCGACTCCCCCGCTGACTATCATTGATCACGCGAGATCGTCCACGTCCATTTCTCGTCGGCCGCTTCCTGCTGGGCTTCCTGCTGGTGCCGACGAGCGACGCGTGGACGCGGGCGGGAGGACGTCATCATCGCCGCGTCTGAAAGGTAAGTAACGACCGCTGCTGCGTCACTGTGAGATCTGCCTGTTTGGCAGCTCACTAGTGACCATTTAGCGATGCACCAGCGATCCTGACCGGGTCGTATCGTTGTCGGGATCGCTGGTGCATCGTTAAATGTAAAGGGGGCTTTAAGTTTTCTGCTTCATCCTTTTTGCCCTAGGGAACCCATCCCGTTATCAACATGAATGTTCTTCACTTTATCCATGTACTGTACATCTTTTATATTTTTCTGTAGGGTAGTACAAATAACTTTTTGCTTTTTTTGTGATGTACCAGTAATAACGTCGCTGGATGCATCACCACCGATCATGGTATGCATTTATACATCGCCTGAGATATATGTGCATGTGTGCACATGGACACATATGTCCCATTTTGGGTGATTCATTTGGAACCTTCTTCTCTAGACACCTGTAGTAGCTTTATGTATGTCCCTGATGGACCATCTTGCTTACCCTTGACAATATCCTTTCAGCACATGACTAACATTCTTTATGTCCTTTTAAGTTAATGGTAACCCCAACCTTCTTTTTTCTTTCCATTTAAATATTCACATTTCATTCAGATTCCAGACATGCATGCATCTGACATTTACCCAGCAATAACACTCTTTGTACAACTGGAAATTTTTATTCATACCTTAGCTCTCTCTGGGGTGTCTATTGTAATCAGCAAACCTTTCTTAATGTATCATGTAGGAAAATATCCCTTTGTGATGCTGTGAAATGTGGAAAGACATACTTGCCGTAAATTGAGCTTCTCTCTGCATCGCGCAAGCGCCACTCGACCCTGCGCAATCATGTGCTCTTATCAGCTGACTCCCCTCTGATTTACCATATAGTAACATAGTTATTAAGGTTAAAGGAAGATTTTAAGTCCATCTAGTTCAACCCTTATCCTGTCCTAACCTGCCCTAACATGTTGATCCAGAGGAAGGCAAAAAAACTCCATGTGGCAAACAGTAAGCTTCACATTGGGGAAAAAAATTCCTTCCCAACTCCACATATGGCAATCAGACTAGTTCCCTGAATCAACTCAATGACCCAGGACATCACCACCGATACGAGGCTGGGCACACACCGGTAACTGGCTGCCCAATAATTTTTTGCTATTTAGGTACGTGTACCTGCGCTGGTGGGGAGACTTCCCCTGATGAAGCTGCATCACAGCGATACGCATGTAGTCTTCTTCCACCCCTCTGTCGCTTTTATAACTACTTACCATAATCACTTGTCCTCATGTTTTCACAAAATCTTAACTATTATGTCTTTGACTCAGCCCGCTCTTTAGCTTCTATGGGATCAGATATACCTGGTGGAACTCAGATTGTCCAATATTTCTCATAAGGATATCGTTCCTCTTGATGCCCTTGATGACTTTCTGATATTTTGCTTAATTCATTGGCTTTACTTTAATCATCTCGTTGAATTGCTTTGGGCTTATTTTAGTCTTTGTCTTATAACCAGGCCTTATACTTCATCATTCTTTGGAGACACCCATTGATACATGGTGTCACAAGCCTTATATGTGACAGTATTTGTTTGTGGCATCTTCTAGACCCATGGTACCTAGCTGTGGCCCATGACCTCAGTATGCTGCAACTGTTTTAACATTGATGTGGTACTTCTTTTACTCATATACTAATCTTTGTTCCCATTTTTCCCAAGTAGGCTATATATAATTATTGGATTTTGGACAACAATTCTGTCATGAGTGGTATTTTGTATTTCTGTTACCAGATTATTTAAATACGGTATATTGTTATATTATATTATTATTACTATATATTGTTATATTATTATGGTTATTCTAACCATTGTAATTTTTTTCCTACTTTGTGTCTTTATGTCTTTTAAGTGATTTTATAAGTCTTTTTGTCTTTTCCAAATTGTCAATAAAATGTACTTTTATACATGCATACATACTGTACATACACACATAAAGACAATCATCTCCACAAAAATTAGTGAGTGGCTTATGTATAGGCTAAAACTTTTAAATCCCGTGTCGCCCCTACCTTTCCATTACAGAATGAAATCTAGCCATCTCTCCCCTATAAATCAACATTAGAAAGTGACTTTGTTACCTATTCACCAGCAACTTAGCTAATGTAATCTAATGTCCTCACATGATGTTTGTTTTAAGGCCGGAGTCACACTGGCGAGGAATACGGGAGAGTGAGAGGCGCTAAAAGCACGCATTAGACACGGACAAATGATTCTCTATGGGGTCACTCGCACCAGCCGTATATTTCTCCTCCGTATCCTATGCTCCGTGCCACTCGCAGCATGCTGCGATTGTCAGCGTACTACGCCCGTAGTACGCCGATGCAAGTCTATGGGTGCGCAAAAAATACGCATTACACACGGAACACACGTGTGACCTGCGAGCAATACGCAGGTCTTTTGGCTGGTGAACAGGAAATGGGCCAATCCATCATCAGGAAGCCTAGACATGCAAATGAGCTCAAAAAGCGCTCCAGACATCCAGGAAGTACGCCTCCACGGAGTACAGCAGCAGCATGGCGTCCACATACACTCACTGGCCACTTTATTAGGTACACCAGTCCAACTGTGTGTTAAGACTTAATTTCTAATCAGCCAATCACATGGCGGCAACTCAGTGCATTTAGGCATGTAGACATGGTCAAGACAATCTCCTGCAGTTCAAACCGAGCATCAGTATGGGGAAGAAAGGTGATTTGAGTGCCTTTGAACGTGGCATGATTGTTGGTGCCAGAAGGGCTGGTCTGAGAATTTCAGAAACTGCTGATCTACTGGGATTTTCACGCACAACCATCTCTAGGGTTTACAGAGAATGGTCCGAAAAAGAAAAAAAATCCAGTGAGCGGCAGTTCTGTGGCCGGAAATGCCATGTTGATGCCAGAGGTCAGAGGAGAATGGGCAGACTGGTTCGAGCTGATAGAAAGGCAACAGTGACTCAAATTGCCACCCGTTACAACCAAGGTAGGCAGAAGAGCATCTCTGAACGCACAGTGCGTCGAACTTTGAGGCAGATGGGCTACAGCAGCAGAAGACCACACTGGGTACCACTCCTCTCAGCTAAGAACAGGAAACTGAGGCTACAATTTGCACAAGCTCATCGAAATTGGACAGTAGAAGATTGGAAAAACGTTGCCTGGTCTGATGAGTCTCGATTTCTGCTGCGACATTCGGATGGTAGGGTCAGAATTTGGCGTAAACAACATGAAAGCATGGATCCATCCTGCCTTGTATCAACGGTTCAGGCTGGTGGTGGTGGTGTCATGGTGTGGGGAATTTTTTCTGGGCACTCTTTGGGCCCCTTGGTACCAATTGAGCATCGTTGCAACGCCACAGCCTACCTGAGTATTGTTGCTGACCATGTCCATCCCTTTATGACCACAATGTACCCAACATCTGATGGCTACTTTCAGCAGGATAATGCGCCATGTCATAAAGCTCGAATCATCTCAGATTGGTTTCTTGAACATGACAATGAGTTTACTGTACTCAAATGGCCTCCTCAGTCACCAGATCTCAATCCAATAGAGCATCTTTGGGATGTGGTGGAACGGGAGATTCGCATCAGGGATGTGCAGCCGACAAATCTGCGCCAACTGTGTGATGCCATCATGTCAATATGGTCCAAAATCTCTGAGGAATGCTTCCAGCACCTTGTTGAATCTCTGCCACGAAGAATTGAGGCAGTTCTGAAGGCAAAAGGGGGTCCAACCCCTTACTAGCATGGTGTACCTAATAAAGTGGCGAGTGAGTGTATATTAATGTAGAGATGCTAATTGTGCTGGTGCAGGAGCGTCCAGAAATATGGGACCCACGCGACGCAAACTATGCGAACCGCACAAGAAAGGAGGCGTCATGGAGGCGCATCTGTCGCCAGATGTACCATGACTTTGGTGACAGACCACGTGATGAGCAGCATTAAATTCGTAAGTGCAACCATAAAAATATAATTAACGTTAGCGCGCGCTATAAAATGAATCTACAATCAGCCCCCCCCCTTCCTGTGCATGTACTTTTATTAGCCTCATGAGGCCGTTACATTAGGATGTGACACGTGGCTTCACACAGCCATAATTAGGGGTTAGGCCACAAGCTCCTCATCCTCCTAGCCACTAAAATTAGTTTCAGGGGAGCTAATGAGACCCTGTGTATCTGCCCAATTACATATGCCACCATGGGTAGAACGCACACCCCATAAGGCCCCATGCCTAGACTACTGTTTGAAAATGTGACCTCTCAAATATGTGTTTTTGACAATCTTTCCTGTCACATTGCAGTGGAAGATGTGATGAAACGGTGGAGAAGCATCCGGGACCAGTACCGCCGGGAATGCCAGCAGCGGTCCAGGAGTGGGGATGCTGGCCATGTCAAGCGCAAATATATCTATTATGACCGGCTGAACTTCCTCGCCCCAATTCTGGCTCTGAGACCGTAAGTACATACCTCACACCACATGACACAAAAACATTACACAAATACTTTACAGGGACAAAAATATTGATGTATTTTTGCCTCTGTTCTATTTCATAACAGCACTCAATCCAACCTTACTGATCGAGGAACGGCCTCAGAGGCAGAGCCCATTATAGATCCTGTAGGGGATGAGGTGGCTGGCCCATCTTCTCCCCCTACAAGAAGGATGGCTGAAGAGGAGGCATCACCAGAACACACAATGGCTGCCCTACACAACACACCACCAGGACGGTCTGCAGCTGCAACCTCACCCATCCTGGAAGAGATGGGCAACTTGAGCAGCAGCCCAACTGCCCAGATCAGGCCCTCCCCACAGGCTGCTCTAGCATCACGGCGAATAAGAAGAAGGCGCCAGGTCACCATTCAAGAGAGCAGGACCAATGTGGACACTGGGGTGCTGAATTACTTGTCCAGAGTCACGACAGATGATGGTGAGGAGGCCTATGCACGTAGCCTCACCCTTTATCTCCGTGCCCTTACCCGTGAGGTCAGGCTCCGTATTAGGGGGTGTATTCAGATCCTGCTTGATGCAAGCAACCCCCCCAATACCCCATATGAGGTGTTTGAATTTCTGGAGAGGTGGCAGCTCTCACCAAGAAATTTAATGCGCATGAGACCATCCACACAGATGCTTGCTCAAGCAGGGTCTGAACAGCCCCTAATACGTGGGCCAACACCTCAACCCCTTCCTCCCCCTACCCATCCTTCTATTCCGCAGCCCCAAATGTCTTCATCAAGCCAACCCCACCAATATGGCCACTTGTACCCACCCAGTGTTGGAGGCTGGTCCCAACCTGGTTGGGGACGATCTGGCTATCTTGGTGCGTATGAGCCACGGGACTACCAGAGCCAACAAGAAGCCCCTCACCATCATCATTATTACTCTGGGCAGTATCACCAACAGGCCCAGGAGGCTGGACAACAACAGCATCATGGGCAACAGTATGGCCCCACACAGGGCGATGTTGGCCACAATGTCCAGCAGCACCCACAGGCTGTTCCTCCCCGTTCCCCTTCCCCTACATATGAGGATTTATGAATCAAAAATTTGGAGATGTCCAGTGACATGTAACTGGTGCTTCTAATCTAGACAAAAAAACAGGTGTTCTCCTTCACCAACATTTAGAACATAATTTAACACTCACATTTTTAAACAATGTTTTCCAAACATATGAAACAATCCATCATGACAGGCAACGCTACCTCACGCCTTTCACACAGATATTACATGTGTGTATAAAAGAGAATATTTAAATGCGCTATACTGTTACCTGAAAGGATGAAAATACACTAATCACTTGCTAATGCATAGGAAAGGCGTGCTTGCCTTTAGTTAAGTAGTCAACTTTGTTATTAGCATTCTCTAGTAAACCAATTTGAGGCGACCAGCATTCACAATATCACGCTCTCTCAATGTCTTAACAAGTGAGTTTTGTATTTTCATCCTTTCCAGTATAGCATGCTTAAATATTGTCTGTTCTACAGATAGGTAATATCTGTGTGAAAGATGTGAGGTAGCCTTGCCTGTCATGGTGGAATCTTTCTATGATTGGAAAACATTATGAGGAAATGTGAGTGTTATCTTATTGACTTTATTTAGGTGATGGAGCTCACCCTTTGTTGCCTAATCAAGGTTAATGTAGGCATGCAGCAATGTTGTTATTGCATAATGTTTGTTGCAGTTTTTTTCTGTAATGTTAATGTTACACCAAGTTAAAGAAGGCCCAAAGGGTCATTTTGGCCATTGCAAAATTTGTGTTATGGCAAAATTATGTTTGCCTTTAAGCAAAACAAAAAAAAAAAGGCAAAACTAAAAATTTGTCTACTCTAGTTAACGTCTCTGTGTGATTTCTCACTATCCCTCACAACATACTAACAGACACCAACCAATGCAAAGAAACACTCATAGAATCATAAAAAGGCTTGAGTAATATATATTTAGACACACTTTGAAAAAAAGAAAATTATAACATAGACACAGCATTCTCTTGCCAAGAAGTTGCCCCCTCAGGTGAGATAAAGTAATTCGTGAATATATCACGCACTTTGAGGCCAGAGAGCGGTCTACGTTGAGGGATGATAGGTGGTCTCACCCTGCGCACATTGTCCGGCCTACGCACAACACCATCAGAGGAGGAACAATCATGTATCCTGGTGAAGTTATGCAGAACAACACAGGTTTTGACAACTTCATTCACATTTTGCTCACTCAACTGAATGGCAGACTGGAGTACCCGCCATTTGGCACAAAGAATCCCAAAGGAACACTCCACCAGTCGCCTAGCACGTGATAGGCGCAAGTTAAAAATTCTGCGCCTGTGGTCAAGGTTGCGCCGGGGATATGGCCTCATGACATTACGTGATAACTGAAAGGCCTCATCTGCCACAAGGACATAAGGGACTGATTGTTCGGTGGAGCCTGGTAGCTGGCGTGGTAGTGGTAGATCCAACTGGTTGGTGCGTAGCCGCCGACCCAGTATGGAAGTATTGAAGACTCTAGAGTCTCCCGTCCTTCCATAGGCCCCAATGTCAACAATTATAAACTTGTATTGAGGGTCTACCAGAGCCAACAATACAACAGAAAAGTATTGCTTATAATTGAAGAATTGGGAGCCTGAGTTCGGCGGCTTACGCACCCGGATATGTTTGCCATCCAGGGTCCCAATACAATTTGGAAACTGGCAGTCCTCCTCAAAGTCCCTTGAAATCCTTAACCAGTCTTCCATCCTGGGCTCGGGTAGGACCACCTGATGGAGTCTTGTCCAGATTTCTGCACATGTAGACCTCACTATGCCTGAAATGGTTGACTTTCCAATGAGAAACTCATGGTGGAGGGCGGCATAAGACAGGCCAGTGGACAGGAAGCTGTAGAACAACAGAAATAGTACAGGTTAGAATGGCTAAAGTAAAAAAAAATCAGTTACATGCCGACCAAACTTGGTAGGAAATGAGAGAGAACAACACACACATATTTGGTGGCACAATGACTAAGTGATATGCAGTACATATTAGATGTAACATTCTGCTGTGTCAGGTGAAACATATTTTGAGTAAGATGAGGGTATTAAACTTTGTCCAAGAAGACCAAAAAACATAAATTAACACACACATTATGAACATAGAGAATGTGGTCGTGGAGTACATACCGTATTGTGAGTAGAAGTCGCTCCTCTGCAGATATGGCTTTGCGCATCCTAGTGTCCTGAAAGGTGATCCCAGGGTGCACTGTCTCCAAGAGGCGATCAAATGTGGAAATGCTCATTCGACAGTACTGGTAAAATTTGTCCGGATGCTCCCGCAGAGACGAATAGAGGCGGTGAAAATGACCTCTTGTGAGTCATTGCCTCAAAAGTGGATGTACCCACATGCGTCTCCTCCTCCGCGGATCCAGTATCACAGGATATGGTTGGCCAAAGCGCCGTGACAAAAGCCAGGTAAAGAGAACCTGCTCGGTTGTATTGAATGTCAGACCCTTGGCCATGCTGCACAAAGAACACCAACACACCTCGTGAAAGCAAGGTGAGAAATGTACAGAATGTAGGCAGCCACCTGTTTCTGAGTGTCTAAATAGGGTGCAGGCTAATGATTTAAATTGTTTGCAGGCCTCAAAACCGTTAAATGTCCATTTTGCAAGGCTGCAAGAAAATCTCGCCATACGGATTGCATACGGATTAAATACGGATACACACATGCGCAAAATACGCGACCTCACCTTGCTTACGGATGACCTACGGACCACTATTTAGTGGTCATTGATCCGTATTACGCATGTAAAATACTGACCGTATTTTGCGCAGGTTAGTGTGACTCCAGCCTTACTCTTTCCCTCTGCAGCCAATTTTCATGTTTGCACTTGTTTTTTTCCTCCCCTTCTTCCAAGTGCAATAACTTTTTTATTTTTGTGTCCACATGTATGATGACTAATTGTTTGCGAAACGAGTTTTAGTTTTTAATGAAGTCATTCATTTTATTATTCAATGTACAGAAAACAGGAAAAAAAATCTAAGTGTGGTGAAATTGGGAAAAATGCAATTCCACCATGATTTTTTTTCTGTTTGTTTTTATGGCATACAGTTGTGTGAAAAAGTATTTGCCCCCTTCCTGATTTCTTAACATTTTGAATGTTTGCGACACTTATGTTTCAGATCACCAAATAAATTTAAATATTTGACAAAGATAGCACAAGTAAACACAAGTAAAATGCATTTTTTTTAAATAAAGGTCTTTATTATTAATGTAAAAGGAAATCCAAACCTACGGCACCCTGTGTGAAAAAATGATTGTTCCCTAAACCTAATAAGTGGTTGGGAAACCCTTAGCAGCAACAACTGCAATAAAGTGTTTGTGATAACTGGCTTTGGGTCTTTCACAACTCTCTGATTTAATTTTGGCCCACTTATCTTTGCAGAATTGTTGTAACTCAGCCAGATTGGAAAGTTTCCGTGCATGAACCGCCTTTTTAAGGTCAAGACACAGTATTTCATTCTGATTAAGGTCAGGACTTTGACTAGGCCACTCCAAAGTCTTAAATTTACTTTTCATAAGCCATTCAGAGGAGGACTTGTTGGTGTGCTTTGGATCACTGTCCTGCTAAAGTGTGCTTCAGCTTGAGGTCATGAACAGATGGCCGGACATTCTACTTCAGGATTTTTTGGTAGACTGCAGAATTCATGGTTCCTTTTACCACAACAAGTTTTAACCCCTTAAGCCCCAAGGGTGGTTTGCACGTTAATGACCAGGCCAATTTTTACAATTCTGACCACTGTCCCTTTATGAGGTAATAACTCTGAAACGCTTCCATGGATACCGGTGATTCTGACATTGTTTTCTCGTGACATATTGTACTTCATGTTAGTGGTAAAATTTCATTCAAATAACTTGCGTTTATTTGTGAAAAAAATGGAAATTTGGCGAAAATTTTGAAAATTTCGCAATTTTCCAACTTTGAATTTTTATCACAGAGATATAGCACACAAAAAACTGAATAAGTAACATTTCCCACATGTTTACTTTACATCAGCACAATTTTGAAAGCAAAATTTTTTTTTGTTAGGAAGTTATAAGGGTTAAAAGTTGACCAGCGATTTCTCATTTTTGCAACACCATTTTATTTTTACGGACCACATCACATTTGAAGCCACTTTGAGGGGTCTATATGATAGAAAATACCCAAAAGTGACACCATTCTAAAAACTGCACCCCTTAAGGTGCTCAAAACCACATTCAAGAAGTTTATTAACCCTTTAGGTGCGTCACAGGAATTTTTTGAATATCTAAAAAAAAAATGAACATTTAACTTTTTTTCACTAAAAAAATACTTCAGGTTCAATTTTTTTTAATTTACCAAGGGTAACAGGAGAAATTGGACTGAAAAAGTCATTGTGCAATTTGTCCTGAGTACGCCGATACCTGATATGTGGGGGGGAACCACTGTTTCGGCGCATGGCAGACCTCAGCAGGGAAAGAGCGCCATTTGACTTTTTCAATGCAAAATTGGCTGGAATTCAGATCGGACGCCATGTCGTGTTTGGAGAGCCCCTGATGTACCTAAACAGTGGAAACCCCCCAAGTGACCCCATTTTGGAAACTAGACCCCCCAAGGAACTTATCTAGATATGTGGTGAGAACTTTGAACCCACAAGGGCTTCACAGAAGTTTATAACATACAGCCGTACAATTAAAAAATCATATTTTTTCAACAAAAATGATCTTTTCACCCCCAATTTTTATTTTTCCAAGGGTAATAGGTCCCTAAAAGTTATTGTGCAATTTGTCCTGAGTTCACTGATACCCCATATGTGGGTGTAAATGACTATTTGGGCGCATGGCAGAGCTCGGAAGGGAAGCAGCGCCATTTGACGTTTTTGGCTGGAATTGAGATCGGACACCATGTCACGTTTGGAAAGCCCCTGATGTACCAAAACAGTAGAAACCCCCCCAAATGACACCATTTTGGAAACTAGACTCCCCAAGGAACTTATCTAGATGTGTGGTGAGAACTTTGAACCCACAAGGGCGTCACAGAAGTTTATAACATACAGCCGTACAATTAAAAAATCATATTTTTTCCACAAAAATGATCTTTTCACCGTCAATTCTTATTTTTCCAAGGGTAACAGGACCCTAAAAGATATTGTGAAATTTGTCCTGAGTGCGCTGATACCCCACATGTGGGGGTAAACCACTATTTGGGCGCATAGCAGAGCTCGGAAGGGAAGCAGCGCCATTTGACGTTTTTGGCTGGAATTGAGATCGGACACCATGTCGCGTTTGGAAAGCCCCTGATGTACCAAAACAGTAGAAACCCCCCATAAATGACACCATTTTGGAAACTAGACCCCCCAAGGAACTTATCTAGATGTGTGGTGAGCACTTTGAACCCCCCAGTGCTTCACAGAAGTTTATAACGCCCGTGCGTGAAAATAAAAAATCGTATTTTTTCCACAAACATGATCTTTTAGTCACCAATTCTTTTCATTTTCCCAAGGGTACAAGGAGAAAATGGACCCCAAAAGTTGTTGTCCAATTTGTCCTGAGTACGCTGATACCTCATATGTTGGAGAAAACTACTGTATGGACACACGTCGGGGCTCGGAAGGGAAGTAGTGACGTTTTGGAATGCAGACTTTGATGGAATGGTCTGCGGGTGTCATGTTGCTTTTGGAGAGCCCCTGATGTACCTAAACAGTGGAAACCCCCCACAAGTGACCCCATTTTGGAAAATAGACCCCCTAAGGAACTTATCTAGATGTGTGGTGAGCACTTTGAACCCCCCAGTGCTTCACAGAAGTTTATAACGACCGGGCGTGAAAATAAAAATATCATATTTTTTCAACAAACATCATCTTTTAGTACCCATTTTTTTATTTTCCCAAGGGTAACAGGATAAATTGGACCCCAAAAAGTTGTTGTCCAATTTGTCCTGAGTACGCTGACACCCCATATGTGGGAGAAAACTACTGTATGGGCACACGTCGGGGCTCGGAAGGGAAGTATTGAAAATGATATTTTTGCCCCCAATTTTTTATTTTCCTAAGGGTAACAGGAGAAATTGGACCCCATTTGACTTTTTCAACGCCGAATTGGCTGGAATTGAGATCAGACACCATGTTGCATTTGGAGAGCACCTGATGTGCCCAAACAATGGAAACCCCCCAATTATAACTCCAACCCTAACCCCAACACACCCCTAACCCTAATCTGAGCCCTAACCCTAGCCCTAACCCTAGCCCTAACCCTAGCCCTAACCCTAACCCTAATGGGAAAATGGAAATAAATACTTTTTTTTAATTTTATTATTTTTCCCTAACTAAGGGGGTGATAACGGGGGGTTTGATTTACTATTTATGGCGGTTTTTATGTTTGGCGGCTGTCGCACGCTAAAAGACGCTTTTTATTGTAAAAATAGTTTTTGCATCACCACATATTGAGAGCTATAATTTTTCCGTATTTTGACCCACCGAGTCATGTGAGGTCTTATTCTTTGCGGGACGAGTTGACGTTTTTATCGGTACCATTTTTGGGCACGTGACTTTTTTTGATCGCTTTTTATTCCGATTTTTGGGACGCAGAATGAACAAAAACCAGCGTTTCATGAATTTCTTTTGGGGGGTGCATTTACACCGTTCCACGTGCGGTAAAATTGATAAAGCGCTTTTATTCTTCGCGTCGGTACGGTTACAGCGATACCTCATTTAGGTCGTTTTTTTTATGTTTTGTCGGTTTTTTGCAATGAAAACAATTTTATATAAAAAATAATTATTTTTGCATCACTTTATTCTGCGAGCTATATCTTTTTTATTTTTTGCGGATGATGCTGTATGGTGGCTCGTTTTTTGCGGGACAAGATGACGTTTTCAGCGGTACCATGGATATTTATATGCGTCTTTTTGATCGCGCGTTATTGCACTTTTTGTTCGGTGGTATGATAATAAATCATTATTTTTTGCTTAGTTTTTTATTTTTATTTTTTAAGGGGTTCGCTAAAGGGGTTAACTAATGGGACAGTTTTATAGGGCGGGTCGCTACTGACGTGGCGATACCAAATATGTGTCCTTTTATTGTTTGTTTTTTTTTATTTTCAAAAAATGAATTTATTGGGGAATATTTTTTTTTTTTACTAATTTATTTAGCGATTATTTTTAAATTATTTTTACACTTTTTTTTATTTTTTTACTTTATAAGGCTGTTTTCACATTAGCGCTTTTTAAGCGCACGCACGGCCGGGGGTAACTCCGCCCCCGAGCCGGCTCTCTGCCCGGCGTGCCCGCCCCTTGCTTGTAGCGCCGCCTCCTAGCGCACAGCGGCGCCTGCGATCGGCGCACCCTATCTTTAGCATAGGGTGCGCAGATCGTGCGCAGGCCGTGCGCTAGTTGCGCTTTGACCTGCGCTGCGCACTTTTGACGGTGCGCCGTGCGCGCCAAAATCCGAAAAGTTTGATTTTGGCGCGCACGGCGCACCGTCAAAAGTGCGCAGCGCAGGTCAAAGCGCAACTAGCGCACGATCTGCGCACCCTATGCTAAAGATAGGGTGCGCCGATCGCAGGCGCCGCTGTGCGCTAGGAGGCGGCGCTACAAGCAAGGGGCGGGCACACCGGGCAGAGAGCCGGCTTGGGGGCGGAGCTACCCCCGGCCGTGCGTGCGCTTAAAAAGCGCTAATGTGAAACCAGCCTTACATAGTCCCAAGTGGGACATCACTGTCCTGTGACAGATCACTGATCTGTCACATCACAGATCACTGTGACAGATCAGCAATCTGTCACAGGCAGTTCTGCAGACTTCCTCATGCCTGCGCTTTGCAGGCTGTGAGGAAGTCAGCTCCCTACAGGCCCCCGAAGGCCCCCGTCGCCATCTTGGATCCGGGGGCCTGTAGGGAAAGAGCCCCCCGCAGCAGCGCTGCACATTGCGTTGCCGTGGGGGGCTCAGGGAAGCACGGAGGGAGCCCCCTCCCTGCCGAAGCTTCCCTTTAACTCCCGGTACACCGCGATCGTGTTTGATCGCGGTGTACAAGGGGTTAATGTGTCGGGGCGGTCCTGTGATAATCAGCTGACACCCGGCCGCGATCAGCGGCGCTCACCACGTGGGCGCCGCTGATCGCATTAGACGTACTATCCCATCCTTGGGAATTAAGTCCCAGGGCACATGGATGGGATAGTACGTCTAATGGCTGAAAGGGGTTAAAGTTCCTGAAGCAGCATAACAGCCCAAGACCATCACACTACCACCACCATATTTACTTTTGGTATGATGTTCCTTTTGTGAAATGCTGTGTTACTTTTACGCCAGATACAATGGGACATACAACCTTCCAAAAAGTATAACTTTTGTCTCGTCAGTCCACAGAATATTCTCCCAAAAGTCTTGGGGATCATCAAGATGCTTTCTGGCAAAACTGAGACAAGCCTTCATGTTCTTATTGCAGGCCTCACTTGCCTCAGTTAACTTGTTAAATCCCGCTAAAAATCACTGACAGCGGGATTTAACATGCACTGGCCGGAAGTGCGTCATTAATTCCACCCTTTGGCGCTGAAGGGTTGTCATGTGAGCCTGGGTCTGCTGTGCCTGTCAGTGTGAATCTCCTGTGAACTCCAACCTGTGTGTCATGATTCCTTTGCTCAGAGTGTCTGGGACTCAATGATGGATAGCTCTGTCATCCTATCCTGTGCTGGGGCATACTGAGCTGTCAGTGCTTTGATTGACAGCTTTTTGACCTATCTGACTGGGAGGTGCAGCGATTTCCACATGTGCTCCTTGTTCTTGGTAATTGCCCTGCTCTTTTGGTGACCTGTCTGGCCCAGATCACTTCCAGTCAAAAGCTTGTTCTAAGCTTGTGCTCTCTGGCGTGTGTTCTCCTGTAAGTTCTGAACTTCTGCTGCTGACCTTTGGACCGTGTTCTGACTACCTGTTTGTTATTGCCCCTTTGCATCTGATATTCTGCTGCTGACCTTTGGACCGTGTTCTGACTACCTGTTTGTTATTGCCCCTTTGCTTACCCGCTATTTCAACACAAACAAACAACAAAAACATATGGGGTATTGCTGTGTTCAGAAATGTCTAATCTATCAAAATATGAAAGCAATCTGATCGGTTAATGATGTAACAAGAAAAACATTTAAAAATTTTGTCTGCCGCAATATTGCAATAAAAGAGGCGAACATAACATTGTATCTATCCCAATGGTGGCAATAAAATTGTCAGCTCAGGGCACAAAAAATAAGCCCTCACCCAGCCCCATATCTCTAAAAATGAAAATGTTACGGGTTTTGGAAAATGGCGACATAAGCAAAAAATGTTTTTCTTACAAATTTCTAATTTTTTTTACCACATAAATCGAAAAATATTGTTATGTATTTTTGGTATCTTTGTACTTGTGGAATCATATTATCAGGTAAGTTTAACCATATAATGAACACTGTAAATAAAAAACAATTGTGTAATTGCAGTTTTTTTGCAATTTCACCTCACTTGGAAATTTGTTTCCCGTTTTCAAGTACAGTATATGGTAAAATCAATGGTGTTATTCAAACGTGCAACTCATCCCACAAAAAACATACCTCAAATGGCTATATTGGAAGAAAAATAAAAAATGTATTACTCTTGCAAGAAGGGGAGGAAAACTGCAAAAATGGCAAATTGCCAGGTCATGAAGGGGTTAATAGCCACTGGGAAACAAGCCTGCTCTATAGACTTGTTGGCAGGCGTGTCCACGGGAGATTCTCCCCGCCAACTGCCTTGGATTGACAGGCCTCTGTCAATGTGTGAAAGTGAACATATATTCCCTTAAAACATTTATCTTTAATTAATCCATTGTTAAAAAGCACCTACCCAGTGAATACAATTGGTTAAATACCATAATTAAAAAGAAGACCAATAAAAAATCTACTACATCCTGCGATAAGCCTGATCCTGAACCTGCCTGGCTGTGGAGGTTGGCACCCTATAAGGCTGGTTTCACATTTGCGTTAAAACAACGCTGCGCCCTGCGTCGTTAAGCCCCGCCCCGAGCCGGCTCCCTGCCCGCCCCATCCGGGATCACCGCCTACTTTCGCATTTGCACGCATGCGATCGGCGCACCCTATCTTTAGCATAGGGTGCGCAGATCATGTGCTGCCAGTGTGAAAGTAGCGTGCTGCGCACTTCTGACGGTGCGCCGTGCGCGCCGAAATGCAACATGCTGCATTTCGGCGCGCACGGCGCACCGTCAAAAGTGCGCAGCACGCTACCTTCACACTGGCAGCGCATGATCTGCGCACCCTATGCTAAAGATAGGGTGCGCCGATCGCATGCGTGCAAATGCGAAAGTAGGCGGTGATCCCGGATGGGGCGGGCAGGGAGCCGGCTCGGGGCGGGGCTTAACGACGCAGGGCGCAGCGTTGTTTTAACGCAAATGTGAAACCAGTCTTAGAACGGATTTTTTGGCGCCTCCACTCAATGAGGACTATCCCGAACTTCCCTACTTTACCCTGTCAATATAGGTGGGAAAACAATATAGGTAGAGAAAAGAAATGAAAGAATTTAAATAATGTAAATAACTATCCAGGCAACGAAAAAATTCCCTGCAGGTATAAAGTAGACCATGCGGATACAGTAGTATTCAAATTCAAAGATAATTATCCGTCACTGTGATAAGTACTCTAAACAATTCTATCACTCAAGATATATGATTATCCTGGCTTATTGTGTAATTCTGTGCTCAGGTATTAATTTCACAGTAGATACAGAGAACTGACATAAATATGAAAGAGTAAACTTATCACAGATAGAATGTGCCTCAAAGCGTTTCCCCGTTGTCACGGTTCATCAGGAGGCTCAACTGATGATAACAATGATACAGATGCAGGATGCCATGATGGATGAATAGCATGCCCAGCGGTCAAAATGGTGGACTTAGGCCGGTTTCACACTAGCGCATTTTCAGCGCGCGCACGGCCGGGGGTAGCTCCGCCCCCGAGCCGGCTCTCTGCCCGGCGTGCCCGCCCCTTCCTTGTAGCGCCGCCTCCTAGCGGACAGCGGCGCCTGCGATCGGCGCACCCTATCTTTAGCATAGGGTGCGCCGATCGTGCGCAGGCCGTGCGCTAGTTGCGCTTTGACCTGCGCTGCGCACTTTTGACGGTGCGCCGTGCGCGCCAAAATCCGAAAAGTTTGATTTTGGCGCGCACGGCGCACCGTCAAAAGTGCGCAGCGCAGGTCAAAGGGCAACTAGCGCACGGCCTGCGCACGATCGGCGCACCCTATGCTAAAGATAGGGTGCGCCGATCGCAGGCGCCGCTGTCCGCTAGGAGGCGGCGCTACAAGGAAGGGGCGGGCACGCCGGGCAGAGAGCCGGATCGGGGGCGGAGCTACCCCCGGCCGTGCGCGCGCTGAAAATGCGCTAGTGTGAAACCGGCCTTAACCACCATTAGATAACTTAATCCCAGTGGACTCCGCCCATCAGATGGTCGGCGGTATATTTTAACTGGGTTATTAGTCCAAAGTCTAGTAATATTAATGTAGTCCGAGGTCCTCACCTATGCCGGCGTGCATTCCTCGTCCAAACACATTACCAGAATTGTCAACCATATCACCTCCAGGCGCCTTGTGTGATATGGGTTCCACCACGTGGAACGCACAAGCAAGCACAGCGTCACTTTCGGTCACACCTCTTGATTACTCACAATATGGCGACTATGCATTCCACAACATGGAGCTGATGGAATATTGCTTAAGAAGCCTTTGTGCGCTTATAGGCAGAGATCTGTCAATCCAAGGCAGCAGACGGGAAGAGGTTACTATTAAAGCATGTTTTTCTCTGAATTGGGCAGCATGTATCAAGTATCAGGTTCACTTTACCATTTGTTTGACCTAAGCATAACAAACTCCTGTTCCACTGATTCTGTTCCTGTTCACACAACAATCTTGCTGCAACAGTGTGTAATCATCTCTGTAAGCAAGCAAGAATTCAGTTACCTGTTTATCAATACTTACCTGCACTTAACCATTTATTTGCTGATTGAATAAATTTCTCTTATTCAGCATCTGTCTGCTGATTTCATACATCAGTGCCTTTAACCGTTTGTTTGTTGTATATTATTTGCTATATATTTACAGTTGCCATGTATATCCGCACTCCTGGAGCTGTATCTTTAGGTGTTTCCTGCTTCTCTTGTCTTCTTGCTGTACTGTCCTTGTTGATTTATATGCAGTCCTGCCTGGTATGCCATCACATTTAGTTCTTGTTGTTCACCTAGACCTATGGTTTAGCCACACAAGATGAGTCCATATCAATTACCTCTTGTAAAACTGACAATTAAAAACAGAAAAATATGCTTGATTGTTAAAGCTTTTAAGAGGTTGAAGGCTGTGTTGTCCTGTTTATGGGAATGTGTTGACCTATTGTTTAAAACAGGTTTTTGTATACAGTATATGTATATGAGTGTGATTGACTTGGATATATATTGTGTTGTTTAAGTGTTCCCTTTATTTTATTGAGCAGTGTATGTATATACAGTTGTGCTCAAAAGTTTACATACCCTGGCAGAATTTTTGCTTTCTTGGCCTTTTTTCAGAGAATATGAATGATAACAGCATAGTGGCTCAGTGTTTAGCACTGCAGCCTTGCAGTGCTTGGGTCCTGGGTTCAAATCCCACCAAGGACAACATCTGCAAGGAGTTTGCATATTCTCCCCGTGTTTGCGTGGCTTTCCTCCGGATTCTCCAGTTTCCTTCCACTTTCCAAAGACATACTGATAGGGAATTTAGATTGTGATCCCCATCGGGGACAGTGCCAAAAATGTCTGCAAAGCACTGTACAAATAATGATGCTATATACTGTAAATGAGATAAATAAATAACACCAAAACTTTTTCTACAATCATGGTTAGAGGTTGGGCGAAGCCATTTATTGTCAAACTACTGTGTTTTCTCTTTTTAAATCATAATGACAACCCAAAACATCCAAATGACCCTGATCAAAATGATACATACCCCATTTCTTAATACCGTGTATTGCCCCCTCCAACATCAATGAGAGCTTGAAGTCTTTTGTGGTAGTTGTGGACGAGGTTCTTTATTTTCTCAGATGTTCTGCCTAGCGTGAACTGTGTGCTTGAGATCTTCCCAGAGTGGCTCAATGATATTGAGGTCAGGAGACTGAGATGGCCACTCCAGAACCTTCATTTTGTTCTGCTGTAGCCAATAACAGGTTGACATGGCCTTGTGTTTTGAATCGCTGTCATGTTTGAACATCCAAGTATGTCCTATGTGCAGCTTCCAGGCTGATGATTGGAAATTTGTCTCCAGTATTTGCTGATAACGTGCTACATTCATCTTTCCTTCAACTTTGACCAAGTTTCCTGTGCTTTTGTAGCTTACACATTCCCAAAACAGCAGTGATCCACCTCCGTGCTTAACAGTAGGAATGGTGTTCCTTTCATCATAGGCTTTGTTGACCTTTCTCCAAATGTAACATTTATGGTTGTGGCCAAAAAGTTCAAATTTGGTCTCATCCCTTCAAATTACCTGGTTCCAGAAGTTTTGAGGCTTGTTTCTGTGCTGTTTTAAATATTGTAGGCAAGACACTTTATGGCATTTGTGCCGTAATGTCTTTCTTCTTTCGATTCGGCCATGCAACCCATTTTGCTTCAAGTGCCATTTTATTGTGCATCTTGAAACAGCCACACCGCTAGATTCCAGAAAGTCCAGTATTTCAGCTGAAGTTATTTGTGGGATTTTCTTTGCATCCCGAACAATTTTCCTAAGTGTGGTTTTGTTTTTACAGAGCCCCTGATTTTCCATTTGTTGATCACAGTTTGAACGCTGCTGACTGGCATTATCAATTCATTGGATATCTTTTTGTAATCCTTTCCTGTTTTATACCATTCAACTAACTTTTCCCTTAGATCCGTTGACAATTTTGCTTTCTCCATGACTCACAATCCAGAAATGTCAGTGGCTGGATTAAAGATGCAAAAGTTTGTCTGGATCCTAGGGTCTAAGAAGTAAGGTTTCTCCTTGCGGAGAGTGACATGTCAGCTGTGGCTTGTCAAGGTAAGGAGACTTATTCGCCGTGCAATGCTCCTCTGGGAAAATAATATGCAAATTGCCTCTTCAGAAAGAAAGAGGACTTTTACTCTACAGCGCCACCTATTGGTAGTAGCGATCCTACAAGTCACAATCAACCCTTTAACGAGTCTTGTAGTATGACTTAGGATACAAGCCAAATCAGAATCTCAATTTGCAGACACGGTGTTTCGAGCTGTTGGCTCTCGTCAGTGCAAAGTATGAGATCTGATTTGGCTAGGTGAGAGGCTCTGGACTAGGGTCTAAGAGGTAAGGTTTCTCCTTGCGGAGAGTGACATGCCAGCTGTGGCTTGTCAAGGTAAGGAGACTTATTCGCCGTGCAATGCTCCTCTGGGAAAATATTAAGCAAATTGCCTCTTCAGAAAGAAAGAGGACTTTTACTCTACAGCGCCACCTATTGGTAGTAGCGATCCTACAAGTCACAATCAACCCTTTAACGAGTCTTGTAGTATGACTTAGGATACAAGCCAAATCAGAATCTCAATTTGCAGACACGGTGTTTTGAGCTGTTGGCTCTCGTCAGTGCAAAGTATGAGATCTGATTTGGCTAGGTGAGAGGCTCTGGACTAGGGTCTAAGAAGTAAGGTTTCTCCTTGCGGAGAGTGACATGCCAGCTGTGGCTTGTCAAGGTAAGGAGACTTATTCGCCGTGCAATGCTCCTCTGGGAAAATAATATGCAAATTGCCTCTTCAGAAAGAAAGAGGACTTTTACTCTACAGCGCCACCTATTGGTAGTAGCGATCCTACAAGTCACAATCAACCCTTTAACGAGTCTTGTAGTATGACTTAGGATACAAGCCAAATCAGAATCTCAATTTGCAGACACGGTGTTTCGAGCTGTTGGCTCTCGTCAGTGCAAAGTATGAGATCTGATTTGGCTAGGTGAGAGGCTCTGGACTAGGGTCTAAGAAGTAAGGTTTCTCCTTGCGGAGAGTGACACTGGAAAGTCACTCAACTTTTATGCACATACACTGATTACAAGCAAACAGGCCACAGGTGAGGATGTTACCTTTAGTTACCTTTACCTTTAGTAGCCATTCAAACCCATTTGTGTCAACTTCTGTGCATGCTATCAGGCCAAAATCATCAGGGTATGTGAACTTTTGATCAGGGTCATTTGGATGTTTTGGGTTGTCATTATGATTTAAAAAGAGAAAACACAGTAGCTTGACAATAAATGGCTTCACCAAACCACTAACAATGAGTAGAGAAAAAGTTTTGGTGTTATCATTCATATTCTCTGGAAAAAGGCCAAGAAAGCAAAAAATTCTGCCAGGGTACGTAAACTTTTGAGCCCAACTGTGTATATATATATATATATATATGTATATGTATATATATATATATATATATATATAGTATAGACTGTAGGTGGCGCTAGTAACTGTAGAAAAAAAGAGAGGAACACTTGCTGCAAATTAGGAACACACACCACAAATGTGATCAATAAAATAAGCAATTAAGCAATCAAGCAAATAAGCAAATAAGCAATTAATAAGCAAGTAAGCAGTTATTACCTTAAGGTGTAATCTGAGTGGATGTCTGGACTCCAGAGGACCAGTAAAGAGCACTGTATATCTTGATGTGAAGTCAGATTGAATGATATTTGCCAGATAAACGTGTGTTAATACCACGGCTCTTCAGGAGTGCTGTCCCGGCCGGTGACAGACACTCCACGCTCCCCTCTTCCAGCGGTGTGCCGGCGTGCAGTGTGCATGATGTGAAGCTGTGGTATGAGATGAGCCAACAGGACCTTCGTGATGTCACCGGTCACGTGATAGATTACAGGGAGCGCAGTGGACAAATTCCTCTCCGACTAGTTTCGGAAAAAACACGGTTTCCTTCATCAGGGATGGTCCAATGGAGGAATTGGTCACCTTAAATATCTTCTGGTACTGCCCTTAATTGAATCCAAATAATTCAACCTCACAGTTTAACCCCTTAGGTGCAAGACTGTCCATATTAAAAATCCACTGACTCTCCATGCGTGACATTTGCTTAATATAGTCTCCTGTTATGAATGGGTCACCGAGGAGGAGAGCAGGCCCAGGCTAAGCCACAGAAAACCAGAGAGGTTGGTAACTAAGTGGATTGCAGACCCCTGATCCTATCCACACAACTAGCAGTAGCCGTGGAGTGTACTTACAATGATCCTAGACGCCTCGGCACAGCCTTTGAGCTAACTAAGCCTAAAGCAAGAAAGGGGAAATCTAAACTGCCCCAGAGCAGACCTCAAAGGAATAGATAGCCCCCAAACATATATTGGCGGTGAGACAAGATGAAAACACAAATGCAGGCAGGAAAATAGACTGAGCAAATGATGGGGCCCTGTTATGAATGGGTCATCGAGGAGGAAAAAACAACACAAGTCAAGTCTCAGAAAACCAGAGAGGTTGGTAACTATACAGATTGCAGACCCCTGATCCTACCACACAACTAGCAGCAGCCATGGAGCGTACCTACAATGATCCTAGACGCCTCGTCACAACCGGAGAGCTACATAAGCCTAAGGCAGGAAAAGAGGAAAACTAACTGCCCCAGAGCAGACCCCAAAGGAGAGACAGACCCCACATGCATTGACGGTGAAACAAGATGAAAACACAAACAAAGGCAGAAAAATAGGCTGAGCAAACGATGGGGCCCGACTAACTAGAAAGGACAGGAAAGGAAAGACAATGTCTGCAATCTGCCAAAAACCCTACCAAAATAATGTCCAACACTTCTGATAGCAAAATTAACCCTGAAGTCACTAGACTTCTCCCACTATATCAGCACTCTGAAATATTCTGAGACAGAGCAAAAAGAGGCCAATCTAATAAGGGACCAAAAGGCAAATACAGATAAATAGGAGTGGAAATTCAGCACAACCCCAGCAGGGGCTGGCTGACCACAAAAAACTGAATTGACCAACAAGAGCAAGTATGAACAATAGCAAAAACAAACTTAACTTGAGAAGACTGGAACAGAGCTGAAGTCCAAGACCTGAGAAGCAGACTGAATCACCAGCACCAGGATAGGGCGTCAGCTGTCTTAAATCCAGTCTGATACTCCAGAGATCCAATCGTTATCCTCCTCATAAGGTGGCAGATCACTACCAATTAAACCAACCTCACTACCTCCTGTCACCACCAGAGGGAGAATGGAAGGAGAACTCCCAACTGGTGGAGCAGAAAATGAGTTCACAACAGGGCCCACACTGACTAGACAGGACAGGAAAGGAAAGACACTGTCTGCAATCACGCAAAAAACCCTGCAAAAAGTCCAACACGTCTGATGCACAAAAACACTGATGTCGCACGACTTCGTCCCCACTATATCAGCACTCTGGCATATTCTGAAAGCAGAGCAAAAAGAGACCAATCTAACAGGGGATAAAACAAACTGGCACAAGCAGTAACATAGGGGTGGTGATTCAGCACAGCCCCAGCCAGAGCTGGCTGACTCGCACAAAGCAGAGATAGACAAAACCAGATCAAATGCAAACAGAATGAACCACTTAGCTGAACAGGCAGGGACAGAGCTGGAGACGTCAGACCTCAGGAGGCACAGGAAGAAAATCACCAGCAGGGATAGAGGGAGTTGGCTATCTTAAATCCCAATCTGAAACCCCAGATCTCCAATCATCATCCTCATTATCAGGTGGCAAGCCTCTGTCAATCAGATCAGCTCCATTACCTCCAGTAACCACCAGAGGGAGCCCAGAAAGAGAACTCTCAACTCCTCTGTCAATCTGACCAGCTCCACTGCCTTCAGTAATAACCAGAGGGAGGCTGGAAAGCAAATTCACAACAGTACCCCTCCCTTGAGGAGGAGTCACCGAACCCTCATCCACGCCACCAGGCCGATCAGGATGGGCCCAGTGAAAAGCACGAACCAATCTTTCGGCATGAATGTCAGAAGCAGAGACCCAAGAATTATCCTCCTGGCCATAACCCTTCCATTTGACCAGGTACTGGAGTCTCCGTTTAGCCAAACAAGAATCCAATATTTTCTCTACCTCATACTCCAAATTGCCTTTAACAATACAGGGTCACGAGGCGCCGCCATAGGAACTACTGGCTCCACAAACCTCTTCAAGAAAGATTTATGAAACATGTTATGGATCTTAAACGTAACTGGAAGAGCCAATCGGAAAGAAACGGGATTAAGGATCTTCAAAATCTTATAAGGTCCAATGAATCTTGGCTTGAATTTTGGAGACGCAACCTTCATAGGAATATTCTTTGAAGACAACCAAACCATATCACCCACTTTAAGCCGGGGACCAATGGTCCTATGCCGGTTGGAAAACCGTTGGGCTTTTTCATGAGAGTGGAACAACTTATCCACCACTTGGTCCCAAATCTGCTGCATTCTCTCTACCACAGAGTCCACACTTGGGCAGGCTGCAGATTCCACTTGCCCTGAAGAAAATCGAGGATGAAACCGAAAGTTACAGAAATAGGGCGACATCAAAGTGGCAGAACTAGCTCTATTCTTTAGCGCGAATTCGGCCAAGGGCAAAAATGAGACCCAGTCATCCTGATCAGCAGATATGAAACATCTCAAATAGGACTCCAAAGTCTGGTTTGTTCTATCAGCCTGCCCATTGGTCTGAGGATGAAATGCAGAGGAGAAAGATAACTGAATTCCCAGTTTGGAACAAAAAGCTCTCCAAAATCAGGAAACAAACTGGACTCCTCTGTTCGACACAATGTTCTCAGGAATCCCGCGCAACCGAACCACCTGTTGTAAAAACAAAGGCACCAACTCAGAAGAAGATGGCAACTTTGGGAGTGGTATAAGATGGACCATCTTAGAAAATCTATCACAAATCACCCAGATAACAGTCATTCTCTGAGAGACAGGAAGATCGGAAATAAAATACATTGAGATATGGGTCCATGGCCTCCTGGGCACCGGCAGGGTCATCAACAACCCACTAGAACGAGAACAGGGCATGGACCGAGAACAAGTCCCACAGGACGGCACAAAATTCCTGACATCACAAGATAAGGCAGGCCACCAAAAAAAATGACTCAACAAATCTCTGGTACCAAAAATACCTGGATGACCAGCCAACGCGGAGCAATGAATTTCAGACATTACTCTTTTCCTCCACTGGTCAGGGACATACAATTTTCCCATAGGGCAACGTTCAGGTTTGTCCTCCTGAAATTCCTCCAGGGCCCGTCTCAAATCGGGTGAAATGGCGGAAAGAAGTACACCCTCATTTAGAATGGTAGTAGGCTAGGTCACACCAAGAGAATCCGCAAAGAAACTCCTAGAAAGGGCGTCCACGTTAACATTCTTAGTGCCCGGAAGAAAAGAAACCACAAAATTAAAACGCGTGAAAAACAAGGCCCACCTAGCCTGACTAGGATTCAAGCGTTTGGCTGATTCAAGATAAATCAAATTCTTGTGGTCCGTGAGGACCACAACTTGATAGCTAGCTCCCTCCAACCAATGTCTCCGCTCTTCAAATGCCCATTTCATGACCAACAATTCCCCACGTCATAGTTACATTCAGATGGGGAGAATTTTTGAGAAAAGGAGGCACAGAGATTCATCTTAGAAGTCACCGGATCTTTTTGGGACAAAACGGCTCCTGCACCAATCTCAAAAGCATCTACCTCCACCTGAAATGGGAGTGAGACATCAGGTTGCCGTAGAACCGGAGCAGAAGTGAATCTCTGCTTAAGCTCCTGAAATGCCGAGACTGCCTCTGGAGACGAATTCACCACATCAGCGCCCTGTTTGGTCAAATCAGTCAGTAGTTTAACAATAGCAGAAAAATTACTTATAAATTTAAGGTAGAAATTAGCAAAACCCAAAAACTTCTGGAGAGCCTTCAAAAAAGTGGGCTGAACCCAATCATAAATGGCCTGTATCTTTGCCCGGGTCCATTTCAATAGCAGACGTGGACAAAATGAACCCCAAAAATGAAATTGTGACGGACTCGGCTTCTGCTGAGCCCATTTTCCTTTTTAGAGTGGACCCTCTGGACCGTGGCACCCACCCACATAGGGCGAGCTGACCTAGAGAGAACCCACCCCCTGTACAGGTAGTGTCAGGGGCAAGACCAAGGGGGTGAGCCACCACGGCAGCTGGACCAAACGGCCGGCTCAAGGAGACACTATTGAGTATCTGACAACAGGACGGACAGGATACCAAACATAAAGCGAAGTCACACAGTTTCTTCCTCAAACGTGGATTCACACTTTATTCAGGTGCAAGGCATAACAGGGAATCAGGTGCAGGGCACAAACAGTGAAACACGGAAGGATGCGTGCAAGGGCACGCCAAATGTTCCAGGCATAACACGTGCACGAAAACATACAGGCCCAGGACAGGATACGTGATAGGGATCACACAAGAGTTCCTAGAAGGGATGCATGCTAGGACACGCCAGGATCCAAGACGGGGTGCGATGGCATCGGACTCCGGACTACTGGCAACGACCGACAGGGTCCAGGCATCAGGCTGCGGACATCCGCTCTGGACATCAGGCCGCAGTCATCTGGTTCCGGATCTCTGGCAACGGTCGGCAGGTTTCGGGAATCCGGCAGGCAAGCCAAGGTTCAAGGCAGGGTGCGTGCTTGGAGCCACGCCAGGGTTCAAGGCAGGGTGCGTGCTTGAAGTCACGCCAAGGTTCAAGGCAGAGTGCGTGCTTGGAGACACGCCAGGGTTCAAGGCAGGGTGCGTGCTTGGAGCCATGCCAGGGTTCAAGGCAGGGTGCATGCTTGGAGACACACCAAAGCACAAGGTAAGACTGAGTGCATGTGTAGAGACACGCGAAGACACAAGATACTAGACAGAGTCCTGCGCGTGCAAAGGGGCACTCCAGGGTCAGGCGAGGCAGAGTCCTGCGCATGCAGAGAGGCACATCAGGGTTCCAGGACAGGGTTAGGGCCTGTGCGTGCAAGAGGACACGACAGGGGACATGGCAAAGCCTGTGCGTACTTTTACAGAAGCACAGGGAGGTATGCCATGGGCAGGCGAGGGCCTGCGCGTGCTTTAGAGAGCACGCAGAGCACAGTGCGGAAACAGCGTGAAGTGCAAGGGAGCACAGAGGGCACGGCTGGGGCACTGGCTAGCTGATCGGACTGCGGCACTGACAGACGGGCAAGACTCCAGTGAACCCGGCTGAGGCATGGCAGGCGACACAGCTGTCACTGACCGACGAGCACGGCTGAGGCACAAACAGGAGGCTAGGAAGGCCAGGCGCATGCAAAGAGCATACGAAGAAACAGAGCAAGGGAAGACAAGACAAGAAACCAGGCAGAGCTTAGACAGAGTACAGAACCAGGAATGGAAGCATAGGCAGAAACACGGAATCAGGTCAGAGCAAGAACAGAGCTAGCAGCGGAGCGTAGGCCGAAGCCCAGAGCCGGGCCAAGGGAGAACCTTGGGACTAGCCTAGAAACGTGCAAGAGAGCATAATAGGAAAGAGTCTAGCAGCGGAGCGTAGGCCGAAGCCCAGAGCCGGGCCAAGGCAGAGCCTTGGGACTAGACATGGAAAAGAGCACAAAAGGAAAGAGAGGAGGAATGGTGCGTGTGCCAGGGAGCACTACAGAGCACCATAGGAGAGAGCGAGGCAGAGCAAGCAAAGACTGAGACCATAGGGAGGAACAAGGCAGAGCAAGGCAAGGTACGAAACAAGGCATAGCGAAAACAGGCAAGGCAGAGAATAACAGAAGGACTACAAGTCCAAGCAGGACAAGGACGAACATGGCACAATGGACAAACATAAGACAAGGCACGGGACAAGAGATGGAGTACGAGCACGGAGCGTGTGTGTGCAGAGATGCACGACAGAGCACAGTGCAAGGGCACAGAATAGAGGGAGCGCCCCACAGACCAAGCAGCCATGCAGGGACACCACACAATACTCAGGCCCTGAGCATAGGAAGGGGCGGTCTAATATAGGGCATAGCACCTCCTCTTCCGGGTCAGGACCAGGGGAGAACTTCCTAGTTCAGATGCTCCAGGATCACAGAGCGCAGTCACATGATCAGGGTTTCAGACATGACGAGATGATCACAGAACCAGACAGTGCAGGATCTTAGGAAACGTCACATGATCAAGGTTTCAGACATGACAAGATGATCGCAGAACCAGACAGTGCAGGATCTTAGGAAACGTCACATGATCAAGGTTTCAGACATGACGAGATGATCGCAGAACCAGACAGTGCAGGATCTTAGGAAACGTCACATGATCAAGGTTTCAGACATGACGAGATGATTGCAGAACCAGACAGTGCAGGATCTTAGGAAACGTCACATGATCAAGGTTTCAGACATGACGAGATGATCACAGAACCAGACAGTGCAGGATCTTAGGAAACGTCACATGATCAAGGTTTCAGACATGACGAGATGATTGCAGAACCAGACAGTGCAGGATCTTAGGAAACGTCACATGATCAAGGTTTCAGACATGACGAGATGATTGCAGATCCAGACAGTGCAGGATCCTAGGAAAGTCATGATCAGGGATTCTAGACATGATGAGAAGATCACAGAAGGCAAAGCAGAAACGCAGGCATCTTGCAGCTCAGCAGACATGAGGTGAGTGTGCACACTGCTCTAGGGAACAAGCAGGATAGCAGACATGAGATGCGCGTGCACACCGCTCCAGGGTCATGAGGTAAAACAGACATGGAGGACATAACAGACATGGCGAGCATGACAGAAATCCTCTGTACACCAAAGAGGCACTTCGATCCCTTAACATACAGAGAATTTTCATTCAAAATCCGGAACACAGTCCAGACATGTTCCACATGAGAATCCCAATCACTGGAAAAGATCAAAATATCATCCAGATAAATGATCAAAAACTTATCCACAAAGTCCCGGAAAATATCGTTCATAAAAGATTGGAAAACAGAAGGGGCATTAGTGAGCCGAAGAGGCATCACCAGGTACTCAAAATGTCCCTCCGGAGTATTAAACACCGTCTTCCATTCATCCCCGTGCTTGATGCGAATAAGATTATACGCCCCCTGAGGTCAAGCTTGGTAAACCAACAGGCACTTTTAACTCTGGAAAATAAATCAGAAATCAGGGGTAACGGGTACTGATATTTAACAGTGATTTTGTTAAGGGAACAATAGTCAATGCATGGCCTTAATGAACCATCTTTCTTGGCCACAAAAAAAACAGCACCTAAGGGTGAAGAGGATGGTCTAATATGACCCTTCTCCAACGACTCCTTGATATAAGATCACATAGCATCATGTTCGGGTACTGATAAGTTGAAAAGCCGACCCTTGGGAAATTTACACCCAGGCATTAACTCAATTGCATAGTCATAACTCCTATGAGGAGGCAAAGGTGCAGACTTACTCTCACTAAACACATCAGAAAAATCAGCCAAATAGTCAGGAATAACAGACTGGGGAGAGGTGGAGAACACAGGAGTGTCACTAAGAACACATTGACAACCCCAACTCACCACAGACACAGATTTCCAATCCAAAACAGGATTATGAGTTTGCAACCAAGGAAAACCCAGAACAATAGTATCATGCAAATTGTGCAACACCAAAAATTTACAATTTTCTTGGTGGCCCGCATTATCACCTGGGTCCAAAACTGGGGTTCATTCTCCGCCAATGACGTAGCATCAATACCCCTCAAAGGGATAGGAGTCCGCAGGGGTATCATGGGAAAACCACAATGTTTAGCAAAGTCCAAATCCATCAGATTCAAAGCTGCTCCTGAATCTACAAAAGCCTTAGCGGAAAATGTAGACAAGGAGCAGATCAGGGTAATTGCCAAAAGGAACTTAGGCTGTACACTGCCCACAGCAAATGTGTGAGCAAAATGCTTTTATCTTTTAGGGCAGACAGAAATAGTATGAGAGGCGTCCCCACAGAAAAAACGCAGCCTACTACGCCTTCTAAACTCCTGACATTGCGCCCTAGACAAAACCCTATCACATTGCATGGGTTCAGACGTTCGTTCGAAAGGTGGCAATGCCTCTTGTGTAGTTTTACATTCACATAAACGCCGATCAATTTGAATGGCCAATGACTTAGAGTCATCTAGACCAGAGGGAACAGGAAATCCCACCATAACATCTTTTACGGTTTCTGCCAAACCCTTCTGAAAGAGAGCTGCTAGGGCATTGCCATTCCATTTAGTAAGGACCACCCACTTTTGGAATTTTTGACAATATAACTCTGCAGAATCCTGACCCTGGTTCAATGCCAATAAGGTCTTCTCAGCTTGATCAATAGCATTAGGTTCATCATACAACAACCCTAAGGCTTGAAAAAACTTGTCCACATTAGCCAGAATAGGATCTCCGGGTGTCAAAGAAAAGGCCCAATCCTGGGGATCGCTGCGCAGCAGGGAAATTACAATTTTAACCTGCTGCACAGAGCTCCCCGATGAGTTAGGTTTCAAAGCAAAAAATAGTTTACAATTATTCTTAAAATTCAAAAACTTAGACTGATCCCCAGAAAACACATCAGGAGTAGGGATTTTTGGTTCAACAGCAGATGATTGAGCGAGATAGGCAGAAATTCCCTGCACTTCAGCAGCGAGCTGCTCAACACGATCAGACAATTGCTTAGTCTCCATTTAGAGAAAAAAAAAATCTCCTCCTGCAGCTCCAGAAAAAAAAGAGGAAAAAATATATTTAAAAAATTCTGACACTTTTTTTTTTTAAAATTCTTTCCTAGAGTACCCTAGAGTCTACAGTTAGGCTGGTGATTCTGTTATGAATGGGTCACCAAGGAGGAGAGCAGGCCTAGGCTAAGCCACAGAAAACCAGAGAGGTTGGTAACTAAGCGGATTTTAGACCCCTGATCCTATCCACACAACTAGCAGTAGCCGTGGAGCATACCTACGATGATCCTAGACGCCTCGGCACAGCCGGAGAGCTAACTAAGCCTAAAGCACAAAGCGTCCATTACGAGTAAGGGTGAATGAGCACCTTAGGAATATAAATAAAAAATTCCTAGGACATGCCTTGTCTAAACACTATTGCGAATATCATGGGGGATCCCCTATGGGAACTACAATCACAGGTCTCCAAGTTGTGCGCAAAAGTTGGAGAAAAGGAGACTATATTAAGCAAATGTCCTGCATGGAGAGTCAGTGGATTTTTAATATGGACAGTCTTGCACCTAAGGGGTTAAACTGTGAGGTTGAATTATTTGGATTCAATTAAGGGCTGTACCAGAAGATATTTAAGGTGACCACTTCCTCCATTGGACCATCCCTGATGAAGGAAACCGTGTTTTTTCGGAAACTAGTCGGAGAGGAATTTGTCCACTGTGCTCCCTGTAATCTATCACGTGACCGGTGACATCACGAAGGTCCTGTAGGCTCATCTCACGCCACAGCTTCACATCGTGCACACTGCACGCCGCTGGAAGAGGGGAACATGGAGTGTCTGTCACCGGCCGGGACAGCGCTCCTGAAGAGCCGTGGTATTAACCCACGTTTATCTGGCAAATATCATTCAATCTGACTTTACATCAAGATATACAGAGCTCTTTACTGGTCCTCTGGAGTCCAGACATCCACTCAGATTACACCTTAAGGTAATAACTACCTAACTTGAAGCAATCCAATTCATTTGTGTGTATTTTTTAGTTCACTGCAAGCTAAAGGGGTTCATTATTAAGCACAAATTTTAATTATTTATTTATATATATATATATATATATATATTCTGTATGTACACTAGGGTGACCGCAAAAAATCGATGTCGGAATTTTGTCCGTCTGGACCCCACAAAACGATTCCCCTTTCCAGATATTGAGATAGCCAAAATTTGAGCTCGATCAAACGACGTTAACCCGTGCCGCTCGTCGCTCAAAGTTTGAAAAAATCCAAATTGAGGTATTTTAAGATTTAGGTATTTTGCATAGTCTGTTAGACTATAAAGAATGTGACAACAACATTGCAGAAATAGCCCTGACCAAATTTTCGAACCATTTGTGGTATTTGAATGCAGAGTTGGTGGGATTATCGTTTTTTGATCCCACCATTACAGACAATGAAAAGTTGTTAATGGCTAATAAATTGCTCAGTAGCACAGATGAACCATCAGAGCACGCTAGGGTTGTAAATCCAAAAGATAGGAAAGAAAAATTAAAAGAGGTAGGAAGTAACCGACTTTAACGACCTTCTGACAAAAGATGAAGAACAAAAGCAATATGTCCTGCAAGTTGTAAGCAAATGCCGAGCATTATATTCTGACGTTTCAAAAACTACTTTAACAAAAGCTCTAGAATAGATTAGATAACTATGTAAAATTATCAACTCATGTAGGTTAGTGTGCTCTGATGGTTCATCTGTGCTACTGAGCAATTTATTAGCCATTAACAACTTTTCATTGTCTGTAATGGTGGGATCAAAAAACGATAATCCCACCAACTCTGCATTCAAATACCACAAATGGTTCGAAAATTTGGTCAGGGCTATTTCTGCAATGTTGTTGTCACATTCTTTATTGTCTTTCAGACTATGCAAAATACCTAAATCTTAAAATACCTCAATTTGGATTTTTTCAAACTTTGAGCGACGAGCGGCACGGGTTAACGTCGTTTGATCGAGCTCAAATTTTGGCTCTCTCAATATCTAGAAAGGGGAATCGTTTTGTGGGGTCCAGACGAACAAGATTCTGACATTTTTTCCCCCCCATATGAGATCCGGTCACCCTAATGTACACACACATACACACATACATATACACACACTGCTCAATAAAATGAACGGAACACTCAAACAACACAATGCATATCCAAGTCAATCACACTCAACTGTCCAGTCACGAAGCAACACAGATTGTGAATCAGTTTCTCCTGCTATAGCGCAAATTGAACAGACAATATGTAGACATGATAGGCAATTAGCAAGACAACCAATATAAAGGAGTGGTTATGCAGTGGGTGGCCACGGACCATTTCTCTGTTCTTATGTTTTTTTGGCCATTGTTTTGGTCACTTTTGCATTTTGTTATTGCTCTCACCCCTAGAGGTACTATGCAGTACTATTAGGCAGTGTCTACAACCACAGAAGTGGCTCAGGTAGTGCAGCTCATCCAGGATGGCACATCAATGCGAGCTGTGGCAAGAAGGGTAACTGTGTCTGTCAGCACAGTGTACAGAGCATGGAACAGATACCAGTAGACAGGCCAGTACACCAGGCAGGAAACGTGAAGGGGGCCATAGGAGGGCAAGAACTTAGCAGCACGACTGCTACCTCCTCCATTGTGCAAGGAGGAACAGGAGGAGCAGTGCCAGAGCCCTGCAAAATGACCTCCAGCAGGCTACTAACATCCATGTGTCTGCTCAAACTGTCAGAAACAGACTCCACTAGTTTGGTATGAGGGCCTAACATCCACAAGTGGGTGTTGTGCTTACAGCCCATCACCGTGCAAGGCGATTTGCATTTGCCGGAGAACACCAAGATTGGCAGATTCGACATTGGCGCCCTGTGCTCTTCACGGATGAGAGACAGTTCACACTGAGCACATGTGACAGACATTTCAGAGTCTAGTGACTCCATGGAGAACATTCTGCTGCCTGCAACATTTTCCAACATGACTGGTTTGGCCGTGGGTCAGTAATGGTGTGGGGAAGCTTTTCTTTGGAAGGCCACACTGATCCACTGTGATACCCTATGCTGGTGCAGTGGGTCTTGGTTCCTTCTGATGCATGACAATGCTAGGCCTTATGATGTGGCTGAAAAGTGTCAGCAGTTCTTGCATGATGAAGGCATTGTTGCTATGGACTGGCCTGGCCTTTCTCCAGACTTGAATCCAGTCAAGCACATCTGGGATATCATGTCTCTTTCCATCCATTAATGCCATGTTGCACTACAGATTGTCCTGGCATTGACTGATGTTTTTATCCAGGTCTGGGAAGAGATTCCTCAGTAGAACATCAGTTGCCTCATCAGAAGCATGCCAGGCTTTGAAGGAAGGTCATACAGGCATGTGGAGGCCACATACACTACTGAGCATCATTTTCTTGTCTTGAGGCATTTACACTGAAGTTGGATCAGCCTTTAATTTGATTTTCTAATTTGATTTTGAGTATGATTCCAAATCCAGACCGCATAGGATATTAACTTTGATTTACATTGACAATTTTTATGTTCTATTGTTCTCAACGCATTCTACTATGTAATGAATAAGTTTTTGTGCAATTTGTCCTGAGTACGCTGATACCCCATATGTGGGGGGGAACCACTGTTTGTGTGCATGGGAGAGCTTGGAAGGGAAGGAGTGCCATTTTAGAATGCAGACTTTGATGGAATGGTCTGCGGGCGCCATGTACGTTTGCAGAGCCCATGATGTACCTAAACAGTGGAAACCCCCCACAAGTGGCCCCATTTTGGAAACTAGATCCCCCAAGGAGCTTATCTAGATGTGTGGTGAGCACTTTGAATCACCAAGTGCTTCACAGAAGTTTATAACGCAGAGCCATGAAAATAAAGTCTTTTTTATTTCCACAAAAGTGATTTTTTAGCCCCCAATTTTTAGACCCCTTAAGTTGGTAAATAGTGGAAACCCCTCAATTATTGCTCCAACCCTAACCCCAACACACCCCTAACCCTAATTCCAACCCTAACCCTAATCCCTACCCTAATCCTAATTCTAACCCTAATCCTAATTCGCCCTAACCCTAATTCTAACCCTAGCCCTAAGCCTAGCCCTAACCCTAGCCCTAACCCTAGCCATAACCCTAGCTCTAACCCTAGCCATAACCCTAGCTCTAACCCTAACCATAACCCTAGCCCTAACCCTAGCCCTAACCCTAGCCCTAGCCCTAACCCTAACCCTAGCCCTAACCCTGACCCTAGCCCTAATCCTAACCCTAGCTCTAGCCCTAGCCCTAACCCTAGCCCTAACCTAACCCTAATGGAAAAATGAAAACAAAAATATTTTCTTTATTTTATTATGTTTGCCTAACTAAGGGGGTAATAAACGGGGGGGGTTATTTACTATTTTTTTATTTTGATCACTATGATAGTTTATCATAGTGATCAAAATGAATGAATGGAATCTGCCAGCCGGAGCCTGCAGATTCCTGGCGGGCGCACTGCGCATGCACCCACCATTTTCTCCGGATCCAAGATGGCGGCGCCCACCGGAGGACGACGGCGGGACGCAGTACCACCGGGAGGGGACCCTGGAGCACGGAGAGGTACCGGGGGGATCGGGGACCCTATTTCTCTCTCCTCTGATGTGCGATCACATCAGAGGAAAGAGAATTTAAATGCAAAATTGCGGCTTTTTTTGTGATCGCCGTTATAGGGTTAATAACGGCGATCGCAAAAGCGGGTTCGGTAAAAACCGACCCGATTCATGTTCTCTGGGGTCTCGGCTACCCCCTGCAGCCGAGACCCCAGAGAAAATCCAACACTGGGTGGCGCTATTTACTTACTCCACAGCGCCGTCAATTCACGGTGCTGTGGTGTAAGTACTCTTAATTACCGCCGTTAAAAGGCGTATCGGCGGTCGTTAAGGGCTTAAAGAAATTTCTCTGAAGGAAAACTCCATTGTATACATATACCTGAAAATCTGGAAAAGATCTGTATGGAGGAGTGGGACAAAATCCTTGCTGCAATGTGTGCAAACTTGGTCAAGAACTACAGGAAATGTCTGACCTCTGTAATTGCAAACAAAGGTTTCTGTACCAAATATTAAGTTCTCTTTTTCTATTATATCAAATACTTATTTCATGCAATAAAATGCAATTTAATTATTTAAAAATCCTACAATGTGATTTTCAGTTTTTTTATTTTTAGATTCTGTCTCACAGCTGAAGTGTACCTACAATAAAAACTACAGACCTCTACATTTTTTGTAGGTCTGAAAACTTGCAAAATCGTCAGTGTATCAAATACTTATTTTCTCCAATGTAAATAGGTTGGTTTCTGCAGCAAGTTCAATGGATTTCTGCAAGCCATATTGAACAATCAGAAATTGTCTGAAAAAAACTTTTCCATGTGAATTTACTCTTATCTAAACATCAAAGACATGTTGCAAAGTGTGACTTTGTACTTTGTTTTGGTAGGGAAATTGCATGAGCAACTATATTTCATAATTTTTCAGTTACTAGTTTAGAAAAGATTTTCAGTTTCACCCACAAATAAAGATTGCTAAGGTAAACCGTTACACTACAGATGAAATAACACTTACATCACACCATGAATGCTTATTATTATGAAACTTTTTTGGGAAATATAACTCCTTCAAGACTGGTCAATTTGTTTTTCGCTTCATTTTTTTCAAAGAGTCATAATTTTCTAATTTTCAGTTGACATTAGCAATATGAGAGCTGTGGGACAAATTGTAGGTTTAAGTGACACTATTCTTGTGATCACAAAATGAATTAGAAAATGGGAAAAAAAATTCCAAATGCAGTAAAATGTTGAAACAATTTCAATTTTGCTATTGTTTATTTTATTTTTTTTTACAGTGCTTATTGCGCAATCAAAATTGCCTAACAACATGATTTTTCAAGTCAGTACAATTATGGCGATGCTAAACTTCAAAAGTTTGTTTTTTTTATTTAAGTGGTGAAAAAAGAATTTAGAAATTTGAAAAGAAAAAAAGATCCATAATGTTATCTTGTTTTTTGTTGATGGAGTTGTATGAGGGCTTGTTCTTTATGGCGCAGACTAATGTTTTTATTGGTACCATCAAAAATCTTTTATTGCTTTTTATTGCATTCTTTGGGAGAGGTGCGGTTCCTAAAAATCTCCAATTCTTTTATTTTAATCTGTTTTGCTCTGCACTGTTTACGGTACAGTTTTAATAAATGTATATTTTGATAGAATGGACATCAAGAGATAGAACAATATCAACTATCTTTACAATTTTATAATGGGAAATTTGGGTTATTTGCACTTTATTTCTGTTTTTAAGAAAAAAAAAAATATATATATATTTTATATAGTGGGAAGAAAAAGTGTTTAGTCAGCCACCAATTTTGCAAGTTCTCCCACTTAAAAAGATGAGAGAGGCCTGTTGTTGGCCTAACCCGCATATGCTCTTGCAGGGCCTGCTTCATCAACACGTCACACAAACCCGTCACCAGCGGGTCTCGCAGCACAACGTCAATAGGCCCCACACCTATGCCGTCCTTCCATACGATGGCAGTATGGAGTTCCTGAAGGGCATTCATAAACTGCGTCACGGTCTCCCCCTCTCTTTGTACCCGGAGAAACAGTTGCATGTGCAGCTCCCCTACATCAGTGGGGTCCCCATGCGTCTCCTCAAGTATATGCAGAACTTTGTCCAGGGTATCTCTTGCCTGGGGGAGCCTAAGCATAACATAGTCCCGTGCATCCCCCTCTAGGGCCATCAGAGCTATTTCTGCCGGCATCATGGGATGCATTCGCATCATCACCCAGATGTGCTCCGTCCAACTCCACAGCATAACATTGCTCCCAGAGAATTTTGGCAAATTAATTAGCATGGCTCCCCCAACTGCTTGGTCTGCCCCCTCGGCGCCGTTGTGCAACCTTCCGCCGACGACATCACTTGTAATAACCTGCAGATACTGAGGATGTCGCCACGGAACAGAGACAGACCAAGAGTTAAAGGGTTTATTTACGGGGATAAATTCTCCATGCATGGAGGAGCAGTAAGGCTATGTGCACACGCTGTGGTTTTTGCTGCGGTTCTGCTGCGGTTTTGGCCGCCGCAGAACTGCAGCAGTCCGGCAGACAGTGTACAGTAGCATGTTATCCTATGGGATTAACATTCTGCTGTGCACACGCTGCGGATTTTTAACTGCGGAAAAGCTGCGGTTTTAAATCCGCAGAAACAATTGACATGTCAATTATTTCTGTGGATTCTGCTGCGGTTTGCCACCTATTCCATTGTCCAGGTGGCAAACCGCAGGGCAAAACCGCAGGCCAAACCGCAGGTATTTTACCTGCGGTTCTGCAGATAAAAATCCGCAGACCAATCCGCAGTGTGTGCACATAGCCTATGGGGATTAAATGAGTAAGAGTAAGAGTAACAATATAAACAGCAAAATAGACAAAGAAAACTACTAAACAGTTATGCAGAGTTGAGATGGTTCAACTGGCATTAATATGACTTATCAGTCCGGGGAAAGCTTGATTGCAGGGTCTCTTTCTCCCACATTGGCACCGTCAACAGCAGTGCTCGCAGTCTCTGTAGTCTACTCTGGATGTAGCTGGAACCTCAGGGGTTAAGTCTCTGCAGTCTCTTCTCAGCGTGAAGCTGGAAACTCAGGGGTAAAGCCTCTGTAGTCTCTTCAGAGCAAGGAGATGCTGCGAACCTGAATCTCCTCTACTCTAAGTCTCTGTATAGTGAGCTGACAGTCTCTCTGCAGTAACGATGCTACGCACACTGGGAAGTCTCTTGGCCACACTCAGGGGCCCTGGCTTGTCACTGCCATCCCCAGTACTGAGTGCTCAGGTCACTGTCTTTGCACCATCAGGGGGAAGGTCTCCTCTGCTCACAGAGGCTACCGAATCCACGTACTCACATATAGCACACACTATATCCCAGAACACTGACGGGGAGTTCTCTCTCTCTAGGAGCGCAGTGCTGCAGCCTGCTTTCTCTCTGGGACGTTTTCCCCTGTCTCTGGCGTGCTCCCCTCCATGCCTGTCATGCTCTGCTTTCACGCCCTCTGCCTGTACACCTTCCGGTCCACCACCCCTTCCTCTTCCTCTTTGCCCCTTGCAGTCACATGGTCCAGTCCATCCAGGACAGAAAGTCTTCCCCCCAGCAACCCTGCTGTCTGGCTAAGTGGTTCCAGATAAGGAGCAGGGAAGGTAACCTCCTTTGAACTCTTCTTCCTCTTCATCCCCTTAGAAATAGACAGTGAAATGTGGGATCATGTTGAAGTTTACACTGAATTATTTTTCCAATGCAAAAATTTTAGAATTCAATGAAACTTTGTTTCTGCTATACTGAAAATTGTTCCAATTGCTCGAATGTTGTCAGATTTTTGGCTCCTTCAATATCCCCATGAAGCACACAGTCTCCAAACGATATCCTTCCTGCATCTATATTACGCACGTGTTTGTGGAACCACTGTGATACCGTCCGGGAGAGCCAGGAGGGGCTTGGCTAAGCTAGCACCTGACTTCGCTAGAGCCGCTGATGATGGAGTTAGACTTCAGGTGAACACCATGTGCTACTCCAGGATGGACCCATGGAGCCAAGGCAGCTGATCCCCAAGGGGGACAGGGAAACATAGCTGGCCAGGAACAGTTTAGCATGATGGTACTATCTGGACTGATATAGGAACACAGGATAGCCAGTGATACAGGATCAAAGATCCAGGTTCACGGGTGCTGGTTAAGACTGGGCAGGTGAGTATAGTGGCACATGCGTGATTTAGACAGACTAGGATCAGGACTTGACACAGACAGGAAGAGATTCATGTAGAGGTTCAGCAGGATGGACTGAAACAAGAGTAGACAGGAACAGAGTGCATGGGTACAGGTACCTAAAAACTAGAAAGCAGGATACACTAAAGTTGCTAAAGCACCTCCCAATAGGAGAAGATGCCTTATATACCAGACGTTTCCAAACTATTGGCTGGGGTATAGCTTTTAGCAATGCATGCGCTGGCCCTTTGAGAGGCTGAGAAGGCACGTGCACCCTAAGCACCCTCCCAGGAGGCCTGCTTGCATTGCACAGGCCCTGGGGGACAGCAAATGCAGCGGGAGCATGGATGGGCGAGTGCATACACCAGCGTCTCTGCAAGGGGGAGAAAGAGGACACATGCAGGGTCTCCGGCGCTGCTGTAACATTACTTCCTCCTTTACGCTCCTTCTGCTTCAAGCTTGCTAGGAATTTCTGAAAAAGAGGTGGAGTATGAATATTTTCTTTGGGTTCCCACAACCTCACTTCAGGTACAAATCCCTTCCAATCGACTAAGAAAAAGGGTTTTCCTCTCACCTTCTTCAAGACTAGGATATTCTTAACTTCAAAGACATCCTTGGAGCTGATGAAAGCAGGCAAGACACCAGAATCCTTGAAGAAGAGACTCGATGATTTATATCAGAAGGGACATATGGAAGGAATAGGGTATCTGTAAGGAGGCTGGCAGCTTCAACCTTTATCATTATAGGTATATATTAATTTGCTTGATGTCCTTCCATATCTTCAAGAAATCCTTAGTAAGATCATCGACTGCTGGTACACGAGAGGCGGCCTATACTAGAAGGGCAATTACTGTCTGTTTCCCAAAAACAATAAAGAATGGAGTACTAGCAGAAGACTCACATGGTTATTATATGAGAACTCTGCCCATGGTAAAAGTTTGAACCAATCGTCATAATGTGTGTTAGTGAAGTGCCACAGAAAGTTGGCCAGTATCTGGGTGAGTCTCTTTAACTGTCCATTGGATTGAGGATGGTATGTAGACAAAAAATCCAAAACAAGGTTAAAAAAACCCCGCCAGAATCAAACTCTATTTCCTTATACATGGTAGGCCTTCAGTAGTGAAATATAAGCTGCAAAATCTATTTCTTCCCGGCATGTCCGGCCACCTTGAGTGAATGCAACCATTGCAGAATTCGCCTCTTATCTGATTCTGACACTAAAGTCTTTCACTGTGGAATTTGGGACAGGTTAACTGGAGCCACAGTAACCATCTTGAATGGCTTGATGTTGAGTTCAGGTTCTTCCTTTTGATCGGCAGGCAGGAAGGAGCAGGAAAGTCAATCAGTTTTGATGTTCTTGTCAGCAGACTGAAGATGCAGAATTATATCAAAACAGGCAAAAAATAATGACCACCTGGCTTGACGAGGGTCCAGTCTTTGCGAGGACTGCAGATAGGCCAGGTTCTTGTGGTTGGTTTAAATGATGACAGGATGGACTGCTCCCTCCAGAAGGTACCGCCACTCCTCAAGAGCCATCTTAATTGCTAGCAACTCTTGGTTGCCAATTGAGTAGTTGCACTCTGGGGCAGAGAAGACCTTGGAGAAAAACCACATGTCACCATATGACCGGAAGGAGACATCTGGGTAAGAACGGCTCCAGCTCCAGAAGATGAGGCATCTACCTCCAGAAAGAGCTGTTTGTTGACATCTGGGTGATGTAATACTGGAGCGGAGAAGAAGGTCTGCTGTAGAGAAAATCTGGGAGAGAAAAGCGTTCTCAGATTCTGGAGTCCATAGCTTTGGATCGGCATCCTTACAGATCATGGCAGAGATGAGAGCGGTCCAAGAAGAGAAATGCGGAATAAATAGCTGGTAGTAGTTGGTAAATCCCTGCAATCGCTGAATAGTATTAATGACGTCAGGATGCAGCCACTCAAGGATGGAAGACACCTTCTCTGGATCCATCTCCAGACCTGCTTCAGAGATTATATAGCTTAGGAAAGGGAGAAAAGATTGTTCAAAACTCATTTCTCACATTTGGCATAGAGGCAATTCTCTCTGAGTCACTGCTGGACTTGACGTACATTCCGCCTATGAGAGGACAGGTCTGCAAAGAAGATCAAGATATCATCCAGGTAGACCTGGAAGATCTTGAAAGATGTCATTCACAAATTCTTGGAAGAAGCCCAAACGGCATAACTCGGTATTCATAATGACCATCTCGAGTGTTCAAAGATGCATTCCATTCATCTGCTTGACAAATTCAGATAAGATTGTATGTAACAAGCAGATCCAATTTGGTAAAGATCCTATCACTTCTGAGGAGGTCAAACAACTCCAGTATCAATGGCAACGGTTACTTGTTCATCACCATGATCTGATTGAGTCCCCTACAATCTATACAAGGTCGGAGGGTCCCGTCATTTTTCTTTACAAAGAAGAAGCCAGCTCCAGCTGGAATTTTGAATGAAACCCCTAGTCAAATTCTACTTGACATACTCAGAAATGGCTAGAGTCTCTGCTTGGGATAGAGGGTAAATATGACCTTGTGGAGGTGAGGAACTCAGAAGTAGGTCTATAGGGCAGTTGTACGGCTGATGTGGAGGTAACGTCTCAGCTTCTTTTTAGTCAAAGATGTCCACTTATGACTAATTGCCAGATGGTAATCCTGACCCTGGCAAATAACCTGTCCAGAGCTCCAGTCCACGATGGATTCATGCATGCAGAGCCACGGACGACTCAGAAGAAGCAGGCGAGAAAGGCTAGGAAGCACGCAGAAGGCGTTCTTCTCATTGTACAGCATTCCTATCCAGACCTCTACTTGCTCAGTGACCAGCCAAACAGCTTCAGATAGGTGCTTCCCACTGACAGATGACACTAAGAACAGATCTTGGAGTGGATGAACAGGAATCTGGTAGCGATTTACCACTGCTTGCTGTTTGAAGTTCCCTGCTGCACTGGTATCTAGATACCCTGTCTCAATGAACTGGGAACCTCAACAAATCACAGATATAGTCAAGAATTGTTCTCACCCAGGGTAGCCTCTCCTAGCAGCCCTAGGCTTGGGAGTTTTCCTTTTTTTGGGGAGAGGTGCGAATGAGATGACCAGTCTACCACAATAGAAACACAAACTCTTGACTCGACGGATCTCCTGACGTTGCTCAACCAGACTCACGTTGTTGACTTACATCAGGCTGAGGAACGAGTGGCTTTTGGCAGGACAGAGCCAGACAAAGCGGTTCACACTGCGTAGGTGAGCATAGCTGCACAGGAGCAGGTTAGATGGACCAGGATTAGGACTTGAAACAGGCAGGACAGATTCAGTGTCACGTGGACCCGTCCTGTGTGACGCGACCAGCAGGCCGGTAAATAAAACAACAAGACGCGGCACGTGATACTGTCCTGTGTGACACGGCTCGCAGGCCGGTAACTAAAACAACAAGACAAAGGAAGGGAAACAGTTACAACGGTGGGCCCTGCGATAGGGACAGGGACGTGGAGACCTCCTGCACTCCCCTGAGTCAGTGTCCCTAACGCTCCTAACGTTCCCTATGCCGGTTCCGCACCGGGCGCCAATCAGGAACCTGTCGCCCTAGCACACCCTACACCTATCCCTTGCTAGGGAGCTGGGTGGCGCAGGCACTGGCCCCACCGCTGTACAAATACACACTAAGGAAAAACACAAACGGGGAAACACAACTTAGCTTTACTCTGTTGCACTTGCTCCTGGCAACAGAGTCCACCACCAGAATGCAGCACTCTTCCTGAATCGCTGCCACCAAGCTCTGTCAGAGCTACAAAGAAATCCCCTATGACTCCTTCCACACCAGGGCTAAGACAGTGCTGCAAGGAACGCTCTCCAGCTCCTTCCTCCACCAAGGATGGTTGAAATGAACACTATCACCAACAGTGATTGCAACACCTGACACTCTTTTGTAGGTAAGAGCCAGCAATCACACCTGCTCCATAATCATGCTCTAAACTAAAGAAACAGAGTGCAATGATGCTCACCACTACCGGGGCAAACTAGAACAAAAGACACCACTGTGTAATAATCCTAATGGCCACGGGGGCAAAAACCAAAACTTAAGCACAGCTTAAAAAAAAAAAGGTTACCTGTGCTTTTATCAGTCCTGATCCAGCATGGATCATGACAGTACTCTCCCCTTAATGAGGGGCCTCTGGACCCTCAAGACCACTCCTCATCAGGAAACCACCTACAGCGGGGACGCCCAGACCCAGAGTTCACCCCAGCAACTACCTGCATGTCAGGTTGATGACTAACGAGCCCGCTGGTATTGGCATAGTATGTTCTGAAGGCAACACACATCTCCGAAGTGCTGACCTGGGGAACGGGTTGTGTATGTGTATGTTTGGTATGAGCTGGTAACATTCCACAACACACTTCCACTGGATTTTTTTTTTGTGGCCACCCATACACGCTCGTTCACACACAGGTCTGGACCTGAACGCTTATTGCCACTCGCTCATTTGTCACCATTTGGAGAACTCTTTCTGGGATTGACAACAGAGGCGTCCCCCTGTGTCACCACACTCACACCCCCGCACCTCACCAAGGGGTACACCACCCTTCAACCCCTTCCACCACGAGGTCTGCGCCTCCCTGGGTTGGCCAATGGCGAGGGTTGAGACTTGCCCCTGCTCTCCTGCAGCACATCTACTGCCCTCACCGGAGAGGAAGGGGTCCATTGAAGAGAGATGGCAGAGACAGTAGTCCCTAGGCAGCAGCCCTCACACGACTGCCCCCAGCTGACTACTTCCCTTGCCCGCCAATCTATCACCTCCGGTACGCCGCCAGCCAACACCTCTGCTGACATAGTACCTTGGGAGGGCAAAATGGAGGAAATGTATACTCCTTGGTCGCCTCCCTCCAAGCGACCAGGGGAATGCGGCTTCTCAGATGGCACAGATAATTGGGCGCGCAATGGGCAAGCCTTCAGGACATGACCAGTCTGTCCACAGTACAAACATGCTGACACCACTCCCCGAACCGTAGGCAGGCCTGAACACACACTAGCACCTCCTACTTGCAAAGGTTCGTCTGGAGACTTGGCATGAACTGGGCAGACTCTCATAAAATGGCCAGGCTTCCCACAGGAAAAGCATACCCCCCCACCATGACGAGCCGCAGACACCCCGTTTTTTGTATCAACAACACCGGCCTGTCTGGGTTCCTCCGTCCGCATCGGTGGGTCCTCCTCCCTAGCGAGGACATCAGGGGGCACTTTTTGTATATGTCTTTCCCTAAGGCGTCTATCCACCCGGATGGCAAGGGACATGGCGGCCTCCAGTGACCTGGGGGCGGCGTACTGCACCAGACTATCCTGCAACTTTGGAGACAAACCCTGCACAAATTGACTCCTAAGTAGTGTTGAGCATTCCGATACCGCAAGTATCGGGTATCGGCCGATACTTGCTGTATCGGAATTCTGATAACGACTTCCGATATTTTTTCAATATCGGAATTCGGCATCGGAATCGGAAGTTCAAAGTTGATTGACAGACTGACGTCATCATGATGCGCGGTGTGTGCGCATCATGATGCGCCGTCATTTTGGGCCTTCCGGGGGTCTCTGCCGGCCTGCCGGGGGGCTGTGCCGGCCTGCCGGGGGGCTGTGTGGACTGCCCGGGGTCTGTACCGGCCTGCCGGGGGGCTGTGCCGGCCTGCCGGTGGTCTGTGCACCCTGTGGGGGTCTGTACCGGCCTGCCGGGGGGCTGTGCCGGCCTGCCGGTGGTCTGTGCACCCTGTGGGGGTCTGTACCGGCCTGCCGGGGGGCTGTGCCGGCCTGCCGGTGGTCTGTGCACCCTGTGGGGGTCTGTACCGGCCTGCCGGGGGGCTGTGCCGGCCTGCCGGGGGGCTGTGCTGATGTCCGGGGGTCTGTGCAAGCATCGTCCGATGGGACTACAAGTCCCATCGGGCGATGCCTGCTACCATGACAGTGATTGACACATTAGCCAATGATGGGACAGTAGTAGTCCCATCATCCGGCTAATGTGTTAAATGTTAAAAAAAAAAAAAAAAAAAAAAAAAAATACTACATACATACTACATGCTACATACATACTACATATATACTACATACATACTACATACATGCTACATACATACTACATGCATGCTACATACATACTACATGCTACATACATACTACATGCATGCTACATACATACTACATGCTACATACATACTACATATATACTACATACATACTACATATATACTACATACATACTACATACATGCTACATACATACTGCATGCTACATACATACTACATGCATGCTACATACATACTACATGCATGCTACATACATACTACATGCATGCTACATGCATGCTACATACATACCACATACATACTACATACATACTACATACTACATGCATGCTACATACATACTACATGCTACATACATACCACATACATACTACATACATGCTACATACTACATACATACTACATGCATGCTACATACATACTACATGCATGCTACATACATACTACATGCCACATACATACCACATACATACTACATACATACTACATACATACTACATGCTACATACATACTACATATATACTACATGCATGCTACATACATACTACATGCTACATACATACCACATACATACTACATACATGCTACATATATACTACATGCATGCTACATACATACTACATGCTACATACATACCACATACATACTACATACATACTACATGCTACATACATACCACATACATACTACATACATACTACATGCTACATACATACTACATATATACTACATGCATGCTACATACATACTGCATGCTACATGCATGCTACATACATACTACATACATACTACATGCTACATACATACCACATATATACTACATACATACAATACATTCATACAATACATACATAGACATACAGTACATATAACATAGAGTAACATACTTACCAATACTTGTCACATTGTTCCCCGAAGCCATTGTCTTTTCCGGAATAAATATTAACATAACAAACCACAAAAATACTCACCCACGATCCGAAGCAGTCCACGAGGGTGTCCCACGACGATCTTGGGTAGAGAACTGCAGCATCAGATGATGCTGCCGTTCTCTACGGGCTGCAGGAATCCAATGACGGAAGGTAGGTATCCTTCCGCACTGTATTCCTCCGCCACTTAAAAAAAAAAAGTCCCTAGTCTCACTTTATGCCATTGCTGTGTGGGAAATTCCCACGCAGCAATGGCATAAAGTGAGACTAGGGACTTTTTTTTTTTTAAGTGGCGGAGGAATACAGTGCGGAAGGATACCTACCTTCCGTCATTGGATTCCTGCAGCCCGTAGAGAACGGCAGCAACAGCTGATGCTGCAGTTCTCTACCCAAGATCGTCGTGGGACACACTCGTGGACTGCTTCGGATCGTGGGTGAGTATTTTTGTGGTTTGTTATGTTAATATTTATTCCGGAAAAGACAATGGCTTCGGGGAACAATGTGACAAGTATTGGTAAGTATGTTACTCTATGTTATATGTACTGTATGTCTATGTATGTATTGTATGAATGTATTGTATGTATGTAGTATATATGTGGTATGTATGTAGCATGTAGTATGTATGTAGTATGTATGTAGCATGCATGTAGCATGCAGTATGTATGTAGCATGCAGTTAGTATATATGTAGTATGTATGTGGTATGTATGTAGCATGTAGTATGTATGTAGCATGCATGTAGTATATATGTAGTATGTATGTAGCATGTAGTATGTAGCATGCATGTAGTATGTATGTAGCATGCATGTAGCATGCAGTATGTATGTAGCATGCAGTTAGTATATATGTAGTATGTATGTGGTATGTATGTAGCATGTAGTATGTATGTAGCATGCATGTAGTATATATGTAGTATGTATGTAGCATGTAGTATGTAGCATGCATGTAGTATGTATGTAGTATGTATGTAGCATGTAGTATGTATGTAGCATGCATGTAGTATGTATGTAGCATGCATGTAGTATGTATATGGTATGTATGTAGCATGTAGTATGTATGTAGCATGCATGTAGTATATATGTGTTATGTATGTGGTATGTATGTAGCATGCATGTAGCATGCATGTAGTATGTATGTAGTATATATGTAGTATGTATGTAGCATGTAGTATGTATGTAGCATGCATGTAGTATATATGTAGTATGTATGTAGCATGTAGTATGTATGTAGCATGCATGTAGTATATATGTAGTATGTAGCATGTAGTATGTATGTAGCATGCATGTAGTATATATGTAGTATGTAGCATGTAGTATGTATGTAGCATGCATGTAGTATATATGTGTTATGTATGTAGCATGTAGCATGCATGTAGCATGCATGTAGTATGTATGTAGTATATATGTGGTATGTATGTAGCATGCAGTATGTATGTAGCATGCATGTAGTATACATGTAGTATGTATGTTGCATGTAGTATTTATGTAGTATGAATGTAGCATGTATGTAGTATGTAGTATGAATGTAGCATGTATGTAGTATGCATGTTGTATGTATGTAGCATGTAATTTTTTTTTTTTACATTTAACACATTAGCCGGATGATGGGACTACTACTGTCCCATCATTGGCTAATGTGTCAATCACTGTCATGGTAGCAGGCATCGCCCGATGGGACTTGTAGTCCCATCGGACGATGCCTGCACAGACCCCCGGAGCCTGCACAGACCACCGGCAGGCCGGCACAGCCCCCCGGCAGGCCGGCACAGCCCCCCGGCAGGCCGGCACAGCCCCCCGGAGTCTGCACAGCCCCCCGGCAGGCCGGCACAGCCCCCCGGCAGGCCGGCACAGCCCCCCGGAGCCTGCACAGACCACCGGCAGGCCGGCACAGACCACCGGAGCCTGCACAGACCCCCTGGCAGGCCGGCACAGCCCCCCGAAAGGCCCGTACAGACCCCAGAGAGGCTGTACAAGGGCAGGAAAGGGTTTTTCTTATTCCGATACCGGAAGTCCCATAGACTTGAATGGGACTTCCGGTATCGGAATCGGCGATACCGATACTTTTTTTAAAGATCGGCCGATACCATCCGATACGATACTTTGAAGTATCGGACGGTATCGCTCAACTCTACTCCTAAGTGCAGGGTCATTCCACTGAGTGTTAGTGGCCCATCTCCTAAACTCTGCGCAGTACTCCTCAGCGACCTGGGCTCCCTGTTTACAGCTACGGATTCGGGATTCCACCAGGGCAACGCCATCTGGATCCCCATACACAAGCGCCAAAGCCGCAAAGAACTCGTCCACGGACTCTAAAGATGGAGAATCGTTCGGTAGGGAGAAGGCCCAGGATTGGGGATCCCCTTTAAGAAGGGACAGAATGATTCCCACCTGTTGCTCTTCACTCCCTGATGAACGAGGGCGCAGCCTGAAATACAATTTACAGGCTTGTTGAAACACCAAGAATTGATCTCTCCCTCCAGAAAATCTGTCAGGGAGGGATATCTTGGGTTCTGGCTGAGCCTGTCTCTGAACCAAGCCCCCAAAGCCCACCAACTGCTGCAGTTGCTGCACCAACTCACCGCGCAGCCCCTTAATCTCATCAGTAAGGGTCTGCAGCATTTGGGAAAAGGTCTGAACTGGGTCCATGGCTCAGCAGAAAAAAAAGTTGTGGTTGGTGATAATGTCACGTGGACCAGTCCTGTGTGACGCGGCCAGCAGGCCGGTAACTAAAACAACAAGACAAGGGAAGGGAAACAGTTACAACGGTGGGCCCTGCGATAGGGACAGGGGACGTGGAGACCTCCTGCACTCCCCTTAGTCAGTGTCCCTAACGCACCTAACGTTCCCTATGCCGGTTCCGCACCGGGCGCCGATCAGGAACCTGTCGCCCTAGCACACCCTACACCTATCCCTTGCTAGGGAGCTGGGTGGCGCAAGCACTGGCCCCACCGCTGTACTAATACACACTAAGGAAAAACACAAACGGGGAAACACAACTTAGCTTTACTCTGTTGCACTTGCTCCTGGCAACAGAGTTCACCACCAGAATGCAGCTCTCCTCCTGAATCGCTGTCACCAAGCTCTGTCAGAGCTACAAGGAAATCCCCTATGACTCCTTCCACACCAGGGCTAAGATAGTGCAGCAAGGAACGCTCTCCAGCTCCTTCCTCCACCAAGGATGGTTGAAATGAACACCATCACCAACAGTGATTGCAACACCTGACACTCTTTTATAGGTAAGAGCTAGCAATCACACCTGCTCCATAATCATGCACTAAACTAAAGAAACAGAGTGCAATGATGCTCACCACTACCGGGGCAAACTAGAACAAAAGACACCACTGTGTAATAATCCTAATGGCCACGGGGGCAAAAACCAAAACTTAAGCACAGCTTAAAAAAAAAAAGGTTACCTGTGCTTTTATCAGTCCTGATCCAGCATGGATCATGACATTCAGGTAGAGGTTCAGCAGGATGGACTGGAACAGGAGTAGACAGGGCAGATGGGTTGAACGGGGGCAGAGAACACCGGTATGGGGACTTAACTATTAGAAATGGTACTGTTTTGAATGTGTTTTGTAAGCAATGCGAGTTATACTTTCTCCGCTAGAGACCACAACACACACAATTCACCTCACTCCCTTACTTGTCTGAAGCTTAGAGCTTTGCAGACATACCCTAACTGGGAGGGGGAGGAGTAAAGTTGTTGTTTTCAGTGGTGGAGAAGAAGAAGGTGGAGAAGATGAAGAATGCTCCTGGAAGCCATGACATGGGCTCCCTCCAGGAGTAAAGCTAAAAAGAATCAAGGAGTCAGCCCCTAAGCCATCCATGCTTTCAGAGCAGGGTGGTAAGCTGAGACACTGTGTGAGTTTATACAACCAACAGCAGAGTGTCTTCCCCGGGAAGACTGCAGCAAACTAGGATCAGTGAAGGATTGTGCAAGAAGGAACTCGAGCTTCCCACAGGATCCAAGCTGCAAGTTGCCAGAGGAGGAATACACAGTGAATAGGGGCTATACTGGAAGTTCTAGACTCCGGGAAGCCTTGGTCCCAGAAGGGATTAGAATAGTAGGAAGCTTACACCGATCACAGGAGATTGAAGGATAACTGCCATTCTGCAGAGCAGACTGTAACCTGGTGAGAGTTGTAATATCTCCTCTGAACTGCACCTGAACTACAGTAAATGATAAAGTGACTTTCCTTGTCTCCTGCCTTATTACTCCATGCCATCCACTTCTATCACAAACTCTGGGGGTCAGCCCTGGTTGGAGGGGGTTTAACATCTGCACTGTCATCACCATCTATCCCCCCTGGGATCATCTGCACGGCACGGCTATACTACAGTCGAACACTCCAACTGGCGTCACAAATCACTACATAAACTTTATCCCTAGTCAATACTCCCCTTTTACATGACCGCCTGGGGCCATGGACCGGGTCACTGCCACTGTGACACATCCCTTTAAGACGACCGGCCTCTGGCCTCTGGGGTGCGTCACATGTCCATAATTTCGTTTGTGTCACCCACGTCCCTGCACGCATAGTGGAGACGGGATTTCATAAAATCCCCTCCACTATGCTGTAACATCTGGATGCTGCGGATTGAACGCTGCAGCTGTACGCAGCGTTCAGTCCGCAGCAAATCCAGAAAACATACGCTACATGGAAACATACCCTTATGATTTGTAATCCCAGCAATATTGGCACTGCTTGATGTAGGCAGTCTCTCTTTTATTTTCTCTTGGAAGTTTACTTGGGGATAGCAGGCTTGTTGAAAGCCTGACTGGGACTGGTTGCAGCTATTTTGTTTTCAACATAACAGATAATAATAGCAATAACAACTTTCTGTTAGGAAATTATGAGTAAGAAGATGTCTGCAGCACAAATGCTATATTGAGAAAGACTTCACAAAACGCCCTGCACATAAGGCTCTAAGAGCACTGTGACAATGCCATTCTTTACTGATTGCGCAGTTTATGTATAAAGTAAAAGCAAAGATCCACACAGATGCAATCTACAATGACTAAAAAAATTAACAAGCATCATATTTTGATATGTATTTTCTTATAAATACAGTTTAATTTTGACAAGAAAAGAACATGTTTTACTGTGGTCATCTTGCTGTCTACAGTGCATAAACTTTTTTCACATACACACCCATAGTTCAAAGATTTTCTATCAAAGGATTTTGAGTTGTTTGTATGTCTTTGTTGTTAATCATTTACAAGTGCCCTTGTTACAGAGGATAAGTAGGTCAGCTATGTACAGGCGCTGACTAGCCCAATCTGGGACCCAGTGAATCCCTCCGTGGGTCCATGAATCAACAAGCTTCTTGCATGCTCTGTCAATAAACTCAACCCTCAAAACAGCACACAACCATCTGCTCTGTAGTTATCTGTCCTGGAGTCAGCACAAAGGGGCCCCTTTTCCTTCCAAGGGCCCCACATGTCCTATTGGAGGGAGAATATCTGCCTGAACATTGTAGAATGCAGTATCTGTCTCTGCGGATTGTGGACTTTGCTCCTTCAAGCTGCTGATATAGTCTTTAATGAATAGTAGTGCTGATTCATTGGAGGAGGGCCTGCCAGTAATTTTGACTGGCGGGTGTTTCTGCAATTATCATTCTTGGTCACCAAGATTCTGACGACATGTTTTGATTCCCACGAAATCAAAACAAAAACCACTGCTTTTGAATGCAATTTTTTTGGAAAATCAGAACATGTGAAACACATATTCACTGTGGAGACCTGTTAATAAGAGTTGGAAGAGGCTTTTTGATCACTTGAAGACTATCAACATGAAGTCTGTTTAACTCCCACCATACAACTGTCAAAAGGAAAGTATAAACAGCAGCTAAGGAATGTATGTGTGTAGGTGTATACATAGATGCATATTTGATTTAGAATTTAAGTAAAACTGAAGATTTTGTAATGAAAGTTATTTTATTAACCTTACTTTTGTTAACCACTAATGGATTTTCCTTGGTGGTAAACGGATAGAGATAATCGCTTTCTGAGGGTAGTAATTTAAAACTAGAAAGCCAATACTAGAAAATAATCTCACCTGGCAAAGTTGTGCTATAGCCACAACTCCAATGGCACTATAGTGGATTCCAGCGGGGCAGCCAACCTGGTATACTGTGGAAATATCCTCCATGGGGGCAGGGCTGGCAGTTTGGGGCTGGCAGACAAGGTAGCTGCCTGGAGCCCCCACCCACAAACGGGGCCCCCTGTGTCTGCAGCCCCTTTATGAAGTGCCCAGAGGGTGTATAGCATTACTTACAGTGAATAACGCTGTGCATCCTCTGCAGTCCTTAATCGTCTCTCCCAAACCCCCCTCCAATCCCCTCTCTCTCTCCCCTGCAGTGTCAGGTTAGAAGATGAGAGTAAAGGAGAGGGGCGCAGCACAGCAGAGGTCAGACCTGGGGCAGGACATGTCTGCAGCCCTGTGTGTGTCCCCTCCTCCTCATCATGACTGCTCCTACATCACTGTCCTGAGAGCTGCACAAGTGACATCAGGACCTGGTAAGTATACATATATATATGTGTGTATATGTGTAGTATACAGTGTGTCTGTCTGTATATGTGTATATAGTATCTTTGTGCATATATACAGCATATAGTATGATTGTGTATATCTGTGGTGCATTTGTATATATATATATGCATGTTCATACAGTATATAGTATGTGTGTCTGTATATTGTATATGTATACTGCATGTGTGCAGTATATTGTGAAATATCTGTATAAAGTGTATATGTATGTGAGCATACTGTATATACTGTATATAAACTGAATGTTTCGGTGTATATACCTTATATTTGTCCTTGTACACAATGCCTGTGTCTGTATAGTGTATATACAATATGTAGTGTGTTTTTATATTTATAAAGTATATATGATGTGTGTACATGTATAGTGTATATCTGTGTATATGTGCTGCATATATAGTTCTGTAACTCTAGTGTCATCATAATAGGGATCAGCAGTTAATGTCTAATGCCTGTGTCTTACATTACGGCCTGTTCACATTGTCTTTCTTTAGTTCGCCCCGTGGACACTTTTAGACGAAAAAGCACAAACAGACTCTGAGGATATTTGCACATGATCAGTAAACCTTGCGGGTTGGACGCTGTGTACTTGTGCAGCGTCCAGATGTTACAGCATAGGGGATGGGATCTCAAGAAATCCCATGCCCACTATGCGACCACAGACGCCCGCGGCTCACCTGCAGAGACGGACATGCGGCGCGTCTTTCCAGATCGCAGCATGTTTATTTATCTTGCAGAGACACGATAAATCTCATCCGTACAATGTTTTGGACATAGTGAACCCGCATGGTTCAGTGATCACATGGGGAGTCATTTGTGTAAGCTGGCAGCTTACATATGCAGCGTCCAAAGTGCTGCCAATTCCTGATTGTGTGCACCGGGCCTAAGAAAATAAATCAGTCAATTTCAGAAAAAAAAATAAATTCATTGACTTCTGCTGGTGTCAGTGCCGTCTGTGGCCCCGGGAATTTGCGTGAATCCTATTCTAGAGGGATTCAGGCAGAGCCCCCGGATGCACTGCAGAAGCGCAGTGTGAACAGGGCTTAATATACTAATATGTGGAATAGTGCAGTCTACTATACTATTCCACACTGTCCCAGTACAGCAGACAGACAAAGACACCGGCCAGAAGACATTTTTTTTTATAAATCTGTTTCTGTCATCTTTCATCTTTTCTGCAGCATTTTTCCCCCATTTAAATGAATGGGACACAAAAATGCAAGTGAAAAGGCTGCAAAAATGCTGAATATTTCCTGCCAACACTGTAGATCAATCCACAGCAAAAATGGTGAGTGTGAACAGACACTATAGGGGTTTTCTGATAATGTAAAAATAATTAGCATGAAATGATAAATATCCCACGGCTCCAGCACTCATGCAGGGGTCTTGTGGCTCCAAGAGTCTCTGCCAGTCTCCGCACTGTGCTGCAGGGGTCTTGTGGCTTCGGGGTCTCTGCCAGTCTTAGCACTGGGTTGCAGGGGTCTTATGGCCCCAGGGGTCTCTGTCAGTCTTAGCACTGGGCTGCCGGGGTCTTGTGACTTCAGCTTATATTATAGCTGCAAAGTCAATAATAACCATCAGGGACCCCGAACCATTGGCCACGGAGCCAGAGGGGATTTAGCAGAGTAGTTTGGGGGACATGTAGGACTTGTTTTTTAATTGCTTTTTATTCTGCTGTTTGTGAGGTAGGATGTAGAAAAAGACGGCAATTCTGCTAATGTTTTCTATGACTGTACAGCCCCCTTCACACGACCTATCATGTTTTTCACAGATGTCACGTGTCCCCTATTTGAACTACGGTGCCGCTCTCATGTACGTGTTTTTCCAGCAGCACAGATGATAAGGACCAATACAAGTCTATGAGTCCGTGTAAACATGCCGTCCATGTGCTGTACATGTGCTGTCCGTGTCCTGTCTGTGTTTAACTTGTAAAGTATATGAGAAGCATTGTAATTTCATTTCCATTAGCCCTACTGGAAAAACACGGATGGCACATGGACAGTGTGAGGGGAGCCAGGGCCACAGTCGTGGCTGACATAGATGGCTCAAACACGCCCTGGTCTCCCGTCACATACAATGTCCCCTTTGCAGCGTACCTTTTGTAACGCCTTCTGTACCATCAGGGTCCCATCTGGTCTTCTGTGGGTTCACTCCTATTGGTTTCACACAAATAGAGACAGAGTCCAGTTTCAACTTGTAACAGATAACTTTACTTGTATTCTTTTGCAGTATATCCAGTTCAGTTACAGCAAGTTCATAGGGAACATCAAAGTACACATTCTTGTACTTGGAAGTACAGATGTTGCAGCTTGGTCTGGATGGGCACAGCAGTGGTGAAAAGGGCATCAGAGATCACAGGCTCAGTCACTCAGTGATTGACACAGTTTGAGCATTTTGGGGACATTCATATGTATCAGTGAAGCTGTCACTGTAGTTATCATTTGCATTAGAAGACCAGAGGCTGCGGCTGTGATTTATCTGGCACGGCGTCGGTGATAAAGGATCGGAGACTTCGATGGAAATGTCAGACACAGATACAGTGATAAGGAAACTGTCACGCCTACCGTCCGTTCCACGGCTCCCGCTCTCCATGCTGCTTCTGCGGATGCTGCTCTGGCCGCCTCCACCGCAGCTCCCGCTGTCCCCGCTGTCACGGCGCCAGCGGCTCCTGCCACCTCCCTGGTCTCCACGCTGCCCAGGGCTCCTCGGTGCTCCCGGCTCTCTCGGCCTGCCCCCACTGAAGGCGCGCGTCAATCAACGTCCTCCCTTCCTGTCCTGTGGCCGGCCTCCATCCCCTGTCAGGTACGCAGGCACACATCGTGCCACGCATTAAGGCACGCCCCTCCCTGACTGAGCCGCCCTAAACCTTGGCCTCCATGATGCTGCGTGCACCCTGACACGGAAGTCCTGCAGCGTGCCCTATATCAGGCAGCCTCACCCCATGCTCTGAGCCTATCAATTGTGGTTCACGCTTGATTTTGGGTACACGCTCTCCTTCTGACCAAAGAGTTCTCCAGGGTCTGGCAGGAGACCAAAATCGCGCTTAAATGAGATCATGGCAGGATCAAGAGACATGCCGACAAAAAACGCCTGGATTCTCCACTGTACCAACCAGGAGATAAAGTATGGCTGTCTTCAAGATTTGTCCACCTTAAGCAACCCTCGTACAAACTAGGCCCTCGGAACATAGGTCCGTTTGAGGTCTTAGCCCGTATCAATGATGTGGCCTACAAGTTAAAACTTCCCGCCTCGCTACGGATTCCTAATTCCTTCCATGCTTCCCTCTTAAAACCTGTCATACTTAACCACTTTCATCCTTCCACTGGTTGCTCGCCTCTGCCTGTGTCCGCACAGGATGTCTTTGAAGTTAAAGACATTCTCGCTATGAAAAGATCTAGAGGTAAGACTCTCTTCCTAATCGAGTGGAAGGGTTTCGGTCCTGAGGAAAGATCTTGGGAGCCCCGGGAAAACATCCAGGCTCCTCGTATTTTAGCCAAATTTCTTTCCATTCTTAAGAAGAGGGGACGTAAGGAGAGGGGTACTGTCACGCCTACCGTCCGTTCCATGGCTCCCGCTCTCCCTGCTGCTTCTGCGGCCACTGCTCTGGCTGCCTCCACCGCAGCTCCCGCTCTCCCCGCTGTCACGGCGCCGGCGGCTCCTGCCGCCTCCCTGGTCTCCGCGCCGCCCAGGGCTCCTCGGCGCTCCCGGCTCTCTTGGCCCGCCCCCACTGCAGGCGCACATCAATCAACGTCCTCCCTTCCTGTCCTGCGGCCGGCCTCCGTCCCCTGTCAGGTACGCAGGCGCACATCAAGCCACACATTAAGGCACGCCTCTTCCAGACTGAGCCACCCTATCCCTTGGCCTCCATGATGCTGCGTGCACCCTGACCCGGACGTTCTGCAGCGTGCCCTATATCAGGCAGCCTCACCCCATGCTTTGAGCCTGACTATCAATTGTGGTTCACACTTGATCTCGGGTCCACGCTCTCCTGCGTTTCCCCAGTCTCTGCGATCTGTACCCTTCCTGGTCCTCTTCTTGTTCTCCACTTGTGACCTCCCTGTGTTCCCTTCTAGGTCCTGTCCATTCCTGCTTGTGTCCACCTGTTCCAGCGTCTCTCCCAGAGCCCGTTCCAGCCTCCTCCCTTGCCACCTACCTCCGTCCCCGTGACTACAGCAGTCTCCCCTGTGGTCGTCGCCATCTCCCTTCTACCTGCCAGTACGGCCTCCGCCTGTCTCTCCCTCCGGCTGTCCCCAGGTATCAGCCTCCGTGGCGATAGTCTCCCCTGGGCCTGCCCCTAACGCTCCCTGTATAGGGGGTGGCACACCTGGCCAGCTCGCCCCAGGGGGAGGTTCGTCGTCGTGGTCCTGAGGGTTCAACCCCCGGAGCACTCCAACCTCACAGGAACACTCACTCTTTAAGTGCTTAATTACTTGCGGGGCATTGATGGGTAGGTTTAGGTTACTATTGGGATATTGATGGTGTCACCTGAGCTGTCAACCATAACAGGAATGGAGCAATTGTGATTTTTTATTGAGCACTGTCTCTTCTGAGTCATTCTATACCTTTTTGAGTAATCATATATGCCAGGACTACTACTGCTATAGGTCTAAGCAATTACTGTTGAACATATCCAGCTTTGCATCATCTGCTGACAATCAAAGTGCAGGATTGAAGTAGCAAAGACTCAAGTATAAGTGTTGGTGGTGTACTTATCTTTTGGATACAGAGCCTCAATCTTGTGGATTATTATTCATCTTCCATAGGAGGTATCTTTCTACCATATCTTTTTGCTGCAGGAGGTATAGGGATTCACTCTGGTAGGTAGTGGCAGGGCTGCAGTAACGAGGCAACACACAGACCTTAAAGTCCAAAGTCAGTGGTTTAATGTCACTTTGCAAACAGCAGTTTAACAGAAAATAAGGAAAAACATAAATGTACTCCAGCTTGGCGAACCACTGGTCTCAGACTCACCCCCTTGCATGGGACAAGCTTAACAAAGCAGCTGCCAGGTCCACGGCATCCGGCAGTTGCCATTCCCATGGTTGTTGAGAGTCTTGCTGCTATAGTCCTGCAGCACGGGGATCCTGTATACAAGTTCAGGCTAAGTCCAGCCAAGCTCCTGTAACTTCCAGACACACACACACCATGTGCCAAACACCAACCTCCAAGTGAGGTAGACATCACATGGGCTGATCACGTGACCATGACATCATCGCAGGTCCTGTCTTTAGGGAAAAACCCGGCCAAATATTAATCTGCTGGGAGAAATGTATCTCCCATCCAGTAAAACCCCCTTTACTGTACCACAGAGGCTGGACTTCGGACTCTGCTACATCCTATTTGAGTGGCTGAACCTGCTTCTGTTATACTTCAACTTGTTGGTAAGGTTGAGACACTTTCTGAGTTTGCCTACAAACAGAAGAAGGTTCACAATTAATCCTCCAAACTAACCTCTACATAAATCACCCTCTATAAAGCAAACTCTATTTCTGAGGTTTGCATCATTAAATTAACAAAAAACTCCTTTCAGACATACACTCACTGGCCACTTTATTAGGTACACCATGCTAGTAACGGGTTGGACCCCCTTTTGCCTTCAGAACTGCCTCAATTCTTCGTGGCAGAGATTCAACAAGGTGCTGGAAGCATTCCTCAGAGATTTTGGACCATATTGACATGATGGCATCACACAGTTGGCGCAGATTTGTCGGCTGCACATCCCTGATGCGAATCTCCCGTTCCACCACATCCCAAAGATGCTCTATTGGATTGAGATCTGGTGACTGAGGAGGCCATTTGAGTACAGTGAACTCATTGTCATGTTCAAGAAACCAATCTGAGATGATTCGAGCTTTATGACATGGCGCATTATCCTGCTGAAAGTAGCCATCAGATGCCTGTTCTTAGCTGAGAGGAGTGGTACCCAGTGTGGTCTTCTGCTGCTGTAGCCCATCTGCCTCAAAGTTCGACGCACTGTGCGTTCAGAGATGCTCTTCTGCCTACGTTGGTTGTAACGGGTGGCAATTTGAGTCACTGTTGCCTTTCTATCAGCTCGAACCAGTATGCCCATTCTCCTCTGACCTCTGGCATCAACAAGGCATTTCCGGCCACAGAACTGCCGCTCACTAGATTTTTTTTCTTTTTCGGACCATTCTCTGTAAACCCTAGAGATGGTTGTGCGTGAAAATCCCAGTAGATCAGCAGTTTCTGAAATACTCAGACCAGCCCTTCTGGCACCAACAATCATGCCACGTTCAAAGGCACTCAAATCACCTTTCTTCCCCATACTGATGCTCGGTTTGAACTGCAGGAGATTGTCTTGACCATGTCTACATGCCTAAATGCACTGAGTTGCCGCCATGTGATTGGCTGATTAGAAATTAAGTCTTAACACACAGTTGGACAGGTGTACCTAATAAAGTGGCCAGTGAGTGTATATTCTAGGGGGTATTAACCCCTTTTGTTATTTTAGAGCGGTTGCTATCTTAATCTAGATTATATTATTCCTTTCCTATTCTTGTAATACAGGATAAAGTTTCTTATTATCAGAGGCATTTAGCAGTATTTTCTTCTGAAACCTTTGAGTTTTTAAATATTCCACCTTGGGTATTAGGAATACCTTTTGGAAGGCTTTATTCATCTTATTTAACCAATATTGCTTTACTACGTTTTAGTATAACTAAAACTAACTTAATTTTCCCCTTATCCATCAAGAAAAGTCTAGTAAAGAAAATGGGGAAGAGAGCCACAAAACCTAAATCCAGAGTTCCGCAATGTAATAATGTAACAAACTTCCCATTTCCGACAATAAAGCGAGACCTCAGAGAGAAAAATATGCCCAATTCTCATCTTCTCAATCCACTTCTGTTCACAATGGAATTAATGGATTAAGCCAAAACAGTACTCAAGAAAACCATCCCTTCCCTGTCAGACTTAGAGTTATCTATCAATAGGATCCATCGTCTTCCCCCGAACATCTTCAATTTCTCTGGAACTTCCAAGGGATACAATCCTATGGATTCACTTCTTGAATACTAAAGAAAAGTGACTCAACTACATTAAAGAAAACAAACAACTTTGGGAAACCTACTGTCAAATTAAAATTTTATTGACTTATCTAAGGAGACCATTTCAGCCAGAAGGTCATTTATTAAGATCACTACATCTTTATGTCATCTGGGAATTTTATATAGATGGGGATTCCAACTAAACTGTTGATACTATATAAAGGAAAAATCATCCCCATCTCCTCTCTTGAAGAGGGTAAAGATTTTTTAGCTTCGATAGTGAGTGACACTAACACTTAATGATAGATATTATTTGCTTTATGTGCCTTATTGTTTCTTAAACTCTATGGTTGATCATTAATTACTATTACTCATTGTGACGAGGTAATTTAACTTTTCCTTTCACAGATAAAGGTCTTCCATCCGCTTAAATATGGTTATCTCCTCAGCAAAGAGGAGTTGAATCCATTATTGAAAAGTGACTTTTACTTTTTTTTTAGCAATTTATGTCTGGACTAAAGTTTTCTTTTTTCTGCGGTAAGAAGTATTACCAGATCTCTATGCACAAACTTTTTCCTCAATAGGATGTGAACTCACTAGGAATGTGGGTTTCCTTCAGGAGGACTTTTGATTGTTCTATAGTATTAAAGTTAAGGATACTGTTACTTATTTCTCTTATTATTTGTTTCACTATATACCTGTATTTCTGATAATTGTATTATCGTTAAATATTTATTTGTCTTGTATTGTTTTTTCTGACTAAAGTATTTCATAGTTCTATTTAGAATAACATTTAAGGGCTGGTCTAATTCCACTTCATAATGAGTACAAGGATTTTGACATTCAATATTAGGGGTATTAACCCCTTCACTACCAAGGGTGGTTTGCACGTTAACTCCCGGGCCAATTTTTACAATTCTGACCACTGTCCCTTTATGAGGTCATAACTCTGAAACGCTTCCATGGATCCCAGTGATTCTGACATTGTTTTCTCGTGACATATTGTACTTCATGTTAGTGGTAAAATTTCATTCAAATAACTTGCGTTTATTTGTGAAAAAAACGGAAATTTGGCAAAAATTTTGAAAATTTCACAATTTTCCAACTTTGAATTTTTATGCCCTTAAATCACAGCGATACGGCACACAAAAAACTTAATAAATAACATTTCCCACATGTTTACTTTACATCAGCACAATTTTGGAACCAAAATTTTTTTTGTTAGGAAGTTATAAGGGTTAAAAATTGACCAGCGATTTCTCATTTTTGCAACACCATTTTATTTTTAGGGACCACATCACATTTGAAGCCACTTTGAGGGGTCTATATGATAGAAAATACCCAAAAGAGACACCATTCTAAAAACTGCACCCCTTAAGGTGCTTAAAACCACATTCAAGAAGTTTATTAACCCTTTAGGTGCGTCACAGGAATTTTTTGAATATTTAAAAAAAAATGAACATTTAACTTTTTTTCACAAAAAAAATACTTCAGGTTCAATTTTTTTTATTTTACCACCAAGGGTAACAGGAGAAATTGGACAGGAAACGTTATTGTGCAATTTGTCCTGAGGACGCTGATACCTGATATGTGGGGGGGAACCACTGTTTCGGCACATGGCAGACCTCAGTAGGGAAGGAGCACCGTTTGACTTTTTCAATGCAAAATTGGCTGGAATTCAGATTGGACGCCATGTCGCGTTTGGAGAGCCCCTGATGTACCTAAACAGTGGAAACCCCCCCAAGTGACCCTATTTTGGAAACTAGACCCCCCAAGGAACTTATCTAGATATGTGGTGAGAACTTTGAACCCACAAGGGCTTCACAGAAGTTTATAACGTACAGCGGTACAATTAAAAAATCATATTTTTTCCACAAAAATGATCTTTTCACCCCAATTTGTATTTTTCCAAGGGTAACAGGACCCTAAAAGTTATTGTGCAATTTGTCCTGAGTACGCTGATACCCCATATGTGGGTGTAAATGACTATTTGGGCGCATAGCAGAGCTCGGAAGGGAAGCAGCGCCATTTGACGTTTTTGGCTGGAATTGAGATCGGACACCATGTCGCGATTGGAAAACCCCTGATGTACCAAAACAGAGGAAACCCCCCACAAATGACACCATTTTGGAATCTAGACCCCCCAAGGAACTTATCTAGATGTGTGGTGAGCACTTTGAACCCCCCAGTGCTTCACAGAAGTTTATAACGCCCGGGCGTGAAAATAAAAAAATCGTATTTTTTCCACAAACAACATCTTTTAGTCCCCATTTTTTTTATTTTCCCAAGGGTAACAGGAGAAATTGGACCCCAAAAGTTGTTGTCCAATTTGTCCTGAGTACGCTGACACCCCATGTGTGGGAGAAAACTACTGTATGGGGACACGTCGGGGCTCGGAAGGGAAGTAGTGACGTTTTGGAATGCAGACTTTGATGGAATGGTCTGCGGGTGTCATGTTGCCTTTGGAGAGCCCCTAATGTACCTAAACAGTGGAAACCCCCCACAAATGACCCAATTTTGGAAACTAGACCCCCCACGGAACTTATCTAGATGTGTGGTGAGCACTTTGAACCCCCAAGGGCTTCACAGAAGTTTATAATGCCCAGGCATGAAAATAAAAAAATCGTATTTTTTCCACAAACATGATCAATTAGTCTCCAATTTTTTTATTTTCCCAAGGGTAACAGGAGAAATTGGACCCCAAAAGTTGTTGTCCAATTTGTCCTGAGTACGCTGACACCCCATATGTGGGAGAAAACTACTGTATGGGCACACGTCGGGGCTCGGAAGGGAAGTAGTGACGTTTTGGAATGCAGACTTTGATGGAATGGTCTGCGGGTGTCATGTTGCCTTTGGAGAGCCCCTAATGTACCTAAACAGTGGAAACCCCCCACAAGTGACCCCATTTTGGAAACTAGACCCTCTAATGAACTTTTCTAGATGTGTGGTGAGCACTTTGAACCCCCCAGTGCTTCACAGAAGTTTATAACGACCGGGCGTGAAAATAAAAATATCGTATTTTTTCAACAAACATCATCTTTTAGTCCCCTTTTTTTTATTTTCCCAAGGGTAACAGGAGAAATTGGACCCCAAAAGTTTTTGTCCAATTTTTCTTGAGTACGCTGATACCTCATATGTGGGAGAAAACTACTGTATGGGCACACGTCAGGGCTCGGAAGGGAAGTAGTGACGTTTTGGAATGCAGACTTTGATGGATTGGTCTGCGGGTGTCATGTGCGTTTGGAGAGCCCCTGATGTACCTAAACTATTGAAACTCCCCACAAGTGACCCCATTTTGGAAACTAGACCCCCCCACGGAACTTATCTAGATGTGTGGTGAGCACTTTGAACCCCCAAGTGCTTCACAGAAGTTTATAACGCCTGGGCGTAAAAATAAAAAAATCATTTTTTCCCGCAAAAATGATATTTTTGCCCCCAATTTTTTATTTTCCTAAGGGTAACAGGAGAAATTGGACCCCAAAAGTTGCTTTGTCATTTGTCCTGAGTAGGCTGATACCCCATATGTGGGGGTAAAACACTGTTTGGGCGCATGGCAGAGCTTGGAAGGGAAGGAGCACCATTTGACTTTTTCAACGCAGAATTGGCTGGAATTGAGATCAGACACCATGTTGCCTTTGGAGAGCACCTGATGTGCCCAAACAGTGGAAAGCCCCAATTATAACTCCAACCCTAACCCCAACACACTCCTAACCCTAATCTGAGCCCTAACCCTAGCCCTAACCCTAGCCCTAACCCTAGCCCTAACCCTAACCCTAGCCCTAACCCTAACCCTAACCCTAGCCCTAACCCTAACCCTAGCCCTAACCCTAACCCTAATGGGAAAATGGAAATAAATACATTTTCTTTTAGTTTTATTATTTTTCCCTAACTAAGGGGGTGATAACGGGGGGTTTGATTTACTATTTATGGCGGGTTTTTATGTTTGGCGGCTGTCAGACGCTAAAAGACGCTTTTTTATTGTAAAAATAGTTTTTGCATCACCACATATTGTGAGATATAATTTTTCCGTATTTTGACCCACCGAGTCATGTGAGGTCTTAATTTTTGCGGGACGAGTTGACATTTTTATTGGTACCATTTTCGGGCACGTGACATTTTTTGATCGCTTTTTATTCCGATTTTTGGGACACAGAATGAACAAAAACCAGCGTTTCATGAATTTCTTTTGGGTGGTGCGTTTACGCTGTTCCGCGTGCGATAAAATTGATAAAGCGCTTTTATTCTTCGCATCGGTACGGTTACAGCGATACCTCATTTAGGTCGTTTTTTTATGTTTTGTCGGTTTTTTGCAATGAAAACAATTTTATATAAAAAATAATTATTTTTGTATCGCTTTATTCTGCGAGCTATAACTTTTTTATTTTTTTGCGGATGACGCTGTATTGTGGCTCGTTTTTTGCGGGACAAGATGACGTTTTCAGCGGTACCATGGATATTTATATGCGTCTTTTTGATCGCGCATTATTGCACTTTTTGTTCGGTGGTATGATAATAAATCATTATTTTTTGCTTCGTTTTTTATTTTTATTTTTTAAGGCGTTCGCTAAAGGGGTTAACTAATGGAACAGTTTTATAGGGCGGGTCGCTACGGACGCGGCAATACCAAATATGTGTACTTTTATTGTTTTGTTTTTTTTATTTTGAAAAAATGGATTTATTGGGGAATATTTTTTTATTTTTACTAATTTATTTAGCGATTTTTTTAAAATTATTTTTAACACTTTTTTTTTTTTTTTTTTTTTTTTACTTTATTACCTTGTCCCAGGTGGGACATCACTGTCCTGTGACAGATCGCTGATCTGTCACATCACAGATCACTGTGACAGATCAGCAATCTGTCACAGGCAGTTCTGCAGACTTCCTCATGCCTGCGCTTTGCAGGCAGTGAGGAAGTCAGCTCCCTACATGCCCCCGAAGGCCCCCGTCGCCATCTTGGATCCGGGGGCCTGTAGGGAAAGAGACCCCCGCAGCAGTGCTGCACATTGCGCTGCCGTGGGGGGCTCAGGGAAGCAAGGAGGGAGCCCCCTCCCTGCCGATGCTTCCCTTTAACCCCCGGTAAACTGCGATCGCGTTTGATCGTGGTGTACAAGGGGTTAACGTGTCGGGGGCGGTCCGTGACCGCCCCTGACACATTGTGCCGGGTGTCAGCTGTGATAACCAGCTGACACCCGGCCGCGATCAGCGGCGCTCACCACGTGGGCGCCGCTGATCGCTGGGACGTAATATTCCGTCCATGGTATTTAGGTCCAGGGTCACATGGACGGAATATTACGTCCCTTGTAGGTAAGGGGTTAATAGCCCGAGGAAGCGGTAAATAACATAGAAGGAAATTAAAAATATAAACGTGCATGTAATATGTTTGCAAGAAATTAAATTGGATAAACAAAAACACAAGTTTTCCCATAAAAGTTAAATATATATATATATATATATATATACTAGAGGTGTGCCTGATGCTATCGCATTGGGAGGTGTGTGTGAGTACGTGTGTCTGTGTGTACATGTGTGTGTGTGTACATGTGTGTGTGTGCGCACATATGTGTGTGTACATGTGTGTGTGAGTACATATGTGTGTGCACATGTGTGTGAGTGCATGTGTGTGTGTAAGTACATGTGTATGTGTGTGTACATGTGTGTGTGTGAGTACATATGTGTGTGTACGTGTGTGTGTGAGTAAATGTGTGTGTGCGTACATGTGTGTGTGTACTTGTGTGTGTGTCCCGCAGCTGCCTGCCCACCCACCTCCGTGCAGTCACAGCCGGCAGGAAAGAGGGTGATTTGCGACCTGTGCTGGAGATGTGAGAACATGTGTGTGTGTATATGTGAGTACGTGTGTGTGTATGTGAGTACGTGTGTGTATGTGAGTACATGTGTGTGTATATGTGAGTACGTATGTGTGTATATGTGAGTACGTGTGTGTGTATATGTGAGTATGTGTGTGTGTATATGTGAGTATGTGTGTGTGTGTGTGTATATGTATGTGTGTATGTGAGTATGTGTGTGTATGTGAGCAGCGTCGGACTGGAACACCTTGGGCCCACCAGAGAAAATCATTCTTGGGGCCCACTATGTAGCTACATAGAAATAAATACCAGACCACCAATTGTGCGGTAAAACACACTACTATCCGGGTATAATATAAGGTTGTACATGTCTTAATTATGTAGCAGGAGTTGGGGTAGCCCCCTCATAGAATATAAAGCAGCCCTCTCATATAGTATAATGCAGCCTCCTCATAGAATATAATGCAGCCATCTCATAGAATATAATGTAGCCCCCTCATAGGGTATAATGTACCTCCTCATAGAATATAATGCTGCCCCCCTCATAGGGTATAATGCTGCTTCCTCATAGGGTGTAATGCTTCCCCCCTCATAGGGTAACATAACATAGTAACATAGTTAGTAAGGCCGAAAAAAGACATTAGTCCATCCAGTTCAGCCTATAAAATATTGTCAGAATAAATCCCCAGATCTACGTCCTTCTAAAGAACCTAACAATAACTGTAAGATACAATATTGTTACACTCCAGGAAGACATCCAGGCCTCTCTTGAACCCTTCGACTGAGTTCACCATCACCACCTCCTCAGGCAGGGAATTCCAGGTTCTCACTGCCCTAACTGTAAAGAATCCTCTTCTATGTTGGTGGAAAAACCTTTTCTCCTCCAGGCGCAGAGAATGCCCCTTGTGACCGTCACCTTCCTTGGTATAAACAGATCCTCGGAGAGATATTTGTATTGTCCCCTTACATACTTATACATGGTTATTAGATCGCCTCTCAGTCGTCTTTTTTCTAGACTAAATAATCCTAATTTTACTAATCTCTCTGGGTATTGTAGTTCCCCCATCCCCTTTATTAATTTTGTTGCCCTCCTTTGTACCCGCTCTAGTTCCATTATATCCTTCCTGAGCACTGGTGCCCAAAACTGTACACAGTACTCCATGTGCGGTCTAACCAGGGATTTGTACAGACGCCGTATAATGCTTTTATCATGTGTATCCAGACCTCTTTTAATGCACCCCATGATCCTGTTTGCCTTGGCAGCCGCTTCCTGGCACTGGCTGCTCCAGGTAAGTTTATCATTAACTAGGATCCCCAAGTCCTTCTCCATGTCAGATTTACCCAGTGGTTTACCATTCAGTGTGTAATGGTGATATTGATTCCTTCTTCCCATGTGTAGAACCTTACATTTATCATTGTTAAACCGTATCTGCCACCTTTCGGCCCAAGTTCCCAACTTATCCAAATCCATCTGTAGCAGAATACTATCTTCTCTCCTTTTGACTGCTTTACATAGTTTTGTATCATCTGCAAATATCGATATTTTACTTTGCAAACCT